>NC_088919.1:13762500-15012500 GCF_963576675.1 Euphorbia lathyris
AGGAGCAAGGAGGATCAGGGGATGCTTTGATTGTTGCTTTAGGTTCCAGATTTGGGGTGCTCTCTATTGTGGATGGGCAAGAATCTACTAATCCAAATGAGAATATTGATTTAAGCATGCCAGGTTTAGAATCTGTCGAACCAGGTATCAAATTGGTAGAGACAGTTAATCCTCTCTTTGATTCCAAAGCTGAAGCACAGGTAGGCAACAGGAGCTTCATCGCAAAGCAAAAGAGAAGAGCATAGAGGTTAGTATCCCTAGACCCGGTATTGAATCCAGTAAAGGGGGCTCTATGGGGGTTAATAAAATGAGTATGAAAAAACCGAAAGGTATTCAGAAAATGATCCATAATCATTTAGATTTGTCAGACAAGAGGGGGCCTTCAGGCACCACTTTAAGGCTCCTGGGAGCCCCTAATAAATACCTGAATTAGGGTTTTGGGCCAAAGGTCAGTAGTCTTCCTTTTTGATGGATTTGTTTGTGTGGAATGTTAGAGGTGCTGCTAGCAAAGCTACCCGTATCCATGTACAAGATTTGATCAAACAGTTTAACCCGTCTTGTTTTGCCTTAATGGAAACTAAAGTCAGTGGAGTTAAAGCAGATGAGGGGGTTAATAAATTTAGGAACTGGAAGTGTGTCAGATCGGAAGCTACTGGCCGGGCTGGTGGTATTTGGCTTTTCTGGAAGCCAAATCGTGTTCATATTGATATTGTTACGATAGACAAACAGTTTATCCACTGTAAAATGAGTTTTCCTGGTATTAATCCCGTCCTTATTACCTTTGTTTATGCTGACCCAGTCCTGGCCAACCGTAGAAGGCTGTGGGAGGTTCTTTACTCTATAAGCATTAACTTAAATGTTCCTTGGTTTGTGGTTGGGGATTTTAATGATATTGCCTTCATGAGTAATCAAAGAGGGGATGGTAATCATTATATCGATCGATGTTTGAACCATAAAAAGTGTATGGACTTGTGTGGTCTTTCGAATTTGGGTGCTGCTGGTCATAAATTTACTTGGAAAAGAAATAGTACCTTTGTTCGTTTAGACAAAGTTTATGCGAATTTTTTTGCCCAGAGTAGATTTCCTAAGGTTTCTGTGTTAAATCTCCCTTTTCGCCATTCTGATCACTGTCCTATCTTATTCAAGTTGGTCAGAAGTAATCAGCTTAGAGGAGATAGACCTTTTAGATATCAGGTGGCTTGGGAATCCCATCCAGATTTCAAAAACTTTGTTATTGAGAATTGGAAGCCTCATTCGGATGTCCTGCAAGTTGCTGAGGGTTTTAGGAATAATGTGGTAGGTTGGAATAAGAATATTTTTGGCCACATTATCAGAAGAAAGAATAAAATTTTGAGTAGAATGGAGGGCATACAACGTTTGTTGGATATCAGATTTGATCACAGTTTGGATGGGCTTCTAAGATCGCTCCAAAATGAATTAGAGGCAGTGCTCAGGCAGGAGGAGTTGCTTTGGTTTCAAAAGTCTAGGAAAGCTTGGATCAAAGATGGGGATCACAACACCAGGTACTTCCATCTCTCTATTATTATTAGGAGGCAAAGGAATAGAATTGATGCCATCAAAGATCCTAATAGAGATTGGGTTTATGAGGATGAAGACATTCGCCGCTTAGCTTTGAATTTCTATGTTGAGCTATTCAAAGAAGAACCTGTGGACCTGGATAGTGCTCTGTCTAGATCTACGTTTCCCTGTTTAGGAGAGGATAAAATTCGGGAAGCCTTCCATCCTATTAACCAGAAGGAGATTGATCAGGCTATCTTCAGTATTGGGGCTACTAAGGCCCCGGGAATTAATGGCCTGCCTGCTGGCTTTTATCATAAGCACTGGGAAACTGTTAAAAAAGGTATTTACAGTTTTATTAGAAGAGTGTTTAGTGGTTCTGAGGATATTAGGTTGGTAAACAAAACTCTTCTGGTCTTAATTCCTAAGGTTGAGAAGCCTTCTTCCTTTCTTCATTGAGGCCTATTAGCCTTTGTAATGTGTTGTATAAAACTATTACAAAGATTATGGCTAATTGACTCCGGAGTATTCTCCCTCATATTATTAGCCAAAATCAAGGCAGGTTTGTTCCTGAGAGACAGATGTTGGATAATGTGGTTATTGCCCAGGAGATGGTTCATTCCATGAAAATCAAGAAAGGTAAAAAGGGTATTGTGGCTATGAAATTGGACCTAGAAAAAGCTTATGATCGGTTGAACTGGAGTTTTCTTATTGACAGGCTGAAGAGAGCTGGGATTCCTGATAGTTGGAGGAAGTTGATTGAGGTCTGCATTTCTTCTCCTACCTTTCAAGTTATGATTAATGGAGATATGTCTGAGGAATTTTCTCCCTCCCGTGGTATCCGTCAAGGGGATCCTGTGAGCCCCTTTCTTTTTGTTATCGCTATGGAAAGGCTTACCCACCTTATCCAATATGCTGTCAGTAATGGCGTTTTACATCCGGTGTCGATCAATAAATTATGTCCTAAGATTACCCACTTGTTCTTCGCAGATGATGTTATAATCTTTGTTGAAGGCAATGAGGATCAAATGGGTGTGATTATGGATATCCTCAACTGCTTTTGTTCTGCTTCTGGCCAAAAGTTGAATATCCAAAAATCCCGAATGTTATGTTTAAAGAATATGAGCCAGGGAGTCTGTAAAAGGCTTAGTGATATTTCAGGCATTCCTCTGACTACTTCTATGGGGAAGTATCTTGGGATCCCCCTCAATAGCGATCGAGTCTCTAAAGCTTCTTTTAAAGAAACACTGGACAAAACTAATAGTAAATGTGCAGCTTGGAAAGCAAAGACTCTTTCGCTTGCTGGTCGTCTTTTGCTTATTCAGTCAGTTAATTGTGCGATCCCTAATCATATTATGCAAGCTTGTCGGAAGCCTGAACCTGTGCTTAATGACCTTGATAAGATTAACCGCCGTTTTCTGTGGGGGGAGTCTAAGGAGGGGAAAAAAATTCACCTAGTTCCTTGGGATGAAGTCTGCCAACCTAAAGATAAAGTGGGTCTAGGGATTAGGAAGGCCAGAGAGAACAATAAAATGTTATTAATGAAACTTTTATGGAGGATATGGCAGCTTCCTTCTGCTCTTTGGGTTCAGCTGTTATGCGGAAAGTACAGAAAAGATAGGATCTTTGGAGGTCCTAAGGAGAGAGTTAGTAACTGCTCCTTTCTTTAGAAAGGTCTCAGTGATGTCTTCACCGAATTCTGTATTGGGATAGGATGGGATGTGGGCAATGGAAAGTCGATCAGCTTTTGGAATGATATTTGGGTTGGTGAGAAGCCTCTTTTTGAGGTTTGTGTATCCACTCCTCCTATTAATATTTGTAATTGGAAAATTGCGGATGTGATTGATTCTTAGGGTGATTGGATTTGGTCGAGGTTTGAGTCTTTTCTCAATCTGGATTCTCTCCTAAAAATTAGAGGGATCAAGGTGAGTAGTGAGGATGAGGATAAAGATGGGCACTGTTGGTCTTTGACGAATAATGGGGCTTATTCCTGCAAATCTGCTTTTGAGGCCTTTAATCAAAGCTTGGAGACTCCTAACCCAGATTTGTGGAAAATTATTTGGAACCTAAAAGTTCCTTACCGTATTAGGAGCTTTCTGTGGTTGGGTTCTAAAAATAGGCTGCTTACTAATACGGATAGGAGAAGGAGGCATTTGGTGGGTTCAAGAGACTGTAGTAGATGCAGTGGGTTTGAAGAAACCATTTGCCATGCTCTTAGGAATTGTGCCAAGAGCAAAGAGGTTTGGAGGAAAATCATTCCAGACTGTTTGTTGGCTGCTTTCTTTTCCCATTCGGATCTTGACTGGTTTGTGGATGCTATTAGTGGGAAACTGCTGGTTGATATTGATCAGGGTGTGACTATTTTTGCAGTAGTTTGTCACCAGATTTGGAAATGGAGGAATGAAGAGATTTTTGGAGGAGGATCTATTGTCACTCCCAATCTGTTTAAGTTTTTCTCCAGGAAGGTTTGGTCTATTGTGGATAGTTTCAAAGAGGACTCTGTAGCTGGGTCTATTCAAAGGAGGGAGGTCCACCTCGTCGACTGGAGTAGGCCTTATGAAGGCTGAGTGAAATTGAATACTGATGGCTCGTGCCTAAGAGATGGTAGAATTTCAGCTGGAGGGGTGTTAAGAAATGCTGGAGGCGGCTAGGTGTATGGCTTTTCTCAAAATTTAGGAAAAGGGTCGTCCTTTTCAGCGGAGCTATGGAGGATTTATTCTGGTCTCTGATTTGCTATGAATCTGGGTTTGAAAAAGTTGATTGTTGAATCTGACAATATGGAAGCTATTAGAATGATTTCCAATATGAATACTACTTATCTAAGTAGCAATAACTTAATTATAGAGATTAGAAGGTTTTGTTCTTTCTTCGAGACCATCAGTTTCGATCATATCTTTAGAGAGCAGAACAAGGTGGCGGACCGTCTTGCAGAAGAATGCCACATGAGGATTCTGGGAATTTCTTCCTTTTCTCATCCTCCTATTTTTCTTTCTTCTCTTCTTAGGGATGACATGGTAGGGATCGGGTTCCCTAGACTGATCCCGGGCTAAGTCTTTTGTGTTTTTGGTTGTTTGTTTTTCTTTTCCTTTCCTACAAAAAAAAAGCTTAATAAACCACGCAATACCTATTGAGTGGTTGGTGCTCAATATATTAAACTCACCATTATACCTCATTAGAAATGCTCTTAATTCAATCGTGAATTCATTAATTTATTACATTTAGACTATTAATTTGTGTCTCTTAAAAAACACTTTTTTTAAGAAATTAAAAAAGACTTAAAAAAAGGTTTAATATATCCACATCTGGCTTAAGTTGTCCAAAAACTGCAACTAACTCCCTGAACTTCAAAAAGTTACAACTAACCTTCTCAACTTGCTTATTTGGAACCAATAACCCTTCAAATAGGTCTAAAACTGTGATTTTGGGAGTTTCATTTTTTCACTTTCCAAAAACTGCAACTGACTCCCTGATGGGTGCCGAATCCACCAAAATAATCCCGACTTTCCTAAACAAATAATCTGTAATAGAGCAAGTAGAGGTCGAACCCAAGGGAATACTATTGATTTAAAACTTCTAATGACCTAACAAAATAATTAAATGGGGGGTTTTAAATTGTTGAGTTTATTAAATTAAAGTTAGCAAGTGAAAGATCAAGTAAAGCAAATCAGGAATCTATAATGGTTTGTGAACAATAATTGGGCGAGTTCGATTAAGGGGAATCGCGGGATAATTCATTCGTTAACGATCATTGACAGACAAGGTTACATTCTCATGTTTTTGCCGGGTCAGTTTGAATGTTCTTCCTTAATAATGAACTAATTAAGCACTGCAAATAACTTGTTCCTAACCAATAAACAATCATATCTCAGCGCCTAGGATTTAATTTACTGACAGCTTTAAGAAACAGAAGAACCTGACCTTAGTTAATCGTCTCTCAGCGTCGACGATTATAAACTAACTTATCTGTTCATTCGACTTAGATAAGCCTAACTTGATTCGTGTTAATGTCACGTGGAATACGAATTCTGGTTTGTCAGACTTGAATCCGTTCTTCCAAACACGAACCTAGCTTGGTTCAAATAGTCGGTAGCTACTTAGTTCGGTTGTCCTAGGTGAAACTCTAATAAACCGAATCAGCCTTATGATGATTTAATCTAATAAACGATCCTGCAGTAACCATTCATGGAACAAATAATCAATTGAGAATAATACTCTGAACACAATGAACAAATAAATGACTTAATAAATGAGAAGAGTGAAATACAACGATCTCACGATAACGGAGAAGAATCCCTTGAACTATCCCTTAACCGAAATTAATGAAATTATCTATCAATAGCCATGGAACGTATGTGTTTTTCTGCTGGAAAAATAAAATGTTAAAAACTGACGTTTTGGACTTGGAAAATCTGCCGTTCTTAAGTCTATTACGGCTCCTCAAATAAGGAATTAAAATCCCTTCGAATTAGCATTAGAATCCTTCTTTCAAATTTGAAATTGATTGCCTCCTCATTAGTCTCCTACAAATTCGTGCTTTAGCTGAAGGTCTTGTTCTCAAATTGTCCAATCCGGATCAGGAAAGCAATCCTATTCGAACCAGAAAACTGTCACCCCGTAACTGCCTTAGTCTTGTGCAAGACTAACTCTGACTCATACCAATATTTGCCCAATCAGCTCCGGATCACGACCCAACATCAGCTTGGCCCAAATTAAGCCCAATTTATCTCCCTTTAGTCATCATTGGCCTGTAGAGATGAAAATACCAAAAACAAACAATAAAACCCGTAAAAATAACAAAACACGACAATTATAAAGCACAAAAGCGGGGTAATTTATTGTTGAATTATGCACTTATCACTCCCTAAACTTCAAAATGTTAAAATTAACCTCATCAATTTGCTTATTTGGAACCAATAACCCCTCAAATAAGTCTAAATATGTGATACTTTTATCAATGTATCAGCAAATTAGTTAGACGTAGTTTCAGATATTTTGGAAATCTTTTATTTCTGCAATGTTATGTTGAAAGTTTTTTATTTATTTAGGGGATATTTGTTTCAAATAAGCAATTTGAAAGATTATTTGTTCCAAATAAGAAAATTAAGGTATTTAGTTGTAATATTTTAAAGTTTAAGGGTTTAGTTGCAGCTTTGAAAAACTTGAAGAGGTGGGAGATGTATGACATAAAAAAATAAATTTGGCCCATGCAGGTCACGAACCTGCAACCTTCGCGTTATTAGCACGACGCTCTAACCAACTGAGCTAATAGGCCTGAGCATTACCACAACTGATTAGTATTTACTAATGTCTTGTTCTTTATCTTAGTAATTTTTGGAGTGAATCATTATTCTCTAAAGAATCCAAATAACAAAATGCTAGGAAGATATACAAGACCATTGACTCATTAAAGTTTATTGTGTACATACTCGATATCTCTAATTTAAATGAATCGATGAAGAAATCAAGGAGTAGCAAGGTTATATTGAAGTAAACTTTTGTCATGATTAGCTGATTTTGTTCACCTTCTTTGCCTATTTAACTTTTAGGGCAATACTTTGTGATTTGTCTCTCTATATGAGTGTTACAATGTTTTCCTTCATAGAAAAACAGAAGAGTTTTTTATCTACCGTCACATAGATCTGACTCATTGAAAGATCATGAAATCATTTATGAAGAAAAAGACTCCGAAATCGATTATGGGCGGAGTTTGTTTCCCACCGCTATGTCAAAAACAGTTTCAACCACTGTTTACCATTGCTCTATCACGATTTATGCTATTGAAAGTTTAGATTCAAACTTCTCCGATGTACTTCTAGATTGTAATTTAATAATTATTTATGTCTGGCTTGTAATTTAATAATCATATAAAAAAAGTAAAAAAACAACTAGTTAATTTAACCATGAATTCTTTAATTTATTATATTTAGACTATTAATTTATGAAAAGAAAGAATCATTTAATAAGTAGAGAGAGATCCTCGTTCTCTCTATTTTTTCTTCTCTCCCAAGTTCTACTCAGTTATCGTCGTCGTCCATCGCTCTGCTATTCATTTCTCTTCTTTTTCCTTATTTTGTTTCGTTATAGCTTTCTAAACAGGTCTATTTAGAAGAGAAAAAAAGAAAGTTTGTCTTCCTTCCGCCTCCTCTAATTTATGATTTAGTTTTAGTTTTTAATTTTATATTTACTTCTTCTTGTTGGTTTGAAATCTATATATCTTATCAAACTTCTTTTTTCATCAAATCTACAACTCTTAGCTATCCTTCTTTTTTTATTCTTTTTTCTGTTCTTAGCAAGAGCGGAAGATGTTCATCTTGTCCATAGTTCTATAGATCTACGTGGTTGAAAAAAGAGAAATGACTCATATCCAAATGTCCGGAATAGTCTAAATGATGAAGAAAGGATTACATCTGTGATGACAAGTAGAGAAATTCTGATCAACTTCCGTCCCTGTGGGGGCGTCGTTGGGTTCAACGGGGGGAAGCTCCGATGCCAAAGTCAGTAAGGAAGGACGAGAAGGTAAACTGAATTGACAAAGGGTAAGGGAATGTGTGTGTACCTGGATAGCTAGAGATGTAGGCTATATATAGCTAGAAAGTTATAACCTTCAGCAACTAGAAAGTCTCCATTAATGCTCCATTAATGGCGGTTACAAGTTATCCTTAAGCTGGCGGTTAGCTAATTGATAGCTCATTAATGGTCTTTATGGCTAGGTCGGCTTAGCCGTTATAATGGCGAATGAGTGTCCAAGGAGATTCGCCTCATAGGTTCGCCGGCGGGTTTCTTTTAATGGGCCCCTGGAGATCCGGTGATCCGCCAGGCGGATCTCGTCAATACGCGGCATTTCCTTAGGTGAATATCCCCCCAAGTCCTCGGGATAATATCTCAATGTTATCAATCTGTTTTTCAACGGGATTCGACTTACTAGTTCTTTTATTCTTTTTTCGGTCTTAATAAGAGTGGAAAATGTTCATCTTATCCGTTCAATAGATCTGCGTGGTTGCAAAACGAGAAACGACTCATATCCGAATGTCTGGAATAGTCTAAATAATGAATTGTGAATTACAACGGTTTTCAACGGGATTTGACTTACGAGAAAGATATGATTTCTATTTTTGTTGTATTTGTACATTTTATGGTTCTTATTGCTCTTTGTAGTCATTTTATTGCTTTTTATAGTCTTTTTTTCTTTATGGATCTTGTACTGGTTGTAGTCTGTATGTTAGGAAGGTTTTTTTTTATTTGAAAGCGTTAGGGAGGTTTTATTCCTCTTAATTTTCGAGTTGTATCTTTATTTTTTTTACTTTTTAATCTAATGAAATGGTCTATGACAATCTATACTATATATAATTACGGAAGCAGAGAGAAATGAGAAGAAGTGTTTTAGAGGTCTTTTTGATGAGTTGTCAACGTAGTAAAAAATCAGATTAAAAATATTTAATTAATTAAAAATAAATATTTAATTAATTAAAAATAACAAATTTATATTTATAATATATTAAATAATTACTAGCCTATTAATTAAAATAATAAAAGAAAGCAAGAGTTACGGGAAGATGAAAAAACACAAAGCAAAGGAAATCCAAAAGTCACAAATGAACTTCTATATAAAGCATGATAGATAGTATTCCACCATTATATTCATTGGTCACGATAGATAGTATTATATTTCTGAAGGTAAATATTCGATTTTTTTTCATATGTTGTAGTTATTTTGTTCTCAATTATGTTGTTGTTTTATTTTTATTAAACAATAGTTGTTATAGCTTCATCTTTCAGATTCATTTCTGTTGTTACCCAGGTTCTATACCTCTCGCTATCTTATCCATGTTTTCTTTTTTATTTGTCTTTTTTTTTTCCAAACTGATAGCTTCAATTGAAGAAATCCGACAGAAATAGAAGATGCATGAACAACTAAAACCGGAAAACACAAAAGTGTTATGTTTCTCAAGGTAATTATTCGATTTTTTTCATATGTTTTAGTTATTTTTGTTCTCAATTGTGTTGTTGTTTTCTTTCTATTAAACAATAGTTGTTATAGTTTCATTTTTCAGTGATGAAATTCCATTTCTGTCGTTACCCATGTTCCATACCTCTCGCTACCTTATCCATGTTTTCTTTTTTATTTGTCTTTTTTTTTTCAAAATGACTAAAATAAAGATTTTCTAAATTTGTATTCTTTTTTAGTATATGTTGCTAGGTGTTATCGTTTCGATTGCTAACTCTTAACTAAAATTTAGATTTTCGGCTTTATATGAACTCAATTTTTGGCTTTCTCAATTGTGCTGTTGTTTTATTTTTATTAAACAATTGTTGTTATAGTTTCATCTTTCAGAGATGAAATTCCATTTCTATCGTTATCCAGATTCCATATCTCTCGCTACCTTATCCATGTTTTCTTTTTTATTTATTTATTTTTCAAAATGACTAAAATAAAGATTTTGTATATTTGCATTCTTTTTTAGTATATGTTCCTAGGTGTTATCGTTTCCATTGTTAACTCTAACTAAAATTTAGATTTCCGGCTTTTTATGAACTCAATTTTTAGTTTTAATTGAAGTTAGATTAATTTTTCTAATTCGGAACATGTTGAAATCCACTCATTTTTTTAGTTTGAGTTTAGCTAATTGATATGGATTGTATTTTTTATTTTTATGCATTTTGGTACAAATAGATATAAAGTTTCACACGATAGTTGTTCATTGAAGTTTGAGACATATTAAATAAAATATTAAAGAGATATTGGAATATTATACTTACAATGAAGTTTATTTCAATATAAATTATGCTATATTATTATTATTATTATCAAGAAGTTATTTTTTCCCAATTATCTAGACAAGGAGATTGTAAGCGTCTAATACGCTTGATAAGATGTTTATTCTTGAAGAATGTGGATTATGCTAGATACGAATTCAAAATCAAAAATCAAGGTAAATAAAAATAAATTTTGATGCTCAAAATCCTAAAAATGTACATTAATTATGGATATTGAGATAATTGCTTTTGCAACATTGGCTTATATAATTTTTAACTATTATATTATGGTTCGTACAAAATTGTTAGTATTTCAAGAGTTTTTAACAGATGAAAATGAAATATGATTATAGGACAAATTATTGAAAAATATTAATTAAGAAAATATTATTATTTGCATCTCTTCAAATTCTCAAATATTGAGCATAATGATTCTAATTAATATAATTAATTTCACATATTAATTATAAAACGTTTTTTTTTGTACTGAGTGGTTACAATTGCGATTTAATTCTATTTAACTAAAATTAATTTATGGACTTAATACTTCATTAAGAAAAAATAAAATGTTTAATTAATGAGCAAAAAATATTTTCACTCTCCTCTTTATACGTTTATGTCTCGACATTCTCTCTTATTTAAAAAAAAAAAACCCGAGAGGAAGATGGTTCTCTCTTAATTATCTTTTTCGTCCCTTCATTGTTTTTTCAATTCTTTTGTTTATTTTTCTTACTTACAAAATTCAAGAATATATAATTATTAGAAAATATTAATGAAGTCAAATAAGTGATATCTGCGAGTATGGTTGATATTCTGTATAGTGAAAGAATGAAGAACAAATTGATCGAATATCTTGATGAGATATTACGAGATGAAAATAGGAGAAATCATCCTCTTAAACTGATTCAATTAGATATATTGAGTTATTGTAGCAAAATGAATAATTGAATTCGAATACTTGGTGATCATGAAATTTCATCAACCAAAATAATTATCATCAAGATGAATTTGTGACTAATTCTTACGAATTTTATTTTTTTTTATATGTAACATATTGAATTGGCAACATTAGAAAAATATTGATTGTAATAGTTTATAGAATAATATATTGATGTTGCTTCCATTTTAACATAGATTGTAATTCTTTTGTATCGTAGATATAATATTTAATTTTAATTGTAGTTTAATTCAATTTTTGTTTAACCTATATTGTAATTCTTTTGTATCGTAAATATAATATTTAATTTTAATTATAGTTTAATTCATTTGATTTTTTATTATATTCTAATATATTTCTTAATTAATCTGCTATTTTATTATTATTGTTTCACAAAATATTTGGAATATGAAAATGTATTAAAATTCCTAAAAAGTACAAATCATTGAATTTTGTAAAAATAAATAAATCATTCATCTTTAGTTAAAATTTTATAAAAAAAATAGTCAATTATTTTTAAAATTAATTTAATTTGAATTATCATTAAAAAATATATATTAATTTCAAATATACATAATATAATTTTTTTTTCATAAAATGATATAAAATTATTTAAAAATAAATATGTCAATTTATTTATTTATCTAAATTATATAAAAGCTTCATACCCCGTGCATCGCACGAGTTTTTGACTAGTTATATATATATATAAAAAGACTATTATTTATGATTGCTCTAAAAATAATTATGAAAATTTAGGATTAACAAATTTGAATTTATACAAGAATGACCAAAAAAAATTAGCCTATGCAGGTTTCGAACCTGCGACCTTCGCGTTATTAGCACGACGCTCTAACCAACTGAGCTAATAGGCCTGAGTGTTTGCCAAACTGATTAGTATTTACTAATATCTTCTTATGTAACTTGGTAATTTTTGGAATGCAACGAAGAATCCAAACAACAAAATTAGGGCTGTCAATA
The DNA here is from genome assembly GCF_963576675.1 of Euphorbia lathyris. Classification (NCBI taxonomy): domain Eukaryota; kingdom Viridiplantae; phylum Streptophyta; class Magnoliopsida; order Malpighiales; family Euphorbiaceae; genus Euphorbia; species Euphorbia lathyris. Next base: position 13,774,691 of record NC_088919.1, read on the forward strand.
TGGGTCACAACACGATAACATGATTCGCGTAACACGGAAATTAAACGAATTAGGGTTGAGATAAATGGGTTTGGGACATCAATGGATCGACACGCTTAACCCGTAAAATAAACGGGTCGGATCGCGGGTTGACTCACGAATTCGTTGTAACCCATATAATTTAGACGAGTCTATGGGTCGTGTCAACCCAACCCGCGAATCCATCTAACCCGACCCAGATAACCCATCTAACCCATATATCATGTAAATATAAATTTTTTTTATGGATTTTAAAGTAATTTTAATTTTTAACCATAATATATATATATATATATATATAGCTTAGTAGATTGCAGAATACAATAGGTTTTCAATTTTCTTTCCCTAACAATTTATGCTGCCTGCCTCTCTTCATTGACATCCGGTGAACGCTTCAGTCTCTAGCCACAAGTAAGTCTTTTGTTGAGTCAACTTCTAGTAGGATATGTCTAACTTCTTATTGTTGGTCTTCTATTACAGCAGATGGGTATATCTGTTTGACCGGACATTTTATTGATAAAGGTTGGAATATCCAAAAGAGAATTTTAAACTTTTGTTATTTGCCTTTTTGTTATTTGCCTCCTCCACATAATGGTGTAGCTTTGTGTGAAAAAATTTACAATTTCTTGTGTGGTTGGAAAATTGATGGTAGGATTTTTTCACCCACTTTGGATAATGTAAGTGCAAATAATACATGTGTGGACTTGTTGAAAAATTTATTGAATAGCACGGGTGGTCTATTAAACCGTGGATATTTTTTCATATGAGATGCTTTGCTCACATTCTAAATTTAATAGTTCAGGATGGATTGAAAGAAATTGATTACTTAGTTAGAATGCATTGAATCATAGACTAATAAGATACTAATTCTGTTGTTGTTTTGGATTTTAGACTTTTGATGTTATCTTGTTGAATTTGTTTTGTTAGTTTGTATTAGATTTTATTTTTTCATATGCAATTATGCATGTTTTTATTTTCTTTTTCATTTTGTTTAGTTGAATATTTTTTTAGTATGGAGTTGCAAAACTAAATGGATTAGCCAGGTTGACATGTTCAACCCGCTTTTTAAACGAATCGTGCCGAGTCGACCCATTTATTAAATGGGTTGAGTCAGGGTTGGGATAAATGGGTCACCTGAGTAAATCGACACGACACGTTTACAACCCGCAAATCCATATTAACACCCCTAAACAAAATGATAGGAAGACGCAGTAATTTTTGGAGTGCAGTTTTTAACAGCTACTAAATAGACTCATTAAAGTTTATTGCGTACATAAAATTTTAACTCGATATCTCTAATTTAAACGACTCAATTCGACGCCTTTAACATTAAAACTACTTCCATATTATAAATATTAATTGAATCATGTATAGAATTAGGCCATGTTATTTGTTATTTAATTTCAGTATCAATCAGTTCGGTTCGGTTCAGTAATTTATCATTACTTATTATAATTATAATTATTTTTTATAATTATTATTTATTATTAGAACCATTATTATTTTTATAATTTTTTATTTTAATTATTGCTATTTTTAAAGGATTATATTATTACTTCAGTTTAAGTAGAATTCAGTTCAGTTCAGTATTTTTCAGTCAAAAAGAACTTTAATAAAGAAGCCAATTTTCAATAGAAATTACCGGGATAAAAATCAAAATTTTCAATAGAAATTACCGGGATAAAAATCAAAATTTTCTTATTGATTGAGTTTTTTTTCTCTTTTCAGTTGTAATTTTCTATTATTTTCCATTAGAAAAAAAATACATAACTTTATTTATTATTTCCTTTAGCAATTTGAGAATTCATCTTGTTGCAATTAAATTATTTGTATTAGTTCTAACTCTAGTTTTTTTTTTTTTTATGAAGTTCTAACTCTAGTTTTTACTATAAATAAGAGCGAAATTGAGAACAAATTGTCAAAATCGCATCGATAATATAAAATTTCATACAAAAAAAATTAATAACCCTAAAATGACATCTACTAGAAACAGAATAGAAAGTGCATCGATCGATAATATAAACCATCATATAAGAAATTGATAATCCTAAAACGACATCTAGTAAAAACAGAATAGAAAGTGCATTGATAATATAAATCATCATATATTATAATCCTAAATCGACATCTATTAGAAACAAAATAGAAAGTGAATTGATAATATAGATCGTTATATAAGAAATTCATAATCATAAAACGACATCTGTTAGAAACAGAATAGAGTATTTGACGAACTCACTCGGTAACTAAATTTTTATTGGTAAAGATAATTTCAGAATCCATATAGGAATTTTAATTCCAAACATTATTTATTTTTTAAAGACAAGGACAAAATTACATAAATTTAGTAATTATTTTCTTTAGCGACGGATAATCGGTCTCGTAAAACATAACAGCCACAAAAACCACGAATGCAGAGTGTTTTAGAACGACAATATCGAAAAGGTTTGCAATCTCTATGAGAGCGGCAGCGAAATTGTTTACAATCTCCTGTTATGCCTGCAAAAATAATTAACTCACTTAATTATTTAAATAATAATATTCATTCGAAAGAAGAAAATAACTTTTTCATTAAACTAAAAAATTGTTCTGTGATGGTGGAGTCAGATACGCTGTCAGTGGTCAAGCATATTTTTGTTGTTCTTATGATTCAATTATAGAAGATTGTGGAAAATTTATTTCTAGTAGCAATGATATTTCTGTCATATTTATAGATCATTATGCGAATGGAGTGGCTCATGCTTTAACTAGGTCTTCTCAGGGACGGATCCAGAAGGGGTCTTGGTGGGGCTAAAGCAATCACTGGCCGCCAGAAGACGCTAAAAATTCTATGAAAATTGTGTACGAGTTTTTAATTTTTTACGTAAAAACAGCAAAAGTATCATTTCAGTAAATCACAAGAGATAGTAAATCCTGGATCCGTCACTGTATCTTTCCATTCCCTGTCAAAACTTATGGAGTAGGATACTGTCCCTTCAAATTTTATTTTATATTCATTGTATATTGATTCCGTTTAATGAAGTTTACTTTTCTTTTAAAATAAATTATACTTTAGACTTTTAATAAAATCAGAATTAAACCTCAATGTAATAATAACAAATACATATTCTATGGTTTCAACTGTATAAGTAAAAAAAAAATACTTTTTTAATAAAAAAAATTAATACTATGTCACAAAGCACAGCTGCTAAAATATGTTGTTCAACATATTAGGGTAAATTACACTCATGGCCATTGAAATTTACCAATTTCTACAGTGAGCCTCTAAACTTCAAAATGTGACATAAAAGTTACTAAACTTTATATCCATGGCCACAAAACTTTAATTAACTTTTCAAAATTACTGCTTACGACCTCAAAACTTAAAATATTCCAGAATTAAAGTTGTTTAGAACAACATTTACCATGAAACCATGTTTTTTATTTTCTAAAATCAACATTTTAGAGTTTTCTCTCTCTAAAAATTCATTTTCCCTCTCATCCAAACAACACCTAAATGACCTCAAAATGTAAATTTTCAAAGAATCAAAGTTTTCTAGAATATCATTAATTCCCTAAATTTTTTATTTCCGTGAGGCGTTGATTAAAGTTTAGTTGCCACGAATGAAATAAAGTATAAAGTTCAGTGTGCTTTTATGTTACATTTTGAAATTCAGTGGTCATGGATATAATTTATCCAAACATATTATGCAGTACAAAAAAAACATATAACTTTCTAAATGTTAACCCATTGTTAATCTAAGGGTTTTGCAACCAGTGATATTGACAGAATGATTTCCGTTGCAAACACTGACTTTCAGTCCCAAAATACATTTAAGCAACTGATTTGGGACCGAATTTTCAGTCCCAATCTAATGTTACTAAGCAGAGACATTTATCTTCAAATAAAAAATAAAAGTTCTTACAAAAGATAAAATCATACCAAGTGAAATTTATAATAAGTCATGATTTTTTTTTTTAGGTTTATGGTTTTAAAATTCATAATATTGATACTGTTGGATCCTCAATTTGATCTATCTATATAGATAAAATTTAATTTTTCTACCAACAGTAAGAGTATTTTTTGCCCTATTATTAACAACTAAAATAATCTGATAAAAAAATTTATAACATATAGTTTTTTTAATATAACATGAATTTATAATAAAATGAACTTACAGAAAGATGTCAGGAGCAATGTGAGGACAAAGAATGCATAAGCTTTAGCCATTTTTTTTTTCTTTGAGCTCTCCTCTTCTTCAATTTTTTCTATTAGTAGTATGTCTTTCAAAACTTCAATCTGTATGCTATTTTATTTATATGAAGCTTTGTGTATCAAAACATAAGTTTTAATATATAGATTTTTAAAATCTAATAATTAAATATAATATCTAACCAAATCTAACTACTGAAATATTGACTATTATAAAATCACCTTTTAAAGGGTAAGAATCAAGTAAAAACATTTCTAGAATAGTCAGGTAAATTTTCTACAAATGATGAGGTCATGTCTTGCAAAAATACCACTGACATTCAAATTTCAATTTGACTTTTTACGTTTTATCCGGTAAAAAAAAATTGCTTGTTTTTGGATTTATCTTCGATAAAGAAAATGCAAATCTTAAGTCTTACGTTTTACCTGCTTGTTTTGGGACATCCGAAGGATGAAAGTCAGTTGCTGCAGCTTTCCCCCTTTCTAGAGCAGAGATCTAGCAACGCATTATAGGCACAGATCATTGGTATTGGATGTATCGTTAGGTTGTGCCGAGTAAAATCCGCTCTGTTTTTTCCATTGCAGAAAAGAGATCCCTTCCCCCCGCATTAAAAAATGATGAACCGCCGGAAACAATTTTATTTTAACCTCTAAAATGATATAGTTTTACACTTAACTTTGATAGCCAAAAGCAATTTTACCTCTAACGTTATCAAGTTAGATCAATTTGAGAAATAATTCATCAAATTGTTTTCTCTGTCATGAATCTTGTCATCTATACTTCACATATGAGTCATTTTATCACTAATTAGTAACAGATCAAAACATGTGATTAGACGTGAATATATTTTTTAAATTTTTTTAATAAATATAGTATTTTTTGTATGAGTTGGACAAAAAAAATTCAAAAAATTTCACCGAATTTATAAATATTAATCTCCAATTCTATTATTAAACCACAGAAAATATGAAATCTTATTTTTTTTTAAACATACTGATATGAAATTTGTGCAGAATAAGGAACAAAATATATGTGTTTTATAATAATGTCTGAAATTGACACAACTTGTTAATGTTAGGGGTAAAATTGCTCTTGCTACCAACGTTAGGTAAAATTGCACCATTTTAGATGTTAGATGTAAAATTGCTCATGGCAGTAAATATTATGAGTATTTTTACACCTTATCCCCAAAAAATGCCATTAATAACCCTAGATTTGATTTGTCCTACTTCTCCAATATTGTTCTCAGTTGTATTCTGTTATTAAGTGATTTAATTTCGTAACGTATCAAATGATTCAAATTTAATCACAACGTTTTTAAGTACAATTAATTTTAGCCTTACATGATATTACTATTATTTAACTGTCACATCAGACCGTTCAAACATCAATTATGTCTAAGATATTTAATATGTAACTCACACAGTTACACAAAACATGTTAAAATATTAACAACTAAGGTTGCCGCATACAAGTTAATCGCAATTTTTTTTTGTCAAAATGTCTAAAATATTTACTGTGTTTCTAATATAGTTACAAAAATATACGAAACTGTTTCAGTTTATCGACGAACTTGTTTGGAAGGTGTGATGTGACAGTTAAATAACAGTCAAACCAGCTTTTTCAAAATTTAGGTGAAGTATGGCTAAAACCGATCTTATTTAAAAACGTTACGGTTAAATTTGCACTATTTCATAGATTAAGATAAAATATACACTTCTTCAAAAACGTTAGAATCAAATTTGATCCTTATCTCTTTATTCATTGTCCAGTGAATTTAGTAGCTCATTTTCTTAAAAAAATTTAGATCAAAGTGTTTTTGCGAAGGGTCATATTTTTCATCTCCATTCTTTATCGATGAAATATGTTTGATTGGGACAAAAACAAACTTAAGTGATTTTATTGAGACAAATTAAACTTTTGTGACCTTTTAGGGACATTGTTCAAACTTTTGTGACCACCGGTGTTAATTACCCTTGTGTCTCCAATTGGAGGATTGAAGCAAATAATTTAGGGAACGTTTGGTTTAAATTTTGGAATCGGAATGAGAATGTTACGGAATCAGAATCGGAATCACTATTTTATAATTATGTTTGGTTTAATCCGGAATCAGAATTTAAAAATAATAAAATTATTAAGTAATAAACCACCCAGTAATCTATTTACCCTCAAAGCCCACTACTCACATACACTTACTCGGTTACTATGAGTTCCTTGTATTTAGGATAGTGACTTGCAGTTATCTAGCACTACATGAGTTGTATTTAAGTTGACAGCTTCTTCTCTGTATTATGGTATTGATTAGTAAAATTATCTTAGTTCTTCAAAGTTATTCTCTTGTTTTAATAAAAATAACGTTAACTTTCAAAATAAATGTTAAACGAAATTGCAAAGAAAAAATAACTGCAACTTAAAAAAATTCAATTAAAATAATCAGTTATTTGCAACTATTTTGAAAGCATAGCTATTAAAAAAAACAATCAGTTATTGGTTAATGTATTTTTTATGATAATAACCCAAATTATTCTTGAATAAGGAATAAGGGAAAATTAATAGAAATAATGGCAAACCATTATTCCTTCTAAAAGAGATATTTATGCATGATAAATATGGAATTAATGACAATTATTGCAGGATTAATGCAGGGGTGAATATGCAAATAATGGAGAAAAGGAAGGAGTTTCTAGCATTATGCCACACCACGTGGACCATGGCGAGATATGCCATAACGAGATACGTCCGATGAGAGCGAGTAGTGGAGACCCGCCATAGCTCTCAAGGAGAGCGTACATACGCCTTGACGGATCTAGGAATACCAAAAGGCGCCTTTATTACCATCCATGAATGGGAATAAATACAATTAAATGGCAATTAATAGCCATTAAAGGGGAATAAAGACTTGACTGTTTGAATACCTCAACTCTGAGGGTTTCAATGATAAATGCTGGGATTAATGGAGAATTGATAGCAATCAAAGATGAGTAATGACACGACTCTTCATCTGCTTCCCCATTAATGGTGAAGGTTACAGAAACCTATATAAATACCCCAGCTTCCTAGGATCAAAGGTACACTTACTGATTCTCTACTTTTGTGCTTACAGTTTATTCTCAGAAATATTACTGACTTTGGCATCGGAGTGTCCCCGGCCGATCCCAACGGCGCCTCACAGGGAAGTGCTCCGATCAAGGATTTTTTCCCAAATTATCAATTGGTGCGGTGATCGTGGATCTCTAACAAACAGAAGATCATAAAATCTTGATTGTATAGAGTTTCACAAAGAACAAAATAATGGAGTCAACGGAATAGAAATCTCAATCTCAAACCTTGACTCAATCAGTACAAACAAATCTATCCAAAGATAGGCTTCTCTATAGATTGGTGGGAAAGAGTTTTCTACATTAAATCTGTAGTTTTATGATAAATAAGATAAGTTTCCTACCCTTTCTTATTCCATTTTTAATTAAAGAAAATTGAAGTTTCTTACCTTTATCAAGTTGCTATGAATATCGTTACATGTTATTATGATAAATCTAATAAACTGTGAAAGATGAAGTCATAGACACAAATCTTTCATTAAATCTTGCATGCTTACTATGCCCTCATATTTTTATGCATGACAAGTGTAATATGATATTATCATTGAATTAGTACAAACGCATGTATAAGACCCGTAATCTTGGGATTTACAAAAAAATTCATCCATTCAATGTGATTTTGTCATTTGATATTAAAATATCATAAAAGGGCTCATGTAATTACAAATGATTTAGATCTAGTCAGTTTTTTGGATGAACATGCATATAACTATTAGAAGAAATTACAAAAAAATAATATTTGGTTTTTTCTTGTACAATTCACCATCTATATATGGCTTTTCTCCAATATAGTACTTTTAATATCAGAAATTCATATTTTTGAATATTATTTTGTCAAACAGTTATTTCATTCCTTTTTTTACAAGGATGTGTCTATTCATATAAAAACTGTTTATTTGACATTGTTAGAATTTCTGTTACCAACACAAGAGACTTGAAAATATTGAGTCTATTTTTAATTATCCTGTAATTGTCCCTAACTATTAAAACCATTATGGACTGATGAATTACCAAATTGGATAAACAGAACTTTCATGTCCTGAGCTAACTACAAAATAGTGCAAGTGTCGGTTTCGGATCAGAACATTAATTTATGCAAAATTCTTAGGATACACATGAGAATTCCTTAAAGATTGGAGGATTGTATGTGAAGGTAGGTGAGAGTGGATTTTGAGTAATTTTCCTTACACTCCAAATTGGAGGAGAATCATTGTACATGTATTTTTCTTCCAAAATTACTCTTTCTCTTTTATTTTATTCGTACAAATGAAATGATATAAGAGTAATTTTATATATAACTATATTATTAAATCATCACTTACCTTTCTTTAATTACACCTCATTCAAATGAGGCTTTAATGATCTCTGAATGCCATTAATGTATGGATGCACAATATTAATTGCAAGTAAATAGCAACTATGTAAGATATCTTACCCAATATAGAATGTCATAACTTTTATGGCGTTTAAAATAAATATGCTATCTTGGATATTAATGCGCATTGAAATACAAAAGGACATTATTCTTAAACCATTCTCATTATGGTTATTTATTAAGAATTCATTATGATATTCATGTGCAGTAGCAATCTTTATGGTTATGACCGTTATACGTGATATTATTATTAAAACAAGCACGATTAAAATTCTATTATGAATTTGTTTGACATATAATATTTACTCGGTTTTATCCTTTGACTAAGTTCATTCTAGAGTCAGGGACCAACGTGAAGGAATTATTAAGTTGATTCCAAGATGAACTAAAAATTCCATAAAGAGACATTGCATTATACATGATATTTGCCAACAAGGCCAATGCAAACAGTCTTTTGCTATGAAGTATGTTCCATGGATCAAGCCATTGATCCCCAAGGTAAGTGAATATAGCTTTTATGCCTTACCACAATCTTTTACTAATGGACAGGGTATGCCCCACTTCTGGAGTTCTTTCAGTGCTAACCCACAGGTATAAGGGAATTGCTAATAATGCAACCAGTGCCAAACACTAGCATAAAAAATAAAGCTCAATCCAGAGAAGTGTATATTCAGAGTCACTTCAGAAAAATTCCTTGACTATATCATTAGCAAAAAAGGAGTTAGAGCAAATCCAGATAAAGTAAAAGCCTTGCGAGGAAAAAGGTGAAAAGAGCGCCTAAATGAAAGTCGCACTATGGGTGAGAAAGATCCAGAGGTTGAACGGGCGGATCATCATACTAGAAAGATTGTCAACAAGCATATCAAAGTATAAAACAATTCTTAGTAGAACCACCCTTGATGAGCAGACCAATCTGAAGGGGAGACCTGCATTTGTATCAATCTGTCATGGATAAAGCTATGTGCACCGTGGTTATTCAAGAAGAAGAAGGTCAGCAGTTCTCCATCTATTATGTTAGCAAAATGTTGAAGGATGCGGAGACAAGATATTCGAAGCTAGATAAAATGGCTCCCACGGTTGTGACAACATCCATCCGCGTTAAACCATAGCTCCAAGCATAACCTCAACATGATCGAGATCAAGATCAAGAGCCGGCTTCACCATCATGATTCAACATTGAACACACGAATGATGAGATTGAAAGGCGAGTGCATGCCGCTCTGGATAGACAAGAGAACAATGCAGAAAGATACGCCATCCAGTTAATAGGAATTTTCCATTCACAGCGCGAATCATGGGGTACGAGGCGGAAAAAACGATTAAAGCTTCCAACTTGCCACAATATAAAAGAAAAGAATCAATATAAGCGGGACATTACATATCCCGAACCCAAAGGAGGGGAGCATGTAACCGTTGGAAGAAACGCCAAAGCGTACTACAGGTTGGCCACCACACTGAAGCTTGCTGGGAGCTGGCAAACTAGATAGCTTTGTCCAGAATAACAAATAACAAGATGACAAGCAGAAGACAGATCCTAAAAATAAATTCAAAAGTTTCATTAATGTCATAGCAGATGGACCAGTGTATCAGCCACCCGTGGAAAAAGCAAAAATATCCGTTCTGGATAAAACATCCCTCAATTGCCCCTTTTGCAGAAACAGGTCCAGTAATCTCTCCACATACAGATGTGTTGACAATTGAAGGATGGAAGATGAAATGAAGCGAGTAATGGTAGACACGGGAAGTTCTTGCAATGTCATCCCCATAGGTGCATTCGCCAAACTAAAGGTTGGTCCGATCCAAATCGAAACAACCATTATTGACATCATGGGAGTGACGGGTCACACTATCCGGACCAAGGGCCATGTAACTTTGGAATGCAAGTTGGCGGATGATGATCAAGCGTGGATTGGTGATCTTGAGTTCTCTATTATGGATGGACAATTAGCTTATAACATCATTCTTGAGTGGTTGTTCATCTCAGAGGTTGTAGCCCTAATTTCCACCCGCCGTCTGGCAATGTACATTCCCACCAGCAAAGGAGGACTAATGATTAGCGGGAACCAAAAGGTGGCTCAAGAGACCTACTCGGTGTCACTATCGATCCACCCACAATCCAAAGATGACGAAGGTGAGGAAGATGAACTTGTCACTACAGCTTTGGGCGACATAGAAACGCTCCTTATTGCTGATGGAAAGCGGGTGCGGATCGCCAAAGGATTAAAACCTGAGATCAAGGAGGATGTTACGAAAGTTCTCATTGAGTCTGAAAGCCTATTTGCATAGGAGAATGAGATCCCCACAGGAGTAAGCCCAGATGTGATTACTCATAAGTTAAACATCATTGAGGATGCGGTTCTAGTTGCTCAGAAAAGACGGAACCATGGGCCTAAAAACCAGTATTTTTACGTATTCTTATATGTGCATTAAACTGTAATAGTATCCTATATTTTATAATTTATTCTTTCTCGCCATACTTCTTATATTCATTTGCCTAGCTTTTATTCCTGATATACGCCGAGTGGCTGGCGAATGAAAATTTCCACAAACGGATCAATTACCTCAAAGATAGGACAATTGATCCCCATCACAGGCGGATCCCCTTTCCACAAAGATAAGAAACACAGACCTTCGAGAGCTTTCAAATGAGCTCAACTCTCTCCTCAAAGACAGGAAAAATATTGGTCACCATCAAAAGCGGGTTAAAATTATCTCAAACATGAGAAAATTACACCCTAAACTTTCTCCTCAAAGATAGGAGAACAATAATCTCAGCGGCGGATCGATCTACCTCAAAGATAGGAAACGATTGATCGCCGTCAGAGACAGAGTTAAAACATTTCTCAGACGTGAGAACCTTACACTCTCAAATACTCTTCCCAAAGAAGAGTCTCAAGACCTGGCGGCGGATCGATTCACCTCAAAGATAGGAAGCAAATCGATCGCCTAAGGCAGCTTAACTTCCTCACCAGGAATAAAAGCTTCTAACCTTCACAAAGGTTCATACATTGGGGTACGGCTGGCCACCTACCCTAAACAATCAGAGAAATCCTAAACCAGATTCTAAAAAGTTACTTGCTAAAAGATATAATGCATTAGTAAAAATAGTTCTGGAAAGAAAAAGGTTCATCCAAATCAATGAATCCTCGTCTTCATCCAATTAATGAAGCCTCGTCTTCATCCAATTAATGAAGCCTCGTCTTCACCCAATTCATGAAGCCTCATCTTCATCCAATTAATGAAGCCTCGTCTTCATCCAATTCATGAAGCCTCGTCTTCATCCAATTCATGAAGCCTCGTCTTCATCCAATTCATGAAGCCTCGTCTTCATCCAATTCATGAAGCCTCATCTTCACCCAATTCATGAAGCCTCGTTTTCATCCAATTAATGAAGCCTCGTCTTCATCCAATTAATGAAGTCTCGTCTTTATCCAAACAATGAAGCCTCGTTTTCATCAAAGTAATGAATCCTCATCTTCATCATAGAAATAACAAAGTCTCGCCTCCAAAAAATGCACAAAAGTCCCTAAATGGCTGATCATTCTTACTGATCCCTAAGGGCGGGTCATTCTCCTCAATATGGCAGAACTGAAGAAAAGAAGTCCCTAAGGCAAATCATAACCCTATGCGGTAGGAACAAATGGTCGCATAAAGGGCGGGTTATTCCCTTTCTAAAGGAAATATAACTCTCAAGAAGCCCCTAGAGGATAACAATGGATACGATTGGCCACCTATCCACAAGGAAGCAAAAGCCCCTAAAAGTTCATCATATCCATATATGATCCCACATAGGACGGATCTTGTTCATAAGATCCCGCATAAGGAAGCTTCAAAAGGCGCATCATTTCCATATATGATCCCCCATCTAGGGCGGGTCCACTTTCCTCCAAGATAGAAAATTAAAACACCATTTAGACAGCCCTAAAGAGCTTTTTATACCTTTAGGGGGGGCTTCTGATAACAACCCAAATTATTCTTGAATAAGGAATAAGGGAAAATTAATAGAAATAATGGCAAACCATTATTCCTTCTAAAAGAGATATTTATGCATGATTAATATGGAATTAATGACAATTATTGCAGGATTAATGCAGGGGTGAATATGCAAATAATGGAGAAAAGGAAGGAGTTTCTAGCATTATGCCACACCACGTGGACCATGGCGAGATACGCCATAACGAGATACGTCCGATGAGAGCGAGTAGTGGAGACCCGCCATAGCTCTCAAGGAGAGCGTACATACGCCTTGACGGGTCTAGGAATACCAAAAGGCGCCTTTATTACCATCCATGAATGGGAATAAATACAATTAAATGGCAATTAATAGCCATTAAAGGGGAATAAAGACTTGACTGTTTGAATACCTCAACTCTGAGGGTTTCAATGATAAATGCTGGGATTAATGGAGAATTGATAGCAATCAAAGATGAGTAATGACACGACTCTTCATCTGCTTCCCCATTAATGTTGAAGGTTACAGAAACCTATATAAATACCCCAGCTTCCTAGGATCAAAGGTACACTTACTGATTCTCTACTTTTGTGCTTACAGTTTATTCTCAGAAATATTACTGACTTTGGCATCGGAGTGTCCCCGGCCGATCCCAACGGCGCCTCACAGGGAAGTGCTCCGATCAAGGATTTTTTCCCAAATTATCATTTTATAAAAAAAAAAAGTTCAACTATGTGCAAACAGTTTAATGGAAAATGGGAGTGGAATCGTGGATGATATATTTTTTAATAATTAATATTTTAATTATTAATAGATTAAGAGTGGAATCAATTATAATTGATGGGTTAGAAGGTGGGAATGAGATTCCCATTCAAAAGAATGAGATTCCTATACCATACCCCTTTTTTGTGCAACCAAACACTCGGAATGGAAAACAACCATTCATATTTCCATTCCCGAGTAAAAAATCAATTAACCAAACACTTCCTTAGAGGAATTGGATGATGAATTGAAAGACTTCTCCTCTTTATTAATCTTTTCTGTGGTTTGTTTTGGAGAGAGGAAAATTAATAAAAATAAGAGAGAAAAGAGAGATATAGAAGATGGTGTATTTTATTTTTATTTTTTATTTTGAGATTTGTTTGTGATAATTAGGTAATAATAAGGTTAATTTATAAAATAAATAAATATAATGATAAAATTAACTCTAATCCCTTTGATTTTTTACTTTTTTAATACTGTTAGTCAATTTGGCCTGTGTTTGCTAACAGAATGAACCTCAAGGTACATACTTGCCAATTTTGATGAGGGCATCCCTTCCCTAAGCCCGAGCCCGGAGCCAAGAGACGAGAACAACGAGAGTCGGGGTAACCAATCCAGTACGCGGGGCGTGCTCGCCAAGGCGCGAGGCATAAAGGATCCAATTTCCGAAGAATTGCCCAAAAGCTCAGGAACACGGGGCGTACCTCTAAACGCGCGGGGCGTGGACTGGGCGGCCGAGAAGAAACCAAACCAGGAGGTCAACTACGCGGAGCGTAGTCTCAAGGACGCCACGCGTGAAGATCATCAACGAGGGTCTCCAAGATCAAAGGCTCCAATACGTGGGGCGTGACCCCTGGGGCGCCTCGCATAAAATCCTCCTCGAAGGCTCTCCAGGTTCAGGAGCTGAGTTACGCGGGGCGTATCCAAGCCCACGCGGGGCGTACTCTGCTGGAAGGATACTTCTCCTCCAAGTTCTTACCAATAGGGGACCATTACTGTTGGTGCTTATTTACTGTTTTGCCATCAACCCCTTATTACTAAACTACCATAGACTCTTCCCTTTCCTATTCTACCCTTAGACTCATGTTTTGCCAAAAACCCTACTCATGGGCTTTTAGTCTTTTCTCTTCTTATTTGGGAGAGTATTTAAACTCTCTTCTTTGTAATGTTTGATAACTTTTGATGAATTTAAACTAAAGAGCCTCCATTAGAGCTTGGATTTTCAATCCTTAGGTTTACTCAACCTTCTAGTTTGAGCTAGAGAAGATTGCATTCTTTGTTGATTTACGATTAAAACCTCCAGTCGATTTCAATCTACATCAGTTGGTATCAGAGACGAGTCGTTTTCCTTCCCGGAGACTTCTTCTCGGAAATGGTTCAACCACATATCACAAACGAAGCCACTGGATCCATGGAACAAAGGGTTAATGCGTTAGAAGGCAACGTGAAGCATCTAATGGAGTCTCTAAGAACGTTCGAGGGAAGGTATGACACGAGTACACGAGAGATTATTCTTGCCCTTGAAGAACTAAAGATCGGACACCGCAACACTCAAGCTCTTTTAACCGGAGAACCCCACCGGCGGCAAGAAGAGCACACCCGACTTCAACTTGAACGACAACCCACTCCACCTCCTAGAAGGAACCATGCACCACAACTACCAATGGGCCCTAGGGTTCAAGAGGTAAGACGAAACAATCTCGTAGTCATTAGAAATGCAGATAGTGATAGTGATGGAGATTTATTTGATGACTATGCTATGCCGATGATTGCTAGAAATATGGGGATTAGGATGGATGATGATGTTTTGAATGATATGCCTAGGAATGATTTGCATGTGAATGATGTTGTTGGTCCCGCGCATGTGTGTGCCGGGAATATAGATATTGTGCATGATAATGTTGTAGGTGGTTATGAGAGGGAGAATGTTGGTTTGAATGATCCGTATGGGGGTCAGGGTAATGACAGAGGCGGATATGGGAGAGAGCCGAATTTGAGAAGGGCATATGGAGGTAATTTTAAGCAGGATGATGCTTTTAAGTTAAAAGTGGATTTACCGTCGTTCGGGGGAGAACTCGACATAGAGGGTTTCCTTGATTGGTTGTTAGAGGTGGAATGGTTCTTTGATTATACGGGAATACCGGAGGATCGGAAAGTCCATTTAGTAGCTTACCGGTTGAAAGGAGGAGCTTCGGTTTGGTGGGATAATATGAAGGAAGGGAGAAGAAGAGGAGGAAGGGAGACGATTAGATCTTGGTTTAGAATGAAATTGATGTTGCGGGAGAGGTTTCTACCACCCGACTACGAGTAGTACATTTACAGTTCTTATCGGAATTGCTCACAAGGTGCAATGAGTGTGCACGAGTACACCTCGGAGTTCTTGCGGCTTTTGGCAAGAGCTAACTTGTCAGAAACCGAAAGCCAAAAGACTTCAAGGTATCTTGAAGGATTGAGGTACAACATCCAAGACCGGATTGGGACACAAATGGTGATTCGGGTGCAGGACGCCCGTAATTTAGCATTGAAGGCCGAGGCACAGTTGAGTTTGATGAGACGTGAAGGCTATAGGAGAGCCGGGACTGAAGGTACTTATGGAGGGAGAGGAGCTCCCAATGGGATTGATAAGGGCAAGGGTATTGCAAGTTCAAGCGATCCCAATGCGCCAAGTGCAGGAAAGGCACCTAGTGGAGATGTGAGGCCTTTTAAGGCGACGCAACCCCCTAGGGGCAACAACCCTTATGCGAGACCGGCTCCATTCAAATGTTTCCGATGCAATGAGTCGGGTCACTGTTCTAATGAGTGTCCCAAAAGGAGAAGTGCCAACATGGTTGAGCGGTATGAAGATGATGATGAGTACGATGATAAAGGGGATGTTTGTTGTGACCCGATTGATGATGATATTTGGGAGAGTATGATGGTGGGCAAGCCGTACATGTGGTGAGAAGACTCTTGATCTCGAGTAGAGTGGAAATGGACCAAAGGCATCAATTGTTTCGAACCCGATATCTAGTTCAAGGGGTGAAGTGCAGTGTGATTATTGACATTGGTAGCCAAGAGAACATCATTAGCGACAGAGCGGCCAAGAGGTTTGGGTTGGTTATTGAAGCACATCTGAGTCCGTATAGTGTGGGTTGGATCAAGCATGTTGGAGAGCTGAAAGTCACTCAAAGGTGTAGGGTACCTCTTGAGATAGGAGAGTACCGGGATGAAGTCTATTGTGACGTTGTGGAGATGGATGCTTGCCACCTACTGTTGGGACGTCCGTGGCAATTTGATAGGGATGTTACCCATGCCGGAAGGAAGAACACCTATCAGTTTGTGAAGGACGGGATTCGCTACGTGCTCACACCTCTTGTAGGAGAATCCAAGACTAAGGATAAATCTATTTTGATCGTTTGCCCAACTCACAAGAAGTTTATCAATGAGTGTGAGGAAAGTCAAACGGTCTATGTAGTGATGGTGAAATCTAGTACACCGTCGGAGAGAGTAAGTAGCGAAGGGGAAGAAGTTCTAGAAGAAGTCGGGAATTTGCTTAATGAGTTCCGTGATATGTTTCCGGAGGAGTTACCATATGGGCTACCACCCCTACGGGACATCCAACACCATATCGATCTTGTGCCGGGAGCTAGCTTGCCTAGTCTTCCTCATTATCGGATGAGTCCCAAAGAGAGTGAAGTGATGAAGGAGAAGGTGGAAGAGTTGATAAGAATGGGCTATGTTAGGGAGAGCATGAGTCCATGTGCGGTGCCGGCTTTGTTGACACCCAAGAAAGATGGGTCGTGGAAGATGTGTGTGGATAACCGAGCCATCAACAAGATCACTATTCGGTACAAGTTTCTGATTCCCCGACTTGATGACATGCTTGATCAATTGGGTGGGTCCAAGGTCTTTTCGAAGATTGAATTGAGGAGTGGGTACCACCAAATCCGGATCAAGGCGGTCGATGAATGGAAAACGGCGTTTAAGACGCGTGATGGGTTGTATGAGTGGCTAGTGATGCCCTTCGGGATGACCAATGCACCGAGCACTTTCATGAGGTTGATGAACCAAGTATTGCGTCCGGTGATTGGGAAGTTTTTGGTGGTCTACTTTGATGATATCCTCATCCATAGTAAGACGTTGGAAGAGCATGTGGAGCACTTGAGGACCGTATTAGCTTTGCTCCGGGAGAACCAACTCTTTGCCAACACTAAGAAATGTGACTTTATGATGGAGAGCTTGGTGTTTCTCGGGTATGTGGTCAGTGGGAGCGGTATCCGGGTGCATGAAGAGAAAGTTAGAGCTATTCGGGAGTGGCCGACTACGAAGACCGTTGGGGATATTAGAAGATTTCATAGGTTGGCTACTTTCTATAGACGGTTCATCCGGAATTTCTGCGCTATTGTGGCTCTTATGACTGAGTGTTTGAAGAAAGGTAGAGGCTTCAAGTGGGGAGACGAACAAGAGAGCAGTTTCGCCTAGATAAAGGAAAAGCTAAGCACTGCTCCGGTTTTAGCGTTTCCAGATTTTGACAAGCTCTTCGAAGTTGAGTGTGATGCGAGTGGAGTAGGAATTGGGGGAGTATTAATGCAAGAGAAGAGGCCCATAACTTATTTCAGTCAGAAGTTGTGTGACTCAAGACAAAAATGGGCCACCTATGACTAGGAGTTTTATGCGGTAGTGCGGGCTCTCAAGACGTGGGAGCACTATCTCGTCAGGAAGGAGTTTATGTTGTACACCGACCACCAAGCCCTAAAATACTTGGGAAGTCAAAAGCAACTCCGGAGCTCCATGCATACTAGATGGTCCGCTTTAGTGGACAAGTTCCCTTATAAACTTCTTCACAAAGCGGGTCAACAAAACAAAGTGGTGGATGCCTTAAGCCGAAGGATAGCTCTCTTGAAAACAGTAGCCTTGGAGTTAGTGGATTTCGAGCACATCAAGGGAGAGTATGAGGAGGATCCAAACTTTGGGCTTGAATGGGAGAAGTGTAGGAGAGGTACCGAAGAGAGTGGGTACCAGTTAGTGGATGGGTTTCTCATGAGGGGTAGCCAATTGTGCCTTCCAAGCACGTCCATATGAGAAAGAGTGATCCGAGAGTTACACGGAGGGGTGTTGGGGGGACACTTTGGAAGGGACAAAACCTTTGAAGCGGTTAGCTCCCGTTACTTTTGGCCTAGAGTAAGGAGGGACGTGGCATACATTATGGAGCGATGTGAGGCGTGCTAAACATCTAAGGGGCATGCTACTAATTCCGGATTACGTATGCATCTCCCGATCCCGGAGACTATTTGGGAAGACCTCTCCATGGACTTTGTGTTGGGGTTGCCGAGGACTCAACGGGGTATGGATTCCATCTTTATAGTGGTGGATAGATTCTAAAAAATGGCCCACTTTATCCCGTGTAGGAAGACTAATGATGCCACCGCCATTGCCAAGTTGTTCTTTCGTGAGGTGGTGAGGCTACATGGGGTCCCAAAGAGCATAGTGTCGGATAAGGACACGAAGTTCATGAGCCACTTTTGGCGTACTCTTTGGACCATCCTTGGAACCACGTTGAAGTTTAGCACCACGGCTCACCCCCAAATGGATGGACAGACCGAAGCGGTAAACCGGACCTTGGAAAATTTATTAAGAAGCAAATGTTGAGATAAGCCCAAGATGTGGGATTATGTGCTCGCCCAAGCCGAGTTTGCCTACAACTCCGCCGTGAGTTCCACTACTGGAAAGTCCCCTTTCGAGATAGTATACACCAAGGCACCAAACCATTCACTTGATTTGGGCGAGGTTCCCAAGAGGGAGAAGAAGAGTGTAGTCGCGCACAACTTGGCCAACAACTATCATAGAATGTACTAAGAAGTCCGACATAGCATCGAGGAGAAAAATAGTCGGGTCAAGACCAAGTTGGATGAACACCGAAAGGATGTACAGTTTGAGTTGGAGTATTAATTGGCTTGGGAACATGTCTTCTTCTTTTAATGTGCAGGACCTTAGCTTGTGGAAGCCGGAGGGAACGTTGCCAACCAAAGCATCGGAAGCGGAGTCCGACTCTTTCAAAGAAGGGGAGAATGATGAGTGCATCCCTTCCCTAAGGCCGAGCCCGGAGCCAAGAGACGAGAACAACGAGAGCCGGGGTAACCAGTCCAGTATGCGGGGCGTGCTTGCCAAGGCGCGGGGCGTAAAGGATCCAATTTTCGAAGAATTGCCCAGAAGCTCAAGAACGCGGGGCGTACCTCTAAACGCGCGGGGCGTGGACTGGGTGGCTGAGAAGAAACCAAACCAGGAGTCAACTACGCAGAGCATAGTCTCAAGGACGCCACGCGTGAAGATCATCAACGAGGGTCTCCAAGATTAGAGGCTCCAATACGCGGGGCGTGACCCCTGGAGCGCCTCACATAAAATCCTCCTCGAAGGCTCTCCAGGTTCAGGAGCTGAGTTACGCGGGGCGTACTCTGCTGGAAGGATACTTCTGCTCCAAGTTCTTACCAATAGGGGACCATTACTATTGGTGCTTATTTACTGTTTTGCCATCAACCCCTTATTACTAAACTACCATGGACTCTGCCCTTTCCTATTCTACCCTTAAACTCATGTTTTGCCAAAAACCCTACTCATGGGCTTTTAGTCTTTTCTCTTCTTATTTGGGAGAGTATTTAAACTTGGATTTTCAATCCTTAGGTTTACTCAACCTTCTAGTTTGAGCTAGAGAAGATTGCATTCTTTGTTGGTTGCGATTAAAACCTTCAGTCGATTTCAATCTACATCAAATTTTTAAACCATACCACAAGGTTTATTTTTGTACTTTTCCCAGAAACAAATTGATAATTCTAATCAATTCGAGACCGGAGTGAGTATTAAACAAAAGTGTTGTTTGATAAAACTGAAAATTAAGTGCTGAAAAAATATGTACTCAATTAAGTGGTACATAAGTATTTAATATTTTAATTCAAGCGGTTAAGTGGGTTATCCAATAAGACCTAAGTCGTAAATAACTTAATTTTTATTGATAATTATAAAATAAGATGACATCATTTCATAATACAATGCTTAAAAATAAACAGAATACATGTAGAAATTTTAATTTCGGGTATTATTATTTTCCACTATAGGAAATGAAGTACATAATTTTATTTATTATTTTCTAGAAATTAAGTGTATATATGAAGCGTAGATGATAAGATTCATGATCGAAAAAACAGTTTAATGAATTATTTCTCAAATTGACTGGATAAATTACATTCATGGCCATTGAACTTTACCCATTTTAACATTGTGGCCATTGAATTTCAATTTTTCACGGTATAGCCACTGACTTTTACATTTTTTTAATACTTATGGCCACTCAACTTTAACTAACTCCTCAAAATTACCGTTAACGACCTCAAAATGAAAATATTTAAGAATTAAAGTTGTTTAAAACGACATTTAACATGAAACAACATTTTATATTTTCCAAAATCACTTTTTTTGAAGTTTTCTCACTCTAAAAATTCACACACTCTCTCCTAACCAAAAAACACCTAAATGACCTCAAAACGAAAATTTTCAAGAATTAAAGTTCATTAGAATATCATTAACTCTTTGAATTTATTATTTTGAGACCGTCAATGGTCATTTTGAGGCATTGAATGGCCACTATTGTTAAAAAGTGTAAAGTTCAGTGGTCAAATTGTTAAAAATTGAAGTTTAGTCGCCACAATGTTAAAATATGTAAAGTTGTAATTTACCTCAAATTAACCCAACTTATCAATGTTAGGGGTAAAATTGTTCTTGGCTGCCCATTTTAGAGGTAAATTGCTCAATTTTAAACGGTAGAAGTAAAATTACTTCTGACTGTAATGTTAGAGATATTTTTACACTTTATCCTTAATATAAAATATATAAAAAAACAAATTAATAATTCTAATCACATCCATTAGAAATCAGTATGAGTATTAAAATAAGTGACTCATAACTTAATTTTTATTGATAATGATAAAATAAACTGAAATAATTTCAGAATACATGCAGGAATTTTAATTCCAAATATTATTATTTTCCACTAGGAAAAAAGGTATATAATTTTATTTATTAATTTCTAGAAATTAAGTGCACACACTTATTAGAAAATTGAGAATTGGCAAATTATTGGTTGACCCTCGAAATCCATGAGTTGTCACATACATCCACAAAATCCATGACGGCAGATCATTTTAGTACGGCAATATAGGGCAGGTTTGCAATCTGCGTTAGAGTGGTAAATTACTTGTTGACCCTCCAATTTTCTTGAACTTGCTAATATGCCTGTAAAAATAATAATTAACCCATATTTCACAATAATAATATTCCTTCTAATAACATATTATGGACTACAAAAATTTTAATTTATCGCATTGTTAACTGTATAAAGATAAAAAATAATAATAATACGTAGAGAAATTGAAATTTATCCCTACCGTATCAAATCGATCAAATTGAAAGTTATTTATATCCTTAACTAACGATTTCCTACTAAAATAAAATTAAAAACTATATATCATATGTGTTCCACAAAATAAATAAATATAACATATGAATTTATTACAAAATGAACACAATACTCAATTTTTCAAAAACTGTTTAATCAATTTTTCAAGACATTTAAAATTTTATAACATGAATTTATTAGAAATTGAACTTATGAGGAATGCGATAGATAAAGAAAACAGCGAGTTAGAGACCGAATTTTATGACGTGATTAAAATCAGTCACTAAACTGCAAATTCGGTCGCTAATGAATAAGTTTTATAATTTTAAAGCCACAATTACTCCTGTTGGACCCAACTTTAAAAAGTATTTTAACCCTGATATATCCTTAGGCTTAAAGCACTTTTAGCCCCTGACCTATCTAAAATTGTGCATTTGGCCTCTGATCTATTATTTGGTCATATTTGGCCCGTGACCTGTCAAATTAGATAAAATTCAACTCATATTGAATGGAAAATTAACTTTTGACACATAAATAAAATTAATTTTATTTATGTGTCATGTGTCATTTTTGTATGTGTCATGTGTCATTTTTGTATTGGTTACTGCCGTTAATTTTCCAACACAATTAATTTTTCATTCAATATGAGTTGAATTTTATCTAATTTGACAGGTCACGGGCCAAATGTGACCAAATAATAGATCAGGGGCCAAATGCATAAATTTTGGATAGGTCATGGGCCAAAAAGTGCTTTAAGCTTATATCATTATTATTAACAATTAATTTTTTTTAAACATATGGATTTATTAAATTATGAACACAATACTCAACTTTTCAAAAACTGATAGCAAAAAGTTTAAATTTTAAGGACTGAACAGTGTATTACTAAAATACGAGAATTAAATAGTATGTAAATAAAAATATAAGGATTAATAAATTATTTATCCGAACTTACAGAAAGATGCTATGAGGATAGCAAAGAGAAAGAATGCAACATTATTGTTGAAATAAGCTTTACCCATCTTTAGTGAAATTGGACACACAGAGACAGAAAATTTTTCTGTCTTGTAAAACTTTAATGGTATATGCTATTTATATGCAATTTTGTGTACCAAAACATAAATTTTAATAAATTTTTAAAATCTAATAATTAAATATCACAACTAAGAAAATCTGATCCGAGTTATATAGATAATCATAAAATCACCTAAAAAATGGTAAGGTATTAATCAAATCTATTATGGGATGGTAATAAGGTAATTCACAACTTTTCAAGGATCAGGTAACAAATTTCTACTGTCTTCTGATTCTGATGGTAAATCATACTTCTCTAATATTGTTCTCTATATTTACTGTGTTATTAAGAGAGTTAGATTATTTTTCTATCTCGTTTGTGGTTTACTAAATTTAATATCTCATTCTTTTACAAAAATTAGATTAAAGTCTGTTTATGAAGAGTGAAATTGTTTATCTCCGTTCTTCTTGGTAGTAATATGTTTTGATTGTGATTTTTGAAGTCAATTCGCTAATACTTGTTCGATTGGTTACCAAGTCGTCCCGTTTTTACTGGCTTATTTGGAAATGTCAAGAGATGCTTCACCAAGATTAGGAGTCAATCTTGTTCATACTTATTGCGAGGAGAACCGAACAGCTAATTGGAAGCAAGATTTTTGTCCTTAGATCGTCACGAGTGTAATTTACCTACTGCAAGTATCCAGGAAATTTTGTTTAATGATTGGTGTAGTGTAGTACTAGAATTCCTCAAAATTATTAGATCGTAGTTACTTTTTGTTTTGTGCTCAAGGTTCTTCCCCATCTTTGTCACACAAAAAATGAAGTTATTTATTAAAAAAAGTAAATAATTAATTAGTCTCCATCTTTTTATGTAACATACTATTTAGTTTTTTTATTTTGAAAAACATAGTATAAGGTCTCTATTTTTTATCAATGTTAACCTTTTGATCCTTTTGTCTATTTTCTTAGATTTTTAACCGAACATATCTTAGTTTTCAGGACAGCCATAGTATGATACAAAATGAACCTCATACTCTGTTATTATTTTCTGTATGTCTGTTGATGTCTAATATAACGGTTAAAAATAAAAAAGAATAGATAGAATGACCAAAGCGTTAGTATTCATAAAAGGTAGAGATTTTATAATGTGTTTTTCAAAATATGAAAACTAAAGTGTGTTACGTAAAAATATGGGGACTAAATTTACCAAAAAAAACATAGAATTTTTCTCCATTAACAAAATATTATATATTCACAAATCAAAAATATTTTCAAATTATTCTAATGAAAAATAGAATATTGTAATTAGTGCACCAGTTAACCCATAATGATACTTCACTTAAAATTTGAGACCGGAAACTCCTTTTTCATATCTATTAATGAGAAGGATACATTAAACTTAGGAATAAGGTTTAAAATTACCTCTAACGTTTACCGTCACAAGTAATTTTACTCATAACGTCTAAAATAATGCAATTTTACATTTAATGTGTTAGACAAACGATTACGTCTGCCTTAAAAAAGTTAGATGTGATTAACCAAAAAACAAAACGAACACAGAAAGAAAACATAAACAGTAAATAAGAAATTAAAAAGGAAGGAGTTAGACAAATCTGAGGCCTGTATTAGCAGTTTCCTTAAGACAGATGTCGTCGCTATTGACGATCGTCTCCCATGATATAACAGATTACGCAAGCGAACTCAAACCGTGTGTAGCCTAGTTATCACCGGAGTAGGAAAACAAGAACAATGTGAACATACAGAGTATTTTGAAAAACTTCAACCACAGCTTTAGCAACATATGAATTTTGACAATCCATTCTATATAAATAGAACTCGAAAGGATATGTCATTTCACGAACCAACACGACTGTACACGGACAGACACGACTGTTTACGTACAAACACGACTGTTCACGAAGGAAACGACTGTTCATGAAATGAGGTGTTTATTGGTATTAAAATTAACAAATAATTTTATTCAAAATTTTCCAACATAATGTTGGTAGCCAAGAGCAATTTTATCCCTAATGTTGACAAGTTGGATCAATTTTAGACATTATTATAAAACACCGATATTTTGTTCCTTATTCTGTACCAATTGTATATCAGTTCGTTTAAAAAAAAAATTCATATTTTCTGTAGTTTAATAATAGAATTGGAGGGTAATATTTATTAATTCGGTGAAATATTTTGAATTTTTTTTCCAACTCATAAAATAGACAGTATGTTTTTTATTTTTTTCCACGTTATGTTTATGATCTATCACTAATGAGTGATAAAATGACTTACATGGAAATGTAGATGACAAGATTCATGATCGAGAAGACAGTTTTATTAGAGTATAATAGAGTTACTTTATATGTAAGGGCACTCTTGTAATTACTTGTAAATAATATAGGATCATTTAATAATTATTTCACTCTCATGTAATAGTATAAATAGATGTAAATACTTATTAATAAATAAGAGAGTATATTTTAATTTTGTTCCCTCTTCTCACAAGTTTGATGAATTATTTCTAAAATTGACCCAACTTGACAACGTTAGTGGTAAAATTGCTCTTAACTGCCAAGTTTATGGGTAAAATTACATAATTTTAGATGTTAGGGATAAAATTACTTCTGTTTATAAACAGTATGAGTATTTTTACACTTTGTCCCTTAAACTTATATAGTAAATATAACAATCATATATAAAGAAAACTAACCTAATTAACTTTAAAAAAAAAAAAAAAAAAAAAAAAAAAAACAAGAAAAGAATATACAACGACAGCTACATTAAAGTTGGGTGCATAGATATTTTGAGAATATTTGATTTCAAACCGCTTTATTAAGGATATCACCCAATTGATCCTCAGACCTCGTTTTAGGTAGTCCCACGAGCTTTCCGTCCAAATTTTTTAGGGTAAATAATTTATTAGTCCCTTAGTTTTTACCTAACACACTGTTTAGTCCTTCTATTTTGAAAAACATATTATAAGATCCCTAACTTTTGCCAATATTAACCCATTAATCCTTTTGTCTAGTTTTTTTAGACTTGTAATCGATATATTTTAGCATAAACAGATATATATAAAATGACGAAGTAACATGATCAACATGTATTGTACTATGGTTGTCCTAAAAGCTAAGATATGTTCGGTTAAAAATCTAAAAAAATAGATAAAAGGACCACAAGGTTAATATTGACAAAAGATAGGGACCTTAAAATGTGTTTTTCAAAATAAGGGGACTAAACAGTGTATTAGGTAAAAACTAAGGGACTAATAAATTATTTACCCAATTTTCTATAGTAAAGAACCTATCAACCACAATATGTTTTATTTGATCATGTTAGAAACATGATTTTGAGCAATATCACAGGCAACCTTACTATCACAGTATAATTGGATAAGATGCAAAAAAATACTTCTAACGTTTTACTGACAGGAGCAATTTTATCTTTAACGTTTAAAATGGTACAATTTTACTCCTAACGTTGGTGATGCGGAGCATCTTTTCCTAGGATCGGGTCTGGACGAGGAAAGTTGGAGGAAGACCCAAGCACGGGCAACAAGCGAGTAAGGAGGTCAAAACAGTGCCACACAACACACCAACAGATCAGACACGCTCCGCGTGGATAAAAGTACGCTCCGTGTGAAGGAAGGTGACCCGGAGGAGAGTTCATCAGCCAATCCACGCCCCGCGTAGATCTGGGCACGTCCCGCGTAAAATGGCTACTGATCCAGAGAAGGGCTCATCAGCCAATCCACGCCCCGCGTAGATCTGGGCACGTCCCGCGTAAAATGGCTACTGATCTAGAGAAGGGTTCATCAACCAATCCACGCCCCGCGTAGATTTGAGCACGTCCCGCGTACTTTCACTTTTCAGGAACTTGTTCCTTACTCCAGCTCCTCCTTATTTACAATCCTGTCACTCCTTATTCACACCTTTGCCACTCCCTAATTACAACTCTACTACTCCTATATTTACACTCATACCACCCCTTATTAGTTAACCCAATTTACCCCTATATTATTATTTTGGTTAGCTATGCTCTTTACCCTTTTATGTAATTTAGCATTTAGGTTTTAGATGATATAAATTCATCTCTTTCATTGTAATTGCTTAACTTTTTATCAATCAAATATTAAACTTCTTCAAGAAGCTTGTTAAGGTTTTCACCTTCAACAATGGGGATTTCATATTCCTATGGATTTAGTCCATGAAACTTGGGATTCACTCCTTCTAGTTTAGCTAGAGAAGAACATCTTTGTTAGTTTACGATTAAAACTAACACGTCACGAAACCAATCCGTATCAGTTGGTATCAGAGCCGATCGTTTTCCTTGAATGGAGACTTCTTTCGACTATGGTTCAACCAAATTTATCTCCAAGATATAAAGACACCTTCTACAAGGGGTTGGAAAATCTTGAAGCCATTGTGAAAGGCATCAAGCGAGTTATAGGGAGGATTTTCGGGTAATAAACGAGCTAACAAATGAGCTTGTGACATCCGTGAAGAGCCTCAAGCAAGGAATCCAAAATCGTTCCCAACCGACCATGGAGGTTCCTCCTAAAGATCCATCACCAATCTTTTCTCCTTTATACATTGAAGAGGTAAATCCTAAGCTTCCAATTACTCATATTGAAGTTGTGGATAGTCCTATTGCTAGGAAGAGATTGGATGTTTGTGATGTTGTTTATGATGTTGAAGTGGATTTAGATTCTCATTGTGGATTTGTTGATAATAATGTTATGAATGAGAATGTGAGTTCATGTATGGATGAGGAGGAAGGAGAGTTGGTAGGTGAGAATGTTGGGAAAGTCCATGTAGCAAGTGATGCTCCCCAAGTGTTTGATAAGATGCTTCTTAAGCATAATCTTATTTGTAAGTTTGAGGAAAGTGAATGCATTAATCTTGAGGAAGGGGAGAGTGACTTTGGACTTGTTAATCTCTTTGAGGAGAATGAGAGAATCACATTATGTGTAAAGATTGATGACTATAGAGATGGGAGAGATGTTGGTGGTTCAACCATGTTGGGTGGTTGCATGTCTTGTGAGTCAAGCGGCTTGGCACGTGAGCTGGTCGGCTTGAAATATAGGGAGAAGTGGAAGGAAACGAAAGGTCGTGGGAAAAGATGGATCATGGACGAAGATGGAAATGAATTTGAATACAACCATGAAGAAGAGGGGTTAGAAGAGGAGATTGATAAAGAGGAGGACCAATCCGAGAATACGCTAGAAAGAAATGTTGCACATGACTATTGTGAAGGCGAATTCGAGGATGAGGTTGAGGAGAGAGAGCACGCTTCCGTAGATGATATATGTGAGGATGGTGAACTTTGTCATAGTGCATATGAGTTTGATTATGATGAAGATGGTAGAGTTTACCATGAGGAGGATGAACGTCGAAGCATTGAGTGGAACCAATATGGGGCCGCTCATGAGGAAGACGAAGATGGGGTCTACTATGATGAGGATGGGCGTCGGCGTGTTGAGTGGGATCGACACGGGGCTCCGTATGAAGATGATGAGTGTAGATTCTATTGTAATGATGAGTTGGAGGATGTTGACCGGCCCTATAACGAAGATATCTATGAGCATAATGGAGGTAGGGTCCATTATGACGATGAGTCGAGAACCGTAGAGCCGAACCGAAGCGAAGAAGCTTATGATGATGAAGATCGGTTCCGAGATGACTATGAGATGGGAAATGTAGAGTGGGACCGAAATAAAGGTGCTTATGATGGTGAAGAGAATCGGTTCCAAGATGAGGATGAGTCGGGAAGTGTTGAGTGGAGCCAAGATGAAGACACTTATAAAGTCGATGATGATGGCAATGGGCACAATGTGCATTTGGTGACTAGGGTGCCAATGCCTAGTGAAGAGGAGCATAGCCAACGTCATCGATTATTTAGAACTCGATGCTTAGTTCTTGGGAAGAGATGTGAGATGGTGATCGACGGAGGAAGCCAAGTGAATATCATTAGTCGGTCCGCCATGAGCAAGTTTGGGTTGGTTCTCGAGCCACATCCTAGACCTTACCGCCTTGGTTGGGTCAACGAGGTGGAAAAGCTTCAAGTTACTCATTGGTGTAAAGTTCCTTTCACTATTGGAGCTTATGGGGATGAAGCTATGTGTGATGTTGTAGAGATGGGTGCTTGTGATGTGCTACTTGGTAGGCCATGGCAATTTGATTGTGATGCCTCACATGCGGGAAGAAGCAACACCTACACCATACGCAAAGGCAGAATCCGATATGTCCTTACACCTTTGAAGAGTTCTCCTAGTAAGAAAACGGAGACCACTTTGGAAGATTGTCCAACTCGGGAGTTGAATTTGAATGGGTGCATTGGTGGAACGGGTGAGACATTGAGTCATCTTGATTTGGGTTCCATGGTTGAGATAGCTAGCCACTCTCCTAGTGAAGTCAAATCCAAAGAGGAGAATGAGGTTGAGAAGGGGGGTAGCGAAGTTGGAAGTGAGGAAGTTGAGCCGATGTCCGAGGGTGACAAGCACGTGTCTTCCAACGAGCCACCTAAAGGGCTTCTTAAAGGGCTTCCACCTTTGAGAAGGCTACCACGAGACATAGCATGGGATCCGGGAGATAGCGCACCTAGTACTACATATGGTGAGTTGATATCTAGAGAGGAGGAGGAAGGTTGCTCTATGAAGCCTATTGATAGCACCGAGTTGCCTAGCACATGCCACATACAAAAGAATCGAGTCACTCAGTGGGCAAAATCTGAACTTATTCTTTTGTGCTTTGTTGAAATATATGTGTTGGAGGCTTGGTTATGTATGTTGAGGGAGAACATTCCCTATGATGAGCCCATGAGAGATGATCTTGTTGTGAGGGATGTGGACTCTATGTTGAGTGAGAGCCTTCCCTATGATAAGCCTTGGAGGGGCAAGCCTGTTGTGAGGAATGTGAGCTTTATGTTGAGGGAGAACACTTCCTATGATGGGACCATGAGGGTTGATCTTGTTGTGGGCTTTGGTGATTGTTTACTGATGGGGAACGGCTTCCCGGAGAATATAGAAAAGATGGAAGGAGGTCAAGACTTGGTAAACTCGGAACTCATTATTTTGCGCTTTATTGCTATGTATATGTGGGGGTATATGTGGTGCTTGTTGAAGAAGCATCAACCCTATGAGGAGTCAATGAGAAGCGATCTTGTAATGAAGAGAGTGGGGTTTGTGAAGTCTTTGATGAATGGGGATAGCCGCCCGAGAGATGTTGAGAAGATAGACGAAGCTCAAGACTTGTGGGATCATAGCCAAGTTAGTCAAATAGTAAGTCTTGAGGTCCCGAGGTTGTTAACCTAAGGTGAGGATGGAACTACTATGTGTGTGCTTGGGTTCACTATGATGTGGGTCGACAAGTGTCGTCGGGATATTCCATTTGATGTGGGCCATGGGCAAAGAGAGATTGAGCATGGTAGCCGAGTTAGTGGCATGAATGACAGTGAAGGCCGGGCATATTCAATTCAAAATCATGTTTGGGTTGTGAAGAGTACTCAAGGGATCGCTCCAATTTGGGTTGATATATCATGACATTCGAAGTTGGCTATGAGAGAGTGGAGGTTGAGCCTAGCATCCGGGTTGATGGCGTGAGGTATATTGAGGTCCAAACGTATTCGACTCAAGGCCGTGCTGGGGTTTTGAAGAGTGCTTATGGGATTGATCCTAGTTGGGTTGATACGTGTCATCGGGACATTCCATCCGAGGGAGGCCAAGAGCGGAAGAATAGTGTGTTGATTCCTCAAGTTCGTGATGGGGAGATCAAGAGGATCCATGGGTGGTCCGTGCAACCAAATGAGGGGCGTCGGAAGACCATCCAAGCATTTGTTGGGAAGTGGTTTTACACGCTCCGCCAAGACATACGATTCGATGTTGGTAGAGCGTCCGATATTGGTGGAGATTGGGAGATGAGTACCATGGAAGATGAATGTCGGGGTGAAGTGCTAGTTGAGATATCGGGAGAAGCTCGTGAGGAGATGGTGAATCCGAAAATATGTGGAGTGGACTTCTTGAATTCATCTCGAACAACACCTTGGTTCGATTTGAGGGCTTGGTTCCGCTCGAAACGAACACGTCTCTTCAATGCGTGGCAAGCAACTTGGGGTCAAGTTCTTTTTAAGAGAGAGTGTATGATGCGGAGCATCTTTCTCTAGGATCGGGTCCGGACGAGGGAAGTTGGAGGAAGACCCAAGCACGAGCAACAAGCGAGTAAGGAGGCCAAAATAGTGCCACATAACACACCAACAGATCAGACATGCTCCGCGTGGACAAAAGTACGCTCCGCGTGAAGGAAGGTGACCCGGAGGAGAGTTCATCAGCCAATCCACACCCCGCGTAGATCTGGGCATGTCGCACGTAAAATGGCTACTGATCCAGGCTCATCAGCCAATCCACGCCCCGTGTAGATCTGGGCACGTCCCGCGTAAAATGGCTACTGATCCAGAGAAGGGCTCATCAGCCAATCCACGCCCCGCGTAGATTTGGGCACGTCCCGCGCACTTTCACTTTTCAAGAACTTGTTCCTTACTCCAGCTCCTCCTTATTTACAATCCCGCCACTCCTTATTCACACATTTTCCACTCCCTAATTATAACTCTACCACTCCTATATTTACACCCATGCCACCCCTTATTAGTAAACCCAATTTACCCCTATATGATTATTTTGGTTAGCTATGCTCTTTACCCTTTTATGTAATTTAGCATTTAGGTTTTAGATGATATAAATTCATCTCTTTCATTGTAATTGCTTAACTTTTTTATCAATCAAATATTAAACTTCTTCAAGAAGCTTGTTAAGGTTTTCACCTTCAACAATGGGGATTTCATATTCCTATGGATTTAGTCCATGAAACTTGGGATTCACTCCTTCTAGTTTAGCTAGAAAAGAACATCTTTGTTAGTTTACGATTAAAACTAACACGTCACGAAACCGATCCGTATCAGTTGGCAAACAAAAACAATTCTACCCCTAACGTTAACAAGTTGGGTCAATTTCAGACATTATTAAAAAACACAGATATTTTGTTCCTTATTCTACTCCAATTGCACATAAGTTGATTTAAAAAAACGATTTCATATTTTTTGTGATTTAATAATAGAATTGAATATTAATATTTTTAAATTCGGTAAAATATTTGGATCTTTTTTGTCCAACTCGTACAAAATACAGTATATTTTTTAATTATTTTTTAAAAATAAATTCACGGTTAATCCTATGTTTGTAATATATTACTGATAAGTGATAAAATAACGCACATGTGAAGTGTAGACGATAAAGATTCATGACCAAGAATATAGTTTGATGAACAATTTCTCCAATTGACCCAACTTGTCAACGTCAGAAGTAAAATTGTTCTTGGCTGGCAACGTTAAGGATAAAATTGCACCATTTTTTACGTTAACGGGGTGTTTGTTAGAGGGGATAAAGACACGGGGATAGAGTCTATAGATAAAAAAAACTGAGATGAGTTATCTCATGTTTGTTTTAGAGATAGGTTCGGGAGATAAGAGAGGGATATGAGTCTTATCCCTCAAATCCTATATCCAGGAAGGGAGTGGTATAAGGAGGTGAGATAAGCTCATGCGCTTTTAATATGATGGAAAAGTCCATCTTATTCCTCAAATTAATGTTATGTAGTTTAACTAAGGTTAAAATAGTAAAATGTATTATTTTATCTCTATCCATATCCCACGTACCAAACATTGAATGGTAATTCTTAACTATTATATTTTTATCAACGTTAATGGAATTTTTACACCTTATCCCCAGTACAATCTGATTGATCGTGTAGGTGCAAACGCAGGTAATAAAAACTTTATCTATAACACTTCACGATTCCAAGAGCCATTCTTTTAAATTTAACCTCGAGCAAGCAACAACATTGTGTTTTTTGCTCCATTAGCGTCAGCATACGCATAATGTTTTGAAACCCGTCATGTTTTTTTTTTGTGAACAAGATTCCGTTTATGAGAGCATATTTCAAATACTTTAGAACATGTATTAGAGTATTTTCAATAGTCTCTTAGAGCATTTCTAAAAGATTCTTAGTTAACTCTTTAAAAATAATATAAATAAGGGTTAAAATACAAAAATACTCCTAACATTTTGGGTCATGAGCAATTTTACCCCTAACGGCTAAAATAGTGCAATTTTACCCCCAACGTTGGAAGCCAAGAGCAATTTTACCCTAACGTTAATAAATTGGGTCAATTTCAGACACTATTATAAAACACAGATATTTTTATTCTTTATTATATACCAATTGCATAACAATTCGTTCTATAAAAAGGATTTCATGTTTTTTATAATTTAGTAATAGAATTTGAGATTAATATTTATAAATTCAGTGAAATTTTTTTTGTCTAATTCGTACAAAAAGACAGTATATTTTTTTAAAAAAAAAATTCACATCTCATTGAATATTTGTGATTTGTTACTGATAAAATGACACACGTATGAAGTGTAGATGACAAGATTCATGACCGAAATGACAGTTTGATGAATTATTTCTCAAATTGACCCAATTTATTAACGTTAGGGGTAAAATTGCACTTGGCTTCCCACGTTAGTGGTAAAATTACATCATTTTAGACGTTAGGGATAAAATTGCTCCTAGCCCAAAACGTTAGAGGTATTTTTACACATTAACCCTATAAATAATTGACACTTAATGATTTAAGAGTTACTAAGACATATCATCTCCAACAATATTTTTTATATTCCCTCATTGTTTATTATTTTATCATTAAAATTATTTATTGTTGTTATATTTACCAATAGTGTGAGGAGAGAGGCTCCTCAATAATAAATTATTAATAAAAAATGAATTAAGATGCACTAAGAGGTGGAGAGATGCTCTCTATTAATAGAGAAGATGTAGAGGCTCTTAGGGTGCGTTTGTAACGCTGTAATGTAATGTATTGTAATCAAGGTTGTAATGTAATGGAATGGAATAACCATTACATTACTATGTTTGGTTAGTAAAATTTTACAATTGATGTAATGTAATTACTATTACATTATCATTAGGGGTGTGCATCGGTGTAAAACCGAACCGAACCGAATCGAAAAATCTGAATACCAAAATGATCAAAATAATTCATACCGACACCGAACCGAATAATAGGTAAAACCGAATTAAAACCGAATCGAAATATGCGGTTCGGTTCAGTTCGGTTTAAACCGAACAAACTGAAGTAAGTTAAAAATAACAAATAACAAATAAAAATCACTATATTTTCTCATTAAATTTACCTCAACATCAACAAAAATTGAAATATTTCCAAAATATATCTATATTGGGTTGTTATCTCAACAATAATAATAATAAAATAAACTTGTATAATCAAATATGTATATATATATATATATATATATATATATATATATATATATATATATATATATATATAATGTAAAATGTGTGTAATTAGGTGCAGTTCAGTTTTTTTTACATTTTTTGTCAAACCGAACCGAATACCGAAATAAACTTAAAATTAAAACCGGTGATGAACCGAATTGTTAAAAAACCGAACCGAAAAAACGAATTCACTCGGTTCGGTATGCGGTTCAAACCGAACCGATGCACACCCCTAATCATCATGTCTTAAGCCTAAAATATCCTATATAAATACATTAAATTTACATTGAAATCGTGTTAATTATATTCATTTGGAATACTTTTACGTCTTTATTTACTTCTTTGATGCAAGGTACCTAAATATTTGGTAAAATCCAAATAGGAGTGAAAACGGAGCTAAAATGGAAGAAAAACCTAAAAAACCCGAGAATGCATAACAGTCAGAAGAACGCTCGAGGAGGACGAAAAACAGTCGAACGCCAGGGAGGAAAACTCTCTGTCGTGATTGAGATTCTTAAAATCTCAGTCACGACTTACGGAGCCCAGACCGGGGGAAATCAAGTCTCAAAGCTCGCCCCTATACCCCCTGTCGCGACTGAGATTTTCAGAATCTCAGTCGCGACAGCGAACCTTCCTGCACACTAAACACATGTTTAAAACGGAAAAACGCGTCTGTTCGTTCGGATAAAAGCAACCCTTCACCAGCAGACACGACCCATCATTTACAACCCTTCAACAACCATAAATAAGTTATTCATTTCAGAATTAAAAGGTTGGTTAAGTTGGGAAAAAGTTAGAGAAATTAGAGAAAAGAGTTGTTATGTTGAGTTTCTGATTCAGAAAAGAATCAGAAAGTTAGAGTTCATTTCTGTAAGCAATCGTGTTGTACACGAATTGTATTTAGATTAGTTACAAACACAGTATTAGTTTAGTTTTCATTCTGATAGTGGACGAGACCAGTCTCTATTCCAAAGATCCAGCGAGAAGAATTGACGGCTGAAGCGCCTATGGTTTGACAAGCCTACGAAGTTTGAGAGAAAGATTGATGACCCGGATCTCAAAGTCTTCGTTACCATGCTATCCAAGTTTCTACTTCTCTGTTATCTTGTGAAAATTCACATTTCAATTAATGATATACTTCTTTATTCAATATATTCTTACTGTTGTTATTTTGATGTTGTTCTGACAAAATGATTTTCAAAATGATATATTGGTGTTTTTATTAAAACGTTCTATTCCATTTTATTCATATAAGAACTTTGTTGAACACTTAACAAATTTAGTTTTTATGGATGACATGATCGCTGATCGCGGCTTATCAGAAGTAAAACACTAGTTTGATTAAGGTAGGAATCGTCTCTACGCTAGAGGGATTTCTATGGTTCGAAGCCATTTAATTGAGTAAATTACTATATTGTTACATGTCCATAATCTCACAAAGTTAAAGTTGTTTACTTTGCTTTATGAAAATAAGATCTATTTTATTCCAATTACGGAAGCATCTGTTTTGTAATCAAAATTCCAAAACGGAATTGTTCTCTAAACTCGATATAATACTTCTATCTAATCCTAATTTACCAAAACCAATACAATCAATTAAACGTATTTCTTTTATTAAACCTAAACACGTGATTAAAACCGAATTAAATAAAGTTTTAGTTAAAAAGCGTTCCCTGTGGGTTCGATATCTTTTATTACTACAAGCGTATACCGTGCACTTGCGGAAATCGCTCAACAAGTTTTTGGCGCCGTTGCCGGGGAACGCCAAAATTTTTGACAAAATTTTAAATTTTTCGTGTTTTATTTCAAATCTAGGTTTAAACATATTTATTCTAACTTTTATAATTTAAAAGTTTTCATATACTAATTTATTTATTTTTTATCAAATTCTATTTTGTAGGTAGTTTCGGTTCGTGCAAGATTTCAGGTTCATGCGCAGTTCTCGAAATTCAGGCATACCACCAGACCCTATAGACCTAGAAATTGAGAAAACCATTAGGAAGAACAAGAAAAATAAGAAAAACAAAAATAAGACCCCAGTAAAAACACATACCGAGCCAGAAAAAATGGCAGACCCACCTACACTTATGGAATACGCTAGGCCAGGTGTGGCCGGTGTAACCAATAGTATCGTTAGACCCAGAATCACCGCAAATCAGTTTGAAATTAAGCCAGCTTTGCTTAATATGTTGCAAAATAATGTAACATTTTACGGGTTACCTAACGAAAATCCTAACACCCATTTAACAAATTTCCTAGAAATTTGTGACACATTTAAAATCCCAGATGTGACTGCAGAAGCAATCAAACTTCGCCTCTTTCCTTTCACTTTGAAGGATAGAGCCAAAGAATGGTTAACTTCTATGCCAGCCGCAACTTTTGACACTTGGGAACAATTAGCCCAAGCGTTTTTATCTAAATATTTTCCTTTAGCAAAAACCGCAAGAGTCATAAAGGAGTTAACATCTTTTTCTCAAAATGATAATGAGACCCTTTATGAAACTTGGGAACGTTTTAAAGAACTTCAACGTTTATGCCCACACCACCAATTACCCGCTGAACTTTTAATGCAAACATTTTACAATGGACTGAATCCTACAACTAGGGGTTCATTAGATGCTATGTCGGGAGGGTTATTTATGAAGAAAACATCAGCCCAAGCGAGAGAACTTTTGGAGGAAATGGCAATCAACAGCAGTATGTGGCCCGCGGAACGTGGACATATGCCGGTAGCAAAACCATCATCCTCAATCTCATCGTCAGTTAAAGGTATAGTTGAACTTGATCCAGTCGCGATGCTACAAGCCCAATTTTCTACTTTATCGCACAAAATTGACAAGTTTATGGCACCACGCGATACCAATGGTAATCCAATCCAAACGGATGTGGACTACGAAAATATGAGTGAGATCGAACAGGTAAATTTTATCCAAGGGCAAAACCAAACTAATAATCCTTATTCTAATACTTATAATTCTGGATGGAAGAATCATCCTAACTTTAACTGGAAAGATAACAGTAACAATAATATTAGTGCTAATCAAAATCGTACCACTAATTATCATAATCAGTCAAGAGATACGATTAGCACTTTATCTTCTAAAATCGACAAGTTTATAGATGCTATCAGTGGAAAAATAAGTAATCACGACGATGGTTTTAAACGGATAAATTCGATCAGCTTATTAAAAACCACTCATCTAGCATCCATAATTTGGAGGTTCAAATTGGTCAACTTGCTAAATCAATTCCATCCCGAAAAGAGGGAAGTCTTCCCAGCCATACGGAAGAAAATCCGAAAGAGCAGGTGAAGGCTATTACTCTTCGTTCAGGAAAAAATTATCAAGGGCCTGAAATGCCCAAAGATGCAATATTACCAGGAACTGATTTACCAAAGTCCAAAGAAGATATCTTAAACACAAATAATTCACAATTTGACACAGGTACCAAAACTTTTGTACCCAAACCACCTTTTCCGCACAAAGTCCGAAATAAGGACTATGATAAACAACTTCTAACGTTTTTGGATAAACTTAAAAATTTGCATATCAATTTGACGTTTATGGATGCAATAACACAAATTCCTAACTATGGTAAGTTTTTAAAGGATTTGATTTCAAAGAAAATCAGTTGGGAAGGAATTTCATCCATTTCGTTAACTGAAGACTGTAGTTCAATAGTATCAAGTAATTTGCCCACTAAACTCAAGGATCCCGGATGTTTTACTATTCCGTGTAAGTTGGGAGATATTGAATTCCCAAGTTGTCTTTGTGATTTAGGAGCAAGTATAAACTTAATGCCATTGTCTATTTTTAACAAGTTAGGTTTAGAAGAAGATATCAAACGTACCAATATGGTTTTGCAATTAGCGGATCAAACAACTAAAAGGCCGTATGGTATAATTGAAGATGTTTTAGTCAAAGTCGATAAATTTATTTTTCCTACCGATTTTGTTAAATTAGACTTTGCATATGATGTAAATTGCCCTTTAATTTTTGGTAGACCGTTTATGAACACGGGACGCGCTCTAGTAGATGTGTCGGAAGGGAAGGTAGTTTTAAGGATAGGAGAAGATAAGGTCGAGTTTAATATGAACAAAGCGATGAAATACCCTATGGAGGAATTCACTTGTATGAAACTTGATTTAGTCGAAGAATGTGTCAATGATATAATTCAAAGTGAAGAAATAATTGAACCTATAATAGATGAGGAATTAGATGATAAGGACCCAGAGCCTTTGATTAGAGAAGATGGACCAGTTCCGCCTTCAATTGTAACACCCCCTAAATTAGAACTTAAAGAGTTACCCAGTCATTTGAGGTACGCTTTCTTAGGCGAAGGCGATTCTCTACCTATAATTATTTCTAACAAATTAACAAGCGATCAAGAAGAAAAATTGAAAGAAGTTGTTAGAAATAGGATAGGAAGTATGGGATGACAAATTTCAGACTTAAAAGGAATAAATCCTAGTATAGTAATGCATAGAATTCACTTAGAAGAGGATAAGCCACCTAAAGCGGATAGGCAAAGACGCTTAAATCCGAACATGAAGGAAGTAGTCAAAAATGAGATTACTAAACTTTTAGACAATGGAATCATTTATCCGATCTCGGATAGTGAATGGGTTAGTCCAATCCATTGTGTACCTAAAAAGGGAGGCATAACTGTTGTAAGAAATGATGAAGGTGAACTGATACCTACACGAACCACCACCGGTTGGAGGGTTTGTATAGACTATAGGAACCTAAATAGAGCAACTAGGAAAGATCATTTTCCTCTACCTTTCATTGATCAAATGATCGAAAGGATAGCAGGTCATGCATTTTACTGTTTTCTAGACGGTTATTCCGGATTCTTTCAAATTTACATTTACCCGGATGACCAAGATAAAACAACCTTCACATGTCCTTACAGAACATTTGCATATAGGAGAATGCCTTTTGGTCTATGTAATGCACCAACAACTTTTCAACGATGTATGACAGCAATCTTTAATGACTTCATTGAAGACAAAAAGGGAGTTGAAAACCTGGTCGCCGATCATCTATCAAGACTTGAGGATGAAAACGGTTCCATCGGTGAAACATCAGGCATTCGAGATGATTTCCCCGATGAACATCTCATGCAATTACAAAGTGTCATAACTCCATGGTATGCGGATATAGCCAATTACTTAGCTGCACATGTTGTGCCAGATGGATTGACTTACCAGCAAAAGAAGAAATTCTTTTCAGAAGTTAAGAAATAATTTTGGGAAGATCCATTCTTGTTCAAAACATGCGGCAATGGAATATTTAGGAGATGTATTAGTGAGTTTGAATATGAATCTATAATATTAGAATGTCATGCTAGCGCTTACGGAGATCATAATAGCGTAAGCAAAATAGCAGCTAGAATACTTGAATGCGGATTCTTTTGGCCTACTCTGTTTAAAGATGTCCGTTCATTTATTCTCCGCTGTGATAAATGTCAAAGAACGGGGAATATAGGAATGAAAGATGAGATGCCTCTTAAGAACATATTGGAAGTTGAAATCTTCGACGTATGGGGAATTGATTTCATGGGTCCTTTTCCTCTTTCTTTTGGCAAAAATTATATATTAGTAGCTGTAGATTATGTTTCAAAGTGGGTTGAAGCAATTGCAACCCCGACAAATGATTCTAAAGTAGTTGTTAAGTTTTTAAATTCAATATTCTGTCGATTTGGAGTTCCTAGAGTTATGGTAAGCGACGGTGGTACCCACTTCGTAAATAGAGCTTTTGAGTCACTTATGAAAAAATACGGAGTACACCATCGTATCTCTACACCGTACCATCCTCAAACGAATGGTCAAGCAGAAATTTCAAATAGAGAACTCAAATGGATACTTGAGAAAACAGTTTCGTCTTCTAGAAGAGACTGGGCACATAAACTTGACGATGCATTATGGGCATACCGTACTGCATTTAAAACACCTATCGGGATGACACCTTATAGATTAGTCTATGGTAAAGCTTGTCATTTGCCGGTTGAATTAGAACATAAAGCATATTGGGCTATAAAAACCCTTAATTATGATTTGCAAAGCGCAGGAAAAAAGCATTTGTTTGACTTAAACGAGTTAGAAAATGCGAGCATTTATAAGGAGAAAATTAAAAAGTGGCATGATGCAAGAATCAAAATTAAAACCTTTAATGTTGGAGATAAGGTCTTACTTTTTAATTCTAGATTAAAATTATTTCCAGGTAAACTAAAATCTAGATGGGCTGGACCATTTTTAGTTGTTCAAACATTTAATTACGGAACATTGGAGCTAGAAAAGTCTAATGGCGACCGATTTAAGGTCAATGGTAATCGTTGCAAAATTTATTTCGACGGAGCTCCTATTCAAGCAATTGAATCCGTGGATAAATTTTATAAAAATTAATTTCTTTGATTTTCATGTTTTTAATTTATAGTTTTTATTTATTTATTTATTTATTATTTATTTTAAGTTCAGAATTATTACTCTTTTTCTTTTTAATTTATTTGTTTTCTTTTTAATTTATTTAGTTTTAATTTATTTTCATTTTTATTTATTTTTGTATATTTATCTTTAAGTACAAATGAGTTTTATTCACATTAAAATTTTAATTTAGTCATGTTTTGAAATTTTCATTAAGTGTTAAGTGTTATTGAGAAATTATATATGTAGAAATCTCAGTTGAGATTTTCCATGTTCCAGGATTTGGAAATCTCAGTTGAGATTCCGAAAATCTCAGTTGAAAGATTTTCTGTCCTTTACAATTGAAATAACTGTAAGTGATTACAGTCTTCTTTCTTTAAAATTTTCTGTCAGTTAAATCGAAGAGGTATCACTTTGACACCTATTCCTTTCTAACAGACACAACCTTTCACTTATAGTTCTTATATATTCCTGTAGGATCAGACTTCTTCCATTTTACTTCATCTTTCTAAAATTCTTTCTCTAGTTCTCAAATCCTACAGACTTCATTTTTCTTTTCTATCACAGACATGACTAAGTCTTTGAAGAACGTTCAAAAACAAAATTCTTCTCAAAAAGGAAAAATAGATATCTCTGATAGATATGGTGCATGGTTTCCCGTTTATAACCATGATGAGGGGAAACGTTTTCTGCAATTCAAATATGCTCAATTCTTTGGCATGATGTATCTGGACGAGTTTCTGAACGAGGAACTCGGGATAAGCGAAACAATTGATCTCTATCTGACTAATTTTCCATTCTGGTCCAACATTCCTTTCTGCACCAGAGAGGCAAGTCTTCGTTCAAACGAAGATTAAAAGGGCCAATGCACGTCGTCTGTCATCTAGATAGGGATGTATAGATTTTATGTGTTTCTGTTTGTTGTTTTTAATATATATATGAGTGTTTGTAAATTATGTTTTTATTATGTTTCTATATAGATGTATATATGGTATTGTTTATATATTGATAAAGATAAATAAAAGTGCATTAATTCTTTAGTTTATTTCTTTTATTTAAGGAAAAACCTTTGGTTTTCCTTTAATTTAATGTTTTAGTTTTGTTTATCTTAGTTTCAGGGATTAATGTTCACATTATGGTACTTAATTTTAAGAGGAATTGGTTTAGAAGTGTTAAAATCATCACAAATAGTCCCAATTTTACCCAGATTTTTCAGAATCTCAGTTGAGATTTCGAATTCTCAGTTGAGACAGCGGAGGACAAATTTTTTAGGAAAAATTTCGCCCCTTCCCTACTTGCTGTCGCGACTGAGATTTTGAAAATCTCAGTCGCGACTTGCGACCTGTAGGTGCGGGATTGGGCGAAATTTTGTCATCTTTTCCTATTCCTACTCTATTTACTACCTATTCAACTATCCTATTCAATACTTATTACTTACACCTATTTATATCACCTATTTTTACACCAATCAATCATCTTTTCTCTTCCCAATAACAAGATTCACTCATCTTCCCCATAAATCTTTACCCTATTCATCTTCTTTTTCTCCAATTCACCACCATTATCTTTTATTCAAACTTTCATCCTTTCATATTTTCTTCACCTATTTCACCCAAATTTCATCTATATTCACCCAATTTCACAAACCAAAACATTATGCCTAGACAAAAGACCGTTGCGAACAAAGCCAAGGCCACCGAGATTAATAGATTACGGGTTCAATATGGAGCACCGTTCGATATCACGTCGGAAGCCGAAGGACGCAAATATCGCCGATTTTCTAATGTCCTAATAGAGTTCGTGGACATGCTTTTTCTTGACACCGACACGGTAAATACACTTTCTTTTACCGAGCGTATTGATGAATTTCTTACCGTTCTTGGTTGGAAACGATTTGCTAGTATGCATTTTCCTAGTCTTAAAACGCATATTATTGAGTTTTTGGTTACTCTAACCTATGATAAGAAGAAAGGAGTTATCTCTTTTCGGAGTGATGGAGTTCGTTATGACGTTGGATATGCGGCCATGAACCGTTGGTTTGGTTTTCCTACTCGAAATTTTTATTCAAAGCCAAAGCCTTTTGATTCACACACGGTTTGGAATTCTTTAACCGGTTTAGATGTTTTTAG
The DNA here is from genome assembly GCF_963576675.1 of Euphorbia lathyris. Lineage (NCBI taxonomy): Eukaryota > Viridiplantae > Streptophyta > Magnoliopsida > Malpighiales > Euphorbiaceae > Euphorbia > Euphorbia lathyris. The sequence continues at coordinate 13,817,450 of NC_088919.1, forward strand.
TCTAAAGAATACATCTAGTACGCTAATTAAGGATGATTGTATATTTTTCTTTCACAAGTTTTTATCATTCTCCTTATTTGGTCGGGTTGAAAGTTCAAAAGTGCAAGTTCGTGATTTGGTTGTGTTTGATGCTATTTTTAAGGGTTTGACAATTGATAGTATTGAGATGATATTTACTAATTTAGTTCGAGCTTCCAAGTCCCGTAATAAGCAAGTGCCTATGGGTAATTTAATTACCCGCATTGTTTTGGGCGCTCGAGGTGAATTAGTGGATTATCAAAATATGCCTCACATTGGTTTACCTTCATTGGATCTCACGACACTTCAAAGGGCCAATTTATTGAAGAAGTTGGGACCACCCTCCTTTATCTCTTATGCGGATCGCACAAGGCGTGTTTTTGCTACCATGGGTAGTGAAGCCTCGGGTTCTCAAGGTTTAGGTGCCCAAGATGATGATGAGGAGGATGAAGAGGAATTTGATGAAGAAGAAGCGGAGGAGGAGCATGTTGATGCCAATGCACAAGAGCAAGCAAATGTGGAACCAAATGAAGAAGAACAAGTTGGATGGCAACGTGTTTTGACACAAATGAACGAGCATAACCGTCACATGAATTTGCGGTTAGATGAAGTCGTTGCCAATAATGCCGAAATGAGTTCAAGGTTCACTACATTGAGTCGTGAGCACAAGTCTACTTGTCGCCGGATGCTCTCTTTCTTCCGACGCCAAGGAGTTGAGACTACGTCATCACCACCATCACCTTGATAGGTTTTATCATTTCTCTCTTTAACTCATTTTCGTTATTATTATTCTTATGTTTTATTCGGTTTGGTACAATATTTTTTTAATTATGTTTGGTATAATTTTCTTTATTATTAATGTTTGAATGTTATCGTACTATTATTTTTCATTTCTAATTCGTATGCTTTATTTCGTACTATTTTTCGTGTTTTATCGCTTTTTGCACCGAGGAGGACATGGTCCAAATTAAGTGTGGGAGGAGGTATTTCATATCCATTTTATTTTTAAGTACGAATGAATGCAACGAATGAGAATGAATGCTATTTATTTTAAGTATACATGCATGTTGTTATTCAATTTTAAGTAAAGTATAATATGCAACATTTTCAAAACAAAATGCAACATTTTTGCAACACTTTTTCAAAAATAATAGAAATTTTTCATAAAGGATAAATTTTTGTTAAAGAAATTTTTTTTATATGTTTTAAACACTTTAACTTTCAAAATAATGTTAAGCATATTTTAAGGTTATCATTATTGGTAGAAATAATATTTCTATACGGGTTATATTTTTACAAATATTTTTACAAATCTCCGATACGATTTTATCAAAAACGTCTCGAGTAAATGTATATAAGTAAAATTTCTTTAGTTTCAAATCTCTATTTTATATCATGAATTCATGATAAATATAATTCTTATTTTCAATTTTCAATTAGGTTTATAGGCATAAATCAAACTAACAACTTTAGCTTTTTAGCTCGATATGATTTTTTCGTCTTACATTAAAAACCAATTGAAGTTTTTAAGGAAACTTTAGCCATAATACATGTTGAATTTCAAGTCAATATAGGATGAATGTGCTATTTTTCTTTCCCAATTTTATTTTCATGTTAATTAAATCAAGTAGTCGTATTCTTAACTTTTGGCCACGATTGAGACCAACCTTATCACAATCGAGGTATGAAAGGGAAGAACATTAAGTACCGTTTACTTTTGGCCACGATTGCGACCACCCTTATCACGGTCGAGGTATGAAAGGAACGTTTAAAAAAAATTATTATTAAACGTGTTTAAAGTTTTAAGTAACGATTGCGTCCACCCATGGCATGGTCGGTACCTCTTAAACGAACACGAAAGCAAATGCGTATAAAGTTACGATCGTGACCACCCTTATCTTGGGCGTAACTAAGCAAATATATTAAACCTAAGTCCTTAAATCTATATTTTTAATAGTTTAGGTTTGGGAAAGGAAATTTTGTGCTTAGAAATGCCTTGCGACGAAAGATTCAAAAACATGCGTGCTTACACCGTCCCGAATACTTCAATATAAAAATTGAGATACAAGACGAGTGATATATCTCTTTTATACAAGCTAGTTTGATACTTTGCGTATAAATTTACCATGAAAAGTTTATCTTTCGGTTTAACTAATTCAAAGAGGAATATATGGATATATGTTCTATTTATAAAGAGATTGATTAAAGAATAAATTCAGTGAAATTTTGCTCGGGACTAGCAAAAGCTTAAGTGTGGGAGTTTGTTAAGCCCAAAATATACCTAAAATATCCTATATAAATACGTTAAATTTACATTGAAATCGTGTTAATTATATTCATTTGGAATACTTTTACGTCTTTATTTACTTCTTTGATGCAAGGTACCTAAATATTTGGTAAAATCCAAATAGGAGTGAAAACGGAGCTAAAATGGAAGAAAAACCTAAAAAACGTACCGAGAATGCATAACAGTCAGAAGAACGCTCGAGGAGGATGAAAAACAGTCGAACGCCAGGGAGGAAAACTCTCTATCGCGACTGAGATTCTCAAAATCTCAGTCTCGACTTACGGAGCCGAGACCGGGGGAAATCAAGTCTCAAAGCTCGCCCCTATACCCCCTGTCGCGACTGAGATTTTCAGAATCTCAGTCACGATAGCGAACCTTCCTACACACTAAACACATGTTTAAAACGGAAAAACGCGTCTGTTCGTTCGGATAAAAGGAACCCTTCACCAGCAGACACGACCCATCATTTACAACCCTTCAACAACCATAAATAAGTGATTCATTTCAGAATTAAAAGGTTGGTTAAGTTGGGAAAAAGTTAGAGAAATTAGAGAAGAGAGTTGTTATGTTGAGTTTCTGATTCAGAAAAGAATCAGAAAGTTAGAGTTCATTTCTGTAAGCAATCGTGTTGTACACGAATTGTATTTAGATTAGTTACAAACACAGTATTAGTTTAGTTTTCATTCTGATAGTGGACGAGACCAGTCTCTATTCCAAAGATCCAGCGAGAAGAATTGACGGCTGAAGCGCCTATGGTTTGACAAGCCTATGAAGTTTGAAAGAAAGATTGACGACCCGGATCTCAAAGTCTTCGTTACCATGCTATCCAAGTTTCTACTTCTCTGTTATCTTGTGAAAATTCACATTTCAATTAATGATATACTTCTTTATTCAATATATTCTTACTGTTGTTATTTTGATGTTGTTCTGACAAAATGATTTTCAAAATGATATATTGGTGTTTTTATTAAAACGTTCTATTCCATTTTATTCATATAAGAACTTTGTTGAACACTTAACAAATTTAGTTTTTATGGATGACATGATCGCTGATCGCGGCTTATCAGAAGTAAAACACTAGTTTGATTAGTAGGAATCGTCTCTACGCTAGAGGGATTTCTATGGTTCGAAGCCATTTAATTGAGTAAATTACTATATTGTTACATGTCCATAATCTCACAAAGTTAAAGTTGTTTACTTTGCTTTATGAAAATAAGATCTATTTTATTCCAATTACGGAAGCATCTGTTTTGTAATCAAAATTCCAAAACGGAATTGTTCTCTAAACTCGATATAATACTTCTATCTAATCCTAATTTACCAAAACCAATACAATCAATTAAACGTATTTCTTTTATTAAACCTAAACACGTGATTAAAACCGAATTAAATAAAGTTTTAGTTAAAAAGTGTTCCCTGTGGGTTCGCTATCTTTTATTACTACAAGCGTATACCGTGCACTTGCGGAAATCGCTCAACATCATGTTTGTTTTGCTATGTATAATCATAAATTTCTATTTACTCTTGTAAATATATATAACAATAGTAATAATAAAAAAATTAATAATAATGTGATGTAAAAAGTGGAGGAAATGAAAATGTTAGATTGAAGGAATTAGGAATACATAATGGAATGTAATGAGAATTCCTATTGATTTCTTTGGTAATCCTCGTACTCATTACAAAACTTATTGAAGAAAATTGAAGTCATGGAATTCCCATTACATTCCAATAAAACTATAAAGGGCATCCAAACATAGTAATGAGCTTTTAATGTAATGAGCATTCCATTACAAAGCTCATTACGTCTTACCAAACGTACCCTTAGTGATTTGATGAGCCAATAAGAGGTTGTTGTAGCTGATTTTTCATTCTGCCTCCTCAAATTTTAATTTAAAAATCAGCTACAACAACCTCTTATTGACTCATCAAATCACTAAGAGCCCCTCCATTCTCTCTATTAATAGAGAACCTCTCCTCACCTCTTAGTGCATCCTTAATTCATTTTTTATTAATAATTTATTATTGAGAGTTGCTCTCCTCTCACCATTGGTAAATATAACAATAATTACTAATTTTAATGATAAAATAATAAATAAGGAGTGAATATAAAGAACATTGTTGGAGATGATATATCTTAATCACTCTTAAATCACTAAGAGTTAATTATTTATATTATTTTTAAAGAATGCACTAAGAGTCTTTTGGAGATGCTCTTACAATATTCATATGTTCCTCTCCATGATTGCATATAAATTGGTTAATAACACTGAAAGTACAAGCAAGTAGGGATGGTAATGGTAGGGTACCCGCGGGTAGTGTCAATCCCAAACCATTGTCCATTTATTTTTTACCCGTACTAGTTACCCTAACGAGTATACTTTTTGCATCCCATACCCGTCACATTTAATTCGCGGGTACCCACATGTACCCTTACCCGTTAAGAATCAATAAATAATAAAAAAATATTATAAATTTAATAAATCATCCATCTAAAAATTAAACAAATTGAATCTTAATTAATAAGAATAAAATAACTGAGTGGTATCAATCAATGGTTGAAGAACAAAAGAATAAGGTTCAAATTCCATATTTTAAATCTAAAAAACAATAATGTTTTTTAATATATAAAAGAGTTATGACAGGGTAATTGGTACCTTGTGGGGTATTCCCATACTCATCCCATTACCCTAATGGGTAATGGTTGGTTTTGATTCCATACCCGACCCATAAACTTTTATACAGGGTACAGATAGTCACATTAGGATCGGATAGTGGGATATATGTAGTCCCATTAGAATCGGGTAGTGTCAAATACTCATGGATACAGTACCCATTGCCATACCTACAAGCAAGGTCGGACATCAACCTTCCTACAACCCTTTAGTACCTTCCTTTATAAACTGGAACTAGATTTGACTCACTACGTAGCTTTAATTCTCCTTCCAATTTCATACAAGAGATCCATTGTGTATTGGTAAAAAGCATCATTAGGTCCCTGATCTTTTATTTTTTAGTTCATTAAACCCTTGATCTTTTATTTGGATACATTAAGTCTCTGATCATTTATTTTTTATCTCATTAAGTCCTTGATGACCAAATTAGTAAGTTGTGGACATGCAATTCTATTAAAATGACGTTATTAACTTCATTTGTATTCGAAATTATTAAAAAATATATTTTTTTCAGTTTAAATTAAGGTTTTTACAGTTTTCCTATAGTTACTTTATACATCCAAAACTGCTTTCAAACAGTGAAAAAATACAAATTTCGAATCCAGGTGCAATGAATAACAGTTGTTAACCGAATTTTATGGTCAATTTTACCTTTTTTGGTCATCAAGGGCTTAATAAGACAAAAAATAAATGATCAGAGGCTTAATGTATTCAAATAAAAGATCAAAGGCTTAATGAACCAAAAAATAAAAGATCAAGGGCCTAATGGTGTTTTTTGCCTAATGTATTTCTACCGAGACAAGCAAATTCCTTTATTGGACACCTCAATCCCAAGAAAAATTTTCTAGGAACCAAAGTCTTTCATTTTGAATTTTGATTTGCAATGCTTTCCTTTCTTCCCAGTCATTTTATGTCGGGGTGTGCATCGATACAGTTTAAACTGCATATCGAATTGAACTGATCGAATTTGGTAATTTGGATTTTTGGTTCGGTTTTTAACAAAGTAACCATTACTTTGTTTTTAACGAAGTAACCATTATTTTGTTTTTTTCACCATTAGCTGATGAGATAGAAAATTAATTCAGTGGTGGAAAATAAACAAAATCATCACAAATGGTAGAAAAAATAAAGTAATAAAGTAACTATAGTGTCTATCATATATATACACTATCTTACAAGTTTTTTTTTAATATTATTGAGATAATAAGCTGGTAACTCGTGATGAACTTCTGACCGGATTCCTTCCCTGCGGGGGGGCGCCGTTGGGTTCGACGGGGGGAAGCTCCGATGCCAAAGTCAGTATTGGAATAATGAATAAACTGTATTGACAAAAGAGAGTTTAAGGTGAGAATGTGTGTACCTCAATAGCTTGGAATGCAAACTATTTATAGTCATATAGTTGTAACTCCTGGAAACTAGAGAGTCTCCATTAATGCCTCATTAATGGCGGTTACTAATCTCATTCAAGTATGACCGTTAGCTCATTAATGGGTTATTAGTTGCCTTTATCGGGAATCTGCTATAACCGTTCGATGGGCGGATCAAGGCATGATGGTGGGTCTCTCGTAGGTTTGACTGCGAATGACGTATGGTGGAATCTAAGTGATTCGCCATGTGGATGGCTTGTTTGATACGCCATTTCTCTCTAGATCGCCTGAATACGCGATCGTTCGGTTAATTTCCCTTTTAGTCCCATAAATTATATCTGGTTGTTATCAGAAGCCCCCCCCCCCTAAGTTTCGTTAAAGTCCTTTAGGGCTTTTGCACTTCCTGACACGCCGTCATGATGAATTTGCATTAATCGTCACTCTGTTCCAGGCCATTCACTGGGCGACAGGTGTCTTAAGCGCGCGGCTCGAGGTAAGTGGCGATACCTTCTTCAACCTCTCTTTTTCTCTTTCCGCTTCATTTGTTATTTTCCTGCTTGTGTTTTCTCAGAGTTTTTTCGGCGTCAAGAAGCTTCAAAAACTTCCGATTTCCATGTAAGTGAAACTTCTCGTCCTGTTTCTGGGTTTTTTTATGAGTTCCTCTTCTGGGTCTACTATTGAACTCTTTAATTTAACTTCCCACTCCGAGCCTTCTTTTAGCTGGTCTTCTTCTGAGGACTGGAGTTTGTCCGAGAGTACCTCTAGTTGTGATTTATCGGAATTAAGTGACACGATGAGGGAGAGTAGGAATCGTCGTTCTTGTTAGTTAGAGCCTAGAACCTTTCCGTCATTTTGACCCAAACTGCTTCGGCGATAGATTCTAGGAGCTTTTCCGGTATGGAGGCTTCCCCTTCAACCACAATTAGGAAAAAGATGCCTCGTGCGGAGTCTACTCCGTCTCGCATGAGCGCTGCGGATCTGGCCGATTTGGCGGATCGCTATCCATGGATCAAAAATTATGAGACCGAGCTGGCGGCAGCTCATCAGCGACCCGCCTGTCCCCCTGTAGGATATATATCTATGTATAGTAGTCATGTGGAGAGAGGATTTCGTCTTCCTCTTCCTCAGATGATGGCGGATATCCTAGAGTTTTTTGGGATCACAGTCTGCCAGCTGCATCCAAACGGCTGGTTGGATATTGCTTTAGATTGTTGCTTAGCTTCCAACCTAGGGGTAGTCTGTAATCCTCATGTCTTCCGGTCGCTTCACAAACCCTCGAAGCGTAAAGCCGAGTCTTTCTAGCCAAATGCAAAAGTTATTCGCCCTTCTGCGATAAGATGTCGAATGTCCATCTCTGGGACGAAAAATTCTTCTTTATTAAGGTGAAAAAGAACGAACCCCTGGGATTCCCGTTGGTTTGGAACGCCAAACCTCTGCACATGGCTGGAGATTTGCGTATACTGACTGATAGTGATGAGAAAGTGGCAGATCTCATGAAAAGCATCAAGACAGATGCCTGGACGTACGTCGATGCTTTGGAATTCATGATGAATGACATTCCTCTGGTCCGCCGTGAGGGGGATGTGATTACTTATGTGAAGTTTACTCAACTTGATGAAGGTAACTTTGTTTCTTTCTTGAACCTTGATTATTTCGTTGTTCCCTTGTCAGGGGTTTGTCTGAGGCCAGTCGCGCCCTTGTAGAGATGCGTAAAAAACAGAAGGAGTTGGAGGCCCAAAAAGATACGCAGGTGGCGGATCCCAGTAAGAGCTCCAAAAAACATCCTTTTGAAGGCGTCGCGGATCCTCCTCTTAAGAAGAAGAGATCCACCGCTGCTGGTGGAGTAAAGTTACTAGCGGATGCCATGAGAGCTGAGAAGCCTAGGACGGAGCTAGAGCAGGTATATTTACTTTACCATTTTTTCCTTCTTCTGCCATGGATCTTGATTTTGACCTTCTAATTCTTGCATAGGTGGTTAAGCCCGATTTGGGAGGGTATTGGTTCTCCAAGTATGGTGAAAAAGGGTCTCTGAGGAATGAGTCGGTTATCAATGATCTTGACGAGGCCCTTGTTCAACTAGGCGAAGTACGGGAGAGTCAAAATAAGTTCTCCGGATCAGCCCATGTCCAGATGGGGAAAATAGAGCTCCTTAAGGTAAGTTTTATTTTCCTCAACTTACATTTTTGGATGAAAGAATGATCTCCTTTGGGGAGATTTTGTTTTTTGAATCGTCTTTTGCTTTGCCAGGTGTATACGCGCATGCGTGCTATGGAGGCGGATCTACTCTAAGGGGTGGCGGATAAAGCGACCATGAAAAGGCTAGAGAAAGAGATTGTCGTGGCTAATGCAAATGCTGCTTCCGCCGTCGCCCTTAATGAAAGTAAGGACGCAGAGATCCGTAGCCTAAAGGGGAAGATAGAGGAGATGGAGGAGGATGCTAAGAATCATAAGGCTGCCTTGTTAAACATGGAGATCATGGCGGGCGAACGTGCTTATTACTATGGCGAACGGATCATGGCATGCGTTATGCTTTCCTACCCCGAGATCGATTTTGTGGACCCGGAGTATATGGTCCCCGAGGTTGAGGATTGCATTAAGTATGGCAATATACCGAACGTTAGGGATTTCATCCGTGGTCAAATTCGAAAGGAGCTGAGCGGGTCAGTCGAGGAGAGCAAGCCTGTTGTTGATCTTGAATCAGATGACCTTAGTGAAGCATCCCAAGAGGCGGGTGATAAGAACAACGATTTGATAATTGATTGTACGGTTCCCCAGGAGGGAACTATTATTGCGGAGAACGAGGTTCTTCTAGAGGGCGCATCTTTAGAGAAGGACGCTAAGGAGGATACTCATGTAAATGTTTAGTCTTTAAATGTAACTTAAGTACAATTTATTTTAATCCTTTTTTTTCAACCATTATCTTTACTTTACGATTTATATCTTTCAGCAAGTAAATTTCTAGGTTTTAGGACTTGTGTTGTTGGTTCAAGGTAGGTGGCCAGCCGTACCCTGAAATGTGAGCCTTTTTTAAGGCTTTGAAGCTTTTATTACTTTTGAGGAAGTTAAGCTGCCTTAGCCGATCGATTTGCTTCCTATCTTTGAGGTGAATCGATCCGCCACTAGGACTTGAAACTCTTCTTTAGAAAGAGTATTTTGAGAGTGTAAAGATCTCACGTCTGAGAAATGTTTTAACTCTATCTCCGACGATGATCAATCATTTCCTATCGTTGAGGTGGATTGATCCGCCCCTGAGATTATTCTCCTATCTTTGAGGAGAAAGTAGTTATGCCATGAAAGCATTATCCTACTGTGGGAATGTGTTCGTTGCCTCCCCTTTTTGAATCTGGAATATTTATATTGCTGCAAAAAAAATACTTAAGGAAGAACTTGCAAGATGAAAATTTCTCTTTATTAAATGGCGATTCGCCTTATTACAACAAATTGGTCTTATGTGTGAGCCTCGTTAAAACCTTTAATAAGAAAAACCATATGGGATAAAACCTTACTAAAGGAAAAAGAGTACTCAAGACCTTGGTTACATTTTATTCTCTGGCGAAATATTTACGGAGGTTCTGAATGTTCCACGTCCGCGGTAGAATGTTCCCCTCCGTATCTTGGATCTTGAAAGTGGCGGGTCTAATTTTGGTGACTATTTTGTATGGTCCCGTCCAGGTGATTCCTAACTTTCCTTTGCCTTTCGCAGATTGAATTTTGTCCGCCTTTCGAAGTACTAGATCTCCTGGGTTTAAATCCATGAGCTTGGTGTGTCTATCATGATAGGCTGCGATCCTCTGTTTGTAGGCTGCCATTCGTGTATACGCTTTCTCCATTTTTGCTTCTAGTTGGTCAAGACTTTCCCTCAACCTTTGGTCATTCTTATCTTCGCAGTAGAACAAAATTCTATCGTTAGGGACTTGAATCTCTATGGGGATCACAGCTTCTACGCCATAGGAGAGGGCGAATGACGATTCACCTGTTGCTGTCCGAGGAGTGGTTCGGTATGCCCATAGAACACTCATTAGCTGATCCGCCCACTTTTTATTATGCTCCCCCAATCTCTTTTTTTATGCCCTTGACGATCGTTCGATTTGTAACTTCGGTCATTCCGTTGGAATGGGGGTAGTAAACAGAGGCGAACCTGTTCTGGATGCCTTGCCTTTCACAGAATGCTCTGAACTCTCCACAATTGAACTGTGTCCCATTATCAGTGATAATCGTGTGGGGGACTCCGAATCTTCCAACGATATTGTCCCTGACGAACTCGACCATCCACTCTGCGTTTATGGTGGAGACAGCTTCGGCCTCTACCCACTTCGTAAAGTGGTCCACAGCTACTACCACATATTTCCTTTGTCTCCTGGTAGGGGGAAAAGGACCAACAATGTCGATTCCCCAAATGGCAAAAGATCATCCTTCGATGATGGGCTTTTGTAGGTGTTTAGCTATATGAGATTCATTTACATGAACCTGGCAATTATGACAGGTCTCTACCAGTTTCTGAGCATCAAGTTCCGTTGTGGGCTAATAAAATCCCGCTAACCTGGACTTTTTTAAGATGGAGGAGGATGCTTCATGGGCTCCGCAAGCACCTTCGTGCAATTCTTTGAGGATCTGTTGTCCCTCTTCTACCGTCACACACTTCAACCAAAGCTGTCCAAAAGATTTTATGTACAGTGATCATTTATTATGGAGAAGTATGCTGCCTTTCTTACCGTCCGCCGGGCTTCCTCTTTGTCTTGAGGCAAAGTTCCGTCTACAAGATACTGGCAGATCGATGATCTCCAATCTTCCACGGCGGATGTAAGAAAAGCTATAATTTCTGAGACAAATGTCGGCTTCATTTTCACCTCGAATGGGCATTATAGATCCGCCCACTGATCCTTGCTAGAAGCCAGTTTAGTCAGGTGGTCCGCTTCTGTGTTTGATCCCCGAAGCATATGGACTAGCTCCCATTTGGTTTCTTTGATCTCGAGGTAATTTAATAGCTTATTGACCTCCTCTACATATTTGGCCAGGGTTTCATCTTTCACCTCAAAGTTTTTGATCACTTGGTTGACCATCAGCTTGGAGTCGCTATAGATCACAATCGGCTCTGTTGTGATCTCTTTTAATAGGCGTAGTCCCAATATTAAGGCCTCATATTCAGCGGCATTATTCGTCGCAGGGAATGCTAACTTCGCAGCATAACGTAACTTGATATAATGTGGCCCTTTTATCACTATGCCTATCCCTGCACCTTCAGCTGAAGAAGCACCATCGGTGTACATCGTCCATTCTTCTACCTTTGGTTTAGGGAGATTCATACCTTCTTCAGTGAATTCGTTCACAAAGTCTACCAGGACTTGGCTCTTCAGGGTGGATCTACCTTCATAACGGACATCGAACTCGCCTAGACGGATCGCCCATTCCATCGGCCTCCCCGAAGTTTCTGGATTTTGTAGTACCTTTCTCATATGGATGTTGGTACGAACAATGACCGTGTGCGCTTGAAAATAAGGTCTCAGGCGGATCGAAGTGGTCAGCACAGCCAAAGCCATCTTGTCCAGTTTTGAATACCGAGTTTCAGCATCTTTTAAGACATTGCTTACGTAATAGATCGGATATTGTTGGCCATCTTCTTCCCTTATCATAACTGTGCAAACTGCCTTATCAGTAACAGAAACATACATGTAAAGATTCTCACTTTCCAAAGGTCTGCTCATCAGAGGTGGTTCTGAAAGGAAGCGTTTGATCCCTTCGAAGGCTTGCTTGCAATCTTCATTCCACTTGAATGCTTTCTGTTTTTTATCACTTCATAAAAAGGTTGGCATCTACGAGCAGAACATGAGATGAATCGTCCAAGCACTATGATCCGCCCATTAAAGCGTTGCACCTTTCTGACATTTTGTGGCACCTTCATGTCCAGTACAGCCTTAATTTTATCTGGATTGGGACCTACCCATTTCTGGTTGATCATGTATCCCAGAAATTTTCCATGAGTTGCCCCGAAAGTACACTTCTTAGGATTCAGCTTGATGTTGTGATGGCGAATGACTCCTAGGACCTCTCTTATGTCCTCTGCATGCCTCTCCATGGTGGTGCTCTTAATGATCATATCGTCCACATAGACTGAGAAGTTGTCACCTTTTCTTCCTTCGAATATTTTGTTCATCATCCGCTGGTAAGTAGCTCCAACGTTCTTGAGCCTGAAGGGCATGACCTTAAAGCAATAGGTCACCTAGTGTGTTACGAAGGAGGTCTTGATCCTGTCAGATGGTTCCATCAGGATATGGTGATAGCTAGACTTCTCATCTGTGAAGGAATACATTGCATGTCCTGCGGTTCCATCAACTAGGATATCAATACAAGGCAGAGGGTAGTTGTCTATGGGACAAGCTTTGTTAAGATCCGTGAAATCAATACACATACGGTATGATCCACCTGCCTTCTTGACTAGGACCACATTTGCCAGCCACTGCGTATAAATAACTTCTTCAATGGCGTCCGCCTTCCTTAGTTTAGAAACCTCCTCTTTGATTACTTTCTGTCTCTTTAGACCATGGTTCCTCCATTTTTATGCTACAGGTACTGCATCCTCGGTGATATTGAGTTTATGAGTGATCACATCCAGGTTGATCCCTGTGAGGATCTCATCTTTCCATGCGAACACATCCTCTGACTCGAGAAGAACCTTTGTAATGTCCTCCTTGATCTCTTCTTTTAACTCTCTGGCGATTCGTACCTGCTTACCCTTCGCCATGAGAAACATTTCCGTATCTCCAAGGGCCGTCGTAATGAGCTCTTCTTCTTCTTTGTCATCATTAGACTGCGGTCGAATCGACAGGGATGCCGAATATGTCTCCTGAGCAACTTTCTGGTTCCCCTTGATCATCATACCTCCCTTGGCTGTAGGGATGTACATCGTCAAATGGCGTATCGATATGAGAGCCGCCACTTCTGAGATAAAAGGCCGCCCTAAGATGATGTTGTATGGCAATTGACCGTCCATGATGGAGAACTCCAGATCTCCCATCCACACCTGATCTTCGTCTGCTAACTCGCATTCCAGTGTTACTTGGCCCTTTGTCTGGATTGTGTGACCTGTCACTCCCAGAATATCTACGATGGTGGTCTCAATTTGAATAGGGTCAACCTTGAGTTTCGCGAATGCTCCCCTAGTGATGACGTTACAAGAACTGCCCGTGTCTATCATCACTCTCTTTATTTCCCATCCTTCCACCATCATAGTGATGACGAGAGCGTCTGCATGTGGGGGGATCGCTGGACCAACATCTGCAAAGGGGCGATTGAGGGATGCTCCATCAAGAGCGATGGTTTTCACCTTCTTTACTGTAGGCTGGTATCCTGGTCCGCCAGCGATAACATAAATGACCCCCTTGGCTTTCTTCTTCGTCTCATCTCTGGGTTTGTCACTATCTCCCTTTTTATCACCCTGGACGAACCTGTCCAGTTTTCCTCTCTCGATAAGCCTTTCAATCTCCCTAGCCAATTCCCAGCACGCATCTGTTTCATGACCATTCCTCTTGTGGTACTTGCAATAATTCTTGGGATTTCTCCATGTATTGGTGTACTCTCCCCCTTTTGGTTCGGGGTATGAAATGCTCCGTTTGTGCTGGTTGTTCTCTATCCACATTAGCACTTCGCTTTTGGAGGCGTTCAATGGTGTAAACGATGGCATATATGCTGATTTGTTCCTAGAACCTCTTCGCCTATTTCGGGAGGATGAGTCAGGGAGTTCTTTTTCCTTATCCTGCCTCCGGGATTCGCCTTTTCCTCTCCTGGGTGAAGATGCCGACTCTCTTCGGATATCATCGACCTCCATGAAATCTTTGCACCTTTCTATCAGCTCCGTCATATTTTTTGGTTTGTTTCTGATTAGATCCTCATGTAAGCTCTTGCATGTTGTATTTTTTACTAGTGCTTCCACTGCTATAGAGAGATCCACATCAACAATTCGGATACATAACTTATTGAAGTTATCGACATATTCCCGGAGGGGTTCATTTTCTTTTTGCTTCAGCTCGAAGAGCTTTCGCGACTTAACCACTGGTGGACTGCATCCTGTGAATTTCGCACAAAATTCCCTACTTAATTGATCCCAGCTGTCTATCGATCCCAGGGGAAGAGATTGGAACCAATCATAGGCTGGACCCTTTAGCGTGGTGATAAACATTCGACATAGCACTGCCTCGCTTGCACGGTTAAGGCCAAGCAACATATGATACTTCCTAGCATGAGCTTCAGGATTATCCTCGCCAGAGTAGCCTGGTATGTTGGGAATCTTAAAATGCCTATCCGTTTCTTCGGCTTTGATCCACGCAGTGAAGGGCGATTCTCTATTGGCGAACGGGTTATGCCTGGCATTCTCTTCGTTCTGCCTGCATACCTCCGCCCTGATCTGATCCGCTATTGAACCTTGACCCCTTCTTGGACGTCTCCTACTATACGATTCGCTTCGCTGTGAGGAAGAGGAGCTGGATCCTGATGAAGGTTCTAATGGTGACCTTCCTCCACCGTCGTCACGTCCCCTTGGTGGAGATCGTCCTCAGTTACCCCGATTTGGTGGCGGTTTTTGCACGACCTGGCGAGGTGATCCAGCTTGGCGTTCATTCCCCCTTCGTTCGGGTGGTGGGGGTGATCTTCCATGCCGTGGGGATCTGGTTCTACGTCTATGGTGAGAACGGGATTTGGACCGTTCTTTCCTATACGATCTGGTCTGTCTCCTACGCCTGTGACCATCACGTCTGCCCCTTAAAGGATCCATCACTGTGTCATTTTGACCCGCCAATGTTCCGGTTGGAGGAGCTCGAGATCCGCCAATAGTGATCCCTAGATTTGTGTTCCTTGGGTGAGATTGATCATTCATATAACTTCCCTCTGGTATATTAGGAAATAATTGTCGGTTTAGTGGTAACGAACTAGCGAACACTGGATTAACAACTGTTGAATCTACGGGTTGGGATAGAAAAAATGATGAGTCACGGCGAGCATTGGACCCCACATAGGCGTTTTGCCATTGTGATAGGGTTGGCCTTGGCAGTTGACGACGATTTAGCGGGAAAATAGCTCCTTTCGTGGGTCCACCTACATCTTGGTTCACTAGATAGGATCTTAATCGACCTTCCATAACGGGTCCATGCTCTCTCCCTATGGTACCTGCACAGATATCCCAAAAGGATTCTAGCGATATGTCTCTTTCGTCATGGATGATTGGTGCATTGGGATCAACTCGGCCAACGTTTGTAGTAGGATTGATTGATGGTGGTATGGGTGGTATTGTACTTCATGTTGAGGGGTTGGACCCCCCACTTGCCATGTTTAAATCGTGAACTAAGTCCTTTTTTTATTAGGACTTCCACCTTCACCGCACTAATTGGTAATTGGTGATGAACTTCTGACTGGATTCCTTCCTGCGGGGGGCGCCGTTGGGTTCGACGGGGGGAAGCTCCGATGCCAAAGTCAGTATTGGAATAATGAATAAACTGTATTGACAAAAGAGGGTTTAAGGTGAGAATGTGTGTACCTTAATAGCTTGGAATGCAAGCTATTTATAGTCATATAGTTGTAACTCCTGGAAACTAGAGAGTCTCCATTAATGCCTCATTAATGGCGGTTACTGATCTCATTCAAGTATGACCGTTAAATTATATATGGTTGTTATGATAAGCTAATATATATATATATATATATATATATATATATATATATATATATATATATATATATATATTGGAAGTATTTCAATTTTTTTTTTTGTTGAAATAAATTTAATTAGGAAATATAGTAATTTTTATTTGTTGTTTTTAAAACTGAACCGAACCGAACCATCCAACTGACTTCTTTTCTAGTGGAATTTTATATCAAAATTACAAAAAACAATTGGCCTATGCAGGTTTCAAACCTGCGACCTTCGTGTTATTAGCACGACGCTCTAACCAACTGAGCTAATAGGCCTAAATGTTTTTCAAACTGATTAGTATTTACTAATAGCTTCTTATTTATCTCAGTAATTTTTGGAATGCAATGAAGAATCCAAATAATAAAATGCTAGGAATACACGGTAATTTTTGGAATGCAGTTTTTATCAACTACTAAATAGACGCATTAAAGTTTATTTCATACATAGAATCTCATCTCGATATCTCTAATTTAGACGACTCGGTTTGATATCCACAACATTAAAACAACTAGCATATCTTGTTATGCACATCAATTAAACCATATAGTTAGTATAATATTGATCAGGAGCTTGATCCTTTAAAAAGATAAAGTTCAAGAGTTTAATTCTATATTTTTTTTTTTTTTGCCAAAATTAAAAATCAAAAGTTTGGGAATCCTTTTTACCAAACTTTTATGTGATTTACATAATTCATGATAAGTATTGCTCTATCTGGTTTTTATTATACGTGCTTTAATATTTTTTTATTAAAATTAAGAAAATGACTTATATTTTCTCGCCTAAAATTCTACTTTTTATGTAAACATTATTTTTTTAAAATATTATACCCTTAATTAGAATTATTTACATTAATATGAATCATCCCTTACTATCAATAAGCTGAAATTTAGTTTTTTTTTCTTACCATAAGTGCATTAATAACATTAAATAGGAAAAATGTACAAAAATATGTCTAACGTTTACAGTTAGGAGTAATTTTACATTTAATGTCTAAAATTAACGTTTACAGTTAGGAGTAATTTTACAATTTTTTTTTTTTGAATAAAGGAATCATCAATTAAGAATCAAAGGATAAAGAATCAGTACAAATGCACTCCTCTAACCAACTAGGGAGTAAGAAAGACACATAAGAGCTAGCATAAGAACAAGCGTTGCGAGCAATATTGTGCGCAACCCTATTCGCTAACCTCGGTACAAATGACACAGAAAAATCAGGCCTAGATTGTAAAATGATCTTACAGTCAAGTATTATCTGACCATACTCAGATAAATCAACACGATTTGAATGAATACTATCCGCAACAGATTTGGCATCAGTTTCAAAACAAACCTGCTGGTACCGCATCGAGTTAATCCATTGAAGACATTGACGTAAAGCTAGAGCTTCAACAAATTTCGGTTCCGCTCTCCCCTCACAATGAGAACTATATAATGCCATGAATCCCCCATCAGAGCCCCTCAATACAGCTCCAAAACCACATTTATTAACATCCATGAAGATGGCAGCATCCAAATTACATTTCCAGGTACCTACATATGGTGGACTCCAGATCGTTTGACCTCCCCTCGACTCACTGCTGTGCGACGAAGACGACAAAGGTCTCGCACTCTGCGCTTTCAACCAGTCCGCAAACCAGCCCTTCACTCTTCTGATTAACACAGCCCAAATTTCCTCTTTTTGATTCCAAATCAACATGTTCCGTTTTTTCCAAATACACCATACTACAAGAACAATCTTACGAATTTGTACCTCAGATGCCGTAGAACAGAAATTGAGAAACCAATCACTAAAAGCTTCGTTCCCACATACCGGTACAATAACCTCCGCTGCCTCCCAACATCGAATTGCATCCGAACAACCTAAGAATAGATGAAAATCATACTCAATTTCTGACGGGCAATAAATACAGGATGACGCAATCGGAACATGTCGACAAGATAAACGCCACCGAGTCGACAAAAGGTTGGAACACACTTTCCATAAAAACATACGAACCCGAGGAGGAATTTTTAACCTCTAAACAGCATCCCAACCATCCTGATGATTCATTGTTTCATTATGAACCTCAATAGCTCTATAACCAGATTTCGCGGAGTAAATACCATCTTTAGTCCAATGCCAAATCAATTGGTCACTGCGAGTAGAAAAAGGTACAATTAGGTTCAAGATTTCAGCAGCTTCACTTGGGGTCAATAAACTCACAATCTTACCCCTATCCCAAATACGAGTTCCATCGATAAACAAATCCTCCACCTTAAGGTCTTCAGCACCCATTGGACACAAAGACTGAATTTTAAAATTTTGATTACCAAGAACCCAAGGATCACTCCAAAAACTAACCTACCTATCTGAACCGATAGACCATCTTAAACCAACATTCAAGACTGACTTTGAACTCCACACACTCCTCCAAACATAGCTGGGGTTATTGCCCAATTCAGAGGAAAGGAAAGTATCATTAGCAAAATACTTAGCTTTGAAAATACGACTTACCAATCTGTGTGGATTCTGAATAAACTTCCAGCCTTGTTTTCCCAATAGAGACAGATTATATTCATGTAATTCTCTATACCCAAGACTACCATTCTTCTTCTGCTTACTCAATCGCTTCAACTAGCCCAATGGATATTTTGACTTCCATTTGCTTTTTCCCCCACCAGAACGAATTCATCATGTGCTGGAGCTCCTCACACAAAGCCCGTGGGATCAGAAAAGTACTCATACAAAATACAGGAATAGTTTGACATAATGATTTGAGTAATACATCTTTACCAGCCATAGATAAACACCGGTAGCTCCAACTACTCAGACGTTTTCTCAACCGATCATGAAGAAATGCAAAAATAGCAGATTTAGATTTACCA
The DNA here is from genome assembly GCF_963576675.1 of Euphorbia lathyris. Lineage (NCBI taxonomy): Eukaryota > Viridiplantae > Streptophyta > Magnoliopsida > Malpighiales > Euphorbiaceae > Euphorbia > Euphorbia lathyris. Next base: position 13,836,341 of record NC_088919.1, read on the forward strand.
ATTAACGAAGGTAATCCCAGATAACGACTCGTGTCCAACGGATTATGGACCTGTAGATGATCAGAAATAGCAATCCTCAAATCCCTGGAAACGTTACTGCTGAAATGAATTCTAGATTTGCTATGGTTAATAGCCTGCCCGGAAGCTTCCTCATATCGAGCCAGAATATTACTAATCGTCTGACACTCATCCAGATTCGCCCTAAAAAATAAGAAACTATCATCAGCGAACAGCAAATGCCTCACACTCGGGGCACCCCTCTTAACACGACACCCGTGTAAAGCACCCTCTTGTTCAGCCTGTAAGATTAAACGAGAAAGAATTTCAGAAAATAAAATGAATAAGTATGGTGATAAAGGATCCCCTTGCCTAAGCCCCCGTTCAGGTTTAATTGGTCCGACGTTCATGCCACTACTAACAACTTGATAAGACACCGTCGAAACACACATCATTATCCATTTAATCCATTTATCCTGAAAACCCATTTGAATCATGACATCTCTCAAAAATTGCCAATCAACCCAATCATACGCCTTACTGATATCCAATTTAAGCGCCACCTCACCAAACTGACCCCTGGTATTTCTTTTCATATAGTGTAGAGATTCAAACGCAATTTGCACATTATCCACTAACGATCTACCCGGAACAAAAGCAGATTGTGATTCAGAGATGATATCAGGCAGAAAAGATTTGAGACGGTTAGCAAGTACCTTAGCAATGAGTTTATATAGGACATTACAAAGCGCAATCGGACGGAGCTCAGACATCAGTTTCGGGTTCTCACATTTTGGAATCAACACAATAATAGTGTCATTAAGTTCAGCAGGAAATTCATTTCTATCGAGCCAGCCTTTGCACGCATTGAAAATCTCAGGACCAATTAAGTCCCAGTACTGCTCATAAAAACCAGGAGATAGACCATCAGGTCCCGGCGATTTGTCAGCGCGCATTTGAAAAATAGCCTCTTTAAATTTAGAGATAACAAACGGGGCCGTTAATTCTCAATTCACTTCATCCGTAACAATTCCGAGGCATTACCGACATAATATCATTAGGCTGATAATTGGATACAGCAAACAATTGACTAAAATAGTTCAGTGCAATTTGCTCCATTTCAACCTTTCCTTTTTGAAGTATACCCTCAGAATCTCTCAAGCCTTTCACTTTGTTCTGTTGCTGACGATTATTTACTTGAGCATGAAAAAATCGGGTATTTCCATCACCCCCAACCAACCAAAACGCTTTGGCTCTTTGTTTCCAATAAGCTTCCTCAACTTCCAACCAATGATTTAACTGACTTTTAGCATATAAGTAGTCCGTAATAGATTGATGATCAGTTCTCTCCCTTAAAAGTGAGAGCCTATGCTTAAAATGAGCAATTCGATTTGTGAAACGATATTTAAACTTTCTTCCCCATTGCTCCATCGACGCAGCACACGCCGCAAGCTTTGGAAGCACAGCTTTAGACCCATTAGCCTGCCAACACGCCCTCAGCATACCATTAAAAACTTTTTCTTCCACCCAAGCCGACTCAAAATGAAATCTATTCCTGAAAACAGATTGCTGTCTCTGTGATGTATGCAATAGCAAAGGGGTATGATCAGAATAAGCAGCGGTTTGAATAGTAAAATTATAAAGAGGAAAATTCTCAAACCAATTTGTCGAGCCAAAGCCTCTATCCAGCTTCTCTTGAATCCACATATCAGTTCCGCGACCACGCTCCCATGTAAAACGACCTCCTGACAGAATTAATTCATCAAGCCCAGCATCAATAATTGTTTCTCTAAAAGCGTGCATCAGATTATTTGGATAAAGAGCTCTATAGACACCGAGTCGATGGACCTGTGATGAAAATCCAAATAAACGGCTAAAGCGGTTGATTCCATTAGTTTAAAAATAAAAATCACGAGAAGGCCATGGAGGTCGTGTGTCGATTAGCCGGGAGCTAACGGCGAGCGTCCCGCGAATGTTGGGCGCGACGCCTGACGCGTCAAACTCTCGTCCACCAGACGTTCCACGCACGCCCGACGCTTCTTAGGCCGACGTCTAGCGAAGGTTGGGCATCGCCCAACGGACGTGGGATGGGCGCCCGACGAGTGTCGGGTGCACGACCGATGGCATTGGGCGTGCGCCTCATGATCGTTGGGCCAGCGCCCAATGGCGTCGGGCATGTGCCCAACGATCGTTGGGTGCCGCCCAACGTTGGGTGTCCGCCCAATGCCTGTTGGGCGCGTGCCCAACAGAGGTTGGGCGTCCGCCCAACGTCTGTCGGGCGCGCGCCCAACCTGCGATGGGCGTCCACCCAATGCCCGTTGGGCGCACGCCCAACCTTGGGATCCGTGTCTATAAAAGGCACGGATCCCCATGCATTTTGGGAGAAATTTTAGGGAGACTCTCTTTCTAGAAAAATATTTTTTAGAGAGAGAAAGTAAATTTTTGGGAAAAACATTTTTTTCCTAAAAATTGAAATTTTCCAAAAAGTAAATATTTTATAAAAAAACACCAAAAATCACAACTCGTGGAATCAACCGACTTCGACCGTCAATACCGATTGTTAAACCCAAAATATACCTAAAATATCATATATAAATACATTAAATTTACATTGAAATCGTGCTAAATATATTCATTTAGAGTACTTTTACGTCTTTATATACTTTTTGATGCAAGGTACTTAATTATTTGGTTAAATCCAAATAGGAGCTAAAACGGAGCTAAAACGAGGGAAAACCCTAAGTTACGGGCCAAAAATACGTATTAATCAGAAGACTGACTCAAGGAGACAAGAAGCAGCCGAGAGACGGGGGAGAACTCCCCTGTCGCGACTGAGATTCTCAAAATCTCAGTCGCGACACGCTAATGCCAGTCACAAAAAAAATCGAAGTTTTTCAAGCCTTCTTCTGTGGCCCCTGTTGCGATGAATTCTGCACAGCTTTCACATGTTTAAATCCAAAAAACGCGTCTGTTCGAGTGGATAGAAACGACCCTTCATCAACGGACACGATCCTTCAATTACAACCATTCATCAACTATAAATAAGTGATTCATTTCAGAATTCAATGTTGGAAAAATTAGAGAGATTATAGTTTAGAGAGAGTTGTTATTATGTTCTGATTCAGAAAAGAGTTAGAAGTTTAGATTACATTTCTGTAAAAACAAACTTAATGTACACAAGTTGTTCTTAGATTAGTTATAAACACAGTAGTGATTAGTTTAGTTTCAAAGATTGTTCAAAGACAAGTTCTCATTCTGGTATTTAAACGAGTTGGATGAATTACGCTATTTATCCTACGAAAATGCAAGGGTTTATAAGGAGAAAGTTAAAAAAATGGCATGATGCTAGAATTAAAGTTAAGAGCTTTAATGTTGGGGATAAAGTTTTGCTTTTTAATTCCAGATTAAAGTTATTTCCAGGTAAGCTCAGGTCTAGATGGAATGGACCGTATGTGGTTACTAAAACGTTTGATTATGGAGCTTTATAGTTAGAAAATTCCAAAGGCGATCGATTTAAGGTTAACGGTAATCGATGCAAAATTTATTATGAAGGAACTCCAATTCAAGCAATTGAATTCGTGGACGAATTCTATGAAGATTAATTTATTTAGTTTTCATATTTTTAATTTTTCGTTTTTCTTATTTTTGTTCATAATTTTTATTTTTTATTTTTATTTTTAGTTTAATTTATTTTTATTTTTATTTTCATTTTTATATAATCTATTTTTATTTCTAGTTTTGTGTACAAATAAGTTTTGTAAAATAAAAATCTAATTTAGTCATGTTTTGAAATTTATTTCATAAAGTATTAAGTGTTTTTGAAAAAAAAAATAGAAATCTCTGTAGAGATTCTAGAAATCTCAGTTGAGATTTTCAGTATTTTAAACACTTCGAAATAACTGTAAGAGATTCCAGAAATCTCAGTTGAGATTTTCAGTCAGTTTTGTCCAAAAGGTATCAGTTTGACACCTTTTCATTTTCAACAGACACAATTTTTCACTTAAGTAACCTATATATACCTATAAGATCAGAATTCTTTTATTTCACTTCATCTTTTTCAGAATTCTGAATTTCTTTCTTCCTTTCTAAAGGTTACAGACACAATTTTATTCACAAACATGACTACCTCTTTGAAAAATTCTAAGAAAACTACTTCTGCTCGTAGCTAGCGCATTGATATCTCTTCACGCTACGGAGCATGGTTTCCCATCTACAATCATAATGAGGGAAGACGATATTTGAGGTTTAGATATGCACAGTTTAGCGGAATGCTGTATATGGATGAGTTCTTGAATGAAGAACTCGGGATCAGCGATGACATGAATCACTATCTGACAAACTTAGGATGGACCAAGTTTGCATCGATGAAATTTCCTATTATTGGAAATTGGATTCTAGAATTTCTGTCTACTGTTCATTTCGTCAACAAGAGGCGTGTTCGTCTCAGTTTTCATTGTGAGGGTAAGATATTCACTTTTGGATATCCTGAACTTCATGCTTGGTTTGGTTTTCCACCACGGGACACCACTCAACACCATCCTGGACGAGATATGACTTCTACAGATATATATGGAGAATGTTGACGGGATTTTGGAGATTCAATCCACGTCTTGCATACAACCAATCCATAAATTCTAACTCCATGCTATATCTTCACAAATTTCTCTGTCATAGTCTGTTTGGTAGAGTCAGAAGCAGTGTCGTAAAAGATACAGATTTATATGTGTTAGGAGATATTTTCCAAGGCAACACAGTTAATTCCTCAAAGAATTTAATGGAGGGATTAGTTGCCGCTTCACGTTCGAAGAACCGGGAAATCGGATTTAGGAATATCATATGTGGAATAATTCTGGGAACCAAGGGAACCTTTTCTGTTCCTTAGACTGATAAGGAACCGTTTCCTATTCTTGATTATGAGTTTTTGGAAAATGAGGGACTTGTCAAAAGATTTTTTCGTTCTGGTCCAATATTTCTTTCTCCTAGAGAAAGACAAATCTTCGTACAAGTGAAGATTGACAGGGCCAATGTACGTCGTGTTCCAGTTCCTAGGGATACTATTTAAATTTCTATTGTTTGATTGTACATAGTGTAAATATGTTTGTTGTTTATGTACATAGGTGTTTTGTTTTTATGTATATATGTAATAAGGTATTCCTTGTATTTATCTTCATTATGATTAATAAATTTTCATTTTTCATCATTAATGTATCTTTTGATTAAGGCAAAACCTTTGGTTTTCCTTCAAATTAATGTTTCAGTTTTGTTTTCAGGAATTAAACTTAACATTAATGTTACTTACTTACAAGAGGAGTTGAATTAATCAAAGTTGATATTGTCAAAAATATCAAATTTGAGCCAGCAATTCCGGAATCTCGGTTGAGATTCTGAAATCTCAGATGAAACAGCGAAAGAACCATGTTTTAGGAGAATTACCTCCCCTGGAAGACTTGCTGTCGCGAATAAGATTTTCAAAATCTCAGTCGCGACACGCGACTTATATGACGGGAATGGGGCTGATTTTTTGGTTCTTTCCTATTCCTACTCAAATTCAATACCTATTAATCTATCCTAATCAATACCTATTACTTACACCTATATACATCACCTCTATTTACACCAATCAATCATCTTTTACTCTTCCCAAAACTAAGATTCACTCACCTTCCCAATATATCTTTACCCTATTCATCTTCTTCTTCCCTAAACCACCACCATTATCTTCACTCTACCATTTATCTCTTTCACCAAAATCACACAAAAATGCCTAGAGAAAAAAGAGTTGCTAACAAGGCCAAGGCAACTGAAGCCAATAGATTACGAGTTTAATATGGAGCACCGTTCGATATTGCGACGGAGGCAGAGGGCCGTAAATTTTGCCACTTTTCTCATACCAAGATCGAGTTCATCGACATGCCTTTTATCGATACTGAAACAGTAAACGTATTTTCTTTTACCAAGCGTATTGATGAATTTTTATCCGTTCTTGGTTGGACAAAATTCGCTAGTATGCGTTTTCCTAGTAGTAAATCGCATATTATAGAGTTTTTAGTCACTCTCGCTTATAACAAGAATCATGGTATTATTTCTTTTCGAAATAATGGTATTCGTTTTGAGGTCGGGTATGCGGCAATAGGCCGATGGTTTGGTTTTCCTACTCAAGATTTTTATTCAAAACCAAAGACGTTTGATGCACACACGGTTTGGCGCTCTTTAACCGGCTTAGATGTTTTTCATCCGAAGAACACGTCTAGTAAATTAATTAAGGATAATTGTATCTTTTTCTTTCACAAATTTTTATCCTTTTCTTTATTTGGTCGGGTTGAAAGTTCAAAGGTGCAAATCCGTGACTTGTTTGTGTTGGATTGTATTTTTAAGAATTTGATCGTTGATAGTATTGGAATGATATTTACTAATTTGGTCCGAGCTTCCACTTCCCGTAATAAGCAAGTTCCAATGTGTAATTTAATTACCGGTATTGTTTTGGGTGCTCGGGGTGAATTAGCGGATTATCAAAATTTGCCTCATGTTGGTTTGCCTTCCTTGGATATCACGGCACTTCAAAGAGCCAATTTGTTGAAAATATTGGGACCACCCGCATTTATATCATACGAGGATCGTACAAGACGTATTTTTGCTACTTTGGGTGGTGAAGCTTCAAGTTCTCTAGGATTAGGTGCCCAAGAAGATGATGAGGAACATGATGAGGAACTTGATGAAGAGGAGGAGGAGGAGAATGTTGATGCAAATGCCCAAGAGCAAGCAAATGAGGAACCAAATATTGAAGAACAAGTTGGATGGCAACGTGTTTTGACACAAATGAACGAGAATAACCGTCAAATGAATTTGCGGTTAGATGAAGTCGTTGCCAACAATACCGAAATGAGTTCAAGGATAAACACGGTGGATGCCAATATCACTACTTTGAGACGTGAGCACACATCTACTCGTCGCCGGTTGCTATCATTCTTCCAACGCCAAGGAGTTGAGACTACGCCTTCACCATCGAGTTCACCTTGATAGGTTTTATCCTTTCTTTAATTCACATTCGTATGATTTAATTTCGTACTATTTTTTTCGTGTTTTATCAAATTTTGCACCAATAAGGACATGGTCCAAATTAAGTGTGGGAGGAGATATTTCATATTCATTTTAATTTTAAGTACGAATGAATGCAACGAATGAGAATGAATGCTATTTATTTAAGTATAAATGCATGTTGATATTAATGTTTAAGTAATGTACATAATGCAACATTTCATATGTTTCAACAATTCAATTTTCAAAATAATGTTTAACATATTTTAAGGTTATCATTATTATTAGAAATAATATTTCTATATGGGCAATATTTTTAAAATATTTTTACAAATCTCCGAAATGATTTTTATCAAAAATGTCTCGAGTAAATATATATATAAGTAAAATTTCTTTATTTTCAAATCTCTATTTTATATCATGCAGTACATGATAAATATAAATCTTATTTTCAATTTTCAATTAGGTTTATAGGCATAAATCGAACTAACATCTTTAGCTTTTTAGCTCGGTATAATTTTCGTCTTACATTAAAAACTAATTGAAGTTTTTAAGGAAACTTCAGCCATAATACATGTTGAATTTCAAGTCAATATAGGATGAATGTGCTATTTTTCTTTCCCAATTTTATTTACATGTTAATTAAATCAAGTAGTCGTATTCTTAACTTTTGGCCACGATTGAGACCAACCTTATCACAATCGAGGTATGAAAGGAAAGAAAAAGTAAACAAACGGTACTTTTGGCCACGATTGCGACCACCCTTATCACGGTCGAGGTATGAAAGGAACGTTAGAAATTAAAGCAAAATTAAACGTGTTTAAAGTTTTAAGTAACGATTGCGTCCACTCATGGCATGGTCGGTACCTCTTAAACGAACACAAAAGCAAATTAATTCATATAAAGTCACGGACGAGACCACCCTTATCACGGGCGTGACTAAGTAAATATATTAAACCTAAGTCCTTAATAAATCTATATTTGTAATAGTTTAGGTTTGAAAAAGGAAATTTTGTGCTTTGAAATGCCTTGAGACGAAAGATTCAAAAACATGCGTGCTTACACCATCCCGAATACTTCAATATAAAAATTGAGATACAGGACGAATGATATATCTCTTTTACACTAGCTAGTTTGATACTTTGCGTATAAATTTACCATGAAAAGTTTTTCTTTCGGTTTAACTAATTTAAAGAGGAATATATGGATATATGTTCTATTTATAAAGAGATTGCTTAAAGAATCAATTCAGCGAAATTTTGCTCGGGACTAGCAAAAGCTTAAGTGTGGGAGTTTGTTAAGCCCAAAATATACCTAAAATATCATATATAAATACATTAAATTTACATTGAAATCGTGCTAAATATATTCATTTAGAGTACTTTTACGTCTTTATATACTTCTTTGATGCAAGGTACTTAATTATTTGGTTAAATCCAAATAGGAGCTAAAATGGAGCTAAAACGAGGGAAAAACCTAAGTTACGGGCCAAAAATACGTATTAATCAGAAGACCGACTCAAGGAGACAAGAAGCAGCTGAGAGACGGGAGAGAACACCCCTGTCGTGACTGAGATTCTCAAAATCTCAGTCACGACACGCTAATGCCAGTCTCCAAAAAATCGAAGTTTTTCAAGCCTTCTTCCGTGCCCCCTGTCGCGACTGAGATTCTCAGAATCTCAGTTGAGACAGTGAAGAATTCTACACAGCTTTCACATGTTTAAATCTAAAAAATGTGTCTGTTCGAGTGGATAGAAACGACCCTTCATCAACGGACACGATCCTTCAATTACAACCATTCATCAACTATAAATAAGTGATTCATTTCAGAATTCAATGTTGGAAAAATTAGAGAGATTATACTTTAGAGAGAGTTGTTATTATGTTCTGATTCAGAAAAGAGTTAGAAGTTTAGATTATATTTCTGTAAAAACAAACTTGATGTACATAAGTTGTTCTTAGATTAGTTATAAACACAGTAGTGATTAGTTTAGTTTCAAAGATTGTTCAAAGACAAGTTCTCATTCTGGTAGTGGACCTAGCGGTCTCTATTCCGAAGATTCAGCGAGAAGAACTAACGGCTGAAGCGCAAAAGGGTCTGACAAACCTACGGAGTTTGAGGGAAAGATTGACAACCCGGATCTCAAAGTTTTTGTCAAAATGCTATCCATGTTTCTTCCTCTCTGTTAACTTGTGAAGATTCACAATTCATTAATAATACATTTGTCTTATTCAGTATATTCTTACTGTTGTTATTTTGATGTTATTCTGACAAAATGATTTTCAAAGTAATAAACTGGTGTTTTCATTAAAACGTTTTACACAATTATATTTACAAGGAAACTTTGTTGAACACTTGAAAGAATTAGTTTTTATGGATGATATGATCGTTAGCGCGGCTTATCGGATATAAAACACTAATTTGATTAAGGTAGAAATCTGCTCCGATCCAGAAAGATTTCTACGGTTCAAAGCCATTTAATTGCGTAAACTCATGAATTGTTATATTTTTATAATCTTACCAAAGTTATAGTTGCTTTCTTCGCTTAATGCGAATAAGTTTTATACAATTTTTATTCTAAGCACGAAAGTTTCTGTCTTGTAATTAATTATCAAAAATAGACTAGGTGACTCTAATAACATATTGAATTTGGACCTAACTCGCCTCAAAGGCTTGGGGAAATTGAATAAGAGGGTTGCCTCACACTTGTAAACAACAAATTATCAATGTCATTCATGCTTGGGGCAACTAAGAATGAAAGAAAGAGGGTATCATCTGCAAAGTAAATAGAGCTAAGTAGGTTTTTGACACCATAAAGTAGTTTATTATATATAAACTAGAAATGGTATGTTAAACATAATATAATACGATTAATAATTGACTTTAGGATCATGAACATGAAATTGACTCCAATCTAGTTAGGTTAACAAACACAAATCTCTATAGTTTTCTCCATTGGAAATTAAGCTAACAATGTATCCTCCTAATGCAACTCAATAATTCTATGAACAAAATAAATAAAGAAAACAAACATAATTAAACAAAATAAAGAACAAAACAAAAAATAAACACAAGCAATATAAACACATATGAATGAATTATCTCCAATTGCAGAGCAACTATGGCCTGCAGAGAAGACCCAAATCTTTCCCGGACCAAGACCATCGAAGAGCTTCTTTGATCCTTCTACAGCAACCTCAACAAGTTTCTTTAAGTGTAAACCAGCACCAACTGCAATCATTTGCTTTCCGTGCTTCTTAAAATGAACAAGGGAAGCTAAAATTGAAACAGGGTATTTCTTATCCACATTCTGAATTTAAGGATCTAATAACAGAATGCACTAACTTTACCCAAAGAAATCTTCCATTTGGTATCCCCAATTTAGAATCCCCAAACTAAAAATGACGCGCAAAAACTTAATATCATCGAAGGTCGAAGAGAAAGCTTACAGGTAGTGAGATTCATAGAGCCGCATAATTCAAGTTCTTAACACAACTGCAATTAGAAATAAGCAGAGAAGAGGCCACGTTCCCGGGGAACTAGCTCGGATAGAGAACCAGGAGCGGGAGATGGAGTCGATTAGTTGACCAAAGTAGATAAATTACAGGTTGTGAGGTTTGAGATGTCGGAGACAAGGTCGTATGGATTTCAGATGGTTTGAGGGTGGAGCGATGTTGGAGACAAGGTCGTAAAATTGGCTTACCCATAAATAAGGGTTAGGGTTAGGAATGGGAGAGGATAAGGGTCTTCTAAAATTTGGGGCAAATTTTTGGGGAGGGAAGAGTTGGGCGGCAATTCAATTTTTTCCAGTGTAGGGCAAATATTTGGGGAGGGAAGAATTGAGCGGTAACTCAATTTGGTTGGGGTAATAATTTGGAAGAATTAGTGAGAATAAAATAGCATATTAATTTTATAGTAAAATAAAATAATGAGAATAATGAAAAATGAAGTGTAATAAATTCATAAAAATATGTATTAATGAGAATAAAATAAAAGAAAATATAATTAATAAATTGTTTTGTAATTAATATTATAACATATAAATTATTCTCATTAAAATTGTAGAGATTATGTGTTTAATGAGAATATTTTGCTATTCTCATTATTTTTTCTCACTATTACTTCATTTTCTTGTAGTGTTTTTTTCTCGTTTATACTATATATATATATATATATTAAATATTTTTGCACCTTATCCCTTATTTTTATAGAAATTTAATATCAATTATAGAGGAATATAAAAAAATTATGCAATAACAATCTAAGGTTATTATTGTAAAAAGTGATATTTTCTATAACAAATTGATGTTGTAAATGATAACACTTTTTCACAATTAAACTACATAATGTAAAATATAAATTTTTAACTAAGTATTTATAATTATATAGTATTTTATAGTTCAAGTTGAATTATATAAAGTAACTATATTTTTATAATTTATTACGTGTATAATTAAACTTAAAATAGTAACAAAAAAATTAATATAAAATAAATTATAAATATATAACATATAAATAATAGTATTATATATTTTATAATTCCATTTCAAATTAAATTATGTTAAATATTTAATTTATTGTATATTATAAAAATAATATGTATTTATTTATTTTTAATTAGTTAGTTTCATAATTTTCTTTCGCAACGACCTTTTGGGTTGCTAAAATATTTAATTTTTATGCAACAATATGTAGTGGTGCTATAAATCTTCCATTTCTAGCAACCACATACAGTCGTTGCTCTAAATGATTTCATTTACAGCAACGACACACAATCATTGTTGTAAATGAAAGCATTTACAACAACGACATGCAATCGTTGCTGTAAATATGTTCATTTACCACAACAACATATAATTGTTGTTATAAAGACTTTTATTTACAGCAACGAAGCTATTGTTGCCAAAGTTGTTACCTTTTTTCCACAAATGTACGTAATTTACAGCAACAACCAATAGTAACGACACAAAAATTATCGTTGCTAAAGCTCATTTTAGCAACAACTTTTTCTGTTGTTGCCACATCTTGTTGCCAAAAAGCAATTTTCTTGTAGTGTAATTCTCAAGACAGAATTGTGTTCTAAGTTTAATATAATGTTCTCGTCTAATCCTAATTAATCCAAACCAATTCAATTAATTAAACAATTTTCTTTAGTTAAACCTAAAGACGTGAATAAAACTGAATTAAAATAAGTTTTAGTTAAAAAGCGTTCCATGTGGGTTCGATATCTTTTATTACTACAAGCGTATACCATGCACTTGTGGAAATCGCTCAACATCGATCTTGAGGTATTATCTGAGGACTAGACTCGTTTAAATTATTTATTTCGTTTATTTTATTCTTAGTCTTGTTTGTTTATTTCTTTTTATTTTATCACGTTTATTTATTTAATTCTCATCTCGTATTAAATAAAACTTTTGGTTTCGTTTTGAAATAAAAAACCTCGTTTTAAGTCCCAATACGAACCATGATCCCGCTTGAGGGTAGTTCGGGACTAAAACGTTGTAGATATAAGGTTTAAAAATATTTTTCCTAAATTAACGTTTTGAGATAAAACGTCGTTTTGGGAATCTCCGTTATAGACGATGACCCGATTTGGGTAGTTCGGAGGCCAAAAATGATTGAATAGAGTAGATCTAAGGTTTTTAATAAATCTGGAAAGTATAGGGACTGTTTCTGTAAATCTGTCTTTTTCGTCACTAAAAGCAATTTAGCGACGGATGTTCCGTCGATAAAACTGCTGGAATCTGGAAAATGTCTTTTTTAACCTTTTTCTCTATCTTTTTTACATTTATTCTTGTATATATATATGTATAGTTATGTAATATAGTTATTAAAATTATTTTTAGGCTATATAACTATTATCTACTTATTATTTACTTACCCATTTTGTACATTTGGGTACCTTTTACATTAAAATGGTTTTGTGAAATTATATGTATATAGGTATGTTTTCCTTAAATGCATTTAAGCCACATTAATTATCATTTGGGGAGGGATTATTTTCTATTAATGTAAAAACTATTTTGGGGTCAAATGCTTTTATAAATATTATTCGTTATTTTTACATGTTTTGTAAATTAAAATCAAAGTGTATCATAATTAGTATTATATTTATTTTCACTTGTTAATAACTATAGTATATGTATTATCATTATTTTTCTTATCATATATTTAATCTATATGTATTATTACTATTTTTACCATAATGTATATTTATATAAATATGTATATTTATTCCCTTTAGAATTTTCTACAAGAATATATTTCAAATGTATTTGGGTTGGGTGGATTTGGACTAAATTTGTTAATTGTTGTAATTATGTTCAAGTAGAGGTTGATTGAGTGAAAAAAGGGAAAATAAACCACAAAAAGAGAGTTTAATTTGCTTATTTAAATCTAAGTTTTCTAGGGGTTCCTAATGTAAATAAAAGGTTTTTAGTTCTTTGTTATTTCAAATGACTTTCTAAAATGTCACATTTTGAAACCTTAGTCCGTTCCAACGACGGATTAAGCGAGCCTTATAATTAAAATCGTTTCTTTATAAATAATGGAGTTTTGAATCATTTTCCTATACAAACGGTTTTGTACAAAATAAATGGACTTGTATGCTTAATCACGTTTTTGGTTAAAGCTTCTTATTTCACGTTTTTAAACACTCGAACCGTTCCAACGGCGATTCGGGTGGACAGCATGTAAATTAACGGGGTTTTGAAACGTACCTAAATCGTTCCAACGGCGAAGAAGGTACGAACCAAGTAAATAAACCTTCTTTCAGGGAGTGAGGTTAGTTTAGATCTAATGTACGGCTTAAAGCACAATTCCGTTGTAAATACACAAACTCTTCCTTCTATCTCCCTCTTTCTTCTATATACTCTAAATTCATGTAAATGGGTGATTCTTTACTAAAATGACTTTCAATAATATATGCTCAAAACGAGGAAGAAAAGGTTTCAAATGAATTTTAAACTTAAAGAAATATGCGATTAGTCCGTTAGCGCCTAACATGCTAAGTAGGAGGCCGGTGGTTCAGAACCGGGCGATGTCGGGGTGCCTAGTAGCCTTTCTCCGGAAAGGAGCTAGCCTTCTCGGCTCGTACCCAAATTTCCCGAACCCTCACCGGTCTCCCGCAAGGGATCGGTGTTCATTCCATTCGTGGGTGGCGACTCTTCCATACTCCGAGCTCCGGCCCTGCCGAGCATCGTGATTCCGCGATTGGTTGCTTTCGGCGCCAATCACAGTATCTGTCGTCAACGGTGTCCACCCCCCGGGTCTTCCGGGCGAGGCCGCGGCATCGTATTACAAGCTCCACCAACTTTCTCCTCTTGGTTGATAATACAATTAAAATCCCCAACTATGAACCAAAGTAAATTCGATCGAGTAGCCAGCCGCCTGACTAGTTGCCATGAATCTTGATGACGACCCCTATCAGCATATCCGTAAAAACCAACAAATCTCCAATCACCACCTTCCTCAGAGTGAACAGTAACCTCAATGTGGTGAGAGGAAAAGCTTTGTACCGACACACTATGATTCTCTTTCCATAAAAGAGCTAAACCCCCACTCCTACCAACACAATCAACCGCTAAACAACCTTCAAATTTAAATTGCCTCCTAATCAATTCAATTTTTGTTTTATTGACAAGTGTTTCCATAAGGAACACCAATTTAGGGTTGTGAGCTTTAATTAACTCACCCAGTGCACGAACTGCCCTAGGGTTCCCCATACCCCGGCAGTTCCAACTCAAGTAATTCATAATGCTCGGTGAGCCTGCTCCGCAGGCCTGACCGGTTCCGTGACAGAGGGGCTTGAAAGATCCGTATTACCACTAGAAGCTTCAAGCACCATATTGATTGAATTCATCCCTTCATGTGAACTCTCAACTCCTTTACTACGCATAGTAGCATCATCTCGTCTCCTTTTCTTTTGTTCCACTAAATCCATCCCCTCCTCTTCCCCAAGATCCATAGTCACGTTAGTTGGTTCAGACTCATTTTGTCGATCACCCCCCACAGAAGATGAATTTTCCTTCCCAGATTTCATTCTTAACGTAGCTCTCATTATAATCAGACTGTAGATTGCCTCCTAACACAAACCTTCGATTATCCGCACTTATACTAGAACCCGACCCTGCACTAGATACTCTGAGCCATCGGGCTCCGATCTATTCTCCTCCTCTTCTCACAGCAGCCCTTAACCATTCACCCCATTCCTGCTTGACTGGAAGATCAGTAGTAGTGAATAAAGAATTACAAAATCTTTCAGAGTGTCCAAGAATACCACAGATATAACAGAAGATACTCAACCTTTCATACTTAAAATGAATATATGACCATTCCTGTTGTGCTTTTCTAATTCGTTTGCAACGCTTGAGTGGTTGGGTAACATCCACCTTAACACGGATTCTCAAAAAGGTACGCCTTACTCCTAACTCTTTTGAATTATCATACTCTTGAAATATCCCTATATAATCTCCAATCTGCTTCCCAATACTCTCTGAAAATGCCCCTGAAGGTAGATCATATACTTGTATCCAAAAGTAATTTTACATTTAATGTCTAAAATTGTACAATTTTATCTCCAATATTGGCTGCCAAGAACCGTTTTACCCCTAACATTATCAAGTTGTATCAATTTGAGAAATAATTCATCAAATTGTCTTCTCGGTCATGAATCTTGTCATTTCACTTCACATATAAGCTAATTTATCACTCATTAGTAACATATAATCAGACCTAAAAAAAAATTAAAAATATAATATCTATTGTACGAGTTGGACAAAAAAAAATTCAAAATATTTCATCGAATTTATAAATATTAATCTCCAATTCTATTATTAAATCACAAAAATATGGATTTTTTTAAAACGAACTGATATGCAATTGGTCAGAATAAGGAATAAATGTTTTTATGTTTTATAATAATGTCTGAAATTGACCAAACTTACTAACGTTAGGAGTAAAATTGCACTATTTTAGACGTTATAAGTAAAATTGCTCTTAATTATAAAACGTTAGGGATATTTTTGCATCTGGTGCCAATTAAATATATAAAATAAACAAATTAATAATCATATTACATCCATTAGAGATCAGAGTGAGTATTGAACTAAGTAAATAGTAACTTAATTTTTATTGAAAATGATAAAATAAACTGAAATAATTTCAGAATACATGAAGGAATTTTAATTCCAAGTATTATTATTTTCCATTAGAAAAAAAAAGTAGATAATTTATTTATTAATTTCTGAAATTAAGTGCAAATATACACTTAATTAGAAAATTGAGAATTGGCAAAGTACTGCTTGACCCTCTAAATCCATGACTTGTCACATACATCCACAAAATCCATGACTGCATATCATTTTAGTACGACAATATAGTTGAGGTTTGCAATCTGCATTAGAGTGGCAAATTACTTGTTGACCCTCTAACTTTCTTGAACTTGCTAATATGCCTGCAAAAATTATAATTAACCCACTTATTAATTATTTCACAATAATAATCTTCCTTCTAATAACATATTATGGAGTACAAAAAAATGTACAATTTTTTTTTTTAATTTTATCGCATTGTTAGTGGTATAAAATACTAATACTTAGATAAATTGAAATTTATCCCTACCGTATCAAATCGATCAATTGAAAACCTAATATTACCAAGTAGAGATATTTATATCCTTTTCTAACGAGTTCCTACTAAAATAAAATCATAATGGAAATTTACAAGAAAAAGTTATTTTTTCCCCTCATCCCTGTTACCAAAAAAAATAATTAAAAAACTATATGATATGTGTTCCAAAAAAATAAATATAACATGAATTTATTACAAAATGAACACAATACTCAATTTTTCAAAAACTGCTATCAAAACATTTAAAATTTTATAACATGAATTTATTACAAAATGAACTTGTGAATGTGGGAGGACAAAGAAAACAGCTAGTTAGTGACTGAATTTAGTGACATGATTAAAATCAGTTGCTAAATTGCAATTTTGGCCGCTAATGAATAATTTTATAATTTTAAAGTCACAATTATCTTTTGTCATTATTAACCATTTGGCCTTTCTATCTTTTTTTTTTAGATTTTTAACTGTTATATTTGATATAAACGGACAGATAAAAAATAACAGAGTAACATAACTATTTTGTTTTGTATTATGGTTGTCCTGAAAGTTAGGATATGTTCGGTCAAGAATCTAAAAAAATAGATAAAAGGACCAAAGAGTTAATATTGATAAAAAAAAATTAAAGACCTTAAAATGTGTTTTTCAAAATAGAGGATTAAACGGTGTGTTACGTAAAAATATGAGGACTAATAAATTATTTACCCTATCCTTATTATTAACAACTAAAATTATTATTTGTAACATATGACTTAAATTATGAGCACAATACTCAATTTTTCAAATACTGATATCAAAAAGTTTAAAATTTATACATAAATGAACTTACATAAAGAATGCAACATATAATATTGAAATAAGCTTTAGCCATATTTAGTGAAATTGGATAAATTAATTCTTGTTTTATTCAACCGTTTAGCTCCTCAAATATTTGAATTATTAAACTGTTTAACATCTTTAAGACTAAACTGTTAAATAGAATAGAAATTAAAAATTAAACAGTGTATTACTAAAATACGAGAGGATTAAATAGTAAAAAAGTATACATAAATGAACTCACAGAAAGATGCTATGAGGATAGCAAGGAGAAAGAACGCAACATTAATATTGAAATAAGTTTTACCCATCTTTAGTGAAATTGGATACACAGAGAGAATTTTTCTATATGCTATTATTGAATATGTATGCTATTTATATGCAATTTTGTGTACCAAAACATAAATTTTATTATATTTTTAAAATCTAATAATTAAATATCACAACTAAGAAAATCCAATCCTGAGATATATATATATAATCATAAAATCACCTAAAAAATGGTAAGGTATTAATCAAATCTATTATATGATGGTAATAATGTAATTCACAACTTTTCAAGAACCTAGTAAAAAAATTCTGCCATTTTCCACACCTAGTACAATCTTTGTCATTTTTCACAATTTGTTGTATAATCTTCAATTTTCCACATAAAAGTGTACAACCTTTTGATGACCTCCTACTAAAGTTTATAGCCGGTAATTATGATCGGTCAATGTGTCACGTCATCAATTTGACCTACATAAAAGTCAAAATTATTGATGTGGTGCATTGACCGGTCAACTTTTAACTTTTTAGGACGTTGCTTTGCTGACGTGGCGCGTTGACTTCACGTTGACCAGTTACAATTACCGGTTGTACAGTTTAGTGTGAGGTCACCAAAAGGTTATAATTTAGACGCATTAAAGTTTATTTCGTACATAGAATCCAACTCGATATTTCTAATTTAGACGACGATTCGATACCCTTAACATTAAAACAACTAGCGTATTTTGTTATGCACATCAAGTGAACTATGTAATTAGTACAATAATAGAGAAGTCAATTTTCAATAGAAATTACCTAGGTAAAAATCAAAATTTTCTGTTTTTTTTTTTTTTTTTGAAAACGATATAAAGTTTTCTGATTAAATCATTGATAAAGATTAATTTTGTTCTTATCGTACAAAATAATCCAATGTTTTACTCCCATGGTGAAAATTCTAAAATAATAAAATTGAACTCGAGCTTCAACCATTAAGTAGGGGCATCGGTTACTAATCGAACCGAATTTTCGGTTAACCAAATCGAAGTTTGTGTTATTTTTATAATCGAACCGAACCGAATAAGATTGGTAACCAGATTTTATTTAACTAAAAAAATTCGGTTCGGTTTGGTTCGGTTACCGACCGAATAACTGAAAACTCGTAATATTTAATTTTTGTATATTTTTGTTTAATTGGTTTTCAAATAATGCTCTTGTATAAAAGTTACAATTGAAGAAATTAAAGACTAATGAACCAAAATCATATATATAAAGATAAAAGTATATTTTTTAGGGGTTGGATTTTATATTTTATAAGTTATTTATATATGTAAAAATAAAATTATATTTTTTTATATTTATATAGTAAGTTCGGTTTGGTTCGGTTATAACCGAACCGATACCAAACTAAACCAAAATTAAAACCGAACCGAACCAGAATGTTAAAATAACCGAACCAAACTAAAACTTCGGTTTGGTAATCGATTACCGGTTAATATTATACCCTTAATTAGAATTATTTACATTAATATTAATCATCCCTTACTATCAATAAGCTCAAATTTAGTTTTTTTTTTTACCGTAAGTGCATTAATAATACTATTAAATAGAAAAAAGTGCAAAAATATACCTAACGTTTGCAGTCAGGAACAATTTTATCCTTAATGTTGGCTGCCAAGAACCATTTTACCCTTAAGTTAACATTATCAAATTGGACCAATTTGAGAAATAATTCATCAAATTGTCTTCTCGGTCATGAATCTTGTCATTACACTTCACATATGAGCTAATTTATCACTCATTAGTAACAAATCATAACCAATATATACTCAGACCTAAAAAAAATTAAAAATATAATGTTTATTGTACGAGTTGGACAAAAAAAAATTCAAAACATTTCACCGAATTTATAAATATTAATCTCCAATTCTATTATACAAAAAAAAATGTGATTTTTTTAACGAACTAATATGCAATTGGTCAGAATAAGGAACAAATTTTTTTTGTGTTTTATAATAATGTCTAAAATTGACCAAACTTATTAAGATTAGGGGTAAAATTACTTTTGACTGCCATTTTATGGGTAAATTACACTATTTTAGACGTTAGAAGTAAAATTGTCCGTGACTCTAAAATGTTAGACATGTTTTTACACCTTATCTCAATTAAATATATAAAAAAAAATTTATAATTCTAATCACATCCATTACAAATCATTGTGAGTATTAAACTAAGTCAATAGTAATTTTTATTGATAATGATAAAATAAACTGAAATAATTTTAGAATACATGTAGGAATTTTAATTCCAAATATTATTATTTTCCATTGGGAAAAAAGTACATAATTTTATTTATTAATTTCTAGAAATTAAGTGCAAATATACACTTAATTAGAAAATTGAGAATTGAACCCTCATCACATCCTCCCTTCCTTCATGGCCTTTTCTGAAGGGGACTGGTTCTCTCAAGGAGCCAAGGGGAACTTGCTGGCCAACATGGAGCACGGTGCCATCCTCTTTGCTATTACTTGTCACCAAATCTGGAAGTGGAGGAATGAAGAATTATTTGCGGGTAAGGCTGTCCTTATTTACTGTTTTTCTTCTCGAAGAAGCTCTTTGTTATTACTAAAAGCTTTGAAAGAGATTCCTTTGTTCGCCCCTCCCTGGATAAAGAGATCCTGCTAGTTGGCTGGAGTAAGCCTAGAGAAGGGTTTGCTAAGTTGAATACTGATGGCTCCTGCCTTAGCAATGGCAGAATTGCTGCTGGAGGAGTTCTTCGGGATGCTGGTGGCAATTGGATGGCGGGGTTTACCCATAACTTGGGGACGGGCTCCTCCTTTTCTGCGGAGCTCTGGGGTATCTTGTCAGGTATTAAACTCGCCATTCGCATGGGTGTTAAAAAGCTCTCGGTGGAATCTGATAATCTGGAGGCTATTAACAGGATTTCAGATAGCCAGGCTGTTTGTCTGAAGAGCCAGAATCTCATCAAAGCTATTTTGAGGCTTCGTCCTGCCTTTGAGTATCTTAATTTCTCCCATATTTTTAGGGAGCAAAACCGCGTGGCGGATGGCTTAGCAGCTGCTGGGCATGGGAGAATGTTAGGTGTTTCTACCCTCTCTGTTCCTCCTTCTTTTCTTTTGCCTTCTCTCCTAGAGGATAGGATTGGGGTCAGCCTTCCTAGACTGATCCCGATGTAGGTTTTTTGTTGGTTTTGTTTTTTTCCTTTCCTTTCTTACAAAAAAAAAAAGAAAATTGAGAATTGGCAAATTACTGGTTGACCCTCTAAATCCATGACTTATCACATACATCCACAAAATCCATGACTGCAGATCATTTTAGTACGGCAATATAGTTGAGGTTTGCAATCTGCATTAGAGTGGCAAATTACTTGTTGACCCTCTAACTTTCTCGAACTTGCTAATATGCCTGCAAAATTTATAATTAACCCACTTAATTACTATTTCATAATAATAATAACATATTATGGAGTACAAAAGAAATATACAATTTTTTTTTATTTTATCGCATTGTTAGTGGTATAAAGGTATAGAATACTAATACGTAGAGAAATTGAAATTTATCCCTACCGTATCAAATGGATCAATTGAGACCTAATGTTATTAAAAGCAGATCCGTTAATTAACGAGTTCCTACTAAAATAAAATCATAACAACGGAAATTTATAAGAAAAAATTTATTTTTTCCCGTATCCCTATATCAACATCTAAAACTATAACATATGAATTTATTACAAAATGAACACAATACTCGATATTTCAAAAAATGTTTGATAAAAAAAAAGGGTTAATTTCAAATAAAATTTTGAAAATTTGGCAAAATGAAAATTTTGTAAACAATAAGTACCGATCTACAAAATATATGAAACCACCGATTTTTATTTAAAATTAACCTAAAAATTTAAAAAACTGCTATCAAGACATTTAAAATTTCATAACATGAATTTATTACGAAATGAACTTATGAGGAATGCAGGAGGACAAAGAAAACAGCTAGTTAGTGACCGAATGTAGTGACCTGATTAAAGCAATCACTAATAAATATTTTTTATAAATTTAAAGCCACAATTACTCATGTTATTAAAAAGTATCTTTAACCCTTATATATCCTTGTTACTAACAACTAAAAATATTATTTTTAACATATGAATTTATTAAATTATGAAGACAATACTCAACTTTTCAAAAACTGATATCAAAAAGTTTAAATTTTAGGATGGAACAGTATATTACTCAAATACGAGAATTAAATAGTATACTAAATAAAAATATAAAGATTAATAAATTATTTATCTGAACTTACAGAAAGATGCTATGAGGATAGCAAGAACAAAGAATGCAACATTAATGTTGAAATAAGCTTTAGCCATTTTTAGAGAAATTGGATATACAGAGAGAACTTTTCTATTTGCTATTATTGAATATGTATGCTATTTATATGCAATTTTGTGTATTTTAATACGTTTTTAAAATCTAATAATTAAATATCACAACTAAGAAAATCTGATCCTGAGTTATATAGATAATCATAAAATCACCTAAAAAATGGTAAGGTATTAATCAAATCTATTATATGATGGTAATAAGGTAATTCACAACTTTTCAGGGATTAAGTAAAAAAAAATTTACTGTCTTGTGATGGTAAATCCTACTTCTCTAATATTGTTTATTAAAAGAGTTAAGATTCTTATTCTATCTCGTTCGTTGTTCACTGAACTTAGTAACTCGTTTTTTTACAAAAAAAAAAAATTAGATCGAAGTCTGTTTACAGAGAGTGGAATATTATTCAGCTCCATTTCTTTTGGTAGTAATATGATTTGATTATGATTAATATTTATAAATTCGGTGAATGTTTTTTAAATTTGTTTGTCCAACTAGTATAAAAGATAATATATTAAAAAAAAATCATGTATAATCATATGTTTATAACGAGCGATAAAATGACTCGGATGTGAAGTGTAGATCATAAGATTCATTATCGTGAAGACAGTTTGATGAACTAATTCTCAAATTGACCCAACTTGATAACGTTAGGGCTAAAATTGCTCTTAGCTACCAACATTAGAGGTGAAATTGCACTATTTTAGACGTTAGAAGTAAAATTACTCCTGAATTTAAACGTTTGGGGTATTTTTATACCTTATCCCTTTATAATAATTTTTGAAATTGATCCAACTTGCCAACGTTATGAGTAAAATTGCTCTCAGCTACCAACATATGGGATAAAATTGCACCATTTTAAATGTTAGAGGTAAAACTGCTCTTGGCCTTAAACGTTAGAAGTATTTTCGCACCTTTATCCCCACTATAAATAAAGAGAAAACCATTTTTTTTATCAAAAGTATATTACTAATATAAAATAACATTTTATATTCAATCTATCCTTTAATCAATCTAAATCTAACGGCAAATGACCAAATTCAATTTGATTATTAAGGTCCATAGGAACATTTCTGAATAAAATATATAAAAGGGATATTGTGCAAAAAAAAATACCTTTACGTTTACACTTAGGAACAAATTTACCCAAAATGTTTAAAATGGTCCAATTTTACCCTTAACATTGGCAGACAAGAGCAATTTTGTTATGGGTCCAGCCCATATTTAAGATCCATTTAATATTAATTTTGGCTTCTTAGAGAAGCTAAGTTAATATGTATTTAATGTTATGAGTTGTCATTTATTGAGAGAAGTGAAGGAAGAAGAAAAGACTCACACAAAAGAGAAATTCGTTTTGGCCTTTCTCTCTTTAGGTCAGTTCACGTTTTTATCGATTCCTGGAGATTGAACCGTCGGATCGTCACGATTTTTGGACAGAAGCTTCTAGACATATTGTTTCATGTTCTCACTGTTGTGATTGTCGTTTGGAGGTCGGGAAGGTCTGTTCGGAGTTGGGGCAGATTGTAGACTGGTTCTTCTCTTTTGTGGTATTTGTCTACTTCTTGAAATCTCTTATTGTTTCATGATTGTTGGTGGGTTATAAACCTTTTGTAAGACTTTGTTGGGTTTTTTTTGCCCTCAATTTTTATCATAATAAGAGAAGTAGGGTGGACTCCTCAAACGTCCTGTGGTTTATACTCTTCACACCGAAGAGGTTTTCCACGTATAAATATTGAGTTGTTGATTGTGGTTTAGATTTCTATTCTTGTGGTTATTGTTGTTGTTTTGATTTGGAACTTGAGTTGTGCTTGGTTGATTGTTTGTGAGATTGATCTTTGTGGTGTTGTTATTCGTATTCCGCGTATTTGATTGTTGTTATTGGTAACCCGTCTTTTGGGTCCTTCAATTGGTATCAGAGCAAGGTTAATTTTGAAGTTAGCTATGGAATCTAATAGCAATAATAGTTCCATGGTTAAATTGACATCAACCAATTATTCTATATGGAGACCTATGATGGAAGATTTGCTTTATTGCAAAGACTTGTATGACCCAATTGATACAGAAACCAAAGAGGATGGTAGTGTGTCTAAACCGATTAAACCTGAAAAGATGGAAGATAGAGAATGGGAAAAGTTGAAAAGAAAGACTTTAGGGACTATTAGACAATGGGTTGATATTGGCATTTTCAACCATGTTTCTCAAGAGTCCGACCCATATGATTTGTGGAAGAAATTAGAAGGTCTTTATGAAAGAAAGACTGCTCATAATAGGGCTTCTTTGATTAAGAGGCTTGTTAATTTGAAGTTGAAAAGTGGGAAGTCATTTTCTGAACATCTTAGTGATTTTCAAGATATAATCAACAAACTTACCACTATGAAGATTATTCTTGATGATGAGTTGCAGGCTTTATTTCTGTTGAGTTCATTGCCAAACAGTTGGGAAACTCTTATTGTGACTATTAGTAACTCTGCTCCGGATGGTGTACTTTCTTTGGATGTGATCAAAGAGAGTATGTTTAATGAAGAGATAAGAAGAAAGGAGATGGGAGTTGATAATTCACAAGCTCTTGTTGTTGAGAACAAAGGTAGAGGCAAGAGTAGAGGTCCAAAGAGGCGTGGTAACTCGAGAGGTAGGTCTAAGTCCAGAGATGGGAAAGAGCCTACATCACTGCAACAAACTAGGCCACATAAAGAAATATTGCTACCGTTGGAAAAGAGAACAAGGCAAGAAGCAAGATTTTCAAAAGGAGGGAGATGACAAAAATACTGCAGCTATCACTTCTAAAAGTGATGATGGTGTCGCTTTGATTTGTGAAACTAGTGAGTGTCATCATGTTGATGGTTCAGACACAGAGTGGCTTGTTGATACAGGAGCTTCTTATCATTGTGTTCCTAGAAAGGAATACTTCATGAACTACAAAGCAGGAGATTTTGGTAGTGTCAAGATGGGAAATCAGAGTTCGGCAAGCATTGTTGGTATGGGTGATATTCGGGTAAAGACAAGTGTTGGGTGCATGCTTATATTGAAGAATGTGCGCCATATTCCTGATTTACGCCTTAACTTGTTGTCTGCAAATGTTCTTGACCAAGAAGGATTCAGACATACCTTTGGAGATGGAAAATGGAGATTGTCCAAGGGTTCATTGACAGTTTCTCGTGGCGAGTTGTGTTGTTCTTTGTATAAAACATACTTAAATGTATGTTCTGGTGAGCTAAATGAAGTTGAAGAAAAGAACTCTCCAAATTTGTGGCATAGAAGATTGGGCCATATGACAGATAAAGGGTTAAAGCTTTTGGCAGGTAAATCTCTTATTCCTGTTGATAAATCTGTTTCTTTTGACCCTTGTGATTATTGCTTAGCAGGAAAGCAACATAGAGCTTCCTTTTCTAAGAAGTCTACAAAGAAGGAAGGAAAGTTGGAGTTGATACACTCTGACGTTTGTGGTCCTTTAGAGGTGGAGTCTCTTGGTGGCAGTAAATATTTTGTCACTTTTATTGATGATGCTACTCAGAGAACTTGGGTTTACATGTTGAAGACAAAGAGTGAAGTATTTGAAACTTTCAAGAAGTTTCATGTCATGGTAGAAAGGGAGAGAGAAAGAAAATTGAAGTGTCTTCGATCTGACAATGGTGGTGAGTATATTTCTAAAGAATTTGAGAAGTATTGTTCACACCATGGAATCAGACATGTAAAAACTGTGCCCGGCACCCCTCAACATAATGGTGTAGCAGAGAGAATGAACAGAACAATTGTGGAGAAAGTGAGATGTATGCTTAGAATGTCTAATCTTCCAAAGACGTTTTGGGCTGAAGCTGTTAATACTTCAGTATACTTGATCAATCGTTCACCATCAATTCCTCTTGGCCTTGAGATACCCGAGAGAGTATGGAAGGGTAGAGATCCTACTTATTCACATTTGAGAGTCTTTGGATGCAAGGCATACATGCATGTGCCAAAAGAACAGAGATCAAAGCTTGATTCCAAGACTAATCCTTGTGTATTTATTGGCTATGGTGATGAGGAGTATGGTTTTAGACTCTATGATCTAGAGAAGAAGAAGGTAGTGAGAAGCAGAGATGTAGTATTCTTTGAGCACGAGAAGGGCTCAGAACTTCTAAGTACAAGGTACAATTCTACTCCTACGTTGTCTTTTGATACTACTGATGTTTCTTCTGTTTCTACTCCTATTCCTGTTGATCAGCCAACAAATGAGAATGTTGAAGCAACACTTGATGGTGTTGAAGAGGTACAACCAAATGAAGATGGTGATGCACTAGAATTTGATAATGATTGTGATGGTGTACCAGAATTTGATGATGCTCCACATGATGACCAGAATGATGTAGAGGATGTTCATGAGCAGGGGGAGCAGCCATCTCCTTTGGTGGAAGAAGTACCAGTTCGAAGGTCAACTAGAGAAAGAAAACCTTCTACAAAATATCCAAGCTCGGAGTTTATTCTTGTCACTGATGAGGAGGAGCCAGAGAACTTTGAAGAAGTGTTGTCTAGTAAAGACAAAAATATTTGGCTTGATGCTATGAAGGAAGAGATGGATTCCTTGAAAAAGAATGAAACATATGTGCTTGTGAAGCCTCCCAAAGGCAAGAAGGTCTTGAAAAACAGATGGATTTTCAAGAACAAGAAAGATGGTGACAAGATAGTGAAGCGCAAAGCCAGATTGGTGGTAAAGGGTTGCAATTAGAAGAAGGGCATCGATTTTGATGAGATCTTCTCTCCTGTTGTCAAGATGACATCTATAAGAACTGTTTTGGGTTTAGCTGCAAGTCTTGATTTGGAGTTGGAGCAGCTTGATGTGAAAACTGCTTTCTTACATGGTGATTTGCATGAGGAGATATATATGGAGCAACCTGAAGGGTTTGAAAAGAATGGAAAAGAAAAGCTTGTTTGTAAGCTGAAGAAGAGTCTTTATGGGCTCAAATAGGCACCAAGGCAATGGTATCGGAAGTTTGATTCTTTCATGACAAAGAATGGTTATAATAGAACTTCAGCAGATCCTTGTGTGTATTTTAGAAATTTCCCTAGAGGTAACTTCATTATCCTTCTTTTATATGTGGATGATATGTTGATAGTTGGACAAGATGCAGGGATGATTTCCAACTTGAAGAAGGATTTGTCCAAGTCATTTGACATGAAAGACTTAGGTCCAGCTAAGCAGTTCTTAGGAATGGAGATAGTTCGTGATAGGAAAGCTGGAAAGCTGTGGTTATCTCAAGAAAAGTATATTGAACATGTGCTTGAAAGGTTTAATATGAAGAATGCCAAGCCTGTTAATACACCTTTAGCATCTCACTTCAAGTTGAGTAATAGAGCTTGTCCTAAATCAGATGAAGAAAAAGCAAGTATGTCTTCTGTTCCTTATTCATCTGTTGTTGGTTCTTTGATGTATGCTATGGTTTGTACTAGACCAGATATTGCACAGGCTGTTGGTTTGGTGAGTAGATACTTATCCAATCCGGGTAAGGTTCATTGGGAAGCTGTTAAGTGGATTTTCAGGTACTTGCGTGGAACTTCCAGATTGAGTTTATGTTATGGAGGTGGAAAACCGATTCTTGAGGGATATACAGATGCAGATATGGCTGGTGATCTTGATAATAGAAAGTCTACCTCAGGTTATGTGTTTACATTTTCAGGGGGAGCCATTTCATGGCAATCCAAGCTACAAAAGTGTGTAGCATTGTCCACTACTGAGGCAGAGTATATAGCAGCTGTGGAAGCGTGTAAGGAGATGATTTGGTTGAAGAGGTTTCTTCAAGAGTTGGGTTTGAAGCAATTTGAGTATGTGACATTCTGTGACAGTCAGAGTGCTATGGACTTGAGCAAGAATGCCATGTATCATGCTCGTACCAAGCACATTGATATTAGATATCATTGGTTGCGGAATGTGATTGAAGAGAAAGAATTGTTGTTAAAGAAAGTCCACACAGATAAAAATGCAGCAGACATGTTAACCAAGGTGGTTCCCGGAAGTAAGCTTGAGTTGTGTAGTAAGCTCTCCGAGATGAGATTCAAAAATTGAAGAATTTGAGTTTCTTCCTCTCCGTGATGGGCTGGAGGGGGAGATTGTTATGGGTCCATCCCATATTTAAGGTCCATTTAATATTAATTTTGACTTCTTAGAGAAGCTAAGTTAATATGTATTTAATGTTATGAGTTGTCATTTATTGAGAGAAGTGAAGGAAGAAGAAAAGACTCACACAAAAGAGAAATTCGTTTTGGCCTTTCTCTCTTTAGGTCAGTTCACGTTTTTGTCGATTCCCGGAGATTGAACCGTCGGATTGTCACGATTTTTGGACAGGAGCTTCTAGACATATTGTTCCATGTTCTCACCGGTGTGATTGTCGTTCAGAGGTCGGGAAGGTCTGTTCGGAGTTGGGGCAGATTGTAGACTGGTTCTTCTCTTTTGTGGTATTTGTCTACTTCTTGAAATCTCTTATTGTTTTATGATTGTTGGGGGGTTATAAACCTTTTGTAAGACTTTGTTGGGTTTGTTTTGCCCTCAATTTTATCATAATAAGAGAAGTAGGGTGGACTCCTCAAACGTCCCGTGGTTTTTACTCTTCACACCGAAGAGGTTTTCCACGTATAAATCTTGTGTTGTTGATTGTGGTTTAGATTTCTATTCTTATGGTTATTGTTGTTGTTTTGATTTGGAACTTGGGTTGTGCTTGGTTGATTGTTTGTGAGATTGATCTTTGTGGTGTTGTTATTCGTATTCCGCGTATTTCATTGTTGTTATTGGTAACCCGTCTTTTGGGTCCTTCAAATTTTACCTTAACGTTGACAAGTTTGGTCAATTTGAGAAATTATTAATCAAATTGTCTTCTCATCTACACTTCACATGTGCGTCATTTTATCACTCATCAATAATAAATTACAAACATATAATTAAACGTGAAAAGATTCTTAAAAATATATATTATATTTTGTATGAGTTGGATAAAAAAAATTCAAATATTTCCCCGAATTAAATATTAATCTTCAAATGTATTATAAAATCACAAAAAAAAATATGAAATTGTTTTTTGGAATCAAATTACGTGCAATTGGTGCAGAATAAGGAATAAAATACTTGTATTTTAGAATAATGTCTAAAATTGACCCAACTTCATAAAAAATGATCCAGTTTGTCGACATTAGGGATAAAATTGCACCATTTTAGACATTAAAAACAAAATTGCTTATGACGATAAACGTTAAGTGTATTTTTACATCTTATCCCTTTATCCTTTTATAAAATAACAAATTGATAATTCTAATCACATCTATTAGAGATCGGAGTGAGTATTAAGCTAAGTCACTAGTACCTTAATTTTTATTGATACTGATAAAAGGGATAATGTGTAAAAATACCACTACCGCTTACAGCTATGACTAATTTTATCCCTAAGGTTTAAAATAGTGTAATTTTACCCATAACATTGTCAAGTTGGGTCAATTATAGAAATAATTCATCAACCTGTCTTCTCGATCATGAATATTGTTATCTATATTTCACATGTGAGTCATTTTATCACTTATTAGTGACATATCATAAACATATGATTAGACATGGAAAAATAAATTAAAAAAATAAAAAGTAAACTGTCTATTTTATGAGTTGGCAAAAGAATTCAAAATATTTCGCTGAATTAATAAATATTAACCTCCAATTCTACTATTAAACCACAGAAAATATGAAATCTTTTTTTTAAACAAACGTATATGCAATTGGTGCATAATAAGGAATAAAATATCTGTGTTTTACAATAATGTATAAAATTGACTCAATTTATCAACGTTAGGTATAAAATTGCTCTTGGTTACTAACGTTTGGGGTAAAATTGCACCATTTTAAACATTATGAGTAAAATTGCTCCTAACCTTACGTTATCGGTATTTTTACACCTTATCACGTGATAAAATAAACTGAAATAATTTGAGAATACGTGTAGGAATTTTAATAAAGGTATAACACTCATTTTTAAACCAAAACTGCAAAGTCAATTAGGCCCTTAAACTATTAAAATCATCAATTAAGTCCCTAAATTAAGCAAAAATTATCAATTGACTCCTTATTCTATCCTAAAATCAGAAACTGTGATTATTTGACATGGATTGTAATGATATATGTGTTGGCTCAAAATGGATTTGGGAAAAAGATTCTGAAACTATTCAACCAAATGGTTTTCAATGAGGACTCAATTGATGATTTTTGTTTAGGATGAGGACTCAATTAATGATTTTGATAGTTTAAGGTCCTAACTGAATTTGAAGCTTTAGTTTGGGAACCCATATAAATATTATGCTTTTAATAAATTATCCATCTAAAAATTAAATAAATTGAACCTTAATCAATAAGAATAAAGTAACTTAGTTGTATCATTCAATGGTTGAAGTACAAAATGCTAAGGTTCAAATCTCACATTTTACATCTAAAAAACAATAATATTTTTTAATATATATAAGAGTTATGACGGGTACCTTGGAGGTATTCTCATACCCTAACAGGTAATGATTTTGATTCCATACCCGACCTATAATATTTTGCTTAGCACGAGTTGCGAACTTAAGTGGCTTTCTTACTTACTACGTGAATTTCATGTTCCCCTCCATTTACCTATTCCGCTTCATTGTGATATCAAGGCTGCTATTTATATTGGGGTCAAATACATGAATATCATAATTAAGTACAAAATTATAACTAAATCATATTACTAAACTTAATTCTTAATATGTCAGTATTCTCTATATATTATGATTTTACACCATAATTTAAAAATTGTAGACTCAAATTCATAAATCATAAACCCTAAAAAATATATTGTAGACTTCTAATTTATAAATTTCAATCCTTAAAATATATTAAAAGTACTGATTTTACTAGTTTGACATAATCTACAATTATAACTTGACATAGTTGTAAATAGTTTTTAAAAGATGAATTTGTGTGTAATTTTTCCTTTATATTGCTTCTTAGATTAGACCCACATTCTAGATTTGATTGTTGGGCCTTCACTTAGCCCTTGTTTGGGAGGAGGTTAATGGGAGTAAATGGGAGTAATGGAAGGTTAAGTATTAAGTTAACCTTGTTTGGAAGTTATTTTTTGAGAGTAAATGGAGGTTAATGGGGTTAAATTTTTACTTCCTCTAACCTCCAAACTCTAACCTCCAAATTGGGGGTTAATGGGAGTAACGTAAACTTTTTTAAAATTTCTTGTCTCTGCAGTGTAAATTTAACCTTCCTTCCCCTCCATATTTAAACTCTCAAACAAGGTTAAACATTTAACCTCATTTACATCCTATAAACTCTCAAACAAGGTTAACTTTTAACTTTCCATTCCATCACTTCCCTTCCCTTTCCATTACCTCCTTTAACTCTCACCTCCAAACTCCCAAACAAAGGCTTAAGCACTTGAGTCCATTTATTTGATACTATATAAACAGTGATCTTACGCTTTTTCCTCTTTAAAAAATAAAGTATGATCTGTATTACTTTGTGGTAACCAAATTCTATCATGGACTTTGTAAACATGTCAAATCATGCTCTTGAAGACTGTTTTATTCCATACAATGATTTCTTCAATTTACAAACTTTTTTGGCTATGTTTTTCAAGTGATATATTCCTAGTGGAAGTTGCATATAAATTTCTCCAGACAACTTTTTACGAAGAAAAGCATTATTGACATCAAATTGATGTAACGGCCAATCAAAAAATTTGTAGCGAAAGATAACAATATTTGAAATGTGTTTATCTTAGCTAATGGTGCAAAAGTAGTCAATCCCATCTGTCTAAGCATATATCCTTTCGCGAAAAGTATTCCTTTAAGTCTTGCGATCGACCTCCGAACTTTTTGCGACAAGTATTCCTTTAAGTCTTCCGATCGACCTCAAAATTACAAATTTCCTTTAAGTCTTCCGTTCAACCTCCGAACTTTCAATTAACAAAATTTATATAAAAATTACGAAAACAATTGGCCTATGAGTCTTCCGATCGACTTCTGAACTTTTAATTAAGGCTTAATACATCATTTACCTCCTAAACTTGTCCAAAATAGTTGATTGGCCCCCTGAACTATCAAAGTGTCTCGATAGCCTCCTGAACTTGCATAAAATATTCAGTTAGCCCCTTGAACTTGCGTAAACTGTAATCAATTAATCATTCAGTTGTAAAAAAGTAAGTCAAATGCGGAAAATATGTTACACGTGCCTTAGAATGTTATTACATACTTCACAAAATAGATTAAAACATGTTAAAAAAAATTTCTTACTTATTCAACTATAAAACATTTTCTTCTCTAATATTATAATCGCATACCCCGATCTTGGTCTTTTTACCTTTTTAAGATACGTGCAACATATCTTCCGTATTTAACTTACTTTTTTTACAACCGGGTGATTAATTGATTACATTTTATGCAAGTTCAGGGGGCTAACTGAACATTTTATACAAGTTCAAGGGGCTATCGAGATACTTTAAAAGTTCAGGGGGTCAATCAACTATTTTGGACAAATTCAGGGGCAAATGATGTATTAAGCCTTTAACTAACAAAATTTATATAAAAAAATTACAAAAA
This sequence comes from Euphorbia lathyris, assembly GCF_963576675.1. Lineage (NCBI taxonomy): Eukaryota > Viridiplantae > Streptophyta > Magnoliopsida > Malpighiales > Euphorbiaceae > Euphorbia > Euphorbia lathyris. Next base: position 13,869,031 of record NC_088919.1, read on the forward strand.
CAATTGGCCTATGCAGGTCTCGAACCTGCGACCTTCGCGTTATTAGCACGACGCTCTAACCAACTGAGCTAATAGGCCTAAATGTTTTCTGAATTGATTAGTATTTACTAATAGGTTTTTATGTATCTTAGTAAGTTTTGGAGTACAATGAAGAATCCAAACAATAAAATGGTCGGAAGACGCAGTAATTTTTGAGGTGCAGTTTTTAGCAGCTACTAAATAGACGCATTAATGTTTATTTCGTACATAGAATTCCAACTCGATATCTCTAATTTAGACTACTCGATTCGGTACCCTTAATATTAAAACAACTAGCATATCTTGTTATGCACATCAATCGAACCATGTAGTTAGTATAATAATGGAGAAGTCAATTTTCAATAGAAATTACCTAGGTAAAAATCAAAAATTTCTCGGTTTTTTTTTTTTTTTGCAAACGATATAAAGGTTTCTTATTAAATCATTGATAAAGATTAATTTTGTTCTTATCGTACAAAATAATCCAATGTTTTACTCCCATGGTGAAAATTCTAAAATAATAAAATTGAACTCGAGCTTCAACCATTAAGTAGAGGCGAGCATCGGTTCAGTTCAGTTACTAACCGAATCGAATTTTCGGTTAACCAAACCGAAGTTTGTGTTATGTTCATAACCGAACCGAACCGAATAAGATTGGTAATCAAATTTTATTTAATCAAAAAATTTCGGTTCGGTTACCGACCGAATAACCGAAAACTCGTAATATTTAATTTTTGTATATTTTTATTTAATTGGTTTTCAAATAATGCTCTTGTATAAAAGTTACAATTGAAGAAATTAAAGATTAATGAACCTGATAACTTGGAAAAAATCCTTGATCGGAGCACTTCCCTGTGAGGCGCCGTTGGGATCGGTCGGGGACACTCCTATGCCAAAGTCAGTAATATTTTTTAGAATAAACCGTAAGCACAAAAGTAGAGAATCAGTAAGTGTACCTCAATAGCTTATGATGCAAGCTATTTATACTCATATAGTTGTAACTCCGGATAACTAGAAAGTCTCCATTAATGCCTCATTAATGACGGTTACTGATCTTATTCAAGTATGACCGTTAGCTTATCAATGGGCTATTAGTTGCCTTTATTGGGAATCGGCTTGGTCGTTCCTTGGGTGTATCGATGTTTGACGGCGGGTCTCCCAAAGCGTTTGACCCTTTGAGGCGTGTTGAGGAATCCATAGATCTGCCACCTATGAGTCTTGCTTTATACGCCATCTGGAGATTCGTCGGTGGATCCTTATCCATAAGAGTATTGATGGTGGATCCTTCATTCTTTATCTAGTTATCCTTTTTCCCCATGTATGATATTTGGATGTTATGGAGATGTAGATGAACAGTCATGTCATTACTCATCTTTAATTGCTATCAATTCTCCATTAATCCCAGCATTTATCCTTGAAACCCTCAGAGTTGGAGTATTCGAACTGTCAAGTCTTTATTCCCCTTTAATGGCTATTAATTGCCATTTAATTGTATTTATTCCCATTCATGGATGGTAATAAAGGTGTCTTTTGGTATTCTTAGATCCGTCAAGGCGTATGTACGCTCTCCTTGAGAGCTATGGCGGGTCTCCACTACTCGCTCTCATCGGGTGTATCTCGTTATGGCGTTACTCGCCATGGTCCATGTGGTGTGGCATAATGCTAGAAACTCCTTCCTTTTCTTCATTATTTGCATATTCACCCCTGCATTAATCCTGCAACAATTGTCATTAATTCCATATTAATCATGCATAAATATCTCTTTTAGAAGGAATAATGGTTTGCCATTATTTCTATTAATTTTCCCTTATTCCTTATTCAAGAATAATTTGGGTTGTTATCAGAAGCCCCCCCTAAAGGTATAAAAAGCTCTTCAGGGCTGTCTAAATGGTGTTTTATTTTTATCTTGGAGGAAAGTGGACCCGCCCTAGATGGGGGATCATATATGGAAATGATGCGCCTTTTGGGGCTTCCTTATGCGGGATCTTCTGAACAAGATCCGCCCTATGTGGGATCATATATGGATATGATGCACTTTTAGGGGCTTTTGCTTCCTTGTGGATAGGTGGCCAACCGTATCCATTGTTAGCCTCTAGGGGCTTCTTGAGAGTTATATTTCCTTTAGAAAGGGAATAACCCGACCTTTACGGGACCATTTGTTCCTACCGCATAGGATTATGATTTGCCTTAGGGACTTCTTTTCTTCAGTTCTGCCATATTGAGGAGAATGACCCGCCCTTAGGGATCAGTAAGAATGATCAGCCATTTAGGGACTTTTTGTGCATTTTGTGGAGGCAAGACTTCGTTATTTCTATGATGAAGACGATGATTCATTACTTTGATGAAGACGAGGCTTCATTGTTTGGATGAAGACGAGGCTTCATTGCTTGGATGAAGACGAGGCTTCATTATTTGGATGAAGACGAGGCTTCATTGTTTGGATGAAGATGAGGCTTCATTATCTTGGATGAAGATGAGGCTTCATCATCTTGGATGAAGACGAGGCTTCATTGTTTGGATGAAGATGAGGCTTCATTATTTGGATGAAGACGAGGCTTCATTGCTTGGATGAAGACGAGGCTTCATTGCTTGGATGAAGATGATGCTTCATTATTTGGATGAAGACGAGGCTTCATTGTTTGGATGAAGATGAGGCTTCATTGCTTGGATGAAGACGAGGCTTCATTGCTTGGATGAAGACGAGGCTTCATTATTTGGATGAACCATTTTCTTTCCAGAACTATTTTTACTAATGCATTATATCTTTTAGCAAGTAACTTTTTAGAATCTGGTTTACTTAGGATTTCTCCGATTGTTTAGGGTAGGTGGCCAGCCATACCCCAATGTGCGAACCTTTTTGAAGGCTAGAAGCTTTTATTCCTGGTGAGGAAGTTAAGCTGCCCCAGGTGATCGATTGTTTCCTATCTTTAAGGTAAATCGATCCGCCAGCGGGTCTTAATACCCTCCTTTTGAGAAGAATACTTGAGGGTGTAAAGATCTCACGTTTGAGAAATTTTTAACCCGTCCCTGACGGCGATCAATCGTTTCCTATCTTTGAGGTAGATCGATCCGCCACTGAGATTATTGTTCTCCTATCTTTGAGGAGAAAGTTTAGGGTGTAATTTTCTCATGTTTGAGATAATTTTAACCCGCTTTTGATGGTGACCAATATTTTTCCTGTCTTTGAGGAGATAGTTGAGCTCATTTGAAAGCTCTTAAGGGTCTGTGTTTCTTATCTTTGTGGAAAGGGGATCCGCCCGTGATGGGGATCAATTGTCCTATCTTTGAGGTAATTGATCCGTCTGTGGAACTTTTCATTCGCCAGCCATTGGGCGTATATCACCTCTTTGATTGTATCCGCATTCTTCAGCTTTGCTATTTCTTCTTCTATAGAATTTGGAAAGAAATAGAACAAAACTAGGCAACTGAATATAAGAAATATGGCGAGAAAGAATAAATTATAAAATATAGGATACTATAACAGTTTAATGCACATATAAGAATAGGTAAAAATACTGATTTTCAGGCCCATGGTTCTATCTTTTCTGAGCAACTAGAATCGCATCCTCAATGATGTTTAACTTATGAGTAATCACATCTGGGCTTACTCCTATGGGGATCTCATTCTCCCATGCAAACATGCTTTCAGACTCAATGAGAACTATTCATAACATCCTCCTTGATCTTAGGTTTTAATCCTTTGGAGATCCGCACCCGCTTTCCATCAGCAATAAGGAACATTTCTATGTCGCCCAAAGCTGTAGTGATAAGTTCATCTTCCTCACCTTCGTCATCTTTGAATTATGGGCGGATCGATAGTGACGCCGAGTAGGTCTCTTGAGCCACCTTTTGGCTCTCGCTAATCATTACTCCTCCTTTGCTGGTGGGAATGTACATTGCTAGACGACGGATGGAAATTAGGGCTGTAACCTTTGAGATGAATGCAGCCCAAGAATGATGTTATAAGCTAATTGTCCATCCATAATAGAGAACTCTAGATCACCAATCCACGCTTGATCATCATCCGCCAGCTTGTATTCCAAAGTTACCTGGCCCTTGCTCCAGATAGTGTGACCTCTGGTGATGACATTGCAAGAACTGCATGTGTCTACCATTACTCGCTTCATTTCATCTCCCATCCTTCAATCGTCATTGTTACTACCAACGCATTTGTATGTGGAGAGATTACTGGACCTGTTTCTGCAAAATGGGAAATTGAGGGATGTTTTATCCAGAGCAGATATTTTTGCTTTTTTCACGGGTGGCTGATACACCGGTCCATCTTCTATGACATTAATGACACTTTTGAATTTCTTTCTGGGATCTGTCTTCTACTTGTCGTCTTGTTATTTGTTATTGTAGACAAATGTATCTAGCTTTCCATCTCCCAGCAAGCTTCAAAATGTGGTGGCCATTTCTTCTATGGAACCTGTAATACGTCTTGGCGTTCCTTCCAACGGTTACATACTCCCCTCCTTTGGGTTCGGGATATGTAATGTCCCGTTTATATTGCACTCTTCTCCTTTATATTATGGCAAGTTGGAAGCTTTAAACCTTCTGTCCGCCTCGTACCACATGATCCGTGCTGTGAATGGCGAATTCCTGTTAACTAGACGGGCGTACCTTTCTGCATTGTTCTCTCATCTATCTAGAGCAGCATGCACTCGCCTTTCAATCTCATCATCCCTGTGCTCAGTGTTGAATCGTGGTGGTGAAGTCGGCTCTTGATCTTGATCTCGATCATGTGGAGGTTATGCTTGGAACTATGGTCTGACGCGGATGGATGTTGTCACAACCGCTGGAGCCATTTTATCTAGCTTCGAATATCTTGTCTCCACATCCTTCAACATTTTGCTAACATAATAGATGGGGAACTGTTGACCTTCTTCTTCTTGAATAACCACGGTGCACGTAGCTTTATCCATGACAGATAGATACATATGCAGGTCTCCCCTTCAAATTGGTCTGCTCATCAAGGGTGGTTCTGCTAGGAATTGTTTTGTACCTTGAAATGCTTGTTGACAATCTTCCTAGTACGATGATCTTCCCGTTCAACCTCTGGATCTTTCTCACCCTTTATGGGGCTTTCATTTAGGCGCTCTTTTCACATTTCTCTTCGTAGGGCTTTTATTTAGGCGCTCTTTTCGCCATTTGCCTCATAGGGCTTTTACTTTATCTGGATTTGCTCTAACTCCTTTTTGGCTAATGACGTAGTCAATGAATTTTTCTGAAGTGACTCTGAATGTACACTTCTCTGGATTGAGCTTTATTTTTCATGCTAGTGTTTGGCACTGGTTGAAGTATTAGCGATTCTCTTGTGCTTGTGGGTTAGTATTGAAAGAACTCCAGAAGTGGGGCATATCCTGTCCATTATTAAAAGATTGTGGTAAGGCATAAAAGCTATATTCACTTACCTTGGGGATCAATGGCTTGATCCATGGAACTGACTTCATAGTGAAAGACTATTTGCATTGACCTTTGTTGGCAAATATCATGTACGGTGCAATGTCTCTTTATGGAATTCTTAGTTCATCTTGGAATCAATTTAGTAATTCCTTCACGTTGGTCCCTGACTCTAGAATGAACTTAGTCAAAGGATAAAACCGAGTAAATATTTTATGTCAAACAAATTCATAATAGAATTTTATTCATGCTTGTGTTAATAATACCACATATAACGGTCATAACCATAAAGATTACTACTGCACATAAATATCATAATGAATTCTTAATAAATAATCATAATGAAAATGGTTTAAGAACAATGTCCTTTTGTATTTCAATACACATTGATATCTAAGATAACATATTTATTTTAAACATCATAAAAAGTTATGAAATTCTATATTGGGTAAGATATCTTACATAGTTGCTATTTACTTGCAATCAATATTGTGCATTCATGCATTAATGGCATTCAGATATCATTAATGCCTTGTTTGGATGAAATGTAATTAAAGTAAGACAAGTGATGGTTTAAAAATGTAGTTATATATTAAATTACACTTATATCATTTCATTTGTATAAGTAAAATAAATATAAAGAGTAATTTTGGAAGAAAAATACATGTACCATGATTCTCCTTCAATTTGGGGTATAAGGAAAATTGCTCAAAATTCATCATCACCTACCTTTATATACCATCATCCAAACAATCTCTAAGGAACTGTCATGTATATCCTAAGAATTTTGCATAAATTAATGTTCTGATCCGAAACTGACACTTGCACTATTTTGTAGTTAGCTCAGGGTATGCAAGTTTCGTTTATCCAATTTGGTAATTCATCAGTCCATAATGGCTTTAATAGTTAGGGACAATTACATGATAATCACAAATAGATTCAATATGTTCAATTCTCTTACGTTGGTAAAAGAAATTCTAACAATGTCAGATAAACAGTTTTTATATGAATAAACACATCCTTGTAAAAAAGAGGATGAAATAACTGTTTGACAAAACAATATTCAAAAATATGAATTTCTGATATTAAAAGTACTATATATGAGAAAAGCGATACATAGATGGTGAATTGTACAAGAAAAAACAAATACAATTTTTTTTTTGCAATTTCTTCTAATAGTTATATGCATGTTCATCCAAAAGACTGATCAGACCTAAATCATCTGTAATTATACGAGCCTTTTATGATATCTTAATATTAAGTGACAAAATCACCTTGAATGGATGAATTTTTTATAAAATTCCAAGATTACGGATCTTATACATGCATCTTGTACTAATTCAATGATAATGACATATTATACTCTTCATGCATAAAAATATAAGGCATATTGAGCATGCAAGATTTAATGAAAGATTTGTGTCTATGACTTTATCTTTCACAATTTATTAGATTTATCATAATAACATGTAATGATATTCATAGCACTTTATAAGGGTGAGGAATCTCAAATTTCTTTAATTAGAAATGGAACAAAAAAGGAGAAGAAACTTATCTTATTTATCATAAAATTCCAGATTTCATGTAGAAAACTCTTCCCACCAATCTGTAGAGAAGTCTATCTTTGGATAGATTTGTTTGTACTGATTGAGCCAAGGTTTGAGATTGAGATTTCTATTCCGTTGACTCCATTGTTTTGTTCTTTGTGAAACTCTATACAATCAAGATTTTATGATCTTCTGTTTGCTAGAGATCCACGTTCACCGCACCAATTGATAACTTGGAAAAAATCCTTGATCGGAGCACTTCCCTGTGAGGCGTCGTTGGGATCGGCCGGGGACACTCCGATGCCAAAGTCAGTAATATTTCTGAGAATAAACTGTAAGCACAAAAGTAGAGAATCAGTAAGTGTACCTCAATAGCTTGTGATGCAAGCTATTTATATTCATATAGTTGTAACTCCGGATAACTAGAAAGTCTCCATTAATGCCTCATTAATGACGGTTACTGATCTTATTCAAGTATGACCGTTAGCTTATCAATGGGCTATTAGTTGCCTGTATTGGGAATCGGCTTGGCCGTTCCTTGGGCGTATCGATGTTTGACGGCGGGTCTCCCAAGGCGTTTGACCCTTTGAGGCGTGTTGAGGAATCCATAGATCTGCCACCTATGAGTCTTGCTTTATACGCCATCTAGAGATTCGTCGGTGGATCCTTATCCATAAGAGTATTGATGGCGGATCCTTCATTCTTTATCTAATTATCCTTTTTCCCCATGTATGATCTTTGGATGTTATGGAGATGTAGATGAACAGTCATGTCATTACTCATCTTTAATTGCTATCAATTCTCCATTAATCCCAGCATTTATCCTTGAAACCCTCAGAGTTGGAGTATTCGAACTGTCAAGTCTTTATTCCCCTTTAATGGCTATTAATTGCCATTTAATTGTATTTATTTCCATTCATGGATGGTAATAAAGGTGCCTTTTGGTATTCTTAGATCCGTCAAGGCGTATGTACGCTCTCCTTGAGAGCTATGACGGGTCTCCACTACTCGCTCTCATCGGGCGTATCTCGTTATGGCGTATCTCGCCATGGTCCACATGGTATGGCATAATGCTAGAAACTCCTTCCTTTTCTTCATTATTTGCATATTCACCCCTGCAATAATTGTCATTAATTCCATATTAATCATGCATAAATATCTCTTTTAGAAGGAATAATGGTTTGCCATTATTTCTATTAATTTTCCCTTATTCCTTATTCAAGAATAATTTGGGTTGTTATCAGAACCAAAATCTATATAAAGATAAAAGTATATTTTTTAGGGGTTGGATTTTATATTTTATAAGTTATTTATATATGTAAAAATAAAATTATATTTTTTATATTTATATAATAAGTTCGGTTCGGTTATCGGTTATACCGATATATTTTTTCAGTAACTGAACCGATAATTGAGTACCAAACTAAACCAAAATTAAAACCGAACCGAATCAGAATGTTAAACTAACCGAACCAAACTAAAACTTCGATTTGGTAATCGATTACCGGTTATTTTGCTCACCCCTACTTCTAATCATATGTTTAAGCATCATTGGACTGTTTTGTATAACAATGATAAAATTCATCTTTTATAATAAGTTTAGGGACCAAAAGAAAAGTTTTATAATATTTTCAGTACCAAATAAGAAATTGGTAGATAAAAACCTACAGTAAGATATGATGAAGAAAACAAGGTGAAAAAGGAAAAAATTACATAGAAATTCATCTTTTAAAAACAATTTATAATTATGTCAAATCATAATTTTGGATTATATCAAATTAGTAAAATCACTACTTTTAATATATTTTAAGGATTAGAATTTATAAATTAGAAATCTAAAATATATTTTCTAAGGTTTATGATTTATGAATTAAAGTCTAGAATTTTTAAATTATGATGTAAAATCATAATATATAGAGAATAATGATATATTAAAAATTAAGTTTGGTGATATGATTTAGCTGTAATTTTGTACTTAATTATGATATTCATGTATTTGACCCAAAAAAAAATTCTAAATAAACTTTGTTACTTAACACCTCTACCTAAGCAAAAGTAATACATTTAAATTGTCAAGTTTGGTCAATTTAAAAAATAATTCATCCAACTGTCTTTTCGATCATGAATTTTGTCATCTACATTTGATGATTTTATCATTCACTAGTTACAGATCATAAACATGTGATTAGACATGAAAAAAAATTAAAAAAAAAATAAAAATATAATGTCTATTGTACGAGTTGGAAAAAAATTCAAAATATTCGGTCTAATATAAATTTCAAGGTAAAGGCTATGCTTACTTTGTTTTAAACAAAGTGAGCCTTACTTTGTGTGTTTTCACCATTAGATTAATTTTCTAATCCATCATCCAATGGTGAAAACACGCCAAGTAATGGTACTTTGTGAAAAACAAAGTAACCATAGAAGGCACCAAAATTCAAAATTCAAAAATTTAACAAACTGATATGCTTAAAAAAAACAAATTGATATGCAATTGGTCAGAAATGAACAAATTTTTTGTGTTTTATAATAATGTCTAAAATTAACCAAACTTACTAAAATCAGAGATAAAATTGCCCTGGGTTGCCAATGTTAGAGGTAAAATTGCATTATTTTAGACGTTAAAAGTAAAATTGCTCCTGACTAATTGTTAGAGGTATTTTTACACCTTATCCCTAATATAAAATATATATATAAAAAATTAATAATTCTGATCACATCCATTAGAGATCAGTGTGAGTATTAAACTAAGTCACTAATAACTTAATTTTTTATTGATAATGACAAAATAAACTGAAATAATTTCAGAATACATGTAGGAATTTTAATTCCAAATATTATTATTTCCACTAGGAAAAAAGTAGATAATTTTATTTATTAATTTCTAGAAATTAAGTGCATACACTTAATTAGAAAATTGAGAATTGGCAAATTACTGGTTGAGCCTCTAAATCCATGGGTTGTCACATACATCCGCAAAATCCATGACTGCAGATCATTTTAGTACGACAATATAGTTGAGGTTTGCAATCTGCATTAGAGTGGCAAATTACTTGTTGACCATCTAATTTTCTTGAACTTGCTAATATGCCTGCAAAATTAATAATTAAATTATTTTACAATAATAATATTCCTTCTAATAACATATTATGGAGTACAAAAAATGTACAATTTTTTTTTAATTTTATCGCATTGTTATAAAGGTAAAAAATACAATTACGTAGAGAAATTGAAATTTATCCCTACCGTATCAAATCGATCAATTGAAGACCTAATAATACGAAGAAGAGATATTTATATCCTTCACTAACGAGTTCCTACTAAAATAAAATAATAACAACGGAAATTTACGAGAAATTTTTTCCCCTTATTTCCTATTATCAACAACTAAAACTATAGCATATGTGTTCCGAAAAATTAAATATAACATACGAATTTGTTACAAAATGAACACAATACTCAATTTTTCAAAACTGTTTGATCCAAAAGAAAATTTCAAAAACTGCCATCAAGACATTTAAAATTTTATAACATGAATTTATTAGAAATTGAACTTGTGAGGAATGCGAGATGATAAAGAAAACAGCTAGTTAGTGACCAGATTTAGTGAGGAATGCGAGGGGACAAAGAAAACAGCTAGTTAGTGGCCGAATTTAGGGACATGATTAAAATCAGTCGCTAAATTTCAAATTTGGTCGGTAATGTATAATTTTTAGGGTTAATTTCAAATAAGTGCTCTGTGGTTTCACTTTTTTTTTTTTTGTAGATCAGTAAAATTTTCAAGATTTAAAGTGGTTTAGTATCATATTTACTATGGAACCACATTTTTTATTTTTTAAAATCATCATTTTTTAAGTTTTCTCTCTCTAAACATTAATTTTCTCTCTCATAAAAAAACAACACCTTAATAACCTCAAACCTAAAAAGTTGAAGAATTAAAGTTGCTTAAAATATTATTTTTTTCTTGAAAATTTTCATTTTGAGTTCATTATTGGACAAATGTGGAAAAATGAAAATTTTGTCAACCACATGATTTAATTTGAAATTAACCCCTAGAATTATTATTTCTAACATATGAATTTATTAAATTATGAACACAATACTCAATTTTTCAAAAACTGCTATCAAAACATTTTAAAAAAATTATGCATAAATTTATGAACTTACAGAAAGATGCTATGAGGATAGCAAGGAGAAAGAATGCAATATTAATGTTGAAATAAGCTTTACCCATCTTTACTGAAATTGGATACACGGAGAGAATTTTTCTATATGCTATTATTGAATATGTATGCTATTTATATGCAATTTTGTGTACCAAAACATAAATTTTATTATATTTTTAAAATCTAATAATTAAATATCACAACTAAGAAAATCCAATCCTGAGATATATATAGATAATCATAAAATCACCTAAAAAATGGTAAGGTATTAATCAAATCTATTATATTATATGATGGTAATAAGGTAATTCACTACTTTTCAAGGATCAAGTAAAAAAATCTACTGTCTTGTGATGGTAAATCATGCTTCTTCTTTTTTATCTCATTCGTCGTTGAGTGAACACTACAAAAAAAACAGGCCTTTCACAATACTTTTATAGCAACAGTTTTATAAACTGTCTCATAGGCTCAACTACAAAAGCCCAAAATATTAATTGGCCTAGACTAATCCACAGCTTACCTATGCTTGTAATCCCTAATTCCTAAATCCACAGTCTCTCGTTCTTCACATCTCCTATGTCGCAATCTGAAATTATCGTTCGTCAAACTTTGGTTCTGCACATCTCATATATCGCAGTCTCAAATTGTCGTTCATCAAACTTTCGTTCTTCACATCTCGTATATCGCAGTCTCCAATTGAGTCGTTCGCCCAAGGTTAGACTTCCGATCGCCCATCGTTAGTCTCAAATTATAATTAGGCTGAATTTTATTGTTATGTGTTTTGAAATATTTTCGTTAGACACTTGTTCTTTATCGTTTGATTTTTTGAGATCGTTGTCTGCGCGTTTGATTGTTGTAGATCCTTTCTGAGCTTTGGGTTCTTCACGGTGCTTCTTCAGGAACCTAGATCAAGGGTAAGTCTGAATCTCTATTTATACTTTCTTTTTTCTCTTTTTCAATTGTTTTTTCGAATTTGTTTGTTTTCTTCGCTATCTAGGTTTCTGCCTTTTCTTATTTGTAGATCGATTTCCCTACTTCCTGAGCTTGGCTGATTAGTTTCTTCTGTAGGTTCAAGTTCTAGATATGTTAATGATCGACCTCTTGCTCTGTTTGTTTGCTGGAATTTTAAGCATTGGAATTGGGGATACATGGTGAGTTGTTGCTATGTATTTCTATCACTTTCTTTGAATTTGTTTACGTTTGTTTGTCCATTCTTTTTTTTTTCTTGTTCTCGAATAGTCAAATTGAGGAATTCTCACTTCCAGGTCAAGCCTTTTCAATCCCAATTCAAAATGAAGGTAAAATTCCCTCCTGAAATGACCTATTAGCTGCTTAAATTTGGTTAAAGTGATACTCACTTCAACTTGTACAAATCTCCTCTTACATTGGTTAAAGTGATGCTTGCTTCAACAATCTCCTCTTACACTGCCACATAGGAATAATTGTTGTTGATGTATTCAACCTTTAATTGTTGTTGAAATATTTTTTTTATGAATTGAAGTTGGTAATGCATACTAATGCCTGTCTAATCAAGGACCCTTTGCCATATAGAACTTGTAGATATCTTGTATAAATTAGTCCAAATGTTTGACTTGTAGATATCTTTCAAATTGTACCAGCTGTTTTTAAATTAGTCCATATCTACATGTAGTTGAACTCCAAAAATCATGTGGAGATCCTTTAGTTTATAGACAGGTACTGTTTCTAGATATAGATGCAGAGTATCTCATTTTTGTGTTTATTTCTTTTTTGAATTCTGTTCTTTCTTGTTTAGCTTACTGATATTGTTTATTGTCTGATTTTCCAGCAAAGCTTACAGCTCATTAGTATTAGTATAGGGCAGCCCATAGTTTGTCCAAGTGATATGGAATACAGCTAATCTTCGCCAGCTTCCTTCTCTCTCTCTCGATCTTTGGAATGAGTCGATTAATAATCTTCGCCAGGTTCAAATCGCTCTATGGATTTCACCACCCATTCGATTCATGTCTGCAGGAGGTATGAATTATCGTTCTTATTCTTCTTCTCAATCGTTTTCTTCTTCGTAACTGTTCTTTTTGTGGATTAAAACTCTGATTTCACAAAACCTAAATAGAATTTCACTATTCAGGTTTCTTCATTTTGTCTTCAATCCTCTCTCTCTCTTTCTCTCTCATAGTCAATGTTCTTATATTCAATCTTCAGTTTACTTCCAGTTCAGGTTCCAGTCCTTGTAACCTACCATGGATTGTTTCAATTAGGTTTCAGATTTTCAGTTTTCGTTTTTTTTGCTTTCTTTTTGTTCTTATCGATTTTATTCTTCTTCATCTTATCTCTATTCTTCTTATTTCCTTTTTTTAGAGTAACTCTGATTGCACAAAACATAACTTCTCAATCCTCGTGATTTATTGGTCTCAGTAGCTATATGCAGGACATTGGGCGTTGGCTTTTCGAAAGCAAGTGTGGGGATACCGAGCGTCTATGAGAAGCCCAACTGGGGCTAGACCCTATTCAATGCAAGGTTTATTCTGAAGGTTAATCAAAAGGTAATGGTATAGTTTATATAGTAGAACTAACGTTTCTTATATTTTGCAATTTTAGAATTTGCCATTTGTAACACAAGAATTCTAATTATTATGATTACAGAGAGAACTAAGAGCAGGTGGCATAAAAGGACCTTCTTACAATTTCTTCCATGCAAACCCCAAGGATATTGTTAAAATTGGAAAGGAGCTATGGCCACTTCCATGGAATTATCAGATCATCAAGTATTTTATGAAGTTCAGCCTCATTTTTACTATGGACCAAGTAATATGGTAACTTCTTTTTGCTGTTAATTAAGGCAATTAAGTTATAATCTTTGGTATTTTGGCATTCATTGATCGTTGGGTTGCTTTTCAAGTGGGAATGAAGCTGGTTTGCACTTTCTTATCACTACCTGTTCCTTCTAAATCATCAAATGTTTCTGGAGAACAATTTAGCAGTATGACAAGTAGAATTGTCCCTGACTATCTTGAGCACAGAGAACACTTCTAAAGATTCTATTAGTTGGATACATTGGATCTGGGACAAGCACTATTTTTAAGCAGGTAGTTAAAATAAAGTAGTGGTTTTAGACTTGTGGCTCAGAGATGATTTAATCTTGAAGAATAAGGCCATCTACTACATTTCCATTGTGATTTTTCACCCAATTTATGTCATTTCAACATTAAAAAGTATGCACATTTCGAGTTTTCGACTAATTACAATATGGAATTGCTGCAGGCCTTGAACCATATTGATGCCATTCCTGGAATCCTCCTCCTTGTAAGTATATATTCTTCCTTAATTTATCCTCATTTTCAATTTCATCACTTAAACTTGTGCTTAATTAATCATACATTTTCAATCACTTTTCCAGATTTTCTTGGCCTTGCTCATTTGCCCTTTTGACTTCTTTTATCGACCTACTAGTTTACTGCTTCCTTCGTGTTCTTCGCAACATAGTCTACTCTTCATTTTATAAGGTTCTAATGGTCGACTTTTTCATGGCTGATCAACTTACTAGCCAGGTGAGGAGGAAGCAAATGTCAATGTAGAAAGTTATGGAAATGACCATCTTGGAGTACTCATGGTGAGTTGATTTGTTGATTGTTACGATTTAAACTGACATTCTTATATGAAACTTAGTCTAATTCTCCTACTTTCTGAGTCTTTATTTATTAAGCCTATTTTTGATGAGATTTTGTAGGCTGAAATGCTGAAACTATTTTTCTGAGTCTTTATGGAAATGACGATGCTAATGCTGTTGTTCAAGGAGCTCAGTGGAAACTTACTCGTAGTCAACAAATAAATTTAGGTGGATTTCTATGTTATTGAACTACTTTTGGTTATGTTTCCGGATTTTGTTAATTTTAGTTATAATTTTGAGAATATCTGTCAATGCTGTTGCACTCTGTAGAACTTTGGCTGGCCAGCTCTTCTTCGGGTGGCTCGGCGACAAATTTCCGCTCCGATAGACTAGTATCTCGCACCAAGACACTGGAGGAGTGGGTTCTCGATGATGGATCCACCAAGCATACTGTTGCAATTGATCATTTGTTATTGACATGATGTAAATTGTAATAACGTGTTTGCTTCCTCAGATTGAGGCTGCAATCCCAAAATAATTGATATGAATTTCGACAGAAATTTTGTCGGTAAATTTATATTTGGTTACTAAAATTTTAGCGACGGATTACCGACTGAATTTCAGTCGGTATTTTTTTTAAATGAAAACGGATGCTAGAGGCGGTTTAAACCGCGTGTAGAAAAGAGCCCCTACTGAAAAACCTTACCCCGACGCCTTTGTAAAACCGTCGGTAAAGTAGAACATAATATCTTCATCAGCTGGTTCTTCAACTGTGGGTTCTGTCACACCAGGGGTTGGTGCAGAAGAATGTTGTTCATCAGCCATGAGTATCTGAGTAATATCAGTAACATCAGCATCAGGTTCTGAAGGAAGATCTTCAGATGTTCCTTCCGAGGAGTCTGTAGAATACTCCGGGACAGTGATCATGGAAGCCATATTGGAAAACATAGGTTGTTTGTCTTTTGAGGGCCTGTGATGTTTTGGCTTCGGAGAATCTTCTTCAAATGAGCCGGAAGAAGATAAAACTTTTGTGGGTGGAGCTTGAAGTTGTTCATGGATCATCTGAAAAGGAGTATATGTTTGTGCTGGAGGTGGAAAAGGTGAAAAATGATGAGGGGATCTGGAAAAGGGATCCACAAATTCTGGAGGAGAAGTTGAAGGTTGAGATTGAACCTTTGCCAAGTCTGCTTCTACTTGAGCTAACTGATCTTTTAACCTCCTAATCTCAGCTTCTTTCTGGTTGAATTCTTGACCAAATCTTCGCTGAGAGATCAAAGTTCGAAGATTGTTGTCAACCTTTTGGATCTGCTGTGTCAGATCTTTCTGCGTTTTGAGTGCAAACTCTGTCAAAGAATCAACCTTTTGGGACATGTGTTTCTGGGAGGAAACCATATGCTCAAGCTTGTGATCAATCTTTTGAAGATAATTATTCTGGGCTATGGCATTGTCAGTCTGCCAGTTTAGCACAGACTCAAAGGGTTTAGGTTCTTCAAGATGGCCAGTGTGGGTAACAGTATGGGAAGGTATGTAAGGAAAGGATACTGTTTTAGACTGGGTGTTGGTTTGTTTTGTCAAAGGTGGGAAATCTTCTGGGGTAAAACTGGTGTTCATCATGCATGGTTGTACAAGAGGTGGTAGTTCTGGAGAATTAACAGGTGGAGAAGGATGACACCGTCTTTTTAATTTTGCAAGAAATTCAAGCTCCCTTTTGTAGATTGCAAGAGGCTTTAGATAAGCTGGGGTGACCTTAAATTGAGGGTCTGGAGTGATATCTTTTCTGGGATGGATACCGATCCAGGGCGCATCATCATCATCAGGCTTTGTCGGAGCTCTGGTTGAGGACGAGCGACATGCTCCTTTTTTGGATGGCTTTGTTGTTTTCTTGTGCGAGTAATTATCGCAAGAATCATCATCAGAATCAAGATCTCCTACACATGTGCACGATGGATCACACATCCCACTACCGGGAACATCCCAGATGAAACGACCATCTATGTGTGAAACATAGGTGTGTCGACCATCAGGCCCAAAACTATGGATGGGAATTTTCTTTTCTCTCGGAAAAGAGGCCGGAGAGATCATCATGGCTTGGTGAAAGGAGTGCCTTGGGGGCTGAAAAACTGTTTTTACCAGTCCATCTTCCCTGTTTTGAAAGGATGAAGAAGTGGTTTGGACGGGCTGAGAAATCTGGTGCAATTTCTCATATGCAGTGAGCCATTCAAGAGGCATCAACTGAGTAAGCTCTTCCCTGGAGATCTGCTACAGGATTTTTAGGAGTAGAGGATGCCATGAAGATGAAAGGTAGGGAGGCTATAGAGGTAATAAGTGAAGGTTGTGGTCTGGAAAGCAAGTCTGGGATGAGGTTCTGATGTCCTTTTATATGCTCTACATGGAAGTCATATTTTGCAAACCAGTCCTTAAGTCTCAATAATTGTTGGCTAGGGAGAGACTTATTTTTGAATTCAAGGATTTTCGGAAAAGATAAATTATCCATTCTGACAGTGAAATGATGGCCGATGAGATGGAATTCAAATTTCTTTATACCATTTTTTACCGCAAGAATCTCTTTGATCGTGGTGTGATAATGTTGCTCTGCAGCTTTGAATTGTCCACTAGCATGTCCACAGTAATGAGAAGTTCCATCAACTTCTTCAATAAGCAATGCACCCCAATGTTCATCACTAGCATCTGTTTGTAAAACACGCTTTCCAGTGCCAGGTATCTTTAATGCTGGAGGATTTTGAGCCACAACTTTAAGTTGCTGAACAGCTTTAGTTTGGACATGACTCCACGATGGTGCATTCTTTTTCAGCATTTTTGATAATTGGCTAGTGTGGTCAGAGACATGAGGGATGAATTCCCGGATGTAATTGATGATTCCCAAGAATTGCTGAATTTGCTTTACAGAAAGATTCTCATCAGGGAATTTCAATAATTCTTGAGAAATGTGGGGTCCAGGCTGATATTGGCCATCATGGAATCTCATGCCTAAAAACTCCACTGAGTCCTGTCCAATAATGCTCTTCTTTTCAGAAAGCATTATGCCATGCTGGTCTACAATGTGCTGGAATTGGGCCAAAAGACTATTATGGGCCTGGACGTCTTTTGAGAAGAGTAAGATATCATCAATGTAGATAAGAGCACTATGAAGGATGGGCTCAAAAATCTTAATCATGGCCTTTTGGAACAGAGATGGGGCTGTTTTCAGCCCAAAAGGCATAACTCTCCATTGATATTGTGCTGTAGGAATGCAAAATGCTGTCTTGTAACGATCTTCTGGATGAATCCCAAGCTGCCAAAAACCTGCTTTGAGATCAAATTTTGAAAAGATATGGGCTTCATTGAGATGGACAAATAAGGAATTAATCCTTGGAAGGGGGAATTTGTCATCTCTTAGAAATCCATTGAGGGGCTTGTAGTCAATCACAAGCCTTTTCTTTGCACGAACTATTTCTGACCGCTTCTCGACATAAAATGCTTGACAAGCCCAAGGAGATGTGGTTGGCTCTATCAAGCCTTGTTGCAACAATTGAGCACATTCTTCTTTTGCCAGGAGAAGGTCAGCAGGTGTCATGCCCGGATGCGTTGCCTTTGTAGGATTGACATCTTCATTAAGCTTGAAAGGCAATTTGATGAAGAAATCTTTATTTTTCCAAAGTGGTGAGGGATGCGAGAATTGCGAGTGGGAATCAGCACATGACTTCAAGAGAAGTTTTGTAATTTGTTGAAAATCTGGTGAGACTTCAGCTAGGGAGTACATCTTAGGGACGCACGTGTACAATTTTAATTGTCGTTTGAAACGAATCCCTTCAGGAAGAATTTGTAACCCTTTAGCTTTCTGGTAGACATCAAAACCAACTAAGATGTCTTTGTCTGGAAGTGCCGATCCAAGGACTTTGACCCAAATGATACAGTTAGGGAAAAACTGAATCCCAATGGGTTTTTTGGATCTGAGTGTAGTGGAAAATACCTTGCCATCTGCAGCCTTGAAATACTCATAGTGGGTTTCCCATGAGGTATTAGGCAAAATTGATGGATTAACCATCGTCTTTTGAGCCCCAGTATCCATAAGACCAATAACAGAAATGGGTCTGTCATATTTGGACGGCAATAGATGAATATTTACCAGGGGATAAGTGGGAGTAAGACTCTCTGATGAGCATGATTGTAGGGAATAGATGGGAAGCAAATCATCAGAAACTGGAAAATCATCATCAGAATCTTCTGAAGAAGAAGAATCTGTATAATCTTCAAGGGCGAAGATGGTTTCTGGTGTTGCTTCATCTTGCTCTGAGTACAAGGATTCAACATCTGCATCTTCAAGACTGTAGGAAAGTTGTTGGACCAATTTTTGAGCCTTTTGTGGCTGATTTGGACATTTACGAGCGTAATGCCCCTTTTGACCACAAATGTAACACCGATCAGTCCGCTTATTCCTGTTGGTCTTTTTCTTGAAAAACTTGAATCGTTTCTGCCGTCTGGACCCTTGATATGAATTAGGGAATTTAGAGAATCTAGAGAGCTTCCTATGGTGTTTCTTCTTTGAGGGACGACAGTCACATTTGCTATCCTTGCACTTGATATGTAGGTAAGATTTGTTGCAAAATTTCTGAGCAAGATTTCTTTGGGACATGATATTGCTGAAGAGGCGTTGTTGCTCACACAATTTCTCTAGAGCAAGAAGAGTGAATTGGTGAATTTCCCCAATGCTGATGTCGGCGAAATTTCTACCTGTAGCTGTGATGAGACGTTGTAACTCTGGTTGGAGTTCGGTTGGTAGAGAGGCAATGTAAGTGTACCGAAGATTCGGATCATTATACCCATTTAGCATGTAGTACCTCTTCACCATTCTTTGATAATGAAAGTCTAGATCTTTTTTCTTCAAAGAGCAGCATTTCATATCAAAGAATTCTTGTTTCATCTGGTTGTGATATTTTTTAGGATCGCCGATGAACTGTTGATGGATCTCTCCCAGAGCATGACTAGCAGTTGGAAGATTGAGAAAGGCGGCCATCTTGTATGGTCCAAGACTTTGGTACCATTCTCGAAGCGTGCCTGTAAACCGGGAGACAAATTCAGTTAGCACCTCCTTCATGGTGACATCTTGTTTAGTCATTTGCAAATCTATCCATGCTGCCATTTCATGGAGATGGTCTCTCCATCGATGAGGAGGGAGATGATCAAATGTGAACCAAGGACCAGATGTTGGCTTGGTAGTTTTAGGTTCTTCATAGAACATAAAATCTTCATCAGCTGGTTCTTCAACTGTGGGTTCTGTCACACCAGGGGTTGGTGCAGAAGAATGTTGTTCATCAGCCATGAGTATCTGAGTAATATCAGTAACATCAGCATCAGGTTCTGAAGGAAGATCTTCAGATGTTCCTTCTGAGGAGTCTGTAGAATACTCCGGGACAGTGATCATGGAAGCCATATTGGAAAACATAGGTTGTTTGTCTTTTGAGGGCCTGTGATGTTTTGGCTTCGGAGAATCTTCTTCAAATGAGCCGGAAGAAGATAAAACTTTTGTGGGTGGAGCTTGAAGTTGTTCATGGATCATCTGAAAAGGAGTATATGTTTGTGCTGGAGGTGGAAAAGGTGAAAAATGATGAGGGGATCTGGAAAAGGGATCCACAAATTCTGGAGGAGAAGTTGAAGGTTGAGATTGAACCTTTGCCAAGTCTGCTTCTACTTGAGCTAACTGATCTTTTAACCTCCTAATCTCAGCTTCTTTCTGGTTGAATTCTTGACCAAATCTTCGCTGAGAGATCAAAGTTCGAAGATTGTTGTCAACCTTTTGGATCTGCTGTGTCAGATCTTTCTGCGTTTTGAGTGCAAACTCTGTCAAAGAATCAACCTTTTGGGACATGTGTTTCTGGGAGGAAACCATATGCTCAAGCTTGTGATCAATCTTTTGAAGATAATTATTCTGGGCTATGGCATTGTCAGTCTGCCAGTTTAGCACAGACTCAAAGGGTTTAGGTTCTTCAAGATGGCCAGTGTGGGTAACAGTATGGGAAGGTATGTAAGGAAAGGATACTGTTTTAGACTGGGTGTTGGTTTGTTTTGTCAAAGGTGGGAAATCTTCTGGGGTAAAACTGGTGTTCATCATGCATGGTTGTACAAGAGGTGGTAGTTCTGGAGAATTAACAGGTGGAGAAAGATGACACCGTCTTTTTAATTTTGCAAGAAATTCAAGCTCCCTTTTGTAGATTGCAAGAGGCTTTAGATAAGCTGGGGTGACCTTAAATTGAGGGTCTGGAGTGATATCTTTTCTGGGATGGATACCGATCCAGGGCGCATCATCATCATCAGGCTTTGTCGGAGCTCTGGTTGAGGACGAGCGACATGCTCCTTTTTTGGATGGCTTTGTTGTTTTCTTGTGCGAGTAATTATCGCAAGAATCATCATCAGAATCAAGATCTCCTACACATGTGCACGATGGATCACACATCCCACTACCGGGAACATCCCAGATGAAACGACCATCTATGTGTGAAACATAGGTGTGTCGACCATCAGGCCCAAAACTATGGATGGGAATTTTCTTTTCTCTCGGAAAAGAGGCCGGAGAGATCATCATGGCTTGGTGAAAGGAGTGCCTTGGGGGCTGAAAAACTGTTTTTACCAGTCCATCTTCCCTGTTTTGAAAGGATGAAGAAGTGGTTTGGACGGGCTGAGAAATCTGGTGCAATTTCTCATATGCAGTGAGCCATTCAAGAGGCATCAACTGAGTAAGCTCTTCCCTGGAGATCTGGCGAGGGATTTGTACAATTGTTGGATTATCATCTTCCTCCGCAATTAAAAACAAGGCTTCAGATGAAGTACTCTGGGTTGGCATGTCAAGTGCATGATTCTGGAGCCGATAAATGAGTTGGTGGTGAATTGTTGCTGCAACATCTGTTGAGATTTGTTCAGCACCAATTAGCTGTACTTGAATCTTAAAGGTGGAAGGAAGGTTTGGGTCGTGTAATGAAAGGTTGAAGTTTGGAAAAAATGTTAGAACAATACTACCGGCATTGAGTGTTTTTAAAACTGTGCCGATGACAGCATGTTCAAACTTAAGAAATCTAGTATCCAATAGGCTTACTCGTGCTGTGACTGGAAGACCCTTCCTACCATGAAGAGTCAAAATAATACGTACTGCCCCAAGGTGGAAATGGGAGTATCCTTCTTGCCTCCACTTGGATATGAAAGAAGTAGGAATCTCCAAGGTTACATATTGTTCTACACTGGTAGCCTTCAGAGAACATTGGTCCATTTTGGAAGTTTGGACATATTCTTTAGCATACGGTCGTCTGGTGGAGATCAAAGACCGGATACTGCGTGTGATAGAAGAATCACGCCTATAAATGTTGTAGGGATTGATCAAGGGTAAGTTGGTTGAGTGGATTTGAGCATCTTCTGGAACATAAGAGTATTCCACAAGATTTTCAATTTTTGAGGTTTTGGTTTGTCGAAAGGATGATGGGATAGAAAGAGAAGAAGAAAGTTGGATGGGATTAGAATTAGAAGTTGAAGGTAATTCCATGATTGAATGATCTTTCCTCTGTACTCCTTGTTTTAATCAATCATACCTCTACCTTATGGCTCTGATACCAGCGGCTGGGAGCTCCTGCAATTCACACCGAAACGAAGGCCTCTTACACTCTTAATGGCCACGACATGGTTCTTTTATTGCAAGGAGACCAGAAACTAGGATCATTGTCTAAGATATGATATGATTATACTAAATTAAGAAAGTACTTTGGAAAGAGAGAAGGATTTAGAAAGCCATAACTTTTATTACACAAAGAGTATTTTACAATGGAAGCAAAGGATGATCTTACAAATGAGCTAAGGCTTCCTTATATAGGAAAAACCTTAGGAACAAGACAAAATAAAAAGATAAGAATAACATCTTATCTTATCTTACACACCACTCATCACACCATTATCTTTTTGAAAGATAAGATAAGAATCTTACCTTTCTTACACACCACACCATTATCTTTAAGAAAGATAAGAATCTTATCTTTCTTATTACACATCACATCACACTAGATTATTATTACAAGAAAAATACAAACTTGATACTTAAACCACAACTTTCTGGACAAGTGACACTTATGTCTTCTGGATATTTTCATATGTAATGACTAGGAGAGAGATTGAAGTTCTTCCAGTCTTCATCATCTGAATCAATGTCGCCATACAGAGATTCGTACCATGGTCCTTTCCTTACTCGTGGGTCCGGATAAGGGTCCTGGGAATCTTGGAAGTAATGAGGTGGAACTTGAGGTTCTTGAGTTGGCACTTGAGTTGCTTGAGGTGGCATTTGAGGTGGCACTTGAGTTGCTTGAGGTGGCACTTGAGGTGGCACTTGAGGTGGCACTTGAGGTGGCCTTGATCTGGAAGAAGATGCTTGTCCTGGTTCTGGTTGTTGTTGTGAAGCCATAAATGGAGTCCGATTTGACACTAAGTGAATGTTGACTGGCTTGGCAGGGTACAATGTTGTACTAAGAATTTGGTTAGTATTGAGATCATAACCATTAAGGCAACAAAGATAATTTTTGAGTGCCATTTTTTCATTGCCTTTGGTTTCCTGTATTGGAGTTAAAAAAGTATTCCACTCATAAGCTTCATTTTGAGTCCAAAATTTCCCTTGCATGTCTTGGAAGTATGGCCTGTGGATGATAAAGACTGCACTGGTTGATAAATGGGACGTTGCACTATCCCAGAGCTTGAGTCTTTCAATTATTTTCTGGAGTTCCTTTCGCCACCACGAAAGGGGGGCATACCAGTCCATTAAAGTCCATAACAGAGAATCACATTGCTGTTCTTCATGGAGGTGATGAAACATTTCCAAGACTGGTATTTCAATGGCAATGGAATAGAGAACCGTTAAGCACCAAATGCACCATAATTCGGAAGAGAGGAGATCTTGTGTGGGTTTCAGACGGAAAAGGATTTCATATGTAATGACTAGGAGAGAGATTGAAGTTCTTCCAGTCTTCATCATCTGAATCAATGTCGCCATACAGAGATTCGTACCATGGTCCTTTCCTTACTCGTGGGTCCGGATAAGGGTCCTGGGAATCTTGGAAGTAATGAGGTGGAACTTGAGGTTCTTGAGTTGGCACTTGAGGTGGTCTTGATCTGGAAGAAGATGCTTGTCCTGGTTCTGGTTGTTGTTGTGAAGCCATAAATGGAGTCCGATTTGACACTAAGTGAATGTTGACTGGCTTGGCAGGGTACAGTGTTGTACTAAGAATTTGGTTAGTATTGAGATCATAACCATTAAGGCAACAAAGATAATTTTTGAGTGCCATTTTTTCATTGCCTTTGGTTTCCTGTATTGGAGTTAAAAAAGTATTCCACTCATAAGCTTCATTTTGAGTCCAAAATTTCCCTTGCATGTCTTGGAAGTATGACCTGTGGATGATAAAGACTGCACTGGTTGATAAATGGGACGTTGCACTATCCCAGAGCTTGAGTCTTTCAATTATTTTCTGGAGTTCCTTTCGCCACCATGAAAGGGGGGCATACCAGTCCATTAAAGTCCATAACAGAGAATCACATTGCTGTTCTTCATGGAGGTGATGAAACATTTCCAAGACTGGTATTTCAATGGCAATGGAATAGAGAACCGTTAAGCACCAAATGCACCATAATTCGGAAGAGAGGAGATCTTGTGTGGGTTTCAGACGGAAAAGGATAAGGAAAGGGCAATCTTGGTAAAATTCATCAGGTTTAGGGAGGTTCCTTGCAGTGAGGAAGTCTTTGAAGTGAACAAACAGGTGGGTTTTGGCATAGCACTGAATTTCAAAAATATTTTTGAAATTAGTTCTAGGAGGAAAGGGGCGAAGGGCTACAGGATTCTTAGGAATAGAGGATGCCATGAAGATGAAAGGTAGGGAGGCTATAGAGGTAATAAGTGAAGGTTGTGGTCTGGAAAGCAAGTCTGGGATGAGGTTCTGATGTCCTTTTATATGCTCTACATGGAAGTCATATTTTGCAAACCAGTCCTTAAGTCTCAATAATTGTTGGCTAGGGAGAGACTTATTTTTGAATTCAAGGATTTTCGGAAAAGATAAATTATCCATTCTGACAGTGAAATGATGGCCGATGAGATGGAATTCAAATTTCTTTATACCATTTTTTACCGCAAGAATCTCTTTGATCGTGGTGTGATAATGTTGCTCTGCAGCTTTGAATTGTCCACTAGCATGTCCACAGTAATGAGAAGTTCCATCAACTTCTTCAATAAGCAATGCACCCCAATGTTCATCACTAGCATCTGTTTGTAAAACACGCTTTCCAGTGCCAGGTATCTTTAATGCTGGAGGATTTTGAGCCACAACTTTAAGTTGCTGAACAGCTTTAGTTTGGACATGACTCCACGATGGTGCATTCTTTTTCAGCATTTTTGATAATTGGCTAGTGTGGTCAGAGACATGAGGGATGAATTCCCGGATGTAATTGATGATTCCCAAGAATTGCTGAATTTGCTTTACAGAAAGATTCTCATCAGGGAATTTCAATAATTCTTGAGAAATGTGGGGTCCAGGCTGATATTGGCCATCATGGAATCTCATGCCTAAAAACTCCACTGAGTCCTGTCCAATAATGCTCTTCTTTTCAGAAAGCATTATGCCATGCTGGTCTACAATGTGCTGGAATTGGGCCAAAAGACTATTATGGGCCTGGACGTCTTTTGAGAAGAGTAAGATATCATCAATGTAGATAAGAGCACTATGAAGGATGGGCTCAAAAATCTTAATCATGGCCTTTTGGAACAGAGATGGGGCTGTTTTCAGCCCAAAAGGCATAACTCTCCATTGATATTGTGCTGTAGGAATGCAAAATGCTGTCTTGTAACGATCTTCTGGATGAATCCCAAGCTGCCAAAAACCTGCTTTGAGATCAAATTTTGAAAAGATATGGGCTTCATTGAGATGGACAAATAAGGAATTAATCCTTGGAAGGGGGAATTTGTCATCTCTTAGAAATCCATTGAGGGGCTTGTAGTCAATCACAAGCCTTTTCTTTGCACGAACTATTTCTGACCGCTTCTCGACATAAAATGCTTGACAAGCCCAAGGAGATGTGGTTGGCTCTATCAAGCCTTGTTGCAACAATTGAGCACATTCTTCTTTTGCCAGGAGAAGGTCAGCAGGTGTCATGCCCGGATGCGTTGCCTTTGTAGGATTGACATCTTCATTAAGCTTGAAAGGCAATTTGATGAAGAAATCTTTATTTTTCCAAAGTGGTGAGGGATGCGAGAATTGCGAGTGGGAATCAGCACATGACTTCAAGAGAAGTTTTGTAATTTGTTGAAAATCTGGTGAGACTTCAGCTAGGGAGTACATCTTAGGGACGCACGTGTACAATTTTAATTGTCGTTTGAAACGAATCCCTTCAGGAAGAATTTGTAACCCTTTAGCTTTCTGGTAGACATCAAAACCAACTAAGATGTCTTTGTCTGGAAGTGCCGATCCAAGGACTTTGACCCAAATGATACAGTTAGGGAAAAACTGAATCCCAATGGGTTTTTTGGATCTGAGTGTAGTGGAAAATACCTTGCCATCTGCAGCCTTGAAATACTCATAGTGGGTTTCCCATGAGGTATTAGGCAAAATTGATGGATTAACCATCGTCTTTTGAGCCCCAGTATCCATAAGACCAATAACAGAAATGGGTCTGTCATATTTGGACGGCAATAGATGAATATTTACCAGGGGATAAGTGGGAGTAAGACTCTCTGATGAGCATGATTGTAGGGAATAGATGGGAAGCAAATCATCAGAAACTGGAAAATCATCATCAGAATCTTCTGAAGAAGAAGAATCTGTATAATCTTCAAGGGCGAAGATGGTTTCTGATGGTTTCTTCTTCAGAAGATTCTGATGATGATTTTCCAGTTTCTGATGATTTGCTTCCCATCTATTCCCTACAATCATGCTCATCAGAGAGTCTTACTCCCACTTATCCCCTGGTAAATATTCATCTATTGCCGTCCAAATATGACAGACCCATTTCTGTTATTGGTCTTATGGATACTGGGGCTCAAAAGACGATGGTTAATCCATCAATTTTGCCTAATACCTCATGGGAAACCCACTATGAGTATTTCAAGGCTGCAGATGGCAAGGTATTTTCCACTACACTCAGATCCAAAAAACCCATTGGGATTCAGTTTTTCCCTAACTGTATCATTTGGGTCAAAGTCCTTGGATCGGCACTTCCAGACAAAGACATCTTAGTTGGTTTTGATGTCTACCAGAAAGCTAAAGGGTTACAAATTCTTCCTGAAGGGATTCGTTTCAAACGACAATTAAAATTGTACACGTGCGTCCCTAAGATGTACTCCCTAGCTGAAGTCTCACCAGATTTTCAACAAATTACAAAACTTCTCTTGAAGTCATGTGCTGATTCCCACTCGCAATTCTCGCATCCCTCACCACTTTGGAAAAATAAAGATTTCTTCATCAAATTGCCTTTCAAGCTTAATGAAGATGTCAATCCTACAAAGGCAACGCATCCGGGCATGACACCTGCTGACCTTCTCCTGGCAAAAGAAGAATGTGCTCAATTGTTGCAACAAGGCTTGATAGAGCCAACCACATCTCCTTGGGCTTGTCAAGCATTTTATGTCGAGAAGCGGTCAGAAATAGTTCGTGCAAAGAAAAGGCTTGTGATTGACTACAAGCCCCTCAATGGATTTCTAAGAGATGACAAATTCCCCCTTCCAAGGATTAATTCCTTATTTGTCCATCTCAATGAAGCCCATATCTTTTCAAAATTTGATCTCAAAGCAGGTTTTTGGCAGCTTGGGATTCATCCAGAAGATCGTTACAAGACAGCATTTTGCATTCCTACAGCACAATATCAATGGAGAGTTATGCCTTTTGGGCTGAAAACAGCCCCATCTCTGTTCCAAAAGGCCATGATTAAGATTTTTGAGCCCATCCTTCATAGTGCTCTTATCTACATTGATGATATCTTACTCTTCTCAAAAGACGTCCAGGCTCACTCTATCATTGGATTTTAATCAGCCTAGATCTAATGGTGAATGACTAAATTCAATTTGATCATTAAGATCCATATGAATATTTCTTAACGTTGGCAGTGAAGAGCAATTTTACCCCTAACGTTGACAAGTTGGGTCAGTTGGAGAAATTATTCATCAAATTATCTTCTCGATATTGAATCTTGTTATCTACACTTCACATGTGTATCATTTTATCACCCATTAGTAACAAATTACAAACATATGATTAAACGTGAAAAGATTTTTAAAAAATATAATGCATTTTATACGAGTTGGACAAAAAAAATCAAATATTTTACCGAATTTAAAAATATTAATCTTCAAATCTATTATTAAATCATAAAAAATATGAAATCGTTTTCAAAAAGTTCCATCAGTGTTTTCATATTTGTTGTTTTCAAAAAAATAATTTCATATTTTTTCAGATTTAATAATTGAATTAGAGATTAATATTTTTAAATTCGGTAAAATATTTGAAATTTTTTTATCCAATTAGTACAAAATAATTTTTTTAAAAAAATTCACCTCTAATTATATATTTGTGATCTGTTACTAATTAGTGATAAATTGAGGCATATATGAAGTGTAGATGAAAGATTCGTGGCCGAGAAGACAGCTTAATAAATGATTTCTCAAATTGACCAAATTCATCAACGGTATGGTTCAAATTGCTCTTGACTGCCAATTTTAGGGGTAAAATTGTTTCTGGCTGTAATTGGTGTAGAATAAAGAATAAAATGTCTATGTTGTATAATGATATCTGGAATTGACTCATCTTATCAACGTTAGAGGTAAAATTGCTGTTGACTGCTAATATTAGAGGTAATATTGCACCATTTTAGACATTATGAGTAAAATTGCTCATGACTGTAAATTTTAGGATATTTTTGCATCTTATCCCTATATAAAATAACAAATTGATAATTCTAATCACATCTGTTGATAATAATAACAATGATAAATTATATATTATATATAAATAATTATAATAAATAAACGATGAATTATATATGAATTATAATATAAGAATAAGGTACCAAAATAGATCTATTGTTTTTGGGAAAGTATTAATTTAGGCTCTAAGTATAAAATAGTACCAATATAGGCTTAACGTTTAAAAGATGGTACTAATTTAGGCGTCGATAACGGAAGGAGACATGTCATTAATATTACTACGTTAAGTTCTTTCAATTGTACATGGAGGGAGAAATCAGAACTTAACGGAGTAATATCATTAACGTGTCCAATCCGTTATCAAGGTCTAAATTGGTACCATTTTTTAAATGTGAGGCATATATTGGTGTTGTTTTGTACGTATAGCCTAAATTGATATTTTTCCAAAAATCATAAGCCTATTTTGATACTTTATCCCTATAATAAATAATAATAAATTATATAAAAATAATTATAATTATAATAAATAATGATAGATTACTGAAATTACAGAAATTAAATAATATTAAGCTAAGCCAATAGTTACTTAACTTTTACTGATAATGATAAAATAAACTGAAATAATTTCAGAATACATATAGGAATTTTAATTCCAAATATTATTATTTTCCACTAGAAAAATAAGTACGTAATATTATTTATTATTTTCTAGAAAATAAGTGCAAATATACACTTAATTAGAAAATTGAGAAATGGGGTTGTCACATACATCCACAATATCCATGAGTGCACTGCATTTTCGTACGACAATATGAGAAAGGTTTGCAATCTCTATTAGATTGGCAAATTATTTGTTGACCCTCCAACTTTCTTGAACTTGCTAATATGCCTGCAAACATAATAATTAACCTATTTACTTACCATTTCATAATAATAATAATATATATATATATGTTTTTCATAAAACTATTTTTTTTATAATTTGTAGTTTTAACTTTTAATAAAGGGATAAGGTACCAAAATAGGCATATGGTTTTTGAAAAAGTATTAATTTAGTCTCCACGTATAAAATAGGACTAATATAGACTTAATGTTTAAAAAATGGTATCAATTTAGGCCTCAATAACGGAACGAGATACGTCATTGTTATTACTCCGTTAAGTTCTATCAATTGTATGTGGGGGGAGAAATCAGAACTTAACAGACTAATAGGAATGACGTGTCCAATCCGCTCTCGATGCCTAAATTGGTACCTTTTTTTAACGTTAAACCTATATTGGTGTTATTTTGTACGTAAAGCCTAAATTGATACTTTTCCAAAAACCATAGACCTATTTTAGTAACTTATCCTTTAATAAAGGCTTAGTACCTCCTCAGCCACTTGAACTTATCCATTTTTATCACTTAGCCCCCTATATTTAGTAGCCAACCTTCCAACCCCCTAAACTCAATAATCGTAACACATTTAATCCGTTTTATCTACGTGGCAGTGAAATAGCACATACGTGCCTCATAATGTTGGTAACACCAACATGTGCCATGTCACTATTATATAGGAAAATTGGGCTAAATGTGCTACAATTGTTGAGTTTAGGAGGCTGAAAGCTTAACCACTAAATATAAGGGGCTAAATGATAAAAATGGATAAGTTTAGGAGGTTGGGGAGGTATTAAACCTTTAATAAAATAAAAATTGTGTAATAAAAATTCATATTATGTAGTTTTAACCTGGAAGTAAAAAAAAATGTAGGGATTAAATAGTATGTTAAATAAAAATGTAGGGATTAATAAAATAAGGGGGCAAATTAAACTATTTTTAATATATGAATTTATTAAATTATGAACACAATTCTCAACTTTCACAGAAACTGGTATCAAAATATTTAAAATTTTAAGGTAAATAATTTATTAGTCCTTATATTTTTACTGCATACACTATTTAGTCCTCGTAATATAATAATGCATTGTTTAGTTCTTAATTCTTGTTCTATTCAATAGTTTAGTCCCTCAAACATTTGAATTATTAAACAGTTTAACCCCTCTTTAAGAGATTAAACTGGTGAATAGAACAAACGTTAAGGATTAAACAGTGTATTACTAAAATATGAGGACTAAGTAGTATGTTTGCTTCAAAAAAAAAAGTAGTATGTTAAATAAAAATGTAGGGATTAATAATATAAGGGGGAAAATTAAACTATTTTTAACATATAATTTATTAAATTATGAACACAATACTCGACTTTTCAAAAACTGATACCAAAACATTTAAAATTTTAGGGTAAATAATTTATTAATCCCTCTATTTTTATCTAAAACATTGTTTAATCCTTATTTTTTTATTCTATTCAACAGTTTAGTCCCTCAAATATTTGAATTATTAAACAGTTTAACCTCTTTTTAAGGGACTAAAGTGCTGAATAGAATAAAAGTTAAGGGCTGAATAGTATAATACATGGACTAAGTAGTGTATTGAGTGAAAATGTAGGGATTAATAAAATCAGGGGGAAAATTAAACTATTTTTAACATATAATTTATTAAATTATGAACACAATACTCAACTTTTCAAAAACTGATACCAAAACATTTAAAATTTTAGGGCAAATAATTTATTACTCCCTCTATTTTTATCTAACACATTGTTTAATTCTTATTTTTTTATTCTATTTAACAGTTTAATCCTTCAAATATTTGAATTATTAAACAGTTTAACCCCTTTTTAAGGGACTAAAGTGCTGAATAGAATAAAAATTAAGGACTGAATAGTATAATACATGGACTAAGTAGTGTATTGAGTGAAAATGTAGGGATTAATAAAATAAGGGAAGCAATTTACATTACTTTTAACATATAATTTATTAAATTATGAACGCAATACTCAACTTTCACAGAAACTGATACCAACACATTTAAAATTTTAGGGTAAATAATGTATTAGTCCATATATTTATACGGAACATACTGTTTAGTCCTTATAATTTAATAATATAATGTTTAGTCTTTAATTTTTGTTCTATTCAACAGTTTAGTCCCTCAAATATTTGAATTATTAAACAGTTTAACCCATTTTTAAGTGACTAAACTATTGAATAGAATAAAATTTAAAGACTAAACATTGTATTATTAAAATAGGAGGACTAAACACTGTATTAAGTAAAAAAATTAGGGTGAAAAAATTATTACTCCCAATATTTTTATGCAATACACTGTTTAGTCCTCGTAATTCAATTATACACTGTTTAGTTCTAACTCTTAATCTATTCAACAGTTTAGTCCTCAAATATTTGAATTATTAAACAGTTTAACCCCTCTTTAAGTGACTAAACTGTTGAATAGAACGAAAGTTAAAGACTAAACATTGTGTTATTAAAATACGAGGACTAAAGAGTGTATTAAGTAAAAAAAAAATATTATAAATAATTTATTAGTTCCTATATTTTTACCTAACACACTGTTTAGTCTTTATAATTAAATAATACATTGTTTAGTCCTTAACTCTTGTTATTCAACAATTTAGTCCCTCAAATATTTGAAATATTAAACAATCTAACCCTTATTTAAGGGATTAAACTGTTGAATAGAACAAAAGTTAAAGACTAAATGTTGTATTATTAAAATACGAGGATTAAACAGTGTATTAAGTAAAAATATAGATTAATAAATTATTTATCCAGAAAATTTATACATATATGAACTTACAGAAAGATGGTACGAGGATATATTTATAAATTTGGTGAAATTTTTTGAAATTTTTTTGTCCAACTCGTATAAAACAATATATTTTTAATTTTTTTTAATCACATCTATTCATGTGTTTATAATCTCTTACTATAAAATGACTCACATGTGAAGGGTAAATGACAAGATTCATGATCGAGAATACAATTTGATTAGTTATTTCTCAAATTGACCCAACTTGACAACGTTAGAGGGTAAAATTATATCATTTTAGACGTTATGGGTAAAACTGCTCCAACCTGTAAACATTAGGAATATTTTTGTACCTTATTTTTTTATATATATAGAGAATTGAATAGTTACATAATTTCATTCAGTTACTTTCTAATTATAATAGGGCTTAATATATTAGGTGTCCTTATGGTTAACTCCTTTAATCCATGTGATAAAAAAGATTGGTTTTTTACAACTTTGAAATATATATCACTTTAAACAAGTTTAAAATGTGAATTGATTACGAAAGCAAATTTAAGAGGCCAATAGGCCACCTTAAACAAATTAAGATGGTCAATAAATCATCTTAAACAAGTTCATGAAATTAATAAAACACTGACCAATTAACTTGTTGAGTTAAATTCAGAAAGTTAATGATATATAAAGCTGAGTCGAATAAAATTAAATTGGATCCAACAAAAGTTTTTTTTTTTGGTAATTTGGAAGGCAGAGTCCGAAAACAAAACAACAAAAAAACTAGATCCTTCTCTTCGTGGTCCGTCCAACACGGTCCTCGTTGAGAAGGTCCTGGAGACCTACAGGAGGCACATCACACTCGTGATAACTTAAAGAACAATTTCCTGCGAAATTTGTCATCCAGTCCGCCGTCCGGTTCCCCTCACGGTACGTATGCGAGAAAGTAACATCCCAATCTCTTTCTAGTAAATTCTGGCACCTTAGTAGCAGCCCTGTGTGTTGAGCATGCCCAAACCCATCCTCTTGTAGTGCCTGCACGACGTCTCTCGAATCCGTTTCAACGCAAACTTTTCGAAAGCCCTTTTCCCAAGCAAGATGCAATCCATGGACGACTCCCCAGAGCTCAGCAAAGAAGGCTGACCCGATCCCCAAATTCACCATAAACCCACCTAGCCAATTTCCCCTATAGTCCCGTAATAGATCTCCCGTAGCTGCGATACCCGATGCTCCTTTGCTGGTTCCGTCTGAGTTCATCTTCACCCAAGTGTGCTCAGGCGGATTCCATTTTACCCAAATTTCCACAACCTGTTTGGTTCTTAGGAGGTGATCACCTGTAATTGCTTTTTGAAATTCTGCAGCTCTTGCAACAACAAAATCTGATTTATCCATAGGGGAGTTCTCCGTGTCGAAGACCCGTTGGTTCCGCCTCTTCCAAATCCACCAGGCTCCAAACGCAAATAGGCACGACCAACTGATTCCGCGAACCTGCTGATGGTTCAGTAGATTAAAGATCAGCCAGTTCGCCCTATCCAGACTGAAGAAATGAAGAACAGAATCCGCAGGAAGGAGCGAGAGCCAGACAGATCGAGCAGCAAAGCAGTCCCGTAGGACGTGTTGGATCCAACAAAAGTAACTCATGCAAAATATACCAAATAAATCGAATACCGTAACGCATTGACCGGTTAAGCCACAATGTTCAATAACCCCTAAATTTAATATTTTTAAGAGCATTTCTAGTAGTTATTGGGAGGAACCAATTTGAAATTTTAAAAAATTGCAAGAGACCTTCTAATCATTAGAGAATACTCATTTAAAGTCGTCAACGCCTAGCAAGTCGTCAGGATTAGTGACTTAGGCCTTGTTTGATAAACCACTTAATTGCTTAAATTAAAGGTATAATTACTAATCTAACCCAATCAAAGACCCCAATTTACATATCTAACCCACCTTGCTTCCATTTTACCAAATTAGACATTTAAACCTATTTTGGACAAAACTACCCTTATTCTTATATAACAACCATCTCCTCCTTCCCTTTCATTTACTTTCACATTCTCACAGCAAAATTCATCAACTCAACCCAAGATCTAAGCACATCCATACCCCATTCAAGTTCATGTAAGTAACATTTCTTCATTTTTCATACACATTACTAGAAATACACAGTTGGTATTCGAATGTATCTGTTTGAATCTTGACATTTTTCGATTCCGCCATTGTCGCCCGATGTGTCGCATTCTGGTGCTCAAATGCGACATAGAGAATTAAATGCGACAAGGACTAACATATAGCTTGTCGCATTCATAGCCATGTCGCATTTGCGGTCGCATTTGGCGGTCGCATTTGATGTAGCATGTCGCATTTGGCGGTCGCATTTTGGTATAGCTTGTCGCATTTGAGTCGCATTTTGGTGTATCATGTCGCATTTGAGCATCATTTACATATGAATTGGCTTTATTATGTTTTGATCACGTGTCCATTTTACTAAATGTAGAAGTATGTCAACCAAAGAGAGGTGTACATGTTTATCTTGGAACGGACTGTGGACCACAGAAGGAACTGTGATGACATACGTGGGTGGTAAAGCGAAGTTGTTGGTTTTGCCAACTGAGATTGACTTGCAAAAGTTGAAAGAGAAAGTTTATGGTGCACTTCGCGTTGATTCAACTTCGTATGATCTCCAAATGTCCATGCAGGCGACATATGGTCCAAATAAACTGCGTGGTGGGATAGCACATATTGATGACGATGAAGATGTCATGGGATTCATAGAGTATTGCCGAATGAATCCGACCGATTTGATTTTGAGGAAAACTTTGCGACACTTCGTTCACTACATTCTGGTGCTGCCGACTATTTACTGCAAGCTGGAAAAGAGAAATGGTCACGTGCATTCTTCTGTGGTCGTCGGTATAACATTATCACCACGAATGTTGCAGAATCATTCAACGCGTTAATGGTGGAGGCTAGATGTCTACCAATAACAATGTTGGTTGAGTTTATACGCATGACACTACAGAAATGGTTTTACGAGAGGCGTACAGAAGCAGGTTATAAACGTGTCTTTTATTTTATTTTATTTATGAGATTAATATGTTTCTGCAGAAGAACGTGTGGGGTATTTGGCCAAGTTGCCAGAAAAAAAGATGATAAAGCGTGTAGGGGCAGCAGTACGTTATTCGTATTTCCCTGTGGATAATCACACCTTTCAAATCGGTGATCGGGTAAAGGGGGGACTTGTTGATTTAAATGCAGGAACATGTACATGTAGGAAATGGCAACTAGCACAATTTCCATGTGAACACGTATGCAAAGTTGCTTCCAAACATAGGATGGACAACGCCTATAGGTGGGTGCATCGTTACTACACCAACGAGTCACCTAAGTTGGCATGGGGTGACTCGATATATCCACTTGGTCACCAATCGGAATGGAAAGTGAACGAGAATCCTATGAAGGTGCTTCCTCCTAAGAAGGAGGGGCAGTCTGCTGGTCGACCAAAAGGTCAGAAAAGAAGGCCATCCGTGGGTGAAGATGTAATTCGTACAAGGTGTAGCAGATGCAGGAGCATCGGTCATAATCATTTGAATTGTCCATCCATGCTTCCAAACACTACACGGCTTCCTAGTGTAATCTCAAGTTCAGCAAGTTGTTCTAACACTACTACCTCAAAGCATTTATGACCGAGTTGATTAATATCATTTGTCCTTAACATTGTGCTTGTTTTAAGACTTTATGATTCTATGGGGCAGCCAACTTTACCTTGTTTTTTCAGAAAATTCCTTTTTGAATATTACTTGTCGCATTTGAGCGCATTCCAATAAAATGTGACAAGGTTGTTTACAAAAATCGTCGCATTTGAGTGTTGAATGCGCTCAAATGCGGTTCGTAAAATTCCCTTTTTGAATATTACTTGTCGCATTTGAGCGCATTCCAGTCAAATGCGACGATTTTTGTAAACAACCTTGTCGCATTTG
Organism: Euphorbia lathyris; assembly: GCF_963576675.1. Classification (NCBI taxonomy): domain Eukaryota; kingdom Viridiplantae; phylum Streptophyta; class Magnoliopsida; order Malpighiales; family Euphorbiaceae; genus Euphorbia; species Euphorbia lathyris. The sequence goes on from NC_088919.1 coordinate 13,905,297, forward strand.
AGTGTTGAATGCGCTCAAATGCGGTTCAGAAAATTCCTTTTTGAATATTACTTGTCGCATTTGAGCGCATTCCATAACAAATGCGACAAGGTTTTTAAATGAGAACATAGAACACAATAGACTTACATAAATAAAACATAATATACAACAAAAAACATGCTATTACAATATCATTTGAAATCTAACAACCGTCCATGAAACAACTCAACTGCAAGGCGCAAACGGAAGAAAGTGCCATCCGTAAAGTTGTATGGATATACATATGAGTCATCATGCGGGAGATCATGTAATCCACTTAAGACTTGTGCGTTTATGCAAGTCCAAACACCACAGTCATTTGAGCCGGACATTTGTTGTGGCACCCCTGGAACTCTACTCCAAGTGATCATCCGTCTCACATTTTCACGTCCATCTACAAAATAGCCGCTCAATTCCATGACTCTAACAATGACTTGTAAGCGTGTTTGGAGGAACGCATCCAAAGGTTGCTCCGGCATGTTTGAGATAAGGCTGTCATATATGTGCAGGTGCATAGACCGCAACTCTAACACTCCTAGGATCCAGTGCTCTTGCTTGTAGTTGATCGGAATGAACACTCTTTTCACTGTGTGCCAAGGGCGAACAAAATTATATGTATCACCTTTTACTCTTTGTACGAAATAGTCTTCACTATCCCAGTTTGGCTCATTAAACCCCTTCACATACATGGCTTGGCCCATTAATCCAACAAAATCTGTATCAATTGTAGTCCATTCTGCATCCACCTCAGTTTGTACTGACTGTCGTCTCAGTAAATAGAACCAACCAGTGATATGCTGCAACAGTGATTATGTAAACCTTTAATACTATAGTAAAAGACACCTAATTACAAATGAAAATGGAATATTGGATAGATTAATGTTACCTCATTGCATATATACGTCCCAACGGCCCGAAGGGTATTGAAAAACTTTGCATCAAGCAGGTGCATATCTAAACCACCCAAACGTATTCCCTCAGTTGATTTAGGCCCGTTGAGCCACGCATCTAGCTCCTCTATCAAACATGCATCTATTCGGTGGCGCTGATCATCAACATTACAAATAACTGGTCTTTCCTCAAACCCGCCAATGTATTGGCCACCATATAAGGCTAATGGATCGGTGTACTGTAATAGATCGGTGAATGGTGAATTCAAATACTTGCTCATCTTAGGAACCCATTTACCTTTTCCACCTGCTCTCCCTCTACCTCTAACTCTGCCTCCACCCCGGGTTGGAACTTTACCTCCTCGGGTTGGACCCTTATCTTCACCTTTCCCAGTCCCTCTACCCCTCATTGGACCTTTATCTTCTTTTATGGCAACCACCTATAAAAGGAAAAACATGGTAATGAGCTTATCTCCTTGAAGCTTTCAGGTAATAGCCTGTCGCATTGGAGGTGAATGCGCTCCAATGCGACAAGCATTCAGGTAATAGCCTGTCGCATTGGAGGTGAATGCGCTCCAATACGACAAGCATTCAGGTAATATCTTGTCGCATTCCATTTGAATGTGCTCCAATGCGACAAGCTTTCAGGTAATAGCTTGTCGCATTTGAGCGCATTCCATAACAAAATGCGACCCAGAGATACGATTTCATGTATAAATTCAACCAACTTCTACCTTTTGGACTTCTTGGACTTGCTGCAACTTTGGTGCAACCTCTTTTGGCACTTCATGGACAACCTCCCCTACTTGGGCAACTTCCTCAGGAACGGAATCATCAAGATGGACAACTTCATCAGGCACAGAATCGTCTAATACGACAATAACCTCATCGCCCTCCTTTTGAACGTTTGCCTCCTTCTGAACGTTTCCATCTTTACTTGACTCCTCCTGAACCATAACAGCTGCCTCTTGCTCCTTTCCATCTTTACTTGACTCCTCCTGAACCATAACAGCTGCCTCTTGCTCCTTTCCATATTTACTTGGCTCCTCTTGGACCATGCCTACCTCCTCCCGAACAATACTGGTCTCAGCCTCCTCATTCTCCCGATTAGTATTGGGTCGACCCATCGCCTTTAAGTCTTTTATATCCCCCTCAATCAATGATACTCGTTCCTCTAGGCTGCCCAACCTACTACCGACCTTGCTAAATTCTCCCTTGCACCACCTATGATGCCTATCAAGCACATCCGTCAGAACTTTCTGAAGTTGATTTATCTCGGTCGTTTGTGACCGTGATGCAATGATATATCTATCAACTTCATCATCCCCTTCCTCATCATCATCACCTCCCTCTTCAACATGTCCCTTCTCACCATCACCCTCCTTATCATCCCCCTCCTCCTCATCACCTTCCTCCTCCTCATCACCTTCCTCTTCCTCATCTTCAACCTTCTCCTTACCTTTCCTTATTTGGGCAAATATTGCATCTATATCAACTTCCCGTCCTTCAACATGGTCCACCAAATACGTGTACCAATCGAACTCTTTCTCTTCCTTCTCGACCACAAGACGCGCGTCTGGAGGATCAGCAACCTTACATTGCAAAAAAATAGCAATGTATTGGTAAACAAATACAAAATAAATTTAAACATACAAATCTCATTCCACTTACAGAAAACGTTTCTCTGACTGCTTTGTTTGAGGGGACTATTCTCTGGGTCCATCTCAGCAAACGTGGAAGTGGGTTGCCACTTCTCTTTGTGTAATATGCACGAGTCACATTCCACAACTCAAGAATCCAACTCTGCAAATAAGAGGTATCCCTTGATAAGAATTATAACCTTGTCGCATTCCATTTGAATGCGCTCGAATGCGACAAGATTAGCAACCCAACTTTGTCGCATTCTATTTGAATGCGCTCAAATGCGACAAGTTTAGCAACCCAACCTTGTCGCATTTGAGCGCATTCAACACTAAATGCGACACAGATGTAACTTTGGTGATCGCATTCGGGCGCATTCATACACCAAACATATATACACAAATCATACCTGGAATACGTGTGCAAATCCGATAAGTTGATATGGAACACGTTTCCTATTTCCCGCTGCATTTGCCTCTAATTGCTTCAGTCTTTTGCTAATGGCCCATTCCAAGAACCTATATGTCTCCTCCCAAGCCAACGTCCCCCATGGAAACTCATTAAACAGTCTTGGATAATCTGCAAGATCCAAAACCCAATCCTTTGCATGCCTATCGTTAGCATTGTCCAGTACATTGCCATGCACAAAGTACAACATGGCAATCATCACAGCATCTTGGTTAAATCTGTCAGTCGCATCCTTCTTCTTCCATTCTATACTTTGCAAAACTTCCAAGAAGTTAATTGTCGTTATTGTCTCGTATTGCTTGAAGTACTTATTTCGCAACCTATGCGGCATCTCTAATTCATACATTCTTTCCATGAATTCTCCCATGTTTACCTCAAACCTTAAACCACTTATCAGGCCAAACTCCCAATCTCCAAACCCCATATCAACTCCCCTCACCCTGAACCACATCTCCCTGTGTTTACTTTCTTTATGTTTAATCTCCCGCGATAGGACATGATGAACTATTCCAGAAGAGAAACTAGCAATCTTCATATCCAAATATTGACCAAAACATGTTTTCCTATACATTTCTAACTGCTTTTCACTCAAGTACTTCTTTATCATGACCCCAGAATCCACATTAAACTTCACTGTTACTTGAGCATCTGAATCAACCGCCTTGGGATATTTGAAAATGAAACTATGTCTGCGCTTTTTGGCTTCCCTGGGATCATGTTGTAACAATTTTAAACATACACATATTAAATTCACTAACAAATCTGACATATTCTATGTATAATTCCGTGTCTCACTTACAATCTTATCGCATTCGTCTGTGAATGCGCTCAAATGCGACAATGTTTAAGGGTGTAGCTTGCCGCATTTGAGCGCATTTAGGTAATAAATGCGACAGTTTAAGGTAATGGCTCGTCGCATTTGAGCGCATTTAGGTAACAAATGCGACAGTGTTCACGTATAATTCCTTATCGCATTTGAGCGCATTTAGGTAACAAATGTGACCATATTTACATACAGTTAAAATATGATCGCATTCGAGCGCATTCGAGCGCATTTAATCTTCATTAATGGCGGGTAACAACAGGGAAGAAGATGATGCATGCTTACCTTATGTTTCGTCCGTCCTTCCTCTTCGTTTGCCGCCGTCGTTGCCTTCCGTTTTCTCGCCATCCTCGTCGTGCGCAGCAGATGAAAACGGGCCGCGAGGTAGGAGATGAAAATAAAAATGAAAATGCAGAGAAGAACGGCCCGGATTATATATAATGATGAATTCAAAACGTAAAATGCAGTTGAAACACACTAAAACTGAAGAATATGAACCACAATGAAGTTGAATGGGAAAGGTCAGGTGAGGAAGTCGAAGTGGAAGCAGCGGGAGGTAGGAGATGAACCTTCAAACTAAAATAAGGGTAGTTTTGTCCAAAATGGGTTTAAATGTCTAATTTGGTAAAATGGAAGCAAGGTGGGTTAGATATGTAAATTGGGGTCTTTGATTGGGTTAGATTAGTAATTATCCCTAAATTAAAATGTTAAGCACTTATTTAATTTAAGTACGTTTGATAATGGTTGTTTCTCTACCATTTAAATTAGTTTTTTTTTTTGGTAGAAAAGGAAAAGAAAAACGAATAACAACAAACTACCCAGGAATTAGCCTAGGGAAGCTAACCCCAATCCTATCTTCTAAGAGAAGATGAGAGATGAAACTAGGGGAAACAGGAAGGGTAGTAACGCCTAACGTCCCTTCATGGCCCGCCGCCGCCAAGCGATCAGCAACACGATTATGCTCTCTAAAAATGTGTCTGAACTCTACGAACTCAAAGGAGGAGCAAAGCCTTATAATAGCTTTGATGAGGTTGCGACTGTTAAGACCCATAGAATGATTCTCAGAAATCATTTTGATTGCTTCCAAATTATCAGACTCCACAGAGAGCCTCTTAACACCCAGCCTTTTAGCAAGATTGATTCCAGTAAGAATAGCCCAGAGCTCCGCAGAAAAGGAAGAACCCAACCCTAAATTCTGGGAGAACCCAGAAAGCCACTTATTTAAATTAGTTAATTAAATTAAAAACCACTTATTTTGATAAGTCAAAATATTTAACTTAGCCATTTAAGTTAAACATTATCAACTAATATTTTTATATAAATTAAATCATTCAATATTTTCAGTACTTATAATATTCAACACTTATAATATTCAGCACTTAAAATTCAGTACTTATTTTTTAGCATTTAATTTTCAGTTTTATCAAACAGCACCTTACTTAGCTTCACGTCGGTTCAAGTAAAAAACACGCGATTGGGAGCGTGTATGATTTATGACTACGAGGAGGATGGAATGAAGAGCTACATAGCTTGTAGAAGCCATTTAAAGTGTGTTTGACTTCCTTGATGAAGCCTTTTTTATTGTTGACTGGGGTCAGGTTTCAGAGAAATTCTAGAGTACTTCGGGAGTAATACTTCCGACCAATAAAAATCATCTTGAATGCCACTACATGGACGTAATTGGTAGCAAAAATATATATATACATGTGTTCGGAAGTATTTATTAGACAAACAATTACGTCTGTCTTAAGAATGTTAGATTCTTAAGAAAATAAATCAGTTTGTCTTAAGAATGTTAGACAAATAATTACTTATGTCTTAAGAATGTTAGATTCTTAAGGAAATAATCTATCTGTCTTAAAAATGTTAAACAAACAATTAATTTTGTCTTAAGAATGTTGGATGTGATTAACCAAACAACAAATCGAACACAGAAAAACATACGAACAATAAAATTAGAAATTAAAAGGAAAGAGTTAGACAAATTTGAGGCATGTATTAGCAGTTTCCTTAAGACATATGTCGTTGCTATTGACGATCGTCTCCCAGGATACAACAGATTACCCAAGTGAACTCAAACCGTGTGTAGGCTCGTTATCACCGGAGTAGGAAAACAAGACACTATAAACAGACAAAAAGTTTTTCAACAACTTTTTTTAACCACTTGTGAATTTGACAATCCATTCTATATAAATAGAACTCGAAAGGATATGTCTTTCCACGAACGAATACGACTGTACACGGACAGACACGGTTGTTTACGTACGAACACGACTGTTCACGATGGACACGACTGTTCATAAAAGTATGTGTTTATTGGTAATTAAATTAATATGTAATTTTATTCAAAATTTTCCAACAGTATTAATCCAGGAGTACTGTAAAATTTTCCAAGATTTCAATTCCCTTTTGCATTGCAAATTTTTTTTATTAAATTTAATATTTGTAAGAAAACAAGAAACAACAAATTTAGAAGGAGAACCCAATTTTCAATATATTTACTTATCATATTACCAACAAAAATAAATAATAATAAAAAGAGAAATCAAATTTTCAATATATTTATTTATCATTTTTTTTAAGTTTTAAATAAATAAATAAAATGCAATTTTCAATATTTTCTCTAATTAAAAATATTTATCAAATCATTAACTTTTATTCAATTAGTAATAGATAACACTTATTTTGCTCTTCAAATTAAAGCTTCAAAGTCACCTAAAACTTTAAACTATCAAAAGCATCAATTAGATCCGAACTAATTATCAGAGTCCTCATCCTAAGCAAAAATTAATTGAATCCTCTTCGGTTAAACAGTTTCAGACCTTCTTTTCCAAATCCATTTTGAGCCAACACATAAATCGTTACAGTCAATATCAAACAGTCACAATTTCTAATTTTAGCATAAAATATGAACTCAATTGATTATTATGATAGTTTAAATCCTAATTTAACTTTGAAATTTTAGTTTGTTCAAATGAGTATTATGCCATTAATAATAAATAAATAATCAATATTGTTTATTTACAATTAATTATTTTTTTGAACGAAAAAGGATTTTTTTTTAAGGTTTATGGTGAAAAGAGTGAGGGACAGATCTAGGGAAAGGGGGGCGGCTGCTGGCGGTGAGGGGGTGGTGTCGGCTGGGGCCTGGGTGGATCGGGATGGAGAGATCGGCGGGGATGGGGACGGCGGCCTGGAAGTTTGGAGCGTGAGGGGCGATGATGGGAAGCAGGGTGGGGGCGCGCGAAGGGGATGGAGCTGGGCGGGGTGATTGGCGGTGCGGTAGGGGGGTATGGGGTGATGGGAGGGGGGACGTGTGGGAGGAGAGGGAGGCGCCACTGGATGAGGCGATGCGGCTGGGGGAGGGTGCTCGGGAGCCTCGGGCGACTGGTTCGGCAGCTGTGTCGGACGCTGGGGGCAAGGCGCCTCCGCTCTCGGGGGGCGAGGCTGGGCGGGTGGTGCCTGGCGCTGGGTTGAGCGCCGACAGTGCTGGGCACTGCGCAGGAACCGTCGACAGCGCTGCTGGGCGTTGGGTTTGGGAAGCCGGCGCGGTGTTTGGCGCTGGAAGCAAGTCCTCGGGCAATGCTGGGCAGGCTAGGGCGGCGGCAGGGGGGCAGGCTGCCTCGGGTCAGGCTCAATTTAATAGAGCGACTAGTTTTGGTGTTGAGTGTGGAGCTCAGGGCCAGGGGAACGGGGTTTCCCCCAGGTCTAGGGTTAGTTAAACGAGATAGGGAAAAGCTCTTGGAAAGATACGGTTATGGGGGTGGTTGAGGAGGAGCCTTGTATGGAGGAAGTGTTGATGGTGGGGGAGTCTGATGATATATACTCTGATTCTGATGAAGAGGAGGGTGTCCAAGATGATCCTCTTTGTCCTGTGATTAGACTTTCCTCAGCGGAGAAGCGAGAGCTCAGAGAGAAGTGGAAGGTGTCTTTAATAGTTACAGTGCTTGGGAAGAGAATTAGCTTTAACTATTTTGCCCAAAGGATACAAGCACAGTGGGCTAGGAAAGGGAAAGTCAGTATTACTAACCTGGAAAATGACTACTATGTCATTAAATTTACCCGGGTTGAGGATTATAATACTGTGATCAAGGGGGGCCCGTATATTATTTCCAACCATGTTTTGGCCTTACGGCCTTGGGTTCCTAATTTTAATCCTCATGATTGTTCGGTTAACAGGATTTTGACTTGGGTTAGGTTCCCGGGCCTTCCCATTGAGTATTATAGTGAAAATTTTCTCAGTAAAATAGGAGGTCTGGTTGGGAAGGTCCACCACGTGGACGAAACTACAATTGGTGCTATTAGGGGCAAGTTTGCAAGGGTTTGTATTGATGTTGATCTTGCAAAACCTTTGTTGTCAAAATTCTGTGTTCGTAACAAGGTGTTTTTTATTGAGTATGAAGGTTTACATAACATTTGTTATGATTGTGGAATGTATGGTCATTCTCAGGAGGGGTGCCCTAAAAGGGAGAAGGTTGTAAAAGAGAGTGTTGAGGGTGGTGTGGGGAGAACTGAAGGGAGCCAGGGGAATGGAGGGAATTTTGGACCCTGGATGGTGGCAAAGAGGTCTGCTAGACGTAGAACACAACCTTCAATTGTTCAAAATCATCCTCCTGACATCAACATTAATTTGAAGTCTTCCCTATCAAAGCCTATTGCTTTTCCAAGTGTCAAGGAGAAGCCTATTCCCAAAGCAAGGGAGGAGTCTGGAGCCGCTTCAGCTTTCACGACAGGATCTAGATTTGGGGCCCTGACGATTGAGGAAGTTCAAGATTCTGACCAGGGCAATGAGCATATTGATCAAAGCATGCCAGGTTTGGAGTCTGTTGAACCATCCGAGAAGGTGGTTGAATCTGTTAACCCTCTTTTTGTCTCCAAAGATGAAGCCCGGAGGGGACCCTGACCCTGGATGCACGAAGGATGAAGAAGATAAATGAGGTTAGTATTCCTATTCTTTGTGGTGATCCTGGGATTGGGAAGTCTATGGGAGTTAATAAAACTAGTATGAAAAAGCTAAAGGGAAAGCAAAAAAGTGTACAGAACAATATGGCTTCACCAGAGAAGAGGGGGCCTGCGGGTACCTCGGTGAGGCTCTCAGGAGCCCCTAATAAATACCTGGCTTAGGTGTGTTGGTGCGGTCAGTTATCCTCCTTTCTATGGATTTGTTGTGTTGGAATGTTAGGGGTGCGGCTAGCAAGGCTACCCGTATCCATGTTAATGATCTAATTAAACAATTTAACCCATCTTGTTTTGTTTTAATGGAAACTAAGATTAGTGGAGATAAAGCAGATGAGGTGGTTAAAAAGTTTAGGAACCGGAACTGTGTTAGATCGGAGGCTATTGGCCGGACTGGTGGGATTTGGCTTTTCTGGAAGCCAGATCGGGTTCATTTCGATATTATTAGCATGGATAAGCAGTTTATTCATTGCAAAGTGAGTGTCTCCGGTAATAAACCTTTTTTAATTACCCTGGTGTATGCTGACCCTATTTTAGCCAATCGGAAACGGCTTTGGGAGGTTCTTTACTCTATGAGTGTCAGCATATCTGAGCCTTGGTTTGTGGCTGGTGACTTTAATGATATTGCTTTTATGAGTGATCAGAGAGGGGGTTTGCATCATTATGTTAATCGCTGCCTTCACCACAAGAATAGTATGGATTTATGCGGGCTTTCTGATCTTGGGGCCTCTGGTCATAAGTTCACTTGGAAGCGCCACAGTACCTTTGTTCGTTTGGATAAAGTTTACGCTAATGTTTTAGCTCAGACTACTTTCCCTAAAAGTTCTGTGTTAAATCTCTTGTTCCGTCATTCGGATCACTGTCCTATTTTATTTAGGCTGATGAGAGGCAATCGTCCTAAGGGTGAGAGACCGTTCCGTTATCAGTTGGCTTGGGAGTCTCATCCTAAGTTTAAGAAATTTGTTCATGATAATTGGAAACCTCACTCGAATGTCCTTCAAGCTGCTGAAGGATTCAGGAATAAAGTGCTGGGGTGGAATAAAAATGTCTTTGGGCATATTATTAGGAGGAAGAATAAATTATTGAATAGGATGGAGGGCATTCAGCGTAGGTTGGAGGTTAGGTTTGATCACGGTTTGGATGGCCTTCTCAGAACCCTTCAGAAAGAGCTGGAAGCTGTGCTCAGACAGGAGGAGCTTCTTTGGTTTCAAAAATCTAGGAAGTCCTGGATCAGAGATGGGGATCGAAATACCAGGTATTTTCATCTCTCTACCATTATTAGAAGGCAGAGGAATATAATTGATGCTATTAAGAACTCTAATGGTGATTGGGTGTATGAGGATGAGGATATTCGGAGAGTGGCCCTGGAGTTCTATAAGGATCTGTTTAAAGAGGAGCCTGTTCATCTGGAGAGGGCTCACTCTGTTGCTACCTTTCCTATGGTTGGAGAGGGTAGCATTCTGGATGCCTTCTGCCCTATTTCCCTGAAGGAAATTGACCAAGCCATTTTTAGTATTGGGGCTACTAAAGCTCCTGGGATAGATGGTCTGCCTGCTGGTTTTTACCATAAGCACTGGGAGGTTGTGAAGGAAGGTATCTATAACTTTATCATAGGTGTTTTTAATGGTTCTCAGGATATAGAACTGGTGAATAGAACCCTTCTGGTTCTGATTCCTAAAATTGAGAAGCCTTCTTCCTTTTTGCATATGAGGCCTATCAGTCTTTGTAATGTTCTTTATAAGACTGTTACAAAGATTGTGGCTAATAGAATCCGCTGCATTCTTCCTGAGATCATCTGTCAGAATCAGGGAAGTTTTGTGCCTGGTAGACAAATGATGGATAATGAGGTGATTGCCCAAGAGATGGTCCACACTATGAAGATCAGGAAGGGGAAGAAAGGAATTATGGCTCTTAAGTTGGATTTGGAGAAAGCCTATGATCGCATCAACTGGATTTTCCTGATGGAGAGTCTGGAGAGAGCGAGGATCCCTGACAGTTGGAGAAGGTTAATTAAGGTTTGTATCTCTTCTCCTGTTTTTCAAGTTATGATTAATGGGGATATGTCGGAGGAATTCTCTCCGAGCCGGGGTATCCGTCAAGGTGACCCAATGAGTCCCTTCCTTTTCGTTATTGCAATGGAGAGGTTGTCTCATCTGATCCAAGATGCTGTTGATAATGGGAATTTCCACCCAGTGGCTATCAATAGTTTCTGTCCCCGGGTTACTCACTTATTCTTTGCAGATGATGTTCTGATCTTTCTGGAAGGTAATGAGGAGCAGTTGAGTATTATTATGGATATTCTTGATTGTTTCTGTTCGGCCTCTGGTCAGAAGCTTAATGTCCAAAAGTCTAGGATGATGTGCTCTAAAAATATGAACCAGAGAGTCTGTAAAAGGTTAAGTGATCTGTCGGGTATTCCTCTGACTAGCTCTCTCGGGAAGTATCTGGGTATTCCCCTCCACAGTGAGAGAGTGTCTAAAGTGTCTTTTAAAGATACTTTGGATAAAGCTAATATGAAGTGTGCCACGTGGAAAGCTAAGACTCTCTCTCTCGCTGGCCGTCTTACGTTAATTCAATCTGTTAATTATGCGACTCCCAATCACATTATGCAGGCTTGTCATCTTCCTGAACCTGTGCTTAAAGATCTTGACAAAATTAACCGTAGGTTCCTGTGGGGGGAAGCTGAGGAGGGGAGAAAGATCCATCTTGTTCCTTGGAGTGAGGTTTGTCAGCCTAAAGATATAGGAGGTCTGGGCATTAGGAAAGCCAAAGATAATAATAAAGTCTTATTAATGAAACTCATGTGGCGGATGTGGCAGTCTCCTTCAGCTCTGTGGGTCCAGCTCTTATGCGGGAAGTACCGAAAGGATAAGGTGTTTGGGGGGCCTAAGGATAGAGTGGTTAATTGTTCCTTTCTTTGGAAATGCATTAGTGCAGTTTTTGCTGAGTTTTGTTCTGGGATTGGGTGGAATGTGGGTAATGGCAGGTCCATCAGTTTATGGAAGGATATTTGGATAGGTAAGAAGCCTTTGTTGGAGGTTTGTACTTCCTTGCCTCCGTTGGACATTCAGGACTGGAGGATTGCTGATGTGGTGAATTCTGAGGGTGAGTGGATTTGGGATAAATTTGATTCCTACCTCAGTCTGGAATCGCTCCTTACTATTAGAGGTGTTCACATTAGTAATCAAAATGATGACAAGGACAGTTACTGTTGGGCGCTGACAAACAATGGGACCTATTCGTGTAAATCTGCTTTTCAGGCGTTCTATCAGGGATTGGATTCTTCCTCCCCTGGGGTGTGGAAGACGATTTGGGCCTTGAAAGTGTCGTTCTGTATTAGGAGCTTCATGTGGCTTGGGGCTAGGAATAGGTTGCTTACTAATTCGGATAGAAAAAGGAGGCACCTGGTGGATTCTGGAGCCTGTGGCAGATGCAGAGGGTTTGAGGAGACTTTGTGCCATGCTCTCAGGGATTGTGAGAAAACTAAAGAGGTTTGGAGGAGAATTCTCCCTAGGGATGTGCTACCTTCCTTTTTAGCCCATTCTGAAAATGATTGGTTTGTAGATGGAATTAAAGGGATTCTTCTGCCTGGGGATCAAGGTGTTCTTCTTTTTGTGGTGGCTTGCCATCAGATTTGGAGATGGCGGAACGAGGAGATCTTTGGAGGAGGGGTGGTTTCTCAGCCAAATGTCCTTGATTTCTTTTCTAAGAAGATTAGTACCTTGGTTGAGAGTTTTGTTGAAGACCCCTTAGCTAGGGATGTTCAGAGGAAGGAGGTCAATCTTTTAGGCTGGTGTAGGCCGAGTGAAGGTGTGGTTAAGCTCAACACTGATGGTTCTTGTCTAAGAGACGGGAGAATTGCCGCAGGAGGGGTCCTTAGAGACGATGGTGGCAGGTGGGTTTCTGGCTTCTCTCAGAATTTGGGTATTGGTTCTTCCTTTTCTGCAGAGCTATGGAGGATTTTCTCTAGCCTGAAGCTTGCCAAGGATCTAGGGGTGAAGAAGCTTCTGGTTGAGTCAGATAACCAAGAAGCGGTTAAAATGATTTCTGAGGGCAATGCTGTTTGCCGGAATAGCCTGAACATTATTAAAGGAATTAAAAGGATTGGTTGCTCCTTTGAGTCTATTAGGTTTGCTCATATTTATAGGGAGCAAAACCGCGTTGCGGACCGTCTTGCGATGGAAGGACACTCTAGTTTGTTGGGTCTTTCTACCTTTTCTTCTCCGCCAGTCTTCATCTCTTCTTTGATCTTGGAGGATGTGGTGGAGGTCAGTTTTCCTAGGCTGATCCCGGGTTGAGCGGTTTTTTTTTTGTGTTTTTCTTTTCCTTTCCTACCAAAAAAAAAATTTGAACAAAAAATATTAAGTGGAAATTAATCAAAAATCAAATTGTTATTTTTATTTATATTTCTATTTATGAAAACTATTTTTATGTATTTTATCACTATACAATTTTAAATCTTAAAATATCAGAATATCACAATTTTAATTTTGTTTTTGTTAATTTTTCAGTTAATCACTTATAGGAAAAAAACCGTCAGATTTGATATTTTAATAAAAATTTATTTAAAAGAATAGAACACTTGTAAATAATTTATCAAATAATTTACTCAAATATTAATTGAATAAAAATAGAAAAAATAAAATATTATATAATTATAAAAAAAAGAAGATAGTACTTTGAAGAGAATGTTGTTAGAAAAAAATGACTGTATACTTGAATACTCTTACGGGACGTTTGATATTCTATTGGGATAAGGATACAGATTAGGATAAAGATACAAATTGGGATAGAGATAAATGGTTAGAATAAGGATAAAAATATGATAGTCAAGAATTATTATTTAATATTTCTCTTATTTAATATTTGGTATGTAGGATAAGGATAAATAATATATTTTACTATTTTAACCTTATTTAAACTACATAATATTAATTTGAGACTTTTCCATCTTATTAAAATCGCAGAAACTTATCCCGCCTACTTATACCACCGGATTTGAGGAATAAGACTCATATCTCGTTTTTATCTCCCTAACCTATCTCTAAAACAAACATGTGATAACTCGTCTTAATTTTTTATCCATATCCCTATGTTTTTATCCCCTCTAAGGCTCTAACAAACACCCGTTAAGTGCAAACTTAAAATTCAGATATGGTAGGTGTAATTTACCCGAATTAAGCCTATAAATAGTCTTGTATACACAGCAACACAGTGAAAAACATTTCATAATTCTAAACTACATAAAGTTTTTATTTATTAAATTGGAACTTAACTTATACACAAAACGATAATATATACATCAAATAAGCTCATAATGCAGTAGTCTACGAATTATTTATAAGTTCACATCGCATAAAATAATTAAATAAATAAGAATGATATAGAAAAAATTAATTTTTGTTTTTTTTTTTTTTTCTTTTTTTTTCTTTTTTTGAGATATATACATTTACATATTTACATATTTGCACAAATTTGTATCCATGAAACTTCAATTAAATCTGCCATGGCAAGATCAACATTTTACAGACACTTGTGGAAGATCATCTTGTTGTTCTTCATTACTCCCTACTTTTGAACTTCAGTCTTGCCTCGATTCCTTTCCGTTACCTCTGATTACAATGATTATGGATTGCCTGCGAATAAAGTATAAAACTTCATATACATACAAACATAGTTGTTAAAGGCGCAAGGCGGACTAAGACGCTAAGGGGTCCTGGAGCCTAGGCTCTAGGCGCAAGGTGAGGAGCGCGCCTTATAAGAGTAAACCAAAAAAACACACTTATGATCTTACAAACAAAAATAAAACCACATAAAAACATGATACTAAATCATAAATGTCAAAAACACCAAATTAAGTTCATACTTCATAAAAACACTAACAACGTCTTAAGTATATGTATCTAACTATAAATAATGCTACTAAACTAATAATCATTCATTGTAAAGCAGTTATTTAAAAAAGCAGTATTTCAAAAAAAGTAAAGCAGTTAAAAATAAAAAATTGTAAAACCGTCAGGCGCACACCAGGCTCTAAGGCGCGAGTAAGGCGCACAAGGCGAGAGCCTTCTGAACAAGGCCTCAATTTCAAGGTTTAAGGCGCAAGACCTTGAGCCTTGCTCAAGGCGCGTCTTTAACAACTATGCATACAAGATCAAATTGAGAGCTGTAACCGAGTTAAGCCAAGACCAAAACTTGAGGGTCGGCAAAAACGGACAAGCCCAAGCATAACATCTTGTTTAAACTCGGTTCTTTAAGAAAATTATCTAATTATGAGCTGCTCATTGTTCACGAGCTTTACTCGCGAACAACTCATTCATTTTGCTCACGAACTGCTCATTAATTATATTCAGACGCATATAAGCAATGTAGTTTTGAAACCTACAAAACTAAAGTTTCACACAATCTACACAGTATTACATCTCCCCCTTAATAGAAATAATATTAATAAAAAAATAATCAAACAGAGCTTGCTCAAAAGCCTGTTCATGAACATCATATCGAACTTGTTCATGAACTTATAACTGAGCTTGCATGCGAGCTTTTGAGCCGAGTTTCACCACGTTCAAGCTCGGCTCGTTTAGGAATCGAGCTTCAAAATCATGCTCAAGCTCAGCCTGTTCACAAATCAAGCCGAACACTGGGTCGCTCATGAGCGGTTCATCTCATTTACAGCCCTAACCTTTTACCATCAGCATTTGGAAGCATGCCAGTATATGTGGAAGTAAAAAACAATTCACATTTCAGTTCCTAATTATCTGTCGCCTAGAAGCTATGAATCAGTAAACAATAACAAAATATTATCCCAAGCATCGTACAATACTATTCGTAAAGAAACCATTTGATCTAAAAACTTAAGCATTGTGCAACAATAGTAGCTTTTATTATTATTTTCTCTGATAAGATAGCTTTTATTATCATTTTCTCTTATAAGGTTGCCACAATTTGAACCCTCAAACCATTGATCTAAGAGGCTCTGATATTACGTAACAGAACCATTTGACCCCAAAGCGGATAGGTAAGGCTAAAAATAACTTTTGTTTATTATTTTCTTTGACACTATCAAATTGTCTGCTGTCAAGTTCCCAGAAAAGCTTCTAAACAAATGCAGCACTATGAAACAAATTAGTAGCACAAAAATTTGAAAATTGCAGACGTGGTAAGAACATAGACGCCACTTTCAGATTGTTCAGTTTCATATACCTGTTCTAATAGACTTAATAACATCTTAATTCATTGCCGAATTGATGATATAAATCAGAAATCATTTCAAACATTTTCTCAAGCATGACACAGTACTACTACACGGCTGGATTTTGTAAGTCACCAGAAAAATATCCAAACAGAATACAGTACTCAACAAATTAGTACAGCGGTGAAAATCATATGTTACAAGACTGTTCGATCTCATAACCTATTAGGGGTCCAACTTAATTTGCTAAAATATATTAGTGACACCAAAATGCATAAAGTCAGACCCAAAATTTGGTGCAAGTCTCACTAAGTCTGGCCACACATTCACCAGGACTAAACATGTTCAATGTATGCATCAATTTTTGCTTTCACCTTTCAATAAATAAGTTGGAACTTGAAACTAAGGAATGTCATAATCTGAGTCGAAAAACAGCAACCCGAAATCATGAAGAATTACTGTCAGGCTGGATGAATGAATTTAGAATCGAATTTAGAATCCTACTTATTCAGTGATATTGTTTTCTACTTTAATAAAAACTCATATCCTCTAGTCCTTCATACTTGATTCAAATAATCATTAACCAATCTTTGTAGTGAAAGAGGAAAAAGCAGGCATACCTTTACAATGATCACTTAATACTTCCAATGCGGAATTGAAGCCCAGCAGTATTGATTTTGCTCACCTGGCTGCAGTATCAAGTATACCTGCACAAACAAAAAGGATCTCACAAGTATAAATTCACATAAACCAAGGAAGCCCAATAGCAATTTCGAAACAAAGATGAGGTGTGGCCATACCAATTAACTGGCTGTTTGATCAGAACCGCTAGTCAATTGAGGAGAATTAATGGGCATTACAATTTGAGTGTGTCCAGCATCCGGAGCAGGTATTCCTACAAAAACACAGAATAAGAACGGAAAATTAGCCTAAATAAGGTTATGCATCTATTTTTAAAACACATAGATAACCTATATATTACTGTAGTAAAAACACTTAGCATAAACAATTGAAATTCTAAAACACTGCCATGCAATGGCTTTAGACTAGAAATGTTAATTTGTCCAGTGCAGAAAGTTTAACGGCAGCTCACTTCACTTATTAATATGCTAATAGAAAATAAGAGTAGCTTGAAACAAAAATAATTGCCTGAAGGATGAGGTGGTTGGGTAGAGGGAATGGTAGATGCCGCTGTTCTGTTGGCTAATCCACTAAATTCCACAATTTGATGACCTGGCATTCCATAATTGTGGACGGCGGCATAACTGTGGATTCCAGGTACAGGTTGATTGAATTGTCCACGCGAGTTTACTCCAGGATTAACAGTCCCTGGCATGCCATATACCTGAACATATTGCTGACCAGTATAAGGATTATAAACACCCTGGGAAAAGACCAATAGAACACAAATCAGCTTTTAACTTTTTGATATAAAGACAGAAAACTGAAATTTAAAATACTGACCTGTGGATAGGCAAATTCAGACCCATAAGTTGCATACCTGCAAATAAAGAAAAGAACTGAATTTCCTGAGATAAAAGACAACTAATGTGAGATACTTTTGTAATTAAACATGATGACCCAAGAATTCCTGTCAAATATTGACAGATGTTCACATAATTTGAACTGCTGAAAATAATTGAGCCAAAATGCTTTTGAAATTAAACAGAATGCAATTACTCTCATGCCCAAGTATTATCTAATTAGACAACTTGATTTTCAATATTCAAGTTCAGCAGTGACAGAATCAGTATATAAACGTCTCGTGCCCGTGCCCGTGTCTGTGTCCATTTCATGTCCATGTCCATTTTCTGTTCAAGGCTGTAAATGAAGGTTCAACATAGCTTATATTCATAAGCTAAAGAGCACCCCAAACAAACACAGAAACGGAAACGGACACCATAAACAAAGACCATGAATCCTCAAACCTGATAACCTATGTTGCAGGGACACAGACACAGAAATGGAAACTAACACTGTTTCCATAAACATTATTTCTAAAACATAACCTTCATAAAATAAGATTGACACGGACAAAAGCTACTAAAGAGGAGTGTCCTAGCAACATAGCTGGTAACCATGAAGGGCATCAAGTGAATGGCATTAAGTCAGAGTGTTATTTACCATCAACCTGAAAATGCTAGACTCTCAAATTGAATTCAAATATAAACCTATAGAATAAAAGAATCAACAAATTATCCAGATAAACAACAATCTTCTCAATTCTAACTCACCCATAAGGAGGATAGAAGAAACCAGGTTGATAACCGTAGGGGTTTTGTTGATGATAGCCAGAACTTCTATTAAAAGGACTTCTAGATGAATTCACGCTTCCAAACGGAGAAATCGGCGATCTCTGATGACCTACAAAATAAAAACCAGAAGAGTTAAGAAAATTGAAAACACACAACGGACAAAAAAAAAGTAGAAGGAACAGAATATACCGTAAGGTAGAGAAGGAAAAGGAGAAGGACGGCCAAGGGAAGCAAGATTACAATTAGCTCGACGACCATCAATAATTGGATTAGGGTCAGCACAAGCTCTCCGGGCAGAATCAGGATCACAGAAAGTAACAAACCCATAACCTTTAGAACGGCCAGTATTCTTGTCGGAGATGACGACGGCTTCAAGGATATCGCCGTACCGTTCGAAATGACGGCGTAGAGTGTGGCTCTGAGTTTCCCATGCCAATCCTCCGACAAAGACCTTGGTATATGTGGTATCGCCGAACGGAGAATTCATTTCATATCCTTGAAGATCGAATTAGGAAGAGGATGTTGTGATTCTCTTCCGAATGGAAAGGAGGATGAAACGATGACGGCGATTTGAGAATTGAAATCGGAATTCAATCAGGAGAGATGGTTACCTTTCCATTGAAATTCAAATTGGAGAGAGAGAGAGGCTGACGTGGAAATAGACTTTGTGCTCATCCAAACAAGAATTACTAAAATAATAATAATAATACCAATCATTATTATTTTGGAAGGTTCTGGATCCTATTCTTAATCGGATTAAAGAGTGCCTATTCAATTTGAATTTTAAAGTCCATTTAATTTTTTTTTTTTTTTTGGCATAAAGCTCATTTAACCCCTTTAACTATAGGTTCAAATTCAATTAGCCCTTTATTTTATATAAATCAGCAATCGGATGTAAAACTCTCCAATCAAACACAAAACTAAAGAGATCTAACTATAAAGTCTAACTAAACCCAAACCTTTTTTCCCTCACTCTCTTTTAACGGATAATATTTTATCTTTAATTCCTTTCATGTTAAAGTCATAGTGAATGTGAAATAGTTGATCGACTAAGTAATATTTTCAAGTTCACAACTATTATTTTTTAATGTATTTTTCTGTATTGCAATTTTAAATTAGTTTCCAGTTTTCCTAAGACGAATGCTATGATGGTAGTTAGCATACCATGGTATGTTGTACTAAAAAAAAGAAAGAAACAAGAGCAATGTTGCAGTATAACTCTTTTTCTAGCATAGATATTTTACTGGTGAAAAAAGGAATAGAACTCCTAAGTTTAGTGGTTCTCAACTTTCCAACAGTTGCAGCAGAAGAGGTAGAGGAGTTCATAGATCTGGAATTAAGTTGAAATAAAAGAGCAAGAATATATCATTTTTACAATTTTATCTCAGGCTCAATGAAACTCTTTTCTAGAACCTGTACAAATTGTTTATTGTAGAACCTCATCTGTGCAAAAGAAAGAGAGCAGAAATTATATCCGTTAAGAGAGAGAGAGAGAAAGAAAGAGAGCTGACATTTAGTTAGGATTTAGTTTGATCTTTAGTTTAGTTTGTATTTGATTGGAGAGTTTTGTATAATTGTGGGACCTCATTGCTGATATATGAAGATTGGGGGGCTAATTGATTTTGGCACTGTACTTTGAGGGGCGAAATGAGCTTTATGCTTCTTTTTTTTTAAAGGCTAAGGTGCAAAAAATACCCCTAAATAAAGGTTGGGATAGGGATAAGGATAAAAATATGATAGTCGAGAATTATTATTCAATGTTTGGTACGTGGGATAGGGATAGGGATAAAATGATACATTTTACTATTTTAACCCTATTTAAACTACATAATATTAATTTAAGGGATAAGATGGATTTTTCCATCCTATTAAAATTGCAGGAGCTTATCTCACCTCCTTATACCACCTCCCTCCTAGGATAAGAAGCTTATCCCCCATCCGTCTTCTATCTCCCAAACAAACACGGGATAACTTATCTCGTGTTTTTTTATCCTTATCACACCTCCTATATCCCTTCTAACAAACACCCCGCTAACGTTTTGGGTCGGGGGCAATTTTACCCTTAACGTCTAAAATGGTGCAATTTTACCTCTAACGTTGGTAGTCAAGAGCAATTTTACCCCTAACGTTGGTAATTTGGGTTAATTTTAAACACTATTATAAAATATAAATATTTTTGTCTCTTATTCTGCATCAAATGCATATCAATTCGTTCTTAAAAAAAAAAGGATTTCATGTTTTTTATAATTTAATACTCCATCCATTCCATTATATAGGTCATTCTAGCAAATTGGTTTTTTCCCTAAATATAAGTCATTCTAGGATTCCAATGCTTATTGTCCAATAGTGATATGAGAGAGAATTATTTTTTGTATTGGTACATGTGTTTTTTAATATTCCAATGCTTATTGCCCAATAGTGACATGTGAGAGAATTTTTTTTAGTTAACCAATATATTTCTTAATTTGTGTGAAATACCCTAGAATGACTTATATAATGGAATGGATGGAGTAATAGAATTGGAGATTAATATTTATAAATTTGGTGAATTTTTTGAAATTTTTTTTGTCTAATTCGTACAAAAGACATTATATTTTTTTATTTTTTATTTTTTTCCACATCCCAATATATGTTTGTGATTTGTTAGTGATAAAATGATGCACCTGTGAAGTATAGATGACAAGATTCATGATCGAGAAGACAATTTGATGAATTATTTCTCAAATTAACCCAAATTATCAACGTTAGGGATAAAATTGCTCTTGGCTACTAACGTTAGGGGTAAAATTACACCATTTTAAATGTTAGGGGTAAAATTGCTCCTGATCCAAAATGTTAAGAGTATTTTTGCACCTTAACCCAAAAAACATAAGGTTAAATCTCAATTAGATTTTTTATTTATTTATAAAAATGCTTATTACTAGGTTTCAAAAAAAAATGCTTATTACACATTAGATAGGACAAGTAAAAAAATCATCACAAAGTCTATAAAGTATGTAAAAAAAACCCATAAAAGTATAAAATATACGCACAAAAAAAAATACTCATTCCGTTTCATATTATCTCTCTTTCTAGAGGTTTTTTTGTTTCATAGTTCATATCGTTCATATCATGTTATATAATCAATACACATTAAATTACTTTCTGTGTGTTATAAAACATGGATTTATGGATATTAATTAAAATAAATAATTTATTATATAATAAATACGTAGTGAAATCAATAAATAAACGACAATAAAGTTTTTTTTTTCTAATATCCTTATTTTCTATATAACTTTCCAAAAATACACCTAATAAAACAATAGAACATAGAGTAAAAAAAAACAAATTGAAAGTTAATTTGACCTTATTTTTTTTGGCAAGCATGAAAAGAAAACACACAAAAAAGACTAAGGCAGAATTATCCTCGGAAAGCTAACACAAAAAAAGGTCATCTAACAACAGCTTTCGAACCTCCTGTGGCGGAAAAGAAAGAACAGAAACTCCAAAGTCAAAATCATGAGCCATACCAGCCAAACAATCAGCAACCCGGTTCTGCTCCCGGAAAACATGACGAACCTGAACACACTCAAAATTCCTGATAAGATGTTTAATACCTTTAAAGAGATTCCGACCAATACAACCAGCAATGTCATCTCCATTAAGAGCATCCACAATCTCGGAATTGTCCGATTCAATCTCAATCAAACGGTAGCCCTTATTTGAACCAAGAGAGATACCCGAGAAGAGCCCCCAAAGCTCCGCATCATAGGAGGACCCTTTACCAATCTTATGATCGAATCCAGCCACCCAATCTCCATGACTGCCATGAATGACTCCGCCAGCCGAAATGGATCTGTCACTCATCCTCGAGCCATCGGTATTAAGTTTAAGCCACTCCACAGGAGGTCTCACCCAGTGAACATTAGTCTCAACACGAGAAGGCCCATAACTGTCTTCCCCCGAGTTATTCCATACCGCCTGAAAATCATTAACAGTCGAATGGATTACCAATAAAAAGTTCGAGGGGGTTTCCTCTTTTCTATCAAACACAAAATAATTACGCCACCGCTACAAGAGCCAACAGCAAGTGATAAAAGTAATTTGCCAATTATTAATCGAGTTTAGCTCCTTATCCCAGAGGCACTATGAAAACCAATCTAGATCCGGTTTTGCAAAGAAGATAGACATCAGGCGAGTCGGAACAAGGTATCGACATACATCCCCATTCTGCTGACAGTCACGGAGAGTGTGAGTTATATTCTCACAATCAAGCACACAACAAGAGCAAAGATCCATAGAAACCAGGTGTCTGCGAAATCTCTCTTGGTTCGTTAAAAGCTTATGGTGAGCAGTCAGCCAAACGAAACTGCGCAATCTTTGTGGAATTCTTAAGTCCCAGATTTTTTTCCAATGACCCGAAACAACACCTACCAAAGGTTCGTGAACAAGGTCATAGGCCGATTTGCAAGTAAATCACCCAGAATTAGAACCATCCCAGATACGAACATCAAAATCAGCCCCATCCAGGCTAAGTTTAACACTTCGAATCCTCAAAAGCCAATCCATGTTAAGAAACGGTTCAATCCTATCCCAATCCCAATCTCCATTACTATTGACATAGTCCGCCACCCTCAAACCAAGAGCAGAAGCATGAGATTTTGGATTAGCTACATCAATCAGTTTAACATTGTTCACCCAAACATCACTCCAAAACCTCACATCAGTCCCATTTTCAACATTCCATTTAACCCCACTGCAAAATTCCTGGAATACAGAGTGGAAGCTCTTCCAAAGGAAGGAACAGTACTTAACACGACAAATCCCTCCAAATACGGCATCTTTCATATATTTACCAAGAATGACTCGTACCCATAAATGTTTATATATAACATTTTAGGCAAAGTATACAAAAATGTTCATCGTTTTTGCCTTATTTGTAAATAAATGTGTGTGGTTTAAAAGTTTTTAAATAATTTCATATTGTATGTTTTTTTTTGTAAAATAAAGTATTTAAAACGATGTTGTTAAGTTCTGATGACAATCAATAACATTTTTAATTTTTTTTAAATTACGTTTATATATTGAAAAAATACAGACCCCAAAATCAAATTGCACCAGTGTAAAATGAACTTAAATATCAATTTAGTTCATAAATTGTCAAATTAGTAAAATATATAATGTCCATCATATGGTTTATCGTTTCGATTTAGGGAGTTTTTTGTAGGGTTATATAATTTTCTTAAGATAAAAATATTTTTGGTTCTAATCAGAACTTAACTGTGTAATTGTAATACTTTGTTTTGTAAATAAAACATACCACGAGCTTCTATTTACAACCATGTGCAATTTTTTTTACTTTTCTCTGATATTTATACCAGTTAATTTAGCCCTTTTTTTTATTAAAATTGAACTGGTAACAGAAAATAATATAAAATATTAATTAAAATCGAATTGAAAATATAAAATAATCAAACAGTAATTAAACTAAAAATATCATAAAATATTTATTAAAATCGAACTGAGAATATATACATATCTAAAAAGGGAAAAAACATCATTAGACCATTGATCTTTCATTTGTTGGTTTATTAAGTTCTTGATCTTTTATTTGGATACATTAAGCTTCTGGTCATTTATTTTTTATCTCATTAAGCCCTTCTTACTAAATTAGCAAGTTGAGAACATTTAATTCTGTTAAAAAGACATTATTAATTTCATTTAAATTTGAAATTATAAAAAAAAATTATCTAAATTTGAAATTATAAAAAAAAATTACAGTTTGAATTAAGGTTTTTATAGTTTTTCTATAACCATATTATACATCAAAAACTGCTTTCAAACAGTGAAAAATACAAATTTCGAATGCATGTGCAATGAATAACACTCTCTTAGTTTTATATTCAAAAATGATTTTTTTTATCATCAAAAGGTTTAATGTGATAAAAAAATAAAAGATTGAATGCTTAAAAATAAAAGATCAAGAGTTTAATGAACAAAAAAAAATAAAGATCCAGAAGACTAATGATGCTTTTTATTTAAAAAAAAAAAACTAAATTTTTATTTCAAATAGGTCCAATTGGTAGTTTCAAGATACATTGAAAAATTATTTTGTATTTTAGATGGTTACAGATGTAATTGACTTTTAAAAGTATAGGTTAATAACTACATTGGTCCATAGGTCTGAATACTCTGATATTTCAGAAAAGGTCAGGAATAAAAAATCTTTGGTAGAAGAGCTTCAAAAGCAGTTGGCTTTGGAACCTTTAAATGTGTTTTTGTTGGAAGAAGAGAGGGTGATGGTTTATCATTTGCAGAAATTAATGGTGCAAGAAGAGAGTTACTTTAAACAGAAGGCTCGAATTACTTGGTTAAAGCTTGGAGATCAGAACACTGGGTTTTTTCACAAGCAGTTCAAGGCTAAGAAGGTAATGAATAAAATCAACTCTCTTTGTTTGACGGATGGGAGTGTTGTTGAGTCTCAAAATGACATTAGTGCTGCTATAATTAGCTTTTATAAGAAGTTATTGGGTACTAAGGGAGTTATCAGTCAACATATTGATCCTTTGATTATTAATAAAGGTCCAATTGTGGTTCCTGAGGATTTTGAGTCTTTGATTGCGCCTGTGTCTGCTGCAGAAATTAAAGCTGCCCTTTGGAGCATTGATTCTAATAAGGCTCCTGGCGTGGATGGTTTTAACAGTATGTTTTTTAAGAATAGTTGGGAACTTGTGCATGAAGATTTTATTGGGGCTGTGCAAGAATTTTTTATATCGGGGAAATTATTGAAGCGGGTAAATGTTACAGCTCTTGTCATCATACCCAAAGTTAGGGATCCTCAGGGGCTTGGGGATTATAGACCTATTGCGTGTTGTTCTGTTCTTTATAAGACTATCACTAAAGTCTTATCTAATAGGCTTGGTAAACTACTTCCTCACCTTATTAGTCCTAATCAATCAGCCTTTGTTTCAGGGCGTAGAATTGGAGATAATATCTTGATGGCTCATGAACTTGTTAGAAATTACCACAGAAAAGGTAATGGTCCTAATTGTGCACTTAAAGTTGATCTTAGGAAAGCATATGACTCTATAGAATGGGATTTTCTTGAAGAGTTGTTATTGGGGTTTCATTTTCCTATTACTTTTATTAATTGGTCATGGCTTGTGTGAGAAGTCCTACCTTCTCTATTGTTGTTAATGGTAGTTTGGAAGGTTTTTTTCCTGGTGCCAAGGGACTGAGACAGGGGGATCCCATGTCCCCTTTGTTATTTGTCTTATGCATGGAGTATTTGACTAGGTTGCTATTGTTTGACATGTCCCCTCAATTTCAGTTTCATAAAGGATGTGAAGCTCTTCAGTTAAATCACTTGTGTTTTGCTGATGACTTATTCTTGTTTTGCAAAGGAAATCTGGATTCAGTTAGGGGTATTATGAGTTGTTTGAAGATTTTTGAGGAAACTTCAGGTTTGCACATTAATGAAGGAAAAAGTACTATTTTTTTAGTGATGTGTCTGCAGAAGTTCAAAATAGTATATTGGGGTTTCTTCAATTCTCAGCAGGGTCATTACCAGTAAGATACTTAGGTGTGCCTTTGATTTCCACTAGACTTTCTCGAGTGGACTGTAATGTTTTAGTGGAAAAGCTTACTTCTAAGATTGATGCCTGGGGTAATCGGTTTCTATCATATGGAGGGAGGTTACAATTGCTAAAGTCAGTCTTGAGAAGTATGCAGGTTTTTTGGTTGTCTGTGTTTATTTTACCTAAATCTGTCATACAAGATATTGATAGGAAATGTAGGAATTTTCTATGGGGAGGTAAAAGTGATTCAAATAAGGGGGCTATAGTGGCTTGGAAGGATGTGTGTATAAGCCTAAAATGGAAGGAGGTTTAGGGGTGACTGATTTGCAAGTTTGGAATCGTGCTGCAATTGGAAAGTGGATTTGGGACTTGGTAAGTTTGAAGTCTACCTTATGGGCGCAATGGGTTATTAGAAACAAGTTAAGGAGATTGAGTTTTTGGGGCATTACTAAGCCTTTGGATGCTAGTTGGTGTTGGAGGAATATTGTGAAGATAAGGACTGATTTTAAGCAGTTTTACATGTATATTCTTGGTGATGGTAGCTTGTTTTCTTTTTGGCATGATCCTTGGGCTAATGGTTCTAGTATTGTTGATTTATTTCCTCATCTAAATATGAAGGATACTGATGTGGCCAAAGGAGCAAAAGTGGTGGATTGTTGGAGGAATAATAGGTGGTTTTTGTCTGATCCTGTAGATAATGTAACAGAGGCTGCTTGGGAATATATTCAACAATTTCGAGTGACTACAATGAAGGATAAAGTGTTTTGGACTGAGGAAATTTCTGGTGTTTTCTCTGTAAGGTCTGCTTATCAAGCTCTGCGAGTTAAACAAAATAAGGTGTCTTGGTGTCATTTGGTGTGGGGAACTCATCATATTCCTAGGATCGGTTTTACTCTGCGGCTTGCAATTAAGCAAAGATTGAAGGTTAAAAGTAGACTTTTTCGTTTTGGAATTGTTGCTAATAAATCTTGTTGTTTCTGTGGTTTAGCAGATGAGACTGTTCCACATTTATTTTTCTCTTGTCCAGCAATTCAACCAGTTTGGAGGGAGATTGCTGTTAGATGTCGTGCTCCACTTGTTAATGTTTCTTGGTTTCGATGTGCGGCATGGTTATGCAAGAAGGCTGCAGGTAAGACTCTCCTGGCTCATGTGAGATGTTTGGCTTTTGCTGTTGCAGTTTATGAGATATGGAAAGCTCGTAATATGCTATGTTTTCAACAAATTCAGCCACAATATGGAGGTTTGATCAGGAATATTTTGTATACTGTTAGGAGTCGGCTTTGGTCGGAAAAGAATGCTGGTAATAGTGTATGGGGTTTATGGTTTTGAGGTGTGATTTAGTCTAGTTGGTATTGTTTCTGGTTTTTTTTTTGTTGGGTTATAAAGCTGCAAAGCTTTGTTCATGTACTGGTGTGTTTTGATGGTTTTGTTCTAATATCAATGTTTACTTTTCAAAAAAAATAACAACTACATTGGAGATCTAATTAATTTTCAATATATAAGTTAAATATAACTAGTATGAAATCTTTTTTTAGTTTTTTTTTTGTTATTAGTATAAAAATTTTAAATACAAATATTATTTCATTAATTAGTTGTATACTATTTCAAACCAAACTAATGAAATATAAATAAATTTAATAATGTAATTATTTATTTTTTTAAAAAAATTTAAAAAGTTATTTTAAATAAGAAATTTCAACCTTGTTTTACTCTTGATTTTAGAGATTGTCAAATACGATTGACTATCACATAAAATTGATCATGAAAAGATATAAATTATTAGTTTTTTTCATCGAGAAGTTGTAAATCATTAGTTGTAGTGTTGATATTGTTTGTAGAAAAATGACTCTGCCTGAATGAGTCATTTCTGTCATCTTTTAAGTTGTTCAATGTATTCTAAAAATAATTACAAATAAAGTATAGTATAAATTTAAATGAAAATAAAATAAAAATAAATATTTAAACTGGAAAAACTATAAAAACCACATTTATTTAAATGTGGAATCGCGTCAATATCACATAGAATTTTTTTAGGTTGTTACGTGTTTAAAGGTTACACTAGATAAGAAAGGGTAAAGTACAAAACTAGACCTTAGGAGAAGTCCATTTACATTTGTAAACTCGTTTAGACATATGCTACTAAACTACACTTCTATATATTTTTTCAAAAATGCCCTTACAAACTCCTCATCTTCTTCAACCTATCTTCTTCTTGAATGTTTAGAGTAAATTTCTACAACCTAAGAACAATGAATAAAACAAAAGTAAGCACAATGAAGAACAATTATTGTTTCAACCTAAGAACAACGAGAAAACAGAAACAGAAACTAAGCACAATGAAGAACAAATAGAAGTAAATTTTGAATGTTTAAAGTAAATTTTTACAACCTGATCTCTTCATAATTTTAAATGTTTAAAGTAAATTTAATGACTTATATTTCATAAAAATGCTAACCCGGGTTAACATTTTATGAAACGTGAACTCTGTTTCATAAAATGTAAACCCCAATTATAAAATCTATTATCTATATTCTAAAGTTGTAGACAAATTATCTGACGTGTCATTTTCTTATTCTCTAACAGCTGAGTTGTGATTTTGTAATTTCTTGTGATTATTTAATTTGTTTCACAATCTGTATATCAAGATATTGAACATTTACTGTTTCCAAACCCTTCTATCATGTCCACCTTCTTCATTTACGGTTTCAAAACCCACTCCCATCAACTGTTTCTCCATCTCTCTCAAATCCAAAACTGTCTCTCAATTATCTACTCTCTCTTCCTCAACTACTGCTTCGTTTCCGATTTCGTCCATTCCTCTAGTCTCCCTCTCCTCGATTTCAATCTCTCTCTCTCTCTCAATCCAAATCAGACGGTAATCTATAGATATATCGAGAATCAATTGATGTAATGTGATGGTTAGATTACTTTTTTTCCCTCATCCTCAATCCATTTCTAACTAGGTCATATTTTCTCTTGATAATCCTTGGTTTTACTCTACCTTTTTTGTTATTTGTATAGCTGATTGAAACCCTGTGTTTTTTTCTCAGTTCACTGGAGAAGGTGTTCCGTTTAAGGACGAATGGCCTTTTGCTTCTCTTCTTCTCTCTATTCAGAGGGTGGTGGTAGCACTATTGGGTCAGAGAACATGAAAATTGAAGGTAATACTCAAGTTCCTTTTGATTTCTTACTATTTCTTACAAGTTTGATCAATATGGGTAATGAGTTTGGAAAATTTTCCAAAATTGATGTTCAACTAATTTAACTATTATGAGATTAAACAATACTAAGTTTGAAGGGCTGATTTGAGTGCTTGCGGATATACATTCATCCTTAGTTCTTGGTGGTTTACCTCCTTTTAAAGTTCAGCATTGCTTTGATAAGTGCCTCGGATATTTCTGCTCCTCACTATTTTTTGGATTTTGAAGACTATTCCTACTTAGAAGTTTGTTTCTTTTGGTTTTGAATTTAATTGTTTAATTTATGTTTCTGCAATTTGAAGTTGGTTATTTATTTTCTTATGCACTCTGTTTGTTAAAATGCTTAACATGGATGTTGCTTCCTAGAATGTGATGATTGTGGGATTTGTTCAAGTGAGATTTTCTAATAGAGCATTTTAAATTTTTAAAGAGATGGGGTCAATTGGGATTATGCTTGATTCAGTCACAATTAAGGGAATTTGTGGGGCATTTCAAGCGTCTAGAATCTTGGTTTAGCTAAAAGGTTATGCATTACTTTGAAATATAGTCTTCGGGAATTCATTAGTTAATATTTTTGGCTTAAGGAATTTTGGATTGAATAAATGGAGAGGAATGATATTAAATAAGGTTTACATGAATTAGGAAAAGTTTGATGCTAACGACATTGAATTATGGGCCATTAAAGTGTTTTGCAAGTGTTTTTTCTTTCAATTTTGTTTGTGAATTTTATGTGTGATTTTACTATGATGGATCGTTTTGTTATAGTAAAAGTTTGTTCATGCTTTATTCTCAAGTTTTGCATTAGGTAAAATGCCTCCTCAACTTAGCTGTGCAAGAATTGTGTTGCTCTTTATCTCCCTTTTAAATGTATTTTCTCTTGATTTTGGAAAAAAATGTTATCACTATTATAATTGATCACAAACCTAGCTCAAGAACTATCTATGAACAGTATGAGTTACAAAATGAATGGAATTTCATGGTGGAGTTGAATGGATTGCACAAAGAGTTTCAACATCACTGAAAGATGAAGAGGGAGTCTGAGTTGCTCTTCTTGGTGCCAGTAGTTATTACTTGTGCAGAGGTTTGTGCAATTTTGAAGTTTATTTTCTTTGCTCTTTTTGTTGGGTGTGTTAATAGGGAGGAAGAAAGACGACCAATTGCTATATTTGACTTTAGGTAATATTATTATGCGAGGGGCTTTTCAGGTGGATAATTGTGCTCATTGGTTATGCTCATTAAGTTTCTCCTTGAATTTAATGGACACTTTATTCTCTTGGAAAATAAGAGAAGTATTTCATATTGATAAAAAAAAAGCAATATTTAGACAAATTAAGATGTGAGATATTGGTATACGCTGCAACTGCAACTAGGAAGTACAATTTTGAAATTTGCAAGGTTCAAAGTGAAAAGAGAATTCTCTTCAAAACTTTACAATTATGTTTATATATTTTCATTTTAGTTGTTATAGGAGTTGTATTTTCTAAATTAAAACTAAGAAAAATGATAGTATTCTTTTTAGTTTTTGTCAGATTATATGGCTCTTTGTAGAGAATGTGTCAATTGTTCCAAGAGAATGAAGGAGTATACTCAAAGGGAAGAGAAAGGGTTAGTTACTAGTGTTGTGGCTGGATAGTGGAAGCAACCTATTTTAACTTGTGTGTAGTGTGAGAGTGGAAGCAATCTATTTTAACTTGGATTTGTTATGCATAATTAAATAAAAAATTTAACTGAAGTGTTTAATTTAAACTTCTAACTTTTTTTCAGATCTTTTTTCTTATAAAAAATTAGGGATTCTTTTTCAAATTAAGATTTATCTACTTTAACTATAGTTAAGAGTATTTTATTATCTAAAATCTACATTCACCGAAGTAATATTGTATTTTACTATTAAATGAATTGGGAGAATCATTGATTTGTTTCATTTAAACAAGATTTAAATGGAGTCAATATCTTTTGATTGTTTAATTCGATACAATAATATAATTAATAGTTAATGATGATTATTTTATGTCACATTATATTTGTACACTCTCCATATGTAATTTCAAGAGTTTAAATACAAAAAAAAAAACTATAATAATAGTATAAAGTGAGTCATTTATTATATTTAATTACATCAATATAAATATTAAACAGTATTTCATTAATTATTCGATTTTATTTTTTCGTTAGAAATTTCTATAGGATATTATTTTAAATTAACAAATTAGCCACAATAAGAAAAAAATCCCGTGCATTGCACGGGTCCAAATCTAGTAAGAACCTCAAATGAGAATCCATAGGAAGTTGTAATATTCACATTCAAAATTTACTTATACTTGTTCTTCATTGTTCTTCGTTTCTGTTTTTGTTTTCTTTATTTTTCTTAGATTGAAGCATAGTCGTGTTGTTTGCTCTTCTTTAATTTAAATATCACTATATAGCATTTGCTTAGAAACTTAAGCAGGCTTGACCTATCCATCCATAGAGAGGCAGACAAAGAGCCAGTCCTAAGATGAGGTTCAAGAAGATGAAAGGTTTGTATGTGTATTTTTGAAAAAATGTATTGGAAGAGTCTAGTTTGATAGCATATGTCTAAGAGCCCGTTTGTTTTACCTACTGTTTGCTGTTGCTGTTTGTTGTTTGCTGTTGCGGTTTGCTGTTTTCTGTTTGCTTTTTAAAAAAGCTACTTTTCCAAAAAGCAGAGATTCTCTGCTTTTGTAAAAGGCTGCTTTTCAGGTGTGAAAGGCAAACAAGAGGTCACTAACCAAACACCTAGTGCTGCTTTTCAGATTTAAAAGGCAAAAAGGAGATCACTAACCAAACACCTAAAACTCTTCCTTTTGAAATGAAAAGGCAAAAAAGAGCATGAAAAGTAGCAACCAAACGGGCCCTAAATGAGTCTACAAATATAAATAGACTTTTCCTACGGTCTAATTTTGTAAATTACCCGATAAGAATTCCAAAATGTTGATTTTCAATGAATTTGCCATCCCACAAAATGAAGAAAACAAAAAATGAACCTACTATAAATGCATTTACATTTCTCGAGCAGATTTGTTAATAAGCTCGTTGGCCCGTCCAATCCGTTTAACTCTGTCATTCATGGGATGAGCTAGATATGTATATTTAACATGAGGAAATTACATCAAAAATTAGATTTTAATTTTTATTTACATTTATCAAAATTATTTTTATGTATTTTATCATTACATGAATTTAAATCTTAAAATATCAGAATATCATAACTTTATTTTTATTTTTGTCAAATTTTCAATTAGCCAGTTAGAAGGGAATAAAACAGTTTTTAAAAAAACCCATCGGATTTGATATTTAAATAAATTTGTTTAAGGGTATGAGACACTTGCAAATAATTTGTCAATTCTGACTATTATGTAATTTACCCCTTTAACATTGGGTCAAATAAATGAATATCATAATTAAATATAAAATTACAACTAAGTTATATCACCAAACTTAATTCTTAATATTTCATTATTTTCTATATATTACAATTTTATACCATAATTTAAAAAATCTAGACCCCAATTCTGTCACGGACCGTGACCAGCGCTAGGGAACGGGTAAGCTCAAGCTACCGGAACCTGTAGCAAGCCTTAATATAATATACGATCAAGCTTACCAATAGTCTTAACATAATTTAATATTAAAACCTTCAAAAAGAAACACACACATAATCCTCAAACTGGTACTACGGTCTAGAATATAAATTTTTAACATAATTTTTAAATACTCATACATAGTAAGATAGATGTGCTGTCCGAAGAAAGAAATTGGGCTGCAACAGACTTCTAGTCATCTGAAAAATTAAATGAGTCAAACTTCCCATAGTGAATTAATTATATGGAATGCATGAGTAATTTAACATTTATGTCACACAATAATAATAATAATAATAATTCACACAATATGCTTTCCATAAAATTATCTTATAAATAAATAGATAGATGGTTTAATACGTGTTGGACCCTAAACCTCAATACCCAAATTATCCATCCTCTAAATATAATCATAAAGCTCACTTATATCCAATGACTGGGAGACCGAGAATAACTCAACTGACCACACACCCAGTAGCTGGAGGACCGAGAATAACTCAACCGATTCCGTACTCAGCCTCATTTAAATCCAAAATCCACCTATCATATAGCCCGAGAATATGTCAACCGAGGTTATCCATATATCATAACATTCACAATATTAGTATCATCAATATCCAATAACCCGATAGTACCTGTGCGCACAAGGTCCTGATGCCGCTCACCAGGAAGCATGTCCATAACACGTATTTATCCACAAATAATTACGTATAAATTATTATAAATAATAATACACTTTTATAAGTGAAAATAATACTTATTTGAAATATCATGAAACAATTTATAATGAATGCAAATGCTAAATTAAAAATGCAAAACATATAATTAACTCATAAATTGCTCCTAATAGACTATTCTAGTTTTCAGGTACTGCTCCTCCTCCTATCGGTTGAGTATCTCACCGGAGTTGTTCACCGGAATCCGCCGGTCAGAAAACTCGAGTTTAACAAATAAAGAAACTGGTTACGCCACCTTACTCCTTACACTATCATTGACCTAGAAACACCTTCAAAACTTCTAATTTAACCGGACAAGTTGAAAATCGGAGAAGATTGTCGATTTCCGGCGAGTCTCCGATCAACGGAAAGTCATCCCTGCATGGCCCAATTACCGACCTACCTAAGGGTATTTTGACATTTTGCGTTCGTTTTTGGGGTCAGAATCGTGAAAAGAATAGTAGAAAGTGAAGAAATAGGAGGGGCAGCCAAAGTAACAAATTTTCTTCCTACAACTGCTCTCGAAAGACATAAAATCACCTTCTAAAATTTACCTAGACTTGAACTACATGATGAGAGCTTCGTTTTGGTATAAGGAACGCAGAAAACAGTTAAGAATTGAGGGAGTTACGGTGATTTGAAGATTAAAGGTTAATGGATTTGAGTTCAAGGAGGAAGAAGAAGAATCTGCAATTTATGTAGAAACTTCTTCCTTAATATATGCTAAAATGCTGTTTAGAATTTGTTACCCAAAACT
Source organism: Euphorbia lathyris (assembly GCF_963576675.1). NCBI lineage: Eukaryota > Viridiplantae > Streptophyta > Magnoliopsida > Malpighiales > Euphorbiaceae > Euphorbia > Euphorbia lathyris. Next base: position 13,939,371 of record NC_088919.1, read on the forward strand.
AATTATAACTTACAATTTAGCCTCTAATTAAATCTTAATTTAGTTAAATTATGCTTCAAACTTAGATTCAACATATTGGGTATTACAATTCATAAATCATAAACCCTATAAAATATATTCAAGACTTCTAATTTATAAATTCTAATTTTTAAAATAGGTCTAATGCTCCTCCAGCCCCCTTAACTTGTTCAAATTGGTCATTTTACCCCTCCAACTCATCGAATGTCCTATTTACCCCCTTAACTTCATAGAAACGGTATTTCTTACCCCCTTAACTTGTCCAAATTAGTCATTTTACCCATTCTTAACTCATCGAATGTTCTATTTACCACCTTAACTCCATAAAAATGGTATTTATCACCCCTTATGATCATATTTACCTCATTAACTCTATAAAAGTGGTATTTCTTACCCCTTTATAGTGCAAAATTAATAGCACTTATTCAAATGAGTTTGAAAATATATATTTTTAATATCAACTTTTTATTTTGTTTTAATTTGATAATTATATCGATCATTCATGTGTTTATTATAATAATATTGTATTACAATAATTAGATAATCAAAATTTAACTAGCAAAAAAAAGTTGAAAAAAGAAAGAATGAATAAAAGATACAAATAATAAAAACATTTTTTTTTTTTGATAAAAAACAAGAACATTAATATAAACAAGTTAAAGACATTATACGTAGGAAAATGTACCAAAATAGACCTATAATTTTGGGGAAGTATCAATTTAGGTTCCACGTACAAACTAGCACCAATATAGGTTTAACGTTTAAAAAATGTATCAATTTAGGCCTCGATGACGGATTGTAAGGGGTGAGAAATACCACTTTTATGGAGTTAAGTGGGTAAATAGGACATTCTATGAGTTTGGGAGGGGGTAAATGGACAAGTTGAGGGGGTGAGAAAAACCACTTATATGAAGTGAGAAGGTGAGAAATACCACTTTTATGGAGTTAATGGAGTAAATAGGACATTCGATAAGTTGATGGGGTAAAATGACCAATTTTGACAAGTTAAGTGGGCTGGAAGAGTATTAGGCCTTTAAAATATATTAAAAGTACTGATTTTACTAGTTTGACATAATCCAAAATTTTAACTTGACATAATTGTAAATAATTTTTAAAAGATGAATTTCTATGTAATTTTCCCTTTAACATTTGGCTCGGCCCGACTCTAACCCACAAAAGCCCAAATACATAATAGATTGGGCGCCCAGGCCCAACTTGGCGTGGCCAATGGCCATCTTTATAAAAGTGGATTGAACAAAAAAAAAAAAAAAAAAAAAAAATTAGTTTGAATTATAGTTTATAGGGTAATTAATTTTTTTTTTTTTTGATGTAAATGCTTATATTTTCATTAGATGAAAAATATACAAATACAATAAGAAAACCATAAGGAATAAAACCTTACAAAATCCACAGAGGGACAAAAATGACTACAAAGTGTATGAAAAACCATAAAAGGTATAAAAAACACAGAAAAACAATGAAATATATACTTTTTGGAAATCAAAATCCACAGAAGATTAACTGTAATTCGATCTTCATCACTTAGACCTTTCGAACATTCGGATCAAAGTCCTTTCTTTTGTTGCAACCACATAGATTTATTGATCCACGTATAAAATAAATCGTTTCCGCTCTTGCTAAATCCGAAGAAGGTATAAATAAAGGAATAATTGGGAGCAAATACAATCCAGACAGATAGAGAGATCTGAAAAGGTATATGGACACTGATTAAAAAGAAAAAAACAACAAAAAGAAAACAGAAAACCTAATCCGATGGGATGAGGAACAAGGAAGATCCACTTCGATTTGGAAGGAGAAGATGAAGAATGAATGAGAAGGTTTTTTCTTTTTCAGAAAGAGAAACTGTAGGATTCGAACCTTGGACCTTTGGTCTATAGACTCTAATACTCACCACTACACTACAATTTCACTTATATCTATTATTAACTATTTAAGAATAAATAATAATGTTATAACTTAAATAATTAAAATATGATTTAGTATTATTTTTTTCTATTTAGATAAATATCATTAAAAAATTATTATATTTTCTCAATATTAATACAGTTAAATTAGTATTTAGATTTTAAATATATACAAATAAATTTTAAAAATCTAATAAATTTAAATTTAAGTTGAATTATAAAATACATATCCTATTAGCATATTTAAATGTTAGTTATTAATAAAAAATAATCACTATTAATTTTAAAAATATATATATTTTTTAAATTTTTATATTTATTTATGATATTAAATTTATTAATTTGATATTGATATTAAATAAATATTATTATATTAGTATAATTTTTATGAATATAGTTGATATTATACTATGTTATAAGATTAAATATGAAAAAAAGTATAATTTGCACATGATTTTTGAATGCCAGTTGAATCCCGGTTGGATCCCGGTTAAACCTCAAACCCTTGACCCTTTGTCTTTTCCGGTTGTTTGACCGGTCCAGTTTTGACAACCATGGTTCAAATTCATAATCATTTTGTCTGTTCTTTTTCTCGTTCTCCATACAAAAAGCTTTTTTTTCTAAATTGATTTTCCTCTTCTGAAATTTGAAGGTAAATAGTAAATGGTAATTTAGTCATTTCCGAATTTATAAACGGTAAAAAAATCTAAAAAACAGACAAAATGACTAAATAGTTCACTGAGAAAAAGGTTAGAAACCTTATAATGTGTTTTTGAAAATATAGGGACTAAACAGTATGTTTTGTCAAAATACGGGACTAATAAATTAATTACCCTAGTTTATATCTCACCCCATTAACCTACAAACTCTTAAACAAATTAGGGTTGCCGCACAAGATTTCTTTGCTGTTCCAAGGTGTGAGCCGGCTTCTCTCCTCAGTTATTTTTAGAAGAAGAGAGTAATCAACAGCGAAAAGAAAAATGGTAAGATTTCTTCCCTCTTTTATTCATCTATGTTATCTGAATTCTTACTGGAAAACAAGGTAGATGCTTTTATATTCTGATTTGTTTATCTTTTTATTGATTGTAGCTAGGAATTTATTTTGCATATCATGTCAAGATATTCATCAAAGATTGATGTGTACAGCCGATTAATAAAATCAATAATAGTACTTTTCACTGTTGAAGTGATCCTATACCTGAAGTAGCATTAAATCTTAGCAGTGTCTGAATCTACCCTTTAGGCCATATTTAATTTTCACAAGGAGTTCAGGTCTTCATTTTTGGGAAATGGATCTATTGATTTGCAGACAAGTGAAAAAGCACATTGCATAGAAGTCATGAAACTAAAGATGTTACGCTCATGACTGTTGAATTTTCTGTTAATCAAGCATTTTCTTGGTTGATTTTGTGTATCACCATGGACTGTAGTTTCTCAATTCTGATAAAATTTTGCTGAAAAAACAAATGTTCTGTAATTTTTAATTTAAATAGAGGGCGAGCCTTGGCGCAACTGTAAACGTTGTTGTCGTGTGACTGAGAGGTCACGGGTTCGAATCTTAGGAGCAGCCTCTTGCCAAAATATTGGCAGGGGACCCCTCGCCCAGTACACCCTTGTGGTGGGACCCCCCTATCATCAGACGAGTTGAAAAAAAATTCTAATTTTTTGTTTTAGGGTTTTGAGATTTCATAATTTAGGGTCTTACTGTATATGAGAGAGTGAAGGCTGTCGTTAATTGCCTAGAAAAAAAGTGTTATCTCATATATCAAATATGACTGTTCCTTGTAATTTAGATGAATTTATATGTTTTCTTTCAAATTTCTCAAGTTCAATCAAAAGACTACCTCTGCAGCATTTGATATTGTTCCTTTGCGAGTATTTGCCATAGAAAGGACAAATATTTGGTGTTCTATATGAGTACATTTTTAACTATTTTTTCAGATTAGCTAGTTTAAGGACAAAATTCTGTAAATCTATACATGTGTGTATGTTTAAGTCTTCTTACTACTAGACTTTTGTGTTTTCTCTTGTTAAGCATTAGATTGTGTGTGGCCTATTCCAAAATATGGAAACTATAAGGTTTTTCAACAATAATACTTTATTTGTTTCATAGTAGACATACAATAATACTTAAATTATTTTTTTTCTCTGATAAACTGTTGGAAGAGTATAAGGTGTGTTACTTGTAGGATGTTTATCAGTCATTAAGATGTGTGCTGAGCCCATATATTTTTGTGTGCATTGCAGGCAAGAGGCTTGAAGAAACACTTGAAGAGGCTCAATGCCCCCAAACATTGGATGCTTGACAAACTTGGTGGTGCTTTTGTATGTTAACTATCTATTTGAACTCAATTACCCTTGTATACATACCTGTTCTTGTGGCTCTAATTCCTTGCTTTCTGTGTCTTCTGTTATATTATTAGGCACCCAAACCATCATCTGGACCTCACAAGTCCAGGGAATGCTTGCCGTTAATTCTTATTATGCGTAACAGGCTTAAGTATGCTCTCACGTATCGTGAAGTCATTGCTATTCTAATGCAGCGTCATGTTCTCGTGGATGGGAAGGTTAGGACAGATAAAACGTATCCTTCTGGTTTTATGGGTATGTGGACTTCTGGCTTCACACATTTTTTCTTTCTATGTACAATTAGGGTTGAATGTTTGCAGCTTTTACTGATTTCTTCCTTTTGAGCATTGGTTGTTGATAAATGGCCAAATTTTATGCATAATTGTTTGGCCGAATATGTTATTATTGTGTTTTATCTTTTCGAAAGTGTGATTTTGTATTATATTGATTACCTTGCTTTAATTTTGCATGCACAGATGTTGTGTCAATTCCAAAAACAAATGAGAACTTTCGTCTTCTTTATGACACCAAAGGCCGCTTCCGTCTCCATTCCATTAGAGATGATGAGGCAAAGGTTACGTCTGTTTCTATCAAATAAGACTTTAGTTTTATTGAATCATGTGTACTCTAACTGAAATCAAATGTTAAATCTTAGTCTGGGAACTAAATTGTGGTATAATCAATGTTATGCAGTTCAAGCTCTGCAAAGTCCGCTCGGTTCAATTTGGCCAAAAGGGAATCCCCTACCTTAACACCTATGATGGGCGCACTATTCGGTATCCAGATCCAATCATCAAAGCCAATGACACCATAAAGCTAGACCTGGAGAGCAACAAAATTACTGAATTCATCAAGTTTGATGTGGGAAATATTGTGATGGTGACGGGAGGGAGGAACAGAGGACGAGTTGGGGTGATAAAAAACAGGGAAAAGCACAAGGGAAGTTTTGAGACTATTCACATTCAAGATGCAACCGGGCATGAGTTTGCTACCAGGTTGGGAAATGTGTTCACCATTGGAAAGGGGACAAAACCATGGGTATCTCTTCCAAAAGGCAAGGGTATTAAGCTGTCCATCATTGAGGAGGCGCGAAAGAGGCAGGCTACAGCAGCACAAACAGTTTCCTAAAAGGGTTTTTATGGTTAGGGTAACTTTTTTTCAGGTACTATGTCTGCTTGCTTATGACGCCTTTCGAACTTCATGACGAAAGGGAGTTAGGTTTATTGAGCGCTTGATGAGGGTTACTTGATTTTCTCTAGGTGCATTACAGTTTGAATTGTTCTCTTTATTTTTATCTATAGGCAAAATTGATTCAGTCAATTAACAACGGATGCAGTTGAAGAAATGGCTTGCAAGTCGGAGAAATTTTGATGTAGCGACAGTTTTCTAATTTCTACCAAATTTTGGAAGTTTCTGTCATTTTTTGGACTCTTCAAAATGCAAATTACTGTTTTTTTTGGGCTTATTGTGTAATTTTTCCTTTTTATATTTAAAGAACAATTTCGGGTGTAGTACTTAGTTTTTTATGTTTAGTAGAAAATTTTCATTTTTTCCAAATTTGTTTGAACTTTGAATGTTATCCATAAATATTCGTGTGCAAATCAACTATAAATATGTTCTTATATCCGCTGCATTAACATCTTATTTGAATCCAATGTGATAATAAAATAATTTTGAAACTAGCATGTTCGGTAAAGCTAAAATGTGATTATAATTTTATTACAACGGTGACTGGAACCCTAATTTGTTTAAGAGTTTGTAGTTTTACTTTGGCATAATAGCCATTTGGCTCTCTAAACTAAGGCTTTAAAGTTAATTAGAACCATAAACTATCAAAATCATGAATCAGGTTCCTGAATTAAGCAAAAATCATCAGTTGAGCCTCCATTCTAAACAAAAATCATCAATTCAGGTCTCATCGAAAATCAGTCGGTTGAACAGTTTCAGACCCTATTTCCCAAACTCATTTTGAACCAACACAAAGATTATTACAATCTATATCAAATAGTCACAATTTCTGATTTTAGGATAGGATTGAGACTCAATTGATTAGTTTTGCTTAGTTCAGGGACTTGATATAGTTTAGGGTCCTAATTGATTAATCTTTAATTTAGCGACCAAAATGGGTGTAATGCCTTTTACTTTTACTTTAACATTATTTTTGGGGGTTACTTCAAAAAAAACATTATTTTTAATTATTCTATTATACTTTTCAAATAATTCAACCTATAATAGTATGAACTATAATTCAAACTATTGCGTAAACAAAAAAAAAATTGTTCTAATATCACTATTTATATGGCGAAGTATCTGGAGTTCTCAATTGATCATTAGAGAAGGAGTTAGGTGGAAAATCGGGAATGGACATTCAATAAATGTATGGAAAGAGAAATGGCTTCGGGATGAGGAGTATGGTTTCATCCGCACGCCTATGATTGAAGGGCTTGAGCAGCTGAAAGTCTGCGACCTTTTTATCCCAAACTCGAAAGAGTGGGATGTGGAGTTATTAGAGGAGATCTTTGTTGAAGAGGATATCAGAGAGCTTCAGAAAATCGGAGTAGCAAATACGGAATCAGAGGACCGGCTGATTTGGCAGTGTCACCCCTCCGGAAGGTACACGGTTAAAAGTGCTTACCGTCTGGCAACCACACTAGAGGATGGAGAGAGGTTCCATGTACAGGGAGCTTGGAGGAAAATCTGGTTTGCAGAGATTCCGCACAAAGTCAGGTATTTTGGATGGCAATTAATGAGGAACTGCTTACCCTCTCGAGTTAATCTTCAGAAAAAGGGATTACAGATTGGTAGCAATTGTGTCTCCTGCAACGGGACCTGGGAGGATGATTGGCACACCTTCATTGAATGTCCAGAGGCTATGCGAGTTTGGAATAAGGCGGGCCTGTTACCACGGATTAATACAGTTGCTGCTACTGCAGAATATATATCAGATTGGGTTAGTAGGCTGCTGATCTCAGTTACAGACCAAGTATCGGCCTCAATTCTGATGTACCTTTGGAGCATATGGCAGGCGCGCAACATCCGTCTCTGGAAGCATGAGGTGCGATCCGCGGACCAGATCGTAGCTACAGCAGTAACAGTTCTGAACGACTGGTCTACAGCCAAAGCGTTAAAGCAGAAAAACCCCGCGGATCGGGAACAGGACAGTAGCGCGAGGAGGACAGCAGTTAGGAATTGCCTGAAATGGCACCCACCGGTATCAGGCCTCTCATGCTGCACGAATGCGGCGTGTTTTTTGGATGAAAGACAGGCAGGAGTCGGGGCGGTGGTTCGCAACTCAGAAGGGGAGGTGGAAATGTGCCGCAGTGCTAAATTGACCAGCTGCCCACCGATTAAAGAAAGCGAAGCCGAAGCATTAATCCAAGCTATCCAATGGTTGGCAGAGGCACAAATTCAGAACGTCGTCTTTGAGGTTGATGCAAAACAGGTAGTCGATGCACTTCAGAATCCAACCAGCGACGACTCGGAGTTTGGAGATCAATTAACGCTCATCAGATCACTCCTTTTAGCAAATGACTCGTACTCAGTCAAGTGGGTTCGGAGGCAAGCTAATGAGATGGCTCACGCCATGGTTCGGTCATCTCGTTTTAATACTTGTCCAATATTCTTTAATTCTTTACCGAGTTTTATTGATGTATCGTTGTTACAATTTTGCCACAATATGGCTCATTAATTCATTAATTCTTTGATTCAAAAAAAAAAATTAAGTAATTATACTTTTGTGTGCTATTTGATCTTAATAAATAATTAAATTTAATTACTTATTTATTTATAGATTAAATTTAATTATTTTGTTAATTGTTTATTTTATTAAAGATTGCATTTATTGAATTTTGTTAAATCAATTAACTAAGTTTGTTGTATTTTTATTATTTAGAATCATATTTTAATTTTAATTTATCTTTTAATATAAATATATTATTTTGACGACTAGATTAGACTTGAGAATTAGTTTTCTTATAGCCAAATCCGAATCTGAGCTAGATGTAAATATAATGCATACTGAGGTAGCCGATCACAAGTTATACATTGGAGGATTTTATAGAGTTTTACAGGCTTGTTTATAAAAAAATCTCATAAAAAGTTATTCAAAGTCTATAAAAGTCTTTTAAAATTTGTATTCAACGATGTTTTGAATATACCATGAGTGATTCGATTGTGGGTTATGGATTCGAATCCTTTCTCCATTTTTTTTGTGAGCGCGAGTTGTGAGTCAATTTCTACCTTCAATTCAAACAGGAAAAGTGAGCATGGGTTATGGATTCAATCATTTCTCCATTTTTTTTGTGAGCGCGAGTTGTGAGAGAAAGACATAGAGGTGTGAATTGCTTTTAACTGATAAATAGTAAAAAGTAATTTATTCATTTTCGAATTCATAAACAGTAAAAAATCTAACAAACAGACGGAATGACTAAACATTTCACTGAGAAAAAGGTTAGAGACTTTATCGTGTGTTTTTGAAAATACAGAGACTAAACAGTGTGTTTTGTCAAAATATAGGGTCTCATAAATTAATTATCCAATAAAAAATGACCACTACACGAAAGAAATAGAAAGCAAACCTTCAGATAAATGAAGAGTTTTGCTATTTACCATCCCCAAATTACTTATCACCGATTCTTCTTGGACATTTGCGCCCCTTTTCATTTTTCCATTAAAAAACTTAATATCCTCTCTCTCCCGAGTCAAAAATTGGATTTATGAAAAATGGACCTGAGAACGTCGAGGAAATCGAATAACTACAGTTCCTATTTACACTAATTGAAATTCGTCTCCAAAAGCTAATCGATTTAATCAATAGATATATAAAAAATTCATCCAAAATGTGCTAAACGGGTGATTCACACCATTTCACCTAGGTAGAAACGGATGAACTATCTGTTTCTACCTGGACGAAAACGAGTGGATCACCCGTTTCTTCCTAGGTGGAAATGGGTGGATCACCCATTTCCACTTAGGCAGAAACGTCTGCCTAGCCCATTTCCACCTAGGAAGAAACGGGTGATCCACCCGTTTTCGCCTAGGTAGAAATGGATAGTTCATCCGTTTCTACCTAGGCGAAATGGTGTGAATCACCAGTTTAGTATATTTTGGATGAATTTTTTCTCCGAATTCGGAAATGAAACTCGTGTTTTCGATTCGATTTTCAAATAAAAATACTTATCCAGGGAATTGTTAGTCTTTTTCCTTTACCGTGTTTAAGTCCTATGAATGTTGTTCGGATTTTTGAATTTCGAAGAAATTCCAGAGAATTTCAGTTTTTAAGTTTAAAAAATGAAAAGGGCAAAAGTGTCAAAAAGGGACGATAATAAATAATTTGAAAACGGTAAATAGCAATTCACTAAATGAAACCTATAGCTTCCTAATAATGAAATTATTTGCATAAAATAGAAGCCCTGCTCCACTATCAGCCAAGCCAAAAAATGATAAGATGATAATATTTCAATTCTAATATAATTCAGCCAACCTTCTTCCTTCTCCCACTGAGTTATGATTTTTTATTTTTTATTATTGTTTTTTTATTTTTAGTCCGTATTTATATATTTCATCGGATCTCTTTATCCGTCTGAATTATATCTGCTTTCTACTATTCTGTCGTTTATATTATTTTCCGATTTAGCAAGAGCGGAAACGGTTTATCTTATCCGTGGATCAATAAATCTACGTGGTTGTAACAAAAGAAATGACTCAGATCCAAATGTTCGGAGTGACCTAAATGGTGAAATTTGGATTGCATCTACTTTTCTGCAGATTTCGATTTACGAGAAATATATGTTTCATTGTTGTTTTGTATTTTTTTATACCTTTTTGCTCTATGTAGTCATTTTATTCTCTTTGTAAATCTTGTAAGGTTTGATTCCTTACTGTTGTTTTCTTATTGTATTTGTTGTGTTTTGATCTAACGAAATTATAAGCATTTTCTATCAAAAAAATATATATATATATAATACAACCATCAAAGGAATAAAAAGATGGAACTTTAATACAACAAAGTTCCTGAAAGAGATACCATTTTTCAGCCAATGCGTAATGGAAATTTAACATATATTGATGTAGAATCCAGGAGAAAAGAATAGGAAAATTTACATATAAATTCACTTTTAAAAACCTATCTACAATTATATCAAGTGATGATTTTGAATTATGTCAAACTAGTAAAATCAGTACTTTTAATATATTTTAAGGATTAGAATGTATAAATTAAGGGTCTATAATATATTTTCTAGGGTTTAAGATTTATGAATTGGGGTCTACAATTTTTAAATTATGGTGTAAAATCATAATATATACAAAATAATAATATATTAAGAATTAAGTTTAGTAAAAATGATTTAGTTGTAATTTTGTACTTAATTATGGTATTCATGAATTTGACCCAAAAGAATACACTATTTTAGTAACATTCAAATCACAAGCCCTTCTTCCCCTAATTCTTGCCATTCTACCGATGAACAATCTATAATAATTCGCAAATCCAGATCAGCTAATTGGTCTCGGATAGCACAATCTATAATATTCTTGCCAACTGTATTGATGACTGCAACTATTGACAGACAATATGGTATGGTCAGTAGATAAGAAAATGCTGATGACAGAATGATTTTGGCGTCTGGGAATTGATTGTATAAAAGGGCGGCCCGGTGCACTACGCGTCCCCGCTAAGCGAGGGTCCACAAGGGTGTACTGGGGGCAAGCCTTCCCCTGCCAATTTTTTTTGGGAAGAGGCCACTCCTAAGAATCGAACCTGTGACCTCTCTCGGTCACACGACAACAACGTTTACCGTTACACCAAGGCTCGCCCTCAATTCGAATTGATTGTATAATTCTAAAATTAACTTGATCCTAATTATAGTAGTCTAAATCCCCATGAATCAATAACAGAGTTTGCTGTAAATTTCAAAGTTTCAATTGGTCACCTCAATTACCGTTTCATGTTGCCAACACGAAGACAGATGGAGTGGTAGCACTGCACAGAGAAGATTTGAATCCTAAATCAGAAATCAAAGTAAACCATAGATTATAGCACGAGAAAAACACAGGAGCAAATCTAAAACCAAGCATTATGAATATTGATAATGAAATGTTTAGTGTAATATGAAATATCCCACCAACTGTTGAAGATAGAGAGGAACCCATGAAAGAGTTGGATTAATAGTGAAAGACAGAAGGAGTCGTGCCAAATTGAGAACTCTAAAGGGCGGCCCGGTGCACTACACATCCCCGCTGAGCGATGGTCCGGGAAGGGATCCCACCACAAGGGTGTACTGGATTCCCCTGCCAATTTATTTGGCAAGAGGCCGCTCCTAAGACTCGAACCCGTGACCTCTCTGAACCTAAAAAAATCCCTTTCAGGCCAGGGATGTTGAGAGTTCAAATAACAAAGATAAGATTCAAAATGATAACTAATAAATTCAAAATGATAGAATGAAATATTTTTAATCAATCCTTTTTATTAATGTTATTAAAAATAGAAGAAAAAGATAAATAAAGAATATTATTTTTAACAAACAAAAAATGAGGAGTTGACACCTCAGCTCCATCGTTACTGTTTTATATTATATATAGATATAGATTTCAAGCACGTCAGTCTCGGGTTACCGGAGTATCGACTACGTTGACATACTAACCAACATCTTCAACACATGCCCATGACGGAAACACAGTAGGAGAAAATGAGATTATGTACGAACATAGTGCAGAGGGAACAAGAAATATGTTGATTCATCTCCATTGTACGCCACGAAACGACGTAGGTCTCAGATTACGGGAGTGTCGACGAAGTTGACATACTAACCAAGATCTTCAACACATGCCCGTGATGGAAACACAGTAGGAGAAAATGAGATTATGTACGAACAGAGTGCCGAGGGGAAAACAAATATGTTGATTCATCTCCATTGTACACCTAGGATTCTGTAATTTTTGTTTTCTGGAATACACTCGCCGCACTTCATAAATATAATCTCACTCTCTGTTGATATATGCTATAATATGAGGAAAAATTAAAAGAACTAAAACGATAATTTCAATTACCAGCTTCACCATAGGCAGCATCTGCAGGTGAAACCTTAGAACCAACGACACCAGAGCCAATCAGCGAGAGAGAAGAGCAATGTCCTCCTCCTGCTTGGCGGTGAGAAAGCAGATGAACTGGACGGATTTGGGAGGGGTCCGGTGTGATGAAGAAGATAATCTGTTAGGAGTTGTAAGTGCATGAGGTTTCGGTTTTTGACACGTGAGAAAGTCACTTAACCACATTGTTCTTGATTTTTTTTTGAAAACATTCTGTCTCTTACCGAATTAAAGTTTTTATATATCACAGTTTTCCGCATCAATTGAAAAAAAAAAAAAAATTCAAACAAGTGACCTTCTCCGCATTTATATTTCAGTATCAAACAGACTCCATATGCGTTTTCAATACTCATGTTCCCTGCAAAAGATCAAGGATAAGACCAAGATATGGAGAGAGAAAAGAAAGAAGCAACTTACAAGTGGTAAGGAGAATCGAAGATTAGAATTCTTGAAGGTGCGAACTTGTCTCACAAAACGAGTGAATAATTTCCGTCGGTCAATGGAAGGGTGACTGGTGCAGCATCGGGCTTGTAACTTGACGGCATATCATCTGTCTGTCTCAGATAACGAACGAACAAACAACAATATCAGCTAGTTCACAGAGAAATCGCAGCAACACGTAGTATAACAAAAATCTTCGAGTGATTTCTAAATGAGTTTAATCAAGGAATCAAGAATTTAAACAGGTAACTGATAATTAAATATATAACTGAATTATACTTTAAGCATGACTAATACTAATTCGCAAAAGCAAAATGCCATACACGAAATAATAAACTAGGAGAAGCGCAACTAGCAGAAGGGGTTCCTCATTTTATGCTTTTCGATCAATAGAAGTCTCATCTCGGACTAGCTTTTCTTATTATACTTTGCTTGGGATTGAGTTTGAAGCTAGAGAGCTAGCTTAAATAATCCAATGCGAACAATGCCTTAACTAACCAACAAGTTACAATGTAGCTAATGCAGCTAACCCGCTACCAATTCTAGCCTTCGTTAACTTAAGACAGGCTCTAGTTTTGCCCTGAACTCCTGCAATATTGGACTAACTGCCATCGAAGAATCGACATTTTATTTTAAAATAAGGGCCTCCCGGGAAAGAGGTCAGTCAATAGCATCTTCTTAGAATGAATTGTGACGATCCCAACTCAGAAAGTCAGCTTTCTTCCTTCGAAAAAGCCCAAAACCCTTCTATTTAGACCTAAGAAAAAGCATCTTTTACGAGTAAAACGAATTTCTCAGATTTTCCATTTTCTTTATCTTCGATAAATCCGAAAAAAGAAACTAAAAAGATGGGTTCGATACGGGACTGTTTAAGAAAAAGAAAATCTCCAGTGTTCAGCTAGTGAATAGCAGACTAGGTATAAGTTTCCTATGGAGTTCAATCAGGCATTCGTTGAAAAATGAATCTCATCTGTCTATCCATCCCAGAGCATCATTTAGTTCTTTGCTTCGACCCAGACCTGTGAAACATAAATTTATAAGACTTCATCCCTATCCACCTACTCTCGCCTAGAGCTGGTGGCCTGATTTCATCTCAAATTCAAGCTGGAACATATTCTCTTTGTCCTTTTCGTGTGGTTAGTCAACCTTACAGATTACAGAGTTATAGATATAATGTCACATACAGGCGAAGGAAAAAGAATTAATTGTCAAGTTAGTTAATTTAGTTAATTCAGTTAGGTTGGTTATGTCAGTTATTTATTTCCTTATTATAGTTGTTATCTATTTTTGTTTGGCACATGTGTCCTGCTATGCTTGTTAGCCAAGTTTGGCCATTAGTGAGTCTGTTAGGAATTCTAGCTGTTACCACAGCTGTACTACCAGAACACCTCAGCAGTACTATCTGCTATATGAGGACCTGCCCAGAATTGTAATTGTTATCCAGAAAAATACAAGAATTCCTTATTTCTTTCTCTTTCTTTCTTTCTACTCTCTCCTTCTCCCCAATTCTTTCCTAAACCCTAAACTAGCTAATTCAGGATCAACTCCTGACATTGGTATCAGAGAAACCGTTCCTCCGGCCACCGTTTATGGTCAGCAACTCCGTTAAGAGACGAACCCGTGCAGCAGCCAAACGAGCTAAGGTAGCCATGGAGGCTCTTGAACAGCAGCTGCAACAACTTTCTGAGCAGTTCAATAGTAGAACTGAGGCCTCTGCAGAAAAGATGGAACAAATGCAAGCTTAGCTCCTGGAGATGAAGACTGCTCAGCAGAACCAGATCAATAATCTTAGACTGGAGCAGAATCAATAGGAAGGACCATTTGGACTCCCACCAGTCCTTGGAGGATAAAATGCATCAAACTTTAGCCGCCTTGGCTAAGTTGGTGAAAACTAACCAGGCCGACCCTGATTCTATCCAAACCCCAAACCAGGGCACTTCATCCTCCCAAGTCATCACTCCACAGCCCTACCATGTTAACAGGAACACTTCTGCCTATGGCAATCAGCAGGAAAGGGGAATATTGGGCAGTGGGCCACAAGGATCAATAAATGGCGAGCCTTTACCTAATAACAAGGCACCTTTTTTCAATAAACTCCTCCCCAAGTGTGATTTACCCTCGTTTGATGGCACAGATGTGGATCTGTGGATTAGTAAGTGCCATAAATATTTTCAACTATTTGAAGTATCACCAGATAAGAGAGTGGAGCTGGCAGGCCTCTATTTACATGGAAAAGCTGAGAAGTGGTTCAGAAACTGGGTTCCCACCAATCCCCATGTATCTTGGGAAGAATTCCTTGAAGAAATAGAGAAAAGATTCAAGGAGACCATTGTTGAAGATGTGTGGCAGCAGATGGCAGAACTTCACCAAACTACCACAGTTTTGGATTACCAGGACCGGTTTGAAACTTTGAAGCTCCGAATGGAAAAGGTTCATCCTACTATAACTGAAACTTTTTATATTTCTGGCTTCATTACTGGTCTTAAACCAGAAATTAGGTCTGCTGTTAGATCTAAGGAACCCACTAGCCTATATTCTGCCATCAGACAAGCTAAATATCAAGAAACTTATCTTAGAGACCTTATGGAGGCAGTTAAACCTAAACCAACATACAGATCCCCAAATACCACTAAACCTTGGTCATCAATTTCCTACAACAGCCATAAAACACCTACAAGCACCATTCAAACCAACACCAAGACTCATGACCCTAAGCCACCAAACACAACCACCCTCAAAAGGATACCCGGGGTATGTTGGACCTGTGGGGACAAATATCAACCTGGACATAAGTGTGCTACAAAGAAACTCAACAAACTTAATCTAGAGGCCTTTGATGAGGAAGAAGAAGAAACTATAGCAGTAGAGGGAGAAGAGCCTGAAATTGAGGATTGTGATGACGAAGGTGGACCCATTTCTCTTTCTATCCATGCAGTGGATGGGGGAGTTACTGACAACACATTAAAACTAAAGGGGACTCTCAACAAGAAGGCCATCATGATCCTTATCGATAGTGGGAGCACCCACAGTTTTGTGGACCTCAAACTAGCAAGGGAGGCCAAACTGCCTTTAATCAAGGTGAAGCCAGTAGCTGTATCAGTGGCTGATGGGAGGCAACTAGTGGTCTCAACCAAGTGCCAAGACTGCAACTGGTCAATGCACAATGCTAAGTTCACATTTACAGTCAGGGCTCTTGAACTTGGAGACTATGACCTCATCCTAGGAGTGGATTGGATGAGGAAGCACACTCCAGTGACTTTTGATTTTGATCAAAACAGGCTACTAGTCCAGAAAGATGACAAGCAATTAGAGCTCAAGGGAATGACAGAGGAAGTTAAGCTTAAAATGATGACCCTCAAATCCATCAACAAGCTAGTTGCTAAGGGATGGAAGGGGGTTTCAGCTAAGTTGTACTTACTATCAGTTTCTCCCCTTCCACTTCCAAATTCCACTCCCAAGATTGATTCCATTGTTTCACCCCCTATTCAATCCTTGTTAGACAACAACTCTCATCTCTTCAAGACACCACAAGAGTTACCTCCCAAAAGACTACAGGACCATGCCATACCACTCCAGGCCATGTCTGACCCAATCAATGTTAGGCCATACAGGTACTCTCACCACCAGAAAGATGAGATAGAGAAACTAGTGGCTGAAATGCTGGAAAGTGGGGTCATACAGCCAAGCCACAGTCCCTTTCCATCACCAGTCTTACTGGTAAAAAAGAAAGATGGGAGTTGGCGCTTCTGTGTGGACTACAGGGAGTTGAACAAGATCACTGTCAAAGACAAGTTTCCTATTCCAGTGATCCAAGAGTTGTTGGATGAGCTTAAAGGGGCTACAATCTTCTCCAAATTAGACCTAAGGGCTGGATATCATCAAATTAGGATGAGAGAAGGGGACATTCCTAAAACTGCCTTCAAAACTCATATGGGACATTATGAATTTGTTGTTATGCCTTTTGGGCTCACTAATGCCCCTGCAACTTTTCAATCCCTCATGAACCACATCTTTCAACCTTACCTCCGCAAATTTATTTTAGTCTTCTTTGATGACATCCTGATTTACAGTGTCTCTGAAGCCTTACATCTACAACATCTCCAATTCACCTTTCAACTTCTCACCACCAATCAACTGTTTGTGAAGGCTTCCAAATGTGATTTTGGGGTGCCTAAGATTTCTTACTTAGGGCATATCATCTCTGGAGAAGGGGTAGCAACTGATCCTACTAAGATATAGGCCATGTTAGATTGGCCAATTCCTAAATCTCTCAAGGGATTAAGAGGCTTCTTGGGGTTAACAGGATATTACAGAAGATTTATTCAAGGGTATGGTATCCTTAGCAAGCCCCTCACTGAATTACTAAAAAAGGACAGGTTCCAATGGACCCCTGAAGCTACTGAGGCTTTCATGCACCTCAAAACAGTTATGACTCAGGCTCCAGTATTGGCCTTACCAGATTTTACATTGCCATTCACCATAGAATGTGATGCTAGTGGCACTGGCATAGGGGCGGTACTAATGCAACAAGGCAGACCCTTGTGTTTTCTCTCTAAGGCTTTAAGTCCTCGCAACCAGCTCTTATCTGCCTATGAAAGGGAGTTCCTTGCAGTCTTGCAAGCTTGTTCCACATGGAGGCATTACTTGGAGAATGCTCCTTTTGTCATCAAAACAGATCAGGAGAGTATCAAGCATCTACTTGAACAACGACTGCACACTTCCTTGCAACACAAGGGCATCTCCAAGCTCTTAGGGCTAGACTACTCTATTCAATACAAGAAGGGAAGCACAAACAGGGTGGCAGATGCCCTCTCAAGACAGTTTGAAGAAATTCACCCAACTTCAGACCACATGCTAGCAATTTCTATGGCTGTTCCTACATGGATGGAGGAAATCCACTCCTCTTATGTTGGAGATGAACACGCCCTGTCACTCCAACAATTGCACATCCATCCCACTAGTGAGAGCAGGTACACTCTCTCTCAGGGCCTGTTGAAGTTCAAAAATAGAATTTATATTGGCTCTGCTACTACTCTTAGGCAGAAGCTCATGGACTCTTGTCACAATTCACCATGGGGAGGCCATTCAGGCATTAAGGGGACCCTAACAAAACTTCAACATGGGTTCTATTGGCCAAAAATGTCCCAAGATGTCACTAGCCATGTAGCAGCTTGTGATACCTGCCAAAGATGCAAGTCAGATAATGCAGCATATCCAGGCCTCCTGCAACCCCTTCCCATTCCAGATGGAGCCTGGAAGGACATAGCACTCGATTTTATTGAGAAATTGCCTAAGTCTTCAGGGTATGACACCATTCTGGTGGTCATTGATCGCTTCTCCAAGTCAGGTCATTTCATTCCTTTGGCACATCCTTTCACTGCTTCCACAGTGGCCCAAGCTTTTGTTGACAACATATTTAAGCTTCATGGCATGCCAAGAACTATTGTGTCAGACAGGGATAGAATTTTTACAGGGCATTTTTGGAAGGATTTCATGAAGTTGCTAGGCACAGAGCTACACTACAGCAGTGCCTATCATCCTCAATCTGATGGCCAGTCAGAGAGGCTCAATCAGTGCCTGGAAACTTACCTAAGGAGCATGTGTTTTCTCACACCTAAACGATGGTTACAATGGCTGAGCCTTGCTGAGTTTTGGTATAACTCGTCCTACCATACTGCAATCAAAATGAGTCCCTTTGAGGCACTCTATGGGGTAGCCCTCCAAATTCCTATACTTCCCCACATCACTACCAGTGTAGCAGCAGTGGAAGAGGCACTCCAGAATCGTGCTCACATGACCACTTATCTTAAAGAATGTCTGGCTTCTGCTCAGAACCGCATGAAACAGCAAGCAGACAAACACAGGACTGATAGAGAGTTTAGTGTTGGAGACTGGGTGTTTCTGAAACTTCAACCCTACAGGCAACAGACTCTAGCTCGACGCAGTTCAACCAAGTTTTCAGCTCGCTTCTATGGTCCCTTCCAGATCCTAGAACGTGTGGGAAAAGTAGCCTATAAGCTTCACTTGCCTCCGACTTGCAGAATTCACAATGTCTTCCATGTGTCTCTTCTCAAGAAGAAGCCTAATGCCACTTCCCCAGTATTGACCACCTTACCTCCCACCAAGCCCGGTGAATTCATCATCCATCCATTCAAGGTGATCAACACTCCCAATGCTATCATTGGTTCAGACTCTGTTCCACAGCTTCTTATCCAGTGGGCAGGAATGCCTTCCATTGATGCCACTTGGGAAGATAGGTCCATGATCGAGACCCAGTTTCCAGATTTCTATCATTCTTGGGGACAAGAATGTTCTCATGGAGGGGGTATTGTCACATACAGGCGAAGGAAAAAGAATTAATTGTCAAGTTAGTTAATTTAGTTAATTCAGTTAGGTTGGTTATGTCAGTTATTTATTTCCTTATTATAGTTGTTATCTATTTTTGTTTGGCACATGTGCCCTGCTATGCTTGTTAGCCAAGTTTGGCCATTAGTGAGTCTGTTAGGAATTCTAGCTGTTACCACAGCTGTATTGTACTACCAGAACACCTCAGCAGTACTATCTGCAGTACTATCTGCTATATGAGGACATGCCCAGAATTGTAATGGTTATCCAGAAAAATACAAGAATTCCTTATTTCTTTCTCTTTCTTTCTTTCTACTCTCTCCTTCTCCCCAATTCTTTCCTAAACCCTAAACTAGCTAATTCAGGATCAACTCCTGACATATAACACTAAATATACCTTTCTTTCTATTAGGTAAGACAAGGCAAGGTAGCTACATAGACTCGAGAACTTTGTGATAATAATTGTTTGCAAACTCACCAATATAGGAAATTGCACCAGCAGCTCCGAATGACAGCAGCAGCCCACAGCCCACAAGATTGCTAAAGCCTGAAACATTCTTTATAGGTATCAATTACTCATAATCTGGAGACACCTGAAAAATTCTTCCTAAAGTTTTAGGTCATTTTTTTCGGCTACAATACAATGGAAATTAGATTGACTTACAATGTTGCAAAAATAATAGTTGATGCAGTACTAGTTTCTGAAGAACGGTACAGATTGCATTGCAGAGATATCATAACAAGCAATAACAAACTAAGGTCATGTAACTCGAAAATGGAAGTGATAAAGCTCTGTATTTTGGATAACGGAAAAAGGTCATGTAACTCAAAAATTATGGACAAACCTGGTATTAATATAGGCTTAATTTTACCAATAATCCTTGCACGAGCAAGAACCTTGAGAAAAATAGTGAAATCGATTTGTATCCCTCACAATTATATCTCTTCCTGTAATTCTAGAAATCAGCTTTATGGCCTCGTGACAATCACCACAAACTCGAAGGTTTTTCACGACTCTAATGATGCATCCTGGAGCTGTGGAAATTAGACCAAAAGCTATAGCCAATTTCTCACTATGAAAGCCGAGGAAATGTTCCTTCTCCTCCTCTTCTATATCAAACAGCACATTATCTGTTGTAGGCAAATAGCCAGCTGCTTTTATGGCTTTGCCCAATTCACCGAGTTTTGCATATATCTTCTCGGACAATGGATGGGACTTATCATTGACAAGGAATTCATGAACAATTCCATCCACTTCAATCCAACTGCAAGCAGGTACTTTCTGAATCCGTTTTTCGATCATGATTGACCTTATCTTCGACGCGTCATCCCATTTACGTCCTACAGAATATATATTAGATAATAGAACGTAATTTCCTGAGTTCCATGGTTCTAATGCAATGAGTTGTTTCACTGCATGTTCTGCCAACTGGGTGTTTCGGTGCAGTCTGCATCCACCCAACAAGGCTCCCCAAACAATGGCATTTGCGTCCATAGGCATACGTTTGATCAGCTTATGAGCTTCATCCAATAAGCCTGCACGGCCTAGAAGATCCACCATACAACCATAATGCTCAATTGTTGGAGCAAATGAATATACAGAATTCATACTATTGAAATATTTACGCCCCTCATCGACCAGACCAGCATGTGTACAGCCACAGAGTAAGCCGACGAAAGTATTTTCATCTGGTTGAATCCCACACTTCTCCATTTGGCCAAATAGTCCAAATGCAGCTTTCACATGTCCATTCATGGCAAGACCCGAAATAGCAGCATTCCAAACTACTCGATCTCTATCTTTCTGCTGTACGCCTCTGAAAACTTCCCACGCTTTGGTCATGCTACCACATTTTGCATACATATCAATCAATGCTGTACCCAGTACTGGATTAGCCAAGAACTCGTCTCGATTAATCAAATTGCTGGCCCAGTCCCCTAATTCTAATGCTCCTAACCTGGTACAAGCACAGAGAAATCCAACCATAGAATAATGATCAGGTTTGAAACCCTCCTTCAACATCTTAAAGAAGAGGTCCAACGCCTCTTTAGGCAAACCATTTGAAGCATAACCTTGAATCATGATACTCCAGGAAACAATATCCTTCTCCGGCATCCGATCAAATACCAGACTCGCTTTTTCCATATATCCGCACTTAGCATACAAATCCACCAAAGAAGTAGCCACAAACAAATTCGTTTCAGCTCCCATCTTTATTATACATCTATTGATCAATTCCCCACTTCCTACATCTCCAATTTGAATGCAGGCTGACAAAACCTGAACAAAGGTGTAACTATTAGGTCTCAAGCCCATCTCTAGTAGCCTAATGAACATATCAATGGCTTCCCTACATCTTCCTACACCTATATATCCACTTATAATGGCATTCCAGGAAACGATATCTCTTCCAGGTATATCACCGAACAACTTAAAGGCATCATCAATATTGCCACACTTGGAATACATAGTAACTAAACTGGTATTAACAAACAAATCAGCATCAAAACCAGCTTTAACAGCGAGATTATGCATCATTGTTCCCAATTTAAAGTCTGAAAGCCTCGCACATGCTTTCAGGATGAAGGGGAAAGTAAAATTAGTAGGTAAAAATCCTTTGTTTCTCATTGAATTGTAAAATTGTATGGATTCTGTGTAGCAATCGTTGGAAACTAAGCCACGAATCATGGTATTCCAGAGGAAAATGTTGGGATCTTTTGTTTGATTAAAGATGAGGCGAGTATAGATAGCATCACCGAGATCAAAGCTAAGACGGAAGAAGAGATTTAAGAGATAGTTATCCTGGTCAAGATTGAAGCGGAGAAGCACGGCGTGGACATGCTTGAGCTGTTTTAAGGAATTGAAACCTTGGAAGAGGAGTTTCTTGATTTCAAGTGCCTTGCTGAAAGTAGGAGATGTTGAGTTGGAGACAATGGCCATGGACATGGCACCGACCTGTTTCACGCCAATACTTAGGACATAAATAGGATGATGTATAACCCGAACAAACAAATTCAACAAATCATACTCAAATTCAACAACAATCATATCAAAAAAGAAAGATTATATTCAAACTAAACAAATTCTAAAACAATAAAAGATTATATTAAGAGTCTAAAACAAGAAAAATAATTCATTGTTTATATTATAGTGCTGGACATGCACCCTATATGATTGTTGATGAATTAGACATTCTAAAATCTAAGTATGTATGTTTAGCCGTAAATAGAATAAACACAGTTGTTTTGAACTTTCATTTCTTGTCTCAATCTTCCTTGAAATGACTACTCTTAATTTTGAGTAATTTGCTGAAGATGTTAAAATTGATTATTCAACCTAATCATGTTTAGGATCCAGATGGATTAACAATCCAATTGATCAATCAAAAATCACTTTTCTCGCCTAATTAGCAAGTTCAACATACAAATCCAAGAAAGCATGTGAAATACTCAATTTAGGTTTCACACACTTCTTTACCAAAGCGAACTTAGTAACTAACTGACCTGCTGGTGGTGATGAGCAGCAGAGAACCAGCGATGAGCGGAGATGGTCTGCTGGCCTGCTGCGCTGGTAAATTGAAAATTCAAATTGAATTGAATTTGTTTAGAAACAAAACCATTAATTAGAAACAAACTGAAACTCTAGCCGAGGAATGTGACACCACCGGCAACAAAGGGCCAAGGAGAACGGCGGAGGAAAGGGCGACAACCCGCGAGACAATATAAGGGGATACTAATATATTTTGGTAAAATTACATTCATGGTCCCTGAAACTTTGCTTTACTTTCTTTTGAACTTCAAAACTAAGGGGGCGTTTGCTTCGCACAGGGGTAATGGAAAGGAATCCAGAAAGGGAAATGAGGGGAAAGGAAAGGAATGACCCAGAATTCCCTAGTTTGTTTGGATCTGTCCTGGAAAGGGAATGCAGAACCTTCTGATTCCCTTCGTGGCTGTTTGGTTCAAATAAGAGAATCAACATGTATCATCATTTATTTATTTAGTCAAACAATATATTGAATCATAAACATGTTTCAAATATCAATCATTGATATAAAAAAAAAAAAAGTCCAAAAATGTCATTGCTAACTACAAGCACCACAAAAAATATCCAAAACAAATAATATATCTACAAAACATAAGCCAAAAATATAACAAAGTTCACACAATTAATTAACGTAAGGACGAATTGAATGAAGTTGAAAACTCTTCTCCTTCTTAAGGAATAACCAATGCGTGTCATTTCTGTACAAAATAATATCATCAAAACATATAAGAGAAGCTAACATGGAGATTGAACAAACAACAAATACAGATAATTTCCATGGTTTACAACCTATAATCTTTGAAAATACAGATAATTTGATCAGATTGTTGCTTAAATACTTCAACCTCAATTATAAACTTGTAATTGAGTTCAATTTAGCTGGTCCAAACTCAATTATAAAATTATAATTTGATTGTTTAATCAAATATCAGTGGTAAGAAAAGAACAATAGGAAGTTTCTTATCACCATCTCTTGAAAGAAAACATCTAATTGATTCACAGAAGCAAGGTATACTCTACTTAATTCAGGTATTGTTCATCCAAATTGTTCAATTTTATCCTTGGAATTAATTCTTTTATTCAAAGTTCAAAACTGTATTAATGAATATAAATTCTCTCCTCCTTTACTCACAAAGGTTTGAAAAAAAAAATCTAACAGAGAATGAATGAATCACAATCAAGAAAAAACGATCTAATTGAAAATAACAGACCTTAAAGAGTGAATGAAAAAGCGCAGAAATAAAATAGACCTCCCGCAATCGAGAAAGGAATTGAAACAGAGGTTCGAAAAAAATTCATCTAACAGTTTCAGAAATCAAAAAGCAAGAGGAGAGAGAAAGAAATGGAGGAAGAGTGAGACTGAGAGAACTCACCGATGGAGTATGTAACGACGTCGAAGGATGGCCGAAGAAGAGAAACCGAACCGCACAGCAAAGAGAGGCGGAGAAGCGGCGGAGAAGCAAATTGAATTGAATTTGGTTAGCTAGGTCAACGGGAGATAGGCGAGGACTGCGCCGGCACCGGCAACAAAGGGCCACGGAGAACGGCGGAGGAAAGGCAGACACAGAAATTATCTCGACAACGGGCTAATATATTTTGGTAAACTATATCTATGGTCCCTCGAACTTTTTTTTTACTTTCTGAACTTCAAACCGAACATAAAAGGTAGGGATGTAATGTAAATAGAGTGGGGATTTCCGGTCTCTGTTACTGACCCACCCTGATAGGGACGGAGAATCTTCAATAAGAACCCCCGTGGGATGGGGACGTTGATAGTTTTGTCCCCCGTGGTGGGGATGGAGC
The DNA here is from genome assembly GCF_963576675.1 of Euphorbia lathyris. Classification (NCBI taxonomy): domain Eukaryota; kingdom Viridiplantae; phylum Streptophyta; class Magnoliopsida; order Malpighiales; family Euphorbiaceae; genus Euphorbia; species Euphorbia lathyris. The sequence continues at coordinate 13,963,884 of NC_088919.1, forward strand.
GAGGATGGGAAAATGTATTCCCGCCTCAAGGGGATCCCCGTCCCAGCCCCGTTAATCCCTGATGGGGGATCTCCGACTATTTCCCGTAATAATTGATTTTTTGGATCATTTATGCATATTTTAATTAGGTGATTGGTTGTTTTCAATTTTTAATTTTTTTATAGTTCGGAAAATTTGAGAATAATTATTAAATATTTGGTATTATTAGCTACCAATTCTTAAAAGTTTTAGGCATTACTAATTTTTAAACATAAACAGTGATTTTCCGTGGGGAACGAGAAATGAGGAAAAAGGTTTTAGAGCATTACTAATTTTTTAAATATAAATGGTGATTTCCCGTGGGGAATAAGAAATGATGAATGAGGAAAAAGGTTTTGGAATTTCTTGTGGGACAGGAATTCCCCACGTGACGGGAATGTGGACAAATTTATCCCCATTTAACTCACGGGAACGGAGATGGTAAATCCCCAATTAGTCGGAGACGGGGATAGAAAATGCATTCCCGTCCCGCCCCACTCCGTTTACATTTCTAATAAAAGTCTTTGAATTTGCCATTTACTAACATAATTTTTTACCAATCCAACAAAACAAAAAATATATATTATGGAGTTGATAGATAAGATATTTTAATCAATTTTAATTCTTTAATTTTTTGAATTTGAGATTATTTATGTGTTATTTGGTTAAAAGATAAAAAAAAAAATGACTATTTGGAAAGAGAAAACTCCGAAAATAATGGTTTCGAACATAAAAAATGTAAGTTTTAGGAATAATATGGTACTAAACAACTTTAATTTTTAGATTTTTTCCATTTTCAAATCATTAATGATTATTTTAAGATTGTTTATTTTCATAATGAACTTTTATGTGTTAGTAAAAGGAAAAATTTGAAGATTTTTATGTCTGATTTTTGAAATTCTAAAACCATAAAGAAAGTGAAACCAAATTTAAAGGACCACTAGTGTAATTTATTGGAATATATTTAACAAAACCTTAAACCCCAAGTAGTGCCTATTTTATACAGGGTAATTAATTTATTAGTCCATATATTTTGACAAAACACAGTGTTTAGTTCATGTATTTTAAAAAACACACGGTAAAGTCCCTAACGTTTTTCTCGGTGAACTGTTTAGTCCCTGCCGTTAGACTCTCATGAAGATTCTGTTAGTCAATTTGGATTTGCGTTCTTCTTTTCCTTTATTTTCCTTTCTTTTAAACTCTAATGCATCTGAAATCAACTTCTTGATTTTCTTCTTAATCGTACAAATTCGTAAGCATTGAGTCTGTTCTTTTTCTTGTTCTCCATACAAATAGCTTCTTCTTCTAAATTGGATTTCCTCTTCTGAAGTTTGAAGGTAAATAATAAAGGGTAATTTAGTCATTTCCGAAGTCATAAATGGTAAAAAATCTAACAAACAGACAGAAGGACTAACAGTTCACTGAGAAAAATGTTAAGGACCTTACCATGTGTTTTTAAAAATACATGGACTAAACAGTGTGTTTTGTCAAAATATAAGGGCTAATAAATTAATTACCCTTTTATATATTAGAAGTCAATTAAGTTTCTAACCTCCTCAAATCATCAATTAAGGGGTGTTTTGTTTTAGGTTTTCGGAAGAACGTTTAGCGTTCATTCCAAATCCTAGGAAATGTAGCGTTTAGTTAGATTTATACAATAGAAACATTTAGCATTTTTTATAAAACCAACAACTTTTTAAAGCTTTTCATGAAAAGCTCGGAAAATAAGCTTTTCGTGAAAAGCTTTTTATATTTATTGATATTGACAAAATTATTTTTTATTTCCACAATACGCATTTCTCCTTTAATGTTTATTTATATTTCTATTATATTATTACTGAAACAACAAGGTTAAACTTCGTTTAATAAATAATTATTTAATTTTTATTTATTTATATAGATTATTTTTATTAATTTTTATACTACAATTTTTATTTTTATAATTTATTTGTTGATTAATTTAAAACATATCCATATTAGACATTTGGGTAAATAATTTATTCATCCCTATATTTTTACCTAACACATTATTCAATTCTCGTATTTTAATACATTATTTAGTCCTTAATTTTTGTTCTATTCAACATTTAGTCTTTCACATATTTGAATTATTAAACAGTTTAGACCCTTTTTTAAGGGACTAAACTATTGAATAGAATAAAAATTAAGGACTAAACATTATACTATCAATATACGAAAACTAAACATTGTATTATCAAAATGAAAATTTTCAAGAATTAAAGTTGTTTAGTATAATATTTACTATGGAACCATATTTTTTATTTTTCAAAATCATCCTTTTTGGAATTTTCTCTCTCTAAACATTAACTTTCTCTTTCATAAAAACAACGCCTAAATGACCTCAAATCTAAAAAGTTAAAGAATTAAAGCTACTTAAAATATCATTTAACTTTTAAAAAATTTCATTTTGATATCGTTATCAGCCAAATTTGGTAAAATCAAGAAAAAATTAAAATTTTACAAAACACAAAGTTGTATTTGTAACAAAAAAAAAATAACACAAGTACCCATTTGCAAATCCATGAAACCACATGACATCTATTTGTAATTAACTCATTAATATATTAAAATTTAAAGTGAATTGCTATACTCAGCCTTGAATTCCCACCCCTAGCCACGTGAAAAGACCGAAATACCCTTTAGACAATTTTCAGAATTCTCAAATCCTCTCAAACAACCTAAACTCTCTTTAGTCTAATCCGGACTAATTTATCAACGAAAACATGGATCGGCGGAGGGACGGTAAAGGAAAGGGACTTATAATATGTATTTCCGCTTGTTTTTTTTTTTTGGACGTTTTTTGCATCGGATTTTGCTGTTATTCGAAATCGGAATCGGGACATGGGGCGTGTGGAGATCACGCCGTCACCTCTGGTGCGACGTATGAACATCACGCCGCACCACATGTGACGACGTGATAGCCTCACGCATCACCACAGGCGACGGCGTGATATTCATACGCCGTCACCTGTGGTGTGGCGTGATATCCTCACGCCCTCACAATGGTGACGGCGTGATGCCCATACGCCCGTGTGGTGTTTGGACAATTATTTATTTTTTTTAATTTAGTTTAATTTAATTTTTGTTATTTTTAGTTTGTTTAATTTAGTTTAAATAAATTTTTATGTTGTAACTTTTAATTTGTTAATTTTAGTTAAGTTTAGTTGTTGTAAATTTTATTTTGTTTAATTTAGTTTAACTAAATTTTTATTTTATTAATTTTAGTTAATATTTATTCATGAACTTATATTATTGTTACGAGTTTTAATTAAAATTGTATGGTATTTACAGGTTTTAATTAAAATTGTGTAGTGTTTACAGGTATTTACGGGTTTAATTGAATAACAGGCTTATTTTTTTTTTGCCTTCCCGACACGCAGGCGTGTGGCTATCACGCCTCACCGTGTGGTCGGGTGTGATAGCCACACGGCTCACCTTGTGGTCGGGCGTGTGGTTGTCACTCCTGACCACACGGTGAGGCGTGTGACTATCACGCCCGACCACACAGTGAGGCGTGATAATCATACGCCTGCGTGTCCGGAAGGCAAAAAAAATAGCATTTTCCCATCCCCAACCTCTGAAAGGACATTTTCGTCCTTTCACATGACTAGAGGTGGGAATTTAAGGCTGGGTATAACAAGTTAACAACACCATTAAATTGTTACACTATTATGAAAAGAATTGTACTTTCTTTTATTTCATAATAAATGATGTTTTAGGAGAATATAATTAATTCATTTTAATGCTATATATTAAAAAAACTTTATTATCTTTATATTAATTACATGCATTAACAAATTCTTGAGTATAACATAAATTAATTATAATTATTAATGGTATATTTGGTAAAAATCAACTAATGTGTATAAATTAAATAAAAACGTTATCAATTAAATAAAAACGTCATATGTTATGGAATTTTTTTTTCTACAAATTCGTCTATTATGAAAAGAATGGAATTATATTTAACTCATTTTTAATAAAATAATATGCATTAGAACTAATTAACTATTTTTTAATTACATTTTTTTTTTGTTGAGCATGTTCAAGTAGAAAAATATTTTCTGTTGCCATGTCTGAAATTCACAATAGTGAATTCATGTGACTTTTCGTTGTGGCTCATAGACGTATCCACTACAAAAGCTACACATGTAGCTTGAGTATTGATCGTATTATCATTTTGTGATTAGTCTGATATATTCAGAGAACAGGATTCATCAACATTCAACATCTCAAGTAATTTTGGACATCAAATATATTAAGTCAGTAACCAAAACACAAACAAAAACAGAAAACAACATGAAACAAATTTGTTTTACATTTCTCCAATTAGTTAAAACGGTCCTTAGTCAAGGTAATTCAATATTAAGGTAACACATCCACCTCTTATTGTGTTAGAGATTTCTATTCTGATAATTTATTTATTTTTGCATTGAGGTTTTTCATTTTGTTACTTCTCATTGGTAACTTCTAAAAGCTATGTAATTATGTGAATTATAAGGTTCAAAATGGCCTCTGTAAACATGATCAGTTTAGTATAAATCGAATTTTAGATATTAATTCAATCCTAAAATTGGTAAAACTTGATAAATTAACTCAAAAATGACAAATTTTTGTAAACAAAAATCCAACTCACCCTAAAACATAGTTTTAAAAACCAAACCAAACTGACCGGTTGAACTAGTTCAACCGAAAACCGATCAGGCTCCCAATTATACTACTTAGGGGTCAATGTTATTGACTCCATTAGAACCAGGGGAAATCGGTGAACCGGGATCAACCCAGTGAACCGGTTTCACCCCGGTCTCTTTTAAAAAATAAAAAAATTGTTTTAAACCATGAATCAATCCATAGATCCACAATTGACATCTATCTACTTGTCCCTACATGTCATTTTATAGGGATGGCTTTCGTTGAAGCCACTTATTTCATCCGATGTGGGATTGTCCCACTATCACTTTTTTTCATTTTCATTTTTTATTCATTTAATTATATATTTATATTAAAATCCCTACATCTCTCCCACATCCCACATCCCACATCGATATAACCAACTCATAAATAATATATAGGCTTAATACATCATTTGCCCCATGAACTTATCCAAAATAGTTGATTGGCCCCTTGAACTTTTAAAGTGTCTCGATAGCCTCCTGAACTTGCATAAAATGTTCAGTTAGCCCCCTGAACTTGCATAAAATATAATCAATTAATCACTCGGTTGTAAAAAAATAAGTTAAATGCGGAAGATATGTTGCACGCATCTTAAAAAAATAAAACGACAAAGGTCGGGGTATGCGATTATAATATTAGAAAAAAAAATGTTTTATAGTTGAATAAGTAAGAAATTCTTTTTTAACATGTTTTAATCTATTTTGTGAAGTATGTAAGTAACATTCTAAGGCACGTGTAACATATTTTCCGCATTTGACTTATTTTTTTACAATCGAATGATTAATTGATTACATTTTACGCAAGTTCAGGGGGCTAACTGAACATTTTATGCAAGTTCAGGGGGCTATCGAGACACTTTGAAAGTTCAAGGGGCAATTAACTATTTTGGACAAGTTCAGGGAGCAAATGATGTATTAAGCCTAATAAATATTTATGATAAAAAAGGGTCCATAGAAACTCAACTATTTACAGGGATAATACTTAATAGAGAAACAAAAAAAAAAAATCATTTTAGTATAACATTATTTCCTATACAAAATGGATTAACTAAAGAAAAACACAAATCTTTTATATAAAAAAAACACATATTTTAATACTAAACATAATAAAAATTAATACTAACAAAAAAAATATATTATATATTTATTTATTTATAAATAAAATATATATATTATTTATGACGTCATCCGGTTGAACCCATTGACCCCTAAACCCTTTGTTCCACCGGTTCGATATCCGGTCCGGTTTTTAAAACATTGCTAAAAGTAATTCAAATGGAGAGAATTATGTCACACGTATAAGGAGGCATATAGTTCTCCAATTGAGCAATGTGGGATGTTTAACATGCCCCCTTACACCCAATTCATTTGATGGGTGACGTTAATATCAGTGGGGGCGCCAATATTGAATATCAAGGCTCTGATACCATATAAACAACGGTCTAACTCATCCCAAAACGTATCTCAAAGGAAGATGATTGCCTTACATATAAGGAGACATATAACTCTTTAATTAAGTAATGCAGGATGTTTAACCATTTTTAGGCATTAAAAGTGATTGATTTTGGGCGGATTTGTTAATTTTTGTCAACTCCGAAACTGAGTTGATACCTAAATTTCAATTTAGACCAAGGTTGTAAAAAACGATGGACCTTAGTCGGGCAGACAAGGCCCTCAGTGATTAATTGGAAATTAGTTGGATTTGTATTTTTATACTTGTTAATCAACAAATTGTTATATAAATTCAATTAAAATATATATTATACTATGTAAAAATAATAATATAAAATTATTTAATATAAAAAAAATCTACATTTGTAACATATATTCCTAAAATATACAAACATCCCATTTCAACAATAATATTATTGAATCAATTCAAAAGTCAATTATAATAAAGTAAAAAATAAATCACAATAAAAAATATTTTTGTTCATCTACGTTTAGGCGGTGCCTAGACAAGACGCAAATGATTAAAAAATCGTCTAAAGAAACTAATTGAAAAAAAATCAAGACGGATTCTCGATTTCGAGCGTCTTGGACAGGACGTAGGCGGTCTATGATCTTAGGGGTTAAATGCACCATTTGTCACTGAACTTACACTGTTATCTCAAAATGGTCACTCAACTTCAATTTGTCCTGATAAAATCACTCAACTTTGAGTTTTGTCTCAATTAAGTCACTATAGCGATTTTAATGATTAAAACTCATCGGAATGATGACATAAGTGATACGTCAATATGAGACAACTCATATTTCTAACCGAAATGACACATGACATCCACATACGCGCCACATGGCTATCACGTGTCGATTATTTTTATGGAAAAAAAACTAAAATTTAGTTTTTTTCATAAAAATACCGACATGCGGCTGTCACATTTCGTTCCGATCAGAGATTGAGTTAACTCATGTTGACGTGTCATCCATGTCATTATTTTGATGCGTTTTAACCACTAAAATCGACAGAGTGACCTAATTGAGACAAAACTCAAAGTTGAATGATTTTATTAAGACAAATTGAAATTGAGTTCCCATTTTGAGACAACCATATAAGTTCAGTAACCAATGGCGCATTTAACCCATGATCTTAGTTTTGAATAGTGAAATAGACTAAAGTGACACGGTCTACCAATTTCAATTACCATTTTAACCTAATTAAGCCCTCCATTATTTATGGACCCACTTAAACAATCTCAATGACTTCTTGAATGTTGCTGGCTGGGCCCATGGGCGTCACACATTTTAACCCTTAATTAGTAATTATACCCATGGGCCTAGCTGAGGGTTGCAAAGACACCTCAAGACCTAATTCTATCTAATGAACATGGACTGCTTTATCTAATCTTTAATAGAACTAAGTTATAGGTGAGAAAAAGTCTTTTGACCTCTCTGACAATCTCACAATCTGATCTGATATTCTACCGACTATGTACTCTCCAGGTTTCTTCTTGGACGATCTGATTTCTATTCTCACTTTTCCATTTTCTGGTCAGCCGCCGACTGTGTGTTCTCTCCGATCAAATTTAACTTCCAAAATTCTTCCATTTTAATTTTTGTTTTTCTTCTAATGGATCGATCTAAGTCTTTTGACCTCTCTGACAATCTGATCTGATATTCTGCCGACTATGTACTCCGGGTTCCTTCTTGGACGATCTGATTTCTATTCTCACTTCTCCATTTTATGGTTAGCCGCCGATTGTGTCTTCTCTCCGATCAAGTTCAGTCTCGGCTGCGCGTGTTGTAATTGGATTGGATCTAGAAAATCTCGGTTCGAATTTGTTTTGTAGAGTTCTGTTTATTGCTTTTTGTTGATTTAGTTATTTTGAGATGTTGGATGAGATCCAGTTGTATTTAATTTGTTTTCGAAGATTTGAATTTCGTGATCAGTGTGATTAAGTGATTTTCAAAGCTCATATCCTTTGATCTGCGTAATTAAATGTTTTGGAATTAGTTAGCTGAAATCGTCTCTCCGCGTGGAGTGGCTTTTGGGTCTTCTCTCTGTGAGAAGGTTTACGTTTTTCCTTCTTTCGATCGTTTTTTGATCGTAAATTCTCAAACCCTACCACAGATAAATGCAAAAGTGTGATGGATGCCTACGCTAGACTTTGTTTGGTAGACGATGAGGAAATTGGAATTGAAATTGTAGAGGAGCAAGTTCTGGCTGAGGAGGCACAACCGATATTTCTTGTTGTAGGGCAATTTTTAGCACCAAAACCGGTGCACTTTGAGAGTATGAAATTAACCCTGGCGTCGATTTGGCGGCCTGTAAAAAGGGTTATGATCACTGAGACTGACATTCAAGGGCGCTACCTCTTCCAGTTTTATCATGAGCTCGATATGTTTAGGGTTTTAAACGATGGGCCTTGGACGTTTAATCAAAACGTAATTATCGTAAAAAACTTGAACTGATGGAATAGGCATCACAGCTCGATATGTCTGAACTTTTAATCTGAGTACAAGTGGCTGATCTCCCGGTGGGATTCCAGACAAAATCGATTTGTAAGCTTTTAGGGAATCAGATTGGACGGTTTATTGAAACGGACCCAGAGAATTTTTCTGGTGTAAGACGAAGTTATCTTCGAATAAAGGTTGCCCTAAAAATTGATTCACCTCTAAAAAGGGGACAGAAAATAAAACGCAGTGGTGGATCATAGTTGTGGGTGAATTTTAGATACGAAAGACTACCAGGTTTTTGTTTCTTTTGTGGTGTCATCGGTCACTCAGACAAGTTTTGTGCCGCATTGTATATCAGGCTGAGCGGCCATCTGAGAGACAGTATGGTAGTTTTCTTTGGGCTGTAATTCGTAAATCTGGTACATTAGTGGGAAGGGAGTGGCTTCGTGAAGCAATGGAGGATGGGGGTGAAGGGAGCTCGATCAGCATACAGCAAACCATTGAGCTTGTAATCAGTAAGGAGGCATCTCTGGGAATTTCTGTAATTTCTAAGGATGACACATCACGGAAAAAAGCTGGTTTGGTAACAAACTCAGTATCCAGACAACCTCACAATGCAAAAGACACAACAGGTTCAAGTTTGAAGAAACTTGAGTCACAAGGAATTGAACATGATCCCAAAAGACCTAGAACCGAGATGCAGGAGATGGAAGTTGATGCCGAAAACAACTCAAAAAACGGCTTTGGGGTGGGACCTGGTTAGGGTTCATAGGCCTATGGTTACTTTTTTAATGGAAACTATGATTAAAGAAGAAAAAGTGATAACGGTTTCTAAAAAACTTGGTTATAGTGGATACTTTATTGTCGATGGGCCTGGTCATGGGGGTGGTTTTGCTTTACTATGGAAAGAGAATATTTCGGTCACCATACAATCTTCATCTCTTAATCATATTAATGCTTTTATCACTTTTCCAGACATACCAGTTTGCCATGTTACTGGTTTCTATGGTTTCTCGAAAAGACAGAGACGGAGGGCCTCTTGGGATTTACTGCGATCCCTCAAAGACCAAGATGGTTTAGCTTGGTGCTGTATCGGGGATTTTAACGATGTGCTGAGTTTGCATGAGAAGCGAGGGGGAAGAAGTCAACCTAATTGGCTTGTTGAGGGATTTAAGGAAGTTGTAGAAGCGAGTGGTTTAGGTCCAATCCCCATGGACGGTCATCCATTCACCTGGGAAGTCGGGCGTGGTAGGGATAGATGGATTGAAGAAACTCTCGATCATGCCCTTGTCAACGCAAAGTGGAAAGAATTGTTTACTGACTCTAGAACCCAGAACCTTACAACCGTGTCTTCTGATCACTCGGCTATCTTTCTAGAGTGTAAAATGTGGCTTCGTTGTTCTGGGATTAAATGCTTCTGATTCGAGAATGCCTGGCTTCGGGAGTCTAATTGCGCAGCAGTTGTACATCAGGCGTGGATGTCTGAGTCGAGTAGTTCGATATCTGATAAAATTGCGACATGTACTGAGGCTTTTAAGGGGTGGAGCTCCTTGCTGGAATCGAATTTCAAGCAATCCCTGTATATTTTCAAGACCTAGATGCAAGGCTATAAAGGTAGGAGGGATGTATATGGTATGGAGAGATATAAGCAAGCTTCACAGGCGTATTTATCAACTTTAAAAAAGCAGGATGACTTTTGGAAGCAAAGAGCTAAGTTGCTCTGGATGAGGGACGGTGACGCAAATTCTCAGTATTTTCATGCATACGCATCTGATAGAAGGAAAAGAAATAGTTTCTCGACACTGAAGGACTCTAACGGTATATGGCGCACAAAATGCAATGGGATGGATGATATACTGTCTGAGTATTTCAATGGAATTTTCACCAGTACGGGCAACAATGATTCTGATTTACTGCCGTATGTTCGATCCAGGGTCTCTCCAGAGGAAAACGAATTACTGTCTCATGCGTTTTCTAGAGATGAAGTTAAAGGTTCTTGCTTTTCAATGCATCCGGACAAAAGTCCGGGACCTGACGGGCTCAATCCGGCCTTTTTTCAGCACTTTTGGAACATTGTGGGACATGATGTATGTGAAGCATGCTTCTCTATTCTCCGAGCTGATAGGCTTCCACTGATGCTTAACGACACTCTGATCGTGCTTATTCCAAAAATCAGCAAGCCTGAATTTGTCTCTGATCTACGCCCGATTGCAGTTTGCAATGTATTATTTAAGATTCTGTCAAAAATGCTGGCTAATCGTCTCAAGGTAATCCTCCCATCTATAATTTCTACAACTCAGAGTGAATTTATTGCAGGAAGATCTATATCTGACAACATTATATTGGCATATGAAACAATCCATAAGTTAAGAGGGCTAAGACAAGGGAAACATGGGACCGCTGCTATGAAGTTAGACATGAGTAAAGCATACGATCGTATTGAATGGGGCTTTCTGGAGAATATGCTTGTCAAGATGGGGTTTAACGGAAGATGGATACAATAGATTATGATGATGGTATCTATTGTCTCATATAAAATCGTGCAGGAAGGCAGCGAGATTGGACCTATTATCCCTAAACGGGGATTAAGGCAAGGAGACCTGTTATCTCCTTTCTTATTCTTAATTTGTGCTGAAGGATTATCTGCATTATTATCAGCTAAGGAACAAGCTCGTTTAATTCATGGTGCTCAGGTAGCTAGAAATGCCCCAAAAATCCCTCATTTATTCTTTGCAGATGACAACTATCTATTTTTTCGAGCCAATAAGAGAGAGGCAAGGGTGGTTCAAGACTGTTTAAGGTGCTATGAACAAGCTTCGGGTCAATGCGTGAACTTCCAAAAGTCTTCGGTATTTTTTAGCGGCAATTCGTCAATTGAAGATCGGTCAGATGTATGCAACGAACTTGGGGTTGCTGAAGTTGAGGATATGGGATTCTATTTAGGGGCACCGATTGTTGTTGGAAGAAGTAAGATGCAAGCATTCTGTTTCTTAAAAGATAGAATTTGGAAGCGGGTCAATAATTGGAAGGAGAAATATTTATCCCGTGCGGGGAAGGAAATCCTCATTAAAGCTGTGTTGCAATCTATTCCAACTTATGTCATGAGCATATTCCTCATACCTATGGAGTTCTGTAATGATATTAACAATATGCTCAATAGGTTCTGGTGGAATTCATCCTCCTCAACATCAAATGGAATCCACTGGAAAGCATGGGATAAACTTTGTTGGCCGAAAGCTAACGGAGGATTGGGCTTCCGAGACATCCATAAATTTAATCTCGCTCTTCTAGCAAAACAAAGTTGGCGCCTTGTTACGAATCCGGATTCTCTGATAGCAAGAACTCTAAAATCAAGGTATTTCCCTAATGTTGATTTTTTATAGGCTACCTTGGGGCACAACTCTTCCTTCATGTGGCGCAGCATCATTGCGGGTCGAGGGATCTTGATCGATGGATTGAGGAGGAAAATTGGCAATAGAGAATCCAGTTCCATTTGGAACAGCCTTTGGCTGCCGGACGATCAGAACCCTTTCCCAACAAGCTCGGCTGTAACGACTTTGCCCTCAGGACTTGTCAAAGACCTTATGGATGATCAAAGAAATTAGAAGCAGGAGGTTATTAACAACTCGTTTTGCCCACGGGATGCCAAACTCATTTATTCCATACCAGCCAGGCGTACGTGTGTTGAAGATCGTTGGTTCTGGCCATTTGATAAATCTGGTGCTTATACAGTTAGGAGCGGATATTTTCGGGCAAGGGGACTAACACCGTCGAATCAAATAAATCCGAACGGAATAAATTGGAAGCTGATATGGAATTTGAAGGTTGCCCCGAAAGTCAAGAACTGTTTATGGCGATTTTTTACCAATTGTTTGCCAACTTTGAATAATCTTGCAACTCGTCATAGCTCGCTACCTAACTGCTGTCGGGTGTGTAGAGCTTTCGGAGAAAACGAGTTTCACGTGTTCATAGGGTGTCCTCGAGCTGCTCAGGTATGGAAATTATTGTTTAAAGACAGTCGGTTGGATCTAACCATGAATTTTATCCACTGGTTTACAAATATCCTTGGTGACATGACGATGGATTGTAACCTTATTGCGATGATCTATTGGCAACTATGGAGGGCACGAAACGAAAAAAGTTTGGAATGATAAATTTCGAACGCCTGAGGAAATATTTCAGACCGCCACTGCTGAACTGACGGCTTGGGAGGCAGCGCAAAGTCATCACCCAGATCAACAAAATCAATACACGGGTACTTTGTGTAAATGGAAAAAACCGGTTGAAGGCTGCTACATCTTTAACGTCGATGCATCGGTAAATGGGTTAAATAATTTCTGCTCTTTTGGCTTCCTTTTACGCGATCATCAGGGGCGATGCTTTGCGGCAAGCATGGGTTACCTTGCTGAGATAACGGATCCACCTTTGGTTGAGGCAATGGCAATCCGCGAAGCGCTATCATGGATCAAGAATTATAACTTAAGCCATGTTGAAGTTCAGTCCGACTGCCTGATGGTGGTACGGGCTATTCAGCTCCAAAAAAGTCAATTATCTTATTTATCTGATGTGATACGTGAGTGTTGTGATTTGTTGCGAGATTTGAACTCCTGTTCGATCTCTTTTATTAAGCGATCAACGAATTTAGCAGCCCATAGCCTAGCTAAAGCTGTTACTTCTAGTTCTGTTCGTGGTGAGTGGGCTTGTCCACCACCGTTTATTATTGATGTGTTATCTTCTGATTTAAGTTAATAAAAGTTATTCTTTGTTTCAAAAAAAAAATTATAGGTGAGAAAACAAAAGGGAAAATTACACAGAAATTCATATTCTAAAAACTATTTACAATTATGTTAAGTTATAATTTTTTATTATGTCATACTAGTAAAATCAGTACTTTTAATATATTTTAAGGATTAGAATTTATGAATTAGAAGTCTAGAATATATTTTCTAAGGCTTATGATATATGAATTGGAGTCTAGATTTTTTAAATTATCGTGTAAAATCATAATATATAGAGAATAATGACATATTAAGAATTAAGTTTGGTGGTATTATTTAGTTGTAATTTTGTACTTAATTATGATATTCATGTATTTGACCCAAAACAAAACGGGGGATATAGATTAAATTTGACTCTAATATTTTTTAAAGAAACGTAAATTTAGTCATAACGTATAAATGATGTAAATTTAAAGGTTAAATACATTGTTGGCACGGTTCAAAACCAAGACCGTTTAGACGTTCGAAATTGAGAATCCGTCCTGATTAGTCTCTCTAGGCGTTTTTTTTGCCCTTAGACAATTTTTAGCCGCTTAGACTCCGTCTTGATGCTACCTAGACCGCCGTCTAAGTGACGATGAACAATAATATATAAAATAATATAAATTTAAGGGTTAAATGCATTGTTGGCACTGTTCAAAATCAAGATCGCCTAGACACTCGAAATCGAGAATCCGCCCCGATTAGTTCTTTTAGGCGTTTTTAGCCGCCTGGACTCTGCCTAGACCACCGTCTAAGCGATGATGAATGAAAGTATTTTTTTATTATAAATTTATTTTTTACTTTGTTATAGTTCACTTTTGAGTTGTTTCAATGGTATTGTTATTGAAATGTTAATGTTTGCATATTTTTAGAGATATATGTGTTATAAATATATGTTTTTTTCTATATTAAATAATTTAATATTATTATTTTTTGATAATATAATATATATATTAATTAAATTTATATAACAATTTTTTGATTAGCAAATAAAAAATACAAAAATATAAATCCGATTAATCTTCGAGGGCCCTGTCTGCCCGACTAGCGACTAGTGTTTTTTACAACCTTTATCGGCCACTGAATTAGCATGGTTGTTTTAAAATGGTCACTCAACTTCAATTCGTCTCAATAAAATCATCCAACTTTGAATTTTCTTTCAATTAAGTCACTCCGACAACTTCAAGAGAAAAAAAACATTGAAAAAGTGACGTGGTTGCCACATCAACAGTAGTCAACTTTTACCACTGACTGAAGCAACACGTGAATGTCACCTAGATGACACGTGGTAGCAACCTAGCTGACACAGTCAGCTAGGTGGAAGTCACATGTCGTTTATGTTAGCTATATGGCAACCATATATCGTTTTGATCAACGGTGAAAGTTGACTACTGTTGATGTGTCAACCACGTTAATTTTCTATTGTCTTTTTGTTTTTATGTCGCTAGAGTGATTTAATTGAGACAAACCTCAAAATTGAATGATTTTATTGAGACAACTTACCAAAGTCAGGGGTAAAATTGTTATTGGCTGCCAACGTTAGGAGTAAAATTGCACCATTTTAGATGTTAGGGATAAAATTGCTCCTAACTGTCAACGTTAGGGGTATTTTTACACCTTATCCCTTACATCATTACACTATCTCTACTTTTCTCTATCTTTTCTGACTTTGACACTGGAGTTTATAGAGTAGGCAATCCCGGCGCAGGTCAAGATTATCATCGACATAGATGGTCAAACGGTACTTACAAAAGAAAACAACAATCAAACTTTTTTTAAAAGAAGGATAATTATTTCATTTATAGAAAAATTAGTACATCTCGACATAAGTAATTAAAAATTTACAATCCAAAAGCACACCAGAGAAGCTTGAGTCTGCATCTTCAATATCATAGATCGTGATAGAGCAATACTAGATAATACTTGAAACTATTTTTCGCTCAATCGACTTCATAGTTCTTTCTCCAAAAATGACTTCATTATCTTTCGATGAGTCAAATCTATGTGATAATAGATAAAACTCTTCTGTTTTTTCATGAAGGAAAATATGAGAACATCTTATATGGAGACGAGACGACAACCATACATGAAGGGAGAAAGAACAAAAAAAACTGCAAATAATGAAGAAACTACCAAATCTATCGTAATAGATCAATTAAAAAAATTATTCAATAAAGAAAAATCAAAACAAAGCAAAGAATGAACTTATTTTTCGACTAAAAGCTGAAAGAAAATCTCAAAATCTAAACGAAGAAGACGAGAATTTCTTGGCAGCTAAGTTTAAGTCTCAACCAAGCCCATCTACATATAAGTTCTTAAACATTTCTTTTAATCACTCACATTTCGAGCAAAAATATTATATATATACCAACGGGTTAATACATATATGTAGACTTGTTCATGAGTCCATTGGCCCGCCCAACCTGTCCAAGCCCGTCTTTTATGGGTTGGGCTTGGACATGCATATTTAGTATTTAGCCCGGCCCGGCCCGAGCCCGCAAAAGCCCGAACTTAAAATGGGTTGGGCTTGGGATTTATTTCAAAACTCAAGTCTGGCCCGGCCCGGCCCGAGACATAAAATAATTCGATATAATTTAATTACATTTAGTATTTTATTTATATTTATAATTTTAGTTTTAATTATTCAATTTTCATGTCCTCACTCTATGAAATTACACATTCTTATCTACTAGTTTTAAAAATACAGTAGCTTTGTTTTCTTTGTACAGTAAGTAGATTGATGTTTTGTAAAACAAAATTACATGCCTGCAAACTCTTAGTTATAAATTATAGTTTATAAATATATGTTTGTTACATTTTATTTATTTATAATAATACTTTAATATGTGAATTTTATTATTTATAATAACAATTTAATTTTAAGTTATATTAAAAAACTTTTAATATAAATATATTAAGTGGATGGGTCGGGACGGGCCGGGCTTGGGAATTAGTTTTTTTAGTCTAGCCCAGCCCGGCCCGAGCCCGATGTAAATATAGTGCGGGTTGGGCTGGGCTTGGACACAGTAATTATACATAAAACCTGATTAGGCCCGGCCCGAACCCGGCCCGACCCATCCCATGAACAGGTCTACATATATGTCATTATATTTGTCTGTTTTATCACATATGTCCATATATTAAAAAAAACAGCTAAATATAACATCGTAATTGTTAACGATAGACAAATATATCCTTATTTGAACGGTAAGCTTATTTGGCATAATTCTGTTAGTCTAGTCATCACACTACTAAAGCTATATTTGTCTATCGTTAACAATTACGAGGACATATTTGACTGTTTATTTGACATAGGTGGGGTGACAGGTGAGGTGGAGGTGATGTGGAGACATTTTTGGTGCCATTTGAAAAATATGAGGATATATTTGACTGTTTATTTGATATAGGGAATATGTGACAACACAAACAAATACAAGAGCATATATGTGTACTAGCACTATACGAACAAAACATATAGGCTTAATACATCATTTGTCCCCTGAACTTGTCCAAAAAGCTTGATTTCTCCTGGACTTTCAAAGTGTCCCGATAGCCCCCTCAACTTCTAAAATATAATCAATTAATCAATCGATTGCAAAAAAAAAAAAAAAAGTTGCATGCAAAAGATGTGTTGCACATATCTTAGAATGTTATTACATAATTCACATAATAGATTAAAATGAAGTTCTTACTTTGTTCGATTATAAAACTTGTCTTCTATAACTTGCATAAAATGTTCAGTTAGTCCATTGAACTTGCGTAAAATGTAATCAATTAACCACTCGGTTGCAAAAAAAAAAAGTAAGCTCCATGCGAAAGATGTGTTACACGTGCTTTATAATGTTAATACATAATTCACATAATAGATTAAAAAGAAATTTCTTAATTGTTCAATTGTGTCCTCTCTACTATTAGAACTGCATATCCGATTTTGTGTGTTTTACTTTTTTTTAAGCCGTGTGCAACACAAAATCCACATTTAACTTACTTTTTACAACTAGAAGGCTAACTAGACATTTTATGCAAATTTAGAAGGCTAACTAGATATTTTATGTAAGTGAAAAGTTCAGGGAGTCAATTAAGTTTTTTGGACAAGTTAGAATCAAATAATGTATTAAGCCAAACATATAAGTTACTACAGTGACATAAACATACTTTATTTATTATTTGGATTAAACGCACCATTTGTCAGTGAATTTATATGGCTGTCTCAAAATGGTAACTAAACTTCAATTGTCTCAATAAATAAAGTCACTCAACTTTAAATTTTGTTTCAGTTAGGTCATTCCGATGATTTTAGTGATTAAAAGGCATCAGAATGATGTCATGTGTAACACATCAACATGAGTCAACACATATCTCTAACCAAAACGACACATGACATCCATGTATGCGCCACCTGGCAGCCACATGTCAGTTACTTTTACAAAAAAAAAAATTAGTTTTTTTCATAAAAATAGCTAACACGTGTCGTTTCAATCAGATAACTAAGTTGACTGATGATGACGTGTCGGCCATGACATTATTCTGATGGCCATTTAACTACTGAAATCAGCAGAGTGGCCTAATAAAACGTAAAATTGAATGATTTTATTGAGACAAACTGAAATTGAATGAACATTTTACGATAACAATATAAATTCATTGACAAATGATGCATTTAAACCTTTATTATTTGTGTAAAAGCATAGAAATTCAAAATATTGTGTACCTATAGCATTTATTAATTATATTCCAAAGTTTTTGTTTCTAAAAGAAAATAAAAAATAAAGATCCTTCTTTCACTTAAATTAAATATATGATGTGACTTAATGAAGCATCACAACTCATACCATAATGAAACTCAACCAACTTACTAATCACGGCTTAAACCACTATTTGGCCTTCGATCTATCCAAATTTTTATTATTTGGTCCCTAACTTATTATTTGGTCACATTTGGCCAATGACCTATCCCAATTGGTGCAATTTTACCCAATTAAAATAGAGACTTAACATAATCGTTATTCTATTAACACGTGACAATATTTTGACATTTAAATTTGATAAATTTGAGTTCTGAGATTTGTTTTTATTTGTTTTTCTTTTTTAATCTAATTAATTATTTTCACATAAGAAAATTTATGTGGCAAATAAACTTTAAGACGTGTGACATGTCAAGCTCATATGTCAAAATATCATTATATATGGAGGGGGATAACGGTTTTGTCAAATCTCCATATAAATTGGGTGAAATTTCACCAATTGGGATAGTTCAGGGGCCAAATGTGATCGAATAATAGGTCATGGGCCAAATGACAAAATTTTGAATAGACCAGGGGCTCAATAACACCTTAAGCCTACTAATCACTCAATTTTATTTATCCTATTTTGTCATTTTCAATTTATAAAAGGGTAAATTACACACATGACCACTGAACTTTATCCATTTTAATATTGTGATCATTAAACTTCAATTCTTAATGACATGACCATTGAACCTTACACTTTTTAACACTCGTGGGCACCTAATTTTAACTAACTCAAAATGACCGTTAACGACCTCAAAATGAAAATATTCAAGAATTAAAGTTGTCCAGAACGATATTTACCATGAAACCACATTTTTTATTTTCTAAAATCACTTTTTTTGAAGCTTTCTCTCTCTAAAAATTCACTCTCTCTTTTAACCAAGCAACACCTAAATAACCTCAAAAAGAAAATTTTTAAAAATTAAAGTTCCTTATATTATCATTAACTCTTCGAAATTTTTATTTTCAGGACGTCAGCGGTCGTTTTGAGGCGTTGAGTGGCCACTGGTATTGAAAAGTATAAAATTCAGTGGCTATACCATTAAGAATTAAAGTTCAGTAGCCATAATGTTAAAAGAGATAAAGTTCAGTGACCATAGGTGTAATTTACCCATTTACAAAATAAGTGGAAACTTTCCAAACATATATTGATATCCGATTATGATGTTTGACGTAATAAAAAGGCCTAATACACCAATAACCCCTGAACTTATTCAAATGTTACAACTGCCCCCTCCAACTTTCAACTGTAACAACTTATTTCTTAAATTTGTCTAATTGTAAAACATAACCCCAATTTGAAAATTTTTTTACCCCGTACTTGAAGCAACCGTAAAAACGTTTCCCCAGATTATCACAATCCACAAGCGTTGAATTGAGAATTTTTTTTTACGCCAAAGATCTGATTATCACACTCCACGAGCGTTGCAGCTTTTGTATTTCACGTGTTTCTTCAATTGCAGTCCATGTCAGCAATTTGAGATTATGTTTTACAATTGGATAAGTTTGAGGGGTTATGTTTTATAATTGGACAAGTTTGAGGGGTAAGTTGTTACAATTGAAAGTTCGGAGAGGCAATTGCAACATTTGAACAAGTTTAAAGGGTTATTTATATATTAGACCTAATAAAAATAGTTTTTCTAAAATACTCTCGCATAATTTGATGTTAAAGTGCGGTAATAAGAATAAAGATTAAATTTAACTTTAATATTTTCAAAGAATAGGTTTAGTTTAAATGTATAGAATGATTCAAATTTAATCGAAACCTTTTAAAAAGGATTAATTTTAATCCTACATTACCAAAATTTTGAAAAAAATCGATTTAACTGTTATTTAACTATCACGTTAAACTTTCCTATTTATTGATACCACCATATATTAATATCCGATAATGATGTTTGTCGTAATAAAAATAGTTTTTCTAAAATACTCTTGTATAATTTGACACTAAAGTGTATATAGTATATAATTAAATTTAACTCTAATGTTTTTGAAGAAGTAATTATTTAGTCTTAACGTATGAAATGATGCAAATTTAACCATATCGTTTTTAAAAATGATTAATTTTAGTCTTACGTCACCGAAATTTTGAAAAAGAAAACTAGTTTAATTGCTATTTAACTATCACATCAAATCTTCTAAAGAAGTTTGTCGATAAACTTAAGTTGTTTTGTATATAGGAGACTTGGTTGTTAGTATTTTAACAAAAAAATTTGTAACTGTATTTATGACAGATTAAATATCTTAGCCGTAATTGATGTTTGAAATGTTCGACTGGATAATTAAATAATAGTCAAACTAGTTGTTATAATATTAATTCATTTGGGCTCATAACAAGTGGGCCCACTATGAATTATGATACTCAGATAAACCTCGGCCCAATATAAAGAAGAACCTTTAGGAAGAGTTCGGGCACTGACCGAAGCCATCCTTCGGTTATTGCAGTATGACCGAAGGTAATCAGTCAAAAGGTATATCAAATGACACGTGGACCAATAAGAGTAATGGACTCCAAGTGTACGCTCCTTATGTTCATAAATGCAGAGGCACACAAAGATAGAGTCTGCTGACCTATCAGAAGCTGCCACATGTTTAGATATTACTTTTTGTTGTCTATAAATAGTTGAGCCACTACAGAGTTGACGTAACTGATTCTAACTATTTTAAACACTTTCTAAGTCTTTGATATTCTCTCGTATTATCAACTGCCTTTACCATCGGAGAGGGTTCGCCGATCTCCGGCCCTTTTTTCTGATGGTTCTTGTGTTTGCAGGTGACCGGAATCTTAATCGTGGAAACAAGTTACGAAACGACGCTAACACTAGTCTTTTCAAATTTTTGGTAACGCATGGCTAAAATTGGTCTTACTTTGAAACATTAGGGTTAAATTTGGATCATTTCGTACGTTAGGGCCAAATCTGTAGTTCAACAAAAAATTGTTAGGGATTAAATGCACCATTGATCACTGAATATTAATGGTTATCTCAAAATGGCGACTCAATTTCAATTTATTTTAATAAAATCATTCAACTTTGAATTTTATCTCAATAAAATTACTCTGCCGACTTCAAGAGCAAATCGACACTGAAAAAGTGATGTGACTGCCACGTCCACTTTCACGGCTTTGTGTCAGCTATGTGATAGTCACGTGTTGTTTCGATCAGCTGTGAAAGTTGACTAGTGCTAATGTGGATGTCACGTCATATTTTCATCAGTGTGTTTTTGCTCTTAAAGTCTATGGAGTGACTTTATTAAAACAAAATTCAAAATTGAATGATTTTATTAAGACAAATTGAAGTTGAGTAGCCATTTTGAGACAACCATAAAAATTCAGTAACCAATAATGCATCTAACCCAAAACGTTAGGATCAAATTTAGCCCTTATCTCTAAATA
The DNA here is from genome assembly GCF_963576675.1 of Euphorbia lathyris. Lineage (NCBI taxonomy): Eukaryota > Viridiplantae > Streptophyta > Magnoliopsida > Malpighiales > Euphorbiaceae > Euphorbia > Euphorbia lathyris. The sequence goes on from NC_088919.1 coordinate 13,985,437, forward strand.
ATATGATTCGACTAGACATCAGTTCAGTTTAAACCGCGTACTGAACCGAACCGATTGAATTCGGTTTTTTATAGTTCGGTTTGACGTCGGTTTTATTTTTAGATGTATTTCGGTATTCGGTTTGGTTTGATTAAAAAACGTAAAAAAACTGAACCGCACTGAATTAGACATATTCTATATTGTTATATATATACATATATTTTATTTGATTTTACAATATTAATTTATTACTATTATTAAGATAATAAGTTAATATAAATATATTTTAAAAGTATTTCAAATTTTTTTTGTTTTGTTGACGAGATAAATTTAATAATGAAATATAATGACTTTTATTTATTGTTTTTATTTTTTAACTAAATTCGGTTTGTTCGGTTTAAAACTGAACCGAATCGAATATTTCGGTTCGGTTATATTTCGATTTTACATGTTATTCGGTTTGGCGTTGGTGTGAATTATTTTGATAATTTCGGTAACCGATGCGCACCCTTAGATTCGACTGTGCTTTTTATTTACGACTTTGCCACTGTTACGGTATTTATCACTATCCATTAATACATATAAAAGCATTTGCTGTATTGTTTGTAGAATGAGTCTTTGGGCTTTCTTGTGATCCACATAATCAATTAATTTTTATAAATGATGCTTTCACATAATTAATTTGAAGCATGTGGATAAAATATTTGCAGACAATATTATCCTATAGATATTAATTATAATGTGAATAAATTAAAAAAAAAGTCAGAAATATTTATTATGAATTGTACTTTTCTTTTAAAATAATATTGAATTAAGAGTTGCAAAATGAGTTGGAAAATGAAATTGCAACCACTCATAGGGAATTACAAAATTGGTTTAAAGGGAGATCCATTTACATATTTAGATCAAATATCCAAGCCATTACATATCTAGACTATATATTTATAACTTTTTTAAAATACCCTTCATATATATATATAAGAATTTAGAAATTTCTTTCTCTTTTCCGTTTCTCTCTTTGATTCTTTCTTAATTTGCGAATTTGGCACTCCGTTTTTAATTATCGACTCATATATACGTGCAATCTTTCTTCTTGTGAATTTGAAACTCCGTTTTTTTTATTATTTTATGCGTTTTTCCAGAGTAATACATTCAATACATAATGTCTTTGTATTCAAGATAAACAGATCACTGTGATTGATGCTTTTGTATTCAACCTTCACAAAAATTAAGTCATTTTAGGGAAAAATGAAAGGAACATTTCGCAAAGAGAGAATATGCGAAGTCTGTGAAGAAAAAGACACGGAAAAGATGAAAGAAACACTTCGCAAAATTAGTTCACTTCACATTTTGCGAAGCCTGCGAAGAGAAAAACCATCATTTTCCAGGTGATTTTTCTATTCCCAAACTTCACAAAATGTGACACAAACTCATTTTGCGAAGCAATTCTGGAAAAAGATGAAGATGAAACACTAGATACTTATCTTATTTCCGCCTTCTGCCATTAAAATCGACAATAAATATATGATAAATGCAGAAAAACGTCGAATAACCATGCATTCGATTCACACAAGAAAAAAGAAATCAAGAGACGAGCATGAAATGGGAAGATGAAGAACCGTCCTTCATAAAAACAGAGAGATAACGAGAGGAAGAAGAGACATGATGATGAAGAAAATGAAGGTGATTCGCAAAATATAAAGGAAGGGGGAAGATGAACCGATACACAGGAAGAGGGAGATGGAAGGTTGAAACCGATAGAAAAGAATGGGGGAAGATGAAAGGTTTGGGGTGTTGAAACACATTTCCACATTAATTTTGATTATGACAAAAATATTAAAAGAAATTAATATTTCCATAAGTAATAACACACTAAATTTAAATGTTGATTTATTTGGACTAATGTGTTTGTTAAGTATTTTTTTTATGAATTAAGCATAAAATTAAAAGAAATAATCAAAGACCTTTATGAGATGGATCAAAAGGCCATGGATCAAAAACCATTGGATCAACTTCAGCCCAACAACCAGAAGGATCCAGAAGCTCAAAACAGTTGTCACAAGACAAGTCTGATTCAGAAGACAAAGGATTAAACACGTGAGACAAACTCAGACGTTGACCCTGTGCAACTGACAATGCATCACCAAATAAGGAAACATTCAGAAGCTCCAAACGTTTTGTCCCCTAGTCAACTTGGAATCTTTGCCTGATTTGGCTAGACAAACAGCCTGCCTCTGACCATGATCTTAAGCATGGCACACCAAACAAAATAACGGAAAAGATAAGGAATACAATTGGCTGAAGACACTATGCTCTGAGGATGAAAGGGACTGGAGAGCCATTTCCCTCCAACGGTTATTTTGAAATTCGAAATGACCAAATCCTTGAAGTGTCACTATAAAATCCCCATCACTTGCTACATTGGAACTTGATTTTCAAAGCTGAAATTTAGAGAGAATCATTCTTGAAGTCCCAAATAGCAAAGCAAGAATCATTTACACACTTATTGTATTCATCTGTGTAATATTTCTAAGTTCATTCATTGTGTTCTGAGTGAGAACAAAAACCATCAATAGCTTAGAATTGTTTAGAAGCTCTTTTGTTTGTTTCAGTATTAAGCAAACAAGGAGATAGATAGTTGAGTGTAGATTATAGAGGAAGGTACTCTGTAGTATCTCAATATCTGCGGTAAAGGTTTGTGCTCTACCATCAAAGAGCTCAATAGTGGATTAAAGCTAGGAAGAGGGTATTCCGGGAACTGGATGTAGGCAGGAGACCGAACCAGGATAAACTGCTGAGTATCATTTTTCTAACTCTCTTACTTTCTATTATTGCTTGCCTTTTAGTTTCGGAAGTCTCAAATTTAGACCAGCCAGAGTTGCGTCTAATAGTACCAAGTTCGGAAGCCCCTCTAAGGCGCTACCTTCCAAACCAAGGGTCGAAACAATCTTAGTTGCTAGTTAACTAAAGTTGCTTTTGATTTTTAAATATTGCCTCTTTACCTTACCATTGAAACTGTGAGAAACCGTTTTACTTAAATAAAATTTTAAACTAGTAATAGTTCTATTAACCCTCCCCCCATTAGGAACTATCTCTCACATTACAAGGGACCAACATGAGGTATTTTGGAAAAGTCACAAATATATAGTCTAGATATGTAGTAGGTTGAGTAATTGGTCTAAATATATAAACGAGTCTCCAATTTGATCCAATTTTATAATTTTCCGTATTAAAAAGTGTTTGGTTAGGTAACTCCTGATTGACTTTTATATATGAAAATTAGCTTTTAATAAAAGCATGGAATCCGGTTTTTTTTTAATCAATTTTTTTCTGATAGTAAACAACAAACCATATTAGCAGACAGTAAACAGTAGATAAATTAAATCCTCTCTGAGTAAATATTATGTCATATCTAAAAGTATCAACTTTTTTTTTTTTTTATGATTTTGTCATTTCATAAGATGAAGCCACTTTCATTATCTTTTCTATAAGATTTTTATTTTTTTTGATACACTCACTAAAATACTACTTTAACAATCATTTTACTATCGTTATTGACAATCATCTCTTAAGATACAACAGATTACGTAAGTAAACTTTTATAGTGCGTAAATTTTTTTTATCATCGAAACAGAATACTAGAACAATATAAATGAACAGCAAGTTGAATAATCTCAAAATAAAACAACTGAAATTGCATTCTCATTGATTGAAATTAAATAGTTCAAATTTGTATAAATAGAACACGAATGGATAGAGGGACAGATTTAGAGGGCACTGGTTGCCGAAAAATGGAAAACTGTCTACGAGACTTTGATTTTTTAAAAGCGCCCAAAAAATATCGGTTTAGCCTCATAAATTATGAGAAACCACCACAAGCACTCTATCAGTGAATCCTGGATCCGTCACTGATGTGAGATGACTGAACATAAAGAGAGGCTGAAAACCCTCCTATTTCAATTTGACATTTGCGTCGTCCACATCGTGTGGGTTCGCCCCGATGGGGTTTCGACTACACCCTTCCCTACGAGGGAGAGTTCTTTCTAGTAATTGGTTAATATGATCTCGTTGTGCTTTTTATTTACGATTTTGCCACTGTTATGTAAAAAATTTAACGCAATGTTCCGGCATTTATGAATGTAATGTATATAAAATCATGACCTAATACGTCACTAGCTCCCTGAACTTGTCCATTAAAGTAGATTGGCTCCATGAACTTTGTTAGTGTCTCATCATCTCCTTAAACTTGCTTATTTCGTATCACCAGCTCCCTAAACTTATCAATAAATGTAGATTAGCTCCCTGCACTTTGCAAGTGTCTAAGCAGCTCCCTAAACTTGCTTATTCCGTAACAAATAAATATAAAAACTTATTAAATCTAGATTCTAAAAATACATCATCTATTTAAGAGGTAATTTTTTCTCTTCTCCTATCTTTCGACCTATTATAAGAGTTAGTGTTGCAGGTTTGAGAGATCGAACGAATAAGGATCGAGAGTTAGTATTATAGTTTTTGTATTTAGTTGTTACAGAATAAACAAGTTCAGGGAGTTGATGAGACACTTGCAAAGTACAGGGAGCTAATATATTTTTATGAATAAGTTTAAGGAGCTGGTGATACGAAATAAACAAATTCAGGAAATTGGTGAGACACTAACAATGTTCAGGAAGTCAATCTATTTTTATGGAAAAGTTCAGAGCGGATGATATGTTAGAACTAAAATCATTTGTTGTCTTGTTTGTTTGTAGAATGAGGATTGGGGCTTTCTTGTCATCCACAATCAATTTTTTCTATAAATGGTGTTTTGACATAATTAATTGGAAGCATGTGGATAAAATATTTGCACACAATATTATTCTAAAGATATAATTATGATGTGAATAAATTAAAAAAAAAGTCAGAAATATTTATTATGAATTGTACTTTTCTTTTAAAATAATATTGAATTAAGGGTTGCAAAATGAGTTGGAAAAAATTGAAATGGCAACCACTCATCAATAAATTCTTCAGATTAAATGTGTCAATTTTGTTTTTTTTCTGTATGATTTTGTCATTTCATAAGAAAATACTTTCATTATCTTCTCTCAAGATTCACTTTATTATAAAAAAAATTAAAAAAAAAATCACTTTAACAATCTTGTTATTGTTATTTCGTATAGATTTATAGATTTAGTTTTAACGTATAAAATGATTCATCAATCGAGTTTTATTCCTTCTTCTGTATTAGATTATTGCAACTTTGAAGACGTAAATTAATATAAATTAATATTATTAATATAATTCCTTTTAAAAAAATGTATAAATTTAATGTTATTGAGATTTTGAAGACGTAATTTAATTATTATTTAATTATTACAACGGATTGTTTTTTTTAACCCATTATTACAACGGATTGTTGAAATATTAATTTTGTTTAAAATATTTAATAAATTAATAACATAATATAAAAGAAACATGTTAATCTAGAGTTAAATGCATTGTTGGTCACTGAATTTACATGGTTATCTCAAAATGGTCACTTAACTTCAATTTGTTTTAATAAAATCATTCAATTTTGAGTTTTGTCTCAATTATGCTACTTTGACGATTTTAGTGGCTAAAATGCATCAGAATGATGTCTAACACGGGGTTAAATGCGTCGTTAGTCACTAAAACTTATATAGTTATTTTAAAATGAACATTTAAATTCAATTTGTCTCAATAAAATCACACAGTTTTGAGTTTTGTCTTAATTAGGTCACTCTGGCGATTTCAGTAATTAAAAGGACTGGAATAATGACATGAGTGACACATCATCATTAGTCAACTCAGATATCCGATCGAAACGACACATGACATCCATTTATGCGCCACCTAGTAGCCACATGTCAGTTATTTTTATGGAAAAAAAATAAAATTTATTTTTTTCATAAAAATAACCGACATATGGCTGTCACGTGTTGTTTCAGTTAGACATCTGAGTTAACTCATGCTCACGTGTCAGTCATAGCATCATTCCGATGCATTTTAACTACTAAAATTTCTAGAGTGACTTAATTGAGACAAAACTCAAAGTTGAATGATTTTATTGAGACAAATTAAAGTTGAGTGACCATTTTGAGACAACCATATAAGTTCAGTGACCAACGGTGCATTTAACCCGGTTGACACGTGAGCACGAGTTAACTCAATTGTCTAACCGAAACAACACGTAACAGCCACATGTCGGTTATTTTTATGAAAAAAATTATTTTTTTTTTCATAAAAATAACTGACACGTGGCTGCTAGGTGGTTCATAAATGGATGTCATTTGTCATTTCAATCAAATATCTGAGTTGACTCATGTTGATGTGTCACGCATGTCATCATTCTGATTCCTTTTAATCTCTGAAATCGTCGGAGTGACCGAATTGAGAGAAAACTCAAAGTTGAATGATTTTGTTGTAACAAATTGAAATTGAGTGACTATTTTGAGACAACTATGTAAGTTTAGTGACCGATGTTGCATTTAACCCTGTTAAACTACTAATAACTAAGTCTGCCACATATAAGTTATTCACAATTTTTTTTTTCTGGCAAATGGTCTAAAATGTTTACTGTACTACTAATACAGTTAGAAAATTGCTTCAGTTTATTTTGATGAATAATTTCTCCAATTGATCCCTATTTGGTAGGTTTGATGTGATGTTAAATAACAGTCAAACCAAAATTTTTAAATTTTTGATAACGTGTGACTAAATTTGATATTGCTTGAAATATGAGATTTAAATTTGTAACATTTTATATGTTTTTTTAATGAAATGGAAGGACTGGGTCCAAAGAACAAAGAACAAAAACAGATTAAAGACAAATTATCCTAGCACTAAACGCACCAACTGCGTCAACATGAATGATATCTTGGATGCCTGCAGGAGGCTCAGCACACTCGTGTAAACCTAACGATTGTCCTGCGTAGTTATAGCCATTTAGTCAGCAGCCCTATTCCCTTCGCGGTAGACGTGAATAACCTGCACCTCTTAATCCTGTTGAAGCATTTCTCTACACTTGTTAACAACGAGGTGAGAATCAAGCTCAACCACCACCTGGCGAAAGCCTTTATTCCAAGCTTGCAACCCGAAAAATAACCCCCAGATCTCTACCATAGGACTGCCATGCACGTCCCAAGATTAGCCCCGAAACCACCCTACTTGTTAGGCTCTAAGTTAAATTTTAAGGAGTAGAAGTTAAAAACCAACTCTAACAGCAGCATAGTAGCTCTTCAAATTACTCGGAAACAAATTTCTCAAAATATACCCTACCCTAGAAGTTTCTCAAAATTTCTACCCATTAGTTTTCCCAACAATTATAGGCTTAAATATACCCTACACTTGAAGTTTCTCAAAATTTCTCACATGAAAAATAAAATATCCTATCTATATTAATATGGCTAGCATGGCTGTTTGCATAATTTAATTTCTAATGAATTAAGGAACCCTACATTTCAACAATATAAGTAATGAGAACTCCCAACATGTTTTTATAGGGTAAATTATACGCATGGCCACTGAACTTTATCCATTTTAATATTGTCGCTGCTGAACTTCAATTCTTAACAGTATGACCACTGAACGTTACACTTTCTAATAATGATGGCAACTCAACTTTAACTAACTCTTCAAAATGATCGTTAACGACCTCAAAATGAAAATATTCAAGAATTAAAAAAGTTGAGGTAAATTACACCCATGGCCACTGAACTTACTCATTTTAACATTGTGACCATTGAACTTCAATTCTTAACGGTATGACCACTGAACTTTACACTTTTGAACACCAGTGACCACTCAACGCCTCAAAACAACCGCTGAAGGTCTCAAAATAAAAAATTTGAACATTTAATGATATTTTAAGGAACTTTAATTCTAGAAAATTTTTGTTTTTAGGTCATTTAGGTGTTGTTTGGTTAGGAGAGAGAGTGGATTTTTAGAGAGATAAAGCTCCAGAAAGGATGATCTTGGAAAATAAAAATGTGGTGTCATGGTAAATGTAGTTCTGAACAACTTTAATTCTTGAATATTTTCATTTTGAGGTCGTTAACATCATTTTGAGGAGTTAGTTAAAGTTGAGTGACTATCGGCATTAAAAAAGTAAAGTTCAGTGGCTATACCATTAAGAATTAAAGTTCAGTGGCAATGAGTGTAATTTACCCATTAAAGTTGTTCAGAATGATATTTACCATGATACCACATTTTTTATTTTACAAAATCAAATTTTTCGAGCTTTCTCTCTCTAAAAATTTACTACACCAAACAACACATAAATGATCTCAAAATGAAAATTTTCAAGAATTAAAGTTCCTTAAAATATCATTAACTCTTCGGAATTAAAGTTCCTTAAAGGCTTAATACATCATTAGCCCCCTGAACTTGTCCAAAATAGTTGATTGGCCCCCTGAACTTTCAAAGTGTCTCGATAGCCTCCTGAACTTGCATAAAATGTTCAGTTAGCCCCCTGAACTTGTATAAAATGTAATCAATTAATCACTCGGTTGTAAAAAAGTAAGTTAAATGCGGAAGATATGTTGCACGCATCTTAAAAAAATAAAATGACCAAGGTCAGGGTATGCGATTATAATATTAGAGAAGAAAATGTTTTATAGTTGAATAAGTAAAAAATTCTTTTTTAACATGTTTTAATCTATTTTGTGAAGTATGTAATAACATTCTAAGACACGTGTAATATATCTTCCGCATTTGACTTACTTTTTTACAAGCGAATGATTAAATGATTACATTTTATACAAGTTCAGGGAGCTAACTGAACATTTTATGCAAGTTCAGGGGGCTATCGAGACATTTTGAAAGTTTAGGGGGTCAATCAACTACTTTGGACAAGTTCAGGGGGCTAATGATGTATTAAGCCTTCCTTAAAATATCATTAACTCTTCGGATTTTTTATTTTGAGACTGTCAAAGGTCGTTTTGAGGTGTTGAGTGGCCACCGGTATTAAAAAAGTATAAAGTTCAGTAACCATACCGTTAAAAATTGAAGTTTATGAGTTATATTATTAAAATGGATAAAGTTCAGTAGCTATGAGTGTAATTTACCCTAAGCGTATATAATACTCCCTCCATTCCATTATATAAGTCATTCTAGGGTATTTCACACAAATTAAGAAATATATTGGTTAACTAAAAAAAATTCTCTCTCATGCTACTATTGGGCAATAAGCATTGGAATATTAAAAAACACATGTACCAATACAAAAAATAATTCTCTCTCATGTCACTATTGGGCAATAAACATTGGAATCCTAGAATGACTTATATTTGGGGAAAAAACTAATTTGCTAGAATGACCTATATAATGGAATGGAGGAAGTATTCATTGGTAGTGATAAATGTTCTGTTACGTGTAAATATAATTATTTTCATATATATCCTTTCAAAATAAATAAATAAATAAATTTTGATATATAAAATATAGGAATAAGGGCTAATATGATTTAATGTTTTTTTCTTACAAAATGCAAATTTAGCTCTAATCGTATAAAATGTTCAAATTTTAATCTTAATATTTTTCAAATAAGATCAAATTTAATTTTACATTATCGAAAATTTAAAAGACTGATTTGACTATTATTTAATTGTCTCATCGAATATTCCAAACATCAATTATATTTAATATATTTAATGTGTTATAAATACGGTTACAAAAAAATCTGTTAAAATATTACTCTATCCATTCGGAATTATATGTTATTTAAGGGAGGGAGAAAAATTCTGAATTATAAATCATTTTTACTCAATTTCACTCAATTTCTCAAATTTTCACTTGTTAAAAATTCTCCCTTTAATAACGCACTTTTCCAATAATATGCAGAAAGATTAAATAAAATTCAGGCTAAAGTCGGTATAAAATTTATTAAGGAAAATTTAAACAAGAAATAAATGAAATAATGTGTTTCCCATAAATCTAAAACCACATAAAAACAATCCAATTTTTGGGTCTGTTTGATTCAACGGTTAGCTAATAGCGGTTGTTGTTGTTAGATGTTTGCAGTTAACTATTTATTGTTGCATAATTAGCTGATTAATTATTAGTGTTTGGTAAAATTGTGACTAACAGTTGCTGTTAATATGTAAAATATCTAATATGGACATGTTTTAAATTAGTCAATAAATAAATTATAATAAATAATAATTATAATAAATAAATTAATAAAAATAATTTAATTGACTAAATAATAATTTATTAAACGAAGTAAATCTTGTTTTTTCGGTAATATTATTATGAAGACGGAAATAATATTAAAGAAAAATATGTTTTGTAGAAATAAGAAAGATAATCTTGACAATATCAAATAAATACAAACAATTGTTTATTGAAAGCTCTAAAAATGAGCTTTTCGTAAAAAGCTTTGAAACGCTACTACTTCTATCAGGACCGCTAAAAGCTATTGTTGCATAGCCTAACCAAATATTGTGGGCATGTTTGGTTCAGCTGTCACCTAATGGCGGTTGATGTTTGATGCTGCCGTTAGTTGTTTATTGTTGATGTTAGATGTTTGTTATTAGCTGATTTATGTTAAAATTGTGATTTACTATTGTTGTTATTATGTAAAATGTCTAATATGGACATGTTTTAAATTAATTAAAATAAAAATTATAAAAATAAAAATTATAATACACAAATTAATAAAAAAACAATCTAAATAACTAAATAATAATTTATTAAACGGAGTAAATTTTATTCTTTCGGTAATAATATTATGAAGATGGAAATCACGTTAAAGGAAAATATATTTCGTAGAAATAAAAAAGATAATTTTGTTAATATCAAATAAATACAAATAGCTGTTCATGAAAAGTTCAAAAAGTGAGTTTTTCGTGAAAAGCTCTAAAACGTTAATATTTCTATCAAAACTGATAAAAATTGTGGTTGCATAACCCTAACCAAATACGATATTTCTTGTGGTTCAAATTAAAATGTTAAACGTTGTTCTGAAAAGTTGAAACAAAGACCGTCTTCATCTTTTTTTTAGCGAAATTAGATAGTGTATTAATCAGCAGGAGCTAAGTCCTTCGCAATTACATCAGAAAGCCAAACATGCAAAACATGAGTACAAAAATCTGTTAGCATGGGAACGGAACGGAAGTGCTTTACAACTAGTTGCGCTGCTTCCTTCGCTAACCGCAGAGTAAATAAGAATGAGAAAATCCCGAATTATTATGGAGGATACTACGACAATCTTGTATTAAATTCCCGAACTCTGAAAGATATGTCTTTATGGAATTAACGCTATCTGCTACAAACTTGATATCTGTCTCGAACTCAACCATCTGAATGTTCCTTGAAACCAGTTGATACAGTAGTAATCATTTGGGCTGAATGCTTGGGCTTTGGGTTAGGCCCGAATTCAACATTTGGGCCCAAGCCCACAAAGGAATGCATTCAGATATGAAATAGATGAATAAAGTTTCGGTTGGGAGCTACCTCAAGGGACACGTGAACCAATGGTCACTTTGGATCCCAACGGCATGCTCCAATCCATATTTAGCACAGAACGTAAAAATAGGGTCCAAAGACCAATCAAATGTTGTCGTGTGTCTAGGTACACATTTTATTAGCTATAAATAGCTTGGAAATCAGAGCTAAAAGTATATAATCACTCGATCTTTCCTATTCAATTGCTTTCAAGTTAAACTATGTATTTCATTAAGTACGTGACTGACTTTAACATCAAAGAGGGTTCGCCGATACTCCGACCCATTTTCTGATGATTGTTGTCCTTTCAGGTCACGGAAGATGGAAGAGAATCACATTCACCAGCCAAAAGAGGCTTGATCGTAGGGCGAGTTCTTCTATCAGGTTGGGATCGTGAAGGCCTTGAACCACGCTTCTACTGCTACCGAAAAGAATTTCGCCAACCTCATCGTAGACCACTGCACTCGGCCTTGAACCATATCGCTGCTCTGAAAAGCTGAAATAAATACAGTTTTCATCTTTATCATTGAGATAAAGTAAAATAAGTATACTTCTTTAATAATATAGAGTATAATTAGATTAGATTGTATATCTTAGTCATTGTAGAAATAATACTTATCACTTTATTATTTAATTAGATATAGTATACTTGCTTTATCCATTAAACATTTATTAAAACAAAACGTGGGTTAATTTGACATTAAATGAGTCAATAGTTAATCATAAATGATTATTTGGCAGTTTTTTTTTTTATGATAATTTTTTTTTATTAATGCAGGCACAGTTGTGTTTATCAACAAATTACTATCTTTTATACATTCCAATTAAAATGGAACCCATTGCTTAATTAATAATTAATTTTTTGAATTAATTTCAAATAAAACCTCTCTGGTTTCACGTTTTTTCAGATCGGTAACTGTGGTTAAAGGCAGATACAGAGGGGGGTCGGGCCCTTCTGGCCGCCAGAACCACCATAACTACGAGTAGTTTCGCCTCATATCTCCACAAAATTTGAAGTTGTGGTGGTTCCGCCCCCTATCTCCAAGAAATTTTGATGGGACGTTGAATTAGCACTCCCAAAATTGGTTCAGGTCCTATTCCGCCCTCTCTAAATCCAAAATTCTATTTTTTGGCCTATTATGTGTTAAATCGAAATTTCTATTTTTTTTGACGTGTTAGGCATTTCTTAATTCCAAATTTCTAAATTTTTTTGACCTATTAGAGCCTCCATCCGATTTTTTCTGTTAGACATTTTTTTTACATATTAAGAATCTTAAATACAATTTAGCTTAATTTTGAGAAGTTTTACATTGGTACTTAAAAGTTTGTTCTTGACCACTCAGATTATAACGTGTACATATATGACAAGTATTTGAACAAGTTCAATTTATTAAAAAAAATTTACACGTGCAACATGTAAAATCTCCCCTCTCCCACCGTTCAATCATGTATTTGCCACTGGTTATGTTTTTTTATTACAAAACAAACCATGTAGTTGGCATCGTTAGCCATTTTGATTGACTTTGTCAAATTTTGCTGATAACAATATCAAAATAAAAAATTTCAAGAATTAAATAATATTTTAAACAACTTTAATTCTTTAACTTTTTAGGTTTGAGGTCATTTAGGTGTTGCTTTTTAAGAGAGAAAGTTAATGTTTAGAGAGAGAAAAACTCCAAAAATGATGATTTTGGAAAATAAAAAAATTTGGTTCCATAGTAAATATGATACTAAACAACTTTAATTCTTTAACTTTTTAAATTTGAGGTCATTTAGGTGTTGTTTTTTTTAAGAGAGAAAGTTAATGTTTAGCGAAAAAAACTCCAAAAATGATGGTTTTGGAAAATAAAAAAATGTGGTTCCATAATAAATATGATACTAAACAACTTTAATTCTTGAAAATTTTCATTTCGAGGTCATTATCCACCATATTTGACAAAGTCAATCTAAAATGGAGTTTGTTTTATAACAAAAAAAAAAAAAAAAAACCCTATATGTATCGATCTGAGAAACATAACCATGAGGGTTTTATTTGAGATTAACCTTAATATTTCTCATTCCTAGGCTAAATTCAACCTATTATAATATAAGATTGGATCAGATTTAAAAAAAATAAATTAAGATTGGATTAATGTGTAAAAAAAAAAAAAAAAAGAAGATTGGATTAATGTGTGACATGTTCACAATATTAAATTTTAGGGGGGAAATCATCTTATGTAGACTTGTTTAGTAAATAAAATTCAACTATTAGCCAATTACATTAGCGTTTTTTATTAGTTGATTTGACTAGTTGTTTATGTAAATGTGTTTGCTGATAAACATAGTTGTTTGTGTAAAATTAAAAAAAAAAAAATTAGTATTTTATGATAATTATTTTTTTAGAGATAAGGTGCAAAAGGATCAATTTAACTCCAACGTTTAAAATTATGCAATTTTACCCTATCCATAACATTGGCAAGTTGAATCAATTTCAATCATCATTATAAACCAGAGATATTTTGCTTATTATTCCGCACCAGTTACGTATCAGTTATTTCTAAAAAAAAATTATATTTTCTGTGATTTAGTAATAGAATTGGAGATTAATATTTTAAAATTTGACGAAATATTTGATTTTTTTTTGTTCAACTCATACAAAATACAGTATAATTTTGTCTATCAGTCACGAATCTTGTCATCTATTTGATTTTTTTTTGTTCAACTCATACAAAATACAGTATAATTTTCTTTCACTTCTATTCATGTGTTTGTGATCTGTTACTAATGAGTGATAAAATGACGTATAGTATAGATGACAAGATTCGTGACTGATAGACAGTTTAATGAATTATTTCTCAAATTAACCTAATTTGCCAACGTTAGGGGTAATATTGCTCTTAACTTCTAACATTATGTGTAAAATTTCATAATTTTAGACGTATGGGTAAAATTGCTCCTGACTGTCAATATTGGGGTTTTTTTTTGCACTTTATCTATTTTTTTAATAATTTATATTCTTAATCACTTTTTTTTTAAATGTCATATACACATACTATAAGTGTTAGATGTGATTAACAAAAAAAACAAAACGAACATAGAAAAATATATAAATAATAAAATCAGAATTAAAGAACAAAGTTAGACAAACCTGAAGTATGCAATAGCAGTTTCCTTAAAACAGATTTCGTCGCTATTAATGATCATCGGGAAGGAATTCGTGTTGTATATGGATCATCAAGTTCTAAAGTACCTGGGAAGTCAAAAGCAACTCTAAAGCCTTATGCACGCTAGATGGTTTGCCTTTGTGGATAAGTTCCCCTATAAGCTTATTCATAAAGCCAACAACAAAATCGTGTTCCAAATACTTTGAGCCGAAGAGTGGCATTACTAAAGACTATAACACTTGAGGTAGACTCATTTGAGTACGTGATGGGTGATTAGAAGGAGGATCCAGATTTCGGAACCATTTGGGAGAAGTGCACTAGTCAAGATGGGGAGAATGATTATTATTTTTTGGATAACTATCTAACGAAGGGAAGCCAATTATGTTTATTGTGTACCTCCATTCGGGAGAAAGTGATTCAGAATTTGCATGGA
The DNA here is from genome assembly GCF_963576675.1 of Euphorbia lathyris. Taxonomy (NCBI): domain Eukaryota; kingdom Viridiplantae; phylum Streptophyta; class Magnoliopsida; order Malpighiales; family Euphorbiaceae; genus Euphorbia; species Euphorbia lathyris. Next base: position 14,000,437 of record NC_088919.1, read on the forward strand.
GAAAGCTTAGCACAACATTTTGGTAGAGAGAATACCTATGAGGCGATGAACTCACATTAATTTTGGCCGAAGATGAGGAGAGATATGACATATATAGTGGAACGATGTTATGTTTACTGTTGAGCGATTTTCACAAGTGCACGGTATACGCTTGTAGTAATAAAAGATATCGAACCCACAAGGAACGCTTTTTAACGAAAACTTATTTTGAATCTGTTAGATTTACTTTCAAGGTTTATAATATGGAAAAATCGTTTAATTGGATTTGGTTTTGAAATTGCTAGAATAAGAATTGGAATAGAATATGTCGAATGTTAGAAATCACTTCTGATTTAAGGGTGAATATACAAGACAGAAACGTTTAGTTCTTTAGAAAAGTAAATAAATGTATTCGTTTGCATTAAGCAAAGAAAACAACTTTAAACTTTGTATAAATTGTAAAAATGTAATAACGTAAATTCCTTTAATTAAAAGGCTTTGAATTGCAGACAATCCTCCTACGGTCGGGTTAGATTGCTACCTTAACCAAATTAATACTTTTTCAAGATATCAATTTGTCTAAGTGTTCAACAAAGTTTCCTTGTAATGATTTTGAATTCAACTACGTTTTAATGAAAACACCAGAACTCACTTCGGATCATTTACCAAAGTGCTACATAAAAATCTATCGAATAGAATAAATTTTATTAGATGAAGTATGAATTTGGTACAAGTTTACAGAGAATAAGAAGCATGGAAGCTTTCGACGACTTTCAATCGAACGGGTTGTCAATCCTTTCCTTGAACCTCGTTAGAGTTTGTCAGGCTCCGGGGCGAATCCTCTACTAAATCTTCTCGCTGAATCTTCGGAATAGAGACTGGTCTATCTACTACCAAAATGTAAACTAATATGAACAAATCTAAACGCTACTGTGTTTGTAATTATTTAATAAACAATGTGTGTACATCATATTGCTTTTTACAGAATCGAACTTCTAACTCTGAATCACTTGACTCAGAATTTCTGCATTAATTCTATATTAATCTTCTCTTCAATTTTATATATATCCAACTCTGAAATCAACTCTTTATTTATAGATGTTGAAGAGTCGGGTTTAAGGAACGTATCTGCTATGAAGAGGCGTTCTTATCCAATCAAACGGACGCGTTTCTTTGTGAACGAACGTGTACGTATAGCCCTTTCAGGATTTCTGATCTTACCGAGAATGTAAATTCTCGGCCGAGAATGGGAGAGCAGAAATTAAGCCTTCGAAATGATAAGGGGGAGAAGCTGGTCGACGCGTGTCGAGACCGAGAATGGAGGATTCTCGGTCGCGACACGGAGTGATTTCCTCCATCTCTGACTTCGTCCTCATCCTCGTTTCGGTGCGTTTGATTTTCGTCGTTTTTTACTTCTTTTGTAGGGTTTTTCTTCCGTTTTTAACCTCTTTTCGTTCCTATTTGGATTTTACCAAATATTTAGGTACCTTGCAAGAAAGAAACATATTCGGAAGTAAAAGTACGCTAAATGGGTATAAATAGTACGAATTCGTAGCAAAACTGATGTAAATTCTAATGATATTTTAGGTATATTTTGGGCTTAACATTTACCAAACTGTCAAAGGCCATACCACTAACTCGGGACTTTATATACCATTACCGGTTCTGAATACCTTTCTAGAGGACCTCTCTATGTATTTCATGTTGGGATTACCGAGGACTCAAACGGGGATGGATTTTATATTTGTGGTAGTGGACCGATTTTTAAAAATGGCATATTTTCTTCAGTGTCCAAAGACCAATGATAGCTCGTCCATTTCTAAGCTTTTCATCTGAGAGGTCATGAGATTGCAACGGGTAATTAAGAGCATTGTATCATATCAGGATGCCAAGTTCCTTAGTTATTTTTTTAGAGGACTCTTTAGGGTTTGTTCGACACCTCATTTAAGTTTAGCACTACCTCCTATCCTCAAACCGACGGCCAAACCGAGGTTGTGAATCGAACCTTGAAAAATCTCTTGAGAAGCAAGCGCAATGGTAAATCGAAGATGTTGGACTTTGTGGTAGCTTAAGAGGAATTCGCTTACAATGGGGCCATTCATTCGAGAACCGGAAAGTCGCCTTTTGAGATGGTCTATACTAAAGTGTCAAACCATACTATTGACATCGTGAGCCACCTGAGAGGAGAACATGTTAGTGTTCCCGCACAAAGACTAACTCATGAAATTCAATAAATGCATGAGGAAGTTAAAGAGAAGCTTGAGGAGGAGAATGTCAAGTTGAAGGCTAACGTTGATGAACATTGAATGGATGTATAATTTGAAGTCAGAGATGAAGTAATGGTATATTTGAGAAAAAAAGTGTCTAGCTAGTGCCCTGAATAGCAAACTTCGACCTAAGAGATATGGCATGTACAAGATCACCAAGAAAGTTAATGCAAGTTCTTATCATGTAGCACTCCCGAATTGGTTAGGAAAGACGTCTCCATTCTTTAATATGCAGGATTTGAGTCCTTCCAAACTGGATGTATCTCTCGAGTACCCTATCCAAGACTTAGGGTCCAATTCTTTTCAGGAAGGAAAGAACAATGAGGGCATCACTAAGGAGAATGAGAATTCAATGAAACAGGATCCACACGATGTGTGAGTTAGCAACACGACGTGTGGCTAGAAAATGGGATGTTATTCTTCTTTTTATTTAATTCACACGACGTGTCAAACACAACACACATCGTGTGACTAACTTAATTGACAAGTTCTTTCCATTTCTGTTGGTGTCCTAATTATTAGTATGTCACTTTTCTTACCATTACTCTATTTACTAGTTTGCCATTAATTTACTTTGTCTTTTTACCCCTTAATGCCTTAGGTTATGCTAGTTATTCCTGAGGAACCCTTCTTTTTGTAATTGATGCATCTTTTATGAATCTAAATCAAATTTTCATCTCCAAAGGAGGCTAGAATTTTACTCATGGGGATTATTTCCTTCAAATTAATCTTGAGAAGAGTATCAACCTTTGTTATTTTACAATTAAAACTATCACATCGTTATCGATTTGTATCAAAAACTAACTTTTTTAACAAATTATCTTCATAATAATAATAATAATAATAATAATAATAATATATGTTATCCCATGCCTAAAAACAAGGGTGACTTCAATATTTTAGAAGTCCGAGGCAGCTCTCATACTCTTTTTTTTTTTTACAAATCTAAATATAATTAATTCTTAGTTAGATCAAGAAAAATCAAGTAAAAATTAAACTTTGGGGTAATTTGAAGAGAAAGAAGTAGTTAATAGCGATATTATTGTGGGATAAGGTATAATTTAGCTCTATGGTTATTAAGGAAGAAAATATTTAGCTTTCACGTACAAAACAGTGCAATCTTAAGCCTAACGTTTATCAAACGGTGCGATTTTAGATCTCATGAATGGAATATGAGTTTTTTTCATATGCAATCTCATGTTCTGGCTCCCTCCTATCTCAACCATCATAAGCATGCAATAAGGCTTGGAATTACAAATCTTCTGTTAATAAAAAAAACTCTTCTTCCATTAATGAGGTTTGAAATTGCATCATCTCGTAAATGTTAGGATTAAAATTGTATTATTTCGACGCAAAGACAAAATCTGCTCTATCCTAATAACCACATGGACAAATTTATAATTTATCCCTATTATGTTTAAGAGAGTAGTTGCGAATAAATATTTGAGAGCCCGTGTTGTGCCATTTTTAAGTGTCAGTAATTGAAAAGGAAAGACAATGTGTGTATTGTTGTGGACTTTCGATTTCATTTTAGCAAGTTGTATTTTTGTTTTATATATATGATTAGTTTTAAATTCAAATACGATATAATAATTATTTATATAGATAACTTTTAACAATTGAGATTTTAATAGTTATTATATTGTAATGTAAATAAGTTTTGAATTTTATAAAAAAAGAATCAGAGACTCCCCCGTAAATTGGATGTCCCAACGGACTCCCTTAGAGCCGCCTCGGTCTAAAAATATATTTTTGTTACAAAACAAACCTTGTGGTTTTTGGGTTCAATTTACTAAATTTGGCCGATAACGATCTAAAAATAAAAAAATTCAAGAATTAAAGTTGCTTAAAGTGGCAACCTTGTTTGGCATCCACCATCACTCCAATAGTAGACATCCTTTGACACTTTTTTAAGCACCATCTATTAGAGATGCTCTAAGAAAAGCAATTTTGTATCTACTAAACGGTTGCTTTTAGCTGGGAAAAAAAAAAGCAAATCAAACATGTCTTATCTGTCTCCCGATTATTAATTTTTTTTGGCTTAATACACACCATCTATTGGAGATGCTCTAAGAAAACCAATTTTGTATCTACTAAACGGTTGCTTTTAGCTGGGAAAAAAAAAAGCAAATCAAACATGTCTTATCTGTCTCCCGATTATTAATTTTTTTTGGCTTAATACATCATTTGTCCCCTGAATTTATCCAAAAAGGTTTATTGCTCTTCTGAACTTTCAAAGTGTCTCGATAGTTCTCTGAACTTGTATAAAATATTCAGTTAGCCTTTGAACTTGTATAAAATATAATCAATTAATCATTCAGTTGTAAAAAAGTAAGTTACATGCGTAAAATGTGTTGCACGCGTCTTAGAATGTTATTACATAATTCACATAATAGATTAAAAATGAAGTTGTTACTCAACTGTAAAATTTGTCTTCTTAAATATTAGAACCGCATATCCGATATTGGTCTTCTTTTTACTTTTTTTTTTTAAGACGCATGCAATACATCATTTGCATTTGACTTTTTTTTTTTCAAACGAGTGATTAATTGATTATATTTTATGCAAGTTTAGAAAGCTAATTAAATATTTTATGCAAGTTTAAAGGACTATCGAAGACACTTTGAAAATTTAAAAGGTCAATCAAACTTTTTAAACAAATTTAAGAGGCAAATCATATATTAGGTTTTTTTTTATTGATAGCCTATGAAACTAGAAATTAAAAAGATTCGTTATCTTTTGGTAGAAAAAAAAAAATCTTTAAACAACAAAGAGTATGACGTGCTCTTAAGCTTAATATAGAAAAAGAAATTATTCTTCCATCGTGTGAAGCGTGATATATATATAAATTAAATCTATAATTATTTATGTTTTCAGATTTGCCGATTCACCGTTAGTTCTAGACTTATTAGAATCTTAAGGTGAAGATTCAAATCATCCTGAGGCTTAGATTTAATAAGCTTATATCTAACGGTTAATGAGCAAATTCACATGCTCATTAAGGTGCATGTGAAAATTCCTGCGTAATGCAATCTAATGTAATAAAACTTATAGTGTAATTAAATTTAGGGTCTGTTTGTTTTATCTGCTGTTTGCTGTTACGGTTTGCTGTTTGAAAAAACCGTTTTTCCAAAAAGCAGATATTCCCTACTTTCCTAAAAGGCAAAAAGCATTGAAATTTCATTTTTATACGTTAAGCCTCTGATCTTTCATTTTTTGGTTCATTAAGCCATTGAAATTTTATTTGGATACGTTAAGCCCTGATCATTTATTTTTGGTCTCATTAAACCCTTTATGACCAAATTAGTAAGTTATGAATATCTAATTCTGTTAAAAATACTTTATTAATTTTATCTGTATTTTTTTTTTGGTAGAAAATTTTATCTGTATTTGAAATTATTAAAAAATAAATTTTTTACAGTTTGAATTAAGGTTTTTACAGTTTTTCTATAGTCAAATTATACATCTAAAACTGCTTTCATAGAGTGAAAAAATATAAATTTCGAATGCAAGTGGATTGAATAACAATATGTTAACCAAATTTTATGTTCAAAATTACTTTTTTTTTATCATTAAGGGCTTAATGAGACCAAAAATAAATGATCAGAGACTTAATGTATCCAAATAAAAAATCAAGGACTTAATGAACCGAAAAATGAAAGATCAGGGGCCTAATTATGCTTTTTGCCTTTGTAAAATGCTACTTTTCAGATGTAAATGACAAACAGGAGGTCACTAATCAAACAACTAAAACTCTCCCACAGAGTGATTGTGTAAGACACATAGAGCAATGAATATTTTATTTTTCCTTTTAATTTCTTTAGTTTTTAGACTTATATGCATTCAAAATTTAGAGGAAAAAAAACTGAAATTATTTATTTATTTATTATCTTTAAAATGATAATAATAATAATAATAATAACAATAATAATTAAATTGATAATTGTCAAAACATAAGTCTTGAATTTTAAAGTCTTAAGGATTAAACCCTTCATCTTTAAATTTTTTTTTTTTTTGCACAAATTGAACCATTCACTAACGGTTTAACTAACATAACGGCTACTAAGGAGCTCAATGTGTGTAAAAATTAAAATTAAGAGGCTTAATCTAAAATAAATAAATTATCAGAGGCTCAATTAGGGGCTTAATTGTAGATTTAGTATATATATAAAAGTTCAACTAAAACTCATGTGGTTTGATGTTTAATGAACTGGTACACGTGGTATTTTTTGGAGAAAAAATAATTTCGTAGTCGACACCGTTAGCAATTTCTATCAGTTTTAGGCTGACTTTACCAAATTTAGCAGCTAACAACCTCATTTTTCAAGAATTTAATGATATTTTAAACAATTTTAATTCTTTCAACTTTTTGGTTTTTAGATCATTTAGATGTTGTTTGGTAAGAACATAGAATGTTCAGTTAGCCCCTTGAACTTGGGAAAAATGTAATCAATTAATCACTTAGTTGTAAAAAATTAAGTTAAGTGCAAGATGTATTGACCTCGTCTTAGAAAAAGTAAAACAACCAAGGTCGGGGTACGCGGTTCTAATATTAGAAAAGACAAGTTTTATAGTTGAACGAGTAGAAACTTCAATTTTAATCTATTTTATAAATTATGTAATCTATTATATATAAAATGTGGAACAAAAGTTACACTTGTCAAAAGGATAGAGATTCAATTATCCATATGACATCATATCATAATAGAGAAACATCTGATGTGTCATAATTATAGAATTATTGTTAATCTCTAATTTTCTAAACTTTTCTAAATTACTTATTGATTATTGATTATTGATAATATTAATAATAATAACAAAAGTTACACTTGTCAAAAGGATAGAGATTCAATTGTCCACGTGACATCATAATAGAGAAGCAATTGATGTGTTTCTAAATTAATTATTGACTATTGACAATATTAATAATAGTAACTCTGGGTTCGTAAAAACTAAAAAGAACTCTTCCCTTTATCCATCTCTTCAACTTTCTTTTTATATATATAAAGTGTGGAACAAAAGTTACATTTGTCAAATCTATTATATATATAAAGTGTGGAACAAAAATTACACTTGTAACATTCTAAGACGCGTATAATACATCTTCCATATTTAACTTACTTTTTTGGAACCGAATCACCAATTGATTACATTTTATACAAGTTCAAGGAATTATTGAGACATTTTGAAAGTTCAGGGATACAATCAAGTTTTTTGGACAAGTTCAGGTAGAGTGACAATTTCGTGTTTCGTGTCAAAATCGTTTTACTTCATATATATGTTCCATATGGTTTTACATGTTATAAATGGTAGAAAAATGATTTTCGTATCAATCGTGTCGTGTTACTTAAATTCTTTCTATAAGGGGGTGTTTGGTTGCTCATTTTCATGCTTCTTTTTGCCTTTTCACTTCAAAATAGAGAGTTTTAGGTGTTTCGTTAGTGACCTCCTGTTTACTTTTTACATCTGAAAATCAGTATTGGGTGTTTGGTTAGTGATCTCCTGTTTGCCTTTTACACCCGAAAAGTAGCCTTTTACAAAAGCAGAGAATCTCTGCTTTTTGAAAAAGCAGTCTTTTTCAACAACAAACAGTAAACAGCAAACCGTAACAGCAAATAACAAACAGCAACAACAAACAGTAGGTAAAACAAACGGACCCTAAATTGTATTTTTGTATCAGAAATTGTCACCCCTAAATTGAGGCATTGTGATCAAACTCAAACATCGAGTTTCATGTGTTAGATGTTACATTAGCTTATATTAAGCCTATATTTCTTATATATTTGATAATTGAAGTTAGTAGCATTAAATAATTCGGTGACCTATAATAAATAATTGAAAAAAAAATCCCATAATAAATAACTAAACAATACACTATTTAATTCAAATTTAAAAAAAAAAACTATTTAATTATTATAAGTATATAGTGTATTCATTGGGGAGGATTATGACCACGTATCAAATGAGTATATTAAAAAAATGTATTGGGTAATTAATTTATTAGTCCCTATATTTTGACAAAACACACTGTTTAGTTCCTGTATTTTCAAAAACACACGGTAAGGTCCTTAACTTTTTTTTTCAGTGAACTGTTTAGTTATTCCGTCTGTTTGTTAGATTTTTTTACCGTTTAGGACTTCGAAAATGACTAAACTACCATTTACTATTTATCTTCAAACTTCAGAAGAGAAAATCCAATTTAGAAGAAGAAGCTATTTGTATGGAGAACAAGAAAAAGAACAGACCCAATGCTTATGAATTTGAACGATTAAGAAGAAAATCAAGAAGAAGAACACTCAAAGTTGATTTCAGCTAGGGCTGGGCACAGTTCGGTCCAAGCCGGGGATTCATGAATCTCCAGTATTGAATTGAAATTTGGAGATTAATAAAAGGAAATCTCCAGGATTGGATTGAAAGAATAAATCTCCAGAATTGAATTGCCCCAAAATTTCAGTCCAGTCTAGTTCGGGGATTCGGAGATTCGGTTCCGGTCCAATCCAATATAATTTTTCGGTGATTCGGATAAATATCTAATAGTTTAAGTCCTAAAAAATAAATTAAAAATTTAATTTACAAGATAATAAAATATAAAATTTTATTATCTTACATAACTTGAAATAAATGATAATTTTTTAGGAAGTAAACAACATTCATTAAAAGTTACATTAGACAATAAGGCTAAAAAACCCACAAAATCAAAGTATTAAAAGTTACGGTAGACAACAATGCTAAAAAAATCCACAAAATCAAAGTTACAAAATAACAAATTCATAAAAACAAACAACCTTTAATTCAAAAAAGACAATACTTCATTAGCAAGATCTCTCTAATCATCATCCCAATTTGTAATTGAATCTTCTTAACACAACAAATTTCCTGTTTTCCAATGCAAAGGCAGTAAAAGCCAAACATCAACCTAAACATATAAAATTTACCATATTAGTGAATCAACAAATGCTAAATTAATTAGCTTTCACTTCAATAAAATTAATCAACACACTAGCAAAAAGTAAAAGGAAAAAAATATGCTTACCAAAGTGTATTTGATTCAGTTAAAAAAACCTTAGATATCCAATTGAAATATGGATAAAAGAGATGATGCAATTTCAGGATCAGAACTAATTTCTACAAATTAAATAACATTTATATAGTTAGTATTCATAAACATTTAATTAAAATAAAACTATGAAATATAATTGCTAAGTAAATATTGTTGAAACACCTTTCCACAAGATTTTGATTTGACAAAATCATCCATGATTAAGAGACAATTAAATTTAAGTGCTTTGATTTAATTGTACTAATCCGTTTGTTCAATGTTGAGTACAAATATAAATGCAAAAGGAAATAAAAATAAGACAGGACAAAGACACAGCGTAAGCTAAGTAAAGAACAACTCAGCATCATTAAAGATAAGTCATCGTCACAACAACATGCTAAGAATGAAGATGATCTGAGAAGCTGAGTAAAACGGAACTCAACATAAAAGAAGAAATGTCTGCTTCAGAACGAAGTCTTACAGAACGAAGCTGACCTTGGAAGCCGAGTAAGGGAGAACTCAGTATGAAATCTGGCAAACAATCAAAGGCAGTGGATAACGAAGTCAAGCTGAGTTATCTTCAGGACAGCATGAAAAGTCCGTTGGCTAGAAGACAAAGACTGCCAACCCTCTGCGCCAATAATAGAAATCTCGGGATTACGCAAAAGCCAAATTCCAAGATGAATGGGTCAACTGTCCGTGGCTAAAAGACGAACTGCCATAAAAAGACAAAGTCTGCAGGAAGAAGACAAACCTGACGTCTGAAGAATTCAGGATTCAGGATTGGCCTGCACATCTGAAGCTGACCAGAGATTTGTCCCCTAAAAGAGCCGTTTTGGACTTAACGGACAAATCAAATTTCAAATGATTTGTTTCCTACATTTCAACTATAAAAGGGACAAAGGTTTCATTTGGAAGATTGCAGATTTACAGAAAATCATAAGTGAGAAAGATACAAATCCAAAGCACTCAAAAACAAGAAAAAGATCTTACACCAAACTTCCATTCTTTGTGTAAATGCTAGATTGATTGATTGTAATCATCTAAAGTGTTCTTTGTTTGAAAGGGAACAAGTTCTTATCAATTGTAATATTGAGAGTGTATGCTGAGTGCTCGGTGTTGAGTACTTAGTGGTAGAGAAAATCTGGGTGTTCGGTTATAGCATTCAGTAGGAGTTGAGTAGACGAATAGAGGAAGGTACTCTTGCATATTCAACTGCCTTGTAAACGGTTTGTGCTCTACCTTTAAAGAGCTCAGTATTGGATTCTAAAAGCCCGGAGGACTCTGGGGACTGGACGTAGGCAGAGAGGCCGAACCAGGATAAGTGATACTGAGTAATCTCTAACTCTCTCTCTATATATATATCTGTATGTGTTGTATGGTAAACTTACTCAGCATCTAAACTGATTAAGCTGACTCTGAGTAAATTAGAGTGCTAAGTTGAAAGCTGACCTCTGTGAGTGTCAATTCTCAACTTACAAGTAAAACATTTCTAGTCAATATCTGACTAAAGCTGTCTTACGCTAACTTCGGCCAAGCTAACCAAAGCTGAGTTGACAAACTTACCAAAATTGTTAAGTCAGCATAAATAATTAAAGAAAAAGTTATATTAGTTCCTAACCCCCCCCCCCCTTTGGAACTAATCACACGGGACCAACAAGTGGTATCAGAACCTAAGCTCACTACTCTAAGATATAACTATCTTGAGTGGATCCCCATAAATGGCTGAGAACAGCACTCATTTCCTTCCAGGAAACCAAACAACACAGATACTCCCTGAGGGATTATCAATTACTAGGCCTCCCCTATTCTTTGGGTCTAATTACACATTCTGGAAGAATAGGATGAAAAACTTCATTCAAGCCACAAACATGAGTGCATGGCTTGCAATTGTTCAAGGTCCACATGTGCCATATAAAACTGTTGATAACGAGAAAGTTATTAAGAGCGAAGCTGAGTGGACAGAGGATGACCTTAAAAAATTACAAAATAATGCTTCGGTTATAAATATGCTTCACTGTGCTTTAGATGCTGCAGAATACAATAAGATTTCAGGTTGTGAGTCAGCACAGGAGATTTGGAAGAAGTTGTAAGTGACTTATGAAGGCACAAGTAAGGTTAAGGAATCCAAGGTCAATCAGCATATGAGACTCTACGAGCTGTTCGAGATGAATGAGAACGAAGACATCTCGGAAATGAACTCAAGATTCACAAACATCATAAATGAGCTCAAAAGACTCGGAAAGAACTTCACTGAAGAGGAACAGGTGAAGAAAATCCTAAGAAGTCTACCTAAGAGCTGGCAAGCAAAGAAAACAGCTGTAGAAGAAGCTCATGACTTGACTACCTACAAATATGATGAGCTGATCGGATCCTTGCTGACCCATGAAATCTCCATGAAAAACTTTGAAGCTAAAGAAAAGTCCGAAGATAAGAAACAGAAATCACTAGTGATGAAAGCTGACTCCACAGAAGCTGAGTCAACTGATGATGAGGAAATGGCTATGTTCACTAGAAAGATGAAGAAGCTGTTCAAAAGAAATGACAGAAACAGCAAACGGCCATACAAGAGAGGTGATAGGTACAAAGCTGAGTCCAGTGACAAATATAAGAAGGACAACTCCAAGTCTGTCACATGTTTTGAGTGCCACCAAACTGGGCACATCAAGTCAAGCTGCCCAAACCTAAAAAGGGATAAGAAAGGAAACAAGAAAGCAATGGTAGCAACATGGAGTGACAGTGATGAGTCAACATCATCCGAAGCTGATGCAAATGAAACGGCAAACATATGCTTCATGGCCGATGATGCTGATCACTCTCAATCTAAGCAAGCTGACCTCTCTGATGAAACTGACCAGGAGGAACACATCAATGAGGTAACATCCTTACTTTTACTTAGAAACGAAATGGTAAATGCCCTGTGTGATTTATATACACTAACTAAGAAGTGTAACAAGAAAATCAAATCACTCAGCAGGCGGTGTGACGAGATTGAAGAGGTCAAGCTGAGTGACCTCAGATATCTCCTCCAAGACAATGCAGATTTACATAGCAACATTCAAATAATGCATAAGTTTGTCACGGAGGTTCAATCTGAGTCAAAGAAACTTAGAAAGGACGTTACAACCCTATAGAGTCAAGTAAAAGGCTCAAATAAAAATAAATCCTATGCTGGGTACTCAAGTACTAGTCAGCATAAGTTCACCCAGTGTGACTGTTGCGGGAAAAGGGGACACACAAAAGATGTGTGTTGGTTCAACAAGCGAATTATCCAATGTGACTTCTGCGGAAGAAAAGGACATACCACTAAGGTATGTTGGCATGCTCAGCATAACAATGCTGACCACACTCAGCGTCACCCTCAAAGGGTAAGTTATTGTGACTTCTGTGGTAAAAATGGCCACACTATAAAAGTATGTCGTCACAAACTAAAATATGACTTTGCACCTGTTTATACTAACAATAAAGGACCCAAAAAGAATTGGGTACCTAAAGATGAATAGTTTAAACTGCAGGTCAGCTTGACATGCGTGGAGAAGTCAAAACTTTGGTACATAGACAGCGCATGCTCAAGACACATGACAGGTGATGAAACACAATTCATCACACTAGAGCTTAAACGAGGTGGAAGTGTAAGCTTTGGAGACAATAAGAAGGGTAAGATAGTCGGCTCAGGTACTATCGGAAGTAACCCAACTATTGAGTCAGTCTCCCTAGTTAAAAGTCTCAAATACAATCTACTGAGTGTAGCTAAACTTTGCAAGAGCGGTAGAAAGGTTGTATTTGATGATACTAAGTGTCAAATACTCGAGCGAAATACAAATAAATTGATTTTAACTGCCCCTCGTGTAGACAATGTATACATGCTAAATTTAGAAAAACAGTTTTCTGAAAACATATGCTTAGTGTCTAAAGAGGATAACTCCTGGCTATGGCATAGAAGACTTGGGCATGTCAGCATGGACCTTCTTGCCAAATTAGCTAGAAAACAATTAGTTGAGGGTTTACCCAAACTTAACTTTGAAAAAGATCAATTGTGTAAAGCTTGTCAGCAAGGCAAACAAACTAAGAAGTCATTTCAAAGTAAAAACATCGTCTCAACCAAGAGACCATTGGAATTACTACACTTGGATCTTTTCGGACCTATCCAGCCACTCAGCTTGGGAGGTAAGAAATTTTCCTTGGTCATTGTAGATGATTTCTCTCGGTACACTTGGATCATCTTGCTAAGTAGCAAGGATGAAACATTTGAGATGTTTACCACACTGATTAAAAAGCTTGAAATTGACAAAGACCTAAAAGTAGCTCATATTAGAAGTGACAATGGTGGAGAATTAAAAAACCAACAGTTTGACGAATTCTGTGAAACCAGTGGTATTGACCACAATTTCTCTGCTCCTAGAACACCTCAGCAGAATGGGGTTGTTGAAAGGAAGAACAGAACTACTGTCGAAATTGCTAGAACCATGTTGAGTGAAAATAGGCTTCCAAAGTACTTCTGGGGTGAAGCTGTCCACACAGCATGCTACATACTTAATAGGGCTCGAGTTAGACCTATACTTAAGAAAACCCCATATGAACTTTGGAAAGGACGAAAGCCCAATATTGGCTACTTTCGTGCCTTTGGGTGTAAGTGTTTTATACTCAATACAAAGGATAACCTTGGAAAATTTGATGCTAAAGCTGACGAAGCGATCTTTTTAGGGTACTCAACAAACAGTAAAGCATATAGAGTATATAATAAAAGAACTCAGGTTGTAGAAGAGTCTGTACATATTGAGTTCGATGAAGCTGACCCTACAGGAAAGTTAGCTCAGCTCGAAGAAGATGAACCAAACTCAGCTTCTGCTGATCATCCAGGAGCATCTGAGTCATCAATACAAGAGCTGACCAAAGGTAAGCAAGAAATTGAAATTACCTTTGCTGACCAAACTACTCCTGCAGAAATTGTAGAAACACATGTTCCAAATAACTCAGTATTGCCCAAAGAAATAAGAATTCCACGAGGACATTCAGAAAAATCTATTCTGGATGCTGCTGAAAACAAGGTAATGACAAGAGATCAGCTGCGGAAGTATCTAAGCAATGTGGCTTTTGTATCAGTACATGAACCAAAGAACTTTGCTGATGCTGAGCACGATGAATACTGGATCAATGCTATGCAAGAAGAGCTCGACCAATTCACAAGAAATGAGGTATGGGATTTAGTACCTAAACCTAGGAATCAAAAGTCCATAGGAACCAAGTGGGTCTTTAGAAACAAACTAGATGAGCATGGAAATGTAGTCAGAAACAAGGCTCGACTTGTAGCTCAAGGCTATAGTCAGCAAGACGGTATTGACTATGGTGAAACTTTTGCACCAGTTGCTAGGCTAGAAGCTATACGTATATTGTGTGCCTATGCCAGTTTTATGAACTTTAAATTATATCAAATGGATGTTAAAAGTGCATTTCTTAATGGCTTTATAAACGAAGAGGTATATGTTAACCAACCTCCTGGGTTTGAAGATCCAAAATTTCCAAACCACGTTTATAAACTCAAGAAGGCCCTGTATGGCCTGAAGCAAGCTCCAAGAGCTTGGTATGAGAGATTGACCAACTTCTTGCTGACCAGGAACTATGTCAGAGGAAAAGCTGACACAACCTTGTTCATTAAGAAAAAGGGTAAACATACCCTACTTGCACAAATCTATGTAGATGATATAATATTTGGTGCTACTGATGAATCTTTGTGTAAAGAATTTAGCAAACAGATGCAAACTGAGTTCGAGATGTCCATGATGGGTGAACTCAACTTCTTCCTTGGACTTCAGATTAAGCAAGGTAAGAATGACATCTTCATAAGTCAGTCCAAGTACACCAAAGAGATGTTAAAGAAATTCGATATGGAAGATTGCAAACCCATATCAACCCCTATGGGTACTGATACTGTCCTATGCAAAGATGAGAAAAGTAAGTCAATAGATAGTAAACTTTATCGAGGTATGATAGGCTCCTTACTTTATCTCACGGCTAGTAGACCTGATATACAGTACTCAGTATGTTATTGTGCAAGATATCAAGCTGACCCCAGGGAATCTCAGCTAATTGCTGTAAAAAGAATTTTTAGATATTTGCAAAGCTCAGTTGATGCAGGTTTATGGTATCCAACCTCAAATGACTTCACACTCATTGGATATACTGATGCTGACTATGAACGAGATAAGCTAGAACGTAAGAGTACTTCGGGAGGATGTCATTTCCTTGGAAGCTGTCTAGTATCTTGGTTCAGCAAGAAGCAGTCATCAGTTGCCTTGTCTACAACTAAAGCTGAGTACGTAGCTGCCGAAAGCTCTGTTGCACAAGTTCTATGGATTAAGCAACAACTTGAAGATTATGGAGTAAAAACCGAAACAATAGAGGTCAAATGTGACAACAAAAGTGCCATTGATCTGTCCAAAAATCCAATTCAACACAGCAGGATGAAGCATGTCAGCATAAGGCATCACTTCATCAGAGATCACGTACTAAAGGGTGAGATCAAACTGACCTATGTGCCAATAGATGAACAGCTTGCAGATATTTTCACCAAGCCATTGGCTCGTGAACAATTCAACATACTAAGGGAAGCTATCGGTATGTCTAATCCTCTTCAATAATTCTATGTATGTTGAGTGATTGCCATGCTGAGTTAATTCAAAATTAGTAACTACTACATACTGAGCTTAAAATATAGAAAATCACTCTATGCTGAGTAAACATACCTGTTGAAGTGATTACCCTATGTTAAGTTACTAAGAGAAGAAATTCATTTGCTAGATACTCAATATCACAAATGCTTCGAATTCTAGCAAAACTGAGTAAAAGCCCACTTGCACCATTAAATGCTAACACATGTAACAAATATCACCTAGGATAACGTAAGCAATAATGGGAAAACCCATGCGCCGAACGTGTCATAAATGACAGAATCCCTGTCGATTGAACATCCCAAGGTGAAACGGCTAGTTCAACGAATAGGATCGATTTCAAACTCTATAAATAGTGGAAGATTTCCCACTTAATCCTCTTTACGCTTGAATCTTTTGGCATTCGAATTCCTCTCTCTCTAAATTTCAAAATTCCTAAGAATCTCTGAGAAGAAAATGTCGAACCCTCAAAATATCTCCGGTGGTGATTCTGGCAAACATCACACCGATGAAAATCCAAAATCTCATCCTCAGATTAACCAAACTCCGAACAAAAACCCTCAAGCTGACCCAGCAAGCTCTTCAAAGAAGCCTAGGGAAAGGAACATGATCAAAGTTCACAAGAAGGTTAATAATCTGGAAGTTCTGAAATGCAGATGGTTCTCTCCGAGCTTCATCACCACTGAAAAACCCTTCTGTGAGTGGATTGAGAAGAATGAATGGGTAGGACTCTTTTCTCTCTCTGAAAAAACCTATCCTAGGTTAGTTAGGGAATTCTACTCCAACCTTTTTGTCGACGAAGACGATGCTGACTATTTGGAAACTTCCGTCAAGGGGCACAAGATAACAATCACCCCATCTTACTTAGCAACCCTACTCAACCTGCTAGAAGCAGGGAAAGAATTTAGAACAACCAAAGAAAAGCTTGACCATGTCAAGGGATTTTGTAAGCCCAAGAATCACAAGGGAGAAATACCCAGTACATGTATGGGCCAAAATCAGAAGATGTCTAATTACATATTGACTAACTTCATTTTCCCAAACCTCAGCTCAGCATCGTCGGCGTCCAACTTCGAGCAGTGCTTCATATGGCACATGCTGACATACAACCCACTCAATATGCATGTGTTCCTGGTTGGTGCACTTCAATGGGGAGGTAAGAAACTCAGACTAGGCTCTTTAATCACCAAAATCCTCGAGGATCAGAAAATTGAGACCATCAATGAGACTGACAGTTTGGGAAGTGAAATCACAGCGACTCTGTTGTTCGGGTTGTTATTCAACCAACCTTTGAAGGGGACTGAAGGTGCTGAGGAAGATGAGGAAGAAAACGATGCTGAACAAGAAGCAGAAGCTGAGCAAGAAGTAGAAGTAGAACCTAAATGAAAGAAAGCTACTGCTGAGCCAGCAACAACAAAGAAGAAGAGAAAAGTACTTGAAACGTGCTCAAAAGATGTTGATACTGTCCCAAGAAAGGTACGAGCAGTGTCTAAGGGGAAGAAAGCTGATGCTGACCAAACTCAGGTTACACCTATGTCAGTAGAGAAGAGAAAGAGGCAAGTTGAGCCCGAAGATGAGAGTGAAGAAACACCAAATCAACCTCTACAGAAAAGGAAAAGCTCTGGATTGAGAGTCATTGAAGCTGACCCCGTCAACTAGGTTGTCACTCCTCAGTCACACTTCGTCAAAAGCCTTGGGATTGACATTGAAAAAACCCTTGTTGTGCAAGAAGAAAGAGAACAGAGAAATAATGCCACTCAGCCTGATACTGAGGAAGCAGATCATGCTGAGCCAGATGATGTTGAGCAACATCAGGAGGAAAATGCTGAACAACCAGGGAATGATGTGCAAGATTATGAACTCAATGATGAACTTTTGGAAAAATCATCTTCTGACTCCAGTGAAGATATTCAAGCTGATCCTTCACCACCAAGAGCTAAGAAATATCAAAGACTTAAGAAGAAGGCACACAAGCAAAAGCCTTTTGATCTTCTGGATGATTCCCCACCTCGAGAGCCACTTACTGACCTCTCCGATATCCAGTTCAAATACTTTTCACATGATACTGAGTCTCCTCCTAGGGAATCTGTGCAAAATCAAGCCTCTGTTACTCCTATTGAGGAACAAGCCAAGACTCTAGAACATCCAAATTCTGCCGAGCAAGAGCTCGAAGTCCAAGTTGCTCAAGATGGGGAGACAACTATGGAACAACCTGCTCAACTTCCACCTCATATTGAGCCGGCCAACATCTCTGTAAGTCCTACTCCTCAAACTCAAAATACACAGGATGTTGACCACTCAGTTCCTCATACTGAGCTACCGCCAGAACCAACAATTGACCAACCTAACCAAACGAACAAGCAGCCAACTACACCACCTTCCAGCTCAACTTCAATTCCAGCCTCTGAGTCCAATCCTGCTGGTCAATTTGCCTATCTAAGTGCCACTGAGTCTGGGTGCAGAATCATTGCCTCTGCTCGGTCTCTTCTTCAGGATTTGAATCCTCCTCATGCTGATGCTGTTGGGTCTGTGAATCATGAGTCCTCCCAAATCTCATCCATCACTCAGCTTCTGAGCGAAATTCAGAGTCTCAAAGATATCATAAGTGTAATGACCACGGTCCAGACACAGCAACCCAAGCAAGACCAAATTGCCAAGCTGACTGAATTATTGCTCATGCTGGTCAACCACATGAATTCAATCGAAGGCAAAATCCAGAGTCTATCTGCAGTACATCCGGGGTATGCTACCTCTACTGAGCTTAAGGATCACTTTGCTAAGCTGACCACAGATCTAGCCAACATTGGATCTTCAATTCATCCTGAGTATGCCACTTCTGCTGAGATTGAGCAATACTTCTCCAAGTTGACCTCTGACCTGACCTGCACACGAGAATTGATTTCCTCCACTTCTCAGTGTACCATTGATCAACTGAGTAAAGCTGTGCGTCTTCTCAATGTCAACAAAGAAAAGATGGATGTTGACCCCATCACTAATGAAACCCTTCTGAGCTTCTCACAAACCATCCTTCGCTCAGTACGCTACACAAATGCTCAACGCCAATTCTACGACTCAACTCTGCTCAAGATGTACCATCAATCCTTTGCCCAGCTCACTGAGTCCATCTCCTGGATCAGCAAATCTCATGAATGCCTCATCAGCATACTAAGTAGCTCCCTACGGGTTCCTCAAACTATTCAAGATGACTGTGTTCCAGTTATTGATGGCCTAAGTGAGAGTACAAGAAGGTTGAAGCGTTATTCAAACGCTCTGTCTGGTGCTGCTAGAAATGATACCTTCATTCCCCCTCCTCCCGATGATGGCAAAACGGGGGAGAAAAGCCAAGATGGAACTCAGCATGTCGGTGGTGCATCAGGAAGTAAAGACAAAGGAAAAGGCAAGTATCAAGCTGAAGCCAGTCTGAAGAAGAAGAAGTAGTCTAGTCTAAAATTTAGAACTTAGCCCATACTTCTTTTGTGCTTAATATTTGTGTTTCTTGCCAAGTAAATTTATGATAAGCATCACTTTATCCAACCTGTCTTAATACCATGCTTAGTAGTATATACTGATCTGTCCAAATTGAACAAACAAATCATAATACTCAGTATACATCTTCACACATAAGTAAATTGAAGTAATAAAATGACCATTTCTGAAAACTGACCTATCTGATCTTAGAAGATCTAGGATTGAACTTAGTCAGTACAAATATCTTTAATTTCTCTCAATTAAATCTTGGAAGGTTTAGAATCAAGTTAATAGATGCAACCCTTACGGGGGAGCAATTTCAGAAATATGAAAAATAAATCAATCATGGGGAATTTCAAAACTGAGTTCCATAATTATGTATTTTGCCAACATCAAAATGGGGGAGTTTGTTGAAACACCTTTCCACAATATTTTGATTTGACAAAATCATCCATGATTAAGAGACAATTAAATTTAAGTGCTTTGATTTAATTGTACTAATCCGTTTGTTCAATGTTGAGTACAAATATAAATGCAAAAGGAAATAAAAATAAGACAGGACAAAGACACAGCGTAAGCTAAGTAAAGAGCAACTCAGCATCATTAAAGATAAGTCATCGTCACAACAACAGGCTAAGAATGAAGATGATCTGAGAAGCTGAGTAAAACGGAACTCAACATAAAAGAAGAAATGTATGCTTCAGAACGAAGTCTTACAGAACGAAGCTGACCTTGGAAGTTGAGTAAGGGAGAACTCAGTATGAAATCTGGCAAACAATCAAAGGTAGTGGATAACGAAGTCAAGCTGAGTTATCTTCAGGACAGCATGAAAAGTCCGTTGGCTAGAAGACAAAGACTGCCAACCCTCTGCGCCAATAATATAAATCTCGGGATTATGCAAAAGCCAAATTCCAAGATGAATGGGTCAACTGTCCGTGGCTAAAAGACGAACTGCCACAAAAAGACAAAGTCTGCAGGAAGAAGACAAACCTGACGTCTGAAGAATTCAGGATTCAGGATTGGCCTGCACATCTGAAGCTGACCAGAGATTTGTCCCCTAAAAGAGCCGTTTTGGACTCAACGGACAAATCAAATTTCAAATGATTTGTTTCCTACATTTCAACTATAAAAGGGACAAAGGTTTCATTTGGAAGATTGCCGATTTACAGAAAATCATAAGTGAGAAAGATACAAATCCAAAGCACTCAAAAACAAGAAAAAGATCTTACACCAAACTTTCATTCTTTGTGTAAATGCTAGATTGATTGATTGTAATCATCTAAAGTGTTCTTTGTTTGAAAGGGAACAAGTTCTTATCAATTGTAATATTGAGAGTGTATGCTGAGTGCTCGGTGTTGAGTACTTAGTGGTAGAGAAAATCTGGGTGTTCGGTTATAGCATTCAGTAGGAGTTGAGTAGACGAATAGAGGAAGGTACTCTTGCATATTCAACTGCCTCGTAAATGGTTTGTGCTCTACCTTTAAAGAGCTCAGTATTGGATTCTAAAAGCCCGGAGGACTCTGGGGACTGGACGTAGGCAGAGAGGCCGAACCAGGATAAGTGATACTGAGTAATCTCTAACTCTCTCTCTCTCTCTCTATATATATATATATATATATATATTGTATGGTAAACTTACTCAGCATCTAAACAGATTAAGCTGACTCTGAGTAAATTAGAGTGCTAAGTTGAAAGCTGACCTCTGTGAGTGTCAATTCTCAACTTACAAGTAAAACAGTTCTAGTCAATATCTGACTAAAGCTGTCTTACGCTAACTTCGGCCAAGCTAACCAAAGCTGAGTTGACAAACTTACCAAAATTGTTAAGTCAGCATAAATAATTAAAGAAAAATTTATATTAGTTCCTAACCCCCCCTTGGAACTAATCACACGGGACCAACAAATATTACTTTCTTCAATAGCTTCAAGATCTTCAGCTTCTTCTTCATTCTTGAAAGCTTGAGTTGAAGTTTTCAACCAATCTTGACAACAAATCAAAACCGCAGCTGTAGCAGGAGTTAAAGAACTCCTAAATTGATCCAAAGTTCTACCACTTGTGCTAAACGTAGATTCAAAAGCCACAGTTGAGCTTTGAATTGCAAAAACATCTTTTACAACTTTGGATAAAGCAGGATATCGCATATCATTAACCTTCCACCACAATAGAAGGTCAAACTCAATTACATATTTTTCAGGTGCTTCATTGACATATCTTTCTCATTCTCCCTCAATTGACAGTGGAGGTGGCGGCGTGCGAGGTGGTAGCAGCGATGTGCAAGGTGGTAGCGGCGATGGAGTGCAGTGGAGGAGATAGAACCCTAGAAAAAAATCGAAGCAGAGAGAATGGGTAACAGAAGCACGCGATTCTATTTTATAAAATGTTTAAAAATTTTAATATTTAAAACTTCTAATATTTGTTACTTAATTAAATGGTTAACAAGAAGTAGAAGTGGTTCAGATGGTTAAGGCGATTAACAATGTTCCATTTGGTTAGGTGTTTGATTCTCCATGTCTACATTTTAGGTAAATATTTTTTATTTCATTTTATAAACGGGAATTAATCGGGATAATTTTTATGACTATATAATAATGTTATACCTTATTAATAAATTATAAATTTATATTATTGTAATTAGTTTACCAAACCTTACAAAATATATAACTATATATTATATAATATTTTTCTTTATATAAAGTTAATGTATGAAATATAAATTTATTATTGCTAAACTTTCGGTTATTTCAGTTCGGTCCAATCCAATCCAATCCAATCCGGTTATCGGTCCGGTCCTGGATAAATTTCGGTCCAGTTCTTTGACAAAAATTCAACGGTCCAATCCAGTTCGGTTCTCCCAAAAAAGTCAACGGTCCGGTCCAATTCCGGAGTTTTTTTCCTCGGATATTCGGTCCGGTCCAATATCTCCAGGATCCGCGCTCAGTCCTAATTTTAGCTGCATTAGAGTTTAAAGGAAAGGAAAATAAAGGAAAAGAAGAACGCAAATCCAAATTGACTAACAGAATCTTCATTAGAGTCTAACGGCAGGGACTAAACAGTTCACCGAGAAAAACATTAGGGACTTTACCGTGTGTTGTTAAAATACAAGGACTAAATAGTATGTTTTCTCAAAATATAGGTAATAATAAATTAATTACCCAAATGTATTCCACCAAATCCATCTCATCATTTTCTATTATTTTATGTCAAAAGTTCAAAATTATAATAATAATAATAATTAAGTTTTAATAAATAATAGGGTAAATTACATTCATGGCTACTGAACTTTATCCATTTTAATATTATGGTCATTGAACTTCAATTTTTAATGCTATGATCACTGAACTTTATACTTTTTAACATCAGTGGTCACACAACACCTCAAAACGACCGTTACGGGGTCAAAAATAAAAATTCAAAGAGTTAATGATATTCTAAGAAACTTTAATTCTTGAAATTTTTTGCTTTGAGGTCATTTATGTGTTGTTTGGTTAGGAGAGAGAGTACATTTTTAGAGAGAGAACTACAAAAAAAATGATTTTCCAAATAAAAAATGTGGTTTCATTGTAAATGTCATTCTGAACAACTTTAATTCTTGAATATTTTCATTTTGATGTCGTTAATGGTCATTTTGAGGAGTTATTTAAAATTGAGTAGCCACCGATGTTAAAAAGCATAAAGATCATTGGTCATATCTTTTGGGGATGCTTTTTAGAGGTGACTGATGTAATCTTGGGAGTGTATTCTAATGACTCGCTAGACACGTGTCATCATTCGGGTTGTTCTGAAACCTTCATATTACTATGATGTCGGGTGGTGCATCTTGCCATATAGCAAACGTCCCGAAAGGTGTCATCATCTAATTGGTTCTAAGGCCTTCAAACTACTAATGACGTCAGGCGGCGTACCCTGCCATGTAGCAGTTGTTCCTTATGTAACCACCTCCTGTAATCTAATAAATCTCATTTTTCCACTTACTAATATCAGGACGAATGGTGGATATTGATCCACGTGATCGGAAAATACCGTTAACATATTCAGCGGATATTCCTTACTTCGAATTCTTTTGATAATTGAAGTTAGTAGCATTAAGTAATTCGGTGACTATAATAAATAAGGCTTAATACCCTCCTAGTCCCTTCAAGTTAGCCCAATACTGCAACTGACCCCTGTACTTATACTTTTAACAAGTAACCCACCAACTTACTTATTTCGAACAAATAACCCCTCAAATAGGTTATTTCAGGAGTTTTTTTTTTACCTTTTACTTAATGTATCATTAGATTAGTTAGATGTAGCAACCGATAATTTGAAATCTTTTATTTCTGATGTAATATTATGTTGAATGTTTTTTTTTTGAGTTTAGGGATTATTTGTTCTAAATAAGCAACTTGAAAAGTTATTTGTTCCAATTGAACAATTTGAAAAGTTATTTGTTCCAAATAAGCAAGTTGAGAGGGTTATTTGTTAAAAGTGTAAATACGGATGGTCAGTTGCAGTATTGGGCTAATTTGAGGGGCTAGGAGGATATTAAGCCAATAAATAATTGAAAAAAACCCACAATAAATAACTAAACAATACACTATTTAATTATTATAAGTACATAGTGTTTTCATTGGGGAGGATTATGACCACGTATCAAATGAGTATATTATAAAAATGTATTCCCCCAAATTCATCTCACCATTTTCTATTATTTTGTGTCAAAAGTTCAAAATTACAAAAGAATAATTAAGTTTTAATAAATAATACTTAGCAACCTGAAAATGAGGTAACAGTTGGATAGAGAGGGGCATCGACCAATGATTAAGTGCTCGTTTGTTTCCATTTTCCGAAATTGTCTTTTACCTTTTAATAGTAAATAATAGATAGAATGTGTTTAGTAAAATTCTGAAACTGCTGCTTTTTACAGAAAAAACAACTAATATATGCTATCTATCAGCAACAGCAAACAACAACAACAACAACAACAACAAACAGCAAACAGGAACAACTGAAACAAACGGCTTCTAAGTTAACAAAAGTTGAAAGAGGGTTGAAGATAATATGAATATCGGTGATTATGATGTTTACATATCTTTTGGGAATGCTTCTCAGAGGTGACTATTATAATCTTGGAAGTGTGTCCTAATGACTCGCTAGATACGTATCATCATTCTTCTCATCCTTATCTTTGTCACCACGATTAACAAAATGAGTGTAAGCGCTCGTGTGAGTTAGCTACTTCTCTGTTTGACATGCTCAACTGCAAACATTAACATACAATATTTACGTATACGTGTATTATAAGTGATTCAAAAAGATACTTTGTTGAATTCAAAATACATGTTCCAAAAATTACATGTAATAGAAATATGTTTAGATTCTAAGCAATCCCTAAGACCTAATATGTTTCATAAAAACATCTCCCTTGTCAAGTTTTGTTAGAGGATCAGCAACCATGTCAAGAGTCGAAACATATTTCATACAGACTTCTTTGGGTGCAACTAAATCTCTAACAAAATAATACTTAATCTCAATGTGCTTTGCTTTACTATGATATCTTTGATCCTTAAAAAAAAGCAATAACAGATTGACTATCACTGCTAATTATTACTGGAGAGTTTGTTGTAACAATGTTTAGGTGATCAATGAATCTATTCAACCAAACGGCCTTCTAGGCTATGGATAAGTAAGACACGTACTCAACTTCCATAGTGGATAATGTTATATATGTCTGTTTCTTGCTACTCCATGAAATTGCCCCATTTCCGAGTAAAAGACGTAACCGGAAGTGGATTTTCTTTCATCCAAGTCTTCTGCCTAGTCTATATCCGTGTATCCTTTAAGTAGATCCTTCCCTCGGTAACATAAAGAGTAGTATGTTGTTCCTTTGTGATATCTGAGTATTGAGTAGTCTGTTGTTCCTTTGTGATATCTGAGTATTCTTTTTACCGAAACTGTATTTTACCGAATGGTGAATGTCCATTGTAATAAGAGAAGTTTGTATTTTACCGAAACTGTATTCCCTCAATTCCATACGTGGAATCATAGACTTATTCCGAAGTGATTTCGGAACTCTTCTCCTATTGGTTCACATATCTTAGTGGTTTGTACATCCTAACTTAGTTTGATGTTGAGTCTCTCCTTACGACATGTGTTTTGCTTCTTCTGATCATGACATGTATACAACTTTGTACATTAGTGCTCGTCTGAACCCTAAATAACCAAATGAATTTGATCATTCGCTGTTAGATCTAAATTTAAATCGTTGTTAGATCTAAATTTAAATCATATTATAAAGATAGGGCTATAAACGAGTTGAGCCGAGCTTTGACCTGCTCGAGCTCAGGTCGACAGTTTCTTATCGAGCTCGAGCCTAGTTCAATTTGCTGTTCGAGCTCGGCTCATTTAGCAGCTCAATTGCTCACGAGCTTGCTCACGAATAGCTTGCTTTATTTGATCGTGAGCATCTCATCCATTGTGCTCGTGAGCAGCTCATTTATTTTTCTATGAAAAGCTCATTTCTTGTGCTTATGAGCTTTGATCACAAGCAATTCATTTGTTTTGATCACGAACGAGCTCGTTTATAGTATTCACGAACAAAATAATATCAAATTCGGTATATCAAATAATATTAATTGTATACACATAAAATATCATTTAGTCATTAGAAAATAAATACTTAAAAGTGCTTAAATTAGCAAACTATACTTTATTTTTTGAAATATATAAATATTATAATTGAGTTAGCTCACAAGTTTTTATCGAATTTGTTCATGAATTTGTTCACAATCCTCTAATCGAGCTTGCTCGTGAGCTTTCAAACCTAGTTTTGGTCTGCTCAAGTTCAGCTCGTTTACAAACCGAGCCTGAAAATCGTGCTCACGAACGGCTCATTAAAAAATTAAATCAAATCGAATCGAGATTTTATCAAACCTTGGCTCATTTATCACCCGAAATAAAGATTCAAACCATCTTAAAACTTAGATTTATTAAGTTTAAATCTAACGGTCCACGATATGTTACAATTTTTTTTTTTAATTTAAAAAGAAAAACAAATAAAAAAAAAAGAAGTGACAAAAATAGGAAAGCACGCCATACGTGTGGGAAGAAGAAGTGGCGCCAACTCTCTCTATTATAAAAAAAAATAAAACTGCTCTTTGCTAAACCTCCGCTTCTCTTCTCTTCTCTCAACCAAAATCTCCTCTTTTTTTCCTCTTTCTCTCTTCTTTTCTTCTTCTCATTTCCTCTTTCTAAAATACTACCATTTAACAATGGTGGACGTTCGCCGGCGTCCCGATACCTCCGTCTCAGCCGCCGGCGAACCTCTTATCAATAAATCATTTCCTCCTCCAATCAAATCTTCCGATTCTCTCTCTCATTCTCATTCTCTGTATCTCGCCAATGTTGTTTTCTTCTCTCTCTTCTTCTCCGTCGCTTACTTTCTCCTCCACCGGTGGAGAGAGAAAATTCGTAACTCTATTCCTCTCCATATCCTCACTTTCCCTGAGATCGCCGCCTTGATTTGCTTAGTCGCTTCCGTTATTTATCTTCTCGGTTTCTTCGGCATTGGATTCGTTCAGTCTTTTAATTCCAAAAGTTCTGGTGATTCATGGTGCGGTGAAGAATTCGATGAGAATCATGTTATTGTTAAGGAAGAAACTCCTCTTCAACGGCCTCAGGTTATTGCCTCCATTACGACAACCACCACTGCCGCCGCCGCATTACCGGAGAAGGATGAAGAGATTGTCAATTCGGTGTTGTCGGGGTTAATTCCGTCTTATGCTCTTGAATCTAAGCTTGGAGATTGTATGAGAGCTGCTTCGATTCGACGGGAGGCGGTTCAGAGGATGTCGGGGAGGTCTGTGGAGGGATTGCCGTTGGATGGATTTGATTATGAGTCTATATTGGGGCAGTGCTGTGAGATGCCGATTGGTTATGTTCAGATTCCGGTTGGAATTGCCGGTCCGTTGTTGCTTGATGGGAAGGAATATTTAGTACCGATGGCGACGACGGAGGGTTGTTTGGTGGCGAGTACTAACAGAGGATGTAAAGCGATTTATGTTTCTGGAGGGGCTACTTCTACTTTGCTTAGGGATGCAATGACCAGAGCTCCTGTTGTTAGGTTTTCTACTGCAAGGAGAGCTTCTGATTTGAAGTTTTTCATTGAGGATCCTAACAATTTTGACACTATCGCCGTTGTTTTCAACAAGTTAGTTTCCTTTTCTTTTTAGCTCTTTCTGCTCTATAAAAACTGCCATTAGATGTATAAATTTATTTTATTTTAGAGTGAAATCATTTAAAAAAAATTAATTTTAGCACCTATAGACATTAAATACCTCTATTCATAAATCATATATCTTTCAAAAAAAATTGGCAATAAATTACCTCTGTTCATAAATTTTAAATCCAGTTCCAACTCCTTTAACCAAAAATACAGGTTCTATCTTCACCATTAGGAATTGAAAGAATTTCCATAGTTACTGCTGCCGCGGATGGATAGTCTTGCAAACCAAAAATAACTGTCATTTGATTTATTAATTTATCACAATCCACTTATTTAGTTTTCGGAACATGACGGATCTAGACGGGTTTCATCATCTACTTGTCACAAAAAAAAAAAAAAAAAAAATCATTAGACATTTTGTATAAACTGAAAATTCTATTAAAACTTTATATAAATATATATATTTTTAGGATAAAAGGTAAAAAAAAAAAATCAATTTTAGCATCTATAAGCATTGAGCACACCTCTATTTATGAATCCTAAATTCATCACCGTTTCGGAGGGACAAGTTTTACACAATAATCATTGACTGTAAAAAAAAATTTGTGCAGATCAAGCAGATTTGCAAAGCTAAAAGGAGTTCAATCTACAATAGCAGGGAAAAATCTATACATGAGGTTTAGTTGCACCACAGGTGATGCCATGGGGATGAACATGGTCTCTAAAGGAGTGCAGAACGTTCTGGATTTTCTTCAAAATGATTTTCCTGATATGGATGTCATAGGCCTCTCAGGTTAGTATATATCTAAATTAAGATTAATCAGGTTGGTTTTCTTTAGGGTAAATTACATCCATAGTCATTGAACTTTGCACCTACTTTCATTATGATCCCTGAACTTCAAAACTGAATATTATTGTTCTGAACTTTACACTTTACATTAACAATCAATTCTCCATCATCGAGAAGTGGTAGAAATGATAGCTTGGTCCACTTTAATTCTTGATTTTTTTTTTTGTTTTGAGGTCATTCTTGTTTGATTAGGAGAGAGAAATGATTGTTTAGAGAGATAAATATTTAAAATTTGTGTTTTGGAAATAAAAAATGGAAATATGGTTCTAAACAACTTTAATTCTTGGGTTTTGTTTGTGATTATCATTGGTTATTTTGACATTGCTTATTTTGACATTGTCCAGTTACAAGAGAGCCATTAGGGATTTTTTTTTTTGAATATAAAGAGCCATTATGGATTTAAAACACTATTTGTTTTTTAATCTATCCAAAATTTTATCATTTAGCAATTGACATATTATTCGGTCACATTTGTTCCTTTATATATGCCAATTTGTGAAATTTCATCCAATTTGAATGGAGAATTCACATAGCCGTTATTCCTGACACGTAGTGATATTTTGACAATATTTTGATAATCTGCATAAGTTTTCTTTCGTGGAAATAATTAATTAGATTAAAAAAAATAAAAAATTGTAAATAAGTTTTCTTTATTAAAGAAAGTAAAAAAAAATTCTAAACTAAAATCTATCAATGTGCAATGAGATAACGGTTCTATTAAGTCTTCAATAAGCTAGGAGTCAACTGACAAAATTTTGAATAGATCAGTAGCCTAATGTTATGTTAGTAAAGTTCAGGAGCAAGAGAACAATAATGTTTAGGAGCCATAATCGAGCAGCTCACAAATACAATGTGGAGCTCGAACTCGTTAATTTGCTAACGAGCCGAGCATGGCCAAAACTCATCTTTGCTCGGTTCGATTACAGCTCCACCAATAGATTACTTTAAGTAAGTTTAGGAGACTAACGAAATACTATAAATTTAGGAAGTTATTATGCTTTTTGGGTCAGGTTGAGAAGAGCATAAATTTTGTAATATGTTATCAGGTAACTTCTGTTCAGACAAGAAAGCAGCAGCAGTGAACTGGATAGAAGGGCGAGGAAAGTCAGTAGTATGTGAAGCAATTATAGAAGAAGATGTTGTTAGAAATGTACTGAAAACAAATGTAGCAACTCTTGTGGAACTTAACATGTTGAAAAACCTCACAGGGTCAGCCATGGCTGGTGCTCTTGGTGGATTTAATGCTCATGCTAGTAATATTGTAACTGCTGTTTACGTAGCCACAGGTCAAGATCCTGCTCAAAATGTGGAGAGCTCTCACTGTATTACTTTGATGGAAGCTGTTAATGGTGGCAAAGATCTTCACGTTTCTGTCACTATGCCTTCTATTGAGGTACGTAAAAGTTCTGCACCTCTATATTTGTCACATAGCTTCGTATATTTGTGGGGCTGTAAATGAATCGAGCCGCTCTAAAACGGTTCGGCGTTTGGCTCGATAAAAGATCGGTCGTGTTCGGCTCTGTATATAGATGAACCGAGTTGCGTTCGGTTCGATAAAAGTTTGATCGTAGCTGTTCAAGAGCCGCTCGGCATTCGGCTTGATAAAGCTCGATTGTTTTCAATTTGATTTATAAATGAGCTGAACCACTCATGAATGGCTCGGCATTCGGTTCAATCGGCTCAATTTATAAATGAGTCGAGTGCGGCTTGATAAAAGCTTGACCGTGTTCGACTCAATTTATAAAAGAGTCGAGTCGCTTGACGTTCGGCTCGATAAAAGCTCGATCATGTTCGACTTGATTTATAAACGACCGGAGCCGCTCCAGAGCCACTCGGTTGATAAAAGTTTGATTGTATTTGATTCAATTTATAAACGAGTTGAGGTGCTCGGCATTCGGCTCGATAAAGCAAGATTGTTTTCGAAAGATTTATAAACGAGCTGAGCCACTCATGAGCGGCTCGGCGTTCGGTTCGATCGGTTCGATTTATAAATGAGTCGAGTGCGGCTCGATAAAAGCTTGACCATGTTCGACTCGACGTTCGGCTCGATAAAAGCTCGATCATGCTTGACTTGATTTATAAACAACTTAAGCCGCTCTGAAGTCATTCGGTGTTCAGCTTGATACAAGTTGGATTGTATTTGGTTTAATTCATGAATGAGTTGAGCCTCTGATGAGCGGCTAGGGCGTTCGGCTCAATAAAATTCAATCGTGTTCGACTCAATTTATAAATGAGTTGAGTGGCTCGACTTTCGGCTCAATAAAATCTCGATCGGATTCGAGTCGATTTATAAACGAATCGAACATGAGCATAGTAAAATTTGGCTCGAAAACTCATGAGTTTATAGATTTATAGTTTATAGATTTATAAATAAACTTTATTATAATATTTATAGACACACACATTAACAAGTTTTGTTTGTTTAAACTTAAAATTACGTTTTTCGTGTGAAATTTTAGGGTGAAATTTTATGCACTTCTATATTTGTCACTATGCCTTCTACAGAGGTACTAAAAAGTTGAGCATTTGGATTTTTAGTTGGAATAAAGCCTTATTTGGCCATGCATTATCCAAAATCTTTCATTTATCTTAGGTGGTATCATTTCAAAGTGATATTTAACCTATTTAGATGAAAAACTGACTGTTTTATTAAATTTTAATTGTATGACATAATTTTTGACATTTTAAAACATATCAACTTAAAAAAATAGACTTATTATGTGTAATAAGAAAAAAATTTAAATTCTTATTTATTAATATATTAAATTTTATATAAAAATCAAAATTAATTTTTTTTATCATGCCATAAAATTTAACAAATTAGTTATTTTCCATTTAAAATAAATTAAATAAAATGTTATTAAATATAAAATTTTGATACACAAACCCCAAATAAGGGTTTGCTCCTTTTTAATTGCCTACTACATTTTCAGCCTTTTCAAATTGTCCAAAAACTGCAACCAGTCCTGAACTTCAAAATGTTACAATTAATTTTTTCCATTTCCTTATTTGAAATATGGCAGCTCGTGATTGGCAATGCTAATGAATTAGTTATAAGATTTTGAAATTCCAATTACGTTTTACCATGAGATATTTGAGGAGTTATTTGAGCTTAAATTGAAAATGCTAATGGTAAAGTTTTGAAGTTGAAGCGGTGTGTTACAGTTTTTGGTCTGAGGATGATGATGTATTATGCTTTTTAAGTCCTGTTCTTTATTACTTAATTTCAGTATCAATCAGTTCAGTAATTAATTCAGTTCAGTTCAATAATTTATCACTACTTATTATAATCATAATTATTTTTTATAATTATTTTTTTTCATTATTACTATCATCATTATTATTAGAACCGTTATTATTTTTTTCAGATTTTTATTTTAATTATTGCTATTTTTAAAGGATTATATTATTATTTCAATTTTAATACAATTTAGTTTAGTTCAGTTCAGTTTTTTTCAGTCATACAGAACAGAGCCTTAGTTTAATAACTTTCTTCATGACTGAAAAGTTCTATAGAGGAATAACTCGGAAGTTTGTCTCTTTATTGGTTTGATTGATTCCACAACAGTATGGTGACAAAATAACAATATAGAAATAATTCAGCTGACATATATAGATTCTATTATTATCATTTGATCTGACCAAAACTCGAGTTCATAAAAAATGTTACTATTTATTTATTAGAAAATGGGTGATTCTTGAGGTGCATTTTTACTCCCTAGTTATATATTTTGGCTGCCTAGACAGCGCTAGCCGCCTGAGCACAAAAAAAATATTATTTTATTATTGTCTTGATTTATATTTGTTTTGTTGTAGGTGAGCATAAAAAAAATTATTTTATAATTCACTTTTAAACATTGTTACTTTGTTATTGGTAAATCGTATTTATTATTTTTTGATATTTTATTTATAGGATAAGGTATTAAAATAGGTCTTTAGTTTTCGAGAAAATATCAATTTAAACTTTACGTACAAAATAGTACCAATATAGGTTTAACGTTTAAAAAAGATACCAATTTAGGCCTCGATAACGGACCGTCATTGATATTACTCAGTTAAGTTCTCTCAATTGTACGTGGAGGGAGAAATTAGAACTTAACTGAGTAATAGGAATGATGTGTCAAATCCGTTATCGAGCCTAAATTGATATCCGTTTTTAAACATTAACCTATATTGTTGCTATTTTATACGTGTAGTCTAAATTGATACTTTCTCAAAAACCATAAGCCTATTTTGGTACCTTGTCCCTTTATTTATTTGTGACTTTTAAGTATATTGTTTTACAATTTTTGGTAAAGTATACTTATAAGATATTAATTTTTACTTATTTCAATTATATTATTTTAATAATATTGTTATTGAAATATTGTTTTTGTACATTTTTTAGGATGTAGATTATAAATATATACGTTTTTCCCATATTAAATCATAAAACATTATTTGGTCCTGATCTATTCAAAATTTTATCATTTTAGTCTCCAATCTATTATTTGGTCACATTTGGCCTTTTAACCTATTTCAATTAGTGGAATTTCAGCCAATTTAGATAGAGACTTGATAGAATAAAGTTTTTTTTATCATATAAATTTTCTTATGTAGAAATAATTAATTAGATTAAAAAAAGAGAAAAGTAGAAAAAACAATCTCCAAATTAAAATCTATCAAATTCAAGTATTAAAATATAGGCATGTATGAAATGGATAAGGGTTATGTCTAAGTCTTCATCTAAATTAGATAAAATTTTACTAATTGAGTTAAGTCGGACGCTAAAAGTGACCAAATAATAGATTGAGAATCGAATAACAAAATTTTAGACAGGTTACGGGCTGAATAGTGTTTTAAGCCTATTATTATTATTATTATTAAATAGTATGATATTTGAGTAAATAATTTATTAGTCTTATATTTTTACCTAACACACAACTTAATACTCATATTAATCCTTACACTTTTATCTAACATATTGTTTAGTCATTAATTTTGTTTTCTTCAATAGTTTAGTCTCTTATAGATGTGAAACTCAATTAGTCTCCTATTAATTTCCGAGAATATTATCTGTACGATTAGTGTCCTAACGTTTTTTACAACGTTTTTCAGGTGGGTACAGTAGGAGGTGGAACACAATTGAAATCACAATCAGCATGCTTAAACTTACTAGGAGTAAAAGGGGCAAGCAAAGATTCAAAAGGGTCAAACTCAAGAATTTTAGCTACCATAGTTGCTGGTTCAGTTTTGGCAGGTGAATTATCACTTATGTCTGCTATAGCAGCTGGACAGCTTGTTAAGAGTCACATGAAGTACAATAGATCAAGTAAAGATATGTCCAAATTAAATTAACTTCTTCACCCAGAAATTAAAATCTTCAATTACTTCTTCTGGAGGAGACAAAATCAGAGCATATCCATGTGATTGAGCAGAGCAACAGGTGTGCAAATAATTTATTAGTGTCCTAGTTTAATAATACACTGTTTAGTCTTAACTTTTCTTCTATTCAACAGTTTAGTCGCTCTAATATTTGAAATACTAAACAATTTAGTCCCTCCGTAAGGGACTAAACTGTTGAATAGAACAAAAGTTAAGGACTAAACAATGTATTACTAAAATATGAGAACTAAATAGTGTGCTACGTGTAAAAATGTGAGGTGGGTAAATAATTTATTAGTTTCTACATTTTAACTTAATACAATGTTTAGTTCTCGTATTTTTGTAATACACTGTTCAGTCCTTAACTTGTGTACCGTTTAGTAATTCAAATATTTGAGGGACTAAACTTTTGAATAGAACAAAAGTTAAAGATCAAACAATGTATTGTTAAAATATGAGGACTAGGATAAAATTTAAGGACTAATATCATTTATCAGTCCTTAATACACTGTTTAGTTCTTATATTTTAATAATATATTGTTTAGTTCTTAACTTTTGTTATATTCAACAGTTTGGTACCTTAAATTTTTGAATTACTATACGGTTTAATTCTTTTATAAAGGATTAAACGGTTGAATAGAACAAAAATTAAGGATTGAATAGTATATTATTAAAATAGAAGGGTTAAACAATGTATTAAGTAAAAATGTAAGGACTGGTAAATTATTTACACTAAATGTATAAATCCAAAGCTCTGTTTTGTGGTTTTAAAGAAGTTCTGAGTGCATATAAGTTGAGTGGGGTCAAAGAACCCAACAATTGTGAGATAGAGATAAAAATGGCAACCAAAACTTGTAATCTTTTCATTTGTACCACTTTTGCATTTAATGTGTTGTTGAATTGTGAATTTGTCTTTGATTATGTAGAATTTTAGGGAGATGTGTGGTAGGTTGGTTTTTTAGATTTGTTTCAATGTGTGTATTAAAACAATTAATTAGTTGGTGCTCAACATCATTAGCTTGTTATTATAGAAAAAAAATTGTTAGTTTCATCAATTTGCAAATAAATAAAGTGATATTTTTTGGGGGTTAATTTTAAATAAATACTATGTGGTTTTACGTTTTGCAGGTCAGTTTATGTAGTTTTTTTTGTTACAAATCGAATTTTGTGGTTTACAAAATTTTTATATTGTTGACTTTGCCAAATTTGGCCGATAACTGCTTCAAAGTGAAAATTTTCAAGAATTAAATTATATTTTAAGCAACTTTAATTCTTCAACTTTTTAGATTTGAGATATTTATGTGTTGTTTTTTTATGAGATATGCGACTTTCATTCCTATCTCAGCAGATTAGCTGAAGAAGTGGCCTGAACACTTTCTAAAGCACATTTTTTTTGTGAAGTAAAGTTCACGTTTAGAAAAAGAAAACTTAAAAAATATCATTTTTGAAAAATAAAAAATGTGGTTTCATAAACTTTCAGTAACTACCATTAGCAGGGACTATGGATCCAATATAAATCCAATAGTTTAGTGACTTGCTTGGGTTATCTAAGAGGTTAGGCTCCATCAACCACTTGTAACTCTCATTCTAAATAATTTTGGAGATAAAAAAATTCCTAGCCCCATTTAGTAGAAATCACCTGATCTTCTGTCTTCTCCAAGCAGTTCTGAATCTTCTTGTTTCGATCAGGGTTAGTTGAAGGAAAACCAAGTTAAAGAAAGAAGTTGTTAACTAATCAATCAGTTTTTTTCGATTCTTTTTATTTCTTTGTTTCTCCATTTTAACATTTTTGTTCTTTTATTCTTACTTAAGAGTTCTGCAAGAATCTTTTGGTCAAGTGGTATCAGAGCCTAGAGATTTTATTGTTGCCTGTGATTTATGGCTCAACTCGCAAGCAAGTCAAGGTTTTGGGCGAAAAAGTTGTTGGACCATTAATTTCAGAAAAAGTTTTTCGACAAAAGAAGGAACCAATGGCGGGAGAAGAAGGAACAAATGCTAAGATTGTGATGTTGGTGCAACAAATGGAGAAAATGATGTTGATGATGCCTAAGTTAGTAGAGAATCTTGCAAACAAATCGAAAGAAGAAAATCCAAACGATTCCCGGAAGAAGTCCTCTAAAAATACTAGAAAAACAAAGAAAAATGTGAGTTCTAGTGAGGAGAAAAATTCTGACAAGGAAGAAGAATTAGGGATGGCAACGGGTAGTGTACCCGCGGGTACCCGGCACTACCCGACTCTAATGGGACTACCCGTACCCTGTATAAAAGGGTATGGGATCAAAATAATTACCCGTTAGGGTAATGGGATGGGTATGGGAATACCCCCCAGGTTACCCGGTACCCGTTACCCGGTATAACTCTTTTATATATTAAAAAAACTATTATTTTTTAGATGTAATATTTGAGATTTTAAGCCCCAACCTTTTGTTTTTCAACCGTTGAATGATACCACTACGCTACTTATCCTTATTGATTAGGTTCAATTTATTCAATTTTTAGATAAATGATTTATTAAATTTATACTTTGTTAAATTTGTAATATTTTTTATTTTATTTATTGATTCTTAACGGGTAAGGGTACCCATGGGTACCCGCGAATTAAATGGGAAGGGTATGGGATGCAAAAATATACCCGTTAGGGTAATGGGACGGGTACGAATAATTAAAAAATAAACGGGGAAGGGTTTGAGATTGACACTACCCGCGGGTACCCTACCCGTTGCCATCCCTATCTATGAATATATTCTTGCAAGCCCCTGATAAACTTCATTAGGAGTTCATGGTCTTCTAAGTCCAGGTTAAGCACTATAGCCTGATTTTGAAACTTGGCTCTATAATCTTGTGCCGAATGTCCAAAATTCTGCCTCAAATGTTGCCACTTGAACCATCTATCTTCCTCGAACCCATGGGGTAAAACTACTTTCTTATGGCTCGCTTAAACTTCTTCCATGTCATAATTTGAATGTTGTAATGTTTGTTATAAGCTTTCCACCATGTTAAAGCATGTTTTGTCAACTTTAACGTTGCAAATTTGATTCTTTGATGATTATAGTATAATAAGTCTCTAATTGGTCAATCCAATTATCCAACTTCTCTGCATTGATGACTCCATCATATGAAGAAATATTGATCTTGATATCGATTTTAAAACCAGTCAAAAAAGTTTTGAATGTACCATCTTTGTCAGCAGTCGATTCCTGTTCTTTATTTTCATCTACACTAATTTCTTCTATAGATTCTTCTTAGGGATGGCAATGGGTACTATACCCGCGGGTACCCGGCACTACCCGATTCTAATTGGACTACCCGTACCCTGTAGAAAAGGGTATGAGACGGGTATGTGATCAAAATCATTACCCGTTAGGGTAATGGGACGGGTATGGAAATACCCCCTAGGGTACCCGGTACCCGTTACCCGCCATAATTTTTTTATATATTGATAAATATCATTGTTTTTTAGATGTAAGACGTGAGATTTGAACTGCAATCTTTTGTTTTTCAACCATTCAGTGGTACCACTAAGCTACTTTATTCTTATTAATTAAGGTTCAATTTGTTCAATTTTTAGACAAATGATTTATTAAATTTATACTATGTTAAATTTGTAATATTTTTGTTTTATTTATTAATTCTTAATGGGTAAGGGTACCCGCGGGTACCCGCGAATTAAATGGGACGGGTATGGAATGCAAAAACTATACCCGTTAGGGTAATGGGACGGGTACGTGTAATTAAAAAATAAAAGGGTAAGGATTTGGGATTGGCATTATCCGCGGGTACCCTACCCGTTGCCATCCCTAATTGTAACCAGCTAATACACACAAAAGAAAATTCTTATATTCTTCATCATGGGCTTTAAGAGAAAGAAAAAGAGAAAAGAAATGTTAGAAAATATGTCAAAAAGACATTGAATACTAACAAGATTGTGGAGATCCGGGAAATATTGCAACCAGATGTAAAGTTAATTCTGATGACCCATAATCTTGTTCTTCCTAACAGACGCAGAGGTTTCTTATGACTAAAAATAACTGCCCAACCCGTCCAAGCCCGTCTTTCATGGGTTGGGCTTGGACATGCATATTTAGCATTTAGTCCGGTCCGGTCTGAGTCCGCAAAAGCCCGAACTTAAAATGGGTTGCATTTGGGATTTATTTTAAAATCCAAGTCTAGCCCGGCCCGGCCCGAGACATAAAATAATTCGATATAATTTAATTACATTTAGTATTTTATTTATATTTATAATTTTAGTTTTAATTATTCAATTTTCATGCCCTCACTCTATGAAATTACACATTCCTATCTACTGGTTTTAAAAATACAGTAGCTTTGTTTTCTTTGTACAGTAAGTAGATTGATGTTTTGTAAAACAAAATTACATGCCTGCAAACTCTTAGTTATAAATTATAGTTTATAAATATATGTTTGTTACATTTTATTTATTTATAATAATACTTTAATATGTGAATTTTATTATTTATAATAACAATTTAATTTTAAGTTATATTAAAAAACTTTTAATATAAATATATTAAGTGGATGGGTCGGGCCGGGCCGGGCTTGGGAATTAGTTTTTTTAGTCTAGCCCAGCCGGGCCCGAGCCTGATGTAAATATAGTGCGGGTTGGGCTGGGCTTGGAGACAATAATTATACATAAAACCCGATTAGGCCCGGCTCGAACTCGGTCCGGCCCAGCCCATGAACAGGTCTAGTGCCAAAGAAAGATGGTGGTAGATGTGTATTGATTTTCGAGCGCTCAACAAAATCACTATAAAAAAAACTGGTATC
The DNA here is from genome assembly GCF_963576675.1 of Euphorbia lathyris. NCBI lineage: Eukaryota > Viridiplantae > Streptophyta > Magnoliopsida > Malpighiales > Euphorbiaceae > Euphorbia > Euphorbia lathyris. The sequence goes on from NC_088919.1 coordinate 14,039,060, forward strand.
CATTACCAAGGATAGATGATTTAATGGATCAACTACAGTCATCTCAGTGGTTCATTAAACTAGACTTGAAGTCTAGTTATCATCAAGTCAAAATCAAAGAAGAAGACACATTGAAAACTGCATTCAAGACCAAACAATAACTCTTTGAGTGGCTATTGATGCCTTTTGGTTTATGCAATGCTCTGTATATGTTTAGGAATCTTAATTGAATTAATCCTATCATGTGTGTTGGGCGACACTGAGATGGAAAAGTCTGATCTCAACTTTGAAAAGTGTAAGACTCATTTCGTAATTAAATTATTATGGTTTACGAAAACTTTTCCTTAGAACTTAACTTATTCTAGAAGAATATTTTTTATCAAAAAAAAAACTTATTCTAGAAGTACAATATGGATGTGGATGTCTTAGAAGGACTCTTTCATGGGCTAGGTGAAAATATATCTCGGAAATTGATAGACTAGATAAGTGAATTCAAATTACGATGAAAGGAATAAAGTTAAAGGGAACAATTATCATTTACACATTTCAAATTTCTATGTTTCACAGTTCAGACAGCTATACTAAGATGTATAATTATGAAAATAAAATAATATAGAGATCTAAGTAAAGTTAGATGGAATGTGATGTGAAATCTAGGATAAAGATATACAATGTTTCAATACTTTTTCAGCAATGTGTATATCATTAATAGGTGTACAATATTCTGTTATCGATGCGTTGTATATCTCTAACAAGTATATAGCAATGATTCTCTCGATGATATACTAGTCGCGCGATCTATTTGTGAATATGAGAAGAGAATGGAAGCGTGAATTTATTACATGTGAGTGGGAGATGTAGGAATTATCCGCCCGTACGAATTTAGATTTGGATTGATTACAGATTCTAGTTTTATCAAATTGTGTTATTAGATAATTAGTGATAACAACCCAAATTATTCTTGAATAAGGAATAAGGGAAAATAAATAGAAATAATGGCAATTAATAGCTATTAAAGGGGAATAAAGACTTGACTGTTCGAATACCTCAACTCTGAGGGTTTCAATGCTAAATGCTGGGATTAATGGAGAATTGATAGCAATTAAAGATGAGTAATGACACAACTCTTCACCTGCTTCCCCATTAATGCTGAAGGTTACAAAAACCTATATAAATACCCCAGCTTCTTAGGATCAAAGGTACACTTACTGATTCTCTACTTTTGTGCTTACAGTTTATTCTCAGAAATATTACTGACTTTAGCATCGGAGTGTCCCCGGCCGATCCCAACGGCGCCTCACAGGGAAGTGCTCCGATCAAGGATTTTTCCATAAGTTATCAATTGGTGCGGTGAGCGTGGATCTCTAGCAAACAGAAGATCACCAAATCTTGATTGTATAGAGTTTCACAAAGAACAAAATAATGGAGTCAACGGAACAGAAATCTCAATCTCAAACCTTGGTTCAATCAGTACAAACAAATCTATCCAAAGATAGGGTTCTCCATATATTGGTGGGAAAGAGTTTTCTACATTAAATCTGGAACTTTATGATGAAAAAGATAAGTTTCCTCCCCTTTCTTATTTCATTTTTAATTCAAGAAAATTGAGATCCCTCACTCTTATAAAGTGCTATGAATATCATTACATGTTATTATGATAAATCTAATAAACTGTGAAAGATGAAGTCATAGACACAAATCTTTCATTAAATCTTGCATGCTCAATATGCCTTATATTTTTATGCATGACGAGTATAATATGTCATTATCATTGAATTAGTACAAGATGCATGTATAAGATCCGTAATCTTGGAATTTTATAAAAAAATCATCCATTTAAGGTGATTTTATCACTTAATATTAAGATATCATAAAAGGCTCGTGTAATTACAGATAATTTAGGTCTGACCAGTCTTTTGGATGAACATGCATATAACTATTATAAGAAATTACAAAAAATCATATTTGGTTTTTCTTGTACAATTCACCATCTATGTATAACTTTTCTCATATATAGTACTTTTAATATCAGAAATTCATATTTTTGAATATTGTTTTATCAAACAGTTATTTCATTCCTTTTTTTACAAGAATGTGTTTATTCATAATAAAAACTGTTTATCTGACATTGTTAGAATTTCTTTTACCAACGTAAAAGACTTGAACATATTGAATCTATTTGTGATTATCATGTAATTATCTCTAATTATTAAGGCCATTATGGACTGATGAATTACCAAATTGGATAAACGAAACTTTCATACCCTGAGCTAACTACAAAATAGTGCAAGTGTCAGTTTTGGATCAGAACATTAATTTATGCAAAGTTCTTGGAATATACATGAGAGTTTTTTAGAGATTGTTTGGATGATGATATCTGAAGGTATGTGAGGGTGAATTTTGAGCAATTTTCCTTACACCCCAAATTGGAGGAGAATCATGGTACATGTCTTTTTCTTCCAAAATTACCCTTTGTATTTATTTTATTTATACAAATGAAATGATATAAGAGTAATTTCATATATAACTATATTAGTTTAATTACACTTCATCCAAACAAGGCATTAATGATCTCTAGATGCCATTAATGCATGGATGCACAATATTGATTGCAAGTAAATAGCAACTATGTAAGATATCTTACCCAATATAGAATGTCATAACGTTTATGATGTTTAAAATAAATATGCTATCTTGGATATTAATGTGCATTGAAATACAAAAGGACATTGTTCTTAAACCATTTTCATTATGGTTATTTATTAAAGAATTCATTATGATATTTATGTGCAGTAGTAATCTTTATGGTTATGACCGTTATATGTGGTATTATTAACACAAGCATGAATAAAATTCTATTATGAATTTGTTTGACATATAATATTTACTCGGTTTTATCCTTTGACTAAGCTCATTCTAGAGTCAGGGACCAACGTGAAGGAATTATTAAGTTGATTCCAAGATGAACTAAAAATTCCATAAATAGACATTGCATTATACATGATATTTGCCAACAAGGTCAATGTAAACAGTCTTTTGCTATGAAGTATGTTCCGTGGATCAAGCCACTGATCCCCAAGGTAAGTGAATATAGCTTTTATGCCTTACCACAATATTTTAATAATGGACAGGGTATGCCCCACTTCTGGAGTTCTTTCAGCGCTAACCCACAAGTACAAGGGAATTGCTAATACTACAACCAGTGCAAACACTGATATGAAAAATAAAGCTCAATCCAAAGAAGTGTATATGCAGAGTCACTTCAGAAAAATTCCTTGACTATGTCATTGGCCAAAAAAGGTGAAAAGAGCGCCTAAATAAAAGCCATACGAGGAAAAAGGTGAAAAGAGCGCCTAAATGAAAGCCCCACTATGGGTGAGAAAGATCCAGAGGTTGAACGGGCGGATCATCGTACTAGAAAGATTGTCAACAAGCATATCAAGGTATAAAACAATTCCTAGCAGAACCACCCTTGATGAGCAGACCAATCTGAAGGGGAGACCTGCATTTGTATCAATCTGTCATGGATAAAGCTATGTGCACCATGGTTATTCAAGAAGAAGAAGGTCAGCAGTTCTCCATCTATTATGTTAGCAAAATGTTGAAGGATGCGGAGACAAGATATTCGAAGCTAGATAAAATGGCTCCCACGGTTGTGACAACATCCATCCGCGTTAAACCATAGCTCCAAGCATAACCTCAACATGATCGATATCAAGATCAAGAGCCGGATTTACCATCACGATTCAACATTGAACACACGGATGATGAGATTGAAAGATGAGGGCATACCGCTCTATATAGACAAGAGAACAATGCAGAAAGGTACGCCATCAAGTTAACATGAATTCGCCATTCACAGCACGGATCCTGGGGTACAAAGCGGAAAGAATGTTTAAAGCTTCCAACTTGCCACAATATAAAAGAAAAGATTCAATATAAGCGGGACATTACATATCCCGAATCCAAAGGAGGGGAGCATGTAACCGTTGGAAGAAACGCCAAAGCGTACTACAGGTTGGCCACCACACTGAAGCTTGCGGGGAGCTGGCAAACTAGATAGCTTTGTCCAGAATAACAAATAACAAGATGACAAGCAGAAGACAGATCCCAAAAATAAATTCAAAAGTGTCATTAATGTCATAGCAGATGGACAAGTGTATCAGCCACCCGTTGAAAAAGCAAAAATATCCGCTCTGGATAAAACATCCCTCCATTGCTCCTTTTGCAGAAACAGGTCCAGTAATCTCTCCACATGCAGATGCATTGGTAGTAACAATGGCAATTCAAGGATGGGAGATAAAATAAAGCGAGTAAAGACACGGGCAGTTCTCGCAATGTCATCATCAAAGGTGCATTCGCCAAACTAAAGGTTGATCCGATCCAAATAGAAACAACCATTGTTGACATCATTGGAGTGACGGGTCACACTATCCAGACCAAGGGCCAGAGGTTGCAGCCCTAATTTCCATCCGTCATCTGACAATGTACATTCCCACCAGCAAAGGAGGAGTAATGATTAGCGGGAACCAAAAGGTGGCTAAAGAGACTTATACTCGGCGTCACTATCAATCCGCCCACAATCTAAAGAGGACGAAGGTGAGAAATATTAACTTGTCACTACAGCTTTGGGCGACACAGAAACGCTCCTTATTGCTGATGGAAAGCGGGTGCGGATCGCCAAAGGATTAAAACTTGAGATCAAAGAGGATGTTAAAAAAGTTCTCATTGAGTCTGAAAGCGTATTTACATAGGAGAATGAGATCCCCACAGGAGTAAGCCCAGATGTGATTACTCATAAGTTAAACATCATTAAGGATGCGGTTCTAGTTGCTTAGAAAAGACGGAACCATGGGCCTAAAAATCAGTATTTTTACATATTCTTATATGTGCATTAAACTGTTATAGTATCCTATATTTTATAATTTATTCTTTCTCGCCATACTTCTTATATTCATTTGCCTAGCTTTTAGTGTTGATATACGCCCAGTAGCTGGCGAATGAAAAGTTCCACAGGTGGATCAATTACCTCAAAGATAGGACAATTGATCCCATCACGGGCGGATCCCCTTTCCATAAAGATAAGAAGCACAGACCCTCAAGAGCTTTCAAATGAGCTCAACTCTCTCCTCAAAGACAGGAAAAGGATTGACCACCATCAAAAGCGGGTTAAAATCGTCTCAAACATGAGATCATTACACCCTCAACTTTCTCCTCAAAGATAGGAGAACACTCTCATGGGCGGATCCATCTTTAGATGATCACCATTCGAGAAAGAGTTAAAACATTCCTTGGACGCAAGGACTTTACACTCTCTCACTCCCTTCCCAAAGAAGGGTTCACAAGTCCTACGGGCGGATCACTTCACCTCAAAGATAGGTAGCAAGTTGATCCCCTAGGCAGCTTTACTTCCTCTAGAAGGAATAGAACAGCTTCAAACCTTCACAAAGGTTCGCACAACGGAGTATGGCTGGCCACCTACTCCATATTAAATCCTACAAACTTATATATTTACTTACACAAACGTAAAAGTAAATGGCGACCATAAGGATTAAAACAATTGTACTTAAGTTTTACAAACAATCGGACAATAATCTCAACGGCGGATCGATCTACCTCAAAGATAGGAAACAATTGATTGCCGTCATAGACAGAGTTAAAACATTTCTCAGACGTGAGAACTTTACACTCTCAAATACTCTTCCCAAAGAAGAGTCTCAAGACCTGGCGGCGGATCGATTCACCTCAAAGATAGGAAGCAAATCGATCGCCTAAGGCAGCTTAACTTCCTCGCTAGGAATAAAAGCTTCTAAACCTTCACAAAGGTTCACACATTGGGGTACGGTTGGCCACCTACCCTAAACAATAAGAGAAATCCTAAACCAGATTCTAGAAAATTACTTGCTAAAAGATATAATGCATTAGTAAAAATAGTTCTGGAAAGCAAAGGGTTCATCCAACTAATGAAGCCTCGTCTTCATCTCCAAACAATGAAGCCTCATCTTCATCCAATTCATGAAGCCTCGTCTTCATCCAATTCATGAAGCCTCGTCTTCATCCAATCAATGAAGCCTCGTCTTCATCCAATTAATGAAGTCTCGTCTTTATCCAAACAATGAAGTCTCGTTTTCATCAAAGTAATGAATCCTCATCTTCATCATAGAAATAACAAAGTCTCGCCTCCACAAAATGCACAAAAGTCCCTAAATGGCTGATCATTCTTACTGATCCCTAAGTGCGGGTCATTCTCCTCAATATGGCAGAACTGAAGAAAATAAGTCCCTAAGGCGAATCATAATCCTATGCGGTAGGAACAAATGGTCCCATAAAGGGCAGGTTATTCCTTTCTAAAGGAAATATAACTCTCAAGAAGCCCCTAGAGGCTAACAATGGATACGGTTGGCCACCTATCCACGAAGAAGCAAAATCCCCTAAAAGCGTATCATATCCATATGTGATCCCCCCATCTAGGGCGGGTCCACTTTCCTTCAAGATAGAAAAATGAAACACCATTTAAACAGCCCTAAAGAGCTTTTTATACCTTTAGGGGGGGCTTCTGATAACAACCCAAATTATTCTTGAATAAGGAATAAGGGAAAATAAATAGAAATAATGGCAATTAATAGCTATTAAAGGGGAATAAAGACTTGACTGTTCGAATACCTCAACTCTGAGGGTTTCAATGCTAAATGCTGGGATTAATGGAGAATTGATAGCAATTAAAGATGAGTAATGGCACAACTCTTCACCTGCTTCCCCATTAATGCTGAAGGTTACAAAAACCTATATAAATACCCCAGCTTCCCAGGATCAACGGTACACTTACTGATTCTCTACTTTTGTGCTTACAGTTTATTCTCAGAAATATTACTGACTTTGGCATCGGAGTGTCCCCGGCCGATCCCAACGGCGCCTCACAGGGAAGTGCTCTGATCAAGGATTTTTTCACAAGTTATCAATTAGGAATCCTAGTTGAATTAATCTTATCTAATGAAATAAGGGTTAATTACAAATAACTACCATGTGGTTTGGCCGATTTGCGATGTGGTACCTGTGGTATTTTTTTTTTGCAAACGGGACCTTGTGGTTGTCATCGTTAGCAAAATCAAGGAGATAGTCAGAATTCTGTTAAAAAGCTGACGTGGCACAGGGGTAATTTTGGAAATTTGATTTTTAAATTTTTTTAAATTTTTTCTTTCTCTCTCTCTCACCCCTTCTCTCTTCTCCATCGATCTCTTCTTCTTCGTCTTCTCCATTGATCTCTTCTTCTCCATCTTCTCCTTTCTTCTTCTTCTTCTTCTTCTTCTTCTTCTTCTCCTTTCTTTTCTTTTCTCCTTTCTTTTCTTTTCTTCTTCTTCCTCCTCTCTTCTTCTTCTCCTCTTTCTTTTTTTAATTTCTGGTAAATTCCAGAATTCTGGAATTTTCTGGAATTCCAGAATTCTGGAAATTTCTGGAATTTCAGAATTCGAATTCTGGAATTTACCAGAAATTAAAAACAAAAAAAAGAAGAAGATGGGGAAGAAGAGAAGAAAGGAACAAGAAGAAATGGGGAAGAAGAGAAGAAAGGAAGAAGAAGAAGAAATGGGGAAGAAGAAGAAAAAGAAAAAGAAATGGGGAAGAAGAGAAGAAAAGAAGAAGAAGAAAAAGAAAAAGAAATGGGGAAGAAGAGAAGAAAGGAAGAAGAAGATGAAGGAAGATGAAGGAGAAGTGGACATGGTGAAATGGATATTGAAGAGAGAAGAAGAAAAGAAGAGAGAGAGAAAATCGATACTGAGGAAGAAGAAGAAGAGGAGAGAGAGAAAAGTCAACAAAAAAATAAAAAAAAAATTGTTTTCGAAAATACCCCTGCGATTTAACAGTCAAACTGTCGTTTCCTTGATTTTGCTAACGGTGACAACCACGAGAACCTGTTTGCAAAAAAAAAAATACCACAGGTACCACATCGCAAATCGGTCAAACCACAGGGTAGTTATTTGTAATTAACCCACTAAATAATTATTTAATAGGAATACTAGTCTAGGGAAGTTAGAATACTAGTTGACATAAGATTAATATTGTTTAGTCCTTATGGAGCAAGGAAGCTTTAGCCTATATAAAGGGGCTAGGTTAGACATAATACATCATGAGAATTAAGATAACAAATTTTCTGTCCCTCTCTCTCTATAAGGAGACTTGGTTCTTAGATCGTGGATTAATCGTTCTTCCTCCCAAATATAACTTTGGCATGAGAACAACATGACCGGTAATACAAGTTTGTGGTTCGAGTTCTTTCGCTGCCTATTCAACGTTAATCTACGGTTCAAGTACATCATGAGAATTAAAAGAAAAAAATTTCTCTCCATCTCTCTACAAGGAGACTTTGTTCTTAGATCGTGGATTAATTGTTCTTCCTCCCGAATAACTTTGGCGTAGGAACAATCTGACCAGTAATACAAGTTCATGGTTCGAGTTTTTCCGCTGCCTACTCAATGTTAATCTACGGTTTAGGTGGTAACCCGATAACCCGTATGATTATGATTAATTGAGTAGAAATCCTTAAATACTAAATAAAAATATAATTTTATTGTTAATATTATTTCCATTCTTGTATTAATATAACAAAATATACATAAAACTCAATATATATATATAAATTAAATAATTGTAAAACGGTAAATTTATCATTTTATATAATTTATGGATGAAAAAATTAAGTAGTTAGTTTTATCAAAACTTAGAAACTTTATAAATTGTTTCTAAAAACAAAGGACTAACTAATATAACATGTAAAAAAAACCTGATGAAACTAATAAATAATATTATAAATATTTTATGTATGAAGATAAAAGAAGAATGTTTAAGTAAAAAGTAACTTAGTATTTGGATTAGTAATAGTATCTCACTATTTTTTTTGGCATATTATCCATTTGGGTTCTAAAATAAGGTTTCAAAATCAATTAACACCTTACTATTAAAATCATCAATCAAGTGCTTAAATTAACCAAAAATCATCAATTTAGTCCCTATTCTAAACAAAAATCATTAATTAAGACCTTATCGAAAATCATTCGGTTGAACAGTTTTAGATTTTTCCCCCAACCCATTTTGATTATTACAGTCAATATTAAATAGTCGCAGTCTCTGATTTTAGGATAGAATATGGACTCAATTGATGATTTTTGCTTAGTTCAGAGATCTAATTGATGATTTTAATAGTTTAGGGTCCTAATTAACTTTGAAGCTTTAGTTTAAGGACCCAAATAGGTGTAATGCTTTCTTTTTTAAGGTCAAATAGTAGGATCTCTGTTGGTTTGTCGAAAAATATTGTGCAGATAAAATATATTTTTTATTTTTTAGTGTTTGTTTGGTTAGAAAAATAAATTAAGGGAAATTTTAAAATATAATCAATGATAAAATTCGTGAAGTAGGTGAGGAAAATGCTTTATCCTTTAAAAAAACATTTTAAGCAAGCTTTTGAAACCTTAATGCATTTCTTCTTATCCTTTTGAAAACATTAGACATCCATCACTTCTTCCTATTTTTCGATGTTGTGGCCGAACACTGAAATTTTCCGATGAACGAACAGTCTAAATGATAAAATATTTGAAAAAGAAAAATCAATCATACATATATATATATATACAAGTTATGTAATAAAAAATTATTTCAATTATTCCACCTAATTTTAAATTATTCTTATTATATACTGGAATGTTTTCGTCTTATATAAGGGAAATTATTAGAAGCATTGAGGCCACATAATTTTAATTAATCAACTGTCTTTCTAATTTTATAAAACACATAACACTTTGTAAGGAAAATTAATGTAACTCGTCTTGGAAAAAGAAGATCGCCGTCTGTGGGAATCGAACCCACGACCACATGGTTAAAAGCCATGCGCTCTACCAGCTGAGCTAAGACGGCTCGACTACGTAATTTAATGTTTTCTGAAAATGAGGGAAAAACATTTTTACTTTGTGAATATATTTTGGAAAAAATGAAAAATAAACTTGTTCTTTCATCGATTTGCAAGTAGATGAATATGGTACCTTTTGTTTTTACAAAACAAGGCATGTGTTTTATACAAGGTTTAATACATCATTTGTCCCCTGAACTTGTCCAAAAAATTTGATCGGCCCCATAAACTTTCAAAGTGTCTCAATAGTCCCATGAACTTGTATAAAATATTTAGTTAGTCTTTTGAACTTGCGTAAAATGTAATCAACTAATCACTCCATTGTAAAAAAAAAAAAAAAAAAAAAAAAGCAAACTGCATGCAGTGGCGAATCCAGGATTTGAGGGAGCGGGGGGCAAAATTCTACGTAAAAAATTTTTAGACAAAAAATGTAAAATTGTTCAATTTTTGGTGATGAAAAATACAAAATCGTTCAATTGTCATGTATTATTTTCATGATTTTTTTTATAAAAAACGTAAATTATAATGTTTCCGACTCGTAATCATTCATTTCCGGGATTCTCGGGTTGTTACGCATCAAATATCCCTAACGTTTTGGGTCAGGTGCAATTTTACCCCTAATGTTTGTAGCCAAGAGCAATTTTATCCCTAACGTTGATAAATTGGATCAATTTCAGACACTATTATAAAGTACAGTCATTTTTTTCTTTATTTTGCACCAATTGCATATCAATTTTGTAATTTTGCACCAATTTTGCCTCTAATGTTGATAAATTGGATCAATTTCAGACACTATTATTCATGACCGAGAAGACAGTTTGATGAATTATTTCTCAAATTGACCCAATTTATCAACGTTAGAGGTAAAATTGCTCTTGGCTTCCAACATTAGGGATAAAATTGTATCATTTTAGACGTTAGGGATAAAATTGCTCCTGACCCAAAACATTAGGGAAATTTTTGCACTTTAACCTTTATTTTAGGACTTAAAAAAATTTAAATAGGATAAAGGGGGGGCAAATGCCCCCTTTGACCCCCCCCCCCCCCCCCCCCTCCCCCTACATCCGCCCCTGACTGCATGCATAAGATGTGTTTTATACAAGGTTTAGAGGGAATGTGATGTGAATTCTAGGATAATGACGTACAATTTTTTCAATACTTTTTCAGCAGTGTGCACATCCTTAATAGGTGTACAATATTATGTTATCGATACGTTGTATATCTCTAACAAGCATATATCAATGATGCTCTCGATGATATACTAGTCGTGCAATCTATTTGTGAATATGAAAAGAGAATGGAAGCGTGAATTTATTAAATGCGAGTAGGAGATGTAGAAATTATCCGTCCATACGAATTTAGATTTGAGTGGATTATGGATTTAAGTTTTATCTAATTATGTTATTAGATAATTAGAAATCCTAGATGAATTAATCATATCTAATTAAGTCATTATCTAATAGGAATACTGGTATAATAAGAAAGTTAGAATACTAGTTGACATAGGATCAATATTGGTTAATCCTTATGAAACAAGGAAGCTTTAAGCTATATAAAGGGGTCTAGGTTAGACGTAATACATCACGAGAACTAAGAGAATAAAATTTCTCTCCCTCTCCTTCTCTCTTTAAGGAGACTTCGTTCTTAGATCATAGATTAATTGTTCTTTCTCCCGAATAACTTTGACCTGGGAACAATGTGACCGGTAATATAAGTTTGTGGTTCGAGTTCTTCCACTGCCTACTAAACGCTAATCTACGAGTCAAATATATCATGAGAATTAAGAGAACAAATTTTTTCTCTCTCCCTACAAGGAGACTTCATTTTTAGATCGTGGATTAATCGTTCTTTCTCCTTAATAACTTTGGCATGGGAACAACGTGACCGGTAATACATGTTCGTGGTTCAAGTTTTTCCATTGTCTACTCAATGTTAATCTACGCTTCAAGAGGTAATCTGATAACACGTGTGATTAATTGAGTAGAAATCTTTTATTGCTAATATTATTTCCATGCTTGTATTAATATAACAGAAAAATTACATATATATATATATATATAGTAATTAATGGTAAAACGGTAAACTTATCATTTTATATAAAATTTATAGATGGAAGTACTAGTTAGTTTTGGGGTCAAATGGTTGAAGGTTAATACAGACGGCTCAGCCTTGGTTTCAACTGGTTCAGCCAGCGCTGGTGGTATCTTCCGAAACTGTTGGGGGTTCCCTCGCGACTGCTTCGTTTTTCCTATACTCTCCGCACCTGCTCACATCGTCGAGCTGCAAGCGCTAATTTTTGTTGTTGACTTTGCATGGGAACGGGGATGACTAAGGTTATGGATTGAGTCGGACTCAGCTTATGTGGTAAATCTGCTCCAAAATCGGACTGTTGATGTGCCTTGGCAGATTCGCAAAAATTGGCTGAAATGCTTGTTTCAATGTTCCTTGATGGAAATTACGGTTTCTTACATCTTCGGGGAGGGAAATCGTGTCGCCGATGCGCTTGCCAAATTCGGGGTATTGGCCACTAGCATACAATGGTGGCATTCCGCTCCAGTGTCCTGTCATAACTCTATTTTGGAAGATATTTGTAATCATGCTCAGTTTCGTTTTTCATGATTTATTTTTTCCTCTGTTCGCTTGTAAGACATCTCTTATTCTTCAATTTTATTTAGGTTTCTGAGGCCGAATCCGGAGGTGCTAGCCTAGCTGGGATGTTCGAGCTCTCCTTATTCGTCCCGACTTTTATTCAAAAAAAAAAGGTACTAGTTAGTTTTGTCAAAACACGTAAACTTTATAAAGTTGTTTTTAAAACAAAGGACTAACAAAACTAATAATACAGTAAAACCTCTATATAGGAATACGTTTGGGACCGGACAATTTGTATAACAATTGGGAGGTTATTCTTATATAGAGTTTGGTACCCAAAAAAAAATCAACACTTAAAGTTTATAAATTTAACAACAATAAGAACTCTCTAATTTTTATTATTCAAAAAGTAATTATGCAACGTTGTTTGACACATTGATTTAGTTTTTATATACACAATGTACAATAGAATAGATTAATAAAACAAATTAATGTTTAACATATCAAGTCTACGAGTTTTATTTCCAATACCTAAAGAATTGGAAGAGTTTTGAGTTTAGTTTCCAATACATAAAGAAAAGAGTTTTATGGGAAAATGGTAAGAATTTATAGTTAAAGTTGGAATTTGTGTGCCAACTCATATTTAATCTCAATAATTTTTAAATTTTTTAATAAATTTTGTTTAAATCCTTAATACATATATACATTATTTACATAATTATTCCTATATAGAGGTATAGTTTCTAAAGGTGGGACTTGGATTATGTATAACAATTAACATTTGGGAGGTTATTCTTATTTATAACCGGCCCAAGTTGGGACCGAAATTTTTTATAATAAATTGGAGGTTATTCTTATATAGAGTATTCCTATATAGAGGTTTTACTGTACGTACAAAGAAACTAATAAAACTAATAAATAATATTATAAATATTTGATGCATAAAGAGAAAAATAAGAATGTTTAAGTAAAAAGTAAGTATTTGGATGTAGTAATAGTATCTCACTGTTTTTTAAGGTCAAATATTAGGATTCGTTTGTTTGTCGAAAAATATTATGTAGAAAAAAAATATATTTTTTTATTTTTAGTGTTTATTTAGTTAGAAAAATAATTCAAGAAAAATTTTAGACTATAGTCGACAGTAAATTTCGTGAAGAATGTGAAAAAAATGTTTTACTTTAAAAAGAATAAAACATTTATCTAAATTTTGAAACTCTAACGTATTCCTTCTTACATTTTTTAAAACATTAGTGATCCATTACTTCTTATTTTCAATGTTGTGGCCCAACACTGAAATTTTCCGACGAACAAACACGCCTAAATGATAAAATATTTGAAAAAAAATTCAATCATATATATATAAAAAAAAGTTATGTAATAAAAAAATTATTTCAACCATCTAATTTTAAATTAATCTTATGGGATAAGGTGCAAAAATACTCATAATATTTATACTTAGAAGCAATTTTACCTTTAATGTCTAAAAAAAGCGAAATTTTACCCTCAACATTGGCCGTCAAGAGCAATTTTATCCCTAACGTTGACAAGTTGGGTCAATTGGAAATATTATTCATCAAATTGTCTTTTCGGTCATGAATCTTGTTATCTACACTTCACATGTGCGTCATTTTATCACTCATTAGTAACATATCACAAACATATGATTAAACATGAAAAAAATTAAAAAATATACTGTATTTTGCACGAGTTTGACAAAAAAATTCAAATATTTCATCGAATTTAAAAATATTAATTTCTAATTTTTTATTAAATCAAAAAAAATATGAAATCTTTTTTTAGAATCAACTTACGATGTAATTGATGCAGAATAATAAACAAAATATCTTTGTTTTATAATAATGTCTGAAATTGACTCAATCTATCAACGTTAGGGGTAATATTGCTCTTTGTTGCCAATATTAGTAGTAAAATTGCACAATTTTAGACTTTAAGAGTAAAATTACTCCTACCTATAAACGTTAGGAGTATTTTTGCACCTTATAAGATTATCTACCTCATATATAGATATAAAAGTTTTGCTAAATTAGTTTAGAAGTTGATTGATATTATTCCAAAGATTATTTATTTAGATGGAATGTGAAAATAGCAGATTTTGATTCATAATGTTTGCCTAAAAATAAAATAGAAAAAAAAAGATCGGGCGGTTTTATCGATTTGTTAGCCGATGAATTTAATTAATGCTATTTATTATGTCATTAAATTAACATATCATGTTATTAAAAGTCAATATTTCATACGAGTGTCTGAAGGGTTGGGGTGCACACGAGCAGCAGGTCCGCCTTAGCAACCGCCTACTTCAGGGTTCTTAAAATGCAACACGGACACTTCAATTTTCGCAGCAGAAGAGCGGTGTGGTCTTGGCGTTGTAGTTCGGGATTAGGCAGGGGCTTTTCTGTTTTGTAGCAGCAGCCTGATCCATGGACTCAAGGAGCCAAAATAATTGAAGCTCTCGCGGTACATACTAGTATGCTATGATTGGCAAATCAGAATTTTAGTCGAGTTGAGTTTGAAACAGATGTGAAACTGGTTGTCGAAGGAATTTATTCCACAACGGTGGATCTGTCTGAGTTTGGCACTCTAGTTCAAGACTGCAGGAATATTCTATGTGTAAATCCTAGTTTTAAAGTTTCGTTTATCCCTCGTTTAGCGAATGTGGCTGCTCATTTGGTAGCTAGGGAAGCCCATTCCAATGATAGCGATTATTTTTCTACTGAATTACCTAGTTGGTTGGCGGATGTTATTGCTAAGGATGCAAATCCTTCCTATTAATTATAATTTGTTCCGTTAAAAAAAAAAGTCTATTTTATTGTGCTACATAAGTAAAATAAAAAAAATTAATGTGTCACGGCATCAACACGTCATCAAAAAAATTAACATCGTTAATCAATTTTTATTTTATAAAACACATACCACTTTGTAAGAAAAATTAAGGCGAAAAGAGAGTCGCCGTCTGTGGGAATCGAACCGACGACCACATGGTTAAAAGCCATTCGCTCTACCAACTGAGCTAAGACGGCTCGACCACATAATTTAATGTTTTCTGAAAATGAGGAAAAAACATTATTTATTTTGTGAACATATTTTGAAAAAAAAAATGAAAAATAAACTTGTTCTTTGATTGATTTGCAAGTAGGTGAATACGGTGTTTAAGTAACTTCGAAAATTTTATAAATTATTTCTAAAAACAAAGGACTGGTAAAAACTAATCAAACTAATAAATAATATTATAAATATTTTTTTATGTATAAAGATAAAAGAAGAATGCTTAAGTAAAAAGTAACTTAGTTTTTTTTTTTGCGCACAATGCGTTTATATTAGAGAAGAAAGAAAAATCTTCACCCTACCCAGATGTGATTCGAACCCATGATCTCCCTAGTTACATGTAAGCTCTCAACCACTAGGTTAAGAGCTTCACCGTTAAAAAGTAACTTAGTATTTGGATGTAGCAATAGTATCTCACTATTTTTTTAAGGTCAAATAGTAGGACATGTAAAAATATTATATAGATAAAATATTTTTTTTATTTTCTAGTATATATTTGGTTAAAAACATAAGTCAAGAAAAAATTTAGAATATAGTTAATGGTAAAATTCGTGAAGAAAGTGAGAAAAATGTTTTATCCTTTTAAAAAGAGTAAAATATTTACCTAATCTTTTGAAACCCTAATGTATTCCTTCTTGCTCTTTTGAAAACATTAGTCATCCACCATTTCTTCTTATATTTTTCGATGTTACAGCCAAATACTGAAAAATATTAACACAATATTTTCCGATGAATAAACCGACCTAAATGATAAAATATTTGAAAACAAAACCAATCATATATACCTATACAAGTTATGTAATAAAAATAATTATTTCAATTATTCTATCTAATTTTAAACTAATTTTATTATGTAATGAGAATGTTTTCCTCTTGTATGGATATAAAAGTTTTGCTAAGTTAGTTTAGAAATTGATATTATTCCAAACATTATTTAGTTAGATGGAATATTAAAATAGGTTTTTTCTTTTCTTTTAAGAAAACACCTTTATACATCCGCAACAGAAAAGTCATTACAAAGAGTGTCAAACAATCAATTAAGAATTGAAAACGAAATAAATAAATTAGCATTGGACATCTTGTAGTTACATGGATCGCTTCATTCGCTAAACAAAAGACACTGCAGTGTGTTGATGTAAAAGAACTAAACATTCGTCAATAATACAACCGAACTCTAAAATATCAGTCTTTGAAGAATGGAGAATATCCACAATATGCTTCGAGTCTACTTCAAATTGAACGTTATGCAAATCATGTGATATCACCCAGAGAATACTCTGACGAAGAGCTAAATCCTCGGCAATCTTAACGTCGAACATGCCTTTGTTGTATTCTCTGTGACACGCCACAAACCGTCCATTACTATCCTGAACTAACATTTCATAACCACAAACGCCTTCTGCCATGAAAACTTAACCATCAACATTGCATTTGAAGTGCCCTTCGTTGGGGAAAACCATTGTCTTCTTTAGCGAACTGCACGCACCCTCCCACAATAAGTAAAATAAAAAGTTTAATGTGTTAAACCTCGACAATATTAACCTCGAACATGCCTTGGTTGTATCCACTATGACACACCACAAGCCCTCCATTACTATCCCGAACTAACATTCCATAACCACAAACGCCTTCTGCCACGAAAACTTAACCATCAACATTGCATTTGAAGTGCCCTTCGTTGGGGAAAACCATTGTCTTCTTTAGCGAACTGCACGCACCCTCCCACAATAAGTAAAATAAAAAGTTTAATGTGTTAAACCTCGACAATATTAACCTCGAACATGCCTTGGTTGTATCCACTATGACACACCACAAGCCCTCCATTACTATCCCGAACTAACATTCCATAACCACAAACGCCTTCTGCCGCGAAAACTGAACCATCAACATTGCATTTGAAGTGCCCTTCGTTAGGGAAAACCACTGTGTTCTTTGGCGAACTGCACGCACCCTCCCACAATAAGTAAAATAAAAAGTTTAATGTGTTAAACCTCGACAATCTTAACCTCGAACATGCCTTTGTTGTATCCACTATGACACACCACAAACCCTCCATTACTATCCCGAACTAACATTTCATAACCACAAACGCCTTCTGCCGTGAAAACTGAACCATCAACATTGCATTTGAAGTGCCATGTCGTTGGGGAAAACCATTGTCTTCTTTGACGAACTGCATGCACCCTCCCACAATAAGTTAAATAAAAAGTTTAATGTGTTACACCTTGGGAAAAAGAAGGCCGCCGTCTGTGGGAATCGAACTCACGACCACATGGTTAAAAGCCATGCGCTCTACCAGCTGAGCTAAGACGGCTCGACCATATGATTTAATGTTTTCCATAAATGATCATTATTATTTTTTTCAAAAACAAAGTCCGTGTTGTTGCATTACAAAAATTGGGAAATTTTTCCTTTGACTATTAAAAAGATGACGCGACATAGGAATATTTTTGTCATGTAAGTAAAATAAAAAGTTTAATGTATTATGTCATTAAAAGTTAACATCGTTAATCAATTTTTATTTTATAAAACACATAACGCTTTGTAAGAAAAATTAACGCAAGTCGCTCGCCTTGGAAAAAGAAGGTCGCCATCTGTGGGAATCGAACCCACAACCACATGGTTAAAAGCCATGCGCTCTACCAGCTGAGCTAAGACGGCTCGGCCACGTAATTTAATGTTTTCTGAAAATGAGGGGAAAACATTATTTATTTTGTGAATATATTTTGGAAAAAATGAAAAAATAAACTTTTTCTTTCATGGATTTGCAAGTAGATGAATATGGTGTTTTTTGTTTTTACAAAATAGGGCATGTGTTTTATACAAGGTTTAATATATCATTTGCTCCCTGAACTTGTCCAAAAAGCTTGATTGGTGTCATAAACTTTCAAAGTGTCTCGATAGCGCCCATGAACTTGTATAAAATGTTCAGTTAGTCCATGAACGTATGTAAAATGTAATCAACTAATCACTTGATTGCAAGAAAGTAAGTTGCATGTATAAGATGTGTTGCACGCGCCTTAAAAAAAGTAAAATGACCAAAGTCGGGATATGCGGTTCTAATATTAGAGAAAACACAATGAAATATTGAATTTTGCTGAAGTTGATTAATATTATTCTAAACATTATTTAGTTTGATGGAATATGAAAATAGCAGATTTTGATTCATTAATTAGGAAAATTAAAACCACCTAAGATTAGTTTGAGTGGTTAAGTCTTAAGTCGCTTAAATTAGATCTCGAGTTCGAGTTTTTTAATTGGAAAAGGATTCATCTAAAGGATGCTTGACGAGCCTTGAACCGAGAAATCGGATAAAAATAATATTTGTAATTATTATTTTACTTTTTCCAATAAAATATAAATTAATTGATTAACAGACAAAAAGCATCATTAGGCCTCTTTCATTTTTTGGTTCATTAAATCATTGATCTTTTACTTAGATACATTAAACCTCGGTCTTTTATTTAAGGGTCCTGATATTTACAACCCTTAGGGCTGTAAATAAAAACCCACAAATTCTTATCATTAATGCTAATTTAGCTTTCCAAAATAAAATTTGTTGACACTTAAAAATTAAATAATCAAATACTCATAAAAACTAGTAAATTATTTATATTTCCAATACAAATAAATGCTTTAGAAATAAAATTTTATTTTATTTTCTTAAAAGTATAGGGAGAATTAATGCTTATATACAACCCTTAGGGTTGTATATATCATTTGCCTTTATTTAAGCCCTTGATGACCAAATTAGTAAGTTGTAAATATGAAATTTATTAAAAAACGTTAGTAACTCCATATATATTTGAAATTATTAAAAAAAAATATTTTTTACAGTTTGAATTAAAGCTTTTAAAGTTTTCTTATAGTCACATCTGTGAAAAAAATACAAATTAAGCATCACTAGGCTCATCGTCTTTTATTTTATGGTTCATTAAACTTTTGATCTTTTATTTGGATACATTAAGCTCCTGATTTTTTATTTTTGGTTTCATTAAGCACTCGATGACCAAATTAGTAAGTTGCGAATATATAATTTTGTTAAAAAAACGATAGTAACTCCATATGTATTTGAAATTATTAAAAAATATATATTTTATAGTTTGAATTAAGATTTTTACATTTTTCTTATAGACACATTACACATCCAAAACTACTTTCGAGCAGTGAAAAATACAAATTTCGAATGTGGGTGCAATGATCTATTAATCGAATTTTATGTTCAAAATTATTATTTTTTTTATCATGAAGAGTTAAACCAAAAATAAATTATCAGGATTTAATATATTTAAATAAAAAATCATTGGTTTAATGAATAAAAAAATTGAAAAATCAGGAGCCTCGTAATATTTTTTGCCTTGATAATATGGAAGGGGGCGAGAAATCATAACAAATAAAAGCAATGTTATGAAAACCGGCCGGTTCGATCGGTTCAACCACGAACCGGTCAGATTTCCGGTCTAATTGATGCTAGTTCTTATTATATTTTAATAAACCGGACTGAACCGTTTAAACCGACCAGATCATCATGAACCGATCTGATTGAGCGGTTTGGTCTGGTTAGCCATTCACACATGTTTAACTTAAAAAAAATAAATATGTTGAAGGTGAGATTCGAACCTAGACCCTTAGGGACTACTAGATATATCTTACATTAAGCTAGCTTTCAACTTGTTTTTTTTTTTTTGTAGGAAAATGAAAGAAAAAACAAAACAAAAAAACCGAAACAACCTAACCCGGGATTAGCCTCACCACATCCTCTAAAAGCAGAGAAGATAAAAAATCAGGAGGAAAAGAGAAGGTTGTCACTCCCAACTTCCTCTCATGGCCTTCTGCCACCAAACGATCTGCCACTCTATTTTGTTCTCTGAAAATATGGCTTAAAATTTTATTTAGTATTTATATATTGATTCGGAATATCACTTAGGCCCAAGAGGCCCAACGATGCCCGACCAGCGAAAGGGCCAGGACAACAGAAGGCCCACAGGGTAACTATTCTACTACCTCACTCTCATTTGATTAGAATACACTCTTGAACCACTAACTGTCTTGATCGTCGGAGTTTCCGCAGGGACCGTTCCCCGCGCAGAGACGACCCCCGAAGAAGCCAGACCTTCCCGACGAAGCCCCAGATCACTGTTCCGCATTCCCAGATTATTTGGTGCGGTGATCGTGGACTACAAGTGACCTCGGAGCTTCAAACAAAATGCAAACCCCAACTGACTCTGTTCCGACGCTAGCGCCGGAAGTAGGAGCAACTAGCTCCATGACTAACATCGAGCGTTCCGTTCCGACCATTCCAATTTCCCCCAGAAACCTGGGACCACTGATGGAGGAGGTGAGCCCTGAAGAAGAAGAGACTTACAATACCACACAGCTCCTCAGTGCGATACAAGGTTTTCAGACCACCCAGGCTATTCATACGGCGACTCAGATGAAGATCATAGACCAACAGAGAAGCTTGCAGGAGGAGAACGCCAAAATCTGGCAGTATCTTAAAGAAGCAGCGGAAATACAAAGAGAGGGGGCACTGCCAGGAGAGCCCGCAGGACCCGGGGTCCTCGCAGGGAGGGGCACCGGAGCTGCCACGGCCGGAGAGAGCGGTGCACGGCGCGATGAGGCAGCGGCCGCAAGTAATGAAGACATGTTGGAACTAAAGATCCAGCGTTTTCTTGACAAGAGGGCCCTCGGGGGCGTCATGGGAGGAAGCATCACCTCCAGTAAAACACCACTAGTATAAAGGATCATCAAGACGAGGTTCCCACGAGACTGGAAGGCTCCGCGGCTATCTCAGTATTCGGGAACCGAGGACCCAAACGACCACGTGGCGTCTTTCATGAGTACCATCAACTTGTACTCAAAAGACGAGGACATCATGTGCAAAGTTTTTCCGACCACACTCTCTTCCAGTGCCCAAGAGTGGTATCGAGGACTCGCTCCGGAATCAATTGACTCATTCGACCTCCTAAAGGACCTTTTCCTCTCCCGTTTCGCCGCGGCAGCGAAGGTAAGGAAGATCAGTTCGGACCTCAACGGGCTCAAACAGCGAACAATTGAGCCACTGCGCAACTTTCTTTCCAGATTTCACCATATGGCCTCTCAGGTCAAGGGTCTCAACCTCGAAGTGGCCCATGATGCCTTAGCAAAAGGGACCTCGTGTGAGCCCCTAAAGCAGAAGTGCTTCAGAAAGACGTTGCGATCCTTCGAAGAACTCATGACCACGGCACAAACCTTCGTCCGGTATGACGACTGCGACCGGCCCGCTGGGTACGAAGAATCAGAAAGAGACAAGGCCAGAGGCGACACGCACAAGCAGGAAAGAAGCAGGCTGACCGCAGAGGCACGTGACGAAGGCAAGGCGCGCAAGGAGGCCCCGATGCCTTTCCTAGCTCGAGTAGAGTGAACTAACATTGAGCGCAGAGGGGACCGATCCCGCGGGAAGGAGGTGCATTATGCTCAGAGCCAGCCTCGCCGATTTGCACACCCGGCTCCGCCGGTCGATAAAGGCAAAACCCGTGTAGAAAAGGAGTACTGCAAGTATCACAAATCCTCCAGGCACTCCACGGAGAACTGCTACCAGCTCTAGAAAAAGATTGAACGGATCACCGAGCAAGGTGCGCCACTAAAAGCGTTTAGGCAGAGGGAGTAGAACCCGAAGCAGCGGGACGCCAGCCGAGTAGAGGAGCCAAAGTGACCTAGGTACCACAGGGAGATCCACGTCATAAGGGAGGGAGCTCCGGCACTCTGCACGCCTCTAGAGAGCTCCCGAAAGAGGAAAGCAATTGACCAGACTCTGACGTTGCAGCCACCACTCCGGACCAGCCATTCGGAGGCACTTGTGGTCACCATCAACATCGCCGGCTTTAAAACGCATCGAGTGCTGGTGGATACAGGAAGTTCGGTAAACTTGCTCACCTGGAAGGCACTCCGCGCAATGAAAAATGCTCACACAGCCCTCCGAGCAGGGACTTTCCCCCTGGTTGGCCTGTCAGAAATCGAAGTCCTAGTGAAGGGAGTCATCTCCCTGTCAACCGTCTTTACCGAAAGTGATAAGGAAGTAGAAGACACTGCAGAGTGGGTGGTGGTCGATATCCCCTTGGCCTATAATGCCATCATCGGAAGACCTATACTAGCTAACCTGAAGGCCACGGTTGATATCTCCGAATTATGCTTGACGTTGCCGGTCCAGCATGGCAGAATCACCATCCAAGGGGATCGCATCTTGGCCAAGAGACTGCAGTGGGAGGCTACTCAACCACGGACAGCGCTTTACCTGGAGGATGGTCTGATGGACATGAGGGTATACAATCCCATACCTATTGAACCGGTCAGCGACTGTGCCATCGCGGACACCAAGACAGTGAAAATTGGGACCATACTCACGCCCTATTTGGCCGACGAGATCAAGGCTGTTCTATCAGAGCATGCAGACGTGTTCGCTTGGTGCACCGAGGATATCACGAGAGTCTCACCCGAGCAAGCAATGCACAGACTAAGCATCGACCCCTCCGTGGAGCCCCTGAAGCAGAAGATGAGAGTGCAAGCGAAGGACAAATAATCTGCAGTCAAGGAAGAGATCGAGAAGCTTCTGTCTGTAAAATTTATTCACGAGGTTCACTATCCGGACTGGCTTTCTAACGTCGTACTTGTAAAGAAAGCCAGCGGAAAGTACCGCATGTGTGTAGATTTTACGAATGTTAATAAAGCATGCCCCAAGGATTCTTACCCGCTGCCTAATATAGATCGGCTCCTCGACCAAACAGCTGGTCGCAAAATCCTATCTCAGTTTGATGCCATCGCTGGTTTTCAGCAAATCCCTCTGGACCCAGCCGATGCCGAGAAGACCTCCTTCATTACGTATGAAGGCACTTATTGCTACAATGTCATGCCTTTTGGGTTAAAAAATGTGGGAACCACGTACCAGCGGTTAATAGACAAGATGTTCGCCCATCTCATCGGCAAGACGGTACAGGTATACATCGATGACATGGTTGTCCTAAGCACTGAAGAGAGCGACCACCCGCGTGATTTGGTGAAAGTGTTTAAAATTTTCAGAGCCTACAACCTCAAGCTTAATCCGGAGAAATGTTTCTTCGGAATTCGTAGCGGCAAATTCCTGGGATGCGTGGTGTCAGAGAAAGGCATCGAACCCAACCCCACGAAGATCGAGGCAATCTTGGCAATGGAGCCACCGCGCGACTTGCAGGGGGTTCAAAGGCTCAACGGAAGGATCATCGCCTTGGGACGGTTCATTTCTTGCTCGGCACAGTGGTGTTTGCCTTTTTACAAAGCAATCAAGAAGGAGCATCCCTTCAAATGGTCTACGGACTGCCAGGCCGCATTCAATGCCATCAAAATCTTCCTCGCCACACCCCCACTGCTGTCAGTGCCAAGGCCAGGACGGGACATTCACTTGTACTTCACCATCGCCAATGAAACGGTAGGAGTCGTTTTAACTCAAGAAGAGGGGACGGAGCTTTACCCGATTTACTTTCTGAGCAAGGTTCTGAAAGGAGCCGAAATCCGGTACTCCGAGGTTGAGAAGGCTCTGTTCATCATAACTCAAGCATCCGAGCGTCTTAGACCATATTTCCAAACGCATACGGTTGTGGTCAAGACCAATTACCCCCTTAAGAAGGTCGTCCAGAAACCAGAGGTCTCTGGTCGGATCACTAACTGGTCAGTTCGACTATCCCAGTTTGACGTACGATTTGAGCCCCGCACGACGATCAAAGCCCAAGTGCTGTCCGACTTCATAGTGGAGTTTACCGGGTCATCAACCAGCAGCCCCACGCTGAGAAACGTTCGCAATGGCGACATATGGACAATGAGTGTGGACGGATCCTGCGGCCTAGGACGGGCAGGAGCAAGCATTGCAATTCAGGGACCCAATAATCTCCGGATAAGATACGCCATCCGTCTCGACTTCCCGACCACGAACAATCAAGCAGAGTACGAGGCACTGGTCGCAGCTCTTTGCTTATCCAAAGCGATGGTGAACGGACATCTGACGATATATTCGGACTCCAAACTCGTCGTTAGCCACATCAGCGGCACTTACAAGGCGAAGGACCCGACGATGTGTCAATACTTGGCACTCGCAAGATCCTTGTTAAAGGATCTCGAAGACAAAGGAGTAACCTTTGACCTTATGCTTGTCCCACGAGAGGAGAACGAAGAGGCAGATGCTATTGCCACTCTCGCAGCAGGCGAGCAGTTCAGTGATCCGTATACCCTCATCGAAACTGATGTGGCCCCGGCCATTCACGTAGAGTGCTCGCTACAGATCAACACGGCGGACGCAGTGGCTAGCGGGTGGAGAAGCCCGATAATCAGGTATCTTCAAGATGGAACACTGCCTGAAGATCGAACGCAGGCATCCCTCGTGGTTCGGCGTTCCTGGCGATACGCGATGCATGATGGCTTACTCTATCAGAAGTCCGCCACGCACCCTTGGTTGCACTGTATATCCAAAGAAGAAGGGGATCACTGTCTAAAGGAGATACATCAGGGCGTCTGTAGCTCGCATCAAGGCGCCCGGACGATTGCGAAGAAAGCCCGGCTCCAGGGGCTTTATTGGCAGACCATGGATTCCGATGCGATGCGTCTAGTTCGCAGTTGTCAGGCGTGTCAACTACACGCCAATACTCATCACGCCCCGGCGGCTCCATTCAAAGGCATTATCACACCTTAGCCGTTTGCAGTATGGGCCATTGACCTGCTCGGCCCGTTTCCAATGGCTTTAGCACAGAAGCGCTTTGTAGTGGTAGCAGTCGATCACTTTACCAAATGGATCGAGGCTGAGGCAATCGCCAAAATAACCACCGACAACGTAATCGGTTTCCTCAAACGAACAATCATATACCGATTCGGGGTCCCTCACTCCTTCATCACCGATAACGGGAGGCAGTTCGACTGCAGTCAATTCCGCGAATTTTGCGCAGAGTGGTGTATCAGAGGGCGATACACCTCGGTGGCACACCCTCAGAGCAACGGCCTCACTGAGGTGAGCAACCGAACAATCCTACGAGGAATTAAAACGCGCCTATCCGACCAAGGCCGAGCATGGCCTGACCACATCGCGGCAATATTATGGTCATACTGCACGACCCCTCATTCGGGTACAGGGCGTACTCCTTTTTTCCTCACCTATGGGGCAGAAGCGATGGTACCATCTGAGGTCATCCTTCATTCTCCTCGACAGACCACCTTCGAAGAGATCGACAACAACGCGGCACTTACGGAAGCAAGTGAACGGCTAGAAGAAGAACGCCTTAATGCTTTATTACACATCACGGCCCATAAGCAGAGTATAGCGCGTTACCACGATAGGCGGGTTCATCCCCGCACTTTTCAGGTCGGAGATCTTGTGCTCAGAGACACCGCCGCTGCCCAGTCCCTGCTAGCTCACGGCAAGCTCGGCCAATCATGGGAGGGGCTATACAAGGTCGATACTGTCCTCCACAACGGCGCCTACAAAATTGCCTCATTAGACGGTTTGGTGTTTGACAACAGTTGGAACATCCAAACTTTGAAGAAATATTATCAGTAGCCTGTATACACAATTCTGATTAATCGAATGCCCGTATGTTATTTGAGATCTTTTCATTTATCGAGCATCTCGACTGCCTTCGTAATCGCCTAACAATCCCATATTGTTACCGATTATTTACAAGCGGATACCACAATGCGTTCTCCGCTACAAAAACATCAAAATGTTATCCAAAGGCTTATCGAGCATCTCGACTGCCTTCGTAATCGCCTAACAATCCCATATTGTTACCGATTATTTACAAGCGGATACCACAATGCATTCTCCGCTACAAAAACATCCAAATGTTATCTAAAGGCTTATCGAGCATCTCGACTGCCTTCAGAAATCGCCTAACAATCCCATATTGTTACCGATTATTTACAAGCGGATACCACAATGCGTTCTCCGCTACAACAACATCAAAATGTTATCCAAAGGCTTATCGAGCATCTCGACTGCCTTCGTAATCGCCTAACAATCCCATATTGTTACCGATTATTTACAAACGGATACCACAATGCGTTCTCCGCTACAAAAACATCCAAATGTTATCCAAAGTCTTATCGAGCATCTCGACTGCCTTCGTAATCGCCTAACAATCCCATATTGTTACCGATTATTTACAAGCGGATACCACAATGCGTTCTCCGCTACAACAACATCAAAATGTTATCCAAAGGCTTATCGAGCATCTCGACTGCCTTCGTAATCGCCTAACAATCCCATATTGTTATCGATTATTTACAAACGGATACCACAATGCGTTCTCTGCTACAAAAACATCCAAATGTTATCCAAAGGCTTATCGAGCATCTCGACTGCCTTCGTAATCGCCTAACAATCCTATATTGTTACCGATTATTTACAAACGGATACCATGATGCGTTCTCCGCTACAAAAAATGTCAAGATAAATCTCAAAAGGATATTCGAGCATCTCGAATGACCTTGCAATCACTTGTTTGACTAATGCTTCCATATGGTTACCAATTATTTACAAGTGCACATCCCGATTCGTTCTCCGCTAAGCAACACTAAACGTTACTCCTAGAGCATCTAAAACGCTCCCTAAAGAAGGAATCTTTCGCACGCAATTTAGAGAAAAATGGCCCAAAACAATGCTGCATAAGTACATAAGTATTATGACGACAAACGACAAACATATCAAAGTTCATCACAGAAAGGGATCCACAGCTACGTCCATTACAAATACAGATAAAAGCACACCATAATCACTCAAGCGAAGCACGGACACTGTCGGGGTTCGGTATGGCCTCCGCATCTATGAGGGCCTGGTGCACTGCTCGCCAATCAGTACATTCGTCGGTGTTATGCCCATTCTGCCTATGATACAGGCATGCTTTCCCAACGTGCGTCACTCGATGCGCCGGATCGGCTGGAATAGGCCCCAAAAACCCTTGTCTAGAAAATTCAAGGAAAACCACACTACGAGGTTTCAGCGGATCGACAAACGTCACCCCATGGGGTCGACTCGGCGAAGCATGGCACCCCGAACGGCGATTTTCCAGCACCAGGGGGAGGTTCATAACTCTGTCTAGTTCATCGGTAAGCAGTCTCCTTACCCAGGCAGGATGAGGATTTGTCACGGGTACCACTGACTCGTCGGGATTCAAGAACCCAATCCCATCATGGGACCAAGTTTTCTTCTCAGTGGAAGAAAAGGTGCTGATAACCACTTCGCATGAGTCCGTCGCAGATCCAGTATAGGGCGCGGAACTCTCACTCTCCCCATTTCGGCTTCTCTGCGAGAAACCCCGATTCATCCACACCGGGGAGGCATACCGCACTTTCCTGTCCAGCTCATGATCATCCATTGGAGGACAATACACATAGGGATGAGGCATCGCCGAGATGGCCTTTTGCACCTCAAGCACCTTAGCAGAGTCCACCATATCCCGAAGCGACATCACAAAGATAGGCGTAAACAAATAACTAAAGATACGAGCACTAGAAGCAAGAACGGAATTTGAGCGAGAAACACAAACAAAAACCGACTCCTATTTATAGTAAGAATGGAAAAGACTTGACAAACACATCATGAAGTCTCAAATCAAATCAAAAGTGCAAGATGATGATCAAAATAGACTGTCAAAAGATCCTACAAGATACAAACCGTACAACAAAATTATTACATATTTGAAAACAAGGGACCAAGTGGATCAGGCCACCTCCATCTCCAACTACTTCTTTTTAAAGCGACCACAGAACTCTACGGCCTTCGCCTGGGCAGCCTTGTCATAGACATTCAGAGAAAATATGACCTCCGGAGGAAGTTCATACCCGGCAGCATGGGCAGCAGTGATGAGCATCATCCGATCTATCTTAATCAGTTTCTCCTCGCGATCTCCCGCGAGGGCCCGTAACTCCCTAGCCTCTTTCCGAGCTGCCTCAAGATCCTGCCTAAGCTTTTCGTTCTCAGCAGATAATGCATTTGCTCGCCTCACCCTCTCATCCACCTGCTCCTTCACTCGGCGGACCCATAGTATGGCCGCCTTGAACAAAACTTTGTAGGAACGAAGTTCCTCGACATCATGTGCCAACTTTTTCGACAGCTCCAGTCGGCACCCCATCTCCACTTTTAGCTTCTCGGTCAGCACAGCAATCTCGCCCTCCCGGCGCTCCAGTAGCTCCCCAGCGGCGGCTATTTTTCCATTCACCGTTTCCAAGTCATTCACCGAGTTTCGCAGACCTTGCTCCATATCACGAAAGAGATTTTCATCGTTCACACACATATCGAACACCTTGTTAGCATTTTGAATGGCCTGCATAAAATTTGGGCAATTCAGGACACAGTTGTTAGGAATGAATCTAGGCGAAAAGGCCAGAAGAGCTTACCACACCAAGCGCCGACAGAGTCTCCACACCAAGGTTCATCTTGGACACACCGTCCATCCGCATCACTTCTCCAGGCACCTTAGCGACGCGAGCCATCGCCCTCGCAAGGTCGGACGTCATCATATCGGAGTGCACCGATAAGCCCATCACATATTCCCAGAATTTAGCAATCTTGGCATCCATTCTTTTCATCATCTCCGGGTGATCGCCTAACCGATCCACCATCCCTGCCTCAAGCTTGTTTCCACCATCAGTACACGCTCGTTTAGAGCCTTCGTACCCCCCGATGGCATCATCTCCAGCATGCACCTTTTCTTTTTCAATCCCAGCAACAGACTTACTTTTGTCTTTCTTACGTTTCCGAGTAAGGGGTCCTTGCATCTGCTGTTCGCTTTGTTCCTTTTCAGCAGCGGTCACCTCCGCAGCTTCTTTTGCCTCACTCCCTACCACAGGCATCCCTTGCGGTAGGTCGACAGTAACATCAGTATCATCGTGCACGGCTAGCATGCCCCCCATGCTTTACACCACTTGGTTCGCATCTTCAAGCGAAGAGAATAAGGCCAATGATCCGGATGGAATAGCGAAGGCTTCCTCCGCAGTCTCAAGGCCAACACCAAACTCGTTCGGATCAAAATCCATGCTAACGCGAGGATTACCTGGACCTGCATCGGTAACATCATAGTCAGTATATATTTCAAGCAAAACACGTTAGAGCTACGAAATGAACAAAACCTACAACCCCGACCCCTCACCTACAACAGCGACGTTCACGGAAATCGCCTCTAGTTCCGCCAACTCTCCGGCTTTGAAGTTGTACCCGCGTTTCCACTTCTCAAAGTCCACTGCTGTCCATCCGGATAACTGAGCCATTCGCCATTGGTTCCAGATATAGTACCCGGTGGCCAGGAAGTGTCGCACAAGCTCATCCACGTCTTGCTTACGATCTTTATCTGTCGGAAGCCCCTTTAAATGTTTAACGAGCTGCTCCTCAAAAGGCAACTTTTCTCGCGGTTTCAGCCAACGACTGGAATCCATGGGCTCCTCGTTCCACACTACTCGAAAAGGGAAGTCGCCGTCCAGCTTTCGCACCAAGAAGTAACGATGCCTATATTCATGAACTTTGTCCTTCAACCCGCCAATCACCTTGAACTTTTGATGCGAGAAGGTGACATGTTGCGATCGGGGCCCCTTATTTGGCCGAAAGAACTCACGGAATACCAACCTAGTTGCCCGGTATCCAGCTGATCGACATAACGAGTAGAAGGCCACCATCATCCTCCACCCATTCGGATGGATCTGACCAGGGCACATGTCATACTCCTTTAGAACCTCCACGAAAAAGGGAAGCAGGGGCAACCGTATCCCCGATTCTAACTGCTCCTCGTAAACCATGAGCTCGTTCGCGCCACCCGCATGATGAGCACGTATGTCTTCTCCAAGCGCAACTAGCTCATATGGCTTCCCCAATCGATACACCGCGGAGATAGCAGCTAAATCCGCGGAGACAATGATACTGTACGCATCGTCCACCGAAAAAGATTTCGGTCTTTTTGGCCGCTCTACTCCCTCAAACCGCCGACCATCAACACTAGTGACCCCCTGATAGGGGCGTTTCGTCCCTATCTTTTAGCGTGATTTACGGTTTAATTTTAGAAGAAATAAATAAGTTTAATTATAAAAATAGAGTGTTTTAATAAAATAACAAAATAAAAATAAAATCCTTACTTTCGGTTAATTTTCCTTATTTTTGATTAATATTAGAAAATAAAACGTCAAGCTAACTCGGCTCTCAAGATTTGTATTTCAGGTACGAGAAAGGAGCAAAAATCCACTCAATACGCGGGGCGTAAAACATAGTGCCAGAAATAATTGCCTTATCCTCAGGCACCATGTGGAACTGACTCAGCATACGCGGGGCGTATGACACACTACGCGGGGCGTATGACACATGTCGGCAATAGTTGGCCTAATCCTGAAAGTCAGACTGCATTGTCTCCCAGAGTCAACTATACTTACGCAGGGCGTACCACTATATACGCGGGGCGTATCATGGGATTTCTGCACCAAATAATATTGCTCCATACTTGTGCTTTGTGAAATTACAAACCTGCCCTTGCTTGATGTCTATAAATAAGAAGCTCTTGAACTTCATTTGACACCAATTACATACTAGAGAGCTACACTATACTCTTTTCTTTCCTTGTAATTTAGATTCAATTTTGTAAGTTAAACTCTCCCCCTCGAGAGCTTGTTCGTTGTTCCGGTGTTCCATTGACGCTCCGTTCCACCATTCGTCACCAAGCTCGAGAGTTCCACCTCCACGACCTAGGAGACGGCTTTGAGTCCGGTTAGCTAGTTCCAAGGGCGGATTCTCCCTTTTTACTTGCTAATTAGCTTGTACTCTTCCTATGTACTAGGCTTGGTTGTATTTCATCTAATCACTTTCCATATTTATAATTTATGATTTATAATCTCTATTTCCCTTTATGTGTTAATGTTTATTGCTTGTTTTGATCTTGATAATTGATTCTTGTGTAGGAGAACGCGATTACCGCCGCCATTCGGGCTATCTTTAGGGAGTTATATAGGTGTTTCCTTACCGGAAGTGACAAACCGAAAACCGTAGGAATTGACAAGCCACGGAACTTACGGGCCCTAGTTTCTAATTCCCCCGCATTAGACACGCCTTGACTAGGAATCACGTAGTCTAAGTGCTTCACGGGTCGGTTCTACTACACTTGGTCGTCTTTGCAAGAGTAAACTATTATCCGTATACATTTAGAGTCATTATTTATCATTGTTATAACTTATCATATTCACCCCACTTCATAGAGTTTTAGCTACATAAATCTGTGTCGCCAATAGTGAGGAATAGTGTGTAGTTGTGTCTTACTTAATCCCAAAGTAATTACCGCTTAAATAATATACGAAACCGAGTCGTCTAATACTTGTAGTTATAAATCCCGTGGATTCGATACCCGGTCTTAACTGGATTATTACTTGATAACGACGGGGTACACTTGCCCCTACGTAGTCGTAACGTCTAGTAGAGTTAAGAGCAATTTATAAAGACCACATCCATAGACATAGCACATTCACCGCAATACACATTAAATCGTCATTAGAAAGCTCTACCTAGATCCTATACGCATCACCCCCGCAGCACGCGTCCATACCCTCTGGCGCATTTCCTCGTAAATCGAGGCCAGGGGACGCTCTTCGGTAATCAAGCCCTCTGGTACTACAACCTCTACCTCAAGAAAACCGGCAGCAACTCCTCCTACCGCCCGCTCGACACTAGGCGGCGCACGCTGTACGATTTTCTTTCTCTTTCTCGCAGCAGAAACACTCTCCTCTCCCGCGTTCGCCCACCTTTTTCGTTTTACGACCCGCGTTCGCGAAGCGTCGCGCAGCGTAAAATCACCCGGTGTCACTGGCGGCAGTCTTCTTAGGGCTCCCCGTGAAGAACCCTCTGACATACTCCCCCTCCCCAGAAAAAACAACTAAACAAAAGAACTAAAGATAGGAGAAATAAGAGGTACGACTGACCTCACAAAGGTTACGACAAGTGTCATAGAGAATCTTCAGCAGAGCTCCGTCAACTAATATGCCCGGTGCCCAACAAGCGCGAGGAAACAACAGAACACCGATGGAAAGATCGACAGGAAACAGCGGCTCCAAAGGGAAAACGAGACGGTCAAATCGCACAAAAGGAAGAAAAATTTGGCGAAATAAGACGAAAAAAGAGCCTCCCCCTGCATTTTATATCAAGCCAAAAGTGGAGGCGCCAGCAACGCACGACATTCAATGTCTTTTTACGGCACGTGCAGGAGCATTTAATGAAAGGGCAATAAATTGTGCGCTAAAACCCACAAGCGCATGCATCAATCTGAAGGGTCTCTATGAGGAAATCGGGCACCTTTCATACAGCTGTCAACCACTCGTTAAGAGGAGAATGATCCACTAAAATTCTCGTCTCCTCGCATGCAATACTCGGCTAACCTAGCCGGGGGGGACTACTTGATTCGGAATATCACTTAGGCCCAAGAGGCCCAACGATGCCCGACCAGCGAAAGGGCCAGGACAACAGAAGGCCCACAGGCCCAAGACAATTCACTATAAATATACCAATGAAGGAAGGAAAGGGGATCGGGTAACTATTTTACTACCTCACTCTCATTTGATTAGAATACACTCTTGAACCACTAACTGTCTTGATCGTCGGAGTTTCCGCAGGGACCGTTCCCCGCGCAGAGACGACCCCCGAAGAAGCCAGACCTTCCCGACGAAGACCCAGATCACTGTTCCGCATTCCCAGATCATATATTATGATAAATATTATTAAAAACTTAATTAATTTTTACAATATAAACAAAGTTAATTTAGTATTTAAATTTTAAATATACATAAAATAAAATTGTAAACTTTTAGTAATAACCCCCTGAACTTGTCTAAATGTTGCAAGTGCCCCCTCCAACTTTCAATTGTAACAACTTACTCCTTAAACTTGTCCAATTGTAAAACATAACCCCAAATTGGAAATTTTTTTATCCCGTACTTGAAGCAACCGTAAAAACGTTTCTTCGGATTCGTATCACATCAAATATCTGATTATCACACTCCACGAGCGTTGCAGTTTTTATATTTCACGTGTTTCTTCAATTGCAGTCCATGTCAGCAATTTGGAGTTATATTTTACAATTGGACAAGTTTGAAGGGTTATGTTTTACAATTGGACAAGTTTGAGGGGTAAATTGTTACAATTGAAAGTTTAGGAGGACAGTTGCAATATTTGAACAAGTTCAAGAAGTTATTTGTGTATTAGGCCTATATATTATTTATGATGTCACTCGATTCAACCAATCCGAATCAACCGATTGAACCAATTGACTTTTAACCCAGTTGTTAATCCAGTTCAACGTGCGATCCGATTTTTAAAACATTGAATAAAAGTCAAAGCCGCCTTGTAATAAAAAAAGAAGGGCTGTGGTGGAAGAGAAAAAGTAAATGAAAGTCAAAGTCGCCTTGTAATATTAAAAAGGAAACTGTCGCTGTTTAATAAAAAAGAAGGGCTGTAGTGGAAGAGAAAAAGTCTATAAAAGTCAAAGTCGCCTTGAACATTGAATAAAAGTCAAAGCCGCCTTGTAATAAAAAAAGAAGGGTTGTGGTGGAAGAGAAAAAGTAAATGAAAGTCAAAGTCGCCTTGTAATATTAAAAAGGAAACTGTTGCTGTTTAATAAAAAAGAAGGGCTGTAGTGGAAGAGAAAAAGTCTATAAAAGTCAAAGTCGCCTTGTAATATAAAAAGAAAAAGAAGCTGTCGCCGTCTGTGGGAATTGAATCCACGACCACATGGTTAAAAGCCATGCGCTCTACCAGCTGAGCTAAGACGGCGACTTGCTAACATTTATAATAACTATTATATATCTAATATAAATTCCAACAGAAATCGCGCATAACCCATTTTCTTTTATAATATTCGGTTGAGTTTTAATTTTAAGGGATAATAACGTACTAAAATAGGTCTAATATTTTTTTTAAAGTATCAATTTAGGTCTCACGTATAAAATAGTACTAATATAAGTTTAACGTTTAAAAAAGACTATAAATTTAGACCTTGATAACGAAATATGACACATTATTCATATTACTTCGTTAAGTTCTGATTTCTCTCAACGGAGTAATATGAATGACGTGCCACGTTCTGTTATCGAGACCTAAATTGGTACTCTTTTTTAAACGTTAAATCTATATTGATACTATTTTACGTAGAGTTTAAATTGATACTTTCCCAAAAACGTTAGGCCCATTTTGGTACCTTATCATTAATTTTAATAAAATTTAAAGGGCAAATAATTTATTTGTCCTCACTTTTTTTATGTAACGCATTGTTAAGTGTTTCTATTTTGAAAAACACATTATATGGTCATTATCTTTTGTCAATATTAACCTTTGGTCCTTCTGTCTATTTTTTTAGATTTTTAACCGAACATATTTTAGCTTTCAGGACAGTCCCACAGTACGATACAAAATAATGACAATGTTACGCTATTATTTTCTATCATTCTGTTTATGCCAAATATAACGGTTAAAAATCTAAAAGAAAATAGACAGAATGACTAAATGGCTAATATTGACAAAAGATAGAGACCTTATAATGTGTTTTTCAAAATAGAAAAACTAAACAATGTGTTCGGTAAAAAAGATGGGACTAATAAATTGTTTACCCAAGTTTAAATTGACCCTAAAAAGTACAGATTTATGGACATATGAAATGGTAAAAAATATATTTTTAATATTTTTAAGTATGATCTATTTTATCCCCACCTAATAAAGAAATTTAATAGATTGGTTTGACTGTGATATCAAATCTTTTAAATAAGTTTATATTGAAGCAGTTTTGTGTATCTTCTTAGATCATTTGTAACTATCTTAATAACGTAATAAATATTTTGGTAGCATAGCATACTTAATTTTTACATAGCATACTTAATTTTTTATATTTTGGTAGGTTTTTTTTATAACCGTTTGCAACACAGGAAATATTTTAGATATAATTAATGTTTAGAATGTCCAATATAACGGTTAAATAGTGAGTTAAATTACGAGTAATCAATTTGTTCAATTTTTTTGTGTGGTAGGATAGAGCCGAGTTCTTTCGAATCGAGCTTTTAACACGTTTTAACTAAATTCATCATATATGCATAGAATAAGTAGCATATTAGACAACTGTTATCTTTGTTTTCTGAAAATATTATGGGGGTTAGCTTTCCTAGGCTAATCCCGGGTTAATTTGTTGTGGCGTTTGTTTTGTCTTTACTTTTTTTTCCCTACCAAAAAAAAAAAAGACAACAAAAAAAAGCTTATAACATCCTTCACATGAGTTTAAAATATTACAAAAACAATCACATGTTATGGCCGAGATTAAAAAATAGTATATGTTATTCGTGGTCGGAGAACACAAACTAACGGAAAAATTTAAAACAATGAAATATATATTAAAATTTATAATGTATTTTGTTATTTATCTAAACCTAATTTTTTTAACTAAGGGTTCAAATGTCAAAGCTTTTTTGATGTAATTTTGCTGATGAGTTAAATCTTATCTGAGTTGTGATAAAAAAAAACTAATTATAATTAATGAAAGAAAAAATTAAAAAAATAAAATATATATAGTAATTAAAAAATAATCGAACATGTTCGTAAGCTTTCGAGCCGAACTAAGAAAACTCAGTCTCACGCCCGCTCATTAGTTTCCGAGTTCATTCTGAACTCGAGTTGAACCCTATTGATCTAAACTTTGACCGAGCCAAACTTGAATAGCTTTTAAGTAATTCGATTTGTTCTGTTTAAAACCGAACCGAATATTTTGGTTCAGGTATATTTCAGTTTTACATACTATTCGGTTCAATATAGATGTCAATTATTTTAATAATTTCGGTATTCGATTTGGAACCGATGCACATCCTAGTTAGAGACAAAGAATTGTGTAAGGATTTTGCTCACAGATTTGCA
This sequence comes from Euphorbia lathyris, assembly GCF_963576675.1. NCBI lineage: Eukaryota > Viridiplantae > Streptophyta > Magnoliopsida > Malpighiales > Euphorbiaceae > Euphorbia > Euphorbia lathyris. The sequence continues at coordinate 14,075,488 of NC_088919.1, forward strand.
AAATCAGATCTCAAAGTCCCTCAGGTCCAAATTAGTGAATACATTCAAAGAGGAGAATTGTTGGTTTCTCGGTACAACACTCTGATGCTTAAGTTAGTACCACTCTCACGGAAGTGATACAGAAATGGAGGCAGATTATTATACGTAACTGAAAGATTCACTTAAACTCTCTATTTATAGGTTTTTATGATCCCTATAACTCTTGCTCTCATTAGCGAATCGCGTTGTTCCAGGGGGAGTTCTTCAAGCATTTTATCTTTTCTGGATCGGCTTCACATTATTATTCTCTTAATACCCTTTTTGTGACTATGCATTTGGCATTAATCTGGCTTTGCATCTGGATGATAATCCGCAGCCCACCAACCCCTTAAGGCGTTCCTTGACGCATCTCAATCCTCTTTAGGAGCTCACCTTGGCTCTTTCTAAGACATCTGATCAAAGATCTTATAATTGAATCTGCATATGACATTTTGCATGTCCTTATTAAGTTTGAGTCCCTTCTTTAATAGGAGACCGATTTTGGACTTGTCTTGGAAGCCCATATGATAATTTGAGGTTGTTATCAAAAGCCCCTTTAGAAAAGGAAAAGACCCATTTTAAAGGCTCTACTTAACAACTTGATTCTCGCAACTTAATTTCCTCAACCATTCTTTAATAGTTTAGATAATGAGTCCTTAACACATATACGAAGTATATGCGAGAGACCCCAAAAGTATTTTCATATGATTGTTTTTCAAAACTCCTTCTAGCTACAAATTGAAATTGAGATTTTTTCTTTTTCTTTCCAAACTTTCTTCTCTTCTCAGGTAATTTATTCAATTCGGTAACTGCTTCTTTTGGGACGCTTCAATTTCCTCTCTTAGTATAAAGGTCCCCTATTTTATGGTGAGTTTTCTTAAAATTTGCTTTTTCAATTTTTGCATTTTCAATTCCTTTTAAAACCATAATAATGAGTCAGAGCGAAGTAAATATAGTTCCTCATGATAAATTGATAATATAAGTTGTAGATCTTATAGTAGTCAACAAGAAATTGTAATCTAAATATGTATACCACAAGGCAATTAAAATAAGTAATGTCATACTTGGAAAAGTATAGAAATGAAGACCTCACAACTGCTATAAATAATGTTAAAAGTTTTGTACTTGAAATGGATGTAGAGCCTATATTTTCCATAAAATGTCATGTGGTTAGAAGAAAAAAAACATTTTGGAAAGAATAACGAAGGTAAAGAATTTCAATGGCCTAAAGAGTCATTTAGAATTCAATATTTTTTTTTATTGTGGTGGATATGACAATTATTTCTTTAAAAATTAGATTTTGAGCAATTGACGACATTTAAATATATTTTTTATTATTCTCAAAAAAAAAAATATATATATATATATATATATGATTTTTTATATGATTCAAATAAACTACAGTTAATAATGAGTTGAGAGAACGTTCTACTCATTTTTTCCCTATCTTTTCTCGTTTCATATGTTGATTTGAATGATCTTTTCTCTGACCTGAAAGTATTGCAACTGATTTTGCCGATAGAATTGTTATCCACCATCAAAATTCTTATTTTTTGTTACATTTGCAGAATCAGATGTTTCAATTGCTTATAAAATTTAATTAACTGTGCTTATGACTATAGCATTATCCAAAAGAAGTTTTTCAAAGTTTAAATTAATAAAAGCATAGTCGAGATCATCAATATAATTGAAAAGATTAAATGATTTGACAACTTTAGTTATTGAGAATTATATGTAAAGAAACATTGATATTGATATTATTATTAACGATATTATTATTAACGATATAGATTAAAATCATATGATATAGATTAAAATCACTATAAAACTTAAATTCAAACCTCCTAGATGTAATTCACTTGGTCAGTCATTAACTAGATGAAAACCACAGTGTTGCTTTTAGAAATAACTACAGTTTATAAATCTGGGCTCTTCTACTTCATTTTTATTTATTTCTTTATTTATTATTTTTTATTTCTTTTTCCCTCTTTTTCCTTTTTTTATTTCTTTTTTTATTCCCTTCCGTCATTCCATAGCTTTTTGAAAAAATAGCTTTAAATATTAAAATAACTTTCGATTTAATTTTAAAAATATTCCTAATTTTCAACATTTATTTATTATGTATTTACCAAACATTAATCAACTTTCCCTCACCGCCACAACAATATCAAACTGGTCCTAACCACTAACCAAATACATCCAGATCCCAAATCAAATAATGTGAAATGCAAGATAAAGTTCGACCGGAGACAATCAACTTTTACCTATCTTGCAAAAACACAGACATAGAAAACATTATGTCTACAATATAACCTTCAAATAAAAACAGACACAAATGCAAAAACAAAACGGTACTAAAAAGAAGTGTCCGTGTAATATCCAATGTGATCCAATACATTTCAACAACCTTTTCAAATTTCAATACCATCTAATTAAGAAACTGAATTAACCATCAAGTAAAATTAAAGACATGGACAAAAAATTCAATTTGAATGACAACATATTACCCAATCATTGCCCGGACACGGACAGAAAACATTTACCTATCTAGCACGGACACAGACAGAAAACATTATGTCTAAAATATAACCTTCAAATGAAAACGACACAAATGCAAAAACAAAACGGTACTAAAGAGAAGTGTCCGTATAATATCCAATGTGATCCAATACATTTCAACACCAACCTTTTCAAATTCTAATGACATCTAATAAGAAATTGCATTTACCATCAAGTAAAATTAAAGACTTGGACAAAAATTTCAATTTGAATGACAACATATTACCCAATCATTGCCCGGACACAGACAGAAAACATTTACCTATCTAGCACGGACACAGACAGAAAACATCATGCCTAAAATATAACCTTCAAATGAAAACGGATACGAATGAAAAAACAAAACGGTACGAAAAAGGAATGTCCGTATAATATCCAATGTGACCAATACATTTAAACACTAAGTTTTCAAATTTTAATGACAACTAATTAAGAAATTGAATTTAGCATCAAGTAAAATTAAAGACATGGACAAAAAATTCCATTTGAATGACAATATATTACCCAATCATTGCCCCCTTTATAACCAAAACTACAATATGACTATAACTAAAATTCAACCAAATATCAGTTTTGATCGACCATCATCCGAGTGCCTATTATAATTTAGATAGTCAATCAGTCTTACCCTCCTGTGAACCAATCTCTTGTAAGTAATGTTCTGCTTCCAGTGCTGCCATGCAACCTGCACCATCAATAACGTTTTATAAAACACTTGGACTCCCGAATTAGAAGGGTTTTTTTTTTAATAAAAGTAGGGCAGATGCCACTAACCAAGTTCGGACATCCCAACTAGGTTGGTACCCCCGACCTCAGACAAGACAAAAACCCGATTATACAAATAAAAGAAGATTACAAACTAAAGTGAGAGTTATCTAAAACGAAAATAAGCTAAATTACAAAGATCATCAGAAATGAAAGAAGCACAAAAGGTGGGGGCCGAGTTCCACCACATGATCCCGGTACAGGAAGTATCTTACTTTCACGTAATTTATATAGTTTAACAAGCTATTGATATTTCACATCACCAAGCATAAATTTTATCCTGGAATTGTAACAATGCTAAATTGACTGTGAATCAGGGATTGGTCAAAATTGAATGCACCATTCAAAGAATTCAACAACCAATCGATATTTCACATTATCAAAGCATAAATTTATTCCGGAACTATAACAATACTAAATTGATTGTGAATCATGAATTGGTCAAAATCGAATGCATTCACTAAAAAAAAAAAAATCCATCAAGAATGTTTTATAAAATTCTTAGACTCTCGTATTTGTATTTGGAGTATCTTACTTTCACACAATTCAAAGGATTCAACAAGCAATCGATATTTCACATCACCAAACATAAGTTTTATCCCGGATTTATAACAGTGCTAAATTGACTGTGAATCATGGATTGGTCAAAATTGAATGCACCATTCACATTATTTTCCATCAAAAACGTTTTATAAAGCTCTTGGATTGCCAAATTTAGAGTATCTTACTTTCACGCAATTCAAATGGTTCAATAAGCAAGCGATAAATATCACATCACGAAGCATAAATTTTATTCCGGAATTATAACAATACTAAATTGACTGTGAATCATGGATTGGTCAAACATCATTCTCATTTTTTTCCATCAAGAACATTTTATGAAGTTTTTATAAAACTTTTGGACTGCCGAATTTAGAGTATCTTACTTTCACGCAAGCAATTGATATTTCACATCACCAAACATAAATTTTATCCTGGAATTATAATAATACTAACTGTGAATCATGGATTGGTCAAACATCATTCACATTTTTTTCCATCAAGAACGTTTTATAAAACTCTTGGATTCCCGAATTTAGAGTATCTTACTTTCACGCAATTCACATGATTTAACAAACAATTGATATTTCACATCACCAAACATAAATTTTATTCCAGAATTATAACAATACTAAATTGACTGTGAATCATGGATTGGTCAAAACTTAATGCACCATTCACACTTTGTTCCATCAAGAAAGTTTTATAAAACTCTGGAATTCCCCAATTTGAAGTATCTTACTTTCACACAATTCACAGAATTCAACAAGCAATCAATATTTCACATCACCAAGCATAAATTTTACTCCAGAATTATAACAATACTAAATTGACTGTGAGTCGTGGATTGGTCAAAATTGAATGCATCATTCACATTTTTTTTCATCAAGAGCGTTTATAAAACTCTTGGATTCCCGAATTTAGAATATCTTACTTTCACGCAATTCACAGGATTCAACAAACAATGGATATTTCACATCACCAAGCATAAATTTTATCCCGGAATTATAACAATGCTAAATTTACTGTGAATCATGGATTGGTCAAAATTGAAGTCCTGGTGACACTTCTAGTATCATTCATAAATAAATCTATGTCATGGCAGAAATCAGAATGATAAATGAAATAAATCTTTGTGTGGTAAAGCATAATCATAGCAATAATGTCTCACTTAATATACTGCAGAAAGCAGACACTGATGCCAAGTGGCATATCTAGAGTGGGCAGGGGGCACCCACCCCCTTGCAGTCCTACCTCCATGGTTCCGGCATTCCGAGTGTTTCACTAGTCTCCGAACTTGCTTAAAGTGATATTGGTAACTTGAATTTATTTGAAGTGACATATTGACCTTCTAAACTTGATTATAATAATCTATTATTTTCTAAACTTGCTTAAAATGATATAGTTTTTAATTTGTCTGGATTCTATTGTTCCGTCCTGTGGATTTAGAGAGTTAATCATGTCAATTTAAGCAAGTCAGAAGGCTAATGAGACACACTATAAGTTTAAGGGAATATCAATTTTTTGGACCAAGTTCAGAAGGTTCATGATGCATTAAACTTATTATAAACAATATGTTAGTCATCTTATTTATTCACTAATCTTTCCTAAATTAGGAGATTTTTTTTATCGTTTGATTTTTAATCAGTAAACCCAAATATACATGCAAACAGTAAGTTCAATCATGTATCACTGGCACTCTGATCTCAGGAGTTTCAGTTAAGATCTACCTTAAGTTTCCTCAAAGCTTAAGCAATAATGAGACCAGACAATCATAAATCCCACCTTAGATTTACTCACGAAGCTTTTAATCAAGGCAACAATGAAAGCATCTTTGTCAAATATACAGAATAAACATGGCAAAAAACAAAAAAAAACAAATGTAAACTCACACAAGTTCATTTCAAGTTTGGGCACACGCACATGCCATTTTGCGTGTACAGAGAGTGCAAGGAGAAATTAAAACTAAGAACCATAGTTAATAGAGGCATTTATTGTCAAGCCACTACTAACATCCAAACATTTTAAATTTGAGTAGTTTATTAGCTGCAACATATTTTTGAATTTTTTTTCTTTAGCTTCCATCGATTTTCCCAGAACATATTGCATAATAACTAAACTGATTTGTTGAAACTTTCATACATTTATAATTTTACAATTTTTAAGCAATTTATTTACTTAAACAAAAGGAGAAGCTTAACAATAAGAGGCGGGACAGAACCCACTCAAACTCAGGAGCTAACTTGATAGAAAATATTATCTTTCCTTATTAGTTAGGACTTGTTGTAAACCTTATAACGCGAATAATCCCGTTCTATTAAGTTAGAAATTAGCTCAATTATATTTCCTATATAGAATATATATATATATATTTTCACCATTATCAATACACATAAAATCTATTCTTCCTATTTCTTTGCATATCTCAACTTTGATATGGGTTCAGAGCACTAATTCTGGTGTCTGGTCATACTCTTTAGCATAACAATTTTTCCATTATCCAACTATCTGTGTCAAAATTAAGATAGGCAAAGAGAGAAAAGAATGGAAAAATAGAGTTTTATGTGTATTGATAATGGTAAAAATACAAAAAAAATATGTAGACTTCCACAAGACTATTTAGAAAATAAAATTGAACTAATTTTCATCCTAATAAAACGTGATTATCCTAATTTATAGGGATTTACAATAAGTACTAACTGATAAGAAAAAACAATATTTCTTAACACTCCCTCTCAAGTTGGAGAGTGAATATCATGAAGTCCCAACTTGTGGCACAATGTCTTCACAAAAGCTCTTTTGTGAAGACGTTGCGCCACATGTTGGGATTTCACGATAACCCTCCAACTTGAAACAGACTATTAAAAAAATATTATTTAAATATTATCTTTTGTTATTAGTTAGCACTTATTGTAAATCCTTATAAATTAGGATAATCATGTTCTATTAGGCTAAAAATTAGCTCGATTTTATTTTCTAGATAGTCTTGTAGAAGTTTATATATTCTATGTATTTTCACCATTATCAATACACAAAAAAAAACTCTATTCTTCCGTTCTTTCTTATCTCTTTGCATATCTTGACACAGAGAGTTAGATAAAACTAATGGAGAAATCGTTATGCTATCTATTTAACTCATTATTACATTTTAAGAAATACTGAAACTGCAACTTACATTATTGTTTCGTTGGTTCTTGTTATACCTGTAAGTATATTAAGGTTGATCATTGAACAAGTGAATACGTGGATTATACAAATGTTTTGCCTTTTATTTGTTTAAACTAATTGTATCAATTAAGGCGAACAAAAACTACACTGAGTAGGGTTGTAATCGAGCTGGCCGAATTTGGCATATTTATGTTCCATTCATTAGAAAATAGATACGTTCAAGCTCAATAATTTGTTTGTAGCTGCTCCCAAGTAGTTAGTTAATTTGTTCAGGAGTTTTGCTTATAAGAAGCTCGCTGATTTTATTGCTAAAATTTAATAGCAGATAGATTATTAATTATATTGATTTGAAATTTCTTTTAACACAAAACTACTTAATTTTACATTCCCTTTCATAAAAATGCTATTATTAAAAAATAATCGAACCAAGCTTGTTCATAAGTCTATTCATGAACATTACAATCAAACTTGTTCATGACCTATAAACTGTTCTGGCCATGCTCAAGCTAGGCTCGATGAGCCGAACACGGTCGAGCAACTGAACCAAACCGCTCAGACTCGAGAGATTTCGAACCGAGTTTCACTGTGCTAAAGCTAAGCTCGTTTATAAATAGAGTTAAACACAATCGAACCAAACCGAACCGCTCACGAGCCGAGCTGCTCATTTACAGTCCTACCACTGAGTCACTGACTGACGTCCTTAACGACATGCCAATATAAATTTTTTAAGTCATGGTGCATTTATACAGGTTTTGCCACAAGGTTGTGGCTACAGGAACTGTCATTTAAAGCAATACTCATAATATCAAGTTCAACGTTGCACACGTATTTAAGCATGAATTCATAAGTGGGAGAGAGATAGAGGGACCAACCAGTGCCAGCAGCGGTTACAGCTTGCCTATACTTCTTATCCTGGACATCTCCAGCAGCAAAAACACCCCGCACGCTGGTCTGAGTAGTGCCTGGTTTGGTCACAACGTAACCATCGGAGTCCAATTCTAGCTGCCCATCCAAGAATTTTGTGGCAGGTTCATGTCCAATGGCAAAGAACAGTCCAGAAACCTTCAATTCAGAAATTTCTCCAGTAACAACATTTTTAACCTTCAGCCCAGTCAAGAGCCGTTCTCCGTTTGCCTCCACCACCGCCGAATTCCAAATGACCTCAATCTTAGGATTTGCCAAGGCTCTATTCTGCATAATCTTCGAAGCCCTAAATGTATCCCTCCTGTGGATTATATAGACTTTGGATCCATATTTGGTGAGAAAATTTGCTTCTTCCATAGCCGAATCGCCTCCCCCAATCACAGCCAACGGTTTGTCCCTAAAAATCGGGGCAGCTCCATCGCAAACCGCACAGGCCGAAACACCACGATTCCAGAAGGTCTCGGAGCCAGGGAAATTAAGGCGCCTGGCAACAGCTCCGGTAGCAACGATGATGGATTCAGCAAGTACCGATTTAGAATCGGTGAAAACCTTGAAAGGATTGGAAGAGAAATCGACCTTGTTCACGGTTTCAGTGTAGATCTGAGTCCCAAATCGGACAGATTGAGCTCTGCATCGATCCATAAGTTCGCCGCCTTGGAGTCCGTCAGGGAAACCAGGGAAATTCTCGACCTCAGATGTGGTAGTGAGTTGACCACCAGGAGCGATGTCGTTGGCCATCCAGCCTTCGAAGAGAATAGGCTTGAGTTCAGCACGGGCGGCATAGATAGCGGCGGTGTGAGCAGCAGGGCCGCTACCGATGATGCAAACGCGGGTCTTGAACTCTTCCATGGCGGAGGTGATCTTAGGAGCGGAAGTGGAGGCACAAGGAGCGGAGTTTGTGGAGAAGGCAGCAGCGGCGGCGGAAGTAGTGGCGATTCCGATCAGGCTACGAGCTCGTTTGAGCAAAGACCTAAGCTTTGAAGGAGTCCGATTCATTTGTGATTTTCGCCCTCTTTTTACCTTCTATTCTTTTCAATCAGTTACGCCTTTCCACGCGCTTGCTTTGGCGCCAAAACGCTGCGCATTTCGATTCTTTCCCTCCAAAATTTACATCCAACATCCGCTTACCGAACAATTTTGTATTTATATATTACAAATCAGGTGTAAAAATACCCTAACGCTTACTTAGCTTTTTGTTTCGGTGTTTGGTTGTTTTTTTTCTTTCCTGTTCTACCAAAAAAAAAAAAGCAATTTTACTTCTAACATTTACAATAGTGCAATTATTACCCTCTAACGTTGGCAGCTAAGAGCAATTTTACCCCTAACGTTGACAAATTGGATCAATTTGAAAAATAATTCATCAAATTGTTTTCTCGATCATGAATTTTGTCATCTATACTTCACATGTACGTCATTTTATCACTCATTAGTAACAGATAACAAACATATAATTAGACGTGAAAAGAGTTTTTAAAAAATAAAAAATATACTAGCTTTTGTACGAGTTTGACAAAAAAAACATATATTTTACCGAATTTATAAATACTCGTTGGCCGCCTTACATTAATTCAATCTGTTAATTGTGCGACTCCCAATCATATTATGCAGGCTTGTCATCTTCCGGATCCTGTGCTTAAAGATCTTGATAAAATTAACCGTAGGTTCCTGTGGGGGGAAGCTGAGGAGGGGAGAAAGATCCATCTTGTGCCTTGGAGTGAGGTTTGTCAGTCTAAAGATTCAGGAGGTCTGGGCATTAGGAAAGCTAAAGATAATAATAAAGTCTTATTAATGAAACTCCTGTAGCGAATGTGGCAGTGTCCTACAGCTCTTTGGGTCCAACTCTTATGCGGGAAGTACCGGAAGGATAAGGTGTTGGGAGGGCCTAAGGAGAGAGTGGTTAATTGTTCCTTTCTTTGGAAAGGCATTAGTGCTGTGTTTGCTGAATTTTGTTCTGGGATTGGGTGGAATGTGGGTAATGGCAGGTCCATCAGTTTCTGGAAGGATATTTGGGTAGGTAAGAAGCCTTTATTGGAGGTTTGTACTTCCTTGCCTCCGTTGGACGTTCAGGACTGGAGGATTGCTGATGTTGTGGATTCTGAGGGTGAGTGGATTTGGGATAAATTTGATTCATACCTCAGTCTGGAATCGTTCCTTTCTATTTTAGAGGGGTTCACATTAGTAATCAAATTGAGGATCAGGATAGTTACTGTTGGGCGCTGACAAATAATGGAGCCTATTCGTGTAATTCTGCTTTTCAGGCATTCTATCAGGGTTTGGATTCTTCTTCCCCAGGGGTGTGGAAGACGATTTGGGGCTTGAAAGTACCATACCGTATTAGGAGCTTCCTATGGCTTGGGGCTAGGAATAGGTTGCTTACTAACTCGGATAGAAAAAGGAGGCACCTGGTGGATTCTGGAGCCTGTGGCAGATGCAGAGGGTTTGAGGAGACGTTGTGCCATGCTCTCAGGAATTGTGAGAAAAGTTTAGAGGTTTGGAGAAGAATTCTCCCTAGGGGTGTGCTTCCTTCCTTTTTAGCCCATTTTGAAAATAATTGGTTTGTTGATGGTATTAATGGGATTCTTCTGGCTGGGAATCAAGGTGTTCTTCTTTTTGTGGCGGTGTGCCATCAGATTTGGAGGTGGCGGAACGAGGAGATCTTTGGGAGGAGGAGTGGTTTCTATGCCAAATGTCATTGATTTCTTTTCTAAGAAGATTAGTACCTGGATTGAGAGTTTTGGTGAGGACCCCTTAGCTAGGGTGGTTCAGAGGAAGGAGGTCAATTTTTTAGACTGGTGTAGGCCGAGTGAAGGTGTGGTTAAGCTCAACACTGATGGTTCTTGTCTGAGAGACAGGAGAATTGCTGCATGAGGGGTCCTTAGAGACGATGGAGGCATGTGGGTTTCTGACTTCTCTCAGAATTTGGGTATTGGTTCTTCCTTTTCTGCAGAGCTTTGGGGGATTCTCTCTGGCCTGAAGCTGGCTAAGGATCTAGGGGTGAAGAAGTTTCTGGTTGAGTCAGATAACCAAGAAGCGGTTAAAATGATTTCTGAGGGCAAGTCTGTTTGCCGGAATAGCTTGAATATTATTAAAGGCATTAAAAAGATTGGGTCCTCCTTTGAGTCTATTAAGTTTGTTCATATTTATAGGGAGCAGAACCGCGTCGCGGACCGTCTTGCAATGGAAGGGCACTCTGGTTTGTTGGGTCTTTCTACCTTTTCTTCTCCACCGGGCTTCATTTCTTCTTTGATCTTGGAGGATGTGGTGGGGTCAGTTTTCCTAGGCTGATCCCAGGTTGAGTTGTTTTGTTTGTTTGTTTTTTTTTTCTTTCCTTTCCTACCAAAAAAAAATCTCTAATTACATTATTAAATTAAAAAATATGAAAAAATAGAACCAACAGTTATGTAATTAGTGCATAATAAGGAACAAAATATTTGTCTTATATAATAATGTCTGAAATAGACCAACTTGTTAACGTTATGGGTAAAATTGCTCTTTGCTGCTAGTGTTAAGGGTAAAATTGTATTAGTTTAGACGTTAATAGTAAAATTACTCTTGATTATAAACGTTGTGGATATTTTTACACTTTGTCCCTACATTTATATAGAAAAGGTAAAAGTTTTTTTTTTTTTTTTTGTGAGTTTAGATTATTAGGATAAAGTAAAAAAAATAGCTAAGGAAAAATACTACTACTATTTAGGTATAAAACAATACTTATCAGACACAGCAATTTTAAGTAGGGGGTAAGTGTCGTTCTAAACAATTTGAGAATTTGAAAATATTTAAAATTGTATCTAATAAGTCAACAGTATAATCAGTTCGGTTCTAAAGAAAATGTAAAAGGTTTAATCTAGTTATGTATTTTTTTTTCTAGATATTCGGTTTGTTTCTAGAATCTCCAACATATTTACTCAGTAATAGAAAACTCAATAGTGCAATCTAGTTTTGGATTTTTTTTTACTTGTGTATTCGGTTTGGTTCAAGATTCACTCTCAGTCCTAATTTCAAGTTTTATTAATAGGAAATATGTCTTTTACATGAAATTTCATGTTATAATTGGTTTTACCATTCTGGTTATCTAATAAATTTGAAAATAAAAATCTTCTGCTAATAAAAAAAACTAATCTTTTATTAATAAGGCTTGAAAATACACAGTCTAATCAACTTTGAGTTTAAAATAACATTATTTTATACGTAATGGTTAAATTCGCTTTTTACCAATAAACATAAAGCTAAATTATTTATCAAGTACTTTAACCTTTCAATTTGATACATTAATTTTTTTTTTTATCAATGGTAATAGTATATGTTAAATATTTAATTACTAAAAAAAAATTAGATGTTGGGTTCGATCCAACTTATCGAGGTTGACTCGAGCTCCTAAAATAGTCTTGCACTAGGATAGACACTCTGATATCAAAATTACTACGAGAAAATATATCTTGTAGTTAATAAGTGAAACGTGTCTCAAAGAGTTACCTCGTTTATAGTGACACTTAAGGGTGAAAATGTAACATCCTAGTATAATATCATATAGATATTGTCCGCTTTGGAAACTCGAACACATTGGTCTCGCGACGTTAAAACGCGTCTGCATGCATTGGATTCTCACCTTACTAATAAGCTACACTCACTCTCTCTATCCGTTTTCGGTGTAGGATTCAGTTCATTCATTCATATCATCATCGTCATCCCTTATGGTCGTTCCTTGTCCGGGTCGTTACAGACCCACCACATTCTGCCTGGTTCATCCCTGAACCACGCATTGTATGTGAAGAGTCGGCTCCGATACCCATTGTAACATATCGGCTCAATACCGTGTAGACATTGTCTGTTTCAGCCTAAATCCAATACCTTGGGTTGCATGGCTTTAAAATTCATCTGCATGTATTGGATTCACGCTTTACTAATAAGTTTCAGTCAATTTGTCTCCATTTCTGATGTGAGATTTAGTTCATTTTTTTCCTCATTGGCACCGCTCCTTGCTTAGACTTTCGGCCCTAGTGCCACCCACTTCGGACCAAGTCATTACAGAAAATGCCCTTATGCCCCTAGATAAGGCGATTATAGCTGAGGCGGTAATGATATTGAGGCGGTAAATGTATAGAACTGAAATTGATATGTATATTCACAAACGAATACGACTGTTCATGAACGGATACGACTGTTCACGAATAAAGACGACTATTCATGAAGAGAGGTGTCTATTGGGATTTAAGATAATTTATTTTTATATAAATTTCTAACAATACTTTTATTCAGTGAATGTTGATTAGCGGACAAACTCGAAGTGATAATATATATCCAATTTATTTGTTATTTTTAAGGGTAAAGAAGAAAAAAAACTTGCGTGCTTTCACTTTTTGTAAAATTAGTAATGGTAAAATTTTTTATATAAACGAGGATTGAGGTTTTCATTTTACTAAAAACGATGGACGTTTAGTTTGACACTACAAAAATGATTGTTAGCGACTTAAAATGTAAATTTTCAAGAAATATAGTTGTTTAGTACGACATTTATTATGGAACCAAATTTTTTATTCTCCAAAATTATCATTTTTGTATTTTTTTTCTCTCTAAACATTCATTTGCTCTCTTCTTACCAAACAACACCTAAATAACATCAAAATTCAAAAGTCGAAGAATTAAAATTGCTTAAAATATCAAATCTTTGATTTTTTTTTTTCAATTTTGAAACACTCATTTTAATTTTGAGGCTCTTATTTTGTTTTTAGTAAATCAAAAAAATTTAGTTATCTCCTAGTTCCAAACGAAAACATTAGTCTCCGTTTATAAAAAAAATTTATATAAATACCATTTTGATAAAAAAAAGTAAAAGTATAAGGATTTTGTTTGGATTTTACTTTTTCCATGAATGCTTTTCTTTTATATGATTTTATGAATATTTAGTCTATTTTAATATTTTTTTATGCATGAGCTATTAGGTTTATTTATTTATTTTTTAATATAATAATATTTAATAAATTATGTTAGATTTTATAATATTTATAAATATATATATATAATTAGTTATATAGTTTCGGGGATTTTTGGAGATCCCCACGAGTTTTTTTTTTTTTTTTGCGGGTTGAGATTTCTACAGTTCGGATTGGTAACTCTTAGAGTCCTACTTCACCCAAATTTAGTATTCAGGGTAAAATTTCCCTTGTTTCCATCGCTATTCAAATTTAATATTTGAGGGTAAAATTTTTTATGCCTCCACCTTCAAATAATTCGGTGATTCTCTACCCCCATTGATTCGGATTCCTGTGATTTCGAGGAATCCCCACCCGTTGCCACCCTTACACGCCAGGAATAAATGAGAGAACAAAAATTCTTTACTTGTTAATTAATAATATTTGGTGTTGACTGATACTATTCTTTTCTTACAATATTGCTAGAATTTGTTCTTGTTTGTATTTTCCAAATTCAAACAATACACTATAGGAATAAAGTAGACATGTTCACGGGAATGAGTACCTGCCCGCCCCGTCCATGCTCGTATCCTGTGCGTCTGATTTGGACAAAGAAATTTGATTTTACGCCCAGCTCGGCTTGGTCTATATCCACTAAAGCCCACTTATATTTTGAGCAGGTTTATGATTTATAAAAATAGCACGGTCTGGTTTACCTATTAATATTAATTGTTAAGGTGTAAAAACACCTCTAACATTTACAGTCAGGAGCAATTTGACTATTAACGTTTAAAATGGTGCGATTTTACCTTTAAAGTTGACAGACAAGAACAATTTTACCCCCTAACGTCGTTAAGTCGAGTCAATTCAGACATTATTATAAAACACGGATATTTTGTTTCTTATTATGCACAATTGCATATAAGTTGGTTCTAAAAGAACAGATTTCATATTTTTTTTATGATTTAATAATAGAATTGGAAGTTAATATTTATAAGGGAAAAGTACAAAAATAAAGTTTGTGGTTATACCTGTTTTCGAACAACATCCATTTGGTTTAAAAGTTTACAAAATGGTACTTTGAGGTTTATTCCGTTAGCAAACACATACCAAATTGAATAAACGGTGTTAAAAGTCAAAGTGAAAAAGAGTTAATTTAGTCATGATATTATTTATTTTATAAAATAACACCTCTTATTATCTAATTATCACAAACAACCCCCAAAATAAAAAATAAAAATCAAATATACCATCTTCTCCATCTCTCTTTAATTTCTTATTTTTCTTCTTCTCTTCTCTCTCTCATCTTTGTTAATTTCTCTCTCTAAATTAATTGATTTTCAAATCTCTTTCTAAATCTAATCTTTAATTAGCACATAATTCTTTTTCCGAGGGATTCGATGCCGAACATTCCCAGAAAATGCCCAAAGCCCCTCAACATGTTTGTCCATAGTTCACCATCCTTCACCATCCCTTCTCTGCATATTCTCTCAATGAAGTTCTTCCACTCATCAGAATAAATTGTTTACAAATAGTACAGTATAGAAATTCCATCTTCATTCTCTGCGGATTCTCTCAATGACGTCAGGCTTCTAGGTTTCTGGGAATGTTCTGCATCGAATCCCTTGAAAAAAGAATTATGTACTACTTAAAGATTAGATTTAGAAAGAGATTTGAAAATAATTAATTTAGAGAGAGAAATTAATAAAGATTAGAGAGAAGAGAAGAAGAAAAATAAGAAATTAAAGAGAGAGGGAGAAAATGGTATATATGATTTTTATTTTTTATTTTGGGATTTGTTTGTGATAATTAGATAATAAGGAGGGTTGTTGCGTTATATAATCAATTTGATACATACGAAGAAAGATAATAAGGAGGGTTAATTTATAAAATAAATAAATATAAGGACTAAATTAACTTTTTTTCCTTTGACTTTATAACACCGTTAGTCAATTTGATATGTGTTTGCTAACGGAGTGAACCTCAAAGTACCATTTTGCGAACTTTTAAACCACGTGGATGTTGTTCAAAAACAGATATAATCATAATGTTTATTTTTATACTTTTTCCTATTTATAAATTTGGAGATTGTTTTTTTTGGTGCAGCTCATAGAAAAGAAAATATATTTTAATATGAATCCCCACGAGAAGAAGGGCATGAACATTTTTTTTCTTATTTCATCAATGAAAGTGGGATGAGAATTCCCAATCCATCTAGATGGCGAGTAGTGGGTGAGCATCGGTTCGGTTTGGTTATAACCGAATCGAATTTTGTATAATTTTAAAAATTGAACCGTACTAAATAATTAAAATAATTGAAATTGACTGAACCGAACTTGTTTGGTTCGATTTGGTTACCAACCAAATAACCGAAATTTTTATATTTTTAATTTAAATATTTAAAATGTTATAAATTATGAAATTCGGCTGGAGGTGTTTTGAGAGACGCCGGTGGTGCTTGAGTGTCTGGCTTTGCTCAGAATCTGGGGTTGGGATCTTCCTTCACTGCTGAGCTTTGAGGGATCTTCTCTGGGCTTAG
Source organism: Euphorbia lathyris (assembly GCF_963576675.1). Classification (NCBI taxonomy): domain Eukaryota; kingdom Viridiplantae; phylum Streptophyta; class Magnoliopsida; order Malpighiales; family Euphorbiaceae; genus Euphorbia; species Euphorbia lathyris. The sequence goes on from NC_088919.1 coordinate 14,091,913, forward strand.
GATCGCTAAAAATCTAGGTTTGAAAAGACTACTCGTGGAATCGGACAACCTCGAAGCGGTCAAAATGAACTCTGATAATAAAGCTATGAGTCTAGTTTGCCAAAATTTAGTTAAAGAGATCAAAAGATTGTGTGCCTCATTCGATACCATCGACTTTGGCCACGTCTTCAGGGAGTAAAATCGGGTGGTAGACCGCCTAGCTGCTGAGGGCCATGTGAGGATTTTGGGAGTAACAACTTTCTCTTCTCTTTCGGACTTCCTTTCTTCATTACTTTCGGATGATCAGGTGGGGGTTAGCTTTCCTAGGCTAATCCCGGGTTAGTTTGTGGGGCTTTTGTTTGTTTTTTCTTTCCTTTTCCTACCAAAAAAATGAAATTTGAGTTTCATTAATTTAGAATTTGCAATTTCAAATTCAATTAATCAAATACCTTATATATTACAAATTAATTCAATAATGTTTAAAATTAAAATTTTAGGATTTCTTGTACAAATTAAAGTATGAAAAATAAATAAATAAGTAAAATTATATTATGTTTATTTAAATATATTTAGTTCGGTTTTCAGTTAACCAACATTTTTTCCGGAATAACCGAACCGATAAGCGAATACTGAACAAGAAAAATTTGACAACCGAACCAAACCAAATTATTAAAATAATTTCGATTCGGTTATTAATTTGGTCATCGTTTATTGGACTTTTTGCTCATCCGTACTCATCCTTGCCCTGACCTAATACCGAATATTCTCGAAATTCATACCCGTTATCATTCCTAACTTGATGGCTTATAGTTGACTTCATAAGATAGCATTGGGCCAAAGTAGACAAAACTAGGCCCACTTGAGAAAAAATTAGAGAAAAGAAAGTGGGCAATGATTGCATTATTATGCATCAAACAAATAACATGATTAATTAGTAATGGAAGTTGACACTTGAAACATTGAGATAAGATTGAGATACCCTTTCTACGAGTGGGCACAGTTCGGTTAACCGGTCCATTAGGCAAAAAAAAATTAACCGAACCATTATCAACGGTTTTTTAACCATCCAAACCGAAACCGGTCCATATCAATCGGTTAACCATACAACCGGTTAACCATTAATTTCGGTTAGATTTTCCGGTTAATGGTTTTTAACCAATTCTCACCAGTTAACCAAAAATCAACGGTTAACTATAATTTTTATCCAAACCTAAATTTTTAAACAATATTAAAATACACATAATTTCAAAAATTCAAACGAAACGAATTCATATAAAAGTTCAGAATTCAAACATAATACCGAACTAAAAAACAATCCATCAAATTTACATTTAAAACATAAAGAAATGTAAATAATATTTTGTCAAAGTACTTATTACAACATTAATCCATAAAGTTTACATTCAAGTATAATCTATGTTATATATTTATATTAATATATTTTATAATCTATGTTAAAGACTTTTTTTTTAATCTTGTAATCTATGTTATTTAATCTATGTTATATAATTATATATTAATTTTGTTAAAAAAAATTATATTTATTAAACGGTTCGGTTAACCGTTAACCACGGTTTTTAAAACTCTAACCCGAAACCGAAACCGAAACCGGTACCTATATATTTTTTTAACCATAAAAAAACCACCGGTTCGGTTAACCGCTTTTTTCGGTTCGGATTACCGATTTTCGGTTCGGTTACCGGTTTGACCGGTTTTTTTGCCCACCCTTAACCCTTTCTATCCAATTTTGTAGAGGGTTGAGTAATCGAAATTCTCTTTAAAACTAAAACTAAACTCAACTGAATAACTTAATAAATAAATATAAATAAATTTAAGTTTATTGATTTGGATCGGTTACTAACTGATGACCGACTAAAATGTATTATAAGAAATAATAAAATTAAAAAAATCTATAACAAATAGAAATAAAATGTAAAACAAAAAATAATACTAGTATATTAGAAGTAAATATATTAAATAATTAAGTAAATTCATAAAAGGAGTAAATATTATATATATACATTTGGGTTAATAATTGTAAGAGGAAGAAAAGGAGTGAAAAAATTCAGAAAAAAAATGTTCCTCTGTCACGTCATCTTTTTAACAGTCAAAAGAAAAATTTCTCGATTTTTATAAAGCAACAACACGGACTTTGTTTTTGAAAAGAATAATAAGGATTATTTTTAGAAAACATTAAATTACATGGTCGAGCCGTCTTAGCTCAGCTGGTAGAGCGCATGGCTGTTAACCATGTGGTCGTGGGTTCGATTCCCACAGACGGCGATCTTCTTTTTTCAAGGTGACTTGTGTCGAGCCGTCTTAGCTTAGCTGCTTGTGTAAAATTGCTCTTTTTATGACTCAATTTACCAATATTACAGTCAGAAGTAATTTTACTCCTAATGTCTAAAATGTTATGATTGTATCTTTAATTTTGGCAACCAGGACAATTTTACTTCTCACATTATCAAGTTGGATCAATTTGAGACACTGTTATAAAACATATATATTTTATTCCTTATTCTGTACTAGATACATATCAGTAGGTCTTAAAAAAATATTTTAAATTTTTTGTGATTTAATAATGTGATTGAAGATTAATATTTTTAAATTCGATGAAATATTTGGATTTTTTTGTCCAACTTGTACAAAATAGGGTTTTTTTTATTTCTATAAAAAAAATCCACATATGTTCATATGGTTGTGACCTGTTACTAATTAATGATAAAATGGCATATATATGAAATGTAGATAACACGATTCATAATTAAGAAGACAATTTGATGCATTGTTTATCAAATTGGCCTAACGTTATGTAACGACCCGGTCCGGAGTGGGTGGCGTCGGGATAGAAGGCCTGAGCAAGGAGCGGCCCTAAGGGATGGTAATGGGGGCGGGAATGAACTGAATCCCACATTGGAAACGGAGAGAGTGTGATTGGGGTTTATTAGTAAGTTGTGAATCCAATACATGCAGACGCGTTTTAAAGCCGTGTGGCCTAAGGTGTTGGATTGGGGTCAAAACGGACAATATCTACATGGTATTGGATCAGAATGTTATAATTGGTATCAGAGCCGACTCTCCACGTACGATGTGTGATTCATGGACGAACCAGGCGAAAGCTGGTGGACCTGTAACGACCCGGTCCGGAGTGGGTGGCGCCGGGGTAGAAGGCCTGAGCAAGGAGCGACCCTAAGGGATGGCAATGGGGCATGAATGAACTGAATCCCACATCGGAAATGGAGAGAGAATGATTGAGGCTTATTAGTAAGTTGTGAATCCAATACATGCAGACGCGTTTTAAAGCCGTGCGGCCCAATGTGTTGGATTTGGATCAAATCAGACAATATCTACATGGTATTGGACCGAGATGTTACACATTAGGAGTAAAATTACTCTTTGTTAGGAGTATTTTTGCACTTTATCCCTAACATTAATTAATGCATTAAGGGATAAGGTGCAAAAATACCCCTAACATTTACACCTAATAGCAATTTTACCTCTAACGTCTAAAATAGTGCAATGTTACTCTTAACGTTGGCAGCTAAGAGTAATTTTAGCTCTAACGTTAATAAGTTGGATCAATTGGAGAAATTATTCATCAAATTGTCTTTTTGGTCATGAATCTTGTCATCTACATTTCACAAATGTGTCATCACTCATTAGTAACTAGACCTGTCTATGGGTCGGACTTGGGCCGGACCTGTCGGGTTTTTAGGTAAAAATGCTCGGTCCAAGCACAGCCCAGCCCAATATTAATTTAGGCGGGTTCGGACCGGACTGGGCTCGGGCGTAAAAATCAAATCCCAAGTCCAACCCATATAAACCCGCCTAAATATAAATATAAAATTATTAATTATAAAAAATAAATATCTATATATATATATATAATATAAAACAGTAATGATGGAGCTGAGGTGTCACTTCCTTATCTTTTCTACTGATAAAAATATAATATAATATATTAATTTTAATTATATTATATTACCTTTATATCATTAATGGTGATTATTATATTATATTTTTGTTAGTACAAATAGGTTAAGTTGAATCTGTGCATCGCATGGGCCAAAAACTAGTTTAATATATAAATGTATACATTTATTAATTCATATTAATAGATAAGTCAGGCTGGGTCGGGCCGTGTTATTTTTATTAATCTCAAGCTCGCCCAAAAAATAGGTGGGCTTTAGTCGGCCTGGGCCTATGAACAATTTTTACTGTCCAAGCCCGGTCCAAGAGACACGGGCCTGTACGGACCGGGCGGATACCCGGGCCCGTGGACAGGTCTATTAGTAACCAATCACAAACATATGATTAAACGTGAATTTTTTTTAAAAAAATATATTGTATTTTATATGAGTTGGACAAAAAAAATTCAAATATTTTATCGAATTTAAAAATATTAATCTTCAATTATATTATGTAATTAAAATATGAAATCTTTTTTTTAAACGAACTGATATGTAATTGGTGCAGAATAAGGAACAAAATATTCGTGTTTTATAATAATGTATGAATTGACCTAACTTTCTGACATTACGAGTAAAATTTCTCTCGGCTGGCTGCCAACATTATGAGGTAAAATTACATCATTTTAGACGTTAAGGGTAAAAAATTTCCTACCTGTTAAGAGTATTTTCCCCACCTTATGCCATGAATAAATTGGGCATCAATATCATCATTCAAAGCTTAACAAAAACCTATGACCTTTTCATAAAGTTCCAAAAATATAATTCAACAAAGAGAAAAAAACAGAAGCTTTTGCTTTTGTTAAGTATTGACCATTATTCTCCCCCCTTTAACTTTTATTTATTTTTGTTTAATTAGTCAAATAATGGAAAAGGATTAGGTAGTTAATTTAATTCTACAATGCTTTTGGTTCTTCTTTTCATACCTATACACACTCTTTTATGTTTGAACCACAATTATAATGAGTTAATTATTTCAAATTTCAATGGCTAAACTTAATTATGATTTCTTTTTAGAATGGCAAAAAGCATAATTAAGCCACTAAATTTTACATGTTTTAAAGATTAAGGGTCCGTTTATTTTACCTAATGTTTACGGTTGCTATTTTCTGTTTGCTGTTTGCCGTTGCTATTTGTGTTTGCTGTTACAGTTTGCTGTTTGCTTTTGGAAAATGTTGTCAAAAAACAGAGATTCTCTGCTTTTGTAAAAGGATGCTTTTCAAGTGTGAAAGACAAATAGGAGGTCACTAACCAAACACATAATGCTGCTTTTCAGATTTAAAAGGCAAACAGGAGGTACCTAACTAAACACCAAAAACTATTCCTTTTGAAATGAAAAGGTAAACATGAGCATGAAAAGAGCAACCAAACGGGCCCTAAGTCCCTGATCAATTATTTTTTCACATTGAATCCTTGATCATTGATTCTGTTATGGATTCGACCCTTATTTAAATTTTTTATCGAGTTTGGGCGATACAAGTCTTTTAGAGATTCAGCATGTTGACGTGGACATTTTCACTTCCGTGTGGACAAATAAAAAAATAACTTTATTGACTAGGGGAGAGAAAGTACAAAGTCAAAAGAAATTACAGAAATCGGTTTCCGCTAGGTTCTTTCAAGCTGGAAATCGAGTTTGGAAGAATCTACTAGAAATGGATTTTGGTGTTAGGGGAGAAGATCGATTTAGTGTATCTAATGTTAGAAATCGTGAAATGAGAGAGGAGAAGACTGATGTTGGAAGAGCCAACTAGAAATTAATTTTTATAATTTCTTTTTACTTTTTACTCTCTATCTATATATCCCAGTAAATAAACTCTTATTTTTATTTGTCTACGTCAATAAGCTGAATCACCATAATGATGTGTGCCACCTATACTCGATGGATTAGATTTAATTAATTTCATTCCAAAATGGTACTACAATAATATATAGACAAAATTAATTTGAAAAATATTTAGAACACTCTACTAAATTTTCAAAACACAATAAATACATAAATAATAAAATTTGAGGGATAAATTAGACTTTTCTATCTAAATAAGTTATCATCGTGCCTTATAACACCCCCTTTAGATATAACTTTAGTGGGATAAGACGATTATCTCTGCCTTGTCCCACTCTCCTATCTCCCAGACAAATATAAGTTAAGTTATTTTTTTTATACATATCCCATCTCATATATCCACTCTAACAAATACCCATTAAAATAAAATGAAGTTCAGTGGTTTTTTTGAAACTGGTCTCAAACTTCGGCCACAGTTACCGATCTTTAAATGAATTGGAGAGGAGATCGAACGGAAAACTCAAATATCCAAATTTCAATATTAAAGCATTATTCGTTTCCATTTTTTAAAACTACTTTTTATTTTAATTATAAATATAAAATAAAAAATATTTGATAAAATTTCGAAACAACGAAAACCGCTAACAACAACGGCAAACAAGCCTAAACATCTCAACATCCAATTTTATCAAAAGAGACAAGAAAATAATTAATCAAATCATAATGAAAATAAACATCATCATCAACCAATTAATTAAGAAATTAAAAATCCTTAGAAACTCCATATATATTTACACAGATAAAAGTATAAAAAAAAACAGATAGAAATTAATTTCCAAACTAATTAATAAACAATTACTAATTAAAACACATATTAACCCTTTAAACAAATCAAAATCATCAAAATTAAAGAAAATAAAAAGAGATTTTTAGAGATGTAACCTTCTGATCCAATATCACGTAAATATTATCCGTTATGTCCAAATCCAACATTTTCGTTGTTATAGGTTGAAAACGCGTCCGCATTAAATAAGTTTTCGTCAATCTATCTCAATTTTCGACGTGAAATTCAGTTGATTCTTAACATCGCCATTTTTCTGACCGTTTCATGGTTAGACCTTCTGTTCCGGCGCTATCCATTCCGAACCGAACCGGATCATTTTGAAGAGGCATGTTTATGATCTACAGAAAGTGAAGAAGACGACGAAGAAGAAGTTTTGATGAACTCCAAACAATCAGCAATGGCTTCCGAGTAGAAAGAATTAGATCGACAAAACGACGTTGACCTTCTGCAATTTGATAAAGACGAAGAAGACGTTGACTTTCTTCTTCTCCTTCTTCCGATCATGCCTTTTTTCATGGATAGAAAAGCTTCTCCGTAAGAAGATTTCCATCGATTTAGCAATCTGAAGAAGTAAATCAGCTTTGATCGGAGTTTTTGAACGGAAAATCGCCTCGGATTTTTTAGCCGGAAACCTCTCCGATTAAGCTTGCTGTAACTCATATTCATCATCAAATAGCTCATTTGAATGAGAAAATATACAAGTTGGGGAAATTGATGAGTGAGAAAGTTTTGTATTTATATATTTGTGGATTTGACTGGAGGGACGGTTGTAAATTAGATGGATTAACGTGTGGAAGTTATTATTAAATCAAGGGTAATTAATTTATTAGTCTCTATATTTTGACAAAACACACTGTTTAGTCCCTGTATTTTCAAAAACACACATTAAAGTCCCTAACGTTTTTCTCGGTGAACTGTTTAGTCCCTAATGTTTTTCTTGGTGAACTGTTTAGTCCCTGCCGTTAGACTCTCATGAAGATTCTGTTAGTCAATTTGGATTTGTGTTCTTCTTTTCCTTTATTTTGCTTTCCTTTAAACTCTAATGCATCTGAAATCAACTTTGAGTGTTCTTGTTCTTAATTTTCTTCTTAATCGTTCAAATTCGTAAGCGTTGAGTCTGTTCTTTTTATTGTTCTCCATGCAAATAGCTTCTTCTTCTAAATTGGATTACTCTTCTGAAGTTTGAAGGTAAATAGTAAAGGGTAATTTAATCATTTCCGAAGTCATAAACGGTAAAAAATATAACAAACAGACGGAAGGACTAAACAGTTCACTGAGAAAAAGGTTAAGGACCTTACCATGTGTTTTTAAAAATACAGGGACTAAACAGTGTGTTTTGTCAAAATATAGGGACTAATAAATTAATTACCCTTAAATCAAATCATCAATTTTTATTTAAATAAAAATTACATTTTTTTTAGCACTACATCAAAAAAAAAAAAATATATTCACATTTAGGATTTCCGTACACTTAAGTTGAAAATATTGACTAAAATAATCTACATGCTTCAAACATTTAGCATCATCGGTAACCCAACCAAACTCTCGTCTCATCTACAGTAAGGTGTCACGGGACCGGATTCGGATCCCCTCCTGTTCACCAAAAACAGGAGGGTTCTGTTTATGTTATGTCAGCCCTTTGATTAAGGGTAAATAATTTATTAGTCCTCTAGTTTTACCTAACACACTGTTTAGTCTCCTTATTTTAAAAGACACATTATAAAATTTCTAACTTTTGCCAATATTAACCTTTTGGTCCTTTTGTCTAGTTTTTTAAGATTTATAATCGTTATATTTTAGCATAAACAGATATATATAAAATAACAGAGCAACATGGTCAACTTATATTGTATCGTGGTTGTCCTAAAAACTAAGATATATTCGGTTAAAAATCTAAAAAAATAGATAAAAGGACCACAAGGTTAATATTGGCAAAAGATAGGGACCTTAAAATGTGTTTTTCAAAATAAAAGGACTAAACAGTGTGTTAAGTAAAAACTATGGGACTAATAAATTATTTACCATTGATTAAATTGAAGGGCTGTGATTTAATTAAATATAGTTTTTAAAGATAAAATAAAAAAAAAACAGTCCACAGTTTAAGTTGAAAACAATTACCGCACCCTTTCCATTCATCCCTCTTCAAATTAATTATTTATTTTAGGCAAAAAATCATAATTAGTCTCTCGATTTTTCATTTTTTTATTAAACTTTTGATCTTTTAATTGGATATATTAAACTCTTCATCATTTATTTTTTTTATCTCATTCATCCCTTGATGACCAAAAAAAGTAATTTTGAACATAAAATTTGATAAACACACTATTATTAATTAAACCTACATTCTCCTGCCTCAGTAACGGTAAGATTGCGGCTGGAGGTGTGCTTAGAGATGTAGGGGGCGTCTGGCTTTCTGGGTTCTCCCAGAATTTAGGGTTGGGTTCTTCCTTTTCTGCGGAGCTCTGGGCTATTCTTACTGGAATCAATCTTGCTAAAAGGCTGGGTGTTAAGAGGCTCTCTGTGGAGTCTGATAATTTGGAAGCAATCAAAATGATTTCTGAGAATCATTATATGGGTCTTAACAGTCGCAACCTCATCAAAGCTATTATAAGGCTTTGCTCCTCCTTTGAGTTCGTAGAGTTCAGACACATTTTTAGAGAGCAGAATCGTGTTGCTGATCGCTTGGCGGCGGCGGGCCATGAAGGGACGTTAGGCGTTACTACCCTTCCTGTTTCCCCTAGTTTCATCTCTCATCTTCTCTTAAAAGATAGGATTGGGGTTAGCTTCCCTAGGCTAATTCCTGGGTAGTTTGTTGTTATTCGTTTTTCTTTTCCTTTTCTACCAAAAAAAAAAAATTAATTAAACCTACATTCGAAATTTGTATTTTTACATTGTTTGAAAACAGTTTTGGACGTATAATGTGGATATAGAAAAACTACAAAAACCTTAATTCAAACTGTCAAAAATATTTTTTTTAATAATTTCAAATACAAATGAAGTTAATAACGTAATTTTAACAGAATTAGGTGTTCATAACTTACTAATTTGGTCGTAAAGAGCTTAATGAGATAAAAAATAAACGATCAAAGACTTGATGTATCCAAATAAAAAATCAAAGGCTTAATGATGCCTTTTACCCTTATTTTAGTTTTCTATCTTAAAACGAAAAAGCCTAAATTACATCCATGGCCACTGAATTGTATTCATTTTAATATTGAGGCCACTGAACTTCAGTTGTTAACGATACAGTCACTGAATTTTATACATTTTAATATTGATGGTCACTCAATGCCTCAAAATGACCGTTGTCTCAAAATAAAAAATTTGAAAAGTTAATGATATTCTAATGAACTTTACATTTTTTTTAAATACCGGTGACCATTCAACTTTAACTAACTCCTCAAAATGACCGTTAACGACCTCAAAATGAAAATATTTAAGAATTAAAGTTGTTCATAGCAATATTTTTGTTTTGAGGCCATTTAGATGTTGGTTGGTTAAGAGAGAGATAGTGAATTTTTAAAAAGAAAGCTCCAAAAATGTGATTTTGTAAATTGAAAATATTTTCAGGGTAAATATTGTTATGAACAACTTTAATTCTTAAATATTTTCATTTTCAGGTTGTTAACGGTCATTTTGAGAAGTTAATTAAAATTGAATAATTACCGATATTAAAAAAAATATAAAGTTCAAGAATTAAAGTTCCTTAGAATATTATTAACTCTTCAAATTTTTTATTTTGAGACCGTCAACGGTCATTTTGAGACGTTGAGTAACCACCAATGTTAAAATGTATAAAATTTAGTGATCGTAAATTCAATGACCTTAATATTAAAATGGATATAATTCAATGGCTATAAGTGTAATTTAGGCTTTTTAGTTTTAAGATAGAAAACTAAACTAATTAATTAATGGGTAAATTACAAATAAAACCCATGTGGTTTTACTATTTTTCAGATAAAGGACTGTGATTTACTTTTTATCAAAACGAAGACTGAGGTTTCACACTTTTAATATAACAAAGACTTTTTGGATTAATGTTATTAAAACAATCTTTAACGGCCTGAAAATGAAATTTTTTCAAGAATTAAAGTTGTTCAATGTCATATTTGCTATGGAACTACATTTTTTATTTTCGAAAATCATTTTCTTAGAACTTTCTCTTTCTAAACATTAACTTCCCCTCTCTTTACCAAACATCATCTAAATAATCTCAAATAAAAAATTTGGAGAATTAAAGTTGCTTATAATATTAGTAATTCTTAAAATATGTCATTTTTAAAATCGTCAATGATGATTTTAATAGTATTAATCGAAAAAGTTCTTATTTTGCTAAAGTTGAAAACTTCAGACTTTACTTTGAAAAAAAAAAGTAAATCATAGTCTTTTATCTGAAAATTAATAAAACTACAGGTGTTTTATTTAAAATTTACCCTTAATTAATTGGAAAAGGGATAGATAGGGAGAATGCGGTAATTCTTTTCAACTTAAACTGTGGACTGTTTTTTGTAAGTTTATCTTCAAAAAAAAACTATATTTAATTAAATCACAACCCTTAATTTAATCAAAGGGCTGAAATAAAATAAACAGAACCCCTCCTGTTTTTGGTGAACAGGAGGGGATCCGAATCCCACGGGACCAGTCGAAGGGATCCGCGTGATGCTTACTTGTCTTTTCCGAAATAAGTCAGCCAATAGGGTTAGATCACACTATTTGTAATAATTTCATATAAGAGTATGTGAGCATTTGTTTTAGTTTTTCGAAAGAGCATTTAGCGTTTCATTCCAAACTGCAGGAAATACAGCGTTTAGTTAGGTTTATATAACCGAAACGTTTAGCATTTTCTCTGGAAACTGCATCATTTTTTTGGAGCTTTTAATGATAAGATGTTTATAATTATTTGTTATTTAGAAAATTATCCTTCTTATTTCCACAAAATATTTTTAAAACATGTCCACATTGGACATTTTAAATACTAACGATAACATTTTAATATAATTTTACCAAACACTAATAATTAAACAGCTAACAACAACCGCAAACAGCTTACTGCAACCGCAAATAGCTAACAACTAACAGCTGAACCAAACAAGCTCATAAACTATATATATGGGATATAGGCCCTGTTTGACAAATAGTTATTAGCTTATAACTAATTACCTTTTTGGTTAGCTGATTTGACTATCCGATTGTGTAAACTTGTTTGGTAAAACTTAGTTGATTGCTGATAGCTGTTTGTGTAAAATGACATATAAGGACATGATAAACTCTTTATTTTGAATTAAATGGTAGTAATTAGGGGTAAAAATGTCATTCAAAAGAGATAGAACAATAAGCTAATTAAAAAGACTCCTAAAATAAGTTTTTCAAAGTTAGTTTTTTGGACCTAATAAACTCTTGCAAACCTCTCTTCACCAAGCACCACAATTAGAGGTTGACTAGTCAAAACCTCTAAAACGGCTCAAACCTCTAATTCTACCTCAAAAAAAAAATCTTTACCAAACAGGATCATAATAGCATACATATTATATAATCATATAGGCAACCATTACATTTATACACAATCATGGATCACATATAGGACACACAAAAATGAACAATACACTGATGTTCTCATTTATATATATAAGCAGCAGTGTTACATCCAATAGGTCTCATCCCGTAGTAGTAAGGGACGACAACTAGAGATGGTAGAATGTCGGCATACCTAGTGACAAGTCCAATGTGGCAGGTCACTCCCCCTATAGTGTTTCTTATACCAAGCCGAGGTCTACAGTCAACGACCATTACAATGTTTGAATGCTACACTAGAGTCACTCTCCCTCCATTACACTCTCCCCCACTCAGAGGTTCGACGTCCCCGTCGAACGGGTCTTGATGAAGTCTTCAATCTTGTGCTAGAAAGGTTGGAGGTCGGTGGCTTTCTCCCATCTGGTTTCTTCTTCTCATTGAGCTCTCCATTTGACAAGATACTCTTTGTAAGAGCGTTGTGATGCTGATGTTGTTCGTTCTGTAAGGATTTCTTCAACTTCTCCACTGGCGGGTGCTTTCTTTGTGATTGGTGGTCTTTTAGATTGGTTGCGGTGATCATCTACTGTATCTGGATGACGTGGAAAACCTGATGGACTAACATCCACTGTGGTACTTCTAATTTATAAGCTACATGTCCCACTTTTGCCAGAATTAGGAATGGTCCCTCGTACTTTCTCACCAGTCTTTTATCTCTGTTGCGTAGGCAGCGGAGTTGTTCAGGTAAGAGCTTCACCGTGACTAGGTCTCCAACTTGGAAGTTTTGGGGACGACGACTTAGACTCCGCCCATTTCTTTATCCTCGTTGGCCTAATACAATTTTGGTTCTGTTTCGGTTTCGGTTTATGGTTACTTTTGCTCACCCAACTATTATCCACGTTTAACTTGATTTTTAAACAATTAATTAGCAATGGAAATGCACAAAATGGTATGGCCTACACCAAGGAGACAATGAAAAGAAATGTTTAAGTGTGTGTTTTCAAATTAGGTGACTAATAGATACTACTAAAAGATTAAAATATAATAAATCAACGAGTGATTCATGGAAAAACAACTCATTAATCACAATTATATTCTACTTAATTAATTAAATAGTGAATGATTAGATAAGCATAAATATGATAATTAATGTACAAATTAAATTAAAATTTGATACTTTAACCAAGTTTGACTTATGAAACTATGTTTTTCTGGCAATTATTTTTTGCTTAATACATTTTTTCCCTTTGAATTTGTCCAAAAAGCTTGATTGACCCTTTAAATTTTCAAAGTGTCCCGATAACCCTCTCAACTTATATAAAATGTCCAGTTAGTCCCATGAATACAATCGATTTATCACTCGATTGCAAAAAAGTAAGTTAAATGTAGAATATGTATTGCACGCGCCTTAAAAAAAAGTAAAACGACCAAGATCGGAGTTATACAATTTTAATATTAGCAAAGACACGTTTTATAGTTGAATAAGTAATAACTTCATTTTTAATCTATTTTTAAATTATATAATAACATTCTAAGATGTGTATAATACATATTCCGCATTTAACTTACTTTTTTTGCAACCGAGTGATGAATTGATTATATTTTGCACAAATTCGGAGGGCTAACTGAACATTTTATACAAGTTGAAGAAGTTATCGAGACACTTTGAAAGTTCAGGGGTCAATTAAGTTTTTTTAGAAAAGTTGAGAGGCAAATTAAGTCCAATTATATTCTAATTAATTATATATTGAATGATTAGATAAGCATATATATATGATAATTAATGTACAAATTAAATTAAATTTTGATACTTTAACAAAGTTTGACTTATGAAATTATGTCTTTTCTGGCAATTATTTTTAGGGTACTGTATGGTGGGTATTTTCTGTACTCCATTAACAGTAGGATTTGTATTAATTCCAAGAATATTATAAATATTTTTTTAATTAATCCCTTGTTGGAGTGTATTGGCATAGTAGATGTTCTCACTAATTGTATGTTTGCACTAAAATACATTTAATTTAATTGGAAAAATTGTACAATGTCAAAAAAAGACAATAAAACCAACTAATTACAAAGCAGGATAAAGATTGCAACGGCTTAATTGGAAAAATTAGATAAAAATATCTCAATTTCACTATTTGAATCATTCAACTTTAAAGTATTACATGGATCGGGAGATTTAGTTTGTTCATTCTTACGGTGAGGGCAATTGAGCTACCGATTGGATGACGAATTTCACAAGGTCTTTATCTTTGGGTCACTATGAGTATAGTGTGCCTCCTGCAGATATCTATGATATTTTTTTTGGTGATTGTTTGAGAGCTTTTGTGAGTCGTGAGGTTCAGATGTAAGCTTTTAATTTTTTTATCTTTCGAGCTGTTTCACAAAAAAAAAAAATTATAAAGGGATTTATAGTGATGTGATGAAATCTGAATTAAGCTTGATGATATTCTTGAATGTTTGAAATAAGACAGAAAATGGATCAATGAGGAGTTGGGATCCGTGATCCCGTCCAATATCTATGTCAATGAAGGAAAAGGTTATTGAGTAGTATGTAAAACTTAAATGAGCAGAGAGAATGAATTAAGTACATTTTAGTATATTATGTACCTTGTATTTATAGGAGAATTAAGGTGTAAGCCATAAACGAGATCAGAGGTCCACGTGGCAGTAGTTAACAGTGTGATCATGTTGACAACTAAAAACAGTTGTAACGATAGCACCTGTGATCTTGCGAATCACGACGTCGGATGCAGGTAAAAATCTGCGTGACCTTGATATCTTATTTGACTGGTCCACGTGGCTTCATCGATTACTACTAAGAAGATGTGTTTCATTAGTCCACGTGTATTATGACAAATCTGATGCGATACAATCTAAACTGAGCTTGATGGGACTCTTAAATGCCTGAAATAAGATAGAAAAAGGATGAATGAGGGGCTGGGCACTGGCGACCTTGCTCTGATGCCTAAGTTAATGAACGGAAAGGTTATTGAGTAGTATGTAAAACTTAAGTGAGCACAAATAATGAATTAAGTACCTTTTAGTGTATTATGTACCTTGTATTTATAGAAGAATCAAGGTGTGTGTCATAAAATGAGAGCAGAAGTCCACGTGGTTTCAGTGGTTACTATTGAGGAAGAGGTGTCTCATTAGTCCCCATGCATTATGACAATTTTGATGTGATACAATCTGAACTAGGCTTGATGAGTCACCTTAAATGCCTAAAATAAGATAGAAAACAGATTAAGGAGGGGTCGGGGACTGACGATCCCACTCTGATGCCTAAGTGAATGAAAGGAAGGTTACTGAGTAGTATGTAAAACTTAGATGAGCACAGAGAATGAATTAAATACCTTTTAGTGTACTATGTACCTTGTATTTACGGAAGAATCAAGGTGTGCGCCATAAATAGAGAATATGTCCACATGGTAGCCTGTCAATGGCGAGGGCATTTCTATCAACTATAAAAGGTTGTAATGGTAGCACCTGTGATTTCATGACTGATGTATCAACTACAAAAGGTTGTAATGGTAGCGACTGGTGTATTAAGTCATTCTATTATATTACAACTTTGATTATATTACGTGAGCTGCTAAATACCGTCCCTAAATTATTTATCACCGCCTCTATTTGGATTTTTTTGCCCTTCTCATAATTTTGATCAAAAACTGAAAATTCTCTCTCCAAAATCATAAACCCGAACAACAATAATTGAAATTATGAAAATAATTAATGTGTAACAACTCGAACCCCGAAAAATGGATGATTACGAGTCGAAAACATTAAAATTTATATTTTTTTATCAAAGAACTCATGAAAATAATACACATCTTTCATGACGATTTTGCATTTTTCGTCACAAAAATTGGAGAATTTTGCATTTTTCGTCACAAAAAATTGAACGATTTAGTATTTTTTGTCACTGATTTTTTTTTTTATGATTTTGCACATTTCAAAATTTGGCCTAAACGGATGCCGCATCCGTTCGGCCTTTGGTCTAAATGGGTGCCGCATCCGTTCGACCCATGGTGGGAACGGATGCCGCATCCGTTCGCACCATGAGTCGAACGGATGCGGCACCCGTTTAGGCCAAATTTTGACCGATTCTCTCAATTTTTTTTCCAGTTTTGGAAAAAAGAATTATGCAAATGGTAAAATTGTCCAAATAGAGACGGTGATGAGTAATTTGGGGTGGTAAATAGCAAAACCCTTATATTACACTTCATTATGGTATTACCAAACAAATACTTAGAAAATAAAAATTATATATTGGTTACATATCTCCAAATATGAGACATTGATTAAATTATAAAAGAAAAATGGTGTGGCGGTAAGGTTGCCCGAATTATTGGTGATCAAATTGAGTAGGTAAGCAAAGAATAATAATCCATGTCTTAATTTTATGGGCAACCTAACTTTTTAGCATAATTGCCTCTTCTTCTGGTGGCACTCTCTCTTGATTTCTAATCCATGATTATTATTATTTTCAATAAAATATTTATTTTATTTTTTATTTCTCAGTATTCCGCTCGATAAAATTCGATTATATACGGCCCGATTTCTAAAAGAGACGAGTTTGAGCATGATGTTAAAATTTGATTCGTAGTTGAATCGAACTTGAGCACGATGAAATTCGGTTCGAAAACTCGATTATAATGTTAATGAACATACTCGGTTCCATTGTTTTTTTTAGGCTTAATACATCCACAACTCCCCAAACTGTCCCAAAACTGCAACTGGCCCATAAACTTCAAAAAGTTACAGCTAACCATCACATCTTACTTATTTGGTTCAAATAACCCCTCAAATAGGTTAATATCTATGATTTTGATGGATTTTTTTTTGTCCTTTTGTTGATATATTAGCAGATTAGTTAGATGTGACAGCAAATACTTTGGACATCTTTTATTTCTATTGTAATGCTATGTTGAGTGTTTTTTTGATTCATAGGTTATTTGTTCCAAATAAGCAACTTGAAGGATTATTTATTCCAAATAAGTAATTTGAAGGATTATTTATTCCAAATAAGCAAGTTGAGGGGGTTAGTTGTAAGTTTTAAAATTCTGGGTCAGTTGCAGTTTTCGAACAACTTAGGGCAGAGGATGTATTAAGCATTTATTTTAAATAAGAATGCCGTTTCTATAAATGGAAAAATATAAAACTACGTAGTTTTTTTATATGAAACTTTAATTTCGTAGGTTTCAAAAAAACTACGTAAGTTATTACCATAATTAATAAATTGTTCGCGAGTAAAATTTATGAATATAATCAATGAGCTGCTCGGAAGGGAGCAGCGAAGGGCGGAGACAAGAGAGTGCCAGGGGGATCCGCCCCTGTGGCTTCCAATATCACCTCTAACAGTGGTGGTTTCGACCCCATCTCTTGTATCTTAAGGTTGCAAAATGGCCCTTTGAAAAAAAAAAATGATATAGAAATATGTAAAATAGGATTGAAAAAAAATGGATGAGAAAGGTGTAGTTAGATTTTATATCGTTCATTTTTTTTTATATGGACAGATGTAAAATTGCCCCGTATTCTCTAGTGCGACCGGCTCACGACTATATACTTTTTTAATAAATCGAACTTGCATGGAGTGTTGAGTTCGAATCGAGCTCATCCGTTTTCTATCGAGTTGAGTATGAGCAGATCAAAACTTGGTTCGGAAGGATTGCAACTCATAGTTTTTAAATTTTAATTAACATTGTGCAAAGATTTAAGGGTTAACCCACCACCGCCTTTTACTTAGAGATTTTGGTCGCCCATTTCTATATCGTATGAAGAAACAAAAATTATTTAAAAAATGATTTTATTGATTCACTAGAATTTGAAAATACTAAATTACAAGTATTATATGCATCATACCAATATGATATTGTCAATTCTCTTTGAGATAAAATATTTTAAGCTGTTGCATATTTTGAAAAGAAAATCTTGGTGAGGAAAAGCTTTTCCTGTTCAACCACAATATAAAATCAGAAATTTTGAGGGATGGGTTTGATTCGGGTAAATTATATATGTGGTGGTACAAGTTTTGTCATATTTCACAGTTTGGTATATAAACTTCAATTTTGTATATAAAATTGTATAATCTTTTGGTGACTTTCCACTAAAATGTACAGCCGGTAATTGTGACCGGTCAACACGAAGTCAACGTGCCACGACAACAATTTGACATCCCTAAAATTCAGAAGTTGATTGGTCAACATGAAGTCAACGCGTCACGTCAGCATTTTTTACTTTTAGGGAGGTCAAATTGCTGACGTGGCACATTGACCGGTCATAATTACCGGCTTACACTTTAATGAGAGGCCACCAAAAAATTGTATAGTTTTGTGTGTAAAATTGAAAGTTGTACATCACATATGTAACTTACCCAGGTTGATTTGCATATAAAATCATAAATTGAAGTTGGATTTCTACCATAAAATTGTTTTACAAATAACTTCTACTATATACCGTGTGTAATATATCTGACCAATCAAAAGAAGAATGCATACAGATATAAAGTAAATATAACTCTGCCACGTAGCATTTAAGAGGTATGAACTAACTCTTGGAGGAAGGGAGCACGTGGTGGCTCCTCAGTGAAGTAAAGAAGTACAACTATGTATTATGAACCTTGATACAAAAAGTCTCACTAGATATAGTCGAAGATCCAACCGTTGCCATAATCTCGCCTGATCCTGAGAATCACGGACCTAATGGGCTTGGGGAATAATAGGCCCCGATATATGGGCACACGTTAACTAGTCAACAGGTGATACGTAGCACACTCGCTCCTCAACTCATAACTATCTCATGCAGTTTGATCACAATATAAATAGAGCAAGTCTAGCTCAATGCACATAAGTTCACTCATTCTATTAAACTTACATTACTACTTTTGTTACCGATTGTGATTATCCTCCAGTCCTTTCATAAACTAACTTAGATCTGAGCAGGTTAGCCGAATAATGGCCTCCCATTTGATTTTTTTTTTGTGCAGTCGCATGTTGAGAAGTGGACTCTCATGATTCAATCACATCAAATTGATGCGTGAGTGTGGACCTAACACATCGATGACTCGTTTGAACAGTTCCACTGAAGTTCCTTCCTCCAATGCATTCCCCATAATGGGGGTCCAGAAAACAACTAAAGAAGAGGCGTGGAGAATTCAACAGGTCAATCACGACCTAATTTTGAAAATAGTGGAAGAAGATGACGACCTAGAGCCCCAACAGCAAAGGCTATTGGGCGCAATCTCCCGACGTCTGGTAGAGAACCTAGGATCTGCCCATGTTGTTGTCAGCGTCATGAGGCAAAAGCACGCCATTCAAATGACCAAAGTGAAAGAAAAAATCGAGATAGCAGAAGAAACCATCAAGTATTCGAACAAACCTGAGAATACGAACTGCTCGATCGGACACCACAATGTTTGAAGTTGCTATCGTTAATGAGACAAATCATCAAAGAACCGAGTGAGAAATTTGGACGCCTAGTTGGGAGAGGGGAGGAAACTCCTCAATACATCGTTGCCAGTACCGAACTCTCCCTGCACTTAACGTAAGAGACGTTGATCAATCCCCATAAGATCAGTCCAGGCAAGAGAAGGAAGACAACTCTTCCCGAACAAGAGGACACCAGACTCCACTCACTGAAGAATCCGACACCTGTCAGCTGAATCTTGGTCTGTCAGTCGAGCCTCAAACCCGACAGCAATGGGCCACCAAAAGAAAGGAACCTCCTGGTCAAGGACAATGTCGCCAAGGCTAAGCCTAATGTAATACAAAAACAGCTCGACAAGCTCAAGAGCACCATCATCAAGGTGGGGATCGACGTCGATCACCTTGGCATCACAGAGGTAGAAATATCCTTGTGTAAGAGGATCATGTCCGAGCCTATTCCTCGAGGGTTCAAGTACCCACTAATGAAGGAGTACGATGGGACAACAAATCCCACTACTCACATTAAAAACTTTAGGCGAGCCATGTATACTACCACGATAATCTATGTTGTGATATGCCAATTATTCCCAACTACTCTAAAAGGTTTTGCCTCCTACTAGTATCGGTCCTTAGGCACCGATACAATCATCAACTTTAAGCAGATGTTGAAACTCTTCGCGGATCACTTCTAATATCCAGGAAGACATTCAGGTCAAGGTACTTAATATGGAGGGAGAGGTCGACATCATGGCAGTGAAATGCCTCAGTAAAGAGTTATTCTAGGAGTTAACCACCAACATACCCTGAACCTTCAAAGTCTTATGACCCGGGCAAGGGACTTTTGTAGCTAGGAGGCCCATAGGTGAAATCCTTTGTTGAGCGAGAAGGCTGCCCCCTCCAACAGACAACCTAAGAATGACATGGACCGATATCAGATTAAGCCACAAGAGCACCTGAAGAGGTCATGGATCTCTTCGAATGCTTCTAGAGATGAAGTCCTATACTAGGTAGAGAAAAATAAGGTACACATCACCTACGTTCTGAAAATGAAGAAATCACCCTCATACAATAACGGAACATTTTACAACTTCCACAAAAATGAAGGGCACGACATATAAGACTGCAGGCAACTCATTACCGAACTAGAAAAGTTAGCGGCATAAGGAAAGTTGGATCATTTCCTGAAAATGGTCAGGCAAGGTTTAGTGTCTAAAGAGAGGGAAATGCAAGGTAAGGATAAAGCATCGCAAGGTGTTCTAGAGGATCAGGTCCAGGGGAATCATCCAAGAGAAGGTTCCCCAAGAGTGAGACACCGGTGCGTTGAGGACATACTTATTGTTCGGCAAATCAAGATATACCCTTAGGATGGCGTATGATGATGCGATAGTGATCGAAGTCTATATTGAGGACTTTAAGGTTCGTAGAGTATTGGTAAACATTGGGAGCTCAACCAACATCATCACAAGGAAAGCCTATAAGGAACTTCGCCTCAAATCGGGCAGGTTCAATCCCAAGAAAGCCCTCTTGATAGGAATCAATGGACACTTAGTCCCCCTATTGGACAGTGTGATCATGAAAATCAAAAGCGTGGACTTCCAAACCATTTGGTAGTCAAAAGAAAAGTTCCTAGCCATAGACGTTGGCCTACCATATAATGTGGTAGACGACCCTTACTATCAGATTCAGAAGGTGCTTTATCCATTCGACATCTGACATGGCAAATCCCACAATTGAGGGAATGACCATCACCTAGAGAGACCAATTAGCAGCACAATAAACGTATATGACATCACTTGAAATGAAGCCAATGGAGGCCGAGCTGGCCGAGAAAGAGGGAAAGGAGGCAAAGTTGGTCGGGGCACTGGATTTTGTTTAGCTAACAGAGCTCAAAACAGTACAAACACCAGCAAGGATCCCTACCCTTACAATGGGGAAGCAGCACTTGCGTGCCAATTCTACGGGATTAAGTAACACCCAATCAAGGGATTCCTACCCGCTTCCCCGCATCGATATGCTCATAGATCCCACGATAAGGTATGCCATCTACTCACTGCTAGACACTTCTACAAGATATCACCAAAGCCTGACCAACATGAAACTAAGGTACAATAGTTTGTCCAAACTCTTAACACCGAATAAATATAAGACACAGTTGCAGGGAATAGAAGCACAATCATCATCAAGCTCGATCGGGCTATCCGGAAAGACTATCCAAACAGTCATTTGGTCAAAGGAAAAAGGACATCTAAGGAGTTGAACTTTGAAGCTCCCTCATCCAAAGACGGGACCAAAATCATCGTCCCAGCCAAAATAGAGTCACCCGATAAACCTAATTCTTCATCTCGAGACCAATATAAGATGGAGCGCCCACAAGCATCATCAATATTGTTCAAAATTTCAGAACAAAATGACTATTGATAGTGACAATTTAACTTGCATGGGTGTTTTCATGTACTATATGTGCTCAAATAATATTTTATTCAATGCTTTTTTTTACAAAAATAAAAATAAATCATTATTCATTATTTTTATGATTTTTTTTTTTTAACTTTTCCAGCCATCAGTCGTGTTCAAGCCTCCTTATTTAGGACTGTAATTGAGCCGAGCTTTGACCTGTTCAGATTTAGCTCGTCAGAAAATTGACGAGTTTGAGCTCAATATTTTGTTCGTGAGTTGCTCATCGGCTGTTCACGAAGCTCGCGAACAGCTTATTCATTCAGTTCATGAACTTGGCTCGTGAACAACTCATTAATTATTTTAATTATTTATATTGATTTGAAATTTCGTTAACACAAACATATATGGTTTTAAAATCTACAAAACTAAAATTTACACAAAACTACGTTGTTTTACATTTTCCCCATTACAGAAATATTATTATTGAAAAAATCAAACCAAGATTGCTCATAAGCGTGTTCATAAACATTATAACCGAGCTTTCTCATAAGCTTGTTCATGAACCTATAATCGAGTGTGCTCGCGAGCTTTTGAGCTGAACTTCATCATGGTCAAACTCGGCTCATTTACAAATCGAACCAAACACGGTCAAGCTTTTATCGAGCCGATCACCGAACCGCTCATAACATCTCGGCTCATTTATAGCCTTATCCTTATTACCTCTGTGGAATCAGAGTTACGGTAATGACTTTCTAAAATTTAAGATTTATGGTATTTTATATTCTATTTATGATAGTTGGAGTATGAAAATAATTAACCCTAACACTATGATCACTGAATTTTACATCTATTAACATTATAATCATTAAATTTTAATTAATACTTCAAAATCATAATTTTTTAAGCTTTTTCTATAAATATTCACTTTCTCTCTTATAACCAAATAGCGCCTAAATGACATCAAAACAAAAAAAGACAAAGAATTAAGGTTACTTAAAATATTATTAATTCTTAAAATTTTCTATCTAAAGACCATAAACAATCATTTTGAGTCGTTAACTAAAATTTAGTGGCCAGAAGATTAGAAAGTGTAAAGTTGAGTGACTTTTATGTTACGTTTTGAAGTTAGTGGGCTTAAGTGAAATTTACCTTCACACACCAAAACATGGAAATTAGAAGGCATAAAGTGCAAAAATGCACTAACATTTATATCTAGGAGCAATTTTACCCTTGACGTTGGCAGCCATGAATAATTTTAGTCTAATGTTGACAAGTTAGATCAATTGAAAAAATTATTCATCAAATCGTCTTCATGGTCATGAATCTTGTCATTTACACTTCACACGTGCGTTATTTTTACTCATTAGGAACAGATAAAAAAACATATGATGAAACGTGAATTTTTAAAAACATTAAAAAAACATACTGTATTTTGTACGAGTTGGACAAAAATATTCTAATATTTCGTCGAATTTAAAAATATTAGTCTCCGATGTTATTATTAAATCATAAAAAAATGATTTTTTTTAGAATCAACTTACGTATAATTGGTGAAAAATAAGAAACAAAATATTTGTGTTTTATAATAATATCTGAAATTGACGTAATTTGCCAACGTTGGAAAAACATTTCACATCATTGCCAACATTAGAGGTAAAATTGCACCATTTTAAACGTTAAAGGTAAAATTTCTTTTAATCGTAAATGTTAGAGGTACTTTTGTATATTATCTTTTTTTTTACATACTTTTGTATATTATCCCTAATTATGGTCGCTGAATTTTAATTAGGGATTTTGTATAGGGAAAATTATAAATCTGGGTCAAATGGGAAGCCCATTTACATATTAAACCCATTTACTAATTCTACTACATATCTAGACTGATTTTGTGTGACTTTCCAAAAATACCCCTGACCTTCCCATTTCCACCACTCGCGAATCACCGCTCCCCCCCCTATCTCATTGGTTATGCGAAAAGTTGCTCCTGCATTAATGATTTCAAGACTTTTGATCTTCCTTTTTTCCTTTAAATTGCATGAAATCTGCACCATTTAGTCAAAATCATAATGAATTTCTCTTTTTCATCTCTTCATCTCTTGATTTTGCAACTTCCCAACCCTAGAAAACGAGTAAATGGTTTTTTATCTTTCTGTTCGTTGCTTGGTTTTTTCTTCTAATCATCAAAGAAATGGTTTTTCTACGTTATATCCTTCGTTCTTCCCCATGTTATCATATTGTTATTGTCGCTTTTGGGGGTGAAAGGGGCGAAAAATATAAGTATCTGTTTTTTTTTCTGCGTTTTTTCATGAATTCACTTCGCAATCGATGGTTTCGCTAAGCTTTGCGAAGAGAACGAGCCTGGAAAGTGATGATCTACTTCGTGAATTGATGATTTCGCGAAGTTCTGCGAAGAGAAAGAGTCTGAAACGTATGGATCTATCTCGCGAATCGATTAGTTCGCGAAGTCTGCGAATAGATCCTCACGTTTCAGACCTCGCAGACTTCGCGAAAGCATCGATATGCGACGTAGATAGTCACATTTCATACCTCGCACACTTCGCGAAAAAATAGATATGCGAAGTAAAATCACCTCTTCCCCTGCACATTTACATTCGCATGCTTCGCTAATTTTCATTTCGCGAAGCCAAAATTGTCCTTTTTCATAACTAACACGGTTAATTTTTTCTGTAGATGATTGAATACGTAACATCCCTTTCTGGAAGGCGGCGTACTGGGCTGCAGGGAAGATGATTTTCCTTCCTGTATAGGGATGAACTTCCCCAAGATTGACACATTCACTCCTGAAATGATTCGTTAGGAGAGGTTGTGTCAATCTCGGGGTGCACCATGGGACACGTCCATCCCATGGTGCCAATCTTCAAAGTGGACCTAACTTAATCCGGTGCCAATTTTGAAGCGGATACGTAATCTTGGTACCGGATTAGTTAGTTTCACTTTAAAATGATTGGTTAGTAGAGTTCATTGTGGCAATCTTGTTGTAAATTTTGATAATGTTATGATTTGAATGTTGTTATTGTGGCAATCTTGTTGTAAATTTTGATAATGTTATGATTTTAATGTTCGAATCCATTGTTGTTTGCCAATTTTTGTTATATACCACTTCGCGTATTAGCTTCAAATCATATCCAGCATTCGCATATGCGAACTAAATTCATCAAGCAAAACAAACTTCAGCTTCGCAGGCTTCGCATATGCGAACTAAATTCATTAAGTAAATCAAAACATTAACTTCGCAGGCTTCGCATATGGGTGAATATGCGAAGTCAGACGGGATGGGGCGAGCTTCGCGTAAATATTGAAGGTATTTTTGAAAAGTCACACAAAATCAGTCTAGATATGTAGTAGAATTAGTAAATGGGTTTAATATGTAAATGGACTTCCCATTTGATCCAGATTTGTAGTTTTCCCTTTTATATATTATCCCTAATTAAAATTCAGCGACCATAATGTTAGATAATGTAAAGTTAAATGACATTTATGTTCCGTTAGGAAGTTAGTGGGTATAAGTGTAATTTACCCTCTCACACCAAAACGTAGAAATTAGAAATTGGGAAAAAAAAAACACAATTTACTGACAGAACTGAACGCGAACTTACACTTCCCATTTTCACAGGGAAATCGAAGCAATGGGACGAAGAATGGAATGGGCAGGAAGATCAAGCCACATGAGAGGAATTCCAAGGAAGATAGCAATCATGGCTGTAGGGACATTTTCAAAAGCAGTAGCCAATCTTCTCAACACTACTTCTGTTCATAATGCCGATACACTTCTTCGTCTTGTCCGATCTCGACCCCCTGGGGTACCTCTTATCACTGTTAGCAATCACATGTCCACGTAACACAGTTCATGTTCTTTCTTTTCTTCTCGGCTTTTTATGTATATATAAATTCTTATCTGATTCTGATTTTTATAGGTTGGATGATCCAGTTATGTGGGGTTTCGATGGTTTCCCTTCCGGTGATTCGAATTTAGCTCGATGGGTGCTCGCTGCTGAAGACATTTGTTTCAAAAATCCTCTGCTCTCTTATTTTTTCCGCCTCGGTATTTTTCTTCATCGATAAGGAGTACAACTTTGTTAGTTTGAGAATTATTGTTGTTTTGTTGCTCTAGAAGGCGATTCTATAGTTTTTCTGATATGTTATTAGGTCTGTGAATGTCTGGTTAACCTAGCAGACTGCTTCAGTTGTAAATTGATTATTTAAATTTGTGTTCATCAAACTTCTTGCCAGTCTTTGTTTGCACAATAGACTAATTAGGCATGTCGAAGTTTTTTTTTTCACGTTTTATCTTATGCTGTGCTTGGGAATATAGTAAAGGTCTCAAGCTATGTTGCACAAAAATGGAAACTGATACCGATACCGGGAACTTTATTTCTAAGAAAATTTATCTAGGAAATGATAATGGCAACGGACATGAAACGCGGAAACTCTAATAAAGAAGAGTTCTGTGCAACATAGGTCTCAAGTTGTGGAAGAGAAAATGCGTGGAATTACCTGTAATAGGAATGCTAATAGTTGGAGCTATGTTGCACGGACACTCTTCTTTAATAGTGTTTCCGTGTCCATATCGGTTTTTGGCAGGGGAAGACTTGCCCCCAGTACAGCCTTGTGGTGGGACCCCTCACTGGACCCTTGCTTAGCAGGGACACGTAATGCACCAGGCCGCCCTTTTATGTTTTAGAAACAATGTTTCCGGTATCCGTATCCGTTTCCATGCAATATAGGTTGGAAGACATTTTTTTTAGCTGTGAGACGTGTATATCATTATGCCATTATCTACGGGGGAGTTGGTGTCTCAGAAAGATGCTTTTTTCGTAGTTAATGGGAGATTGCTGGGGTGCTTTTAAATGTAATGTATTCATGATGTGAATATTAGGAAGTTGAATAAAGTGATAGAATTTCGATACAATTCTTACTTATTATATCATTTGGAAGCTTTCAAGCTTAGCAAAATAGGCTAGTCTCTTTTTTTTGTCAAAATTTCACCCTATTCTGAAATTTTCCATTCGTGAATTATCCACGGAGGTTACTGTCTCCCATTTTCTTTTTTGAAGTTGTTTGGAGATTGTTCTGCTTTGCTGTTTAGCAGCAGTTATAAGAGTTATACTATGGCTAATATGGTGTTTCTTGGAAACATACTCAATAATCTTAAGTGGTCTATGCTTCTGAACTTCTAAATTTTGCAGGCAAATGCATACCTATTACTCGTGGTGGAGGAATTTATCAAGAACACATGAATGAAGCACTTGAACGCTTGAGTGACGGAGCATGGGTATTTACCTTAACTGTTGTACCATCATTCTTTGCTTGATTGAACCAGACTTGTTATATGGAGTTTTTTGTTGGCATAGATACTCTAATCCATGTTTGCCTTGATGGTTAATTTTATGCATTTTTTTTTGTTTCCTTTTCGTTATCTTAATGAGCTCCTTAATCCAAATGTCAGCATAATTGATTACTGATGCACGGAAAGAATCTAAGTCTATCAATTAATACTCTCTATTAAGAGTTTGCTGAGGATCCTTAAATTTTGGAACTTGCAGCTGTACTTTGTTCTACTTGCTAATTTTTCATTTTTATTCTTAAATTGAGATTTCTTTGTCATATCAGAAATAAAATTTCTTAGCTTCATCTGCATGCCTCCTTTTCATGTTGATTTGGTCACAATATAATAACGAAAGATTTTTCATGTACATCTATTTAGGAAAAATGTCAAGATTGTACAAGAACCAGTGAAGTTTTTTTCATGCAGATTGATTTACTTAGAGATAAACTACTGTAAAATCAATGGGGTTTCAAATACAGAGAATGAGCTGTAGTCTGTCGACTTGTCTGATTAGGTAGATCACTGAAGTTGGATTTCTCTGATTGATATTTGTATTGTTTGTTAAAATGAATCTATAATGTACTTTTCAATTGCCTCTTTTCCTTTGTTTTATGTGTCTTTATTTATTTGTTTTGTAAACATAGTTGTTACAGGCACGCCTTGCGCAAGGCTCAAGGTAGTGAGCCTTGATTGCACAAGGCGAGGCGCAGTTTAAAAGGCTCTCGCCTTGTGCACCTCGCCTGGGCAGCAGAGCCCGAGTCAGGGCTGCCTCAGTAACATATACTGTTTTCGCTAGGTTTTTTTTTTTTTTTACTGTTTTGTGTAAAACAAATGGTTGATTAATCTCAACCACTAATCTCATTTAAATAAACTTAATCTTAACGCTTGATCTAAATAAGAATATCAAGAGACATGAATATAGAAAGACTAGAGAGGGATTAAGAGCAGAGTCACGTAAAGAATAGTCTCCACTCAAACAGAAACTGCGACACACAGAAGAACCAGCAGAGAACGTGCAGCCTGTAATTGTAGCATTAGTTAGGTACTTAGGTTAAGTATATGTTAACTTCTCTATGAAGTGTGAACTTAACTTGGTGCTTTTGACATTTATTATTATTATGTTTTTATGTCGTTTTGTCTTGTTTGTATGATCATAATTGTTTTTATTTGCTTTATGCTTTAACTAGTAATAGACTATTAGTGATACTGATATCAAATATTGATATGCTTTAACTAATAGTAATAGAGTATATATATATATACATATATATGTTACATATCAGAGAAAGAAGAAATCTACCGTTAGCAATATGGACTGCATTTAAATTACTGTCATGCCTTGAGTGTAATTCTGTTATGATGCTCTTTTGTTTGCTAGCTAGTTTGTTATGCCAGGTGGCATTCTTGTTAGTCCTTTGTAACCGTTTTGGCCTTTATAGCTGGTCATGCTCATTGAGCACATCTATCAATAGAATTATCATCCTGTTTCCTTCTAAATTCTCTTCTTCTTCTACCCTTTTCTTCCTTAAATCCTATATCAGAATTCTGCAGAACTTAGGTTCTGACATTGGTATCAGAGACGACGTCTCCTCCGGCCATTTATGGTCCACCCGTAGACGAGAGCAATTACACGAATGGAAGCCTTGGCGGAACAATTGACAGCACTCAGCGCTGAGCTGAATGAACAGAAAACGTCGACGGAGACGAAGTTGACGGAACTGAAAGCTCAGATCTCCGACGAGCAAAAAATCCAAAACCAGAGAATAGAGGCTCTGTTAACTGAGCAAACTCAGCTAAAGAAGGAACAATCGGCTATGCATCAATCCCTACTCACCTCTCATAAAAATTTGGAAACGCTCGTTCAGAAAACCATCAACGCCATTAGCAAGATGGTGGAACCTCAATCTGAATCAATTTCGATTCCGTTGAAGACCCCTGTTAACCCATTCAAAGAGAAGGATGTCTTCCTTGGTTCTAAGGGAATACTTGGGCCAACTCCGCCGGGAGGATTTGCAAGTTTCATCTCGTCGGGATACTATTCCGGTGAAAACTCAGGCAACAAGGCAGCAGTTCCGGTCAATAAGATGTTGTCGCGGTGCGAGTTACCTCCCTTTGATGGAACTGAAGCGGATCTCTGGATTAGCAAGTGCAGCAAATATTTCCAGATATTCGAGATTAGTGATGAAAAACGAGTAGACCTAGCCGGACTGTTTATGCAGGGACGAGCCGAGAAGTGGTACAGGAACTGGAAACCCAGTCATATGGCGGCGACTTGGCCTGAATTCGTTGATGAGCTGAACAAACAGTTTCTGGACACCGTAGTTCGTGACGCCGTAGAACAATTACTTAAGCTGCGACAGGTCACTACGGTGGAAGCATTTCAGGATCAGTTCGAAGAGATGAAGCTTCGCCTGGAGAAATCTTATCCCACCATTGATGAAGATTTTTATTGTAAAGGATTCATAGCTGGACTGAAACCAGAATTACAGACTTCAGTGAGATCATTCAAACCTGTATCCTTATACGATGCCATTCAACAAGCCAAATTCCAGGAATTGCATGTTCAGGCCATGATGGAGGCCTTAAAACCTAAACCTACCTTTCGATCGCCCTTACCAAACAAATCCTGGACACCCACTACCCTACTAAACCAAATACAAACCCAACACCTTCACACAAATTGCCTGAACCCAATCAACCAGTCACTACTCACCCTGCACCTATGAAAAGAACTCCTGGAGTTTGCTGGCGTTGTGGAGACAAATTTTTCCCAGGCCATACTTGCACAACTAAGAAGTTACAGGCCATGGAAGCACTGGAAGAAGAACCTGAGCCAACCACTGAGGAAATACAGGAAGAAGAAGCTCTATCCCCACCTTCTCCCGCGGAAGAGCAAATTACCCTGTCTATTCATGCTCTTACTGGTGGTAGAACCAGTGGAACCTTGAAACTGAAAGGAACTATGCAGAAGAAGATTATTCACATCTTGATAGACAGTGGCAACACCCACAGCTTTGTGGACGAACACTTTGCAAAGGAAGTTAAGCTACCATTGATCAAGGTCAAGCCTGCAGCGGTCACCATTGCAGATGGGAGACAGCTTACAGTCCAATACAAATGCCATGACTGTTCATGGACAATGCATCATACCAGGTTCCAATTTACTTTAAGAGTACTCGAGCTAGGGGAATATGATTTAATTTTGGGGGCTGATTGGATGAGAGCTCACACACCTGTGGCATTTGATTTTGATAACAATAGATTACTTGTGTGCAAAGATAAGAAGGAAGTAGAACTTAAGGGCATTGCGGTTGAGGACATGTCCATTAAACAGATGACACTTAAGTCAGTAAACAAACTTCTCACCAAAGGTTGGAGAGGTGTAGCTTCCTCTCTATTCCTATTGCAACTCAGTGAGGACACAGAACCCCAAAACATCACCAAACAACCTGATTTCTTACCACCTGCACCACCACCTTACACACCATTACTACATCAGTACAAAGCCTTGTTTCTAAACCCTACAGCCTTACCTCCACCAAGGTCACATGACCATTCCATACCTCTTAAAACCATTGAACCAATCAATTACAGGCCCTACAGGTACTCCTTTCATCAAAAGAATGAAATAGAGAGGTTAATAGCTGAAATGCTTACCTCTGGAGTCATTCAGCCTAGTACAAGCCCGTATGCCTCCCCTGTTTTACTTGTTAAGAAAAAAGATGGGTCTTGGAGATTCTGTGTTGATTATAGAGAGCTTGATAAACACACTATCAAGGACAAATTCCCCATTCCTGTGATTCAGGAACTTATTGATGAACTACAAGGGGCCACAGTGTTCACTAAGCTTGATCTTCGTTCTGGTTACCACCAGATTCGTATGCGCCAAGAAGATGTTTCCAAAACAGCTTTCAAAACCCATTCAGGACACTGAGTTCCTGGTGATGCCCTTTGGGCTCACAAATGCACCAGCTACCTTTCAATCACTAATGAACCAAATATTTCAGCCTTATTTACGCAGGTTTATATTGGTCTTTTTTGATGATATTCTCATCTATAGCAAGACAGAAGCAGAACATCTTCAGCACTTGGAGCTCACATTTCAATTGCTAGCTCAGCATCAACTCTTTGCTAAAGGTTCTAAGTGTGATATAGCTGTATCTTCAGTTTCCTACCTAGGCCACATTATTTCTGCTGCAGGGGTATCAACAGATCCAGCTAAAATTGTGGCAATGACGGAATGGCCAGTTCCAACTACTCTCAAGAGTCTTAGAGGGTTCCTGGGACTCACTGGTTACTACAGACGCTTCATAAAAGGGTATGGCCTCATTAGTAAACCTTTAACTGACCTGTTAAAGAAAGATCAATTCCACTGGTCCACTTCTGCTACAGAGGCATTTCTAGCCCTTAAAAAGCTCATGTCACAAGCACCTGTATTAGCCCTTCCGGATTTCTCTAAGCCATTTGTGCTTGAGTGTGATGCAAGCGGTTTAGGGATAGGCGCAGTGCTCATGCAGCAAGGCCGACCCATTTGCTTCCTATCTAAAAGTCTCAGCCCTCGCCACCAATCCCTTTCGGCATACGAGAGAGAATTACTGGCCATAATCCAAGCTTGCACAACTTGGCGTCACTACTTGGAATCTACCCCAGTTATCATAAAGACCGATCACGAGAGCATAAAGCATCTCCTTGAGCAAAAGCTACACACCTATTTGCAGCAAAAAGGAATATCCAAATTGCTTGGGTTGGATTATACAATTCAATACAAACGGGGACAGGACAACAAAGTTGCTGATGCATTCTCTAGGCAGATGGAAGACAACATGACCCTACAGGCCATCAGTTTAGTCATTCCCACTTGGATGGAGGAGGTCCAAGCGTCTTATGAGAATGATACAGCAGCCCAGACATTGCTGCAACAGTTAATGATTCAACCTCAAGGGAAACCACACTATTCCTTATCCAAAGGCCTGCTTAAGTATCATGACAGGATCTACATTGGTGCATCCACTGAACTTCGATCAAAGCTTGTGTCTACTTGTCACAACTCTCCCATAGGAGGTCATTCCGGGGTAAAAGGCACCCTTACCAAACTCCAGCAACAATTTTATTGGCCTAAGATGAAGGCTGAAGTGCTTCAATGGATTTCAACCTGTGACACATGCTCAAGGTGTAAAGCAGATCATGCTGCCTATCTAGGCCTCTTACAACCAATTACCATTCCTCAGAATGCATGGCAAGGAATCTCTATGGATTTTATCGAAAAGTTACCTAAGTCCAGAGGGTTCGACACTATACTAGTGGTGATAGATCGTTTTACCAAGTATGGCCATTTCATTCCACTTTCTCATCCTTTTAATGCCTCACAGGTTGCTCAAGTCTTCTTAGATTCAGTTTTCAAACTTCATGGAATGCCACAGTCCATCATCTCGGATAGGGACAAGATCTTCACGGGCACTTTTTGGAAAGAGTTAATGAGGTTGCTGGGGACTCAACTGAAGTTCAGTAGTGCCTACCATCCCCAAACTGATGGTCAGACCGAGCGTTTGAACCAATGCCTAGAGGGCTATCTACGCAGCATGTGTTTCCTCAACCCAAAAAAATGGCACTATTGGCTAAGCCTTGCAGAATATTGGTATAACACCAGCTATCACAGCTCTATCACCATGAGTCCATTTCAAGCCCTATATGGTATATCTCCTACCCTTCCTCTTGCTAACGCTCCAAACTCTACACAGGTAGCTGCTGTTGAAACCTTCTTAGCCGACAAGGAGCAGATGAATGGGTATCTGAAGGCCTCCCTTGCTGCTGCTCAGAATCGAATGAAACAGACAGCTGATAAGCACAGGTCTGACAGGTCCTTTAAAGTGGGAGACATGGTTTTTATTAAGCTCCAGCCTTATAGACAATTGACATTGGCTGCGCGGACTTCTCAGAAACTCTCAGCCAAGTACTATGGTCCCTATCTTGTCTTAGAAAAGGTTGGTCAAGTGGCTTACAGGTTACAACTTCCTCCAAATTGTAAACTTCACCCTGTCTTTCACGTTTCTCTTCTTAAGAAACAACTCCACCCTCACCTACCTGTTTTCACTACCCTACCACCAGTCATGGACCCTGATTACATTGTCACTCCTAGCAAGGTCATTAACACTAGAACAGCTTTCATCAATGATCAACCCACCCCACAGCTTCTCATTCGTTGGTCCGGATTTTCAGCAGTTGATGCTACTTGGGAGGATGAACAGACCATACGACGTCAATTTCCTGATTTTTATCATTCTTGGGGACAAGAATGCGCAAAAGGGGAAGGAATTGTTACATATCAGAGAAAGAAGAGATCTACCGTTAGCAATATGGACTGCATTTAAATTACTGCCATGCCTTGAGTGTAATTCTGTTATGATGCTCTTTTGTTTGCTAGCTAGTTTGTTATGCCAGGTGGCATTCTTGTTAGTCCTTTGTAACCGTTTTGGCCTTTATAGCTGGTCATGCTCATTGAGCACATCTATCAATAGAATTATCATCCTGTTTCCTTCTAAATTCTCTTCTTCTTCTACCCTTTTCTTCCTTAAATCCTATATCAGAATTCTGCAGAACTTAGGTTCTGACAATATATGTATAGATATATATTCTATGCCTCGTGTTCCTCAGGCGCGGGCCTTGCCTTGCGGCTTTAACAACTATGTATAGATATATATTCTATGGACTCAAAAACTGATTCTAATCCTATAAGAAACAGAAGTAAAAGTTTTCCTTAACTAATGAGGACTAAAGTAAGATCGTAGCATAAAAATAAATAATCTTAAGTTTTCCTTAATTTTTCACCTTGTCTGTCCCAAAATATAGTGCACTTCCTTTTTTTTTCAGTATAGCGAGCAGTTAATTTTTCACTTTGCCCCTTATTTAATTTACATTCTTATCAACAAATAAACTAGGACTATTTTTGTACTAGGTGAAACAGTAAATTGAACACCGATAAATTGTTCCAAAATTATCTTGAGCCTTGCAATATTAAATTAAAAATTTCTTGGATGTCTAATTTTAGTTATTACTATTAGTCAGTTATATTAATACGAGGATTTTATAGGAGCCATATGCTTTTTTGAAAAAAATATATTACCTGGTATTTATTAATTTGCATTGAAGTGACTATTAAGGCCTGTTATCTTAAGATGGAGAGAGTAGATAAATTTGCTCCGGCGTTAGAGAGTTGAAAATTATAAAAAAATTCCTGATGGAAGATATCAATCATCACCTATGTTGCATGGAAATTCTTCTTCACTAGCTTTTGCGCGTTTCCGCTTCCGTTCCTTTTCCATATCCATTACTGCTTCCTAGCTAAATTTTCTTAGAAATAGTGTTTCTCGGTGTCCTTTTCAGTTTCCATTTCCGATTCCGTGCAACATAGATCATCAACTATTTTATTAGAAACCTATGTTGCACAGACACTCCTCTTTAGTAGGGTTTATGCATTTTGTGTCCATGTCAGTTTTCATTTGAAGGCTATTTTGTGAAGATTATGTTTTAGAAATAACGTTTCCGTGTCTGTGCAACATAGTTAGATTAGAAACATGCTTGAAGATCCTATTAAGATTAAAAGATAAGTACTCACAATGTGCCAATCAAGCCCCATTCAGAACCTGGACCATACTTTTTATCTTCTCATTGAAGGCACATTTTCATGTTTGTCCAGTGTATTCAGAAATGGTTTTGTAGTATTCTCCAACAGAATTAAATCTTTGTTGACATAAAATCTAACCCCAATTAGAGTAACCCCATTGGGTATATTTAAAAGTTTTCATAAATGCATACATGGCTTCTACAAGTAGTTTGCAAGAATGAATGGTTTAAATATTATTTGCTCCAGTTCATAATGTGAATTATACTTTTACCTCTCATATCCACCTGCACCATAATTTTACATGTTATTCTGATGTTTTATTGACTTCTAATTAACAGCTACATACATTTCCAGAAGGAAAAGTTTCTCAAGTGGATGCACCAATACGACGATTGAAATGGGGTACTGCGAGTCTTATTGTCCGTGCCCCTATAACACCTATAGTCTTGCCCATTGTTCATAAAGGTTTTGAAGAGGTAATTTCCTCATCTGTAACATCTATCACACCTTCTAAAGGATTCACTCGCCTTCACCTTTTGCATTAATGTAGCTATGCTTGCAATTGAACTACAAAGATCCACCAAGTTCACTATTGAAATTGGTTAATTGCTTGCTTTTATACTTCATAAATCATCACCATGTTTCCCTGTCTAGTTTTTATTTATTATCAACATGCATACATACTGCTAGTGCTTGCTTGAATCCCCACTGTGCTTTCACCCATTCTTTGAACAATGATTTAGTGACCGTACACCAAATGGGTTTCTCATAGATTACTTATGACAAATGTACCCTATATCTAGGGCTCTAAATGGGTCGAGCCGCTCATGAGTGGCTCGACGTTCAGATTGATAAAAGCTCGATCGTATTCGGCTCGATTTATAAACAAGCCGAGCTTGAGCACGATGAAACTCGCACGAAAGATCGCGCGCAGGCTCAGTTATAGGTTCATGAACAAGCTCGATTATAATGCTCATGAATACGCTCATGAACAAGCTTGGTTTGATTAGTTTTTTAATAATGGTATTTTTATAAAGGCGGAAATGTAAAACAATGTAATTTTGTGTTAAAGAAATTTCAAATGGACATAATTAATGAGTTGTTCACGAGCGAAATTCATGAACAGAATTAACAAGCTGCTTGTGAGCAAAACTCGTGAACAAACTCTCAAACGATGTTGAGCTCGAGCTTGTCAATTTTCTAACGAGCCAAACATGCCAAAGCTCGGTTCAACTCGGCTCGGTAACAGGCATAGCTATATTGGAGCTTATGTTTGTGGCATGTTCTGTATTTTGCTTTAAATGTGTTAATTTGGCATTGAGACTACTTTGTATGTTGCTTGACTTATATGCATTATTTGATAATTAAATATCCTCATATTTGTCATCTATCATATATGTCAATGTTTGTCAAGTTGATCTTATGTACTTGGTTCTTCAATACTCAACACACAACAATGTCTTATATCATAGCCAAATGAAAGTTTTCTTATAAAACGTCTCCTTCAATTTTGCACTTTTACTGAACATTACTTGAGACGGGACTTGTCTTGCATTAATCCTATCATATGGTTTCAGTTTTTGGATTTTTGTGCCATCAAAGCTTGCCCCATTTTAATAAAAAGATCTTTTCTTTCGTTATTGTTAGAACCACAAAAATAAAAAGCGTCAGATATTAATATGAAGTGGACCTTTAACTATCGGCTTGAGCTTTTAGTTAAATTGGTTCCGTGACAAAAAGCATGTTATAGGTTCATCAGAAAATGATCAAAAGTTGGAACCTTCAATCATATCTTAGGCCACTAGTTTTTATAGGGCTGTATGAGCGGCTCGACATTCGGCTCGATAAAAGCTCCGACTGTGTTCGGCTTGATTTATAAACGAGCCGAGGTTGAGCATGATTTTGAGGCTCAGTTAGCTTGAGCACGGCGAAACTCGACTCAAAAGCTCGGTTATAGGCTCGTGAACATGCTCGATTATAATGTGCGTGAACAAGCTCGGTTCGATTATCTTTTGAATAATAGTATTTATGTTATTCTATGAAGGGGAAATGTAAAACTATGTAGTTTTATTCACGAGTTTTGCTCGTGAGCTTGCTTATCAATATAACTAATGGGTTGTTCGCGAGAAAGTTTATGAACAAAATTAACGAGCTGCTCATGAACATTTAGTTTCCTTAATGAGCCGAGCTCAATTATTTTCTGCTGAGCCGAGCATGAGCATGCCAAAGCTCGGCTCGGCTCGATTACAATCCTTTTCTCATTAGTTATTGAAACTATATTAAATCACTTTTGAGATTGTGATGTAGGATAGCTAAGCAAATTATGATATATGAACACCATCCTGGTTAATTTCTGTGAAAACTAGCAATTTGCAGTAACCAATGAGTGATTGAATAAAAAGTTAAAAGAGTTCACACCTCGGAGTTGCAATGCTTTCAAATCTAAGGGAAAAAAAGTAAAATCATGCAACTAAGGTCTCGTTTGTTTGCCGGAAAATATTCTCCTGATTTTCCGGTGTTTGTTTGTTTAGGAAAATAAGTCAACGGAAAATTAAAACTAAATTAAAACATTTGGGTTCATGTAGAACCTCTGATTATAGACTCTATAGAGAATGTGTATAAGTTAAGTGCTTGAACATTATAATAATACTATAAATATTTATATATACTTGTAACCTTCACAATGTTGAACTTAAAATATTACCAAAAATTAGTCTAGAAATGCAACTTTGATTTGTCAAAAAAGACGTCATATCAACCGAGTACTTGATAACAATATGCAATCTTAGTGGAGAGTTTGAGTTTCTGACTCCGTTTATTTGCCTTGTTGTTGATAACTTGATAATGATGGAACTAGTTCGAGTTGCTTAATCCTTAGTGAAGGAGGAGAGTGAGTTGCTGGTATTTACTAGTTAGTGTCGTACTAGTAGTGGGTTGCTGGTATGCACGAGTGTACGTACTAGTGTTGGGAAGACTGAAGAGTTCCCTATTACGATTGGAGTGCATCAAGGTTCCGCACTAAGCCCATTTCTTTTTGCCATCGTTATGGATGAACTAACAAGTTCACTTCAAGATGGTATACCATGGTGCATGTTGTTTGCAGATGATATTGTGTTGGTTGATGAGACGAAAGAAGGAGTGGAGAGGAAGTTGGAACTATGGAGACAAACTCTAGAAGCTAGAGGCTTTAAGTTGAGCCGAAGTAAGACAGAATATTTGGAGTGTAAGTTTAGTGGCCATAGGAGTAGGGAGGCAGGGACAATCACCCTAGATGGGAGAGTTGTTCAGGCCTCGGATTGCTTCCGGTATTTAGGATCTATTATCCAAACGGATGGAGAAGTAGATGGAGATGTTGCTCATAGGATTAGATCTGGTTGGTCGAAGTGGAAGAGTGCTACGGGTTTCCTTTGTGACCCCGGCATGCCTAATAGATTGAAGGGAAAATTCTACCGCACGACAATCAGACCAGCATTGTTATATGGTACGGAGTGTTGGGCAGCGAAACACTGTCACATCCATAAGATGTCGGTATGTTGAGATGGATGTGTGGTCATACGAGAAAGGATCGGGTGAGTAATGAAATAATTAAGACAAAAGTAGGGGTTACATCTATTGAGAATAAAATGAGAGAAAACCGACTAAGGTGGTTTGGCCATGTGAGACGTAGAGCGCTTGATGCGCCGGTTAGGAGGACCGAAGAGTGGCAAAGGGATGTAGTGGTGAGGGGTAGGGGAAGACCTAAGCAAACTTGGAGGAGGGTGATCGAGAGTGATATGAGTTTACTGGGAATTGAGGAAAATATGGTAGTGGGTAGGACGGAGTGGAGGGAGCGAATTTATGTCGCTGACACGACTTGATTTCACGGTTTTATATGATGGTTCATGTTAGCCGACCCCGAATTATTTCGGGACTAAGGCTTTGATGATGTTGTTGTCGTCGTCGTCGTCGTCGAGAGTTTGAGAATCTGTATTCTGTTGATGTTTTTGATGAACTAAGATGAAGAAAATTTGTTTCTGATAATCTGATGCACCACGACATGGATAGAACAAAGACGTTGATGGAATGGGATGGGACTTGGGAGTATGCCGTATGGAAATTGGAAAGTCACCATAATTGTAATATGTTTTGTAAGATTGCTATCATTTTGAAGATACTCATTGTGTCGAACTCAAATCATATATGCAATATATTGCCCCTTTTACCCATTCATACCATGTTTCTTTTACATGCTTCATACCTTCGCCGCCCTGAACTTGTCGTATTTTGTCACTTAACACCCTCTACTTAGCGGCCAACTTATCAGTCCTCTCAACTCAAAAATCGTCATGCATTTGGCCCTTTTTGTGCCCACATGACGTTGAGTATACCAGTTGAGGGAACTAATTAATGCCGTATAAGCACATAAAGTGGCACGAAGTGTTATATTTGTTGAGTTGAGGGGTTGATAGGTTGGCCATTAAATAGAGGGGGCTAAGTGACAAAATGGGACAAGTTTAGAAGGCGATGGAGATATTAAGCCTTCATATACATGCCTATATATCTTAAAACTTCTATTTCCACGCAAATGTGAACCTAAGTTAGGAAATAGTAAGATTGCTATCATTTTGAAGATGCTCAATGTATCAAACTCGAATCATATATGCAATATATTGCCACTTTTAACCGTGCCGTTCATACCATGTTTCATGTACTTGTCTAGATATCTTAGAACTTCTATTTTCACGTAAATGTGAGCTTTTTCTTCATTTTTAAGTTAGGAAATATTAAGATTGCTCTCATCCCGAAGCCGCTCAATTTGTCGAACTCGAAACATATATGCAATATATTGCCTCGTTTAACCATTCGTACAGTAAAACCTCTATAAATTAATAATGTTGGGACCATGGAATTTTATTAATTTATAGAGTTATTAATTAATCGATAAATTAATAATTATTAATTTATAGAGTGATTTTAATTCCTTTTTAAAATAAATTTTAAATTACTAATTTAAATAAAGTTTTTGTCTAAAATCAGTGAACAAATAAAATTAAATGTGCATTATATAAGTTAATTGAATTTGGAAGTTCATTGTATTTATGTTAAAAATATTTAATTTATCATAGTTAATAAATTACTATATAAATTTATATAGAATGTTGTTTCAAATCATACCAAAAATGAGGATGAAGCTGAGGATGATTCGGTACCTTGGAAATCAGTGACAAGAAAGGAAGCAATTATAGCATCATCCACCCTTTACAATTTTTTGTTACAATTTGACAATGATACACCGGAACTTTTGAATGCACTAAGAATAGTTAGAGATGGAATTCAATTAGATTTAAATTTCAAGAAAAAACAAAATACTATAGATTCATATTTCGCTAAATTATCCTAAGTATGTATATCTATATATATTTCACATATGTATTTGAGAAATTATTAATTTATAGAGGTAATAATACAATGTATTTATAAAGGGTTGTTCTAGAAAATTATTTATCTTATTAATTTATTAAAATTGATCATTTTTTGAACTGGCCCAAGTTGGGACCAGAAGAAATTATTATTTTAAAGAGTTTATGAGTATTAATTTATAGAGATTTTATTGTACCATGTTTCATATACATGTCTAGATATCTTAGAACTTCTATTTTCACGCAAATGTGAACCTTTTGTTCATTTTTAAGTTAGGAAATAGTAAGATTGCTAACATTTTGAAGATGCTCAATGTATCAAACCCAAATCATATATGCAATATATTACCTCGTTTAACCGTTCATATCATGTTTCATATACATGTCTAGATATCTTAGAACTTCTAATTTTACGCAAATCTGAACCTTTGTGAATTTTTAAGTTAGGAAATAGAAAAAGTGCTATCATTTTGAAGATGCTCAATGTGTCGAACTCGAATCATATATGCAATAATTTGCCTAGTTTAACCATTCATACCATGTTTCATATACATATCTAGATATCTTAGAACTTCTATTTTCACGCAAATGTGAACCGTTTGTTCATTTTTAAGTTAGGAAATAGTAAGATTGTTATCATTTTGAAGATGCTCAATGTGTCGAACTCGAATCATATATGCAATATATTGCCTCGTTTTAACCGTTCATACCATGTTTCATAATTGCAGGTAATGCCTGAGAACTACTGGTTTGGAAGAAGGCCTCCTTTCCCATTATGTAACAAGAAAATTAACATAGTTATCGGTGAGCCAATCGAATTCGACCTTCCTAAAATGAGACAAACAGCGATATCTATGTCCCGTAATTTGCATTTTAGCAGTAAAGGATGGCCTATTGTTTCACATTATGATCTGGATGAAGCAGCACAGAGGTGTTTCTACACATCAATTTCAGAAAAAATTCAAAATGTCATGGAAAGATTGAGATGTTTAGGTAGAAGTTTTTCAAAGTGAAAGACCCAAGTCTCGTGAAAATTCGATCATTTGGTTTAACTTTCACCCTCCTATACAGTTAGTTGAGAATATATTGTCATTTCGATAACTTTCAGCGCCGATAAAGATATCTTCCTGCTTTCTTGAGAGGTTTGTATCATCAGGAGGTTTTCGTATTTGATTGAGGAAGTAGTTTCGTACATTTTTTTTTTTTTATCCTTTGAAAATTCATTAATACTGATGTGGTGTTTGTTTGGAAGCTACATCAATAATTGGAGTTTCAGGCCATATATATGTAAACTCAGCTGGGATTGATATCGATATCGCAGGGTCTCTGCTTCCTCAGTTGTTGATTAGTTCTTTGAAATTGTAAGGCACATTCAGGTATCTCTATTTTATTTGATTTTTTCGGGTCTTCTCTGTTTTAGTTATTTTTGTTGGCTCGGGTCAATATGTTATGCTCGTGTTGATGTTTGTTGTTTCCTGTTTGCATTAATTGGTTGGTTCTGAAAAGGTATAACACCCAGTAAAACTCTGCTCGGAATGTATTGCTGTAAATTACACTCATGGCCTCTGAACGTTGCATCTACTTCCATTATGACCGAACATTATGGCCTTTGAATTTTACACTATTAACATAACGGCCCTTTTAACTGATCAATATAATTACTCCAATAGCAGGTAACCCTTCATTATATAACTGGTAGAAATAATAGTTTGAGCAACTTCAAGTCTTGAATTTTTTGGTTTTGAGGTCATTTAGACGTTTGATTAGAAGAGAGACACTTGTTATTTAGAGAGAAATATCCAAAAATTGTGATTTGGAAAATTTAAAATGGCGATTCCATGAGAAATATGGTTATAAACTATGTTACATGGACTCGGGAACTCGTGTCTGATACTGGTACAGATCCGAGTATCCAGCACGGCAAACTTGAAAATTTTGGATACGGGGATACCATCCTAAATTTGGACACGGGTGCGGGGATACTGGATTTTTTATTTTTGGTGAAGATTTTATACTATAGGAACAATTAGGGTTTAGGAGAGAAGAGGAAGAGTTAGAGAATTCAAGAGACTTACAAAGAGAATAATTGCTCTCTAAAAAGAATAACTGCTCTAAAAAAACACGGATTATCTGAACAACTTTATTTCTGATTATCGTTTGTTATTTTGATGTGATCAACGTTAAGAGGCCACTATGTCAGTAAAGTGTAAAGTTCAAGGTCATAAAGTTCGGTTTTGAAGTTTAAGGGTCATAATAAAAGTAAGTGTAAAGTCTAGGGTCATGGGTGTAATTTACCTAATGTATTATTTAGACTTTTTAACATTATAATATAACTACACGATGTGGTAGGAATATATTAAAAATTTAAATACAAGAGTTTTGTTTTGGCTGGTAGGGGTCAGTACTAGGTGTTAACAAGCCGAACTGAGACCGAACATAGATAGACTCGGCTCGAAAAT
This sequence comes from Euphorbia lathyris, assembly GCF_963576675.1. Lineage (NCBI taxonomy): Eukaryota > Viridiplantae > Streptophyta > Magnoliopsida > Malpighiales > Euphorbiaceae > Euphorbia > Euphorbia lathyris. The sequence goes on from NC_088919.1 coordinate 14,134,648, forward strand.
CAACAAGGTCGGACTCGAGTTCGAAGCTTGTCGAGCCTAAAATTGTAGGCTTGGCTTGAGCTCGAGAGGACCAAAAATAGGCTAAGCTCGAGTCTCGACTCGAAAAAAGCTCGTGAAAGCCTCGATTCGAATAGACTCAAGTTTATCTGTTTAAACATTTTGTTATTTAATCCAGCATTCTAACGAAGGAAATATCAAATTTAAACTTCATTTAACATATATTTACAAAAAATTTAAACGATGTGTTTGTAACATTAAAATTAATGAAATATATAGTAATTCAAAAGCAATCTAGTTTGATTGTAAGTTCTCGAGCCAAATCCAAAGAAGTCCAGGCTCGTTAGCTCGAGCCAAACTTGAATAGTTTGTAAATTACCTTGTTCCATTTATACCCATGGTCACCGACTTTTGAGCCGAGCCTAATAAAAGAAATACTAAATTTAAACTTTATACAACAAATTTAAACGATATAATTATAGCATTGAAAATGAATGAAATATGTATATAGTAACTAAAAAACAAGCGGGCTTGTTCGCGAGCTTTCGCGTTGAATCTAAGAAAATTCAGGCTTAGGCATTAACATGTTCGAGTTGATTCCAAACTTGAGCCGAACTTTGACTGGGCCGATCTTGAGTAGCTACTTTAGGTCATTAATGGCCCTAGTCAGTCAGGACCCTATTTCTTAGATTGCTTTTATAATTTTTTAAATTTGTGATTAAATTAAATATTTTAAGGCCTCATATAAATGTGTTTTACATATGTAAATATTTTTAAAATCTTCCCTATGTCTCCTAGCTACATGTTGGCTCTACCAAAGTAGACATGTTCACAAGCGTGTTGGCTCGCGTAGTCCGTCTAAATCCGTCTTTTATGACTTGGATTTGAATATATATATTTAATAATTAGTTCGGTTTGATTCGAATCTGCTCTAATTTGCTATGTAGAATAGATTGAGCTTATCTATTTTAAAAGCCCGAGCCCAATATGGTCTTATATTATAAACATTTCATATATGTATTTCTTACCTTTATTTTACTTTGTTAAATATATTTTTATTATATAAAATCATTTTTGTTGCATTTTATTATTTATATTTGGGTTGATACATATATATGTTATTGTATTTGTCCGTGTTGTCACATATGCCCCTAAATCAAATTAACAGCTAAACAAGTTTACCGCTCAAATAAGGGTATATTTATCTATTGTTAACAATTACAATGATACATTTGGGTGGTTATTTGATATATGAGCATTTGTGACAAAATAGACAAATACAATGACATATATGGATATTAACCTTTTATATTTATAGATTAATTTTAATTAATTTTTTTATATGAATATATATTAGTCGGGCAGATTAAGTGGAACTTGGGAATTAGTTCTCTTACTTTAATTTATCCCTGTTTGAACCCGATGTAAATATAATGTCGATTGGGATTGGGATGAGTTGTGTTCAGACAAGATAATTTAGTATAAAAATCGGTCAGGGTAGCCCATGAATAGGTCTACTACCAAGTGTTGTTAAAATGTTTGAACTCTCTCTTCTCTTTGCAGTGTTCAAATGAGATTAAAATCATCGTAAAGCTATCTAACAATGATCGATTAAATTCATTTGGTCAGTCAGAGTACATGTTAACTAAGGATGGAAATGGGACGAGGATTCTCAGTCCCCATCGTATTCCCCGCCCCCCAAGGATCCCCGCGCCGTTAATCCCATCGGGGGATCCCCGATTATTCTCCTTAATAATTGATTTTCTTGGATAATTTAAGTACATTTTAATTAGGTAATTGGTTGTTTTCAACTTTTAGTTTTTTGTGATTTGGAAAATTTAAGAATGATTGTTAATACTTGTATTATTAGCCATTGTTCCTTGAACGTTTTTTTTACTGTTTTTTAAAACATAAACGGTGATTTCCGGCGGAGAATAGGAAATGGGGAATGTGGATAACTTTTTTAGAACATCGATAGACAGGAAATGGGGATCCCCGTGGGGGATGGGGATGTGGATAAGTTTTTTCCTATTTAGTTCGTGGGTAGACTTGTTCATGGGTCAGGCTAGGTCTAACGGGTTTTTATTTAAAAATGCTTAGTCTAGGCCCAGTCTAGCCCACTGTTAATTTAGCAGGACTAGATTTGGGTTTAAAAATCAAATCACAAGCCCAGTCCATATAAACCCACCTAAATATATATATTATAATTTTTACAAATAAAAAATAAAATTTATATTTAAAAATAAATATTAATATTTAAATATTTAAATTTATTAATTAATATTAATAGGCTGGCCAGTCCATGCTATTTTGTAAATCCCAAGTCCGTCTAAGATATAGGCAGGCTTTAGCGAGCCTGGATCGGTTGGACCTAAAGATAAAAAAAAAATTTGTCTAAGTCCAGGGGACACGGGCCTGGTCGACTACTCGCGGGGATGGGGAATCCCCAACTAGTCGGGGAACGGGGATGGGAGATGCACTCTCTACCCCGTCCTGTCCTGTCCCGTCCTGTTTACATTCCTAATGTTAACATTAATGTTTCTTCTCGATATACAATTTAACACAAATGATTAATTCATTAATTAGGGGTCAAATAAAAAGTAGGGACTCAATTAATAATTCCATAAAAGTATAAGGGCTAAAAATAGTATTTTCCCTTCTTCTTCCTAGTGCGAACATCTGTATTGAAAAGGACAGAATAGAAAGTGAAAGATTGCCAATAAGCAGTTAGTTGTTTTAATGCAAATCACGAGCAATGCACACATTGATTTTATTTGGTAGCAAACTTGCTATCTTTGTTTTATTAAAATTAATGTCATTAAAATACCTTATTTGGGCTAATGAATTTTGTGACCTAGACATTTATACTTTAAAAAAAATTCATCAAAAAATATAATAGAAAAATAAATTTAGAAAAAAGTGAAGAAAAATAAAGTCCAATATTTTTGAAAAATATTGTGTAAGAGAAAATTCTGTATTGGAAAATAATGAGGAAGTTGGATCTTCGGAGTTGATCGGGTATATGAGGCGAGGTTGCTGCTATTCCGATTGTCGAACCTGTGTTGGGGGAGGTTTCCTGTGAACTCTGATGCTAAAGTAAGTAGCAGTATAAGAGTAGATAGATAAAGTAGAGTGGAGAGAGAGGATCTCATACTTAAGGAATATTTTATAAAAACATTATTTATATGTGGATTAATGTCACCCTTCTGGTCTCGAAAATTTACATGAACCGTCTGATTTGGAGAAAGAAATATTTCCTAATGATGCGAATGGTACTCTTCAGCCACGTGGAAGAATCTCTGGCGTTTGTTCCAGTAATCGTACGGTTAAGAATGAACCATTGGATCAAGTTAAACGGTTGCGCAAATGACAGAGGATAAATGTCAAAGGGCATCGTTTGACATTTTAGAGGTTCAAAGGCCACAGACCCTATGAAACGATGACATCGGGTAGCACGCTTGTTGTATGGCAGGTGCACCACTTGACGACATAACAGTTTGAATTTGGCAGAGTCAATCGAAGGTTAAGAGGCGTTTAGTGCCTCATTAGGACAAACTCCTAGAATGACGATGACTACCTTTGGTTGCTATTATAAATGGGAAACATAAATGGTCAATACGGGATATGTAAATACAATAATTGTCAATACTTTAATTATCTTTAATTATCTTTCAACCTTTGTTAACTTATACGAATATCATGTAACTATTGTTTATTTACGTCCAAATCCAATACTTTTGGCCTTATGGTTTTACGGTTTTAAAATATGTCTTTATATATTGGATACAAACCCTACTAATAAGCATGAATCACTCTCTCTATACTTCCGATAGACGATTCAATTACTCTCGTCGGTATTTTTTACGGTCGCTCTTTTTTCAGAATTTCTCCGTCGTTTCGACTACCACAATAGTGTGCTCTATTGGTTCTCTTTCCTGTAATGTAGTCACTATCTGAGCCACATAAGACGTTTTTTTCCTAATAGCTACTCCAACGCGGTTCATTTCGAACTTAATTATTACACTGAATTTGCAAATCTAACAAACCATGTACTTTACCCATAAATTTATATATTAAAGATTCAATAATAAAAAGGAAAAATAATAAAAATAAATTTTGTGGTTTGACCGATTTGTAAAAACAATTCGCGTGGTTTAAAAGTTTGCAGATATAGATATTTGCTTTTTGTAGTTTACAAACCCCCCGTCATTCTTTCAAAAATTGTTTTCACGACTATTTACCAAAAATGAGCAATTGAGAAGACTAACTTTGTAAATTATCCAAACTTCAATGTCTAACTTTGCAAATTAACTAAATCACAAGTACTGTTTGACCGAAAAATTGACTAACATATCTTTTAACTGCAAAGTTTAGTAGTATATAATTTACAAACTTTTAAACTATACGGATTATTTTTGCAAATTGGATAAAACAAAAGGTTTATTTTTTTATTTTTTTTTTACTTTTTCTTAATAAAAAGCATATAAACAATTGAAAAACTATAGAAAAATAATTTTGCCCATGATATCATACCAATTCCCCATATGTAATATAATATCTTTCCTTGGTAAAATACTTCGCCGGCGCCGGCTGGCCGGCAATCCAGCAAATGGTTTAAAATGGTCCCCACCCATGAAACGTGTAAAATAAATATTTTTTATTCAACAAAAAAAAACAATTAATTTTATAATTTAATTTTAAATAGAATTACAACTTCCAAGTGGTACGGACAAATATGGGTCTCATGGAAAATTTCCTTTTATCATATAGAATGACTGATTCTCTGCAATTTTCTGACAAAGCTAACAAAGTAAACAAATTCATATTAAAAAAACTTTAATTAGCTCCATCTTCCATGCTGAAAAAATAAGTTCCCTTTTTCTTATCCAATATGTCAAATTACAATTAAAGGACTATATATCAATCTTTTGGGATATATTACTGTAACGACCGAGTAGAAAGCCTAAGCAATGATTGGTCCTAAAGGATGGAGATAGAAACAAAAATAAATTAAATCTCACATCCGAAATGGAGAGGAAATGAGTGAGGCTATACATGTAAACGTGTTCTAAAGCCGTGAGGCCCAAACTGTTGGATTTGGGCCAAAGTGGACAACATCTACACAGTATTGGGTCGGAATGTTACAATTATATACATGGTGTACAACCTTCAATTTTGTATACAAAACTGTACAATATTTTGGTGACCTCCCACTAAAGTGTACAGTCAGTAATTATGATTGGTCAACACGAAGTCAATGTGCCACGTCAGTAATTTAACCTCCCTAAAAGTCAAAATTGACGATGTGGTATGTTGACCGGTCAATTTTGACTTATAGGGAGGTTGAATTGCTGACGTGGTGCGCTGACCGGTTACTCTTTAATGGGAAGTCATCAAAAGGTTGTATAGTTTTGTGTGCAAAATTAAAGGTTATACACCAAATTGTAAAAAAATGACAAATGTTGTACACCATGTATATAATTTACCTTATTTTTTTTCCTATTGATGTCTTCAAACTCCGATAGAAGCTTGATAGACTGCCTCTAGGATACTTGAGAAGCTATTAGCAAATTGTCAAAGAGATGTTGGAGTACGACGTCCCTACCCATATGTTTAAGTCAATGAAGATACTAAATGACTAGAAAGTAAAGTGAAAGAAGAAGTTGTTGTGTACCTTATAATCTTTGAGTTTACTATTTATAGAGACCGAAAGGGGTGTCTCATATTTGAGTAGCCTTTCATGTGGCAATATTGCATTAGCCCACATGTTTATGTGCTTTTGAGTCTGTTTCCTCACCCTGTAAGTTTCGACGTGTTTAAGGAATAGGAACATATATTCCAGATCCGTCATTATGATTGGAACATGTCTCCTCGACGGTTATGCCTTTTGAGTAAAGATTTCCTTATTGGTCCACGTGCAATTACCTTTTAACTACTTTTTTTTCTAATAGATGTAATATCAGATGTCCCTCGTTAAAATCCTTTATCTAAAGTCCTTTAGGACTTCTTTTGTTTTTTTGGACTCCTTGTATGCAAATGATGAACCCTGAAATATTTTGAGCCTATTTTTTTTACCACATGGAAATGTTTGTAATTTCCTAAGGATATTTTATCTTCTGTCGTTTTATAGAGGTAATTATTACCTATTTATCGTTCTTTGAGATTACCCTAAGAATAGGTTATTATACTAACATGTCTCCCTTTGGGTTCCCCCGACTTTTAGTTATAAATTTTGAAGAAATCTCTCTAGTTGTTTCTTCTCGAATCGTCTTCTTCTCTATTCCTCTTCATTCCTCTAAGTTCCTTTTATAATTTTTATAGGAGATTTAGTTTGCAAGAATTAAAAAAACGGTGATAATTACTTTTTTCTCCATAATATTCCCTATTGTCATCAACTTGTTTTCCTCTTAGTTTGATTCCTTGTGTACCTTGTCATTTTATTCCTCGACATAATTAGTAGGAAGCTTATTGTCTTCATAAAAAATGAAACTATAGCCTACAAAAATCAACTCCTTGAAAGTCCTAAGTGGGTATGTGTAACACTTTTGCTTTAGAGGTTTGCAAGTTGTGCCTTTTTCGATGGCATATATGGCAACCTCTAAATTTAAAGATTTGACAAAAACGGCCATTTGATGAAACCTCATAAGGTAATCTCGAACATGATATATAACATATTGTCGAACATTATGAATGTTAGTACTTATTCTCTGAGGTTTTATTGCTCCCGTGAATCGAGCTAAAAAAATAGATCTTTAAAATACTAAAATGAATTTATAGATCTCGTTGATAACTCCATGTAGCATGCTTGAGCCACCTCTAGTAAGGTGGTAGGTAAAATCTTACACATCATAATGCCCTCCTAAGCATACAAATTCATTATACTCATGAAAACCGCATAATGTTCATTTAGATCTTCTACACTAGAATAATGAGGGAGACGAGGATTTTCTATTGAGGCTGAAAAAGAGTGTCAATAATGTATTGCGATAGGGAAGTGTGAGATGGTATCTAGTAGCCCACCATTCCATCGAGCACTTTTTTATCCAGAAAATGTTGGAATAATACTTCTCAATATTCTTTCGTCGAATTTTTTAGCTTTGTCCTAAAGATTGGCATCATTTAATACTTGTTTTTATTTCCTTCACCGAGTGCTGTATTCCTTAGGCAAAGTATTATCATTGAGACTCTAATCATGGCTTTTAGTCATATCCCTTCCCCTTTGCTTCTCCTGCTCAGGGAGGATGTCTTTTCTTTTGTTGGGCAAGCATATAACTGTTGATTTTCTTATTGTACTTGTAATTGAGTTTGTGGCATCTAGACTTGAGTCTCTTGCATTTTTTATAATCTGAAGAAAAACATCACATTATAATATGTCATGGAGTTTCGGGTTCTATCGGGATTCTTAGCCATATCATCCTCGATTTCATGGATTTTGAGGTCTTGCTCATTGTTGTTTGATATTCTTTCTTCTCCCCCCTAGTGTGGGGTCGACTATATTATTTGAGTCCTCATATCAAGGAATGGATTTCTTTCAACTAGTAACTATGTACAACTGTTTGTCCATGCTTTTAAAAAATGTCTCGAGTTGTTTGGATTGAGAATTTAGAGGTCTTACAATGGCATTCGTGCTCACCACATCAAATGTTGGGTATTATCCAACTGTCGAGTTGACTTTTTTGACTGCTTGTTGACCTGCATTAGAGTTGACCTTATGAGTGCACTCTGATGCCAAAATCAGTAACTAGTAAGAATAAAAAAAAAGTGGAATCGCATATAATAAAAATAAAGATAAAGTAGACTTTACCCATTTTTAAGCTTCTACGAGTGTGTTTGCACTAAAAACAAAGTTTCCCTAATGCACATCCTGATATACACTTTGCATGAGAGAAATTTTTCCTTTTAGAAAACTTTTACTTAAAACTGTTTAGGAAACTTTTTCTTTTAAAAAACTTTTTATTTTAAGAAACTTTTTTTTTATGTTTTCTTAGTACACTGTTCACTTTGAAATTTTTTAGAGTGAATCTCAGTTTCCCTAGGGAAACATCTTAAAGGAAACTAGGGGAAATTCTTAAAGTGCACCTCAGGGGAAATCTACTTCCTAAAATGAACCTCAAGAGAAACCTACTTCCGAGAGTGAACCTTAGGGGACACTTGAGGTAAACCTAGGGGAACCAGGAGGTAATTTAATTTTTAATGTGTATTTTGTGAGCCAATTAAAAAGCAGAAAAATTAGAAGGTGTCAAAATCAATCCATCGTGGAAGGCAAAGTGGAGAAGTTACTGAAGACATGATCTAAAGGTGGAGAACGTGACTTAGTAGAAGAAACAGGAAGTTGCCACCAACATCTATAAAATGAAGAAATCATGACGAAAAGGACAACTCAACACACACTCGAGCAAAGCTCTAATAATTTCTCTCGACTTTGGTATTTTTAGAATTCTCAGTTATTTCCTTAGTCTTAATTTTCAAGTTCAAAATTTGCTCATTTTCGCAGTACAATTTTATTTTTGTTCTTTAATCATTTTTGTAAGGTTGGTATCGTTTTGACAATTGAATCCTTTAGAATTTTACATTCTCTTCATTTCTTACAATCGTTTGGTACTCAAAAGTAAAAAAATGCACTCAAATCAATTTTGTAAGTTGAGAACACTATATTTCGCTAGCATGCTCGATGGCATGTAAACCTTCATCCCTCATGGCTTGTCTGAGATCTCCTTTGATAAGATTCAACATCTCTTCCTTCAACGAAAGATCCTTTGGTTTTTGCTTCGGCAGCTTTGAATTATGATAATCAGGAGATTTGAATTCCCCTGAACCTCCTCTTTGTGAGTTGTACTGCCGAACCAAAGATTCGGGAGAATCTCGATGATAATGCCTTCGTCTCTTTGGAGACCTCGAATCTCTTCTTCCAACTGTTAACCTTAGTTTTACTAGAGAAGGTGAATTTTGGTACCTTCGGTATTGAGGACTATTCGGTTTTCTCTGGACCTGCCCCTCTTTCTCTCTGGCTGAGACTCCATTGAAGGATCCCTCTTCATAGGACATATTTTTATGTTGTGAGTAGTGCAAGCAACGGAGCTTCCTCCTTCATCATGCATGCCAGCCTTTCTTGCCTCCAATAGCTCTAACCGCATTGTTTCCATCTGCAAAGCATGCTCAGCTCTTAAAATATTCATTGACTACTAAATAGAGCCCATGTTGTAAATGAGTTGTTTCGTAAGACCATCCATGAAACAACATTGCTCATGATCCAAAGACCCCAAACAGGCTTGAATTTGTTGATCCAAGGCCGGCGTAACAAAAAGAGGCGGAATCAGATGATTGCTAGAGTCCAGTAAGCCACGTTTATGTGTAGCTGAAGAACCAGGAACATCCTCCATCCTATGGCTGGATGGAACCGAAGAATGGACAATAGGTTGAGTAATTTGCGGAGCAACCTGTTGAAGAACAGGCTCAGTTGTTGGATGAACAACAGACGAGTGAACATAGACCATTCTGAAACGAGATATACTCCACCTTCACCGCATCAAATGATATCGGAATATCCTTTACTTGTTGATGACAAACTTCTGATAACCTGAAAGGAAGAAAAACCGTCAAACAGGGGGCCGGTGACCGGTAGACCCTCTCCGATGCCTAAATCAGTATGGAGAATATGTAATTTAGGAGGAATGTAGTAATGTAAAAGTTGAGAGAATTGTGTACATGTCTTCCTGATTTTCGTGCTATTTATAGACATTTGTGTTTGTGCCTAGTTACACGTGTTACTCTTTGATTGGTCCAGAAGCTATATTTTCGTAATAAAGTGAATTGAGCGTGTAATTTGGAATCTGAAGCTCTTTCCTTACTATCACTTCCGGAAAGGCTCTTCACGACTCAATGGGCTGACCAAATATATGAAATAGTAGACTTGGGCTTGTATGTCTAAGTTCATTCTCATATTTCATACTGTATCAGGACGCAATCACAATGCCGTCAAAGAAAAATGATAAGAACAACAAAGATCATGTAATAGCCATCTGTGAATAATTTATAATTTCTATACATTATGTTGTCTTGTTCTTGTACTACAATATATTAACTGATATGGTAAATAATAAACATTTGGATCGCGGGTGGTTCTAAAGGGCCCATGGCCTACTTTTGGGCCGACCCATCTAAGGTCCCCAAAAGGTGTTTTAAAGAAATAAGGCTTCGGACCTCAGATACACGCTAAAGCCATTGAGGTAGGGATTTTAGGTTCCGCACCAATATGATGATGACACGTGTATCTAGGTTTAAGCTCAAATGTCTATAAATAGGAGTTTAATTCAAAAAGAAAGGTACTCAATTTTATACATTCAAACTTCTTGTTTATTCTCCAAGCTTGGTATTCCCATACTATTTTAAGCATCGGTGAGAGTTCGCCGATCTCCGACCCCTTATCTAACTGTGTTTTGTTTTACAGGTCATGAGGTGCTATATTCTGATATTCCGATATCATTAACAATTAAATTACTACCAAACTAATTTGTTTACCATTGTTTGGTACAATACAAATAAAATTACTTTTCAAAAACAATACCGACAAATTTAGATTTTATCGTTTCAAACATTTGAGTGATTTTTGGTGGATTGTTTCTAAACTTCTAAGCAATGATTTATATATCACTATGATTGGAAGCTGAAATTTGATAATAATACAGAAAAAGCTGATTTATTAACCATCAGCAAAAAGAAAATTTACTTTAGGCCAAAAGAAAAAAATTACATTTTCAAAAAAAAAAAAAACATTACTCCATTTTTTCAAAAAATAAAAGTTTAATACATCATTTGCGCTCTGAACTTGAACTTGTCCAAAAAACTTGATTGACTCTCTGAATTTTCAAAATATCCTGATAGTCCCCTCAATTTGCATAACATGTTTAGTTAGTCCCCTGAACTTGCGTAAAATGTAATCAATTGATCACTCGGCCGCAAAAAAAGTAAGTTAAATGCGGAAGATGTATTCCACGCATCATAGAATGTTATTACATAATTCAAAAATAGATTAAAAATGAAGTTATTGCTTGCTCAACTATACAACGTGTCTTCTCTAATATTAGAACCGTATACTCCGATTTTGGTCGTTTTACTTTTTTTAAGAGTCGTGTAATACATCTTTCGTATTTAACTTACTTTTTTTTGCAACCGAGTGATCAATTGATTACATTTTGCGCAAGTCTAGAGGGCTAATTGATATTTTATGCAAGTTAAGGGAGCTACTGTGACACTTTAAAAGTTCAAAGGGCCAATCAAACTTTTTGAACAAGTTCAGGGGCAAATGATGTATTAAGCCAAAAATAAATGTGGCAGTTATTTAAAATGATTTTAGATAAAATAATGGTCAAGAATTCAGATTTGATTTGAGAAATACATATATTCTTATTGATATTGCAGTTATTTCAGATCACTGTTAAAAAAACAAGGCGGTCTAGACTATTTAGGCACTCGAAATCGAAAATTCATTTTGATTTTTTCCGATTAATCCTTTTAGGCTTTTGTTTTTTTGGACCCTAGGAAATTTTGAGCCGTATAGACTCCGTCTCGGATGAGTAAAAAGTCTAAAAATCGATAACCGAACCGAAATTTTTATTTAGTTCAGTTGTCAAATTTTCCTTGTTCGGTATTTGGTTATCAATTCGGTTGTTCCGAAAAATACCGGTTTAACCAAAAACCGAACCAAATCTATTTTTAAATAAAAAACTATAATTTTACTTATATTTCAATTTGTACAAAAAGCCAAAATTTTAGTTTTAAATATTATTGAATTAATTTATAATATGCGAGGTATTTAGTTAATTAATTTTGAAATTGCAATTCCCAAATTAACAAAACTCAAATTTCATCATTTTTATTAAATATTTAAATTAAAAATATAAAATTACGGTTATTGGGTTGGTAACCGAAATGAACCGCAATTTTTCAGTTCAATCAAATTCGGTTATTTTAGTTATTTGGTAATATTCGGTTTTTAAAATTGTACAAACATCAACCGAACCTATGTATAATTCATGCGATGATGAACAAAAATATTTTTATTGTAAATTTATTTTTTGCTTTATTATAATTCATGCGTTGTTTCAATGATATTATTGTTGAAATATTAACATTAATGTTTGCACTTTTTTTTTTGAAACCTATGTTCGCACATTTTTTAAGATATATGTTATCAATATACGTGTTTTTCTATATTAAATAATTTTATATTATTATTTTTATATAGTACAATACATATTTTAATTGAATTTATATAATAATTTGTTAATTCATAAATAAAAAATATAAAAATACAAATTTGATTAATCTCTGATTAATTCCGATTAATCCTCAAGGGTCATATCCGCTCAACTAGTGTCTAACGTTTTTTTTACAACATTCTCTCAGATTTATTTTGTGGACATACAAACAGTTTTTTTTTATAAATATTTTAATTTTCACTCCTTTCAATAATCTAATGAAAGTTTATTATGTTTCGATAAAGTAATATATTTTGATATTATACGGATAAAATCGCATTAACGTTTTCCGATCATACTCTGTAACGAAATTGCTAATATGGATGTTTACTGAAGTCATCCATTTCACGTCAATGCTACAAAATTTCACTTAAACTAAGACCATCTCCAACCCAATATCAAATTGATATTGGGAAGGATATTTGATCATGGTTGGCTCTCCAACCATCATCAAACCGTATTCTCATTTTGATGAATGAAGTTTTTCTTCATCAAATTTGATGTTGTTGAAACACCTTTCCACGTGATTTTGATTTGACAAAATTATTTAAGTTAATCCCATGATTAAGACAATTAAATTTAAGTGCTTTGATTTAATTGTACTAATGTGTTTGTTCAATGTTGAGTATATGTACTAATGAGAACAAGAACTAAGTGTTCAATAAGAAAGACAGAACGAAGTCAGCATGAGCAAAGATACACAGCAGAAGCTGAGTAGAATGTATCTCAGCATCATAAGAGAAAAGTCTTCTACAGAATAATGCTTAAAGGCAAAGCCGACCGAAGAAGCTGAGTAGAACGTAACTCAGCCTCGTCAAAGGAAATCTTACAGGCAAGGCCAAACAATCAAGCTGAGTGTTCGTCAGGACAGCACCAATGATCCGTTGACTAAAAGACAAGGCCCGACAAAGGTCTGTACCAATTCAGAAGCCTCGGAATTACACCAAGAGACCTTTTCGAGACGCATGGATCAACTGGCGTTTGGCAAGAAGACAAACCTGGCGCTAGAAGACGAAACCTGATGCTAGAAGATGAAACTGGCAAGCTTGACGCCTGCTAAATTCGGACGACAGGATTGGCCTGCGATTCTGAATGCTGACCAATGAATGACGAAAGAAGACCATTTGAATTCAATGGATATGTCCGAATTCAAATCATTGAAGCTTCAGAAATTGCTATAAAAGGACAAGTTCATCGCTCGGATCCTTAGCCGAATTGCAAAAAGAAAAGACAAGCAAGATCTTCACTAAGTTAAAAGATCCAAAAGAGAAGCTGTCTGATTATAAAAAGCAAGTTTCTTACACCCAATTCCAATCATTGTGTAAAAGTCTAGAGTGAATCTGTATTCATCTAAAGTGTTCTTCATTTAGAGAGAACAACCTTGTATCAACTGTAAAGGTTAGAAGAGAGAAGCTGAGTACTCGGTTTTAGTACTCAGCGGTAGAGAAAATCTGAGTGTTCGGTTATAGCGCTCAGTAGGATTGAGTAGACGAATAGAGGACGGTACTCTTGCATACTCAATTGCTTTGTAAACGGTTTGTGCTCTACGATTAAAGAGCTCAGTAGTGGATTGAAAAAGCCCGGAGGAATTCTAGGGACTAGATGTAGGCGGTGAGGCCGAACCAGGATAAGTCTGCTGAGTAATCTCTAACCCCTCTCTTGATATATATATGTATGTGTTGCTTGCTTAAACTACTCAGTATATAATCTGTAAAAGCCGACGCTGAGTAATCAGAGTGCTGAGTTGGAAACTGACCTAAGTGTTATTTCCCAACTCACAAGTGAAACAGTTCTAGTCAGCTTCTGACTAAAGCTGTCTTACATCACGCTCAGCCTTGCTGACCTGAAACTGAGTAAAGTTATTTAAAGGATTAAATTAAGTCAGCATAATTAAGCGAAAAAGTTACATTAGTTCCTAACCCCCCTTGGAACTAATCCTATTACATTACATGGGACCAACAGATGTTACATCAAAATTTTTGATGCAACATCAAATAATATTTTATTGTTATTTTCTTAATTTTTTATGTACTTTTTTTAATATATAAATATAGTTATAGTATATCAAAACAGATAGAGAAAATAAAAAAGATACGGTTTGATGTAGCAAAATTGATGAAACCGGTTCTCTTTCTCTCTAACATAATATATTCATATTTAATTTTTAGGGTTAAATAGAGCATCCAAGCTGTATGAATGAATTGATTAAACGTTCTTATCAACCATTCATGTGAAAGTATAATTGGAAAATGTTCAATATAACTTTATATTGTAATATAAAAATGTGTTATTTTATTTTAATAAAATAAAATTATGTGAAGTTATTGGATCATTGCTAAATAGTGTAATTTACTGAATAGCTTAGCCACAATCCAAATTGTACCTACTATTATTATTATTAGAGTTTGGATTCACTTTCAAAAAAGTCACTAAATACCGGGGTGTTTATTTACTTCTTTTCCTTTCTGTTAGAATTTTCATATTAAAAACGAAAATTTTACGTGTTTGGTTAAAGATTTACTGTTTGCATTATATATATATATATATATATATATATATATATATATAAATTAGTTTTTTTTCTCAAAAGTATGGAAACCTTGCTTTTTTTAAAAGCACGTTTTTCCAACAACAAATTGTAATAGGAATAACAAACAACAAACCAAAGAAACCTTTCACTTTATTTTAATAAAATAATTGAACTTTTATTTTTATTTCAATAAACTATTCCAACAAATCCAAACAGACAAATTATTAGAATAATAACGTGACAACAATGTTGAATAACTTACTTTTACTTGTATCTTTTTTTTTTATCTCAAATGGAACATAAAACAAACAGAGCAAAGGAAATAGGAAAAAAAACTAAAACACAATAGAATAACAGAGCAGAGATGGGCTTGGCTCCTAACTTTGTTCTCCTATGACGAATCGACTGCCGTAGACCCCTATGTAGTCATCTTGGATTAACCCTCTCAAGCCGATCGGAACGTCCGTTAACAAATTAATTCCTTTCGTATCAGTCAAGGCTGCCTTAGCGAGCCAATTTGCACATCAATTTGCTTCTTTATAAATATGTTGGAATTTCAGAGCAACTTCTCTTTTACACTCCATGATGTTCATGACTAGTATTCTATGTGGACGATGTCAAACTTCTTCCCTTGTACCATTCACGATGCGGGTAGCTTCTATGCAATCTGATTCTAACCGGATGCAATTTTCAATATAGCAATTCCATATAGCTCTGATCCAAAGCTATCTCCATTCCCTATGGTATGCTTGAATCCTAAAATCCAGTACCCATTCTCATCCCTTAACAAGCCCCTCGCCGCAATAGATTTTGTTAAGGTGCAACATGAGCCATCTGTGTTTAGTTTAATCCATGGAGCCAAAGGCTTTTTATAGTGCACGAAAACCGGTTGCCGTTTGCAAATTGAGGTTACTACAGTATCAACTGTAGCATTAAAGGCCATTAAGGCAAATGTCTTAATTCTAATAATGGAGTTACCATCTATAACATGTGATCTCTCAAAACCGCTAGTGTTTCACCGCTTCCATAAAAATAAATAACCATAACGATAATAACGACTTCTTCTTCATAATAACCATGATGACTTCTTCGTTATATTTTTTACTTATATCATAATAACTATAACCACTTCTTTAAAAAAAAACCATAGCGACAACAAAAATAATGACAAAAAATACGTTTTTAACTCTCATATGATAGTTTCAAATTTCAAATTGTTGAATTAAGTAATGCAAAATATAATTTTATTTTTATTTTTTGGCATTATGTTATACATAGTAATTAATTATTTCCAACGTAATGGTCACGTAACTATATGAGTGATTTTTTTATATAAAATGATTAATTGTTTCAAAAAAATATATAAAATGATTAAAATGATTTTAGTAAAATGATTTTATTGAAAGAAAAATAAATCTAGTGGCCTTTTTAAAAATCAAGTTAAACTATAATGATCATATATGCAAATTACCAATTAGGTATGTATACAATTATCAGAATTTATAATCAATCTCAATCAACCCATAATTCAAAAATCTACCGTTACATATAAATGGATAAAATTAATTAACAAAGACTAAAATATTCTAATTATTTCGAATTTAAAAGGACTTTCCTAAAATAATAAATAAATTAAGATGTCGAAATGAAAATTTGCTGAAAAAGCAATTTGAAATTTGAAGTACTCCCGATGATTTGATATACGGCAGAAAAAAAAAGAGAGAAAGAGAAAGTCGTCAGCCATTTATATCACTCTCGTGATTCTTACCAGCATTTCTCTCTTTTTCTTCCGATGAACATATAGCCACCACCACCAACACTTCTCTGTCTTCATAATCAGCTCAGATCTCTCAATTTCTACTACTCAGTCAGGTGTTGTTTTCATTTTCAATGCATTTATGTTTCTTATCGGTTCGTATTCCCGCGCTGTTTTCCTCTATTATTGCTTAGGTCGATCTCTGGATTGTATTGTACTCTCTGTTTTTACTTCAATGTCGATCTATTGTTCTTTTTAACTGCCTTTTTGCTGTGTTCTTTCAGTTTAGATAGATCTCTACTCTTTTTCTTGCATTTTCCCCCAATTCTGGTTTGAAAAGCTAATATTATTGTCTCCATTATTATTTCCTTTTTCTCATTAGTACTCGATTAGTAATATTATTGTGTAAATATGCGTGTTGTTGCCTGGAATTTAGTAGTTCTGAGCAGATGTTAGTTTTTCTTTTTCAATGAATCCATGGAGAATAGTTGTGGCAGCTAAATGATGTTTTTCTGGAAAAGAAACAAAAATTTACTATTTGAAATGTGACGTTTTCAGTGAATTGGTCAACTTGAGTGAAATACAAGTTGATTTGCAGCAATCTATGGCACTCTCTGTTTTCACTTCAATGTCGATCTATTGTTCTTTTTAACTGCCTTTTTGCTGCGTTCTTTCAGTTTAGATAGATCTCTACTCTTTTTCTTGCATTTTCCCCCAATTCTGGTTTGAAAAGCTACTATTATTGTCTCCATTATTTTTGTTTCTCATTAGTGCTCGATTAGTAATATTATTGTGTAAATATGCGTGTTGTTGCCTGGAATTTAGTAGTTCTGAGTAGATGTTTATTTTTCTTTTTCAATGAATCCATGGAGAATAGCTGTGGCAGCTAAATGATGTTTTTCTGGAAAAGAAACAAAAAGTTACTATTTGAAATGTGACGTTTTCAGTGAATTGGTCAACTTGAGTGAAATACAAGTTGATTTGCAGCAATCTATGGCACTCTCTGTTTTCACTTCAATGTCGATCTATTGTTCTTTTTAACTGCCTTTTTGCTGCGTTCTTTCAGTTTAGATAGATCTCTACTCTTTTTCTTGCATTTTCCCCCAATTCTGGTTTGAAAAGCTACTATTATTGTCTCCATTATTTTTGTTTCTCATTAGTGCTCGATTAGTAATATTATTGTGTAAATATGCGTGTTGTTGCCTGGAATTTAGTAGTTCTGAGTAGATGTTTATTTTTCTTTTTCAATGAATCCATGGAGAATAGCTGTGGCAGCTAAATGATGTTTTTCTGGAAAAGAAACAAAAAGTTACTATTTGAAATGTGACGTTTTCAGTGAATTGGTCAACTTGAGTGAAATACAAGTTGATTTGCAGCAATCTATGGCACTCTCTGTTTTCACTTCAATGTTGATCTATTGTTCTTTTTAACTGCCTTTTTGCTTTTTATTTGGTGTTCTTTCAGTTTAGATAGATCTCTACTCTTTTTCTTGCATTTTCCCCAATTCTGGTTTGAAAAGCTAATATTATTGTCTCCATCAACTTAAGTGAAATACAATTTGGTTTGCAGCAATCTATGGCACAAAGCGTACGGACAAGTGTGTCTTCTTTTAGTTCGAGCTATGGAAATGAAGACAATCTTTTCCATACTTCTTCTTCCATTTCTAATGGGGATGGATATGACAGTGATGGCTCCAATTTTGCAACACCGTAAGTCTAATAAGTCGTTGTTTAGGCTTCTTCATTATCTCTATCGCTTGCTATGCTGTGATTTAAATAAGAGGATATGGTAGTTTAGGCTTCTTTTTCTGTATGATTTAAAGTTCATCCAAAATTTTTTTGAAGAAGAAAAAGCTGGAATCAAGTGGGTTACAATGTCAAATAACCAAGTAAATATTGTCAGTAGTGTTGAAAATAGATTATAAAGTTACTTTTGTTTTTTGGTTTTTAGCACACATGCGGTGCTTTCAGCCTCTGTTCCTGCAGAACTTGCCGGGGCAATACCATTGATTGATAAGTTTCAGGTAAATAGTTCACTTGCTGTTTATGTAACATGTGAGAAAAATGTAACTTGGAGGTTAGGATTTTTGTTATTGACTTTAATTAAATGAATTTACAATTATTATTTCTAGCTTATGATTACTTGTTTTTTCATTACCTTCCTTTTTAGGTTGAGGGATTCCTAAGGTTGATGCAGAAACAAATCCATTCCACTGGAAGACGCGGGTTCTTTTCTAAAAAATCTGTAGGCCCTCAAGTTCGGGAAAAATACACATTTGAGGACATGCTGTGTTTTCAAAAGGTGAATTGCTGCATTTATGGTACTTTGTTTACTTGTGCTCATTAAAAATTCAGGACGCTAACAGTGCTTTGTACAGGATCCTATACCAACTTCATTATTGAAAATCAATAGTGATCTAACAAGTCGTGCAATTAAATTGTTCCAAATAATTTTGAAGTACATGGGAGTTGATTCATCTGATCGAGTAGCCCCAGTAAGCTTGGATGAAAGGATTGAACTTGTCGGAAAACTATACAAGCATACGCTAAAACGAGCAGAGCTTCGAGATGAACTTTTTGCCCAGATTTCGAAGCAAACAAGGAATAATCCTGACAGGCATGTACTCTTTTATGTGGTTTATTGTATGTCTGTATATGTTTTTTAACTGCACCATCCCACTTTAATCATTAGGCTGACCTAATAATGACATTTCTATTCCATTTTTCTTACAAGCTGCCAAATGTTGATACTTTGTTGTACTCAAGATTGGTTTTACATGTCATGATGTTTTGTCCTATACTGATTCCAACATCTCTGTTGATTTCATTCTGCAGACAATACTTGATTAAAGCATGGGAGTTAATGTATTTATGTGCATCGTCCATGCCTCCTAGCAAAGACATTGGTGGATATTTATCTGAGTATGTTCACAAGGTAGCATATGGTGCAAGTACTGATTCTGAAGTCCAAGTCCTTGCTGTAAATACATTAAATGCTTTGAAACGTTCTGTCAAGGCTGGTCCTAGGCATACAATACCAGGACGTGAGGAAATAGAAGCTCTTCTAACCGGTCGAAAGCTTACTACTATAGTGTTTTTTTTGGATGAAACTTTTGAAGAAATAACATATGACATGGCAACAACAGTGTCTGATGCTGTAGAGGTACCTAAAAGCTCACTAACTTATTTGTTTTGCTTCAGTTGTACTATTACCTGTATGTTTGTATTCTAATGGATAGAAATGTAGTGAATTGAAATACTCACAATCTCAATTGGACAAGAGAAAAAGAAATGTCCAATGGGTTTTGTATATGTAGTTCAGTGTATTATGTAGAGGCTAAATTGGTACTTCCCCAAAATTTTTGAGGTTAATTCGGTAACTTATCCCATAAAGATATCATTAGATGTGATGTGGTGAGTCTTAACTATTTGTTGGATGGATACCATTTGTGGCATTTTATGATTGCATTGAAGTTCTTTTCTCAAATATTTCTCCTTTGTAATTGGGCTTGTTGAAATTTTAGATTAAACCAAATACAAATATGTCATCTTTTTAATTTGCTCCTTTTCCAGAATCAGATTTATTTTTCTTGTAACTTGCCCTTATTTTTATTTTTTATTAGCATTAACAAAGTATTTATTGATGTAATTTATACCATTTTAGGAACTTGCTGGAATAATTAAGTTGTCAGCATTCTCTAGCTTTAGTCTGTTTGAATGCCGTAAAGCTGTTACTGGTTCCAAGTCACCTGATACTGGGAGTGGTAACTATTCTTCATAGTATCAAAGTTTGCGTAATATAATGTTTGGTGGGATGGCTATCTAATGTGCTTTTTATTGTGTAGAGGAGTACATTGGATTAGATGATAATAAATATATTGGGGATTTATTGGTTGAATTCAAGGCAGCCAAGGATCGAAGCAAAGGAGAGATTTTGCATTGCAAATTGATATTCAAGAAAAAGCTATTTCGGGAGTCTGATGAAGCTGTCATAGACCCTATGTTCGTGCAGTTATCATATGTTCAAGTATGTAAAGTAGTCCTGAAGTATTATTAAAATATATTTATACAATTTTGGAATAAAAATAATCTATGCTCCTTTCTAAAGCTTAAATTAATATCCGATTTCTACATTTCTTGATGCGTGGCTATTCTGATGCAGTTGCAACATGACTATATATTGGGCAATTATCCTGTTGGAAGAGATGATGCTGCACAATTATCTGCGTTGCAAATTTTGGTAGAGATTGGATTTGTTGGGAGCCCTGAAACATGCACGTATGTGGTTCTATTCCCTTGTCTATCTTGAGACCATGCCATTTAAATTTCCAACATTGCATTAAGCTTTTTACTTGCATTTCTCATACTTGCCAAGTATTTTGGATTTTGCATTTCTTTTTGAGTTTGATAATTTGAATAAACATTTCACAGTGATTGGACTTCGCTCCTTGAACGATTTCTACCAAGACAAATTGCGATTACTCGAGCAAAACGGGAATGGGAGTCGGATATTCTTTCTCGTTACCATTCAATGGTTAGGATTCGAGTTTCTTCATAGTTAATTATTGAAATTATCTACCATGACCTATTGTTCCTACATATATTTATTTCTTGTAAGAGTACATTTTCTTCAATTTTCTAACAAAACTTATGATTGCTAAAACATCTAATTCTAAACTTTCTGCTCTTGGAATTTGGTACAAATTTTTTCTTCATTTGTGCTGATTAACATATTCTCAATATGTTTGATATTTTTATTTGTCACTCACCAGTCCCTTTCTTTTAAGTTTGAGAGATAATGGCTCCTTTGGTTGCGTTGAAGATGCCTTTCATTTGTTCAATTTTCATTTCTCTTTATAATGTGCCATTAAATTGTTATTAATTTATTTATCATTCATTTTATTGGAAGAGATTATATGAGTTCGACTCTCTCAAAGCTGCAACAACCACAATTAATATAAACTATTATGAGTGTCTAAAATCCCAGCAAACAGTTTTATTGCTCTTTATATAATCTTCAGTCAAATCTCAAAATGATGCTAGTTTTTGTCTTCAATAAGATATCTAAATACTTCCATATTTATATATTTAAAGTAGGACATCCTCTATTACTTGTGCTCACCACCATATAGTACTTCCTCTGTGCTAGATTAAGCACATTCTGTTTTGTTCCAGCTTCTAATAACAAGGCTTCTTATCCACTTTATTCCTTTTTTAGATTAAAATCGGTAATCTTATGATACTTATAATTCTTAACATGGAATACGTTACATAAAATTTCCCCTATTTCATTTTCTTTGTACTAATAGATTCCTTTATACTAATGGTGATTTGGATTAGTTAGATTTGAGCTGTTAAAATCTTAATTAATCAAACTTGGTGCTATCCGAATAAAAATCCATTTTCAGCTTTTTAGAACTTCTTTTTATTGTTGAGAGATGCAAATTTATGCTTAGGTTGTTCCATGATATGACTTTTTCTTCAACATGGACTCAGCATACTGGACCCCTTTTTCAAATTCTCTAACTATGAAAAGTTAATAGTACCCGTCATTTTATATTTGCTACTTTTTTGTTTGACATATGCATCTATATTCATACTCACTAGAATTTTTTCTTTTATATCTACTTTTTTTTTTGGTATTAGGAACATCTAACAAAAGACGATGCAAGACAACAATTCTTGCGAATACTAAGGACACTTCCTTATGGTAATTCAGTTTTCTTCAGTGTTCGCAAGATTGATGATCCTATTGGACTTCTGCCAGGGCGGATTATCTTGGGCATTAACAAGCGAGGGGTGAGACTTAAACTTGTACATTTACATTCGGTCCCTTTGAAACATACAAAGTGGTCTACATTTTGAATTTCTTTTCACACATTAAATCATCTGAATACTAGACATTGATTTTGTTTGCTTGTTGTCTTGTAGGTGCATTTTTTCCGCCCAGTTCCAAAAGAATACTTGCATTCGGCTGAGTTAAGGGACATAATGCAATTTGGAAGCAGTAATACTGCTGTGTTTTTTAAGATGAGAGTTGCAGGTGTTCTTCATATCTTCCAATTTGAGACTAAGCAGGTTAAACAATTATTGTACCACCCTATGTGTTGCTTTTCTGAAATTTGATTTTGTATGCTGAAGTATTCGAAATTTTAAAATTCCTTATTTTTTTCAGGGAGAAGAAATTTGTGTTGCTCTTCAAACACATATAAACGATGTCATGTTGCGTCGCTACTCCAAGGCTAGGTCTGCTGCAACTGTCCTAGTTAATGGAGATCTTCCTAGCAATGTTAAGCCTTCTAATGTGGAAATGAATGAGAAACGAGTGCAGGAATTGTCTAAGAGTATCGAGGAAGCTCAAAAAAACATTGATCAAGTAAGGATGAAATGAAAACAAATTTGGAACAAATTTGCGTCCATGCAAATTTGAAGCATAAACATGGCTTAATCATGTCTTCTGCTGGATACATGCGTAGATATATAGATTTTAGGAAAACCTTTAATGTTATATAAGAGATGGGATAGAAAAGTTTGTGTTTCTGAAAATAGAATCCTCGAAAATGAATCTAGTTGTCTATGTATGCACTGTCATGGTTCTGTCTCTCTTTCTTCATTTTTATATTTTTTTAGGGCTTGGTGTTTAGTTCGAACAGAATTTTGTGGACTCATATGGCTGGTCTTTGTCATACTATTCTTACATTGCCTTGACTTAATGTTTATTTGTCTTGGCTTAGGTCAAGTTATCAAGTAATTGTGAATCAACTTTGCATTTACATATTAGGTTATGATATTTGTGTTTGGAATCTAACTTCCTATTCCAGTTAGGTCTAGTGATTGTGTTATGAACATGAGTTTGGGATCTTGTTATGGGACCTTGCACCCTAAAATCCTCTAGGAAAGAATGCTTAAAAGTCTTACTTCCCTTACCTATCTTGTTGAAATGGTTAGGAGCTCGTTAAGAGAGAACCCCACGATCTCAGAATTGTTAGGAGCTCGTTAAGGAAGAACTCTGCTATCTCTTAAGGTTTTAATCGAATTTTCAACTGATGCTATTTTATTAGTAATCCCCCCTTTAAATAGAAGATACAGAATTGCAGAATAGGAATAATGCTAGCTAGGGCTGCATAGGCAGCAATTGATTAGGAATAGGAAATAATGCATGACTCCTAATTAGGACTCTAAAAATCAATAGTAATTAGGACTCTAAACCATAACAGCTTGTTCATGACATTAGGGCTGCATAGGCAGCAATTGATTAGGAATAGGAAATAACAACTAATTAGGAAAAGAGAATAACCACTATTAATGCATGAATCCTAAATAGACAGAAACTACTATAAAAAAAAGGGCGGCCCGGTCGCACTACGCGTCCCCGCTGAGCGAGGGTCCGGGGAGGGGTCCCACCACAAGGGTGTACTGGGGGCAAGCCTTCCCCTGCCAATTATTTGGCAAGAGGCCGCTCCTAAGACTCGAAACTACTATAACTGCAACAAATCCTAGTTGGAAACTAATTAATGCATGACTCCTAATTAGGACTCTAAACCATAACAGCTTGTTCATGACATTAGGGCTGCATAGGCAGCAATTGATTAGGAATAGGAAATAACAACTAATTAGGAAAAGAGAATAACCACTATTAATGCATGAATCCTAAATAGACAGAAACTACTATATACTGAAACAAATCCTAGATGGAAACTAGTTAATGCACGACTCCTAATTAGGACTCTAAAACATAATACTAATTAGGATTCTAAACAGCAACAACTCCGTTCATGATATTGCCTTCCCCTTCGAAAATGCGCTTGAAATTCTAGTGATTGTTCACTTCAAGTCTAGCAGTTGTCATTATATGAAAGTTCTTTCAAAGAATAAAATATTTGTCACGTATCTTCTTTGCTTGAAAATTGTAAAAGAGATTAACGAGTTAAACATATTATTCTAGTTAACTGAAGAATTGCATGAGAAGCAAAGTCAAGAAGTGAAATTGCTAGAAGAATTGGAAAGCCTAAAAGATACCTTGAGATTTGAAAAGCAACGCTCTTCAGAAGTTTCTCATGATCGTGATAGCCTTAGATCAATGTGTGCTCAAAAGGATTCAGCTCTTCAAGTTAGTATAACTAGTTTTGTGGCCCAAACTATTTTTTAGTAATTTTATCTATTTATTATAGCATTGATTTGCACATCCAGACTGCATTGTTGGAGAAGCGGAACATTGAAATAAGGTTGGCTACTCTTGGTAATCTAGCTGCAGAAACTAATGCCAAAAAAGACTTGCAAGGGACTAATAATCAGGTAAAATATTCAATTATGTGTTTCCTATCGGGGTATATCTTTTCTTATTTATAAATATCAGATTGGCTTAACAATTATTTTGGATAATGCATTATTTAGATGCTGATTAAACTTCAAGGTGAACTGAAACTGCGAAATGAAGAGTTACATACAGCGAAAGAAAGTACGAAAAGATTGACAGATGAAAAAGTATCTCTCGAAGAAAAGCTTTTGATGCTTGAGAAGAAACTTCAAGAGGTTATCATAAATTCTTAAATTTTATTCAACAATTTATTGCTCATTCATGTAATATATCGTTTTGATTTCTATCTTGGTTTTACATACAGAAGGAATTTGTTGATAACAGTTTTGAGCAAGAAAGAAAAACATTAAAGTTTCGTGTGATTGAACTTGAAAAGAAGGTTGAAGGGCTTAAAAAAGAATTAGCTGCTTCTGAATCAACACTTGCGCTTAGGAACGCTGATTTGGAAGCATTGCAAAATAATTTGAAGGAACTAGAGGAACTCAGGGAAATGAAAGAGGTGTGTATTATGTATATTTTCTTCAATGAAAGTATTTCATTGTTTAATTTTCATATGAACTGGTTTCATAAATTGATCACCTAACTAGTGTTATGTGCTGTTAGGACATTGATAGAAAGAATGAGCAAACTGCTTCTATCTTGAAGATGCAAGGAGCCCAACTTGCTGAGCTTGAAGTACTTTACAAAGAAGAACAAGTATTGAGGAAGCGTTATTTTAATACAATAGAAGGTAATCTTGTTGAAATTTAGTATCCTGTATGTTTGGAAAAAAACTAGGAAGCACCGACAGTTCTAGGAGATTAACGTATGAGAGTTGGACACTCCATGGACAGGCACCCGACACTCCAAAATAAGTGTCCCCACTTTTTCTTTGCTTTTTTAATGGGGACACTTCGGGGACACTTTTGGGGCACTTTGGGGGACACAGTTATAAGTTAATTAAGTAGAATAGGGGTATTTTTTAATACTTTTACAAAAATTAGGGGTTAATATATACAAAAATGAAATAAAACCCTAATAAAGACAGAAATCAAAATCTAATGACAAGAATATAGCAGTCTCTAAGTGGCATAATGTGAATAAAGTAGATAAAAAGAAGGCTCAAATAATGGGGTTTAAATTGGTCAAATCCTATTATGCAATGAATTTCACTCATAGTTCTTTTGGAAGCTCATATTACCATGTCCTTAAATTAAATCAACAAATGGGGCTGCCAAGAATCGAACCCTAGACCACTTGGTCAGACTAGCTCTAATACCATGTCATGGAACCAATTGAACTAAAAGTAGTTAAAGGTCCATTTCATATTAATATCTGACATTATCCAACACTTATTTAAATTGGGTGTTTCAACCTGTGCTCTTTATCTATCAATTAAGAAGCTCAATGTTTCATCAATTTTCTTCCTTAATATATCCATTTATTGGTATGACTAACATACAATACAACTTTTGATTTAGATATGAAAGGAAAGATCAGGGTCTTTTGTCGCTTAAGACCTTTGAGTGACAAAGAGATTGCTGAAAGGGACAAAGATATTGTAGCAAGTACAGATGAATTTACAGTTGAGCATCCATGGAAAGATGATAAAGCAAAACAACATATATATGATCGTGTATTTGATGGAAATTCCACCCAAGATGAAGTTTTTGAAGATACGAGAGTAAGTTTGTTCTTTTGTTATGTTTTTAACATAAGTTTTTTTTTGCCCCCAATACACCCTTGTGGTGGAACCCCTCCCCGGATCCTCGCTTAGCGGGGACGCGTAGTGGACCGGCCGCCCTTTATGGAATTGAGAGATTACCAATTCGTTCAACGCAATCATTTTTTCCCTTCACTATTATGCAGTATTTGGTTCAATCTGCTATGGATGGGTACAACGTTTGTATTTTTGCTTATGGCCAAACTGGTTCGGGAAAGACGTTTACAATATATGGCGGTCAAGACAATCCTGGACTCACACCAAGAGCTACATCTGAACTTTTTAAAATAATAAGGCGCGATAGCAAGAAGTTCTCATTTTCTCTAAAGGTAACTGGATTTTTTTTTTTTTTTTTTTTCAATATAAGGTAATCGGATTTGAATGGTGATTGTTGCACTTCTGCTCAACTGACATTTTTGTTTCTAATTTAATGGTCTCATTAAAGTTACTCCAGGGTAATAGTTTCCTTGTTCTGCTTATTCATGTAGACTTACTGTTTCTTCCATTAGTGCTTGTAGTTGTAATTTGCGTTTTATCCGTTGGTTAGGCTCATAATTTGAGCGAACCAAATAAAGGTAACTACTTTTTTCATATGTGTCAAGGAACCAATTGATAGTTTATGTCTAAGAATAGCTTTTATTATTGTCTCTGAGACACTCACTCGCACGAATTTCTCTGGGCTTGAAGTGTGCACAACATAGACTCATCCTACCATATGTTGATATCCACCAATAAATGGGTTTCCATGATTTGAACCCTCGGCCATTTCGTCTGAGAGGCTCTAATATCTTGCCAATGAACCAATTGAACTAAAAGTTTAAACTGATATTTAAGGTCCATGAATAGCTTTTATTATTATCTCCGACAATATGCAAGTGTGCTTGTTTGTGTTTTCTGCATTAAGTTTCATGGTCAAATAGTTGATGTTTAATAGTACAATCTTGCAGGCATATATGGTGGAGTTGTACCAAGATACACTTGTGGATCTTTTATTGCCAAAAAATGTAAAGCCTTTGAAATTGGACATCAAAAAAGACTCAAAGGTGAATGTTCTTTTACCCGGAATTTTTATTATGAAGATAATTGTTCTAAATTAGGTTAATCTGTTTGAGTTAATATTAATTTTTTTTTTTTAATCTCAACATTGTGGTGTTTAGGGTATGGTATCTGTAGAAAACGTGACAGTCGTGTCAATCTCAACGTTCGACGAGTTACAAAATATTATTCAAAGAGGATCCGAGAGGCGACATATTTCTGGAACTAATATGAACCAAGAAAGTTCAAGATCTCATTTGATACTTTCTATTGTCATTGAGAGTACAAACCTCCAGTCTCAATCAGTTGCAAAGGGAAAGGTATCCATGAATTCTATTCTATATTTGCTATGATAATATCATAGTTGTCAAATCGAGATTCGACTTGTGAATCGAAATCCTATTTTGTGAATTGTGACTCGTGAATCGAACTGAATCGTAAGATTAAGTTCAAATTCATAATATTATAAAAATAGAAGTCAAAATATTATTGATTATTGTATAATTTTCACATGCACATTAATGACCATGTAAATTTGGTCATTCACCGTTAGATCTAGGCTTATTAAATCTAAGCTGTAGTATGCTTTCAATCTTCACCCTAGGATTCTAATAAGCCTAGATCTATCGGTGAATGACCAAATACTACATGGTCATTAAAGTCCATGTGAACAGAACCGATCAATTATTAGTTTAGAAATGCAATTTTAATGTAAAAAAAAAAATCATATCAACCAAGTACTTAAAATTCAAATGTAATGCAAATGCAATCCCAATTCTGTTTAATAACTTAGTAGAGATGAAGAGTTTGAATTTCTGACTGTTTTTTTTGCCTTGTTGTCAACTTGATAACGACGGAATGAAGCTAGTTTTAGTTGATAACTTAATAAATAACAATCGGACTAGAGAAGAGTGAGTTTAGTTGTTAGTGTTGTTTAAGTTTTTGATGAATGGAGATGGAGATCCGCCTTGAAATAGAGCTGAATCGTATGGTTCGAATGGGAATCGTAAGATTCTATTATAATTTAGATTCGCTAGATTCGACTCGAAATAAAGCTGAATTGAATTGAATCGTAAGATCGAATCGGGAATCGTAAGATTCTAACACTATGGATAATATTGATATAACATCGTAAAAAGACGTAATGCTATATAAATATGAATTGAAATTAGAGCATGGCATGAATCTTATTCTATTTATTTAGTTTGGAACTTTAATTCTATATGAATATAACCCGTTGTTGATATCGTATGCAGTTAAGTTTCGTGGACCTTGCCGGCTCAGAAAGAATTAAGAAATCACGTTCCACCGGCAATCAACTAAAGGAAGCTCAAAGTATTAACAAGTCTCTTTCAGCACTCGGAGATGTCATTAGTGCATTATCGACCGGCGGTCAGCATATACCTTACAGAAATCACAAGTTAACAATGTTAATGAGTGATTCAATTGGTGGTAATGCTAAGACACTTATGTTCGTAAACGTCTCACCCGCCGAATCAAATATAGACGAAACATATAATTCCTTGACGTACGTTTTCATTTACTTCTATCAATATGATGTTATATAGCAAGCAGTTTTAGATTTCATGACCTTACTTTACACTCTTTTAGGTATGCGTCAAGAGTTCGATCAATTGTAAACGATCCGAGCAAAAATGTTTCGTCGAAAGAGATAGCTCGATTGAAGAAGTTGGTTGCTTATTGGAAGGAACAAGCAGGAAGGAGGGGAGATGATGAAGAATATGAAGAGATTCAAGACGAACGGCCGACGAAAGAAAAGGCGGACGGACGACAATGACGTGTTTATTTTGTTAGTTGAGGTAAAGTGAAATTCTTTTGGCATTAACAACTGTGAAGAGGAGGAGGAACTTGGTTGGGTTGCTCATTTTGATATGAATGCATCATTCCAATATCTAGTTGTAATGTTTATACACAAAACAAAGGTCTTTAGGTTGTATAGTTAGGAAGGAAGGAAGGAAGGTGTGTATATATTTTTCTTACTTGTTCATTGGTATCAAAATCTTGACATGGAATTTATGAATTTTATTTTTTTTGTAAAATCAGAATCTATTTGGATCTGATATGGGCAACTGGGCCGAGATTAACATTACCCGTGATGGGTATGGAAATACCCTCAGGGTACCTGGTACCCGATATATATTTGACGGATAACGTGTAATGGATACCCAGTACTTGTCTATTATCCGTCATAACTCCTTTATATATTAAAAAGATATTATTGTTTTTAGATGTAAGATGTGAGATTCCCATACTCGTTATATGTTCGATTTTTAGGTGAATGATTTATGGATAATTTATTAAATTATGCTTTGTTAAATTTGTAATATTTTTTGTTTTATGTGTTGATTCTTAATGGGTAAGGATACATGCGGGTACCCGCGAATTAAATGAGACGAGTATGAGATGCAAAAATAAGATGCGGGATTCCCATACACGTTATCCGTTCAATTTTTACGTGAATGATTTATGGATTATTTATTAAATTTATGCTATGTCAAATTTGTAATATTTTTTGTTTTATATATTGATTCTTAACGGATAAGGATACCTTCGCGAATTAGATTTGGAAAAACATGTCTGTATCAAACTGATGCATACAAACATCAATTAATGTTTGGATTGAAGATGTCTTAAATGGCAAACTTTATTATGTCAAACGGACATACGGTGCAAAGGTTGGAAAAGACAACCAAAACTATTCAATATTTTCCCATAGAATGGAGACATAACAAAATCGGATCTTAACAATGTGGTGCCATTTCATCAAAAAAAAAAAAAAAAAAACAATGTGGTGCCTAATTTCATTAGATTTGGAAAAGCATGTTAAGAAGAATAGATAAAATTGTGGGTTGCTAAATCAACGCCCAAATTTCTTATCACCCACCATTTCCATTTGAATGTTTTTGTCATTTTCATAATTTTGATCAAAAACAAAATTCTCTCTCCAAAATCATAAATCCGAACAATAATAATTGAAATTATGAAAATAATTGATGTGTGACAATCCGAATCCCGGAAATGGATGATTGCAAGTCGGAAGCATTACAATTTACGCTTTTTTTTTATCAAAGAACTCATGAAAATAATATATATGTTTTTTATGATGATTTTGCATTTTTCGTCACAAAAAATTAAACGATTTAGTATTTTTCGTCACTAAAAATTTTATGATTTTACACCGGTCAAAAGTTGGCCTAAACGGATGCGGCATCCGTTCCCGCCATGGGTTTTGTGGATGCCGCATCTGTTTAGGCCAAATTTTGGCCGATTCTCTAAAAAAAAATCAATTTTGATTTTTTTTTTTTATGAAAAGGGTAAAATTGTCCAAATGGGGACGGTGATAAGTAATTTATGGACGGTAAATAGTAATACTATTACCCATAAAATTATTTATAATTTTTGAATAGATTGATTTGATGATTTTAGGAAAGTAGAGACGCACTTGATTTTGGATTTTCGATGTATAGATTAGGGTAAGGTTATCAAATGCACATCCACCCGACTGCTCGGATTAGGAACCAATCTGATTTTCGATCTGAGTTTTGTTGGATTTATCAATTTTGAACAACCTGATAAGAACCAAAGTCAAGTTAGGACTTGAAATGACCCTTTTTTTAAATTTATTGAAAAAAGATAAAAAAAAAAAGATTTTGGATGTATAGATTAAGGCAAGATTGTCAAGCTCAGACCGAACATGACCACATCGACCAGGTCTTTGATCGTGGGTAGCTCGTTAATTAGTTCATACATAAAATTACACTTGCTTTGGGCGTACTAGCCCTGTGGAACGCTGGTGGGATTCAACTCCAAAGTTCTGCTATAGTCTTCTCAGGAATAATGAATGCGTCCGGATCCTATATCGGTTTGTATAGTTTTTTTGTTTTCTTTGGTTACCCCTGTATGAACTCTTTTTCTTCTCTTTTATGATATTTGGGTTGCGCTTTTGTGGTCTATAAGGTGCTAACCTCATTAATGTTCACGGACATTATAATCAAACTTGCTGATTAATTTGTTCATGAACCTATAATCGAGTCGTAAGTTTTCTAACCGGCCTTAGCCGAACACCGAAACGCTCGGATCATTCACAGTCCTACTTCCACCACCATTTCCATTATTATACTTTCTTCTTTTGCCATGACTGTGTTTGTCTGCTTAAAGAGGGGCCTAAACAACTTTTATCTTCTTCTCACCGAACATGATGATTTCAGCCTGTTTTGTCTTACTTGACTAAACTTCTACACCATTGTCGGATGAATCAGAGCATCATACTACAAATATTTCGACACAGATCCGATCAGAAACATAAAAAATGGAGAAAATCGTGCCTACCATAGATCTCCAAGACTTTCCTGCACAATATCACCACCTGAGAACCGCAAGCGAAGAATGGGGCTGTTTCAGACTCGTTAATCACAAAATCCCCAATTCTCTCATGTCGGAGATGAAAATTGTAGTCAGATCTCTACTAGATCTTCCAATCGAAATCAAACGCCGCAACTCCGATGTAATTGCCGGTAGCGGCTACATGGCGCCATCTCAGGTCAATCCTCTTTAGGAAGCGTTAGGTCTATACGACATGGGATCCTCCGAAGCCATTGAAATCCAAAGGGTGTTGTTAAAAGATAGCCTCAATTTCCCACCTCCTACCTCATAAAAAGGATGAAAATACCTTTGAGATTTTAGGGTGTAAAATGGTGGATTTTTTCCTCTCCCGTCACGCGGACGTGAAGAAATCACGCCTCACCTTGTGGTAAGGCGTGTGTATATCACACCTCACCACTAGGTGAGGTGTGATAGCCTCACGCCAGTGTGGCTGTTGGGAAAAAAAAGTTATATTAAGTGTATGATTTAGGGTGTTTGTTGCGGAATAGACGGTTTATTGCGGATTACTCGGATTATATGGTTTATTGCGGATTAACCTTTTAGAAATAAAAATTAACAACATTAACACTAAAATTAATTAATAAACACAAAATATTACATATAATTACAAAAGTGTTAAAATGTGTTAAAAAAACATAAGTTCTAGTAAATAACAACATATATCACTTTGCCCGGCGCCACTCGTCCATAAACTCATCCATATCTCTCATAATAAGTGGACCCTCCTCATCATGTCGCTCGGCTACCGATCGCTGAGTGATACGCCTCAAACGGCTAACCCACTGCAGAAAAATAAATATTAGAAAACAAACATATGTAAACCAATAATAAATAACAAAATAATAATAAACTTACATATTCGTTGTTGGAGCGAGCATGTCGGACCGGCCCATCCCGAGGGGCATGAAGGAGATGAGGATCAAATCATTCAGTAGGTGGGTCAATAAAAGACCTATTAATCCTTGGATTCTTAATTCTGGAGCATCAAATCATATGACAGGTGATGTAAATATTTTTTTTTAGTTTCACCTGAGCTCACAGAACATCATACAATGAAAATTGCCGACAGTACATCCTCTAAGGTTGAGGGTTTGGGTTCAGTAAAAATAAATCAGAATCTAACTCTCACATTTGTTCTCTATGTGCCGAAACTAGACTTTAGTTTACTATCTATCAGTAAATTTATTAGTGATCTCAATTGTGTGACTAAGTTTTATTCAAATCTGTGTGTGTTTCAGGAATTTGATTCAGAGGAGATGATTGGCAGTGCTAAGATGTGTTCTAGGCTTTATATCCTACAAGATCACACTCCATCAATTGGGACATCTCAACAGTTCAGTTTGTTTTCTTTAAATAAAGAGTCTATTTCAAATAAAGATTGTGATATTATGTTATGGTATTATCGTCTTGGTCATCCAAATTTCTTGTATTTGTCAAAGATGTTTCCTTTCTTATTTATTAATAAAAATCCAAACTCCTTTTTGTTGTGAAATTTGTCAACTTGCAAAACTTACTCGAAATACCTATCCTAGAATACCATATAAATCATCCAAACCTTTTTCATTGATTCATAGTGACGTGTGGGGCCCTTCTCATGTAAATGCTGTTACGGGACAGAAATGGTTTGTATCTTTTATAGATGATCATTCTAGATTAAGTTGGGTATTCCTCGTGAAAACAAAATCAGAAAGTGAAATTTTTAAGAA
The DNA here is from genome assembly GCF_963576675.1 of Euphorbia lathyris. Classification (NCBI taxonomy): domain Eukaryota; kingdom Viridiplantae; phylum Streptophyta; class Magnoliopsida; order Malpighiales; family Euphorbiaceae; genus Euphorbia; species Euphorbia lathyris. The sequence goes on from NC_088919.1 coordinate 14,168,351, forward strand.
TTTTCACTCTATGATTCAAACTCACTTTCACACTAAAATACAAATCCTCAAGACCGACAATGCTAAAGATTTCTTCAATTCCATTCTTAGTTCCTATCTCACACAAAGGGTATTTTATGTAACGATCCGGTCCGGAATGGGTGGCGTCGGGATAGAAGGCCTGAGCAAGGAGCGGCCCTAAGGGATGGCGATGAGGGCGGGAATGAACTGAATCCCACATCAGAAATGGAGAGGGAGTGATTGGGGCTTATTAGTAAGATGGGAATCTCATACATAAGACGTGTTTTAAAGCCGTGAGGTCCAAGGTGTTGGATTTGGGCAAAAGCGGAAATATCTACATGGTATTGGACTTGTTAGAGTTTAGTGTCCTAAAGATAATTGTTTTAGGATATTAATATTAATGAATAAATTGTTTATTTGATCATTTGTTTAATCAGATATATAGTATTAAAATGTAACTATATATAAAGGCATAGATCTTTCATAAAGAAAGTAACCCTAAGTTTATTTAAGTAGTTATAAAGTGTTTATACAAGCATGAAGTGAGACTGTACTTTATAATAGACCAATAGACTTAAAGTAAACCCAAGTCAAGTAATATGTTATAGGGGTTGGCATATTACTGTTGAGACTTGCATGTAACAGTGTTTTCTGTCGAGACAGAAAGCTGATCTTACAAGCTTTAGATATTCAGATATCTAGACAGTTACATGGATCTGGTGAAGGAGTTCATTAGGATTGGGACCCGACTTCAGATAACAGAATTGATTGATTTATCTAATGTGTCAACTGTTCATCTCATTGGTATTAGTAGGTATAACTAATCCTCGGACTCAAACATTCGTTAATTAGTGATTCTGGATTATGGAGTCTGATACTTTGATTCTGTGCGAGCACGATCCAACAGGTGAGAGCCTGGGGTGTGTGAGAGCAGGGTTGGGTATCACACAAAGTAATTACAGAACAGTTAATGTCAGATTGAGCATTCGTCACTCTCGATAAGTGGGAGATATATCCAAATGGCCGCTTGTGGTGAATTGACTGAAATCCTTGCAAGGTGATACAGTTAAGAGTAGAAATAAACATTTCACTTAGCTTATCTTTTCAGAGTGAATTCAACCTGTACAAGTAAAACCGGACTCTTCGTTATATGTAACCTTGACACGTTCCATGGTTATAAGGAATTGACCGACATGATATAGTTGATGAAGGATCGTATTATACTGTACCTAATGCAGAAAGGTTAACGTCAGCTATCAACTTGACTTCTTAATTGCTCTGGGGGAATATTATAGGTTCTGCTAGTAATAGCTCGCGATGGTATTCCGTTATATATGTGTTGGAATTAATCGTGATGAATAATTTTAAAGGATATATACGGCTAGTGACAATAAAGAACCTAATGGGTCGCATATGGGACTTGGAATCGGAGGACGAAAATGTAATTAGTGGGACGTACATGTATGGACCGAAATTTGTATTAATTTGGGGATAAATTAATTTGATTAATAATTATAATTTGATTATGGTTATGAATTAAATTAAAGGATTATCTGATAATATTAATTAGAAGTTTTTATGTGATTGAAACTCTAATTAATTATCTCTAACATTAATTAATTATTAATTTGATTAATAATAATTATCTAGATATAATTAATTATTATTTAGATAATAGTAAAGTGTTTATTTAATTATCTAATTAGAAATCCTATTCCGAATAAGATTCTAATTATTTAATTTCCTAACACAACTGGGATTAGGGTTTTGAGAAGTCTATAAATAGACTCCCTAACCCCATAATTTCGACCAACACAGTAAAAGGAGAGAAGGAATCGTTCCGTCGTCGTCTTGGCTAATTTACTTTATTTCCTACTCCCTCTTTGATCTCGTATCGATCTCTGTTAGAGGCAATCATTACGATTGCTATACTTTAAAAGTTGATTACTGATTAGTTTTGTTTTCTGTGTTGAACAAAAACGTTCGTTGCTCACGGATTGATAATAAGAAGTTGTGGGCACTTCGTTTGCAACCGTAGATAGTTTTTCACCGAAGGTATGACTTTCTATCCTTTTTTATATGAAATAACAATTAACAGATCTTGGAAAAGGGAAATAGATAAAATAGATAAAATTTTATTATTCCGCTATGCCTAGGCTTGTCTATTTTCCCACAGGACTAGGGTGTTACAATTGTCCTGTAACGACCTGGTCCGGAGTGGGTGGTGCCGGGGTAGAAGGTCTGAGCAAGGAGCAGCCTTAAGGGATGGTGATGGGGGCAGGAATGAACTGAATCCCACATCAAAAATTGAGGGAGAGTGATTGGGGCTTATTAGTAAGATGAGAATCCAATACATAAAGACGCGTTTTAAAGCCGTGAAACCCAAAGTGTCTGATTTGGGCCAAAGCGGACAATATCTACATGGTATTCGACCAGGGTGTTACATTTTACACTTGAGCTCTTGTGTTGATACTCCACAACAAAATGGGATTGCCAAATGGAAAAATAGACATCTCTTAGAAGTTGCTCATTCTCTCATGTTTTCTACTCAAGTTCCCAAATATCTCTGGGGAGAAGCTGTCTTTACAGCTACCTATCTTATTAACTGTATACCTTCTCGTGTACTCAATTTTCAAACTCCGTGTCACACTGTCATGAAATCATTCCCTCACATGAGGTTCATAACTCTTCTTGATCCTAAGGTCTTTGGTTGTACAGCCTTCGTTCATCTTCCTTCTCAAAATAGTAGTAAGTTAGATCCTAAATCTATCAAGTACATTTTTATTAGCTATTCCTCTCATAAAAAAAAGGTTATAAATGATATTCTCCTTTCACTCAGAAAAATATATAATTTTATGGATGTCACATTTTTTTAAAATCATGCTTACTACAAAAATGAGATTCGGGGGGAGAATACCAGTGAATCTCATCTTTGGGATACTGCTCCGAGTATCAACACTCCATTTATTGGCATTTATCATGAGGATCTTTGGGATACTGCTCCGAGTATCAACACTCCATTTATTGGTATTTATCATAAGGGTCCTTCCACCTCTCAAGTCATAGAAAATCAAGGTTTATCTAGTCCTCAGTCTAATCCCTTAGGTTCCCAAAACATTGAAAATTCCTCAGGTCCATCTCTAACAAGCCCATCTATGACCTTTGCCCCTCATCAAAAACCAGAAAACAAAGAAACTCTTGTCTATACAATAAAGAAAAAATATCTGGTAACGATATAGAGCACATAACACATCTAGAGGATCGTCATGCATCGGAACCGAATTCTCTTTCAGAGGCTCATTCAGGTTTAAGTAATTCTGACCTTGATAATATTTCTCAAATAAATGATGATTCAGATTTGCCTATTGCATTGAGAAAGGGAGTGTGTACATGTACAGAACATCTTATTGTCAATTTTGTGTCCTATAAAATATTATCACCATCCTATCATGCTTTTGTCTCCACCATTGATAACATACAGATTCCTCACACTATTCAAGAGGCACTAAATGATTCACGATGGAAAGAAGTTGTTGCAAATGACATTGATGCCTTGCTAAAAAACAACACATGGACAATCACAAACCTACCACTTGGAAAAAGATTAGTGAGTTGTAGTTGGGTCTTTACAGTCAAATACAAAGCGGATGGCAGTATTGATAGGTTTAAAGCTCGCCTTGTTGCTAAAGGATTCACTTAGTCCTACGGAATTGATTATCAAGAAACATTTGCTCATGTTGCAAAGCTCAACATTATTCGTGTACTACTATCTCTTGCTGCAAATAAAGACTGGCCCCTACACCAATTTGATGTGAAAAATGCCTTCCTGAATGGTGACCTTGAAGAAGAAGTTTATATGGACATTCCACCAGGTTTCGAGAACTCTTCAAACTAGGGAAAAGTTTGCAAACTCAAGAAATCTTTGTATGGCCTTAAACAATTTCCACGGGCATGGTTTAGTAGATTCATTAAATCAATAACTCAAAATGGGTACACTCAATGTCAAGCAGATCACATTTTGTTTGTGAAATTCTCATCCCATAAAAGGATAGTTATCCTAATTTTTTATGTAGATGACATAATAATGATGAATGATTACAATGAGAAAATTGAAAGATTGAAAGACTTCCTATCTAAGGAATTCGAGATTAAAGATCTTGGAAGTCTTAGATATTTTCTTGGCATGTAATTTGCTTGATCAAAGCATGGCATCTTTGTTTCTTAATGCCAGTATGTCCTAGACTTGCTAAAGGAAACATGAATGCTTAGATGCAAACTAGTCTCAACTCCAATGGACTCCAATAAGAAAATTGGATTAGAAATAAATGCAACACTGGTGGACAAAGAAAGATATCAAAGATTAGTTGGTCGCTTGATCTATCTATCTCATACTAGACCTGATATTGGTTTCTCGGTTAGTGTTGTTAGTCAATACATGAACAATCCTACCAAAAAACACATGGAAGCAGTTACTAGAATCTTAAGGTACCTCAATATGAATCCTGACAAAGGTCTTCTATTCAAGAAAAATGATTGCAGAGATGTCAAAGTCTACACTGATACAGACTGTGTAGGAAATAAGAAAGTTAGGAGGAGTACTACAGGATATTGCTCTTATGTTTGAGGTAACCTAGTGACATGGAGAAGTAAGAAACAATAAGTAGTTTCTAGAAGTTCAGCTGAAGCAGAATTTAGAGCTTTCTTATGGAGGCAATAAAATAGCAGATGCATGTATTTATTGGGCTTCATGGTTTAACCATTATTTTATTTATTCATTTGAACTTCATAATAAATAAATGATTTGAATACAAACATTAATGCAACTTTATTTATTCACGGGGACGTATTCACTTTTAAAAAATATTTTTATAATTATTATTTACATATACTAATTTAATGAAAAGCATAAGATTTATTAAATTAGGCTACATTGCCCCCCGAATGTTTCCACACAGGAAAAGCCACCCGCGAATCCGACGTGTACGGGTGCGGCGCAATGGTTCTCGAGGTGGTTTGCGGGCAACATTCGTGGACAAAGAACGGGGGTTTTTAATTATTGGTTGATTGGGTTTGGTGGCTTCATAGAGAAGGTAGTAAAAGGTGAATTGGATAAATTAAAACGTGTCACTTTTTTTTTTTCTTCCAGAAGGTCAATAAGCATTTTAAACAAGTTTACAAGACTAATAGCTCACTTTAAATAAATATTACGATTTAAAAAGTTAGATCACTAAAAATCCAGTTCAACATGACACAACAAAACACATTGAGATAGATCGACACTTCATCACTGAGAAGATTGAAAATTCCACAATTTCAGACTATCTATGCTCCATCAAAACTGCAAACTACCGACATTCTTACCAAAGCTCTTCCTAGGACTATTTTTAATGAACTAGTGTGCAAGCTGGGAATGTATGTGATATATATAACCCAACTTAAGAGAGAATGTAGATTTATGTAAATATCTTTTAGTTATTTGGTATTAATCCCTTAAGGATACTAACTAATTAGAGATTGACCCTGTTTGAGAATTATCTGATTACATTAGCTGATTTGACTGCTGTTTGTGTAAACCTATTTGGTAAAAATTAGCTGATTGATAATAGCGGTTTACGCAAAAAGACGAATAAGGACATTATTTTTGGCGCAGGAGAAGAGGAAGTCTATCTATTAGGGTTAAAGAAGTCCATTAATTTCAATATTCCAAAACGCTAATTGAAAAAGCTCATTTTAAGAGCTTTTTCTAAATCAGCGTTTTCATCCCAAAACTCTCTCCCAAACCTCTCCACCAAACACTCCAATCAGCGGTTTCAATGGTCAAATCTCTAAAATTGGTCAAAACCGCTCTTTTTATCCCAAAACGCTCTTTACCAAACAGGGTCATTATCTTATTCTGTATATTGCTGATTGTTAGGATATTAGTTCATGGTTTTTAAGAGATTAGTTAACCTAATTTATTTGTATCTGCCTATAAATAGGTTATTCTTTTGATGAATAAATATACGATTATTCACAAAACCACAAAAGAAAAAATAGCCTCGTGATATAATACGAGATAAGGATTATATATTATATAAGAGGACAGAAGGAAGATTAACATTTTCTTGTAAGAGTTACAGAATGCATGACGGACTTTGCTTGCATAAAGGATTCCAAAAAGCATTGAATAACATAACAAACCTAGAAATTTTGTCCAGAAAACAGCAACTACTGCCTGACCCTGAACCTACATTGTTATCATAATGGGATGAGTATATGCACCTATTTTCTACATTAGTCAATTCTTTCTCGACCGCCTAATTCAATTCAAAAAACTCAACCGTATATTGACAATGGGACTTTATAACTGACAAATATTCCTCCTCCTATCAACCTTTTACCGCCTGCCACTTGCTCCAACTCGAGGTTTGCCTTTAACTTCAGATTCCTGCATTAATAGAAGAAACATTTTAGATAGATCAGATGATTGAACAACTTAGAAATCAAGTTACCTGTGGCGAATGCAGATAGATGTATGTCTTGGCGGTTTGTGGGTTGTGATTCTCTGCACCCTTACTCCAGTCATAACACACCTAAACAAAACCATATCATATCAACAATTTAGAACCGTTCCATGTCTACTCGGGATGGAAATGGTTCAGATATACTAAGATTGACGTTTCTTCTGATGATTACACATTTTTACTCAACACCTAAAGGTCCAGGACACGTTATGAAGTAACCATACATGCATTGCATTTAGGTACTCTTACAGCTTTCACTTACTTTAGACACAGGCATGTCTACTTTGTAACTAACACAATTGAATGTCACTTGTCAGAAAGTAAATTTCAGTGAACATAATTAGTCACAAAGATGGAAAAGTTATACGCATTACCGAATATGCATATATTGAGCCATCATTGTTGAAAGCACTCGAAGGTATAGGGTGAGGGCACCGTGACATGGCCTGAAAAATTACATAAAGTCAGCTACACATTAGACTTCAACTCTTAAGAAGAAATTAACCAAAGCAACCAGCATTAAGGCAATTTTTTGAAAGATAGAAAGCATATATAATCTAAGTGAAATTATAACAGGAATATGGACCTTTAGCCTCTGCTTACTATCCTTGTCCCAAAAATTAAATGCACCATCAGATCCTGCAGTTGCAAATGTGTGATGCACCTGAAGGAGAAATGAACAAGTAGCTAGATATCAGAATACAAGAATGACAAAACTAGTTCAAAACTTTTGGATGCAATTGTGATTTTAGATGCTTCGAACAGCAAAATATCTCCTGCAAAATCAGATACTCCCACCTAAATATGTAGCAAATTCATTTCATTCTTGATGATTTTCAATTCCCAAAAGCAAAAGTGCCACAAATACTATTTGATAAACACAACTGAAAATCTGTCATGGCACTCTTACAAATTCAAACCAAGGAAAACAACTATAATCTACAAGTCATACAGAAATTTAATCTTTCATATGTCTGTTAATAATTCCACCAAATTATGCAACTGACATGAATAGCATATTGTATAAGACAACAAAATGTGACCTTATGATTCATAAATAGATCTAAACTACTGTGTAAGCCATAACATATTCCATGATTCAAGCAATCAAATAAACTATAGCATTAACTTACAGGTCCACAGCACAGAATAAGACAACTGTAATTATTCTATGCACAGCTGCAATTGATAACACTAAGTTGCTAACATTTTATAATGAAGAAACTATCTATCGAGCAAATATTTAATATATTAAAGTAAAAGAAAGGAGATAATAGAACCTACCGGGTGGAAGTTTAAGGAGTTGACTGAATAGATCTCAGTTCCATCTCTGTGACATTTAAAAGTGAAATTCTTATTTTGCTGTGCATCATCTAAATGATGCACGCCGACTCTCCCTTCAATTGAGCCAACCTATACAGCATATAACAAACCATTAAGATTATTAACACACTGAAATTACAGGACAAAGACGGGTATTCAAATCCAGAGCACAATCAACAAAATGAAAACTATATTTCTATCCTTGCAAAAGCCTATAATAAAACAAATCACTAATTTCATAAATATACTAGTCAACATACCTAGCAAGCATAGAAATCCCAACACAAATGAGGTACAAAAATTATAAGCCTTTGACAAATGTACAGAAAAAAGTTAGAGAGATGTGAACACAATCATGCACATACCAAGAAGCCTTGCTGATCAGGAAAGGCAGCAACACATCTTGTCTGATACTTCAAGGGAGAAGCAATTCTCTTGAACTCAGTCTATGGGCATAAAAAAAAAAGTATTAGAGTTGTAGAACAAAAAGACAAATACAACTTATTCTCGTAATGGTCCAAAATATCTTTAAAACAAAAAAATTAAACCACTCTGTTATGTAATTCGCATAATCCAAAGATCTGCTTTCTTAGTCGGTAAACTAAATATCACATCATCAGCATAAAACATTTATTAAGAGAATTTACAAATCGTGGTACAGCAACAGACCAGTTTTACAGACATTAATAAAATAGAAACATAATCATCTTGCAAAATGAGAAAATATTACCTGAGGTTGTTGCAGGTTAAAGACTATGAGATTTCTATCTGCTGTGCCAACAACCATCAGGGGATGCCACACCGTCATTGCATAACAGCGATCCGGAAGCTGTTGAGTGTGCGCTGGGTTATTTTGCCTTAAATCCCAGTACCTATATGACAGCAGTAATACTGGTCAATAAAGGAAGTGGATACATAAAATCAATAATATATAGGGCAACAGATTGAATGTATGAAATTGCAGAAAGTAATAACTCCAATACTTAAGAAACCATTTGACCCTAATTGTCAAATCGAGATTCGGCTCGTGAATAGAAATCCTCATTTTGTGAATCGAATCATAAGATTAAGTTCAAATTCATAATATTATAAAAAATAAAATATTTACCATGTGAAAAATATTATCAAATATTAGTCTAGAAATGCAATTTTAAGCTAAAAAAAGAAATTATATCAACCAAGTACTTAAAATTCAAATCTAATACAAATGCAATCCTCACAAAACTAATTCACAAATCGGACTCTGTTTAATGACTTAGTGGAGTTTGAGAATTTGAGTTTCTTGGCTTGCGGTCAACTTGATAATGATGGAATGGAACTAGTTTGAGTTGATAACTTGATAAATAACAATCGATTAGAGGAGAGTGAGTTTAGCAGTTAGTGTTGTTGAAGTTTTTGATGAATGGTGATGAAGATTCGACTCGAAATAGAACTGAATGAAATCAAATAGTGAATTGCAAGATTCTGTTATAATTTAGTGTACAAATATTAACCTTTTACTTCAAAAGTAAAATACTTTACTTGAACTTGGAGAAAAAAAAAACTTGTCTGTTTTGCTTCTTGTAAAATACTTGTAATTTTAAACTAAATATAGCATCTAAATTTTGCTCTCGAATGATAATAATAATAATAGAACAGCCAGGTGCACAAAGAATACAACTTCCAAATGCACCTCTGTTTATGTAATCATCTTTTTGACAAATATGGCAATAACATAGAGAGGGAAAATAAATACAAAGAGAGACATGAAGTTACTTCAAGGTCTTGTCCCAACTTCCAGTGGCCAACAGGTTTAGCTCCGGAATCCATGCAATTTCTTTGATAGGTGCATCATGTGCTGCAACAGTTACTGGTTGACTGCCAGACAGCAAAGGCCACATCTTCACTTGCTTATCGCACCCTCCAGAGAATACAGTTTGTCCATCATCCTTCCAAGCAGAGCACAATACCTAGAAAAATGAACAAACTGATGAAACAAGAAGCAGAAAGGAGAGATATGCTATTTTGTTTATCATAAATTTAAAATTAACATGCTGGTCTTTAACACCCATTTTTCAATAGATTACCGGTTGGTCATGTGATATGGATGCCTTAGGCACACTTCCAAGAGTGGTTCCATTCCGCGTAATTTCCCAACATCTTACCTGCATAATTATTTGAACATCTTTGTTTTAAGCTGTGAAGTGAAATGAGTGAGATTGAACTCTCCTGAATTAACTTTCATGGTGAACCAAAGTAAAGAAACATTACATATGATAGTGATATAATGTGGCTATGTATTAAAGTAACAATATTAATACATAAAACAAAACCAAAATGGACAAACCTGGTTGTCCCACGAAGTGGCAACTAAGAAATTGGCTTTGGGACTGAAATGGAGACTAGAAACTGAGTCGCTAGGAGGTTGAGCAACCTACAGACAGAGATATCTTCATATCAACTTAATTTATCCAATTAACATGAATACCAAATTCAATTAAACGTCTACATAAATAGCAATTTATTATGGACTGCATCTCTTCCTTGGCTTATCATAATAACAGGGAAAAAAACATAATGCCTTAAAGAATCGTATGAACCATGAAACTCAGACATAAAAATTCAGTTCAAAATGTAAATAAACAGACAAGAAATACAAAGTAAAGTCTAGAGCATCGATTTAAAAGAAAATACCTCGGAAGATTTGTTAGGGTTTGCATTTGTATTTGCAGCAGCGCCAAAAGTAGCCATTATACCTGCAAAAAAAGCAAAATAAAAGACTCAAAAATCTACTCTACTCGCTCCGGTCTTTGTCTCACCATAGATGAAGAAGCTCTCATCGGTACAGGATACTAATACACTAATAGTAGAAAGTCGAATGAACCAAGTCCTACCCGGAAGATAGCTGAACAGAGCAGAACGACTTCTCCGACGGGCTCCACTCGACAGGACTTCCCCGAAGTCCGAATGGGAAAAGAGAAACCGTAGCGAGGACTAGGAAAGCCCAGGAGAGAACAAATGCGAGCAAAACCGGCGGGGAATCGGCGGCTGGCGCACCAAGGAGTCCGATCGAAACAGGAGAAGAGGGAGAGAAGAAACGAAGAACGGCGAAGAAGGCAGGATACAAATCCCTAAAATCCAAATCCAAATAAAACATATAAATACATAACTACATAGGCCTAATACACAAATAACCCCCTTAACTTGTCCAAATGTTGCAACTATCCCCCTCAACTTTCAATTGTAACAACTTACCCCTTAAACTTGTTCAATTGTAAAATATAACCCCTCAAACTTGTCCAATTGTAAAACATAAACTCAAATTGGAATTTTTTTACCCCGTACTTGAAGCAACCGTAAAAATGTTTCCCCGAATTCGTATCACGCTATGAAATCTTCAATGGAGCTATTTCTCCACATAAACACATTTTCACCCACATAATATTCCAAAGCTTTGAATCAAGAAATCACTAAAAAAACGAATAGCAATAACAAGAAGAAGTTGAAGAATTGAGGATTTGGTTACTTAAATACTGATTTTTTGGGTCTAAAGATCTGATTATCACATTCCACGAGCGTTTACAGCTTTTGTATTTCACGTGTTTCTTCAATTGCAGTCTGTGTTAGCAATTTGGGGTTCTGTTTTACAATTGAACAAGTTTAAGGGGTTATGTTTTACAATTGGACAAGTTTGAGGGGTAAATTGTTACAATTGAAAGTTGGAGGGGGCAGTTGTAACATTTGGACAAGTTCAGGGGGTTATTTGTGTATTAGGCCTAACTACATATTAACCCCCCAATTTAAGTATTTCGTAAATTCGACCCCATTTAATTCATTTTAACCCCTTTTAATTGCATTTGAATCCCTCATGTTTATTTATTTCATGAATATGACTCCGTTTAATTCATTTTAACCCCTCTTAATTTCATTTTAATTCCTCCTGTTTATTTATTTCGTGAATATGACCCCCTTAATTCATTTTAACCCCTGTTAATTTCATTTTAATCCCTCCTGTTTATTTATTTCGTAAATATGACCCCGTTAATTCATTTTAACCCCTCTTAATTACATTTTAATCCCTCATGTTTATTTATTTCATGAATATGACCCCGTTTAATTCATTTTAACCCCTCTTAATTTCATTTGAATCCCTCTCTCTATTTCTTTCATGAATATGACCCCGTTTAATTCATTTTAACCCCTATTAATTAGACCTGTCCATGGGTCGGGCTGGGCCGGGCTCGGGCCAGTCGGGTTTTTAAGTAAAAATGCTCAGTCCAAGCCCAGCCCAGCCCACAATTAATTTAGACGGGCTCGGGCCAGGCTGGGCTCGGGCTTAAAAATCAAATCCCGAGCCCAACCCATATAAGCCCACCTAAATATATATATAATTGTTAATTATAAATAAATAAATATTATACTTAAAAATAAATATTTAATATATAAATATATATTTATTAATTAATATTAATAAGCGGGCCGGGCTGGGCCGGCCCGTGTTATTTTTATTAATCCCAAGCCCGCCCAAAAAATAGGCGGGCTTTGACGGGCCTGGGCCGGGCTGGGCCGATGAACAATTTTTATTGTCCAAGCCCGGTCCAAGGGACACGGGCCTGGGCGGGTACCCGGGCCCGTGGACAGGTCTACTATTAATTACATGTTAATCCGCCCTGTTTGTTTATTTCGCAAAAATTACCCTGTTTAATTCTATTCAACCCCTTTTAATTACGTTTTTCCCCCTCCCTGTTTACTAAATTCACAAATCTAACCCCGCTTGTTTTTATTCTTTTATTTAAGCCCCCTTATATTACCATTAACCTCTTTTGTTAATCCAAATTCAAATTAAATTCCAGGTGCCTTCTATGGTTACTTTGTTTTGGACAAAGTACCATTACTTGATGTGTTTTCACCATTAGATGATGGATTAAAAAATTAATCCAATGGTGAAAACACACAAAGTAAGGCTTACTTTGTTTAGCCTTTACCCTATAAAGAGATAATAAGAGGGTGAATAAGATCATAAGTGGTGAGAAATACCATTTTTATGGAGTTAAGTGGGTAAATAGGATATTCGATGAGTTGAGAATGGGTAAAATGACAAATTTGGACAAGTTAAGGGGGTGAGAAATACCATTTTTATGGAGTTAAGAGGTAAATATGACATTCGATGAGTTGAAGGGGTAAAATGACCAATTTGGACAAGTTTTTAACAAAGTAAGTCTTACTTTGTGTGTTTTCACCATTGGATTAATTTTTTAATCCATCATCTAATGGTGAAAACGCACCAAGTAATGGTAATTTGTCAAAAACAAAGTAACCATAGAAGGCACCCCCTTTATATTAGTCAAAAAAGTTGAAAAGAGAAACAACGAATAAAAAATACAAATAACAAGAACATTAATATAAACAAGTTAAATACATTATATGTAGGGATAATGTACCAAAATAGACCGATGATTTTTAGGAAAGTATCAATTTAGGTTCCACTTACAAAATATCATAAATATAGGTTTAACGTTTAAAAAAAGTTATCAATTTAGGCTTCGATAACGGATTGTAAGGGGTGAAAAATACAACTTTTATGGAGTTAAGAGGGTAAATAAAACATTCTATAAGTTGGAGGGATAAATGGACAAGTTGAGGGGGTGAGAAATACCACTTTTATGGACTTAAGGGGGTAAATAGGACATTCGATGAGTTGATGGGGTAAAATGACCAATTTGGACAAGTTAAGAGGGTTTGAAGCATTAGGCCTACATATTTATTAGGCTTAATAGACATCCAGCCCCCTAAACTTGCAATTTTTTTTCACCTGACCCCCTCAATTTAGAGGACAACCTCTCAACCCCTTCAACTCTCTAAAAACATCACATATAGCCCCTTAACGCCTACGTGACTCTGACATGGAATAAGTTGGGATTGCACTCATTATAAGGTGCGTGAAGGCTGGCTTTAGAAACTTAAACGGTAAAAAAATCCCCTTTCTTCTTAAATCCCTAACGTTCTTCTCCTCAGAAATCCTTCCTTCATCTTTTCCGATTCCTTTGATTCACCTCTTTTCTGTCTCCGACCGGTCTCCGATTCAAGTTCAACAGTAAGTATTCATCTCCTTTATTCCTCCTCTACCTTCTTCTTTTTATTCTTCTCCTTCTTCTTCTTCTGGTTTGCCTCTTTCTTCTTCTGAGATAATTCTTTTTTTTTCAATTAGGTTAGGGCTTGTGTTGTTCTTGAAACCGATTTTATGGTGGGTACTCATGAATCATGTTTTTGTGGTGAATATGTTGTACTTAAGGTTTCATGGAAACCTGCAAATCAAGGAAGAAAATTTTACGGGTGCCCAAATTATGGGGTAATTTACTGGATTTTTTTATATATATTGTTACCTAGGTTGATTGGAATTCATAATTAATGGTCAAAATGTTCAATTGCAGACACAAAAATAATGTTCAATGGAGAAATCAATCGTTCTTAGGGCAAAGGGTATGCATAAGGGCAATTTTGTCATTTTATATTTTTGCTGACATAGAAAAATTTAATAAAAAAATGACACGTGATATTGGTGTGGTCAACAGTCAAACGCGTTTTCTACACGGGTCAATATTTTAACCGAACATAGGGGTGTAAGGGGTTGTATGTGATGTTTTTGAGAGTTGATGGGGTTGAGAGGTTGTCCCTTAAATTGAGAGGGCCAGATGAAAAAAAGTTACAAGTTTAGGAGGACTGTGTACCTATTAAGCCTATTTATTACAATGTTATCGGAACCGGATCGGACATAAGCCGGTTTTATAAGGGTCGTGAATCATATAAATACATAATTACATATTAACCCCTCTATTTATGTATTTTGTAAATTCGACCCCCTTTAATTCATTTTAACCCCTCTTAATTACATTTTAATCCCTCCTGTTTATTTATTTCGTAAATTCGACCCCGTTTATATCATTTTAACCCCTCTTAATTACATTTTAATCCCTCCTGTTTATTTATTTTGTCCATATGACCCCGTTTAATTCATTTTAACCCCACTTAATTACATTTTAATCCCTCCTGTTTATTTATTTTGTCCATATGACCCCGGTTAATTCATTTTAACCCCTCTTAATTTCATTTTAATCCCTTCTGTTTATTTATTTCGTCAATATGACCCCATTAATTCATTTTAACCCCTCTTAACTACATTTTAATCCCTCCTGTTTATTTATTTTGAAAATATGACCCCGTTTAATTCATTTTAACCCCTCTTAATTTCATTTTAATCCCTCCTGTTTATTTATTTCATGAATATCTCTCCGCTAAATTCATTTTAACCCCTCTTAATTTCATTTGAATCCCTACTGTTTATTTATTTCGTAAATGTGACCCGTTTAATTCATTTTAACCCCTCTTAGTTACATGTTAATCCCCCTGTTTGTTTATTTCGCAAACATAACCCTATTTAATGTGGATTACTAAACCCAGCCATGAATTCCCACCCCTAGCCCCGTGAAAAGACCAAACTACCATTTACCCAAAATTTGAAAAAATACAAAACCTCTCAAATACGCTACACACTCTTTGATCAAGTCCGAACTAATTTGTGAACCAAAACATGGAGTGTAACAACAACCGTAAAGGGAAAGCGAAAATAATAAGATTTACCGTTTTTGTTTTTTGATTTAAGTTAAAAATTGAATCTGTGGGTGATTTTTTAAAAACGTCGAGATCGCAGTCGGGCGTATGAACATCACGCCCGACCTGTGGTTCGAGCGTGAGGCTATCACGCCCGCTCCATAGGTCGGGCGTGATATTCATACGCCGGCACCATAGGTCGGGCGTGATGTTCATACGCCCGACCTACGGTTCGGGCGTGATGTTCATACGTCCGAGGGGTTTTTGAATTTTTTAAAAAAAAAAAATTATATTTACGTTTTAATTAAATTGTTAAATGTTTACATTAATTTGGGGTTTAATTTATATGTGAAATTTTGATATTAATTTGATTATAATTTATATGTTAAATTTTTAGATTAATTTAGTGTAATCTTGTAGACGGAGCGACCTACTATCGGGGGGAAATCCGTCCCGTCACCTGCTCGTCGCCTAGATATGAACGAGGAGGAGGATACAGGTATTTATGGGTTAAATTCAATAGCGGAATAATTTTTTTACGGGTTTAATTCAACAACGGACTAATTTTTTTTACGTAACAGGTACGGATTTAATTCAATAGCGGACTAGCTAATTTTTTTCTCTCCCGACACGCGGGCGTGTATAGCCCCACGCCTCACCGTGTGGTCGGGCGTGACACGCCCGACCACACGGTGAGGCGTGGGGCTATCACGCCCGACCACACGGTGAGGCGTGATAGCCACACGCCCGCGTGTCGGGAGAGCAAAAAAATAGATTTTCCTCCCCAAAACCCATGAAAGGGTATTTTCGTCCTTTCACGGGACTAGGGGTGGAAATTTGAGGCTGGGTTTAATTCAATTCAACCCCTTTTAATTACGTTTTGCCCCTTCCCTGTTGATTAATTTTTTTTTTTTACACACCACGTATAAAATCGGTCTCCTAGTCGAACAATCTTGTGTTCGCCACTGCTCTTGAGTCCACAATCCATGTAAGATGAGGTTTAAAATATGGAAAACACTCACTTGTATCATCCTATGACATTTTCACCTCACACTCAGATTTTCCTGAACCTTTGTTGGACCAGTATACTACCTTCCTTTATACCTTAACCATCGTTGAAAATCCGAATTTTTTCTATTAGACACTGATTTAGCAATTTTTTTTTTTACACACCACGTGTAAAATCGGCCCCCAATCGAACTTTGGATTGGTCATGCTCTACTCGTCAGAAAATTGACGAGCTTGAATTCAAGCTTGAGCTAAACATTTTTTTTGTGAGCTTCTCAGGAGCTATTTACAAGCTTGTTAACGAGTTTTGCTCGCGAACAACTTATTAATTCAGTTCATGAACTTCAGTGGCGAATAACTTATTAATTATATTGAGTTTGATTTGAAATTAAATTTCTTTAATATAAAACTACATGTTTTTGAAATCAACAACAATAAAACTTACACAAAACACGCTGTTTTACATTCTCTTTATAAGAAATATTATTATTAGAAATAATAATCGTAAGTAGCTTGCTCACGAACGTGTTAATAAACATTATAATCAAGTTTATTTATAAACCTATAATCGAGCATGCTCACGAACTTTCAAGTCGAGTTTTATGATTATAAATCGAATCAAACACGATCTTATGATTTTATTGAGCCGAACACCGAAACACTCGTAAGCTATGTTGCACAGAAACTCTTTTTCATCAGCGTTTCGTATCCGTTTCCGTTTCTTTTCCGTCAGCTAATTTTTCTTAGAAATAACGTTTCCCGGTATCCGTTTCCGTTTCGTTTCCTGTTTCCTTGCATCATAACTCGTAAGAGCCGAACATCGAACCGCTCGTGAGCGTTCGTCTCGTCTACGTATCCCTATTTCCACCACCATTTCCATTATTATACTTTCTTCTTTTCCCCGTGGCTGTATGCTTATGGCTCTATGTTTGTCTCCTTCAAAGAAGGGCCTAAACAACTTTTATCTTCTTCTCACCCGACATGATGATTTCAGCCTGTTTTGTCTTACTTGACTAAACTTCTACACCATTGTCGAGTAAATCCGAGCACTATACTATAAGTATTTCCACACAGATCAGAGCAGAAGCATCAAAAATGGAGAAAATCGTGCCTACCATAGATCTACACGACTTTCCAGCACAATATCAACAACTTAGAACAGCAAGCGAAGATTGGGGCTGTTTCAGACTCGTTAATCACAAAATCCCTAATTCTCTCATGTCGGAGATGAAAATCGTAGTCAGATCTCTCCTAGATCTTCCAATCGAAATCAAACGCCGGAACTCCGATGTAATCGCCGGCAGCGGCTACATGGCGCCATCTCAGGTCAATCCTCTTTACGAAGCCTTAGGCCTATACGACATGGGCTCCTCCGAAGCCATTGATAACTTCTGCTCTCAATTGAATGCCTCTCCTCATCAAAGGTTCGATCCCTTCGCTTCCCCCATTTTTTAAGTCAATTTCGCAGAGATTTGAATTGATTTTTTCGTTTTTGTGTTGATAGAAAGGTGATTGAGGCGTATGCGAAGGCAATTCATGAAATCGCCATGGATTTAGCTCGGAAATTGGGGGAAAGCTTGGGGATACAGAGAAGCGATGTGTTTGAGGGATGGCCTTGTCAATTTAGGATTAATAAGTATAATTTCAGTCGTGAAACTGTAGGATCTTCTGGAGTTCAGATGCATACTGATTCTGGATTCTTGACTATACTTCAGGATGATGAAAATGTCGGAGGTCTTGAAGTGATGGACAAGTCTGGTGAATTTGTGGCTGTGGATCCACAACATGGAACGCTGCTCGTCAATCTCGGAGATGTAGCTAAGGTGTTTGATTAATTGCCTGTGTTGATTTCTTATTTAATTTTAGGGAAAAAAAACAAGGCCTATTAGAAAAAAGGCACAACGACCCGAACCAAAGCTTCGAAATCAATTACATCCTAAACTATCAAAATCACTAATCATTGTCCTTGAATTAAGTAAAAATTATCAATTGAGTCCCCATCCTAATCTAAAATCAGAAGTCTGATTATTTGATACAGACTTTAATAATCTTTGTGTTGGTTCAAAATGAGTTTGGAGAAAATGTCTAAAATTATTCAACCGAATGATTTTCGACGAGGCCTCAATTGATGATTTTTGTTTAAAATGGGATGATTTTGGATTAGTTCAAAGACCTAATTAATGATTTTGATAATTTAAGGTTTTAATTGATTTTGAAGCGTTAGTTCAAGAACCTAAATGGGTGTTATGTCTAAAAAAAATACACGTGTTTTAAAAATTTACAAATACGGCCTATGCTTTTTACAATTTACAAAATTGAGTATTTACCTCAAAATGAATCGATTTAGAACAATTAAAAACAATGCTTTGGCAAATTATCCAAAATTCAAAGTCCAACTTTACAAATTAACTAAACCACAAATATTGTTTAGTCGAAAAATTGACTCATATATTTTTTAACTATAAATTTTTTAAAGTATCAATCTTTATTTGCAAACTTTTAAACTACCGTGACTGTTTTTGCAAATGGATCGAACCATAAAGTTTATTTTTCTATTAATTTTAAAAGGATAATTAGAAATTTAGTTTTATAATTATTGTGGAAAAATTGATTTAACTTTCATGTACAACAATATAATTTTAGGACAGTGCAATTTAAGAGCATCTCCAACCCTCACCAAATGAGGGTTGGAGATGCCATTTTGGTGGTGGTTGGTTTCTTCAACCACCACCAAAATTCTATGCCAAAATGGCATAAAATACCAAAATCAAGTGATTTTGGTTTCCACCAAAATTTATTTTCGTGGAAATAAATGTTTTAATATATATATATATATATATATTTATTATATTATTATTATTTTAATTCAAATTATATTTCATAAATTATTTAATTTAGATTAATATTATTTATTTATTTTTTCTTTTTATATTTTATAGTTAAATATATTATTAATTATTTAAAATTAAATAATATTATTTTCTTATTTTTTAATTAATTTTTGAATTAATTTTTGTATCATAGATTATTAATGATAATAATAATATATGTAAAAAATAATAAAATTTTAATAAAAGTGTTACGTAAAATGAAATAAAATGGAGAATATTATTTTTAGTGTAATAAATGGTGTAATGGGTTGGAGAAAAAATAAGATTTGATGTTTTAGAAAATAGAAATTGGAGATGGAAATAGCGTAATGGGTTGGAGATGGCCTAAGTCTAATTAGCCGAAGATGAATTTTTGTATTAAGAGAAGATGTGTATTTTTTGGGTCTTATTGGATAGTCGGAACCCAGTAGGTTGGGGGGTGATCAGACCATGAACTTACAACCGTATCAGACCATGAACTTACAACCGTCAATTATACTTGAAATTGCACCAATTGGTAAATGTTGTTGTGTTCTACTGGGAGACTAAATATGCTCTCTCTCAGTAACCATTGACTAAATTTGTACCTTATCTCATATTTATATTGGGATAAGTTATATAGTGGGGAGAGAAAATTTAGCCCCCTCATGTAAAATAGTGCTTATTGTTTATCATATGGTACAATTTCAAGCCTAATCAGTAAAAATGAGTTTTTTTTTTTTATATTTAATTTTATGTTCTGATCACCTTGAAACCTCTGTTGTTCCGTCCACCCAATCCTCGCTTGAAATTGCACACTTTTTGTTACAAAAAAAACTCATTTTCGTTAGCGGGGCTTAAATTGCAATAGTTTGATAAATGTTCGGTTTAAGACTAGAAATGTAAATAAGATGGGACAAGACGGGCATTCTATTTCCTACAGATGTTCCTCGATCTAACGGGAATTCTCCATCCTTGTTCCCGTAGCTGAAACGGGAAAAAAATTCTCCCCTGGGCCGGAAATCCCTGCATTTCTACCTCAAATTCTTTTCTTTAAATTTAAAAAAAATAAAAAGAAATCTACTATCAATTACAAAAATTTCATTTCATGTAACATTTCAAATTTCTGAATTTTAAGAGAAATATAATAAAATAAATTAAAAACAACACAATTTCTAATTACTTAAGATATGAAAATAATAATAAAAGAGAGGTAAACGAGGTTTTTTTTCGGGGAATCCATGAGCATCATTGTGGGGGCAACATCGGGAATGGGAACGGAGATCCCCTCAGGGTGGGATACGTATTCCCTTCCTGATTTTGAGGACAAAAATTCTCTATCCCCCTGCAGGAATTCTTATCGGGGATTCTCTGTTCCATTTACAACCCTGTTTAAGATTGCATTGTTTTGTACATGAATATTAAATCGGTTCTCCTCTAATAACCACAAGACTAAATTTAAAACTTACCCTTATATATGAAGTGTTGTAATTTCATTTTGTGACAAAAAGGTATGGAAATGGAGCAAATTTTTTTGCAATGTGAAGCTTAGAGTACAATGCAAAGAGCTAAACATATATTTTTCCCGGGATCCCCTGTGGACGCAATATCGGGGACGGGGATGCTCCCATGGCCGGGATACATATCCCCGTCCCCACCATGTCCCCGATTTTGAGGACAAAAAATCCCCATTCCCATCTCGCATGAATTCTTATCGGGGATTCCCGTCACGTTTACAAACCTTTATTTAAACTTGCAATGTTTTGTATGT
Source organism: Euphorbia lathyris (assembly GCF_963576675.1). NCBI lineage: Eukaryota > Viridiplantae > Streptophyta > Magnoliopsida > Malpighiales > Euphorbiaceae > Euphorbia > Euphorbia lathyris. The sequence goes on from NC_088919.1 coordinate 14,189,392, forward strand.
GAATATTAACTCGGTTGTTCTCCTCTACTAACGGCTAATTTGTTTTTGTGATGAAAAGGCGTGGAGCAACGGGAGGTTTTGCAACGTGAAGCATAGAGTACAATGCAAAGAAGCAGGAATTAGAGTTTCAATAGCTTCATTTTTTCTAGGACCAAAAGAAGCTGAAGTTGAAGCTCCATCAGAACTTATAGACTCTCAACACCCTCGTCTTTTTACCTCATTTACCTATGAAGATTACAGAAAGCTCAGGTTGAAGACGAAGCTGCAAGCAGGCGAAGCTCTTGAACTTGTACGTATTATTCGCTCCTCAGAAAATTAGGGTCTGTTTGGCTAATTTTTTACTAAAAGCAGAGATTCCCTGCTTTTACTAAAAGCTACTTTTCAGCTACAAAAGTCAAACTGGAGGTGTCTAACCAAACTTAAAACACATGAGGTGAAAAAGGAGTAACCAAACTCCCTCTTAATCATAGTTAGATATCTAGTTAAGCATTAATATGTGTAATTTATATTAAGGTTTTATGTTTTTGTAATCCTAAAAACTAGAAAGAAATATATATTTGGTAAAATTAAAATAAATTTGGGAGTAGGGACCATTTTGAAATGGGTTTTGGATGGCAATTTAGTATGTAACTTGCATTTTTAATTAAAGTTGGCCTAATACCACTGTTTATAAACAAGGTGGTCTGGACCACTGAGGCTCTGCCTAGCCATTCAAAATCGAGAATCTGTTCCGATTTTCTCCGATTCGCCTAGACCGTCATGTTGCCGCCTAGGCTCCGTCTAAACGACGATGAGCAAAACCATTTTTATTGTGATTTTTTTTTGTTTTATTATAATTCACTTCTGCGTTGTTTTAATGATATTGTTGTTTCAATGATATTGTTGTTGAAACATATTTTTAAAAATATACGGTACAATTTATTGATTAACAAATAAAAAGTACAAAAATATAAAGACCCTCAAGATCCTCGTATTTTTACCTCTTTTACGACGAAGATTACATAAAACTCAGGTTGAAGACAAAGCTACAGGCAGGAGAAGCTCCTGAACTCGTATGTATTATTCTCTCTTCAAATTAATTATAGCCAGCTTAATGAAATGGAAGAAAGATTAGATATCTAATTAAGCATTAATATACGTGTAAATTTGTATTAAGGTTTAATGCTTTAGTAATCCTAAAAAAAACTAGTATGAAATATAAATTACACGAATACATTTTTATTTAGTACCTTATTTTATTCGATTTTTTTTGCTCAGAATAATGCTTCAAAGTAGCATTATTGCTTTCCAATCCAACACTATCGTTAAAAATTATTTCTCGTGTAGTGATGCGTTAACTAGATTAAAATCAGATAAAGTTTGTCCAATTTTAAAATTGTAAAGAAGTTGGATAAAGTTGTCCGACTTTTTTACAAGTTTGGGTTTGTTTTCTAAAAGAGAAGTCGGATGAATTTCATCTAACTTCAAGTTGCAAAGAAGTCGGATAAAGTTCATTCGACTTTTTTGCAACTAATAATTAATCAAAATTGTAAAGAAGTTGAGGAAGACAATTATTAGATATCATAAATAAAACGTTTTGAGAAATGTGTAAATTGAGAGCTTTCTCTTTTTTCGGAGCTTTCTCTTAAACATTCAGTTTCTCTCAAATAACCAAATAATACATAAATGATCTTAAAACTAAAACATTGAAGAATTAAAGTTTCGTAGAGTAGCATCAATTCCTGAAATTTTCTATATTGAGATCATCAACGGTCAAATTTACACTGCCAAACTAAAAATCTTTGATTCGTTAACGACAAAAAAAACCTCACTCTTTTTTGGTAATAAAAAAACCACAGACACCCATTTACAAATCACATGAGTTATATTCAAAATTTACCTTGTAATAAATTAAAAAAAAATATACCAATTAATTCGGTAAAGAAAAGACTCGCTCATTGAATCCTCCAGGATAGCTATGCGGGCTAATACTCTGACTTTGAGGAGACCAACTCCATCCAGAAGTAATCGGAGTTGTATCAGCCGAAACAATACTACTACTACTAAACTCACTCGGCTCAGCTCCCGAAGCCCAAACAAAAGCCGGCTTAAAATTCGGGACACGTGGCACTTCCACAGCCCCCGATATAATCTGAAATATAATCTTTGTTTTTGGTCTTTGAGCAGCAATAGGATGAGAACAAGCAAGTCCAAGCAATAAAAGCCTTTGAGCTTCCTCAACAACAAACTCACCCTTTAACTTAACATCAACAGCTTCCAAAACCCTACCTTCTCTATGAAGCCACCAAACCCAATCAACCAATAATTGAAAACCTTCGTTCTTCGTCCACGGCCGTTGCCCGCAAACCACCTCGAGAACCACTGCGCCGAACCCGTACACGTCGGATTCGCGGGTGGCTTTTCCTGTGTGGAAACATTCGGGTGCAATGTAGCCTAGTGTTCCTTGGATTCCTTCGAGTTCAGCGTAAGATGTTTTCTCGTTGTCGATTGCTCTGGCTAATCCGAAATCGCCGAGACGCGCGTTGAAGTTGGAGTCTAGCATTATGTTGCTTGCTTTTAGGTCTCGGTGGACTACTTTTTGGTCGTACTCGTTGTGGAGGTAATGTAAGGCGGAGGCTACACCAGATATGATGTTGTAGCGGCGTTTCCATTCTAGGACGGCTTTGTTGTGTTCGGGTTTTGGGAATAAGTGGCCGTCTAAGCTTCCGTTTGGCATGTAGTCGTATACTAGTAGTAGCGTTTCGTTCTTGTGGCACCATCCTACATGTCACAAATAATTTCAATCAATACAAATTTGATATATATATATATTATATATTTAACACGTCATCTAATTAACATGACAAATCATCTAGTCAATATACTACATCATCAAGTTAAAATTTCATTTCAGCAAAAAATCAATATTTCATTATGCAATAACAACAAAATCAACAAGTCAATATAACATATCAAAGTCAACCTACCAGGTCACCAAAAACTAACGGCTCTAGTCAAATTCCTTTTTTATTATTAACAGTGTAAAACATAATATATTTTTGCAAAAAAACTAAAACCACAATCTATTTGCAAATTCATGAAGCCACGAAATTTTTTATTTGTACTTAGGATATTTTGAATCTCTATCCTAAAATTTTAATAAATATCGAACGGTGAAACCAAATACTATATGATCATTAAAGTCTAAATCAAAATCGAAAATTTCTGTTATCATAATATCTATAGAAACATTTTAAAAACAATACTATAATCAAAATATTTGTACAAATGCAATCTCTACCTTTCTACTTCTACGGACAAAGTCAAAGTTAAATGCACTTTATATTTTGAAAATATCATATTTACCTTTTCAACTGTTTAAAGTGACATTTACTGATATATTAATCCTTGAAACTTAAAATTTAATAAATTTACTTAAAGTGATCTATTAACTCATAAACGGGCTTAAAATGAGACCATTTCAACATCTAAAAAAATCTCCCCTTGCTTCTAGTCTATAAAGGGCATTTGACTTTCTTGACATATTGACACCTGAAACTTTTTGTTTAAAGGGTTAAAATGAGACCATTTCAACTTGTAAAAAATTTCCTCTTGTTGTGACACATGGGTTTAAGAGGATTAATAAGTCATTGTAAGCATATTTAGAGAGTAAATAGAATATTTCTAATGGGCATTACACCAATTTGGATCCCAAACTAACGTTTTAAAGTCAATTAGGACCTAAACTATTAAAATCATTAATCAGGTCCCTGAACTAAGCAAAAATCATCAATTGAGTCTCTATCCTAACCTAAAATTAGAAACTGTGACTATTTGATATTAGACTGTAATAATTTCTATGTTAGTTCAAAATGAGATTGGCGAAAAATGTCTGAAACTGTTCAATTGAATGGTTTTGATGAGGCCTCAATTAATCATTTTTAATTAGAATGAGGACTCAATTGATGATTTTTTGTTAATTCATGAACCCGATTGATGATTTTGATAGTTTAGGATCTCAATTGATTTTGAAGTTTTAGTTTGTGGATCTAAATGAGTATTATGCCATTTCTAATGTATAATGGTGTAGTTGGATTTTTGGATAATAGATGGTACTAGGAAAATATTAGTACAACCAAAATTGATTTTTGATATTGCATCAACTTGTCCTAAAGAAATTCCATTTTGGCTTATAGGTAAAGGGACAGCAAAGCAATGGCTTTATACTAGTATATAGGGTAAATTACACCCATGGCCACTGAACTTTACCCATTTTCACATTATGGCCACTGAACTTCATTTCTTCCTGGTATGGCCACTGAACTTTACATTTTTTAATACCGGTGGTCACTTAACGTCTCAAAACGACCGTTGATGGCTAAAAATAAAAAATCCAAAGCGTTAATGATATTCTAAGGAACTTTAATTCTTGAAAATTTTCGTTTCGAAGTCATTTGGGTGTTGTTTGGTTAGGAGAGAGAAAGTGAATTTTTAGAGAGAGAAAGCTCCAAAAAATGTGATTTTCGAAAATAAAAAATATGGTTTCATGGTAAATGTCGTTCTGAACAACTTTAATTCTTGAATATTTTCATTTTGAGATCGTTAACGATCGTTAACGGTCATTTTGAGAAGTTAGTTAAAATTGAGTGGCCACCGGTGTTAAAAAGTGTAAAGTTCAGTGGCCATACTGGAAAGAAATGAAGTTCAGTGGCCTGAAAATGAGTAAAGTTCAGTGGCCATGTGTGTAATTTACCCCTAGTATATATATAGACTTTTAGAAGACAGCGTCAAAACTGAAGGCATGTGATGTGAATGAGAAACATTGGTAAAAGGTCAAACTTGGCCATGTGATAAGATTCTTAGTACACAAATACAAAAGGACAAAGAAAAGAATTAAAAGTTTCCAAATTATAAGGTAAATTACAACCATGGTCTTTTAACTTTGCTTTTAACATTGTGCAACTCGACCTCTTTCTTCTTGTAAAGTTTTACCTATTAACACCGTAAATTTTTAAAATAAAGTATCACACATTTATAGTTGATTTTAAAAACTTATCACACATCTATAATTAATTATAAAACTTATCATGCACTTATAATTGGTCCATTCGAACCTCTTGCACACAAAATCGTTGATTCGTTATCTTTGATAAATGAGATGACGTACACAACAAACTCAAACGCTTTTTGTTTTTGTTCTATAGTACGCATGCCATCTCATCTGTAAAAAATGACATATCAACGATTTTGTGTGCAGAAAATCCGAATGAGCAAATGTAATAGGTTATTTTAAAAATTCAAGATACCAATAAGTAAAACTTATTAAGTTTAAGGGTATAAATATGCATTAAATCTAATTTCTTTCGTATAATTTCTGCTGTCTTCTTGTATCTTTTCAAATCCTAACATAAAAGTCACTCAAAATTAACCAAACTATCGTAATTTTAAAACCGAACCACACCAAACTAAATAAATGACTGAACCAAATTATAATTTTGATCCACTATCAGGTTATGAGTCAATTTTGCTAACTCCTAAAAATTGTTTCTATTTCTGTTATCGATAAATTTTTGAAACATCCAATATGATAATCATGTCAAACTACTTCATACAAATTTAATATTAGATTGGAATAAAATTTATCTTACTTAAAATTTATACTAAATGATCAATTTAATATTAGAGTCAAATTTTAGCCCTAATTCTTTGTTTTTAGCAGCTAATACAACTAATCCTTAAAATATTAAGGATGTACTAAAGAAAAGTTGTTATATGTGGAGGCCACTATTTTTTGGGCCTAGGCGGCTGCAAGTCTCTATCTACCTAAAGGTCGAGCCGGCCCCGATTATACCCCGGTTATAAGAGCATCCCTAATGGGACTATTTTTCTTTGTTACTTTGCAAGGTTGGTTACAACCAACCATTCCACCACGTTTGGTTTGTTACTTTTATTAGATACTTTTTTATAAAACTGAAAATTAAGTGATAAAAAAATAAGTATTGAATTTTAAGTGCTGAATATTATAAGTGCTGAAAATATTTAGTGATATAATTATTATAAAAATATTAGTTGATAATGTTTAACTTAAAATGTTAAGTTAAATATTTTGACTTACTAAAATAAGTACTTTTTAATTTAATTTATTAATTTAAGTGGTGAAAAAATAATTGTTATCAAACGCACTTAAATTAAATAAGTGTTTAATATTTTAATTTAAGTCATTAAGTGGTTTATCAAACAACGCCTTACAAACTTTTCTCTCTCCAACATAATAAAAAATTGCTTTTAATTACTTTGTCTATCTACTTTTTGACGGAAAAGTGATTTTCTAATCCTATTTTAATTGTTAAAATTTCTTTTTGACCCTACAAATTTCTTTTTCACTCCATAAATTTTTTAAATAACATATACTCTCTAATGGTATGTTATCTTTCTTTGTTTTCTATCCTAGGTGGCAACCAAAAGTTGTGAACACCATCAAGGATGCTCTAAGAACTCGATTGTTACTCAAATTTCACACGAGTTCGAAATTATTTATGAATCTGACATTTTTATTTTGGAATTTCCTCCATTAATAAGAAAACAAAAACAATAATGTAAATTGAGATGAAAATCAGTAGAAATTTTAAACAAATAGCAATAAAAAGAGTAGAAGAAAAGTACTTACCGAGTAATCTGACTAGATTCCGGTGACGGAGACGATTGATGATCGTAAGCTCGGCTAAGAAATCGTCTTGACTTTTGAGATTATCTCTGGAAAACTTCTTGACAGCGACTTGAACATTTTCATCGGGTAAAATACCTTTGAATACGACCCCAAATCCTCCTTGACCAAGCTTGTTTTTCTCATCGAAGTTGTTCGTCGCCTTTTTCAAATCTTTGAACGGAAATTCCCTCGGCGTTCCGGGAAGACTCTTTAATGCTCCTAAAATGTTTGGATTCGGTTTTCCTTTCCTCTTCTTCACCATATAGAAGCTTAAACCTCCCAAAACTATTATAACTAACAGAACTCCGCCGCCTACCCCCGCCGCCACACCCACCGTATTACCGCCGCCGCCGCCATTGGAAGACGATGATAGCTCCTCAACTGTCAAATTCCATCCAAGCACACAGTTGAGCTGTACGGAGCTTCCCGTCGACGCTGCGAAACCGAAATAGGAATTCTGCTTCACATGCCTGCTGAGATCCAGATCTGAACTTAGTATAGAAATTGCCGGCTTCGGCTTCCCGTCTTCCGCCATGTAAACCTCTATTGACTTGTTTAGACCGTCGTATTGGATCCAGATCATGTAAATTTTGGTTTCAATCGGAGATATCTCGATTCCGAATTTGGAGAGGGAAACGGTCTTGTTGGAGCGGATACTGTGAATATCCAGACCCATGTGGTTATCATCCGGGTCAAACTCCTGCTTAAATGTGTCGAGCTCGACGGCGACAATGCCGTTTGAAGAATCGCCGTCGGTTGTGGAGTTCGTCAAACCTAGATACTGTCCGTCGCTATTTTGAGGAAGGTTGAGGTCTGGAGCAATTAGGAAAGCTAATCCTTCGCCGACTGTGGTGGAATTACTGATTCGAAAGACATTGATGCGAAAAGAAGTGTTGAATGAAGCTACCTTTACAGAATCTTCTTTATTCTCCCAGAGTAAGAAAGGATGATTGAAGAATACGCGACCGGACCTGTGCGCTAGGGTGAAGTTTCCGGCGGAATCAGGAGTGATTTGAAGAGCATTATTGCTGATTGTTGCCGGCGTCAGGACTGCGAAAGTTGTGTAGTAAGAGCTGTTGAATGGTCCGAATTTATAATCTGGTGGTGTTCTCGGGTTCTGAGCAAGGGATGCTTGAGGTGAAATCATACATATGATAACGATGACGGCGACGGCGACGATCACCGGAAAATCCATTGATTAGATAGAGCCAAACCGAAGGAAGAAGAGGAATTTACAGGCAACTTTTCTTTCCCACAGTTTTGAATGAAATAATATTAGTAGACTTAATAAAAATGAATTTGTTTAACCAAATACTCTTATTGGTCCTCTAATTTTTAAAATATTCTATTAGCGCATTCAACTTATTTAAAGTGTTCTGATAGTCGTAAAATTGGTTGCAAAGAAATAGAATGCATACGAAAGGATGTGATGCATGTAGACCCGACAATCATCCTGTTCGATTCGTGTTATTTTTGGATTCGTGTTAAAAAAAGTAAAATCAAACAACCCAAAAATTTTTGTGTTACAATCGTATTAACATGTTCGGATTAGTATCGATTTTGTGTCGTATTTTTTTATTACATACAATTTTATTATGCATATTAATGATAACTTTTAAACATATTAGAAGATATGATTCTTTTTTTAAAAATATTAAAAGATATGATTCGTCATGCGGTGGATTTTTTGTATCAGTATCTCGCAGCACAATCGCTATTGAGTGTTGATCCGACGACTCCACATAGAATCGGTCATGTTTTGACGTGGCAGCCCCCTCCGCCAGGATACACTAAGGTTAATATTGATGCTGCTGTGTTCACTGAGTCACGCCAGATTGGTATGGGGGCTGTCGCACGAGATTCCCAAAGAACGTTTGTATGGTGTTTGATGAACACGAAGATCAGTACTGTTAGTCCTACGCTTGCAGAAGCTTTGAGTCTGAAAGAAGTCCTTTCTTGGATGCTTATTCATTTTAACTCTGCTTTGATAATTGAGATGGATTCAAGAATTGTGGTTGATGTCATGTTGAAGGAAGCCGAGTCCTTCACTGGGTTTGATTTAGTTATTTCGCAGTGTAAAGAACTAGTCCAACAAATTGAAGTTGCTAGTTTCTCTTTTACTTATAGGCAAACGAACGGTGTTACTAGTTTCTCTTTTACTTTGGCTCGAGTGTCTCGTTCTTATGCTAGCCTGTCTTCTTTTTTTCAGGTTTCGGATATTATCCAACCTTTGTTGATTAACGATATTCTTGTTACAAATTCTTAATAAAGATGGTATTATTGGTTAAAAAAAACTATCGAAACGTCCACTAATATTATTATATAAGGGGGTCATGTAATATGTTGATAACAATTAGGGGGTTTGAATAATAATTATAATTTTATTATCCATATTAATAAAGTTACATATAAAAACATTAGAGAATATAATAATAATTTTAAATATTCATATCGTTTTCGGGTTAGTATATCAATCCTAACCCAACTCAAAAATTTGTACTGCGACCTAAAAATGACATATTACCTACTAATTAGGGAATGCGGAACAGTGATCTGGATCCTCGTCGGGAAGGTCTGGCTTCTTCGGGGGTCGTCTCTCCGCGGGGAACGGTCCCTGCGGATGCTCCGACGGTCAAGACAGTTAGTAGTTCGAGAGTGTATTCTAATCAAATGAGAGTGAGGTAGAAAATAGTTACCCGATCCCCTTTTCTTCCTTCATTGGTATATTTATAGCGAATTGTCTTGGGCCTGTGGGCCTTCTGTTACCCTGGCCCTTTCGCTGGTCGGGCTCCGTTGGGCTTCTTGGACCTAAGTGATATTCCGAATCAGGTAGTCCACCCCCCCGGCTAGATTAGCCGAGTATTGCATGCGAGGAGACGAGAATTTCAGCGGATCATGCTCTTCTCAACGAGTGGTTGACAGCTGTATGAAAGGTGCCTGATTTCCTCATAGAGACCCTTCAGATCGCTGCATGCGCTTTTGGGTTTTAGCGTGCAATTGATTGCCCCTTCATTAAATGCTCCTGCACGCGCCGTAAAAAGACATTGAATGTCGTGCGTTGCTGGCGCCTCCATTTTTTGTTTGATATAAAATGCGGGGGGAGGCTCCATTTCTGTCTTATTTCGTCAAATTTTCTTCTCCTTGTGCGATTTGACCGTCTCCTTTTCCCTGTGGAGCCGCTATTTTTTGTCGATCTTTCCGTCGGTGTTCTGTCGTTTGCTCGCGCTTGCTGGGCACCGGGCATATTGATTGACGGCGTTCTGGTGAAGATTCTCTACGACACTTGTCGTAACCTTTGCGAGGTCAGTCGTACCTCTTATTTCTCCTGTCTTTAGTTCTTTTGTTTAGTTTTTTCTGGGGAGGGGGAGTATATCAGAGGGTTCTTCACGGGGAGCCCTAAGAAGACTGCCGCCAGTGACACCGGGTGATTTTACGCTTCGCGAACGCGGATCGTAAAATGAAAAAGGCAGGCGAAGACGGGAGAGGAGAGTGTTGCTGCTGGTGTTCTTGAGGTAGCGGTTGTAGTACCGTAGGGTTTGATTACCGAAGAGCGTCCCCTGGCCTCGATTTACGAGGAAATACGCCAGAGGGTATGGACGCGTTCCGCGGGGGTCACTAGTGTTGATGGTAGGCGGTTTGAGGGAGCAGAGCGGCCAAAAAGACCGGAATCTTTTTCGGTGGCCGACGCGCACAGTATTATTGTCTCCGCGGATTTAGCTGCTATCTCCACGGTGTATCGACTTGGGAAGACATATGAGCTAGTTGCGCTTGGAGAAGAAATCCGTGCTCATCATGCGGGTGGTTCGAACGAGCTCGTGGTTTACGAGGAGCAGTTGGAATCGGGGATGCGGTTGCCCCTGCTTCCCTTTTTTGTGGAGGTTTTAAAGGAGTATGACCTGTGCCCTGGTCAAATCCATCCGAATGGATGGAGGATGATGGTGGCATTCTACTCGTTATGTCGATCAGCTGGATACCGGGCAACTGGGTTGGTATTCTGTGAGTTCTTTCAGCCAAACAAGGGACCCCGATCGCAACATGTGACCTTCTCGCATCAAAAGTTCAAGGTGATTGGCGGGTTGAAGGACAAGGTTCATGAATATAGGCATCGTTACTTCTTAGTGCAAAAGCTGGACGACGACTTCCCTTTTCGAGTAGTGTGGAACGAGGAGCCCATGGATTCCAGTCGTTAGTTGAAACCGCGAGAAAAGTTGCCTTTTGAAGAGCAGCTCGTGAAACATTTAAAGGGGATTCCGACAGATAAAGATCATAAGCAAGATGTTGATGAGCTTGTGCGTCACTTCCTGGCCGCCGGGTACTATATCTGGAACCAATGGCGAATGGCTCAACTATTCGGCTGGACGGCAGCGGACTTTGAGAAGTGGAAACGTGGGTACAACTTCAAAGCCGAAGAGTTGGCGGAACTAGAGGCGATCTCCGTGAACGTCGCTGTTGTAGGTGAGGGGTCGGGGTTGTAGGTTTCGTTTATTTCATCATGTGTGTTGTTGTTACTATATATTTTATGCGTGGTTTAAATTTTCCGCTCTTTCTTGCTTTACAGGTCCAGGAGATCCCCGTATCAGCATGGATTTCGATCCAAATGAGTTCAGTGTCGACCTCGACACTGCGGAGGAAGCATTTACTGTTGCCTCCGGATCCCTGGTGTCGTTTTCTTCGCTTGAAGATGCGAACCAAGTGGTTCAGAGCATGGGGGGCGTGCTGGCGACGCATGAGGACATTGACGCTACTGGTGACATACCGCAAGGGATGCCCGTGGTAGAGAAAGAGGCAAAGGAAACTGCGGAGGTGATGGCTGTCGAAGAGGAAAAGGTCGAGAATCAGATTCAGGGGCCCCTTACCCGAAAACGTAAGAAAGACAAGGGTAAGGCCGCTGCTGGGATGGAAGGCGAAAAGATACGTGCTGGTGATGATACCGTTGGGGCAAACGACGGCTCTAAACGAGCGTGTACTGACGGCGGGTCCGAGCTTGGAGCGGGGATGATGGATCGGGTAGGCGATCACCCGGAGATATGAAAAGAATGGATGTCAAGAATGCTAAGTTCCGGGAATACGTTATGGGCTTGTCGGTTCACTCCGATATTGTTGGGGTTTAGTGTCCTATAGACAATTGTTCTAGGATACAAACTTAATGTAAATGAATTGTTCTTTATATCATTTGTTTAATAAGATATATGTTTTATAACTATATAAAGACAATCCCTTTTAAGCACTAAATAAAGTCTAATAAAAGGAAATCCGTAAGTTTATTTAAAGTGATTATAAAGTGTTCTACAAGCATGAAGTGAGACAAAACTTTATAGTAAACTGATAAACTTAAAACCACCCCAAGTCAAGTGATATGTTTGGGATTGACATATCACTGTTGAGACTTGTATGTAACAATGTCTTCTGTCCGACAGAAAGCTGATCTCACAAGCTTCATATATACAGATATCTGGACAGTTACATAGATCCGATGAAACGTTGTTCATTAGGATTGGGGATCCGATTTGAGATAACAGGATGGGTAGATTCATCCTTGTCACCTGTTCATCTCATTGGTATTAATAGGTATAACTAATCCTCAGACTCAAAGGAATATTAATTGGTATTCTGGATTACGGAATGTGATGCTTTGACTCTGGTGTAACACGATCCTTAACAGAGATGACTCTGGGGTGTGAACAGTAGACGTTGGGTATCACAAGAAGTAATTGCGGAGTCGTTATATATTGGATTGAGCATTTATCACTCCCGATAAATGGGAGATACATCCATGGATCGCTTGTGGAAGACTCGACTCTAAATCCTTGCAAGGTGATAGCTTAAGAGTAAGAAATACAGATTTCACTTAACCTATCTTTTTGAGTTGACTCGGCCTGTACAAGTAAAACGAACGTCTCGCTATATGTGACTTGACATCACCCATAGTCATAAGATTCAGTTCAAGGATGTAGTTGATAAAGGATCGAATTATACTGTAACTAATACGGAAAGGTTAACGACAGAATCAACCTGTCTTCTTATAGCTCCGGGGGAATGATTACGGACTTGCTAATCACATACTATGTACATCATTCCGTTATGCAAAGATTAAATATAATTCTTTGAAAATTAATTTAATAACGTTGCATACGGCTAGAAGCAATAAGAACCTAATGGATCACACATAAGACTTGGAACCTAAAAGAGAGATAGATGTTAATTAATTGATAGAAGCCCAATTGAGCCCAATAAGGCCCATGGACATAAGGGGGTCGAAATTCATGTAGTGATATACATGAATAATTAATTTGATTTTGTTAATCCTAATTAGATTAGGAATATGAATTAAATTAATTAAGAGATAATTAAGTTAGGAGTTTTAATTAGATTAATATACTCCTATTATTATCCAATAAGGTTATTATTATTATCCTTAATATATTAGATATATAGTGAGATAATAATTAGGAATTCTATTCCGAATGGAATTCCTATTCAGTAACCTAATTCTATCTAACTAGGGATTAGATACAAGAGATTATAAATACCCCTTCCCTTGAGATTTTCGAAATCCAAGCAAGCCATACCCTACTTGTGATTTTCGAAATTCACCTAGTCCAAGAGAGAGAAAATTCGACACCCCTAGTTCGAGGACGAGATTTCTCTACGGCTTCGTTTGATCAATTGATTTTCATCTATTTCTTTTATCCTTGATCTTGTGTTGATTAATTAGAGGCAATCTACTTTGGTTGCTATTCAACGGTTGATACTAAATTAATCTTCCCGTGTTTTATTTCGTGTTTGGGAACTCGAAGAAGAAAAACAAACAAAAGGGAGAAATTCGTTTTACTACTCCTACATCAGGTCACTTCACGATTTCGCGGATTCCCGGAGATTGAACTGTCGGATCGTCGCGATTTTTGGACAGGAGCTTCTAGACATATTCTTCCACGTTTCCACCGAAGGGATTATCGTTCGGAGGTCTGGAAGGTCTGTTTCGGATAGGGGAAGATTGGTAGATAGTTTCTATCTCTTTTGAAATTGTGGACACTTCGTTTGCAACGGTAGATAGAACATCTAAAAGGTATTTCTTCTTATCCTTCTTTATATGAAATAACGGTTAACGGATCTTGTGGTTAAATGGAAATAGGTTAAAAAATTTATATTTCTGCTGCTATACCTTAGCCTAATTCCCAAGAGATATGACGATGTCTGACCTTGCGCAGGCGATGGCTCGCATCGCTAAGGTGCCCGGAGAAGTTGCCCGAATGGACGGTGTGACCAAGATGAATCTTGGTGTAGAGACTCTATCGGCGCTTGGTGTGGTAAGCTCTCTTGACCTTCTCGCTTAGGTTTGTTTCTAACAACTGTGTCCTGAGTTGTGCAATTTTTATGCAGGCCATTCGAAATGCTAACACTGTCTTCGACATGTGTGTGAATGATGAGAATCTGTTTCGTGATATGGAGCAAGGTCTGCGGAATGCGGTGAAAGAGCTGGAAACGGCGACTGGGAAGCTAGATACTGCTGGAGAATTGTTGGAACATCGTGAGGGCGAGATTGCCGTGCTGACCGAGCAGCTGAAAGTGGAGACGGGAGGCCGAGTGGAGCTGGCGAAGAAATTGGAACATGATGCAGAGGAGCTTCACTCTTACAAAGTTATGCTCAAGTTTGTCACCCTATGGACCCGCCGAGTGAAGGAGAAGTTCGACGAGAGAGCCAAGCAAGCCGACGCGCTGTCCGATGAGAACGAGAGACTTAAGCGAGAGCTAGAGGTGGCTCGGAAAGAGGCTAGCGAGTTGCGTGCCCTTGCGGGCCAGCGCGAGGAGAAGCTGATCAAAATGGATCGAATGATGCTCATTGCTGCTGCTCACTCTGCCGGGTATGAGGTTCCTCCGGAGGTCATATTCTCTCCGAATGTGTACGATAAGGCGGCCCAGGCGAAAGCCGTAGAGATCTGCGGTCGTTTTAAGAAGAAATAAATGTAACTGAAGATATCATGTGTTTTTGTTTTCTGATTTCAAAGATGTAATAATTTGGCTGTACGGTTGGTATCTTTTGGGATCTTTTGGCAGTTTACTTTGATCATCATTTTGCACTTTGATTTGATTTGAGCCTTCATGATGTGTTTGTCATGTCTTGTCCATTCTTGCTATAAATAGGAGTCGGTTTTTGTTTGTGTTTCTCGTTCATGTGGCGTTCTTGCTTCGAGTGCTCGTATTCTTAGTCGTTTGTTTACTCCTATTTTCGTGTGATGTCGCTTCGGGATGTTGCGGATTCTGCTAAGGTGCTTGAGGTGCAAAGGCCATTTCGGCTATGCCTCATCCTTATGTGTACTGCCCCCCGAGGGATGATCATGAGCTGGATAGGAAAGTGCGATATGCTTCCCCTGTGTGGATGAACCAGGGTTTTTCACGGAGAAGCCGAAACGGGGAGAGTGAGAGTTCCGCGCCTTATACTGGATCTGCGACGGATTCGTGCGATGTAGTTGTCAGCGCATTATCTTCTACTGAGAAGAAAGTTTGGTCGCAAGGACGGGATTGGCTTTCTGAATCCCGACGAGTCGGTGGTGCCCGTGACGAATCCGCATCCGGCCTGGGTAAGAAGGCTTCTTACCGACGAGCTTGATAGAGTTATGAATCTTCCTCCTGAGATGGAAGGCCGTCGTTCTGGACGCCATGCTTCGCCGAGTCGACCTCATAGGGCGACCTTTGTCGACCCGCTGAAACCTCGTAGTGTGGTTTTTCTTGAATTTTCTAGACAGGGGTTTCTGGGGCCTATCCCAGCTGATCCGACGCATCGAGTGACGCATGTTGGGAAAGCATGCCTGTATCATAGGCAAAATGGGTATAATACCGATGAATGTGTCGACTGGCGGGCAGTGCACCAGGCTTTAATGGATGCTGAGGCCATTCCTAATCCTGATAGTGCTAACGGAATGTTGTAAGAGATTGGATTTATCTTGTGTCGAGCGTCTGTGCTCCAGTGTTTGTATTAAGGACCTTTTGCTTAAGCTTCCCAACTTTATGTGGTTTATTATGCCTAATGAAAATTTGCAATTTCGGATTTCCTTTGTTAGTACTCCCAACAAAATCGATCATGTTTGATATTTGATCGCCTATTGCCTCCTCATGGGCACGCAGTTAAAGTGCTCAAAATTTGCACGACGCTGTGTGAGCGAGGATCACGTTTGACGCCGCCCTTGGTTGGTTTATTGGTTAGGTGCTTCTTTGAGAAGCTTAAGAAAACCGTTTTGGGTCAATCCGTGCGAGGACCGTATAAAGTAGCTCGCTGATTAGTTAATCGGTACCGATATGGGGTTGTTGGCACGATTTAAGAGGCGTTTCGTGATGAATGAGAAGCCTGGAGAATAACGTTTTGAGCTATTCAGTGCGAGGACCGTATAGGGTAGCTCGCTTCTTGTTTAATCGGTGACAACATGGGGTTGTTTGTGCGATTTAACGGGCGTTTCGAGATGATCGAGAAGCCTTGAGAATAACGTTTTGAGTTATTCAGTGCGAGGACCATGTCGGGTAGCTCGCTTCTTATTTAATCAGTAACAACATGGGGTTGTTTATGCGATTTAACGGGCGTTTCGAGATGATCGAGAAGCCTGGAGAATAACGTTTTGAGTTATTCAGTGCGAGGACCGTGTCGGGTAGCTCGCTTCTTGTTTAATCGGTAACAACATGGGGTTGTTTATGCGATTTAATGGGCGTTTCAAGATGATCGAGAAGCCTGGAGAATAACTTTTTGAGTTATTCAGTGCGAGGACCGTGTCGGGTAGCTCGCTTCTTATTTAATCAGTAACAACATGGGGTTGTTTATGCGATTTAACGGGCATTTCGAGATGATCGAGAAGCCTGGAGAATAACGTTTTGAGTTATTCAGTGTGAGGACCGTGTCAGGTAGCTCGCTTCTTGTTTAATCGGTAACAACATGGGGTTGTTTATGTGATTTAACGGGCATTTCGAGATGATCAAGAAGCCTGGAGAATAACGTTTTAAGTTATTCAGTGCGAGGACCGTGTCGGGTAGCTCGCTTCTTGTTTAATTGGTAACAACATGGGGTTGTTCGTAAAAAACAAATTCGTATTCATGATTCACATTACAGGAGCCTATTGATAATACTTCTTCAATGTTTGGATGTTCCAGCTATTGTCATAGACCAAACCGTCTAAAGAGGCGATTTTGTAGGCTCCGTGCTGGAGGACAGTGTCGATCTTATACGGCCCCTCCCATGATTGTCCGAGCTTGCCGTGAGCTAGCGGGGACTGGGCAGCAGCGGCGTCTCGGAGCACAAGATCTCCGACTTGAAAAGTGTGGGGACGAACTCGCCTATCGTGGTAACGCGCTATACTCTGCTTATGGGCCGTGATGTACAATAAAGCATTAAGGCGCTCTTCCTCTAACCGCTCACTTGCTTCCGCAAGCTCCGCATTGTTGTCGGCCTCCTCGAAGGTGGTCTGCTGAGGAGAGCGAAGGATGACCTCAGATGGTGCCATTGCTTCTGCCCCATAGGTGAGGAAAAAAGGAGTGCGCCCTGTGCCGGAGTGGGGGGTTGTGCGGTATGACCACAATATTACCGTGATATGGTCAGGCCATGCTCGACTATGGTCGGATAGGCGCGTTTTAATTCCTCGTAGGATTGTTCGGTTGCTTACTTCAGTGAGGCCGTTGCTCTGAGGGTGTGCCACCGAGGTGTATCGCCCTTTGATGCCCCACTCTACGCAAAATTCGCGGAATTGACTGCAGTCGAACTGCCTCCCGTTATCGGTGATGAAAGAGTGAGGGACTCCGAATCGGTATATGACTGTTCGTTTGAGGAAACCGATTACGTTGTCAGCGGTTATCTTGGCGATTGCTTCAGCCTCGATCCATTTGGTAAAGTGATCGATTGTGACCACTACAAAGTGCTTCTGTGCTAAAGCCATCGAAAACGGGCCGAGCAGGTCAATGCCCCATACTGCAAATGGCCAAGGTGTGATAATGCCTTTGAATGGAGCCGCCGGTGCGTGATGAGTATTGGCGTGTAGTTGACATGCCTGACAACTGCGAACCAGACGCATCGCATCGGAATCCATAGTCTGCCAATAAAGCCCCTGGAGCCGGGCTTTCTTCGCAATCGTCCGAGCGCCCTGATGCGAGCTACAGACGCCCTGATGTATCTCCTTTAGACAGTGATCCCCTTCCTCTTCCGATATACAGCACAACCAAGGGTGTGTGGTGGACTTCCGATAGAGTAAGCCATCATGCATCGCATATCGCCAGGAACGCCGAACCACGAGGGATGCCTGCGTCCGGTCTTCCGGCAGTGTTCCATCTTGAAGATACCTGATTATCGGACTTCTCCACCCGCTTGCTGCTGCGTCCTTCATGTCGATCTGTACCGAGCACTCTGTGTGAATGGCCGGGGCCACAGCAGTCTCGATGAGGGTATGCGGATCACTGGACTGCTCGCCTACTGCGAGAGCGGCAATGGCATCCGCCTCTTTGTTCTCCTCACGTGGGACAAGCATAAGGTCAAAGGTTACTCATTTGTCTTCAAGATCCTTCAACAAGGATTTTGCGAAGGCCAAGTATTGACACAGCGTTGGGTCCTTCTCCTTGTAAGTGCCGCTGACGTGGCTAACGACGAGTTTAGAGTCCGAATATACCGTCAGATGTCCGTTTACAATTGTTTTGGATAACCGAAGAGCTGCGATCAGGGCCTCGTACTCTGCTTGATTTTTCGTGGTCGGGAAGTCGAGACGGATGGCATACCGTATTCGGAGATTATTAGGTCCCTGAATCGCAATGCCTGCGCCTGCCCGTCCTGGGCCGCAGGATCCGTCCACACTCATGGTCCATATGTCGCCGTTGCAAATTCTTATCGGCGTGGGGCTGCTGGTTGATGACCCGGTAAACTCCACTATGAAATCGGACAGCACTTGGCCTTTGATCGCTGTGCGAGGTTCAAAACGTATATCAAACTGGGATAGCCGGACCGACCAGTTAGTGATCCGACCGGAGACTTCTGGTTTCTGGACTGCCTTTTTGAGAGGGTAATTGGTCCTGACCACGATCGTATGCGCTTGGAAATATGGTCGAAGGCGCTCGGATGCCTGTGTGATGGCGAACAGAGCTTTTTCAACCTCGGAGTATCGGATCTCAGCACCCTTCAGGACCTTGCTCAAGAAGTAAATTGGGTAGAGCTCCGGTTCCTCTTCTTGAGCTAAAACGATAGCTACCGTTTCATCGGTGATGGTGAAGTATAAAAGAATGTCCCATCCCTGCTTTGGTACTGACAGTAGGAGAGGGGTAGCGAGGAAAGTTTTGATGGCGCTGAATGCCGCCTGGAAATCCGTAGACCACCTGAAAGGATGCACCTTCTTGATTGCCCTGTAAAAAGGTAAACATCGTTGCGCCGAGCAGGAAATGAACCGTCCCAAGGCGATTATCCTCCCGTTGAGCCTCTGAACTCCCTGTAAGTTGCGCGGTGCTTCCATCGCTAAGATTGCCTCGATCTTTATGGGGTTCGGTTCGATACCTTTCTCGGACACCACGCAACCAAGGAACTTGCCGCTACAAATTCTGAAAAAACATTTCTCCGGGTTCAGGTTGAGGTTGTAATTTCTGAAAATTTTAAACACTTCCGCCAAGTCACGCGGATGGTCGCTTTCAACAGTGCTTAGGACAACCATGTCATCGATGTATACTTGTACAGTATCGCCGATGAGGTGAGCGAACATCTTATCTATCAGTCGCTGGTAGGTGGCCCCCGCGTTCTTCAACCCAAAAGGCATGACGTTGTAGCAATAAGTGCCTTCATGCGTAATGAAGGAGGTTTTCTCGGCATCGGCCGGGTCCAGAGGGATCTGCTGAAAACTAGTGATGGCGTCAAACTGAAATAAGATTTTCCGACCAGCTGTCTGGTCGAGAAGCTAATCTATGTTAGGCAGCGGGTAAGAATCCTTGGGGCATGCTTTATTAACATTCGTAAAATCTACACACATTCGGTACTTTCCGCTGGCTTTCTTTACAAGTACGACGTTAGAAAGCCAATCTAGATAGTGAACCTCGCGAATAAATTTTACAGCTAGTAGCTTCTCGATCTCTTCCTTGACTGCAGCTTGTTTGTCCTTTGCTTGCACTCTCATCTTCTGCTTCAGGGGCTCCATGGAGGGGTCGATGCTCAGTCTGTGCGTTGTTTGCTCGGGTGAGACTCCCGTGATATCCTCGGTGCACCAAGCGAACATGTCTGAATGCTCTGATAGAACAGCCTTGATCTCGTAGGCCAAATGGGGCATGAGTTTGGTCCCAATTTTCACTGTCTTGGTGTCCGCGATGGCACAGTCGCTGATCGGTTCAATAGGTGTGGGATTGTATCCCCTCATGTCCATCAGACCGTCTTCCAAGTAAAGCGCTGTCCGAGGTTGAGTAGCCTCCCACTGCAATCTTTTGGCCAAGATACGATCTCCTTGGATGGTGATTCTGTCATGCTGGACCGGCAAAGTCAAGCATAATTTGGAGATATCAACCGTGGCCTTCAGGTTAGCCAACAGAGGTCTTCCGATGATGGCATTGTAGGCCAAGGGGATATCGACCACCACCCATTCTGCAGTGTCCTCTACTTCCTTATCGCTTTCGGCAAAGACTGTTGACAGGGAGATGACTCCTTTCACTGGGACTTCGATTTCCGACAGGCCAACCAGGGGGAAAGTCCCGGCTCAGAGGGCTGTGTGAGCATTCCTCATTGCGCGGAGTGCCTTCCAGGTGAGCAAGTTCACCGAGCTACCTGTATCCACCATCACTCGATGCGTTTTAAAGCCGGCGATGTTGATGGTGACCACAAGTGCCTTCGAATGGCTGGTCCGGAGTGGTGGCTGCAACGCCAGGGTCTGATCAACTGCTTTTCTCTTTCGGGAGCTCTCCGGAGGCGTGCAGAGTGCTGGAGCTCCCTCTCTTATGACGTGGATCTCCCCGTGGTACCTAGGTCGCTTTGGTTCATCTGCTCGGCCGGCGTCCCGCTGCTTCGGGCTCTTCTCCCTCTGCCTAACTACTTTTGGTGGCGCGCCTTGCTCAGTTATCTGCTCAATCTCTTTCTGGAGTTGGTAGCAGTTCTCTATGGAGTGCCTAGAGGATTTGTGATACTTGCAGTACTCCTTTTCTACACGGGCCTTGCCTTTATCGACCGATGGAGCCGGGTGTGCAAATCGGTGAGGCTGGCTTTGAGCAGCATAATGCACCTCCTTCCCGCGGGATCGGTCCCCTCTGCGCTCAATGTTAGTTCGCTCGACTCGAGCTGGGAAAGGCATCGGGGCCTCCTTGCACGCCTAGCCTTCGTCACGTGCCTCTGCGGTCGGCCTGCTCCTTTCCTGTTTGTGCGTGTCGCCTCTGGCCTTGTCTCTTTCTGACTCTTCGTACCCTGCGGGCCGGTCGCAGTCGTCATACTGGACGAAGGTTTGTGCCATGGTCATGAGCTCTTCGAAGGATCGCGGCATCTTTCTGAAGCACTTCTGCTTTAGGGGTTCACACGAGGTCCCTTTTGCTAAGGCATCATGAGCCACTTCGAGGTTGAGGCCTTTGACTTGAGAGGCCATATGGTGAAACCTGGAAAGAAAGTTGCGTAGTGGCTCAGTTGCTCGCTGTTTGAGCCCGTTGAGGTCCGAGCTGATCTTCCTTACCTTCGCTGCCGCGGTGAAACGGGAGAGGAAAAGGTCCTTTAGGAGATCGAATGAGTCAATTGATTCCGGATCGAGTCCTTGATACCACTCTTGCGCACTGGAAGAGAGTGTGGTCAGAAAAACTTTACACATGACGTCCTCGTCTTTTGAGTACAAGTTGATGGTACTCATGAAAGATGCCACGTGGTCATTCGGGTCCTCGATTCCTGAATACTGCGATAGTCGCGGAGCCTTCCAGTCTCGTAGGAACCTCGTCTCGATGATCCTTTGTACTAGCGGTGTTTTACTAGAGGTGATGCTTCCTCCCATAACACCCCCGAGGGCCCTCTTGTCTAGAAAACGCTGGATCTTCAGCTCCAACATGTCTTCATTACTCGCGGCCGCTGTCTCGTCGCGCCGCGCACCGCTCTCTCCGGTCGTGGCAGCTCCGGCGCCTCTCCCTGCGAGGACTCCGGCGCCTCTCTTTGCATTTCCGCTGCTTCTTAAAGGTATTGCCAGATTTTGGCGTTCTCCTCCTGCAAGCTTCTCTGTTGATCTATGATCTTCATCTGAGTCGCCGTATGAATAGCCTGTGTGGTCTGAAAACCTTGTATCGCACTGAGGAGCTGTGTGGTATTGTAAGTTTCTTCTTCTTCAGGGCTCACCTCCTCCATCAGTGGTCCCAGGTTTCTAGGGGAAATTGGAATTTTCGGAACAGAACGCTCGATGTTAGTCATGGAGCTAGTTGCTCTTACTTCCGGCGCTAGCGTCGGAACAGACTCAGTTGGGGTTTGCATTTTGTTTGAAGCTCCGAGGTCACTTGTATTCCACGCTCACCGCACCAAATAATTAGGGAATGCGGAACAGTGATCTGGATCCTCGTCGGGAAGGTCTGGCTTCTTCGGGGGTCGTCTCTACGCGGGGAACGGTCCCTGCGGATGCTCCGACGGTCAAGACAGTTAGTAGTTCGAGAGTGTATTCTAATCAAATGAGAGTGAGGTAGAAAATAGTTACCCGATCCCCTTTTCTTCCTTCATTGGTATATTTATAGTGAATTGTCTTGGGCCTGTGGGGCTTCTGTTACCCTGGCCCTTTCGCTGGTCGGGCTCCGTTAGGCTTCTTGGACCTAAGTGATATTCCGAATCACCTACTAAACTAAATCCAAACACTAAAATTACATGTCGATTTTGTGTTGTGTAATTGGACTGTGTGTACTATTGTCACCTCTAGCTGCACTGCACGTGCCTTGAAATGTTATTTCATAATTCATAGAATATAGATTGAAACATATTAAAGAAGAAGTTGTTTAACTGCAAAATCTGTTTTATATAACATTAAATATATTTATCACATGTAGTTTACTTTTTTGCAACCGATGGATTAGTTGACTATATTTTAAACAAATTGATGGGTTATCAAAACATTTAAACAAGTTAAGGGAGCTATTTAGATATTTTAAAAAGTTTAGGAGGCAATCAATTTTTGTAAATAAATTTAGGGGCTAAATGATATATTGAGCCAATATAAAATGATTTCTAAATTATTATAACATGTTTATGTTTTAGATCTTATCTTTATGCTTTCCAATTTTGTAATGGGATTCTTCCTACCAAAATTATGACCTTAGAGATTGTCACTTTATGCTTTTATTTTTTTTAGTGTATTTTAAGATCAAGTGGAAAATAATTTACCACATGTTAAAAATTAATAATAATTTAACCATACATAAGTTAAAATAAGGGATAAATTACAAAAACAACCTTTGTAGTTTCTTGCATTTAGAAAAAAAAAATATCATTTTAGTTTAGGAAAATTACACAGAAATTCATTTTTTAAAAACTATTTACAACTATGTCAAGTCATAATTTTGAATTATATCAAAGTAGTAAAATCAGTACTTTTAATATATTTTAAGGATTAGAATTTATAAATTAGAGTCTAGAATTTTTAAATTATGGTATAAAATCATAATATATAGAAAATAATGACATATTAAAAATTAAGTTTGGTGATATAACTTAGTTGTAATTTTGTACTTAATTATGATATTCATGTATTTGACCCTTTTAGTTTTTGGGTAATTAATTTATTAGTCCCTATATTTTGATAAAACACACTGTTTAGTCCCTATATTTTCAAAAATACATGGTAACGTCCCCTAACATTTTTCTCGGTGAACTGTTTAGTCCTTCCATCTGTTTGTTAGATTTTTTACCATTTATGAATTCAGAAATGACTAAATTACCCTTTACTATTTACCTTCAAATTTCAGAAGAGAAAATCCAATTTAGAAGAAGAAGCTATTTGTATGGAGAATAAGAAAAAGAATAGACCCAATGCTTACGAATTTGAACGATTAAGAAGAAAATTAAGAAGAAGAACACTCAAAGTTGATTTCAGATGCAGTAGAGTTTAAAGGAAAGGAAAATAAAGGAAAAGAAGAACGCAAATCCAAATTGACTAACAGAATCTCCATGAGAGTCTAACGGCAGAGACTAAACAGTTCACCGAAAAAAATGTTAGAGACTAAACAGTTCATCGAGAAAAAGGTTAGAGATTTTACCATGTATTTTTAAAAATACAGGAACTAAACAGTGTGTTTGTGTTTTGTCAAAATATAGGAACTAATAAATTAATTACCCTTAGTTTTTAATAGGTATGATGAAGATGAAGTTGTATAGAATCTAAAAGTGCGAGAATATAAAGAGAATGAAAACCGAAATTGATAAAGTAAGAATACAAAATGATACATGTTTTTACTATGTATTTGGCTGTTTCATGGAAAATACCGACGTGTCAAAAAATTATAGTATTTTCGAACTATGAAATAAAATTGCGTTTAACTAAGGATCCATTTGTTTTACCTACTGTCTAGTGTTACGGTTTGCTGTTGGAAAAGACTACTTTTATATAAAAAAAAGTAAGGATTCTCTTCTTTTATAAAAGAGTATTTTTCAGGTGTAAAAGGTAAATAGGAGCTCCCTAACTAAACACCTAAAACTCTCCATTTTGAAGTGAAAAGACAAACAGAAGCATGGAAAGTAGCAACCAAACACCTCCTAACTTCTATATAACAAACTATTATAGGGAATAAAGATACCGTAAAATTCTTAAGGATTCGATTATCAAAACGATACCCTACCTTACTGAAATGATTGAACAACAAATAAAATAAAATTGTACTGGAAAAATTAACAAACTTTGCACTTGAAAATTCAAATTAAGGAAATAACTGAGAATTCTAAAAATACTAAAGTCTAGAAAAAAATTGCTAGAGTTTTACTTAAGTGTGTGTTGAGTTGTCTTTTTCATCGTAATTTCTGCCTTTTGTAGATATTGGGAGTAACTTCCTGTTGTTTTCCACCAATCCACGTTCTCCACCATATTGAATAACTGTTTTACTTTAACTTCCACGATGGATTGATACTAACACTTTTTAACTTTCCTGCTTTTAATTGGCTCACAAAATACACGTTAAAAATATTAAATAGGCTCATGATCCCATAGCTTTACCTCAAGTATCCCCTAAAGTTCACTCTAGGAAGTTGGTTTCCCCTGAGGTACATGTTTTTACTATATAAAAATATGAGTGAGGCGTTAGGACACTAATATCATACAAAATGATATCATACACATGACATTAGTACCATCCATTATATAAGTACATTATGTGAGATGGAGTAGGTTTAAAAGAAAGTTTAGAAGTTTCGGTTCCCATATGAAGGAATGTTCGAGAATAATTAGAGTTCTACATAATAAAGAATTCCTCCTAGGATAAGACTCCTTACAGGAGAAGGAAATCCTCAGCTCAAAAGGACTCTTAGTTAGTAAAGGTTTCGACTTAAAACCCTATATATAGACAAGTATAATCACAAACTACGGTAAGTCAACTATTATCTCACAACTAATTATAGAATAAATATGAATAAAGAATTTTTTTATCTACTGAATTAGAAAAACGATACTCTTTTGTTTGCAACAAAAAAAAATGCTAAATTTCACCCTTCTTTTTACTTTTTATTGTTAGGATATTTTATCATTTTTAGGATGGGGATTAGTATTTTTCCCATAGAACCATCTATTACAATTCCAATACTAAATCGTCATAAGTTTGTTATTTTTTACAAGTCGATATCTGGAAGATCCAGCAAGCAGTTTGGACACGTGGACAAGGTTCAGATACTCGATCATCATTAGAGCAATGAGTGTGGATCTGTACAACAATGATATATTAGATCATTCAAAGATGGCTACATCCAGTCAGTCGGAGGTTCATCAGAATAATGAAGATGAGGCCAATCACGAAACAGATCGCCAACCACAATTGGAACCTCAATATTAGCTCTTGACGGACGAGGTTTCCCGAAGGTTCGACAGATTCTAATCACGATGTGGAAAGAGATAGATGATGCAAAAGCAGTATATGAGAAAGAGATGTCAGACCTCAAACAACAATTAAGGAAAACCCAGGAAGACCTGCGGAACAACCTTACTTACACGGCAGAATCCAGCCGGCAATGCATGAAACTTTGAAGGATCATCCCCGAAGCCTTACCCCTACAAAAAAGATATTCCCGATCAAGAACACCTTCCATACGTAACGAAAAAGCAAAAGCCCCAAAAACATACGGTGAACAAAAATATTTTTTATTGTGAATATTTTTTATTATAATTCGCTTTTGAGTTGTTTTAATAATATTATTGTTGCAATGTTGATACATTTTTAAAGATATATGTTAAAAAATACAGTTCTTATTTTATATTATATTTTTAGATACTATAAATAATACATATTTTGATTGAATTTATATAACAAATTGTTGATTAACAAATAAAACATACAAAAATACAAATCTGATTAATCTCCGATTAATCCTTAAGGGCCCTGTCTGTCTGACTAACGCCTAACGTTTTTTTAACCTTAATCATCAGATAGATCTAACTCATTAAAAGATCATGAAATCATTTCTTGAGAAAAATAATATGAGGTTGATTATGTATGGAGTGTATTTTTCATCTTTGTACTAAAAACAATTTCAAATAC
This sequence comes from Euphorbia lathyris, assembly GCF_963576675.1. Taxonomy (NCBI): domain Eukaryota; kingdom Viridiplantae; phylum Streptophyta; class Magnoliopsida; order Malpighiales; family Euphorbiaceae; genus Euphorbia; species Euphorbia lathyris. The sequence goes on from NC_088919.1 coordinate 14,215,745, forward strand.
TTTCTTTTATTGTCCTATCACGATATATGATATTGAAGATGCAGACAGACTTTTCTAACGTAATTATTTATTGTAGTTTTTTAATTACTTATGTCAAGACTTTAACTACTAGTATATTTTAATTATTCCAATAATAATAATAATAATAATAATAATAAACTCGTCATCGCCAGCCTCACGGTTCTTTGTTCTTTTCTTGTTGATGACATTGCAACCATGATGACAGCAAAAAGATTATATATATTTATATAATAAAGTTGAACATTTATCTCTTTGTCAACTTTATCAATAATTAATTAATTATAAAAAATATTAATTAGTTATAATAGTTTCTTTCAAAAAAATTAATTATATCTTTTATGTAATTGAAAGGCATTTATGTTGGAAAGTGGAAAGAGCACATGAACTGTATTTGATGTGAATGCAAATTAAATTAATTCAAAAACAAATTAATTATTGGGTTAATGTATATGCATTTATATTAGATAGATTTGTCATATATGCCTATATATAAATATACAGATAAATTACATAAGTGGTATATAAGTTGTATCAAACTGCACAATCTTTTGGTCACGTTCCACTAAAGTGTATAGCTAGTAATTATGATCGGTCAATTCAAAATCAACGTACCACGTCGATTTTCATAAAAATTAAAATTGCTGACGTGACGTGTTGACTTTGTATTGATAAGTCAACGTTTGAATTTTAAGGAGGTCAAATTGGTATACAATCTAATTAGGGAACGAACTACAGTGATCCGAGCTGCCTCCGGGGGTTCTTGTGGTTTCCGGGCTTCGTTTCTATGTGGAGAGCGGTCCCTGTGAACACTCCGACGATCAAGACAGTTAGTTATTCGAGATGGTTTATTAAGGAAATGATCGAATAGCTTTAGGGGTACCCGATTGAGTAATGAGTGAGAGAGTCCTTTACCTTCTCTATGCTTGGGGTACTTATATTGAGTGATGGTGGTCGCATGGGCCTTCTTAGGCCCTGCTTCTAATGGGCCTGGGCCTATCGGGCATTGTGTTTGATATCCCGAATCACAATACAACTTTTAATTTTATATAAAAAACTGCACAATTTTTCGGTGACATTCCATTAAATTGTATAGCCAGTAATTATTACCGGTCAATTCAAAATCAACATGTCATATCAACAATTTGACCTCAATAAAAGTCAAAATTACTGATGTGCATGTTGACTTTGTGTTGATCAGTCAACTTTTGACTTTTAAGGAAGTCGAATTACTGACGTGACGTTTTAACTTTAGTAAGTGGTCACCAAAAGGTTGTGTTTTTTTATATGCCAAATTGAATATTGTACACCAAGACAAATGTTATATACCACGTATGCAATTTATCCTCAAATAAACAGCCAAATATGTCATCGCAATTGTTAGCGACAGATAAATATACCTTTATTTGAATGCTAAGCTCATTTGATATAATTTCGTTAATCTAATCATCACACTATTAAAGGTACTCTTCTATCATTAAGAATTATAATGATATATTTAGCTATTTATTTGATGTAGATAGGGTGACAAGTGAAATAAAAATGATTTGAAAATATTTTGGTATCATTTGAAAAATACGAATATATATTTAACTGTTTATTTAATATACGGTATATATGTAACAACATGGCCAAATACTAGAGTATATATGTATTAACCTAATTATTAGTCACATCTATTATAATACTAATTAATTGGGGCTTAATATATACGTAGCCCCTGAATTTGTCTATTTTTTCATTTTAACCCTAAATTTAAGGGACAACCTATTAACTCCTAAACTTTCAAAAAACCACCCAATTCACCTCTCCTCTCCGACATGGCAGTGACCTAGCAAAATATAAAGCTGCAATAATTCAAGCGACACGTCAGAGATGAGGGGTAAATTGAGTGGCTTTTTGAAAGTTTAGGAGGTCAATAGATTGTCCCTTAAGTTTAGAGGGTAAAATGAAAAAAATGGCAAGTTCAGGGGCTGTGTATGTATTAAGCCATTAATTTATTATTTATATATAAGTACCCAAAAATTAATGCATATCTAGTCACCATCATATAAATGAGTTATTCTAATCTTGTGCATGTCATGACTTTAATTAATTCCCTTAATTAAAACATTTGCAAATAATAATATATTTATCCCATCAATTATTCACCTAATTTATATGTTTCTAGCTTAGCAATGATAGATTCTCCACCAACCAAGTTTCAATTCTTAAGAGTTGTTTGATAATCTTTGAGTTGACTAAGGATATGTTTGGAATAAGTGTTAGATTGTTTTGAAGTGGCTTAATGTTGGAATATATATATAGTTTAAATTCCAATATATACCTCCTCGTATGATAATTAATGACTTTTGGACCTAACAAGTTAAGGTCGAAAACTATTAAACGACCAAACATCAGTCCAGCTTATTTATAAGGTTCTTTTCGGAAAGGTGGATTAGCAAGACACAGGAAAAGTTTCAGATTCTAAAAGATACACTTAACTCTGCTTTATTGCGGAATTATAGGGTTCGAAGCTTATAAAAAGCTGACACGTGTGTATCACACAATCTCATTTGTAAGTGATTGTCTATAAGATACCTCACTGACTTAAGCATCGAAGAGGGTTTGTCGGATTCCGGCCCCTGTCTGATTGTGTTTTGTGTTCTCAGGTCATCAGAAGTAGTTTCCCAAGAAGGTTCTGATATTCCGATATCACATCCCTTTATGAATAGTCGTGTTCGTCCGTGAATAGCCGTATCCGTTCTTGAACGTGTTTGTTCATGAACAATCGTGTTCGTTCATGAACAGTCGTGTTCATTCGTGAAAAAACATATCTATTCGAGTTCTATTTATACAGGATGGAGTTACAAATTTTTACAAACTTGAAAATAAAATGCTCTCTGAAATTTTCTGCTCTTTGTACGTTTACATTGTTCCTGTTTTTTTTTTTGCTTCGGTGTGTTAGAGATAATTAACACGATGATAACGAATTTACGCACGGTAAGAGTTCTATTATATAATTTGTTGTATCCTGGGAGACGGTCGTCAATAACGACGAAATATGTCTTAAGAAGACTACTAATACATGCCTCAAATTTTTCTAACTCTGTTCTTTTGATTCCAGTTTTATTGTTCATACACATTTCTATATTCGTTTTATTTTTTGGATTAATCGCCTTGAACACTTAAATCATATAGAGCCTCCCTAAAGTTGTCTATTTTGAACACTTTGTCCCCCGAACTTAAGAGATAATCCATTAGCCACTCCAACTTCTTGAAAATGACATAACATGCCCCTTATTTTTTTTCTCAATCGGAGAAGATGTAGACCAGTGAGGACCACTCACATTTCGACTGACTTCCCATATTCATTGCGGCTTTTCATTTGTTAAGAAATTTACGTCGGAATAGTATTTCAAACTGTTATAAGTTTATAGAGGTTATTGCAAAATGTACTCTAATAAGGGGTAAAGTTTTATGAAGGGAAAAGTCGTATTGCATATGCGAAGTCAACCGAAAGGCGAGTACTTAAAATATTCTCTGGTTGAGAAAAACTAAGGGGTATGTTATGTCATTTTTAGGGAGTTGAAGTGATTAATAAATTATCCCTTAAATTCGAGAGAAAAAGTGCTAAAAATACACAACTTTAGAGAGTTTTATATGATTTAAACTTTTTACACGGATATTTAAATAAGAAAAAATTTATTTTGTCAATGATGATGAACAATAGTTATAAATAAAATAACATCACTTAATAGTGTTCGATTATAACTATACTGAACAAATATGCTACTTAAAGGAAATTGTTAGGTGCTGTTTGTTTGGGGGGAAAATATTGTGTTCTGGAAAATTTTATGCAGGAAAAATATTGTACAAGAAAATAAAATATTTTTCTGTGTTTGGCAACAACACTGGAAAATATTTTGCAACCACTAAAAATGTGAAAAACACAAAAAAAAAACGTGAAAATTTGTTAAAAACACAAAAAGTGGAAAAATGCGAAAATCACGAAAAATAAAAAAATATTAAAAACATGGAAAAAAGTGGAAAAACACGAAAATGTGAAACAAAATAATGTTAAAAACACGAAAAACGTTTTTTTTCACATTTTTGGCATTTTTTGTACGTTTTCTCGTGTTATTAACGTTATTGTATTTTTTTCATTTTATCTTCGTGTTTTCACGTTTAGCTTTTCGGTTTTTCGCTTTTCCACGTTTTCTTTTTTTCGCGTTTTTTATTTTTCGCATTTTGTTACTTTTTCGTGTTATTCACGTTTTCATGTTTTTCGTATTTTTCACGTTTTTGTGTTTTTTACGTTTTTGTGTTTTGTTTGCATTTTAGGTCTTTTCATGTTTATCGCGTTTTCACTTATTGTCACGTTTTTGTGTTTTAGCATTTTTCACGTTTTCGCGTTTTTCGTATTTCTTCACGTTTTCATGTTTTTTGTATTTGTCACGTTTTTGTATAATTCGCGTTTTCTCACTTTTTCGCGTTGTTCATGTTTTGTGCTTTTTCAAGTGTTTACTTTTTTTTGTGTGTGTTTTGTGTTTTTCACGTCTGTTCACCTCTTCATGTTTTTTTTTGTGGTTTTTTTTTTCATATTCTCGTGTTTTGTAACGTTTTCACGTTATTTATGCTTTTTCATGTTTCAATTTTTGTATTTTTACATTTTTTAATGTTTTTCCCATTTTTCTCTAAACGCATATATTTTGGGGAAAATGTTTTACCCTTAACATTTTTCTTTATTTCTTCCTTACTTTTCCATTGACTTGCCACTTATTTTCCTTTTACTTATTTTCCTGTCCAAAAAAACACTGGAAAATTGGAAAAATATTTTCCTGCAGAATACCCCAAACAAACAGGGCCTTAGAAACACTCGATTTTCCATGTTAAATTACGGTCTCCTTCAGTGATCTATTGTTTTTCTTAATTTCTGGTACCATAAATACTCTTCCTGTCTTAGCCCTTGTTTGGGAGGAGGTGAATGAGAGTAAATGGAAGTAATGGAAGGTTAAGTTTTAAGTTAATCTTGTTTGGGAGTTATTTTTTGAGAGTAAATGGAGGTTAATGAGGTTAAATCTTTACTTCCTCTAACCTCCAAACTCTAACCTCCAAAATGGGGGTTAATGGAAGTAACGTAAACTTTTTTTAAAATTTCTTGTCTAACCTTCCTTCCCCTCCAAATTTGAACTCCCAAACGAAGTTAAACATTTAATCACATTTACATTCTGTAAACTCCCAAACAAGGTTAATTTTTAACCTTCCTTTCCATCACTTCCCTTCCCTTTCCATTACCTCCTTTAACTCTAACCTCCATTAACCTCCAAACTCCCAAACAAAGGCTTAAGATTGCTAGACGCTCATTTTGGAGAGTTTTTTCTAATCTACACATGCTTTCTTCCTGTCTATTTATCAAGCATCTTTGGACTTCAGCAAGACATTTCAGAATTTTTTTCTTCCTGACGATGATATGTCCGAACACGTTTTTATTCCAATCATTGACCTGTTTTTTTAATTCTTTTGCTGCCAAAATCGGATCATCAACAGGCTGCCAGCAATTCTGCACTGCTTTCCCAAAATCATTGTGGCTTTCCCAAGCCAAGAGGTATCAAAACGGTTTGTAGCTCTTTTTTCCCAACCCAGCCATGGAATTTAAATAAAATGGGCGCGTGATCCGAGTGCCAAAATGGGAGGTTGAGCACTGGAGCTTTTGGGAAGGAAAGGCGACCCATCGTATTGACATAGACTTTATCGAGATGAACTGAGAGTTGTTAGCGATATTTTGTGAATATGCTAATTTTCAATCTTGTTACGTGTGGTTAGGGTGCAGGCGTGCCACAGAAATTATTTCTCAATTATTAAAGACGGTTAAGTTTATGGATTTGCGCGCCAAAACTTGAATTCTAAACGAAGCGATTGGCGAGAGACGCAAGGATTGAAAAAGTCCATCTTGGGTCTCTAACGTCGTTATAGAAACTTTGTTAGATAATTATTTTTATTTAAGCAATTGCGAATAAATTGAAGACGAGTAAAATAAGCAAATTAAAGGTGCGGAATGGACACAAGATTTGGTGAAAAAATGGTATTTTATTGATAGGAATCAAGGTTTGAATACATATATTCGAAGTAAGCATAAAAATGAAATTAATTACAATTGAAAAATTTCTATACTAAACATATATATAATCAATTGAATTGGGAAAAGCAAATCAATACAAGGAATCGAAATGCAATAAAAATAAATCGAAATTCAACGACAAACTCGGAGCCACAATAGCTATCTCGGATGGACGTTGAACTTTAGTGTCGGCTTGAAGTACTCGGGGGCACTACGGTCGGTTGGCACGTGTGGAACTTGATCTTGGCAATCTCAAACGTATGGTAGGCAAAATGGGGCAGATTTAACCTTTGACTTCGGAGGGATCGATTGAATGCTTAAGTACCCGGAATTGGACGATTAAAAAGGCTAAATTTAACTTCGGAAAGTCAGGAACAAACTTCTATAAGAGATCGAAGGCTAAAATGGACTCTAAATAGGCGAAATTGAGCTTTGAAAACAACTGGACGAATCTGGAAATAGCGTAGCTAAAACAATTTGGGCTGTAAAGATTGGCTTGTAAATGTAGTTTCTGAACACGGAATTAGAAAAATAAAAATGCTAGATTGAATTTCAGGATGTCAGGAACAACTTTGTAGAAGGGATTGAAAGCAAAAAATTATTCTAAATGGACGTAAATGGACTTCGAGAGTAATTGGACGAATCTGGAAAATTAATTTAAAAAACAGAATTCTAGCTAAGGATTAGGCAAATTAAGGGTTTAGGAATGCTAAATTGGATTGAAAAAACTTGGAAAGGGGCTACTATAACTCAAATTAAGGCTAAAGGAAAGCTAAAAGAAAGAATTAAAGCTTCAAAACTAAGAACTTACATAGAGTATTGAGAGAGACACCTTAACAGGAGATTTGGTTGTGCTGAGTCAGTTCTTTATGAGAGTGAGAGGGTCTATTTATAATTTTTTGGAATGGCAATTAATGTCATTTTTTCACCCCACTTCCCTTATATTTCTCTCAGAATTCCACCACAAGATGACACTTCATCAACTAATTAACCATCCATCAACCAATTCCTAACTTCCTTCAACCTCTTCCAACTTCCATCAACTAACTTGCCACATCACTTAACTAAATTGAGGTTAAGGAGGGAATTAAGGATGTCCATAGGTGTGAGGAGGGTTGGGTTTCGTGGATCAGTTTTGGTGTGGTTCGTTGCGCGTCGAAGAAGCCGGTATGGGACGAACGAAGCCCTGGAAATTAATTCCAAGGGTAAGTCTCGCCGAGACCTACTAAAACTATTTTTTTTTATTTGTTTTATTATTTTTTGTTTCCTTTTTTATATAATTTTATTTCAATAAACTTACATTAAAATTAACTATATACTCTATTTACATATATATTTACCTAAATAAATAAAATTTAGTTATTGGGCCAACAATTGTCCCCTTTATAAATTGACTAGAATTGAAAATTTGTACACAAAATGAAAACTATACCCTAAAATTAAACACAAGCTTTCTATAAACATAAAAATAAAATTTATTTAAGATATTCCCACAGCAAAATACGATTCGCAAGTACTGGTGATGCATAAACAAACGTAATCAAGCAGATAAGCTTTCTGTTGGACTGAATTTTGCAATGAATAAACTGTTGTTGAATGTCAAGAACCTCTAGGTTAATACAAGATTATTGCCAGAATACCCAGATGCTTCCAGATCTCTCCTGAGAGCATCTCCAAGACACTCTTAGTGAGCTCTCTAAAAATAATATAAATAATTGACTCTTAGTGATTTAAAAGTGACTAAGATATATCATCTCCAACAATGTTCCTTATATTCACTTCTTATTTATTATTTTATTATTAAAATTATTCTTTATTGTTACATTACCAATAGTGTGAGGAGAGAGACACATCAATAATAAATTATTAATAAAAAATGAAGTTAGGAGGCACTAAGAGGTGGAGAGAGGTTCTCTATTAAGAGCATCTCCAACAGCCTCTTAAGTTGGCTCTTAAGTTAAAATTTGAGGAGGGAGAATGAAAATTCATCTACAGTTTCTTAGTGGCTCCTCAAATCACTAAGAGTCTCTCCATCCTCAAATTTTAACTTAAGAGCCAACTTAAGACACTGTTGGAGATGATCTGAGCCTCAGAAATAACGCTGTTCCAATTCTTGAATTTGCTAATTATTTTTTGAGTTGTTGGACCACTAACTTTCGTTTCTAAGAGAGTGAAAATGAAGGGGATATAAATCTTTTGGGTAAATTACACCCATGGCCACTGAACTTTACCAATTTTCACATTATGGCCACTGAACTTCATTTCTTCCCGTTATGGCCACTGAACTTTATACTTTTTAACACGGATGACCACTTAACGCTTCAAAACGATCATTGATGGCTAAAAATAAAAAATCCAAAGCATTAATGATATTCTAAGAAACTTTAATTCTTGAAAATTTTCATTTTGAGGTCATTTAGGTGTTGTTTGGTTAGGAGAGAGAAAGTGGATTTTTAGAGAGAGAAATCTCCAAAAAATGTGATTTTGGAAAATAAAAAATGTGGTTTCATGGTAAATGTCATTCTGAATAACTTTAATTCTTGAATATTTTCATTTTGAGGTCGTTAACAATCGTTAACGGTGATTTTGAAAAGTTAGTTAAAATTGAGTGGTCATCGATGTTAAAAAATGTAAAGTTGAGTGGCCATACTAGGAAGAAATGAAGTTGAATGGCCATAATGTGAAAATGGATAAAGTTCAATGGCCATGGGTGTAATTTCCCCTAAATCTTTAGGTGCAGGCTAGTTAACTTGCTAGCTGCCCCGTGAACGTTCCAAGAAAGAAAAACCATTAGAGATGAGGAGATGTAGTAACTGTAAGACCTCAGAAACTTATGTAGTGACCTTGGATACATGACCTATTTTTCTCCCAATGTTGGAGGAGCTCTGGTTCTTCAGCCTAAAAGAGTTTTCTATCTATCCTGAATGTCTTTCTTCTTTGGGCTAAAACCCGGAGTGTTTCCCCCTACTTTAATGTGCAATTTTAGTCTAACTAGGGGTGGCAATGGGGAGGGGATTATCCAAAAACCACGGGTATCCGAACCGACGGGGATAAGAAATAACCGTAAAAATTGGGAATGGGGATGGTGACGGGGAAATTTTTTTTCCCCGAAACCTAAATAGGGATGAGGATTGCTATATCCGTCCTGTGGAATTTGAGTTTTTTTTCCCAAAAGTGTGGCATGTTTTAGCATATGGGGTTCCGTCTCTGATACAACATTCTTTGATGTCATCTTGGTCTTAACTTGTTCTCTTTGCGGGGTTTTTCCATTGGAGCCTATGCCTTTTGAATATCTATATATTGGTTGTTTAGCCGTCATCCAGGGTCTGTAATCATTAGCTACCTCCTCTCTAGTGATGCAATTCAGTTCAGATTGCTTTACTGTGTCATTTTGTATCTTTTCTACGCTACCAGCCGAGTTTCATGAGGGCAACGTTCTTGATTGTGACCAAAAATCCCGCAGTCGTAGCATATATTATGTAGTCCCTCATATTCCATTCTGTAGATTCTTTTTTTGTTGTTTACATTTAGCTAGCAGAGTTTTGTTTAAATTAATTTCAACACACATACTAATATACTTACCTCTTTCAGTTGAAAGTGTATGTTTGTCTACATGATGCACATCCCCGACCATTGCACCCACTTTTGATAAGAACAACTTATTATAATATTCGATGGGAAGGCCAGGAAAATATACCCATATGATGATTCTATTTAATGGGGCATCGAACGGATCAGAGTATGGCTTCCACTGCTGAACTGTGAGAACATGGTCTGTTATGAGATATAACCCTCTGTTAATAGCTTTCTGGTAGTAATCAGGGTTGAAGAACTTCACCACATAATAGTCGTTGTACAAGTCTATCAATGTCATTGTTCCATGCTTCACCCACATCCCTTGGATTTTATGTTTTGGGAAACGAAACCCAACTCTTCTGTCCAGTAATTTGATAATCAAAGACATTCTCCATGAAAGCCACGTTGCTTTTTTCCTCGGGAGTTAGATGGATTGTAGGGCATTTAGGATCTTCCTCTTTCTCATCATCTATGTCCGACTCTGCCATATGTTCTTTCTCTGCCCATGTCATGTTCGTTTTCGGTACACATTCCATCCTCAGGTCGTTTTGAGATTGGCCCAAAAGGGTTTTTTTTTTCCAAGAGGTCTTCGTGCAGATTGGAGATGCCAGCGATTCATTGTTCTGACCGACATACCCATTAGGCGGTGGAGCCTCGACAATGTCTCAAGGAGCTTCCATCGATGCTGCTTGACCGCTCGACTTCTCTTATCCTTTAGCTACTACATTATCTTGAACATAAAACATTAAAAAAAAAATTTAAAAAAATCTGTATGTTTATGCTTTGTATCAAATAGGGATTGAGATTTTTTTTTACGACGGATTTTTTTTGCTATGCTAAAAACAAGAATCTTTTTTGTTGATAATGCCAAAATAACCATTGACGACCTCAAAATTAAAAATTTTAAAAAATTATTGATATTCTAAACAACTTTAATTCTATAACTTTTTAATTTTGAAGTCATTTAGGAATTGTTTGGTGAAAAACCAGAAGTTGAATGTTTAGAGAGAGAAGCTCCGAAAATGATGACTTTAGAAAATAAAAAAATTGGTTCCATAGTAAATATGGTACTAAACAACTTTAATTCCTATAATTTTCCATTTTGAAATCACTAACGGTCATTTGTATAAATATCAAATTAAAACATCATCGTTTTTAGCAACGCAAAAACCTCAGTTCCCGCTTAGACAAAAAATCTGGTGCTCACGAGCTTTGAGCTTGAGCCAAGCCTGACTTTTCCAATTCTTGAGCCGAGCTAAGCCGAGCTTATTTTTGGTGCTCTCGAGCTCGACCTCAGCCAAAAATTTTAAGCTACACAAGCTTCGAGCTCAATCCGAGCTTGACTTATCCGATTCTCGAGCCAACCCGAGCCAAGCGTGCCAGGTTTGGTCTCAGTTCGGCTTGTTAACACCCCTAATTATGATAGCCCATACATCAGACTATGAGATATATTACAAGCTCACACAATAATTAATTTGAGTACAGGACTGCCTAAACAAGCTGAATTTTCATTTTCTTCAGCACCCAATATTTGATCATCTAAAAATTTTCAGAAGATATCAAACCAATTATAACAAATAATCTTATTTAAAAATGCATATTTATACTCGCGACAGAATCACGGCTCGTCGAAGTACTTATAATGATGAACTACCAAAGAAGGAATTAATTCAAAGTTCACACCCATGAATGTTACAGCAGACAGACCTCAAAATGAGAAGCAAGATACAGAATGATCCATCCAACCATCCAGTTCTAAATCAAATATATCCTCTGGTCACCAGAGCACAACTCGTAAATATTGCTCGTTTTCGGATAAACTTACTCTAAATAGAAAAAATCTTCACTCTCCTTCGCTCAGGATTGGGACAATCAGTGGTTTCATTTGTGCAATATATACAATTGCCCACCTAACAAAATACAAAGTTGAATACATCAGTCAGCAGCACGAAATAGATTCAGTCAGTACTCGGAATTTCAAATTCGATGCGCATGCGCCTAAAAGATAGTCATGCTTTAGAATAAACAGGCAAACAATAAAACTTGGTACGTTTACTTTGTACAATTTGTCAATATGACCCTTGTACTTTAATTTGGCATATATTTACTCTCTTATTTTGATTATTTCTCAAAATTTGACCATTGATAGACGATTACGTTAGCAGTGTATAGACCTGCTGTTAAAAAGGCAAGTAGTCGAACTATATTATCCAATTATGTAACTATATGTGTATTCTATATGTGCATTCTAAAACCGTCAATTAAATGCAGATTTTCTAAAAAAATAAAGTACAAGAGGCCAAATATATCAAAACTATGCAACTATGCATGTATTCTGAAACCCTTAAAATTAATAGAGTTCCTAAAAATATGAAGTACACGGACTAGTATAATTTAAAACAAAGTAAATGGACATTGGTGCCGGTGAACTGCAAAACTGACTTATTTTGGGAAAATATTTTCTGTAGTAATAACAAATTTCCAGGACAATGACTTTTTTTTTCATTACATTACAGATACTTATTTCTTCAATTAATAGGGTCATTAATGCATTTACATTTATTAAACATTATGTTTTCATGTTATTATTAAACATAATTAAAATCGTAAAGAAATAAACAAATTTGAGGTTTTTCCTATGAATAGCAATTGGTGTCCAGCTATGTTGCACGGAAATGGAAACTGAAATGAAAATGGACACCGAGAAACATTACTTTTTTTTAAACTATAGCTAGGGAACGTTAATGGAAACGAAAAGAAACGGACATGAACGCGAAAGCGCTAATGAAAAAGAGTTTCCGTGCAACATAGTTGTCTGGTGTCAGTGACAGATTGACAGATTGTTGTCGGTTACCACCTGTGACTGGGAATATTTTGGCGATAACGCTTGGGCGTTGCACCAGGTCAATAGGAGTTAAAGAGGAAGTGTCTGTTTTCCTTTATATAAATTTGCAACTTAGGATGATTCTGTTTTCAAAGAGGAAGTTGTTTTCCTTTAAAATCAATTGCTTTTCCTTTGACCAGGAACATATTTTCAATTGACCACTTTCAGTAAGTGCAGAAATGTTGGGGTAAAAGAAAGAATTTTAACATAGATTTTCCATGAAGAAACCATTACCTGGGAACAATATTTAATAAGCAGCAAAAGAAATTTTGAATACAAAGACAACCAAGGATAAAAATATTTAATATGCCATGTAATATGTAATAGATATCATTCGAAAACTACTTTCAAAAACATCAAAGGAAAAATCACATACTTAGCAGTAAAAGTGAGAAAAATCAGTCTTCGTGTGGACAAAATTCGGAGAATATCAGCAGGATCGCTACCCTATGTATATTCAGTAACTGACACGATTTCACAACACACATATGTTGAAGGTGAATTACATCCATGGCCAGTGAACTTTACTCATTTTCACAGTATGACCACTAAACTTCAAAACATAACATGAAAGTCACTCAACTTTACACTTTTTAACACTATGGCCACTAAACTTCGATTAACGCCTCAAAATAACTGTTGATGACATTAAAAAAATCCAAGAATTGATAATATTCTAAGCAACTTTAATTCTTCATTTCTTTTTGAGATCATCTAGGTGTTGTTTGGGTAGGAGAGAGAAAGTGAATGTTTAGAGAGAGGGAGAGAAAGCTCCAAAAATGGAGATTTTGAAAAATAAAAAACGTGGTTCCATGGTAAATGTGGTTCTAAATAACTTTAATTCTTGGACATTTCCATTTTGAGGTTGTCAAAGGTCATTTTGAGGCATTTGTTGAAGTTTAGTGGTCATAATGTTAGAAAGTGCAAAGTTGAGTGACTTTTATGTTACGTTTTGAAGTTTGGTGGCCATACTGTGAAAATGTGTAAAGCTCAATGGCCATGGGTGTAATGTAATTTACCCAACATGTTGATGGCATAGTTTTTTGCTAAACATTTTGACTGGACTATGGTGCTGAATAACTCAGCATGTATATCTATACATGTATATTCACTCAATAAATTATAGAAAGAATTGATGAGAAGAGGAACTTACATCATCCAACAGCAAACCGTTGCTGTTATTACCAATGTCAAATGAAACCTGCATCAAAATGACCAGATTAGACATATTGCACAACACATAAAGATTAAGAAACTAAAGTGACCATGAAAAAGACAGTCGCTTATTTAAAGGAATATACTCTACATACTATAATATTCAGTATATGCTAGAAAAACAAATCATACGTCAATAAGAATCTGACTGACGGTGCACATGATTCTAGCAATAGACATACCAAGCACACTTGTTCAATTATAAAGACAGGCTGTAGTTGGTGACTATAAGACCAAGCATTCACAAGCATTCTTTCTAAACTAGTCACCATGGACATGATTAACCAAGCACGAGGTGCATACAGCACTAGGAAGCACCGACATGGGTACTCCTACGGTTACGGGTACGGCAAACAGCATTTTTTAAAAATGTGAGACACAGGTACAATGGGGACTCCCCAAACTTATATATATGTTTGTGTGTAGAACATAAATAACATTCATAAGAAAGCATGTTGATGTCCACCCATAATTACTGCTTACAATATAAGAAAGCATTTAATGAATTGCATTGTTATTCACTTTATTCCAAGCAAATTCAATACTCCTATTGCACTCAGATTTTAAGCAATGCATCAGAGAATTGCAGATCCTACAATATACAGGAATCAAAGCTATCTCTTTTCATCTAACTCAAATAATTAAAGTCTAGAACTAGACTAATTTCACTCGTAACCCTCTTAAATCACCAAAGGAGAAGCTTCAGCAGTAATCACAATTGACAAGCAAATTCAACAATTAAAATCACATAAACAAGCATGATTGAGTAAAAAGATGCTTACAAATTTGCGGAAGGGCCTCTATTGCAACAGATTCTGGTACAGAGTGATGCAATTATTCCAATCACAGCAAAAATTAGACTCGTAACCAGAAAACCCATGTTGATGTCCGGAATCAGATCTCTACAATCAATAAAACAAAAACCAGGGGTAAGAAATATGTAAGGCAACAGGTATCGCACCCAAACAAAAAAAAAAGCCCTACGCATTCCCGAATCCGCGTATTAATCGAAGTATCTAAAACTGTTCGTAACCCCTTAATCCAATTAACCTTACCGATATACTCCCAGAACTGAATCTATAGCTATTCGATACACTTCAATAGAATTTACACAAAACTAGGTGAAAATCACTAATCAAGTAATACAATGCGAACAAAAGCGGGGGAAATAACGATTCTGAACTTCGAAAACGTGTCAATCTAAAAAAATTGAAAGACGTAGAAGTTAAATGATGAATAATGGAAAGAAACCTGGAATTAATCCCCAGGGAGATCGAATTTTCTCCTGAAAACCCGAGACTTCAATGTGCAGATAGCGTCGTGTTGAAAAAGGAAGATGTAGGCGTAGACGGAGAAGACTGAAAAAGGAGAGGGCGGAGGAGGAGGATTAGCGTCGTCGTTTTGGTGAGATCGAGAGAGAGAGAGAGAAGGAAGCAAAAGCAGATTCGTGGATCGGTAGACCGTAGCCTCATATATATTCGAGTTAAATGTAAACTAAACTTTCAACTCGTGAATTGCACGGGATGATGCATCGAGTTAAAATGTAAACTTGCTTTCTAATAATTAAAATAGTGGGTTACGGTGTAAACATACGCCTAACGTTTTGAGTTAGGAGCAATTTTACTCTTAATGTATAAAATTATATAATTTTATCTCTAATGTTGGAAGTCAGGAGCAATTTTACCTCTAACGTTGATAAATTTGGTCAATTTTAGAAATAATTCAACAAACTGTCTTCTCGGTCATAAATCTTGTCATCTACACTTCACACATGCGTTATTTTATCAGTAACAAATCACAAACATATGTTGTGATGTGAAAAAATATTAAAAATATATTGTCTTTTGTACAAATTAGACAAAAAAAATTCAAAAAATTCACCGAATTTATAAATATTAACCTCCAATTTTATTATTAAATTACAAAAAACATTATATCCTTTTTTTTAGAACAAATTGATATGCAATTGGTGCAAAATAAAGAAAAAAATAATTGTATTTTATAATAGTGTCTGAAATTGATCCAAGTTATCAACGTTAAGGGTAAAATTGCTCTTAGCTAGAAACATTAGGGGTAAAATTACACAATTTTAGACGTTAGAGGTAAAATTGCTCCTGACCCAAAACGTTAGGGGTATTTTTGCATCTTAACCCTAAAATAGTTGACTTTTCATGATATGTGCGGGTCCATATTATAAATGGCAAAATATGTATGGAATGTCCTTCGTTTGACATGGAAAACCGGATGCTTCTAATAATTTCCATTTCTTTAGGAGAAAATCGGGTTAAATGAAACATTGGTCTGAATTTACACGATTGTCTTAAAATGGTTATCCAATTTCAACTTGTCTCAATAAAATCACTTAACTTTTAAGTTTTGTTTCAATTAAATAACTTCGACATGATCTTAGTAAGTTGTAAAAGTTTTATTAATTCGTTTGTTGATGTGAAAGTTATCCATGCTTCTCGTTCTGCGAATAAGATTGCTCTTATTTTGACAAAGATATCTTGCCAAGACATATAGGGTCAGTTTGACATTAGTTTGGCCGAAAGTTCAACTTATCCTTATAAGTTGGGAAAGTTGCGTTTCCAAAAAAACTACAAATTATAACTTCTCCTAAAAATAACTTTTACAAATTTTCTTAGCTTTTAAAGAAAGCGATTTTCTATTTACCAACAGTTACTTTTAGCTTTCTCAACTTTCACAACTTAAGGAAAGTAATTTTGCATTTACCAAATATTGATTTTAATTAGAAAATATGCTATTAAAGTTTGAGGAAGCAATGTCAAATTGGCTCATAGAGTGGCAGTTCTTGAGCCCTCCCGATTTTATTGTTCAAGATTGTGAAAAAAAAAACTATTTAATGTTGATAAATAAGAGCAATTTTATCCATGACGTTTAAAATTTTATAATTTTAACTATAACATTGGCAGTCAATAGCAATTTTACTTCTAACGTTGATATGTTGGGTCAATTTACAAAAGCATTCATCAAATCGTTTGCCCAGACATGAATCTTGTCATTTTCACTGCACATGTGCGTCATTTTATTACTCATCAGTAACATATCACTAATATATATATATAAAAATAAAATAATAACCATAATAAATTATAACGTGTTCTGTATGAGTTGAAAAAAAAATCAAATATTTTTTCAAATAAAAATATATTAATCTTCAATTCTATTATGAAATTATAAAAAATACAAATTTTTTTTTGAACCATATGATAGCAATTGATGCATAATACGGGAACAAAAAAAACTGTATTTTTTAATGTTGTCTAAAAATGAGTCAGTTTATTAACATTCGAGGTAAAATTGTTCTTATTTGTCAACATTATGAATAAAATTACATAGTTTTAAACGTTAAAAATAAAATTACTCATAATGAACTGTTAAGGATGTTTTTATACCTTATCATAAAAAATATGTATCATAAATTCATAATATATCAATGTTATAAAACTCAGACCGGGCCCACTGGTCGAATCAGCTAGGAGTCTGATGCAAGCTGGTCCTGTTTATTGAATCTTCAACAAACCGGATTGGTCCGAAATCGAACTCGGAACCAGAAGTCAGACCCAGAACCGGTGTAACCCTGATTTTTTTTTATCATTTGTTAAAAAAAATATTAGAAAATAAAAAAATAAACAAAATGAAATTTTAATGCTAAGAATTTAAAATAATTTGTTTGATATGAAAGGGAAAAAAAAGTAAGCCAGTCTAAAGGACCTCATTTCAGTGCGGTATTTGCATCGTCCACGTTGTGCGGGAGTCCGATACAAGCTGGTTCGGTTTATTAAATCTTCAACAAACCAGACTGGTTCGGGATTGAACCTGGAATTGGAGGCCGGACCGAGAACTGGTGCAACCCCGATTTTTTTGATCATTTGTTAAAAAAAACTTATTAGAAAACCAAAAATAAATAAACAAAATGAAATTGCATTTTAAAATAATTTTTTTTGACATGAAAGGGCAAAAATGTAAGTCGGTCTAAGGGACGTCATTTTAATGTGACATTCGCATCGCCCACATCATGCAGGTGCACTCCTAATCCGGCATTGTTTCCACGTGACAGATCTTTCCTCTAATAATCGATTAAAGGTTTGTGAAGACCCTTTATTTATAAACTAGTAAAAATTCTCATTTATTTCCTATATGGGATGAGGAAGGTTAAATTTTATTTACTCTTCAAAACCATTTTAAGTGGTTCATTTTGAGTATCAATACCTCATTCATCACTTGTTTGTTTCGAGTTTATAATATATCGTTAAAAAGATCTAATGGCATAGAATATGTTAACGTATTTCACATTATTCTAAACTCCAAATTGATAAAAAAAAAAATAACAAACCAAAATTTATTTATAATTGTTTTGGTTATATATAATTTATAAAATAATTTTAAATTAATTATATATTTATAATATTATTTATTTATTAGATAAATAATTTATTACTCCTTCAATTTATACATATTATATTAGTTAGTCCTTTTATTTTAGAAATATATTATAATGTTTCTAAGTTATGACAAAACTAACTACTTAGTCCCTTTATTCATAAATTATATATAAAATGAGAAATTATATATAAAATAAAAAATTTACCCTTCTACCACTAATTAATTTACACTAATTAATTTATATAGATATTCTAATTTTTTATTATATTAATATAATTATGAAAAATAATATTAGTAATAATATTATATTATTATTTATAGGTCACCATCGCGTTTCTTCTTCTCCTTCTCCCCCATACCCCCGCCTGACTTTTCTCAACCTTTTGCCGCCGCCTGCGTCCACCGTAGCCTCCGCCGGTGTCCCCCTTGCCTCTCCTTTTCCTGATCTCCAGGTTTGAGTCGAGCATGAGAGAAGCGAAGGTTGCGGTGTCGAGCGAGAAAACCGGATCCAAGGTTTGCGATGTCGAGCGAGAGCAGCGGAACTGCGGTGTCGAGTGAGAGAAGCGGATCCATGGCTTGTGATGACCCTAGGGCATCTCCTGTGGCTTCTCCGGCAGTTGGTAGGATTCTAAAGAAAGCCAGGGAGGGTAATAGCTTCCCGGATGATGTGAATCGAACGGTGAATAGTAATTTGAAGCCTCTTAGTAAAAAGAAATTATCCTGGAAAGATACTGTTATTGGGGTCATGAGGAGTTTTCTCCTATGCAGGATCGGGACATGTCTGAGGAGGGGGATTTGGAAGTTATTCTGTCGGACTCTGAAGGGGAGGAGGAGGATCAGTTTGATCCTATGTGCCCCGTAATCCGCCTATCGGCTGACGAGAAGCGATTCTTGAGGGCTAAGTGGAAATTATCCCTTATTGCGACTGTCCTTGGGAAGAGGATAGGTTTTAGGCATTTTGCACAGAAGATTGAGGCGCAATGGGCAAAGAAAGGTAAAATTAGTATTACTGATCTTGACAATGATTATTATGTAATCAAATTCACCGAAGCTGAGGATTTTGAAGCAGTCATAAATGGGGGACCTTATATCATATTGAACCATGTTCTTGCAATTAGACCATGGGTTCCTAATTTCAATCCAAGGGATAATTCAATTAACAGAAAATTCTTGGGTAAGGTTCCCAGGCCTCCCAATTGAATACTATAATGAATCCTTTATGAAGAAAGTTGGGCAAGCTATTGGAAAGGTTCACCATGTTGATAAAGCAACTATTGGGGCATAACGGGGGAACTTTAACAGAGTTTGCATTGATATTGATCTTAAAAGACCCCTCTTATCCAAATATTGTCTTCAACATACAATTTACCATATTGAGTTTGAGGGGATCCACAACATTTGTTATGAGTGTGGTATGTTTGGGCACCTTTATGAAGGTTGTCCGGATAAACATACTGCTAATGATAATGTTCAGGAACCTAATGGTGTTGGGAATAAGGAAGACCTGGTTGGGGACAGAAATTATGGTCCCTGAATGGTTGCTAAGAAACCTCTACGTAGACGGGCTCGCTCAACTTCCTTTCTAGGAGCCCCGCCTGACGTTAGGAATGGGAATAATCCTGAAAGTTCCAAACAGATCAATCAAAATACTAATGAAGTTAACGGTATTAAGGGTAATTTGATTGCAAATCCCTTGGGCTCCAGATTTGGTGCTCTTCCCGTTGAGGATGATGTTGGGCTGCCTAGAGAAGAACATGGCTGCCCCTCTGAACTTATCGAGGTTATCAACGCTGGTGGGGATACGGATGTAGTTAATCCCCTCTTTGAGAAACGGGAGGAGGGGCAGAGTAGCTTCCAGGCCTTTACTTTGCCTCGTAATTCTTTAAAACCTCAGGGAGTTACTTTTAAGGCTGCTAGTCACCCTAAAGTTAATAAGATGAAGGGTAATGATAGGATGGCTGGGAAGAAGTTCAAAGGGACCTTAAAATCTCAACATGGGTCGTTTGGAATATCAGATAAACGGGGGCCTTCGGGATCGTCATCGAGGCTCGCGGGAGCCCCGAAGAAATATTTGGCCTAGTTTTGGGTTGTGATACGTCCCGAATAAATAGTGTTTTCAATATAGTTTAACCCCATTTTATATGCTTGTTTAGCCTCTATTGCTTAGTTTGTGGTACGTTTTATCTATTTATCGTCTAACGAGTGTTTTGAGCTGTTTTAGTGGTAAATACATGAGAAACGGAGCAATACGGAGCAAAAAGGGGTTTTCCACCACCTGCTCGGCGAGCAAGCTATGGTGTGCTCGGTGACCACCATGGGGCAGTCGACATATCCACCTCATCAGGCACTCAGCGCATTGACCAAACGAATTTGGGACTCCTGCTCGGCGAGCAACGACTAGAGATGAATTTGGGCTAGAATTCGTGGGCCAAAATCCCGACCCGAATCAATTTGTAACACTCGAATTCGACGGGAATACCTAAACTGACCAGGAGGCGACCTGGTGCACTATAAATAGGGGCGAAAAACTATATTGAAAAACACTTATTATTCACCATGTAGTCAATTACAGTAGCTTGTTTTTAGATTAGGTTTAATGTTTTTCCAGCTTTTTAGATTAGATTCAATTCTGTAATTTCATTTATCGCAATTGACGGGAGAAGAACTTCATCTTCTATTTTATAATCGGAATCGACAGAATGGGTTTTAGATTTCTCTCTTTCCCTCTCATCTTTTACTTTTATAATTAATTGAAGATGTTTGCCATTATTCCTATTGTCCTATTGCTATGATTAGTTTGTCTATGAACTGATCCCTATCCAATTTGGGATGGGGATGAAATTGATTGTATGAATATGTATGATTAGGGATCTAGGGCCTTTGATTGATCAGTTTATGCATGCTTAATGCCTTGAAATTGTCAGGAATAGGATTATTGCTAGAATGAGACTCGATGACGATCAACTAGCCTGCTTTGTATATATAATTGCGCTTAATGCCTATGAACCTGACAAAGATAGGATTATAGATAGATAAGAACCTGACCATGGAATTATCTATGCTGAACCTGTGTAAACCTGACCTCGCTAGAGACCACTAGGAGTGCGGCTTCGTGACTGGGCTACGACTTTAGTCTTAGTTGCCAAAGAACCTAATGCTTTGCATGACCTAAGGTATATGCCTAATCAAGCCATCACCCGAATGCATGTGAATAGGTTAGATGAATCTTGATCACATCTGTCTTTCTCATTAGGGTAATTACCGTCAGACACTGGTAAAACATAAATCTGAACTCCCTAAACCCATATATAGGATTTAATCAAAGGATTCCTCATCCTAGATTGTGCCATCCATTAATTCACCTTCTGCCCTGTTAATTGTTCGCTTTATTTTGTTATGTTATCGCTTTCAATTCGTTTAGTTAATTATCAAAAGCCCAAATCTTTATTCAACCCTCTAAATAGTTAGACCAGCCTAGGTAGATTTACTAATTATAACAAATAGTCTTTATGGTTCGATCTCGTGCTTAGCACAATATTACTTATTGCGATAGGATATACTTGTCCTATTAACTGCTATATATTTTACGAGCATCAGGTTGCAGCGCCCTCTTTCTTCCTTTTTTATGGATTTCTTTGTTTGGAATGTTAGAGGAGCGGCTAGCAAAGCGACCCGGCTCCATGTAAATGATTTAATAAAGCAGTTTAATCCTTGTTGCTTTGCTCTTCTTGAAACTAAGGTTCGTGGGGATAAAGTAGTGGAGGTGGTGAAAAGATTTAGGAACTGGGAGTGTGTCCGTTCTGAAGCTGTTGGCCGTTCGGGGGGCATTTGGCTATTTTGGAGACCTGGTTTGATCCATTTTGATATTATTAAGTTAGACAAGCAATTTATTCATTGCAAGGTTAGTTTACCTGGGAAGGAGTCTTTTGATTTTACTGTGGTTTATGCTGATCCGGTCTCTTCTAATCGTAAGCGTCTGTGGGAGGAATTATGTAGCTTCAGCTTGGCCTCTGATAATGCTTGGTTCCTTACCGAGGACTTTAATGATATTGCGATTATGTCTGACCAGAGAGGTGGAAGTGATCATTATGTGAATCGATGTTTAAAGCATAAGATGGAGATGGATTCCTGTGGCATTTCGGATATGGGAGCATCCGGTCATTGTTTTACTTGGAGACGTAAAGGTACTTTTGTTCGCCTTGATAAAGTTTATCTGAATGTGTTGGCTCGTAGTAGGTTCCCGGAGGCTTCTGTTCTAAACTTACATTTTCGCCATTCTGATCATTGTCCTATTCTTTTAAGGCTTTTTGGGGCTCCAAGGACTAAAGGTACTAGACCTTTTCGGTACTTGATTGCCTGGGAAACTCACCCAGATTTTAAGGACTTTGTTAATAATGTGTGGCGCCCTAAAGAGAATATTTGACAGGCGGTTGATGCCTTCAAACGGGATATTGTGGATTGGAATAAAAATGTGTTTGGTCATATTCTGAGGAGAAAACAAAAGCTTCTTGGCAGAATTGCTGGTGTCCAGCGTATGTTGGAAGCCCGGTATGATCATAGTGCTGATTGTCTCCTCCGGTCTCTGAAAAATGAGTTGGAAGCGGTCCTTTACCAAGAGGAACTCCTCTGGTTCCAGAAATCTATGAAGGCCTGGATCAAGGATGGGGACCGTAATTCTAGATACTTTCATCTGTCTATGGTGATTAGGAGACAAAAAAAATAGGATTGATGCCATCAAGAAACACAATGGGGAGTGGGCTTATGAGGAGCCTGAGATCCGTGAGCTTGTTAGGGAGTTTTATAAAGATCTGTTTAGGGATGATAGGATTGAGGGGGAAGAATTCCATTTGTCTCTGGCTTTTCCCCCCTTAAGCGAGGAGCAAAAAGAAAACTATTTTCATCCTGTTACAGATAAAAAAAATCACACATGCCATTTTTAGCATTGGGGCTACCAAAGCTCCGGGTATTGATGGTTTTCTTGCGGGTTTCTATCGAAAGCATTGGTCTGTTGTCAATGAGGGGGTCTGTCGTTTTGTGGGCGGTGTTTTTAATGGGTCTGTTGATATTCACCAAGTTAATAAAACCCTTTTGGTCCTGATTCCTAAAGTGGAGAACCCCTCTTCTTTTGCCCAGATGAGGCCGATTAGCCTTTGTAATGTTCTATACAAAACTATGACTAAGATTGTTGCCAATAGATTACGTTGCATTCTCCTTGATATTATTAGTCAAAATCAAGGGAGTTTTATACCCGGCAGACAGATGATGGATAATATTGTTATTACTCAGGAGATGGTGCACTCGATGAAAATGAAAAAAGGCAAGCACGAGATTGTGGCTTTAAAGCTTGACTTGGAAAAAGCCTATGATAGGCTGAACTGGAAGTTTCTTATGGATTGTCTTATGCATGCTAGGGTGCCTGGTGAGTAGAGAAATCTGATTGAATCTTGTATTTCCTCTTCTGCGTTTCAAGTAATGATTAATGGGGATTTGTCAGAAGAATTCACGCCATCTAGGGGTATTAGACAAGGCGACCACATGAGTCCTTACTTGTTTGTGATTGCTATGGAATGTTTATCTCACCTTATTCAGATGGTTGTGGACGATGGTAAGTTGCGCCTGGTTTGCCTTAATAAAGTTTGCCCCCCAGTGACGCATCTTTTGTTTGCTGATGATGTAATAATCTTTATTGAGGGGAGCGAGGACCAAATGGAGGTTATTATGGATATCATCAATGGTTTCTGCGCTGCTTCAGGCCAGAAAATTAATATCCACTAGTTTAAAATGTTGTGCTCCAAGAATATGAAGAATGCTCTTTGTAAGCGTTTGAGTGATATGTGTTGCAACACCTTTCCAACATGATTTTGTTTTGACAAAATTATTTAAGTTAATCCATGATTAAGACAATTAAATTTAAGTGCTTTGATTTAATTGTACTAATGCGTTTGTTCATAGTTGAGTATAAAAATATTTATAAGAACAGGAATCAAGTTAGACAGAACATAGTCAGCATGATAACATAGCACGGGCTGAGTAAAGAATAACTCAGTACGAATGAAGGAAAGTCTTCTTCGGAACCGAAGCTTACAAATGAAGCTGAGGAAAGAGCAACTCAGCATAAAAGAAGAGAAGTCTTCTTTAGAACTATACTTGCAGAACGAAGCTGACCGTGGAAGCTGAGTGAAAGGCAACTCAGCATCGGAATTGGCGACAATCAAAGACAACGGTTATCAAAGTCATGCTAAATGATTGTAAGTCAGCACCAATGATCCGTTTGCTAAAAGACAAGATCCGACAACTGTCTGCACCAATAATAGAAACTTTGGAATTACGCAAAAAGTTAATTTCGAGATGCATGGGTCAAATGTCCGCTGGCTAAATGACGAAAACCTTCACTACAAGACAAACCTACGAGAAGAAGACAAGCCTGGCGCCTGCGGAATTCAGACGACAGGATTGGCCTGCAAATCTGAAGCTGGCCAGAACATGTCGCATGAAAAAGCCGTTTGAATCCAACGGATAATTCCGGATTCAAATCATTTCTGCTTCAGACCTCAACTATAAAAGGACAAGTACACTTCTTGGATCCTTGCCGGAAAAATAAGTGAAAAAGAGCATACATACAAAGCACATCAAAACAAGAAACGATCTTACACCAAATTTCCATCTCTGTGTAAAAGCTAGAGTGATTTTTTTGTAATCATCTAAAGTGTTCTTTGTCTGAAAAAGAACAATTCTGTATCAATTGTAAAATTAAGAGGGTAGTGCTGAGTACTCGGTTTTAAGTACTCAGTGGTAGAGAAATCTAGGTGTTTGGTTATAGCACTTAGTAGGAGTTAAGTAGACGAATAGAGGACGGTACTCTTGCATATTCAACTGCCTTGTAAACGGTTTGTGCTCTACCTTTAAAGAGCTCAGTATTGGATTTAAAAAGCCCGGAGGGATTCTGAGGACTGGACGTAGGCGGAGAGGACGAACCAGGATGAGTCGTGCTAAGTAATTTCTAACTCTCCCTCAATATATATATATATATATATATTTGTATGTGTTGCTTGCTATATTTACCCAGTATATAAATTGTTTAAGCTGACACTGAGTAAATCAAAGTGCTGAGTTGGAAGCTGACCACATAAGTGTCATCTCCCAACTCGCAAGTAAAACAGCTCTAGTCAGTATCTGACTAAATCTGTCTTACGCCTCACTCGGCCCTACTGACCAAAGCTGAGTTGTAAAACTCAAAAAATTATATTAAGTCAACATAATTAAAACGAAAAAGTTGTATTAGTTCCTAACCTCCCCCCCTTGGAACTAATCACACAGGACCAACAAGTGGTATCAGAGCCAAATAGCTCACTACTCAAAGATATAACTATCTTGAGCTGATCCCGATAAATGGCTGAGAACAGCACTCGTTTCCTTCCAGGGAACCAAACAACACAGATACTCCCTGAAGGACTATCAATTAGTCGGCATCCCCTATTCTTTGGATCTAATTATACATTCTGGAAGAATAGGATGAAGAACTTTATTCAAGCCATAAACATGAGTGCATGGCTTGCAATAGTTCAAGGCCCATACGTGCCTTATAAAACTGTTAACGATGAGAAAGTTGTTAAGAGTGAAACTGAGTGGTCAGAAGATGACCTTAAGAAATTACAAAATAACGCTTCGGCTATCAATATGCTTCACTGTGCTCTAGATGCTGCAGAGTATAATAAGATTTCAGGTTGCGAGTCAACAAAGGAGATATGGAAGAAGCTGGAGGTGACCTATGAAGGCACAAGCAAGGTCAATGAGTCCAAAGTGAACCAACATATGAGACTATATGAGCTGTTCGAGATGAATGAAAATGAAGACATCTCGGAGATGAACTCAAGGTTCACCAATATTATAAATGAACTCAAGAGGTTCGGAAAGAACTTCACCGAAGAGGAACAGGTGAAGAAAATATTGAGAAGTCTTTCCAAAAGCTGGCAAGCTAAGAAGACAGCTGTGGAAGAAGCTCAGGACTTGACCACGTACAAATACGACAAGCTGATCGGATCTCTGCCGACTCATGAGATCTCTATGAAAAACTTTGAAGCAAAAGAAAAATCAGAAGATAAGAAGCAGAAATCTCTTGTCATGAAAGTTGACTCAACTGAAGCTGACTCATCAGATGATGAGGAGATGGCCATGTTTACAAGAAAAATGAAGAAGCTATTCAGAAAGAACGACAGGAACAGCAAGAGGCAATACAGAGGAGGCGACAGGTACAAAGCTGAGTCTAGTAACAGTAGATATAAAAAGGACAGCTCCAAGCCTGTCACATGCTTCGAGTGCCATCAAACTGGGCACATTAAGTCAAGCTGTCCCAACTTAAAGAAAGAAAAGAAGGGAAGCAAAAAGGCAATGATGGCCACATGGAGTGACAACGATGAGTCAACATCATCTGAAGCTGATGCCACCGAGTCAGCAAACATATGCTTCATGGCCGATGATGCTGCTGACCACACTCAATCTGAGCAAGCTGACCTCTCTGACGGTTCTGACAAAGAGGAACACTCCAATGAGGTAACATCTCTACTCTTGCTTAGAAATGAAATGGTTAACGCCCTGAGTGATTTGTATACACTGACTAAAAAGTGTAACAAGAAAATAAAAGCACTCAGCAGGCGATGTGACGAGATTGAAGAGGTCAAACTGAGTGACCTCCGATATCTTCTCCAAAACAACTCAATTTTGCATGACAATATGGAAATCATGCACAAGTTTGTCTCGGAAGTCCAATCAATTTCAAAGAAACTGAGAAAGGATGTCACAACCCTACAGAACCAAATAAAAGGTTCAACTAAAAATAAATCCCGCGCTGAATACTCAGGTCAGCATAGACAGTTCACACAGTGTGACTGTTGTGGGAAAAGAGGACACACAAGTGATGTGTGTTGGTATAATAAGCGGATTGTCCAATATGACTTCTGCGGAAAGAAAGGTCATACCACCAAGGTATGCTAGCATGCTCAGCACAATGGTGCTGACAAAAAACAAAGTCACCCCAAAAGGGTAACATTTTGTGACTTCTGTAGTAAGGCTAGCCACACAATAAATATATGTCGTCACAAACTAAAACATGATATAGCACATGTTTATGCTAACAAACGAGGACCCAAAAAGAATTGGGTACCTAAAGACGAATAGTTTAAAATGCAGGTGAGCCTGAGATGTGTCGAGAAATCAAAACTGTGGTATATTGACAGCGCATGCTCGAGGCACATGACTGGTGATGAAACTCAGTTCATCACACTTGAGCTTAAACGAGGTGGAAACGTAAGCTTTGGAGACAATAAAAAGGGCAAGATAGTAGGTTCAGGTACTATCGGATGTAATCCCACTATTGAGTCAGTCTCCTTAGTTAAGGGTCTCAAATATAACCTATTGAGTGTAGCTCAGCTGTGTGACAGCGGTAGATAGGTTATATTTGATGCTACTCAGTGTCGGATACTCGAGGGAAAAACAAATAATTTGATTTTAACTGCCCTTCGTGTTGACAATGTATATATGTTGAGTTTAGAAAAATAGTTTTCCGAAAATATATGCTTAGTATCTAAAGAGGATAACTCCTGGCTATGGCATAGGAGACTTGGTCATGTAAGCATGGACCTCCTTGCCAAATTAGCTAGAAAGCTACTAGTTGAGGGATTGCCCAAATTGAAATTTGAGAAAGATCAATTATGTAATGCTTGTCAGCAAGGTAAACAAACGAAAAAGTCTTTTCAAAGTAAAAACATTGTCTCAACCAAGAGGCCATTGGAATTACTACATTTGGACCTTTTCGGACCTGTCCAGCCACTCAGCTTGGGCGGTAAGAAATTTTCCTTAGTCATTGTAGATGATTTCTCCCGGTATACTTGGATCATCTTGCTGAGTAGCAAGGATGAAACATTTGAGATGTTCACAACATTAATTAAAAAGCTTGAAAATGACAAAGACCTAAGAGTAGCTCATATTAGAAGTGATAATGGCGGAGAATTCAAAAACCAACGGTTTGATGAATTATGTGAAGTCAGTGGTATTGACCACAATTTCTCTGCTCCTAAAACACCTCAACAAAATGGGGTTGTTGAAAGGAAGAACAGAACAATTGTTGAAATTGCTAGGACAATGCTGAGCGAAAATAGGCTTCCAAAGTATTTCTAGGGTGAAGCTGTCCACACAACATGCTATATACTCAATAGGGCTTTAGTTAAACCTATTCTTAAGAAAACCCCATATGAACTTTGGAAAGGACGGAAGCCCAATATTGGCTACTTTCGTGCCTTTGGGTGTAAATGTTTTATACTCAACACAAAAGATAACCTTGCCAAATTTGATGCTAAAGTTGACGAAGCGATCTTTTTAGGGTACTCAACTAACAGTAAAGCATATAGGGTGTATAATAAATGAACTCAAGTTGTAGAAGAGTCTGTCCATATCGAGTTCGATGAAACTGACCCTGCAGGAAAGATAACTCAGTCTACCGAAGATGAACCAAGCTCAGCTTCCGCTGACCAAAATGGAGCCTCTGAGTCATCAGTGCAAGGGCTGACCAAAGGTAAACACAAACCTGAAATTACCTTTGCTGACCAATCTATTCCTGCAGAAATTGTAGAAACACCTATTCCAAACAACTCAACATTACCCAAACAAATCAAAATACCAAGAGGACATTTGGAGAAGTCCATTCTTGATGTTGCTGACAACAAGCTGATGAGAAGAGATCAGCTTAGAAAGTATATCAGCAATGTTGCATTCGTCTCAGTTATGAGCCAAAGAGTTTTGTTGATGCTGAGCACGACGAACACTGGATCAAAGCTATGCAAGAGGAGCTTGATCAGTTCAAAAGAAATGAGGTATGAGATTTAGTACCAAAACCTAGGAATCAAAAGACCATAGGAACTAAGTGGGTCTTTAGAATAAGCTAGATGAACAAGGCAATGTAGTCAGAAACAAAGCCCGACTTGTAGCCCAAGGCTATAGTCAGCAAGAGGGTATTGACTATGGTGAGACCTTTGCACCCGTAGCTAGGTTAGAGGCTATACGTATTTTATGTGCTTATGCTAGTTACATGAATTTCAAACTATATCAAATGGATGTTGTAGATACCCATTTTTGTCCGGGACATTTTTATGTTTTTACTGACAATATTTGAAATTTCAACAAATTTATATATTATATCGGAAATAAAACACTTCGTTCTCACATATGATTTATCAAAAAATGGAACTTTTGTGTGCCAATTTGTTATATCTCAATATAATTATCAAATCGCATTCAAGGTATAATTCATTGGAATAAATGAATTTTCCATCTTGTTATAAACTATATATGAGATATAATGTATTATTTCCTGAATATAATTTTGAAATTGTCATATTTCAAATTATGATTGTTAGTTAAAATCAATTTTTATTTAATAGTTAAGTTAACTCATTCATTTATTACTTATGTTGAAGAAATGGATATAGTTTTAGATATGATTTATTGTTAAGAGATTAACTATTGAAGATGTTTTTTTACATAAAATCATATTTAGAATATAATTTATTCTTGAAACTACTTAATGATGAATGATTAATACTCAAAAATAAATTCTATTATTGAGAAATAATCAAACAAAAATAAAATAGGATGCTCTTTTTAGTAGAACTAATCAAATTACA
Source organism: Euphorbia lathyris (assembly GCF_963576675.1). NCBI lineage: Eukaryota > Viridiplantae > Streptophyta > Magnoliopsida > Malpighiales > Euphorbiaceae > Euphorbia > Euphorbia lathyris. The sequence continues at coordinate 14,245,620 of NC_088919.1, forward strand.
ATTTTTTTTTGTTTTGCAGGAACATAAAAATAAACCTCTCAAGATTCCAAATCAACCTTCAACTCAAATTTCAAATTGCCGAACAAATTCAAGAATTGGCAGCATTATGGTTCTCTATCCAAGACAAGACTAAAAGACAGAAACCTACTTCCAAGATAGAAAAAACAAGAAACTCTTCTCAAGGCTAAAGAGACAAACAATGCAGAAATCTCATTTCAAGACACAAAAAAACAAAAGGAGTCATGCTGAAAAAGCTACACCCCATGCTGAAATCTAGCTATAAAAAGAGCTGCTTTTGCTCATTTTAAAGGGGGGGGGGGGGGTAATGGTTTAGAAAGAAGAGAGGCCAATCTGGAAAGCCATTTTTCAGAATTGTTTTTAGACAGAAATTCTTGTAATAATTTCAAATTCGAGAAGTGTCCAAAGAGTGAAAATCTTGTATTCACCAAAGTTCTATATAAATCGATTCTTTTTTCATTTGATCTCCAAAGCTTTGAGCTAAAGGTTTTTATCCTTAGTTTATAAAAACAGTGATTAAAAGCTTGCTTTTGAAATGAACAGATTTTGTAAACTTTGGATAAAAATTCTATTAGTTTTCAGCTCTTTTACATATATGCTATTTATTTAATGCATACTAACTTGACATATTAATTAGAATTTATACTTTATTCTTTGTATCTCTGTGCTTATATATATGCTCTACTAACCACTTATTAATCCAGTAACTTTATATATTTTTCCTATTACACTAACCTTATTACAAGCTAACCATTTATATTTATTCTAATTATTCATATTTGTTTTAATCTTAAACCAAACAGATTTACATTTTGCAGAAATTAATTAAGCTAGTTCATTTGTAAATTATTTTTTCTATTACCCTTAGAACGGATTCAACCTGTTTCATTCAAATTTCACCCGAAACCTAACTTCGCCTCTCACGATTTACACGGAATAAATTTTCCACTATTTTGTTTTGCTGTTACAGGTTTCGAAAAATAAAACTCATTAACAGATGATCTGAAAAACCAAAAGAAAAACTAAATTCAATCTCATCAGAATATCAAACAGAGCTCCTTATTTCCTTTTCTCCACCCTCATTGGATCCATCATTCGTCGATTCGCCTGAGATCCCGGATCTAAACGAAAAACAACAAAAGCAAGAGAATAATCACTGATCTCAGTACTTCGGATGTCATTCCTCATATCCAAAAAGAAAATGTAAAAGACTATACAGGAACGAAAAGATCTTACCTCAACGTAGGTTGGAGCGGCTACAGCAGCAGACGACAGCAGATAGTGGATCCGACTGGAACTAGGGCAGGTGGTGAACGGTAGCCGGCCGGATGGTTGCTGCTCCTTTCTTTCATGGAACCAAAGACGGAGAAGGTGAATGGCGGAGCCACGACGAACAATGATCGGACGAATGGCTGAACGGTCGAACAGAGAAGATGAAAGATGGACGGAGATGATGAACCGCGTCGGAGTCAACTGACGAACATCGGACTCGACTGGAATTCAGGCAGCAGTGAACGGCGAGAGACTGTTGCGGCAAACCTTTTATAAGAAAAAGAAGATGCAGGCAGAAGAAAGAGTAAAATGGGGGCTGGTTTAGATTAGGTTTAGGAAGCATTTATATGAGGGTTTAAACTAGGGTTAATTTTGACCCTTCAATTAATTCTTACCAATTTGATCGGATGGTCAATATTGGTTGCAGATTTTATTGTTTCACCACTAACTCTAACCTTTTTATATATCTGGGTAATTCTAATGAAAATGGATTAATTAGCTCATTAGTTTCGTTTTTCATTTCTATTAATGTCTTTCTAATTCAATTTGTTTTCCTTGATGTAATTTTAATTAACCAGTTCGTTTTTTTTCTATTGAGTTTAATCGCTGGATAGCGATTATAAAACGATCAAATCATCCCGACCACTGGATAGTGATTCAAATAAATAAACAATAACTAATTAATATCTTTAAAAAATGCGTCAATATTTTAAACTCTATTTAATCAACAAATAAAAAATAATTTACGGGTTCCTCTATCAATTTTGATCGTTGGATAATGATTCTATTACGGTCGTATTATCAATCTTGGTCATTGGATAATGATTCTATTACGGTCGTATGACCACAACCTTTTTACGGGTTCCTCTATCAAATTTGATCGTTGGATAACGATTCTATTACGGTCGTATGACCACAACCTTACGAGTATTGTCAAAGGCTTGAATATATACAATTAATGACCCTTCAAAGCAATAGTAAACACAAACACGTAAAACAAGCACGCAGAAGTATAACAGTACCGATTTATCGGGCGGGGTAGGGTGAGATTATGTCTCTTCCCTACACGTAACCGGAAACCGAGCTTAGAATCATCGCAGACCATTTCCTTATCCGAGCTTACCTGAATGGGTCAGTTTGGAATCAAATCGGTGTCCAATCAGACCGTCAAACTGATTGGTGGCGACTCGAAAACCCCTTGGATAGTCTCCCTAGAGGGATTGTCCAACACCGTTAACAAACCAGTAGAGCGGGAGCCATATCTCGAGATATAACAGTTCACGATCCGCGGGCACGGGCGCGACAGATGTCAAAAGTGCTTTTCTTAATGGATTTATAAACGAAGAGGTATATGTTAGTCAGCCTCCTGGGTTTGAAGATCCAAAGTTTCCAAACCACGTTTATAAACTCAAGAAGGCCCTGTATGGCCTGAAACAAGCACCTCGTGCTTGGTATGAGAGGTTGACCAATTTCCTGCTGACCAGGAACTATGTCAGAGGCAAAGCTGACACAACCTTATTCATTAAGAAAAAGGGTAAAAATACCCTGCTGGCACAAATTTACGTAGATGATATAATATTTGGTGCTACTGACGAATCTATGTCCAAAGAATTTAGCAAACAGATGAAAATTGAGTTCGAGATGTCTATGATGGGCGAACTCAACTTCTTCCTTGGACTTCAAATCAAGCAAGGGAAGAATGACATCTTCATTAGTCAGTCTAAGTACGCCAAAGAAATGTTAAAGAAATTCGATATGGAAGAATGTAAGCCCATATCAACCCCAATGGGTACTGATACTGTCCTTTGTGCTGACGAGAAAGGTAAGTCAGTAGACAGCAAGTTATATCGAAGTATGATTGGCTCTCTACTCTATCTTACTGCTAGTAGACCTGATATTCAGTACTCAGTATGCTATTGCGCTAGATATCAAGCTGACCCCAGAGAATCACACCTTATAGCTGTGAAAAGAATTTTTAGATATTTGCAGAGCTCAGTTAATGCAGGTTTGTGGTATCCAAACTCAAATGACTTCACACTCATTGGATACACTAATGCTGACTATGGACGGGACAAGCTAGAGTGTAAGAGCACTTCTGGAGGATGTCACTTCCTTGGAAGCTGTCTAGTATCTTGGTTCAGCAAGAAGCAGTCATCAGTTTCCCTGTCTACAACTGAAGCTGAGTACATTGCTGCCGAAAGCTGTGTGGCCCAAGTCCTATGGATTAAGCAACAGCTTGAGGATTACGGTGTCAAAACAGAAACAATTGAAGTCAAATGTGATAACAAAAGCGCTATTGACCTATCTAAGAATCCAATCCAACACAGCAGGATGAAGCATGTCAGCATAAGGCATCACTTCATCAGAGATCATGTACTTAAAGGTGAGATCAAGCTAACCTACGTACCAACAGATGAACAACTTGCAGATATCTTCACTAAGCCTTTGGCTCGTGAGCAATTCAGCATACTCAGGGAAGCTATCGGTATGTGTAATCCTGTTTAATAAATTCTTGATCAATATTGAGTGATTATACTATATGCCGAGTAGTTATTGCATGCTAAGTAACTTACTCAAACTGAGCTAAACTGAATAACATAGAATCACCCTATGCTGACTAGACATACATGCTGAGTGATTACTATAGGCCGAGTTACTTCTGTGTGAAAACTTCCTCTACGTAAAACTGAGCACTCAGTATCTCAAACGTTTAGAATTCCAAATACTGAGTAAAATCCATGTAACATTAAATGCTAGCACAAGCGCCATAAATAGCCACCTAGGATGACGTTATCGCAATAATTAAGAAAACGAATGCGCCGAACATGTCATAAGTGCCAGATTATTGTCGTTTGATCATCTCGAGGTATAACGGCTACTTCAACGTTCCAGATCAACGCGGCCCTCTATAAATAGTGGACGGATTCCCACTCACATCTCTTTATACTTTGAAATCTCTAGCAAATCGATTTCTATCTAAATCCCTAATCTTCAAATACCCTCAAAGAATCCCTAAAAATCATGTCGGATTCCCAAAATATCTCCGGAGCTGGTTATGACGGCAGTTACTCCGATGAAAACCCTCCATCTCCTTGTTAAGCCCAAAATATACCTAAAATATCATCAATAATTACATCAATATTGCTACGAATTTATGATATTTATACCTGTTTAGAATGCTTTTACTCTCGAATATGTTTCTTTCTTACAAGGTACCTAAATATTTGGTAAAATCCAAATAGGAACGAAAAGAGCTCAAAAACATAATAAAAACCTTACAAAAGGAGTTAAAAACGACAAAGATCAAATTACACCAAAACGAGGACAAAGACGAGGTCATAAACAGAAGAAATGTCAAATTCTCGGTTAAGGAAACAAATTCTCGGTAGGGAATTTAATGAAAGCCGCGACCGAGAATCCACAATTCTCGGTCGCGACACGCGTTCTTCAGAAACTCCTTCCCTTCGTTCGAAGACCAAAATGATGCTCCCCCATTCTCGGCCGAGAATTAAATATTCTCGGTAAGAGCAGAAAATCTGTATAAGCCAATTGCACACTTTCGTTTTCGACGAAACACGTTCGTTCGGGTGGATAAAGACGTCCTTTCACAATGGATACGATCCTTCACAACAGACACGACACTTCAATCAAGACTCTTCAACATCTATAAATAAAGAGTTGATGGAGAGTTGAAAAGAAATAGAAGAGAGAGATTAGTTTAGAATTTATGCAGAAATTCCGAGTCAAGTGATTCAGAATTTAGTTTTTCATTTCTGTTCAAAACAATATGATGTACACACATTGTTTATTCAATAATGACAAACACAGTAGCGCTTAGACATTGTTCATGTTTAGTTTTCATTTTGGTAGTAGATAGACCAGTCTGTATTACGAAGATTCAACGAGAAGATTGAGTAGAGGATCCGCCCTGAGTCTGACAAACTCTAACAAAACCCAAGGAAAGGATTGACAACCCGTTCACTTGCAAGTCGTGAAATGTTTTCATGCTCCTTGTTCTCTGTAAACTTGTATCAATTTATATTTCATCTAATAAAGTCTGTTCTATTCGATAGATTTTTATGCAGCACTTTGGTAAAGAATCCGAAGTGGACTGCTGGTGTTTTCATTAAAACGTAGTTTAATTCAAAATCTTTACAAGGAAACTTTGTTGAACAACTTAGACAAATTTCTATCTCGAAAGAGTTTTAATTTGGTTAAGGTAGCGATCTAACCCGACCATAGGAGGATTGACTACAGTTCAAAGCCTAAAAATTAGAGGTTCCGTCATTTATTTCATCGTCATAATTTATACAAAGTTTAAAGTTGTTTTCTTTGCTTAATGCAAACGAATATATTTGTTTACTTTTCTAAAAAGTACTAAACGTTCCTGTCTTGCAAATTCATTCTTAAATCAGAATATTTTCTAACGTCTTCATACTCTAATCTAATTCTCACTCTAGCAATTTCAAAACCAAATCCGATTTAACGATTTTCCTTATTATAAATTTTAAAAGTATATTTAACCAATTCAAAATAAGTTTTTGTTAAAAAACGTTCCCTGTGGGATCGATATCTTTTATTACTACAAGCGTATACCGTGCACTTGCGGAAATCGCTCAACACTCCTGCTCAGCAGGAATACATCAAGACTCCCACTAAGTCTCAAGGAAAAGGTCAGCATGACCAAACTCCAAGCAAGAGCCCCCAAGCTGACCTCGCAACCTCTTCGAAAAAGAAGAAGAAGAAGGAAAAGAAAGAACCAGAAAGAACCTATTCTCCAGTTTTCGGCAGCGTTAGGGGATGGAAAATTGATCGCTCCCACTGGTTCTCTAAAGGGTTTGTCGAAGCTGAAAAGCCCTTCTGCGAATGGATCTCTAAGAACGGCTGGACTGGGCTGTTCTCTATCCGTGAAGCCACCTATCCTGAGTTAGTAAGGGAATTCTATGCCAACTTACAAGCTGCTGACGATGACAGTGACTATATGGTCACTGAGGTGAAAGGGAAGAGGATCTTTGTTAACCCTCCTTATCTTGCTAAACTACTAAATCTAAAGAACGAAGGAGCCAAACTCAGAACCACGAACGATTCCACCAAAATTGACTATCCCGTAGAGTTCTGTAAACCAAAAGATCATAAGGGAGAAATAGCCAGTACATGTATGGGTCAAAACCAGAAGATGGCTCACTACATTCTGACCAACTTCATCTATCCCAAGATCAATGCTCAATCCTCTGCTTCTAATTTCGAGCAGTGCTTCATATGGCATATGCTGACCTACCAGCCACTCAACATGTCTGTATTCCTTATCGGCGGATTTCAACGAAGCACAGGGACACTCAGGTTGGGGTCCCTTATTACAAAAATCCTTCAAGATCACCGAGTGAGCTTAGCAGAAGAAATTCAAGTTTGGGGTACGTAGATTACTACAAGTATTCTATTCGGCTTGGCGTATGACCAACCAATTGTACCAAAGAAAGGAAAAGGAGCGGCGGTTGAAGAAGCACAAGCTATGCCAACCAAGAAGGGAAAGAAGGTTATGGAGCAACCTCGTACTGACCGCACCAGGCAAGATAAAAAGAGAAAAGCTGATCAGTCAGCAAAGGAAGTCAACACAGTTCCTAAGAAGCTAAGAATAATCTCCGGTGCTAAGAAAATGGATGCTGAGCAAGGACAGCAGGTACCTAAGTCAGTAGAGAAAAGGCCCGTTGTGGTTGAGGAAGAAGAAACTGAGGATATTCCGGAAACACCTCTGAGAAAGAAGAAGAGACCTTTTGGTCTGAGTCCAATTGATGCTGCCCCTCTTGGCTTTGTTGTTTCTGCCGATTCCCACTTCGTGAAAAGCCAACAGATTGATCTTGAGAAGAGACCCTCTGAATAGGAAGATGATTTGGGAAATTTTGGAAGTCAGTTTGAAGCTGAGCATGTCGAGGATGAGCAAGTTAAGGGTGCTGCTGAGCAAACTAAGTCAGTTGATGATGAGCCAACTGAACTACAAGCTGATCAAACAGAAAGAGTTCGAGCTAAGAGAAGCCTTAATGCTGACCTGGAGCTCAATTCTTCTTCTGAATCTCTAGACTCGATTACTGCTGACCAATCACCTCCAACCAATAAGGTCAGTTCTGAAAAGCGTTTTAAACTCAAAGCTTACAAGTCCAAATCCCTAGATCTATTGGCTGATTATCCCCTTAGAGAACGAATTACTGACCTAACTGTACTTCAGTACGAATTCTTCTCTTCTGTCATCGAGCCAACTCCAGATCAATTCACATAAAAACAAGCCTATGTTACTCATACTGAGGAACAAGCCAAAACCCCTGAAAATCCAATCTCTGCCGAGCAAGAGCTCGAAGTCCAAGCTGCTCAAGAGGGTGAGCGAGCAAAGGAAAATCCTGTAAGTTCTGAAGTACCTCATCCTGCACCAACTCAATTTCAAACCAATGTTGAGCAGGTCAACATCTCTGCCGATCCACCTCTTCCTAACCCAATTTCGCAGAATGTTGAACAGTCAGTTCCTGGTGCTGACTTAAACAAAAGACCAGCCGTTGATCATGATGGACCATCTGGTACTGGAAAGCAACCGGCCACTGAGCAAACTCCTGAGGCAAATTATGCCTACCTAAATGCTACTGAGTCTGGGCGTCGAGTCATTGCCTCAGCTCAAACCATTCTCCAGGATTTGACCTCTTCTCATGCCGATGCTGCTGGGTTCGCTAATGTTGAGTCAACCCAACTTTCTTCTGTCACTCATCTCCTGAATGAGATCAAGGGTCTCAAAGATCTTGTGAGTGTCATGACAACTGTTCAAACTCAACAGCCTAAGCAAGACTCCATAGTGAAGCTGGCTGAACTGCAGTTAATGATGGTGAATCACATGGATTCCCTCCAAGGCCAAATAAATGCTCTGTTTGCAGTCAACACGGGATATGCTACCTCTGCTGAGGTTGACCACCACTTCACCAAACTACACTCTGAGCTGACCGACACTCGTGTGTTAATTTCCTCCTCTTCACAGTGTTCGATCGAGCAAATTAGCGAAGCTATCCGTCTACTCAACTTGAGTAAGGAAGAGATGGATACTGACTTGGTGAAAACGAATGAAATCCTGCAATACTCCCAAGCCACCTTCAAACATGTGCGCCACACGAATGCTCAACGTTAGTTCTACGATTCAGCCTTGCTCAAAATGTATCATCAAGCTTATGCTAGGCTGACTGACACACTGACCTGGATTGGGAAATCACAAGAGTATATTCTGAGTATGTTTAGTGCATCCATCCGAGTCCCTGGATTAGTTATTGACGATGGCGTTCCTGTTTTCGATGGTCTCTGGGAAAGCACGAAACAGATAAAGGCGTACTCAGTGAGGTTAACTCGTGCTGCTCTCAATGACACTTTCATTCCTCCTCCGCCCGATGCTGGCAAAACGGGGGAGAACGAACAAGCTGATGGAACTCAGCATAAGTCAGGAGAAGCATCTGGTAGTCAGCAACAACGAAATGCCAAAGGGAAAGGCAAAATGAATCCTGCTCATCAAGCCCAAGTTAACAAGAAGAAATAGCTTAGTCAATCTTAAAACTTGGCTTGTATTCTATTTTTGTATGCTGACTCACCATCTATCTATTTTAAGCATCCTCTTTTACTAAAACTGACTTATCTACATATGATGCTTACTTAAATGTGCTATATGCTGAACTGTCTAAATTGAACAAACAATCGAAATCGAAAGGGAACATGCATGTGAAAAACTCTTAACACACATTTACTCTGATACATGAATACACTTTGCTCTGATATATAAACTCATAGATATAATCTCTTTCTCTGATACCTAAAACTGACCGTGTATCAAACTGAGTAAACACATGTTCCAACATATTGACCTCTTCTGAAAGCTGACCTAGGCTCATCTAAATTAGATCTTAGAAAGTCTAGAATTGAACTTAGTCAGTACAAGCATGTTTTGATTTTTCTCAATTAAATCTTGGAAGGTTTAGAGATAAATTAAGTCAAATAAATGCAACCCTTACGGGGGAGTAATTTCAGAAGAACGAAAGACAATTCAATCATGGGGAATTTCAAAACTGAGTTCCATAACTAAATATTTTGCCAACATCAAAATGGGGGAGTTTGTTGAAACACCTTTCCAACATGATTTTGATTTGATAAAATTATTTAAGTTAATCCATGATTAAGACAATTAAATTTAAGTGCTTTGATTTAATTGTACTAATGCGTTTGTTCATAGTTGAGTATAAAAATATTTATAAGAACGGGAATCAAGTTAGACAGAACATAGTCAGCATGATAACATAGCACGGGCTGAGTAAAGAATAACTCAGTACGAATGAAGGGAAGTCTTCTTCAGAACCGAAGCTTACAAATGAAGCTGAGGAAAGAGCAACTCAGCATAAAAGAATAGAAGTCTTCTTTAGAACTATATCTTGCAGAACGAAGCTGACCATGGAAGCTGAGTGAAAGGAAACTCAGCATCGGAATTGGCGACAATCAAAGATAACGGTTGTCAAAGTCATGCTAAATGATTGTAAGTCAGCACCAATGATCCGTTTGCTAAAAGACAAGATCCGACAACTGTCTGCACCAATAATAGAAACCTTGGAATTACGCAAAAATTTAATTTCAAGATGCATGGGTCAAATGTCCGCTGGCTAAATGATGAAAACCTGCACTACAAGACAAACCTGCGAGAAGAAGACAAGCATGGCGCCTGCGGAATTCAGACGACAGGATTGGCCTGCAAATCTGAAGCTGACCAGAACATGTCGCATGAAAAAGTCGTTTGAATCCAACGAATAATTCCGGATTCAAATCATTTTTGCTTCAGACCTCAACTATAAAAGGACAAGTACACTTCTTGGATCCTTACCGGAAAAATAAGTGAAAAAGAGCATACATACAAAGCACATCAAAACAAGAAAAGATCTTACACCAAATTTCCATCTCTGTGTAAAAGCTAGAGTGATTTTTTTGTAATCATCTAAAGTGTTCTTTGTCTGAAAAAGAACAATTCTGTATCAATTGTAAAATTGAGAGGGTAGTGCTGAGTACTCGGTTTTAAGTACTCAGTGGTAGAGAAATCTAGGTGTTTTGTTATAGCACTTAGTAGGAGTTGAGTAGACGAATAGAGGACGGTACTCTTGCATATTCAACTGCCTTGTAAACGGTTTGTGCTCTACCTTTAAAGAGCTCAGTATTGGATTTAAAAAGCCCGGAGGGATTCTGGGGACTGGACGTAGGCGGAGAGGCCGAACCAGGATAAGTCGTGCTGAGTAATTTCTAACTCTCCCTCAATATATATATATATCTGTATGTGTTGCTTGCTATATTTACTCAGTATATAAATTGTTTAAGCTGACACTGAGTAAATCAAAGTGCTGAGTTGGAAGCTGACCACATAAGTGTCATCTCCTAACTCGCAAGTAAAACAGCTCTAGTCAGTATCTGACTAAATCTGTCTTATGCCTCACTCAGCCGTGATGACCAAAGCTGAGTTGTAAAACTCAAAGAATTATATTAAGTCAGCATAATTAAAACGAAAAAGTTATATTAGTTCCTAACCCCCCCTTGGAACTAATCACACGGGACCAATAATATGTCAGGCATCCCTGTGACTAATTCCTTAGGAAAGTACCTCGGGATCCCCTTACATAGTGGAAGAGTCTCTAAATCTTCCTTTAAAGATCTTTTTGATAAAGTTAATAGTAGATGTGCGAGTTGGAAAGCTAATACGTTGTCACTTGCGGGGCATCTTACCTTGGTTCATTCTATCACTTGTGCTGCTCCTAATCATGTTATGCAAGCTTGTATTCTTCCTAATCCCACTTTGAATGATTTGGATAAGGTGAATCACCGTTTCCTATGGGGTTGTTTGGGGGATAGTAAGAAAGTGCACCTTGTGCCGTGGGAGGAGGTGTGCCAACCTAAGATTGTAGGAGGGCTTGGGATCAGACAGGCTAAAGATAATAACATTGTCTTACTTATGAAGCTTCTTTGGAGAATGTGGCAATTCCCGTCTGTGCTGTGGGTTCGGCTTCTTTGTGGTAAATACCGGAAAGATAGGATTTTTGGAGGAAATGAAGAGAGGGTCAAATCTTGTTCCTTTTTATGGAAAGGTGTTAGTACGGTCTTTTCTCAATTCTGTAAAGGTATTAGTTGGTCTGTGGGGATTGGGAGATTAGTAAGGTTCTGGCAGGATAATTGGATTGGCAAAAAACCCCTCCTGGACTCTTGTATTGTTCAACCTGATACTGTTAGTTCTAAGTGGAAGATTGCTGATGTTATTTCTTATGATGGGGAGGGGCAATGGTCGAAATTTGAGAATTTACTGGGGGAGGATGATCTTCTGCGTATTAGGAGCATGAAGATTAGTAATCTTGAGGAAGATGTCGATACCCGTTATTGGGCTGTGTCTAATAATGGTAAATACTCTTGTAAGTCGGCCTATGAGACCGTCAGAACTCCTAATAACGATACAAATTCGAAACTTTGGAAAATAATTTGGAAGGTTGAGGTTCCATACCGTATCAGATGCTTCCTCTGGCTTTGTGCTAAAAACAGGCTCCTCACGAATGTGGAAAGGCATCGTCGTCATCTGTCTTCGTCTGATGGCTGTGGTAGATGCAACCTTACTGTCGAGTCGGTTTGCCATGCTTTGAGGGACTGTACTCGAAGCTCGGTTGTGTGGAGGCACCTGCTTCCTCCGGATATTCAGGACGTGTTTTTCTCCTTGCCAGCGCACATTTGGTTTCATGAGTGTATGGAAGGAAATTTGCTTGCTGCTTTTGAGGATGGGGTGGCTCTGTTTGCTATTACTTGCCATCATATTTGGAAATGGCGGAATGCTGAGATTTTTGGGGAGAATTTTGTTGTTCTTCCCAAACCGCAAGAGGTGATTGTCCGTAATTTTAAGACCTTCAGGGAGAGTTTTAATAATTTGAACTCGGCGTTATCTGTCCCTTCGGCTTGCGTTCAGTTATTGGGTTGGGCTAGACCTAGGGATGGCTGGGTTAAATTGAACTCAAATGGCTCGTGTAGTTCGACTGGGTGTATTGCCGTTGGCGGAGTCTTAAGAGACGCTAATGGAGTGTGGCTGGCAAGTTTCTCTCATAATCTGGGTAAGGGGTCCTCCTTTACTGCGGAGCTTTGGGGGATTTTTTCAGGTATGAGATTGGCGGAACAGTGGGGTGTTCGTTTCTTACTTATTGAATCCGATAATCTTGAGGCGGTGAGGTTGCTGTCTGATAAGGATAGTGTTTGCTTGGCCAACCGGATTTTGGTTAAGTCTATTAAAAGTTTGTGGAACTCTTTTACGGGGATCCAAATCAGCCATGTCTTCAGGGAGTGCAATCGGGTGGCGGACAGCCTTGCGAAGAGTGGTTTCTCGAGGGTGCTGGGGGTTTCTGTACTCTCCACCCCTCCGCAGTTCATCTTGCAGCTGCTGCTGGATGATGCAGTTGGTGTTTGCTTTCCCAGACTTGTTCCCGGTTAAGGGTGTTGGTTTTGTGTTCTGTTTTGTTTTTTTTCTTTTCTTTCCCTACCAAAAAAATTATATTATTATTTTTAGTTAAAAATATATAATTAAATTTATAATAATAAAATATTTTGATTATTTTGATTTAATTTTATGAATATATTTTTCATATAATATAATATTTTATTTATATATCATATCATTGAATATATATATTAAAAAATTATTTTAATAAATCATTATAAACAAAACAATAAATTTACAAATACTAAATTATTATAAAATTAATTTTATTTTTAATTAAAATAGATTAAATAATAATATAATTTTATTATGTTAATATTACTTTCCGTTCTTGTATTAATATAATAAATAAATTTATATAAAATTTAATTATATATATGAAAATTAATTAGTGATAGAATGGTAAATCTATTATTTTATATATAATTTATGAATTAATGGATTAAATAGTTAGTTTTGTCAAAATTCAAAACGTTAAAATGTGTTTCTAAAAACAGAATATATAATATGCACAAACTTAGATATTAATAAATTATTTTTGTCTTTATTTATTTAATTATTATATTATTCGGTCTGATCAATTCGAATTATTCCGTCTGACCAAATGAATCGTGACCCGTCTATAAACTCGATTTGATATCCGATCCGGGTTGGATAACATTGTAATAAATATAACACTTTAGAAAATAAAAAGGGAAATAGTTTAAATTGAAAAACAAGATGAAAATTAATTGCGTAACAAAGACGAAGTGTTGAAATTTACCGCCATCATTGTTGTGTGCGATTGAGAAGAGAAGAGAATAGGAAGAAAGATGGAAGCGCGTAAAAGCTTTCTCTTGGTCCGACACTTCAATTCCTCTCTATACAAACAATATCCCTAAACCCCTAACCCCTCTCTATCTGCTCTTCGCGATTTCTATCTCAATTCAACTATTAGGTAATATTTCGTATTTTTTTCACTATTTTCTTTCTGTATTTGATGCTAATTTTGATGATTTGTTGTTTCTTCGTGATCGCAAAGCTTGATTTTCTTTCCAATTTGTATTATTCTGTAATTTTATCATGTTCTATGAGAGCAATTGAATTCCATTGCAAACCTAAGATGTTCTATTATCATGTTGCGACTTTGCGGTTGTTCTGTGGAATCGAGGGAGAGATTTTTGGGGGTTGAATTGATGAGTTTCAATTCAAATAAGATGATCACTGTTGAAAAATTGAAATGTTTTTATATGTTTCTGTAATTTTCTACTGCTGCGGCATTTTTCCCCCTTCTTTCTTTCGCTTACCGGCTGGGTTTAGGTTAATTGGCTTCCATGAAAATTAGCAGTAGTTAGTACCTGTTTGGTCTCCCTGTTGTAGCCACTTTTTACTGTTTTAGAGTAGTATTTTGTTAGGACAGAGAAATAACTTCTTATGTAGAATAGCTCAACATTAAATAACAACAGCAAGTTGAACCAAACACGCCCTTAGTTCATGGCTATTATAGTGTAGAATAGCTCATATATTGAGAAAAATAGGGCCGTAAATGAGTCGAGCTGTACCTTCGGCTCGAGAGTGTTCGGCTCGAAGAGTTTGAGCACGATTTTGAGGTTTGATTCTTAGACGAGCTGAGCTTGAGCATATCGAAAGCTCGTGAACAAGCTCGGTGATATGTTCGTGAACAAGCTGATGAACAAACTCGGTTATAATATTCATGAACATATGTAACGATTAGGAATTCTTGGCAGTAGTAATTAGGGCAGAATTGAAATAGGGAAGATAAGAATAGAAGAAAAGAGAAGAGAAGAACGGAGATTAGAAGAAGGAATTGCAGAGTTTAGAGAAGAGAGGTTGAAGGAAAGAGGAAGTAAGATTTCATTAATTTTCATTTGATAATCGATAAGTTCCTAAGGAAGAGACTAAATAGGAAAAGCTATGCTGACGTGGCAGCAGTTACCATAGCACACAGATGTGCTATTTTACAATTATTGTGTAACAAACTCATAATAGGAAATAACCACCAAATAAGCAATAACAAGCAAATAATAAGACAATTAACTCCTAATTAATAGCTATAATAACTCCTTAATAGTCGTGACAACATACTCGTGAGCAAGCTCGGTTCGATATTTTTTAAATAGCAATTCTATAAAGGCGTAAATGTAAAAGCTTTCTCTTGGGCCGACACTTCAATTCTTCTCTATACAAACAACATCCCTAAATCCCTAATCCCTTTCTATCCGTTCTTCTCGATTTCTACCTCGATTCAACTATTAGGTAATATTTCGTATTTTTTCACTATTTTCTTTCTGTAATCGATGCTAATTTTGATGATTTGTTGTTTCTTCGTGATCGCAAAGCTTGATTTTCTTTCCAATTTGTATTATTCTGTAATTTTATCATGTTCTGTGAGAGAAATTTAATTGAATTGCAAACCTAATTGTTGCCACTCTGCGGTTGTGGGTTGAATTCAAGGGAGAGATTTTTGTGGGTTGAATCGATGAGTTTCAATTCAAATAAGATGATCGCTGTTGAAAAATTGAAATCTTTTTATATGTTTCTGTAATTATCTACTGCTGCTGCATTTTTCCCCCTTCTTTCTCTCGCTTATCGGTTGGGTTTAGGTTAATTGGCTTCCATGAAAACTAGCTATAGTTAGAACCTGTTTGTGTAGCTACTTTTTACTGTATTTTGTTAGGATATATAAATAACTTCTTACGTAGAATAGGCTATATTGCACGGAAACTCTTATTCATTCCCGTTTCCATTACCGTTTCCTACCTATACTTTTTTGAAAATAACTTTTCCTCATGTCGTGCAACATAGAGAATAGCTCAACATTAAATAACAACAGCAAGTTGAACCAAATGTCCTTAGTTCTTGTTATTCTCGTGTATAATAGCTCATATGTTGAGAAGAATTAGGGCTGTGCTGCTCAATGTTCGGCTCGATAAAAGATTGACGTGTCTTTGGCTCAATTTATAAAGGAGCCAAGCTTAAGTACGATTGTGAGGCTCGATTCTTAAACGAGCTTAGCTTGAGCACGGAGAAACTCAGCTCGAAAGCTCACTAGTAGTCTCGGTTATAGGTTTGTGAACAAGCTCATGAACAAACTCGACTATAATAGTTATGAACTGGTTTGTAAGCAAGTTCCGTTCGATTATTTTTTAATAATAGCATTTCTATAAAAGGGGAAACGTAAAACTACACAGTTTGTATGAAACCTTAATGTTGTAGGTTTCAACACTACGCAGTTATGTGTTAGAAAAAATTCAAATGTGATTGAAACTCTATCTTTGACTTCAATGTTTCATTCATAAAGGGGAAACTGTTCGCGAGCATCTCGTTTATTTGATCACGAGTTTTGCTTGTGAGCTTTATTATAGACATAATTAATGAGTTGTTCGCTAACAAAGTTAATAAACAGAATTAGGGACCTTTTCGAGAGTATAGCTCGTGATAATATAATTTCTTAATGAACTGAGCTCGAATAGTATGTTGAGCTCGAACAGAGCTCAAGCTTGTTCATTTTCTGCCGAGCATGAGCAGGCCAAAGATCGGCTCGACTTGATTACAATATAATACATCATAAACAATTTCTGCAGTGGTACCTTCAACAAGATGGCCATTGTTAACATATTGAAACCTTTTCTAAAATTATATCTTGTAATATATTAAATACCAACATGAGATGAGGCCTCCCAAATATGAACACATCATAAATATTTTCTGCAGTTTTAGCTTAAACAAGATGGTCATTGACTCATTGTTCACATATTGAAAACATTTTCCTTTTATAGAAATTAGTATTTTATAATCCATTATATACCGACATGAGATGAGATCAGGGGCGGAGACGGGTAGCCCGGGGGTGCCTTTCAGGAACCACCCTAGAGGGATGGTTCAGCCCCCTGTCTCCACAAAAAGGACCTGCTGAGGCTGCAAATCCGTACCCTTAGCTTTTCAAGTCTATATTCGCCTCTGGATGAGGTCTTTCGAGTACCTGCATTGCGTTTTTTTTAAGTTATGTCGTGTTCATCCTTTGTGTTTGAGAGGAATATTCTTATTTGGATGCTTTAAGTATTTCGCTGTTCGTAATCGCCTATGCCTGTTCTGTTATTTTATTTGGCTACTGTTATGAATGTGCATATGCATATCATCTATGTTGCACGGAAATGGACACTGGGAAACGTTATTTCGAACAAAATATAGCCAGGAAATGGAAAAGAATGCTGAAACGCTGAAACGCTAATGAAGAAGAGTTTCCATGCAACATAGCATATCATAATTCATAGCTTAGTTCAGCATAACTATTATTAACTAGCTTGGAGCCTTAAACTCTAGATTATTGATATTCTCTTTCCGCTTTCTTCTTTCAATCGTGCAGCATTCCGATGCAAGATCCAAGAATGCCTCCATCAGGAGAAATCACAATCGCCAAGCCACGCAAAAAGAAAGTCTCGACATCCAGAGCCTCATTGATCCCAATACAACACTCCGACATCATTCAAAAGGTCCGGGGGACACCAAGAGCCAACCAGAAGGCATCCAAACGGAACTTAAAGAACGAGGATTCTCCATTCATCCAGCAACAAGAGCGATCAAATTCAGACTCCTTACCAGATTCCTCTACATCAGGAAACGAATACCGTGCACTCAGAAGAAAGTATCTACTTCTGGAAGACGAAAGCTTTGAACTCGGGAGAGGTTTAAAGATGGTTGAAGATGAAGTTAAGAGTCTGGAAGATGAGAAACTTGAATTGTTAGATCAACTTGTTGTGTTAGAAGGCCTAATTGAACCTTCAGAAGTGATTTCCAATGGATTTTAAAGAGTATTTTTTCTGATATCTCTGCATTTTATTATTCTTGGTTGATATTTTTTTTTTTAATGTATAGTATATAAATGAATATTTCTGATGAAATATGTAACTAGACATAGATTATGAAAATGTTACTAAATAATTTATTTGAATATCAATGTCAATATCAAGGTTTGATCTGCATTTTGGAACAGTTAGTCTACTTATTTTAATTTAGGCTGATGCGTTGAGCTGCAAATGAGCGGCTGGACGATTGGTTCAATAAAAGTTCGATTGTGTTGGGCTTGATTATAAATGAGTTGAGCTTGAAGTTTGATTCGTAAACGTGCAAGCTTGAGTATGGAGAAATTCAGTTTGAAAGCTTGTGAGCAGGTTTGGTTATACATTCGTCAAGTCCGATTGTAATGTTCATGAGTACGCTCGGTTTGATTGTTTTTAAGGGATAAGGTATCAAAATAGGTTTATGGTTTGTAGGAAAGTATCAATATAGGCTTCACGTACAAAATAGCACCTATATAGGCTTAACGTTTAAAAAAATGTATTAATTAAGCCTCGATAACGGAACGTGACACATCATTTATATTGTTCCGTTAAGTTGTGTCAATTGTACGTGGAAAGAGAAATCAAAACTTAACGGAGTAATATGAATGGTGTGTCAAGTTCCGCTATCGAGGCCTAAATTGGTATCTTTTTTTAAACGTTAAGCCTATATTGATGTTATTTTGTACGTGGAGCATAAATTGATATTTGCCCAAAAACCATCGGCCTATTTTGATACCTTATCTTTTTTTTTTTAATAATAGTATTTCTATAAAAAGGGTAATGTAATGTAAAACTATGTAATTTTATGGGAAACTTTAGTTTTGTAGGTTTTAGAACTACGTAGTTTTGTGTGAAAGAAACTTCAAATAATATTGAAACCATATGTTCGACTTTAATTCTTTATTTTAAATATAATTAATTACCTATTGGCGAGTCTTGCTTATGAATATAATTAATTAGTTGTTCGCGAGTAAAACTTATGAATAAAATTAAAGAACAGCTCGCGAGGAAAGCTCATGAACAAATAAACGAGTAACTCACCATCATATAATTTTTTTTAATGAACTGAGCTCGAGCTCGACAAATTTTCTATCAAGCTGAGCATGAGCAAGCCTCTGCTCGGCTCGGTTGCAGTCCTACCAACGCGTCTAGCAACTCGTGTTGTGTGTGATCATTTGTATGCTGAAACGTGTTTATGTTGGATTAATTTGATAAATGATATACTAAGTTCAAAGACCAATACTAAGGAAATCAATCGTATGCGGGTGCGACGAATAACAATTTTTAAAAATATAAGATACAAGTACGACAGGAACAAAAAAAAAACCATAAATAACATTTATAATAAGTCATTAATTCAAAAAAAACAGTTAATACTTTAAACTATTTAAATTATATAAAAAAGAGAAGCTTTTATATTCTTTTTATTAGATTTTAATTTTTTTTATTAGGATTTTATTTTATTTATATATATATCAACCTTTTTTTGCAAAATTAATAAAAAAAATACCCTTATATTTAACTCAATTAACTGAGAATCCATGTCCTCAGAGTGCCCCATTAAAAAAGAAAAGAAAAAGAGGAAACCCTTACTTTAGAGTGCATGTCCTCAAGTATCCCCGGAGTGTCCGACACTCATACCTCGTTAACCTCCTAGAAGTTTCGGTGCTTTCTAAGAATCAATGGATCATATGTATATCTACTTTTATGAGAAGTTTTACTGTGAACCCGGACCAGTCCTGGTCCCTTCACTTAGATGATGACACATCAACAGTTGAATTGACGTAACATCATATGAGTGAACGGGACCAGTACGGGTCCGGCCCACTGTAGAAATTTTTCTAATTCGAGTTATATGCACTTAGCTATTCATCAAACCGGAAACGAAAAAACTATTTCTTGAATATGTATAAATAGCCATTTACAGGCTCAAATCAGTTCCAGAATCAACAATGTTCTAACTTGTGACTTTGTGAGGTCTCAAATGCTCCTAAAATCCAATAAATATATATATACAAATTCAAACCAGTTTATCTCATCAAACCCGCGCTAGAACCCGCAACTCGGACAACAAGCGGGCTAGAAACCCGAGCATTTCTACTCCTCCACGACAACACCCCAAACACATACCCTTTCGACGGAGCTGAAACCCTGAACTTAACACTGAATTTGATCTTCTGACCATAGCCAGTAAAGATCAGTCGGTTCGGGACAACCGTAACATTGACCCCAACCGGATTAGACACTATAGCTTTGTAGATAGTTCTCGGTTTGCCTACGTTTGTCACTGTCCGAATGACGGAGAATTCGTCTTTCAGATTCGGAACTGTAATGGAAGGGTAATTGAGATTGAAAGATGTTGTAGATGTTGATGTTTGATTACATGTACTATTGTCTCTTGTTACGAGACGCATTGATTTCTCGTCGTAGCCGAGTGAACAGAGAAAGGACTTGTAGTCAATCGGCTGTACGTCGTAAATGAGGCCGGGATCGAGAACTTTTGTAGGGTTGATAAAACCTGAACCGTAATCAAATGCATTACCTCTTTTTCCTATTGGATCCACCGTAATTGGTCTTCGGTTCTTGTCGAGAACGGTAGCTGCATTTTCCGTCGTTAATAATCAGCTCATGTTAAAAGATTATCGGGTAAATTACATACGTGGTGTACAACATTTGTCCTATTTCACACTTTGGTGTACAATTTTCAATTTTGCACACAAAAGTGTATAACCTTTTGGTGATCTCCCACTAAAGTGTATAGTCGGTAATTTGTGACCAGTCAATGCGAAGTCAACATACCACGTCAGCAATTTGACCTCCTTAAAAGTCAAAAGTTGGGCAAATTATTAGAAGCACCCGATTCTCCATGTCAAATAAAGGACCTCCCATACATATTTTAACACGTGTAATATGGACCCACATATAATATAAGAGGCCCCAATCTTTTAATTATTATGTGGGGTTACAATATACGTGTCCAAATGTGAATTGGGGGTTCTCCAAGTGACATGGAAGACCCGGTGCTTAATATAAGAACTCCAAAAGTTGACCGGTCAACGCAAAGTCAACACACCACGTCAGCAATTTGACTTTTATGGAGGTCAAATTGCTGACGTGATGCGTTGATTTCGCGTTGACTAGTCATAATTACCGGCTATACACTTTAATGGAAGGTCACCAAAAGGTTGTACAAAATTGAAAGTTGTACATCAAAACATGAAATAGGACAAAAATTGTTACACCCATGGCCATTGAACTTTACCCATTTTAACATTATGGTCATTGGACTTAAATTCTTAACCGTATGACCACTAAACTTTATACTTTTTAACATTCGTGGCCACTCAATTTTAACAAACTGTTAATGACCTCAAAATGAAAATATTCAAGAATTAAAGTTGTTCAGAACGGCATTTACCATGAAACCACATTTTTTATTTTCCAAAATCACATTTTTTGGAGCTTTTTCTCTCTAAAAATTTACTTTTTCCCTCATAACCAAACAACACATAATGACCTCAAAACGAAAATTTTCAAGAATTAAAGTTCCTTAGAATGTCATTAACTCTTCGAATTTTTTATTTTGAGGCCGTCAACGGTCGTTTTGAGGTGTTAAATGGCCACCAGTGTTAAAAAGTGTAAAGTTCAGTGGCCATACTGGCAATGGTACCCAAGATTATCAGCTGAATTTTGATAGTAGCGTAACGAATTACCGGTAGTCATGATTGCGGATTTGATGGCAGCTGGAGACCAAGACGGATTGACTGCTTTAATCAAAGCTGCAATTCCAGTTACGTGCGGACACGCCATCGAAGTACCGGACAGAACATTGAAGTGCATTCTCATAGCTGCTGGAGACCATGCTGCGAGAATGTTTAGTCCCGGGGCTGCGACATCAGGCTACGAAGCAAAAGCACCGAACATCTATTAAGTATTCGTTAATAAGATATCAACAAATTCTGGTTTAAACATATACCTTTAAAACCTCTGGGGTTAAAGAATTCGGTCCTTTCGACGAAAATGCTGCGATACGAGGTGCGAGTTGAGATCCCAAAACGGTCTTTGCACTTGAAATTTTCGCAGTTGGATGTCTGTTCGGACGGTATAATTAGCCTGGATTAGAATATCATTAATACAAGTCTCCGAAACAAGGAGTGGAAGACGAGACAAACCGTGTGTCGCTAATGTAAGATAGAATCTTGTTTCCCGTCTTTTGTCCGACAATAGCTGCCGGGATTATGAAGGGAATGGCAACTTGTTGATCTGCTTCATCGATCAGGATCATCCCGATTCCGCCAGCTTCTTTAACTACTCGGCTCTTTTCGACCTTCGACTCCGACGAACTCTCAGCATGTCGACAGACGAGGACTTTCCCTCTCGCTACGGTACTATTCAATGAACTGTCTAAACAAAAGCTAATGCAACAAAAACGGAAGTAACGTTACGGTCAAGACTTCCTCGTGCATTTCGAAGTAAATAGCAATGGCTTTCAAGTACCTGTTGCTTCACCTGGATTGATAAGGAGTGAAGTATCCGGCATTCACGTCCGAGGCCGAGATGATCGTTGCCGAGATATTCATTTCAAACAGACTCAAGCTTTCCCCCTGCATCATAAACAGAAAATAAAGAGTCAGTTTGGTCTTTCTTTAACTTGTTTCGTCGATCAATTTGTCCCAAAAGGAACGAACTTTGATTACGTATCCTTTATAAAGGCCAGCCCGGTGAACTACGCGTCCCCCCTAAGCGAGGGTCCGGGGAGGGGTCCCACCACAAGGGTCTACTGGGGCAAGCCTTCCCCTGCCAATTGTTTGGCAAGAGGCCGCTCCTAAGACTCGAACCCATGACCTTTCGGTGACACGACAACAACTAGAGGTGACAATTTTCATGTTCGTGTCGTGTCAAATTCCGGGTTAGTGTCAAAAACCTAAACACGAACACGACACGAAAACATTTTCGTGTCAAAAGCTCAAAACCCAAACACGGCCTGCTCTTGACACAAACAACACGACACGACACGAGTTTTGTATAGAAATAGATAAACGTGTTAATTTGACACGATTCGACCTGCTGACACAAAAAACACGACATGACACAACAGGAGTTTTAGCTTAAATACCCAAACATGTTAACTCGACACAGTCCGACCTGCTGACACGACACGACACGACCTCCTAATAAAACCTAGCATATTTGAAGAATCTAAACCAAAGATGAATAAATCCTTAATAAATTAGCTTTTATATTTAAGTGAAACCTTAAATAAAATAAGGGTAATTTTTGTAATTTCAACTTTTCATGTCATTTTCGTGTTTCTCGGGTTGACCCGAACACGACCCAAAATTTTTAGTGTCATTTTTGGGTTGACCCAAAAATGACACATTACCTACTAAGCTCAACACTAACACTAAATATCCGTGTCGTGTTCATGTCGTGTGTCGCTTTGCCACCTCTAACAACAACGTTTACCATTGCACCAACAACTGATTACGTATATTTATCCGTGAGAAAAACGGTAGAATTACCGAGATATTAGCAGCATTTCCGAGAGTGATATCAGATGCAAAATCCCTATCAGTTGAACCAGCAGCAACTGTGACCATCCACGGGGCTACATTTGTGGCGGAACCTTGATTCCCTTCGTTTCCAACCGAAGAAACAACTAAAACTCCGTGCATAGCAGCGTGAAACGAGCCGATAGAGATAGCATCATTGAAATAATCTCCCTGAGGGGAATCCGGGCCAAGTGATAATGAAATGATATGAACTCCGTCTCGGATAGCATCATCGAAAGCAGCAAGCAAATCAACATCGTAACAACCGGAATCCCAGCAAGTTTTGTAGACCGAAATTCTAGCCATCGGTGCACCTCCTCGAGCTCCCCCGGTTGCTAATCCTTTGTAATTCATATCTCTTACGTACCGACCCGCAGCAATCGAGGCCGTGTGGCTTCCGTGTCCCGCACTGTCCCTCGGAGATCTATATGATACTACATTGCTTGAATCTTCCTCTTCTATTTCATATCCACTCATATAATATCTTGCTCCAATCACTTTCCTGTTGTCATCAAATGTGTTCTTCGGGGATTAGTCGGGAATTAATCGGATTAGCATATATCTTTAAAAATGGAACAAAAACAACATTTCAACGATAATATCACTGAAGTAAGTAAAAACAATGTTCATAAGTAAATAATTTACCAAAAACTACGAAACAATGTCCAAGTAGAAAACACAATTAAACAAAGATATCCGAAAACAATGAACACAATTTACCAACAACCATGCGACAACGTTAAAAAGTGAATTATAATAAAGTAAAAAAATCAAAATAATAATGAAAAAAAACGTTTTTTGTTCTAATCGCCGCCCAGGCTGCCCCTAGGCGGTTTTTAGGCAGCCAAAAAACGGGCAGGGGGGCTAAGCGACGGATTTTCGATTTTGAGGCGGTCCAGGCGGCCGTTTTCTTGAACATTGATAAATTTATGTCAAAACAAATTTTAGATATCATTCTGATCCTAAAATTTTGCATTCTTGGTATGGCTTTTGGACTAATTTTAAGAATAAAAATGTAAAATTGCAGACTAAATTGGTAGTGCCAATTTATGACACGAAAATACGATTTATGGAAAAGGGTGTTTGAAATGAAATCAGGAGTGCCAATTTATGACATGAAAACACGATTTCAGAGACATGACTGAAACGACACGATTGATACCAAAATCATTTTTCTAGCATTTATCTCATATATATATAGGGCTGTAAATGAACCGACCCGCTCATGAGCGGCTCGTTGTTCGGCTCAATAAAAGCTCGACCGTGTTCGGCTCGATTTCTAAATGAGCCGAGCTTGAGTACGGCGAAACTCGGCTCGAAAGCTCGCGAGCAGGCTTAGTTATAGGTTCATGACCAAACTCTATTATAATGTTTATGAACAGGCTCGTGAGCAAGCTTGGTTCGATTATGTTTTTTTATAAGAGTATTTTTATACTGGGGAAACGTAAAACAATGTCATTTTGTGTAAACTTTAGTTTGATAGGTTTCAAAACTACGTAGTTTTGTGTTATAGAAATTTCAAATGAACATAATCAATGAGTTGTTCGCAAGGCAAGTTCATGAATAGAATTAACGAGCTGCTCGCGAGCAAAATTGGTAAACTAGCTCGTGAACAGCTCACGAACAAAATGCTGAGGTCGAATTTGTCAATTTTTTGACGAGCCGAGCATGAGTAGGCCAAAGCTCGGCTCGGCTATATAACCATATCAAACATACGAGATAACAAGATTTTGACACAAAACACGAAATTGCAACCTATGTACCTGTTGCAAGATGATGAATTGAAAGCTTCTCCTGATTGGCATTGCCCCTTCCATCTAGCCGGCACCGGCGGCATATCATCGTCGCTAAAACTCGGAGATTCAGGCCAAATTCCTGATTCAGATGACCATCAGAAGTTAACAAATTGACTCAATTTCATTAAAGTTCACAAGTTTTTAATGATTATAAGTTTATAAATACCTGTATCAATGAAACCAATAATAACATTAACTTGATTCTTAGTTGAATGACCTGGAATCTCCATTGTTTCTTCCCCAATTAAACCCATAAAATCCCAGGAATGTGTAGTGTGTAGCTTCCTTTTCAAATTGGGGAAAACAGAGACCACACCGGACATCTCTGTTTCAAACAAAAAAATAGACATCAAATTGAGTCCGAAATAGGGCTGTAATCGAGCTGAGCCGAGCTGCGCTTTGGCCTGCTCATGCTCAAGCTTCTGTTTGTGAGCTGTTCACAAGCTATTAACGAGCTTGCTCGCGAGCAGCTCAATAATGAAATAGCTCGCGAACAGCTCGTTAATTCAGTTCATGAACTTCACTTATGTTCATTAATTATATTGATTTGAATTTTTTTTAACACAAAACTATGTTGTTTTACATTTTCCTTTTATTGAGTCCGAAATAGGGCGGTAATCGAGCCTAAATGAGCCAAACTTTGGCCTGCTCATGCTCGGCTTGTCAGAAAATTGACGAGCTTGAGCTCTGTTTGTGAGTTGTTCACGAGCTATCCACAAGCTATTAACGAGCTTGCTCGCAAGCAGCTCAATAATGAAATAGCTCGTGAACAACTCGTTAATTCAGTTCATGAACTTCGCTCGCGAACAACTCGTTAATTATGTTTATAATTAATATGGATTTGAAATTTTTTAACGCAAAACTAAGGTTGTTTTACATTTTTCTTTTATAGAAATATGGCCTAATACATCTCCGGCCCCCTAAAGTTGTCCAAAAACTACAACTGACCTTTGAATTTCAAAACATTACACCTAACTCTCTCAATTTGCTTATTTGAAACAAATAACCCCTCAAATGTCACGTGGCAGCGCGTGATAGTAGGGGGTTAGTTGTAACATTTTAAAGTTCCAATCACGGGCTGCCACGTGGCATTTGAGAGCTTATTTGGTTCAAATAAGTAAATTGAGGGGGTTGTTTGTTTCGAATAAGCAAGTTGAGGGGGTTGGTTGTAACATTTTGAAGTTTAGGAGTCAGTTCCACTGTTTGGACAACTTCGGGGGCCGAGGAAGTTATTATGCCTAGAAATATTATTATTAAAAAAATAATCGAACCAAGCTTGCTCATGAGCGTGTTTATGAACATTACAATCGAGTTTGCTTATAAGATTGTTCATAAACCTATAATCGAAACGGCTCGCGAGCTTTCGAACCGAGCTTCATCATGCTCAATCTTCTCGTTTATAAATCTAGCTATCGAGCCGAATACTGAACTATTGAAAAGCTTAAAAAAAACTTCAAAAACTACTCACTAGCAATCTGAGAAGCTTGGTGGTCAGTTAAAATGGCAGCAAAGCCCTTGAATCCATGTCTGTAGCTATAAAGGTGAGACTTCTGTGCTTGCTCAAGACTGTATATACGACACAGCAGAATCAAAAAAGTTCGTTACTAATAATTGAATCGTAAATTAATAACCTTCAAAATTCAGAAAAACTTGAAAATTATAAAAACCTGGGTTAAATGCATTATTGGTCAATGATCTTTCATGGGTATATTAAAATGGTCAATCAATTTCAATTTGTCTCAATAAAATGATTCAAATTTGAATTTTATCTCGATTGAATCACTCCACAGACTTCAAGAGAAAAAAGACACCCAAAAAGTGACAAATGCCGCCACATTAACAGTAGTCAACTTTCAACATTGATTGAAAACGATATGTGACAGCCACCTACATCTCACGTGGCTGCAACGACACGTGTCAGTTAAGTGAAAACTACATGTAGGTTTGTTCAACTAGGTATCGGCCATTGCAAACATGGAAGGCACATCATATTTATTTCAGAGTGTTTTTTTTTTTTTTGCTTTAAAGTCATCTATTGAAAGTTAAATGTTTTTATTGAGAAAAATTGAAATTGAGTTACAACCATTAAAATTCCAACGACCAATGCTCCATTTAAACAGAGTCCTAAAAGGAAAGATTAAATTGCGTTTTTTAAAGCTTAAACTATGAAATTTTACCAAAAAGTCACTTAATCTTTAGCTCGTTTTCAATGAAAATAAGATCCAAAAACACCAAAACCAAACCTCAAATTTGATAAAAGAAAATAAGAAAAGTAACATTATACCAGGTTTTTGTTTGGTAAGGAGCTTTTAGTTTGAACCATTTTAGATGTTTTGACTGATCAAATTTCTGTTAGTGGTGTTTGGTGAAAAGAGGTTTGAACTAGCTTATCGGATAAAAAAAACTTGTTTTAGGAGTTTTTCAATTAGCTGAGTATTAATTAGGGGTAAAACTGTCCATATAAAAAGAGATTGAACAATAAGCTAATGGCCTAATACATAAATAACCCATGAACTTGTCCAAATGTTGCAACTGCCCCCCGAACTTTCAATTGTAACAACTTACCCCTCGAACTTGTCTAATTGTAAAATATAACCCCTCAAACTTGTCCAATTGTAAAATATAACCTCAAATTGCTGACATGGACTGCAATTGAAGAAACACGTGAAATACAAAAGATGCAACGCTCGTGGAGTGTGATAATCAGATCTTTGGCGTGATACAAATCCGGGGAAACATTTTTACGTTTGCTTTAAGTACGGGGTAAAAAAATTCCCAATTTGGGGTTATGTTTTACAATTGGACAAGTTTAAGGGGTAAGTTGTTACAATTGAAAGTTGGAAAGGGCAGTTGCAACATTTGAACAAGTTTAGGGGGTTATTTGTGTATTAGACCTAAGCTAATTGAAAAAAACTCATACAAAATTAATTTTTTTTTGAGCCAATAAGCTTTTTCAAACCTCTTCTCATCCGACACCACTGTTAAAAGTCTATTAAAAGTTTGACTAGTCAAAACCTGTCGAGAGACTCAAAATTCTAAAAAAAAAAAAAAAAAAAAAAAAAAACTCTTTACTAATTGGTTCAATCTATTTTGAAGCATACTTCTATCCTTTAACCATAAATAAATGTTTTAACGTATCTTTATTGGTTATTTATGCGACCAGTTATTAGAAAACATGCTTACACAGCCGCTAATCAAATCATCTGCCCAGAAGTAATCGCTAACAAATATCAGTTGCCAGCTACCAGGCCCAAATTTTTCTAAACTTGCAAGCTAAATCTTCAACCGCATTAATATATATATTTATCACCAAACAACGTTTAAAGCTCAAAATTTGAAGAGAAGGATGAAAAAAAGCAGACCTTCCACCATGAACAGAAGCAAGAATTTCTTGATTTTGAGCGAGAATATGATCCGGTTGCTCTTGAGGAGTTTTAGAACCCATATAAACAACATAAGCCTGAAACAGAAACAGAAACAGCAAAAAAAAAAAAAAAAAATCAATCTATTTCAATCTATCCACATTAAAAATTGAGTTTCTAAGCAGTAAAAAAACCTTGGAAGAACGGGAAATTTCAAACTGAGCTGTGAAAACAGCGACGAGCAAGAGGTTGAAGATGAAGTTGAGTGAAGCCATGGATGAACTGAAGTTTTTAATTTCTTGGTAGGGGGAAAAAAGGAATGAAATTAAAAAAGAGGAGAGAGATTGCTCTGATAACGAGGAGGAGAAAAGAATGGAAAAGAAAGGGGGAAAAATGGAGAGAAAGTGAATGAAAAGAAAAGAGAAAAGAGACAGTTGTTTTTTTTTATCAGAGTTCACAGAAATGGTATGAAAAAGAATAAAGAAGATGACACATGATGAAGGAGGAGGAGGAGGAGGGATGGGATTTGGATTATAATATAGTATTTTTTTTATATTAAAAAAATCAAATAGATTCCTTATTCATAAAATAAAGGGATTAAAGTAATATTTTACCATGATTCGAGTGTAAAAATGAATTATCCTGTAATAATAGTATTATATGCATCTATGTATACATGATCTAATTACGTGACACGTACTTTTAGGGGCCGTTTGCTTTACTTATTGTTCGTTGTTTACTGTTACGGTTTTCTGTTTGCGGTTGGAAAATGCTGTTTTTCAGAGATTATCTGTCTTTATAAAAAAAACTATTTTTCGTGTGTAAAAAGTGAATATGAGGTCACTAACCAACATTTAAAATCCTCTTTTTTTGAAGTGAAAAGGCAAAAATGAGCATGAAAATGACCAATCACACACCCCTTTAGTGTTTGGGTTTCACTGAGTAGTAGATAAGAACATCTCGAATAGAGGTTGCTTCAAATAGTGTCAAAACTTAACAAATCATACTAAAATATAATATTTTATTAACTTAATTATTCACATCACTCTTGGCAACTTTCGTTAAAAAATGCTCCAATAGTAAACAACTTTAAAATTTATCACAATGACCTCACAAATCATTACTTTATATAATTTATTTTAATTATAAATATTATCAACCAATAATGATAGGAGGGAGACTTATGAAAAATGTGCACCAATAGTAATAAAGTAAATCATTTTTTTATATTAAAAAAAGTCTGGCAACCTTAGAGCAGCGTTACCAAAAATTGGCAACATTTCTTGATACCCACCATCACTCCAATAGTAACCATTCTTTGAAAGTTGTCAACCATAATATCACATCATCTGACACTCTTTTTAAGCGCCCTCTATTAGAGATGCTCTTAGTGCACTCTCTAAAAATAATATAAATAATTGACTTTTAGTGATTTAAAAGTGACTAATACATATCATCTCCAACAATACTCATCATATTCACTCATTATTTATTATTAATTATTTTCATATTTATGAATAGTGAGAGAAGAGAGACTCGTAAATAATAAATTATTAATAAAAAATAAAATAAGAATACACTAAAAGACTGTTAGAGCTTTTTTTTATCTTTCTTCAAATTTTAACTTAAGAGCCAAACTAAGAGACCGTCGAAATAAGAGTATCTTCAACGGTCTTTTAGTTTGGCTCGATCATATCTCTTTCAACTTGAGGAATTTTTTGAAGAGACAATAGCAGTTCTAATCCCGGATAAGCAGCTAAGAGCCTTTCAATAGCGCAGCGGATCTTGCTAACATTATAGACTCTACTTAGTGAGTTGCCTACCCTCGCTGGTGGACTAGTTTAGTTAGAGAATGGGACGATAGAGCTCAAATCAATCGAATACCGTTCGTGACCTGACCCAGAGCCACTAGGATCAGTTGGTAAGTCTCATCCCGTGCTTGGACTTGGGATAGCTATTCCTTGCATCGTTAAGAGTTATGGTTTACTTCTAGGCTTTCGGGGAAGGGAATGTCATTATTCTATATCAATAAGAGTAGACCAGAGAAAGGTTATGTAATAGAGGCGATAGTGAGCAATGACATCTGCGGGGAATAGGCTTGCTTCTTCCTAGCGATCGAGTGGTCCTCCCTCTTCCTGTTCACCACCGGTTCGGTTCGCCCACTGCTGCTTTCATAGATGTCGTGCGAAGGGACAGAGCTAATGGATGCCTATTCCGTTCTCCTGCGGAAGCTCCTGCTCAAGAGTTCAAACAGACAGAAGAGAGTCCTGCTACTGAAAAAAGTCCCTTAAGTTAAAATTTGAAGAAAGAGAGATAAAAATCAGCTCCAACAACCTCTTAGTGGCTCCTCAAATCACTAAGAGTCTCTTCATCATCTCTATTAATAGAGAGCATCTCTTCACCTCTTGGTGCATTCTTAATTCATTTTTTATTAATAATTTTTTTATTGATGAGTCTCTTTCCTTTCACTGTTGGTAAATATAACAATAATTAACAAATTTTAATGATAAAATAATAAAGGCTTAATACATCATTTGCCCCCTGAACTTGTCCAAAATGATTGATTGGCCCCTGAACTTTCAAAGTATCTTGATAGCTCCCTGAACTTGCATAAAATATTCAGTTAGCCTCCTGAACTTGCATAAAATATAATCAATTAATCACTCGGTTGTAAAAGAGTAAGTTAAATACGGAAGATATATTCCACACATCTTAAAAAAATAAAACGACCAAGATCAGGGTATGCCATTATAATATTAGAGAAGAAAAGGTTTTATAGTTGAATAAATAAGGAATTCTTTTTTGACATGTTTTAATCTATTTTGTGAAGTATGTAACAACATTATAAGGTACGTGTAACATATCTTCCGAATTTGACTTACTTTTTTTACAACCGAATGATTAATTGATTACATTTTACGCAAGTTCAGGGGCTAACTGAATATTTTATGCAAGTTCAGAGAGCTATCAAGACACTTTGAAAGTTCAGGGGCCAATCAACTATTTTGGATAAGTTCAGGGGGCAAATGATATATTAAGCCAATAATAAATAAAGAGTGAATTCAATAAGTAAAGTTGAAGATGATATGATATATTTTAATCACTTTTAAATCATTAATAGTCAATTACTTATATTATTTTTAAAAAATATACTAACAGTTTTTAATCCTTTTCTAATTTACCCCTTTAAATATAGATAAAAGAGATAATAGTGATTTAAATTAAACCTAAAATTAAAATAAAAGAAAGAGAGCTTTGCTTTGCTTTGGGAACAAACAAAAAGAGAGAAAAACTGAAAAAGGGGGACACTTTATTTCCTCCACTTCACTCCACTCAATGTTACCCTTATTTTCATGATTAACACAAATACCCTATTTTTAAACAAAACATTGCTTCCTTGTTTTCATAATTCCATATCCATACGCATCTTTATTCATTATTGCTATTCAAATATTCTTTCTTTTTTCAATGCTTCAATTATTTTTATAATCATAAAAGAATTTATATTTAATCAATACACTAGTTTTTTTTTTTTTTTTTTTTTTTTTTTTTTGATAAAAACCAATACGCTAGTTAGTTTTTCGTGTTTTAGAAACAAGGGTTAAGATACCAATAAATAAATAAATAAATAGACCATTGGTAACTGAACTTATATGATTGTCTCAAAATGGTCACTTAACTTCAATTTGTCTTAATAAAATAACTCAATTAGGTCATGCTGACGATTTCGGTGATTAAAAAACATCAAAATGATGACATAGGTGACATGTCAGCATGAGCCAATTCAGATCTCTGATCGAAACGACACATTACATCCACGTGTTGGTTATTTTTATGAAAAAAAACAAATTTTAGTTTTTTTTCATAAAAATAACCGACACGTGGATGTCATGTGTCGTTTCGGCCAGAGATCTGAATTGGCTCATGCTGACATGTCACCTATGTCATCATTTTGATGTTTTTTAATCACCGAAATCGTTAGCGTGACCTAATTGAGTGATTTTATTGAGACAAATTAAAGTTGAGTGACCATTTTGAGACAACCATGTAAGTGCAGTGACCAATAGTGCATTTAACCTTGCAAAAATACCTCTAACATTTTGGATCATGAGCAATTTTACCACTAATGTCTAAAATGGTACAATTTTACACCTAAAGTTTGTAGCCAAGAGTAATTCTACTCCTAACGTTGATAAATCGAGTCAATTTCAGACACTATTATAAAACACAAATATTTTTGTTCCTTATTTTGCAACAACTGCATATCAATTCGTTCTTAAAAAAAAGAATTTCATCTTTTTTATAATTTAATAATAGAATTGTAGATTAATATTTATAAATTCGGTGAATTTTTTGATTTTTTTTGTTGTCTAATTTGTACAAAAGACATTATATATGTTTTATTTTTTTCACATCCGAACATATGTTTGTGATTTGTTACTGATAAAATGACGCACATGTGAAGTGTAAATGACAAGATTCATGACCGATAAGACAGTTTGATGAATTATTTTTCAAATTGACCCAATTTATTAACGTTAGGGATAAAATTGCTCTTGGCTTCCAACGTTAGGGGTAAAATTGCACCATTTTAGACGTTAGGGGTAAACTTGCTCCTGACTTAAAATGTTAGGGGTATTTTTACACTTTAACTCTAGAAACAATTATAATATTAAACGAGAGCACTCAGAGAGAACAACACTCTCACTGAAAGCTCCTAAAAAGGAGGCCATGTACTAGGTAAAAAGGAGCCGGGTTTATATCACCTACCCTTAAAAATTGAATAAATCGCCCTTGCGAAGTAATAGGGCATACTGCAATTTCCATAAAAGCGAAGGGTGTGATATAAAAGATTGTAAACAATTTATTGTCAAGCTAAAAAAGTTGGCTGTCCAAGGAAAGCTAGACCATGTTCTCAAGAAAATAGTGTGAGGCTCGGCGATAGAGCAAAAAGAGAAGCGGAGCAAGGAAAAAAGCCCTCATGTGGCGTTATCAACATCATCTTAGGAGGGTCCGCTCTGAGATAAGCATCCAACAGAAATAGGCCGTCCATGAATTAGAGGCTCAAAGGTCTTGAATTTTTCAATTTTGAGGTTGTCAATACTCATTTTAATTTTGATGTAATTATTTTTAGTAAAAGGAAAAACCTCAGTCATCTTCTTGACGCAAATGAAAACTTCAGTCATCTTTTGGATATGTTTTGTTCGAGGTAGCAATTTGATAAAAAAGTGAAAACACTGATTTTTTTTTTTTAGTTAATTACAAATAACTACCTTGTGATTTGGCCGATTTGCATACCGGTATCTGTGGTATTGTTTTTTGCAAACACAATCTTGTGGTTGCAAAATTTTACATGTTTTTTACTTTGCCAATTTTGGCTGATAACGACCTCAAAATAAAAAAAATTCAAGAATTAAAGTTGTTTGGTACTCCATCCATTTCATATTACATGTCTTTTTAGAGAGTTGTATAGAAATTAAGGATATTGGAAAAAAGACATTATTGCCCCTTATTTATTGATTCTAATATTTATATATTCTATAATAAGTCGATTATTCTAATTAATTTCCGTAAACACATGTTTTATAGCAGAAAAAAAGATGGCTTAACGTGTATTGATCATATAAAATGACATGTAATATGAAACAAAAAAAAACATCTCTAGAAAGACATGTAATATGAAACGGAGGTAGTATCATATTTACTATGGAACCATATTCTTAATTTTTCAAAATCACCAGTTTTGTAGTTTTCTCTCTCTAAACATTATCTTTCTTTCTCATACAAAAAACACCCAAGTAACCTCAAACCTAAAAAGTTGAAGAATTAAAGTTACTTAAAATATCATTTAACTCTTGAAAAGTTTCATTTCGAAGTCATTATCGACCAAATTCTGACAAAGTGAACTCAAATGCAAAATTTTGCAAACCACAAAATTGCGTTTGCAAAATTTTGAAAACCACAAGATTGTATTTGTAAAAAAAAAAAAAATACCACAGATAAAGATCTGGAAATCCACCAAACTAATATATATATATATATATATATATATATATATATATATATATATTAGCTTCACCCATTCAAGTATTGTCAAACAATTTCTCTAATTTCCAGCTAACATGAACTGGTGAATTTTGTTTGCTATTGAAATTATGTGCAAAAAATTATTGTCATTTTCTGCACAACAAGATCCAATCCTCAATAACCCATTTTTGGCTCAATATATAAATGACAGCAACCTTGTTTGTCTTTTATTTTATTCATTTTGTCCTTATTCCTTATTATATATTAAAATATTTATATTATAAATTTTTCTTATTTCTCTATAGAATTTTTTAGATATTTTAAGATTCTCTAAATAATTAGATTTTCTATATATTTTGTATAGGATTATAAACCAGTCGAGCTACTCATGAGGGTCAGTATTGACTCGATAAGAACTCGATTGTGTTCGGCTCGATTTATAAACAACCCGAATTTGAACACGGTGAAACTTATTTGAAAGCTCGCGAGCAATCTCAATTATAGATTCATAAACTAGCTCGATTATATTGTTTATGAACATATTTGGTTCGATTTTTTTTAATAATAATAATTCTATAAAAGGAAAATGTAAAGCAATCGTAGTTTTGTGTAAAATTTAGTTTTATAGGCTTCAAAACTAAATAGTTTTGTGATAAAGAAAATTTAAATCAATATAATTAATGAACATAATTAATTAGTAGTTCGCGATCGAAGTTCATGATCTGAATTAATGAGCTGCTTGCGAACAAAACTCGTGAACAATCTAACAAGCTCGGTCAATTATTAATGTTAAATATAAAATTGTATAATTTTTAATTGTTAATATTAAATATAAAATTGTATAATTTTAAACGTTAAAATAATTGGGCTGTAACCCAATCTTGAGTAACCCATTTTTGGCTAAATATCTAAATATATCCTTAATCCTTATTATATATTAAAATATTTATATTATAGAATTTTCTTATTTCTCTATAGAATTTTTTAGATATTTTAAGATTCTCTAATTCTTATATAATTAGATTTTCTATATTATATTATATATTAAATATAGAAATTCCTAACATTTATATAGCCAGAAATAATTTTATCTTTAACGTCTAAAATGTTGTAATTTTACCTCTAACGTTGCCAACCAAAAGCAATTTTACCACTAACATTGATAAGTTCGGTCAATTTCAAAAATAATTCATCAAATTGTTTTCTCGGTCACGAATCTTGGCATCTACGTTTCACATGTGCATTTTTTTTATCATTCATTAGTAACGGTTCATAAACATATGATTAAATGTGAAAAAATAAAAAAATTAAATTAAAAAAATATATTGTCTTTTGTATGAGCTGAAAAAAGTTAAATATTTTACCGAATTTATAAATATTAACCTCCAATTCTATTATTAAATCACAAAAAATATGAAATCTTTTTATTAGAACCAAGTGATATGCAATTAGTGTAGAATAAGGAACAAAATACTTTTGCTTTATAATAATGTCAAATTGACCCAACATGTCAATGTTAGAGGTAAAATTGCTCTTGGCTACCAATTTTAGGGTTAGAATCGTATTATTTTAGACGTTAATGATAAAATTGCTCATGCGGTAAAAATTAGGGTTCACACCTTACCCTTATATTGAATAGCAAAAATACCTCTAACAGTTTACAGCCAGAAGCAATTTTACTCTCTAACGTTTAAAATGATGTAATTTTACCTCTAACGTTGGCTGCCAAAAACAATTTTACACCTGACATTGACAAGTTAGGTCAATTTAAGAAATAATTCATCAAATTGTCTTATTGGTCTTGAATCTTGTCGTCTACACTTCACATGTACATCATTTTATCACGCATTAGTAGCAGATCACAAACATATGATTAAACATGAAAAAATTATTATTTTTTAAAATATATGGTCTTTTGTACGAGTTTAACAAAAAAAATTAAATATTTCACCGAGTTTATAAATATTATCTCTAATTCTATTATTAAATTATAAAAAATATGAAATCTTTTTTAGAATAAACTGATATACAATTGGTGCAGAATAAGTAACAAAATATATGTTTTTGTAATAATGTCTAAAATTAACCCAATTTGCCAATGTTAGAGGTAAAATTGCTATTGGTTGCCAACGTTAAGGGTAAAATTGTACTATTTTAGACGTTACGGGTAAAAGTGCTTCTGGCTGTAAATATTAGGAGTATTTTTACACCTTATCCCTTAAATATATATTCAATTTACTATGACATAATGTGCAAAAATACCCCAACGTTTATATCCAGGAGCAATTTTACCTCTAACATTTAAAATTGTGCAGTTTTATCCCTAATGTTAATAGCCATGAGAAATTTTACCTACAATATTTGCAAGTTAAGTCAATTTTAGACATCATTATAAAATCTAGATATTTTGTTTGTCACACCCGACCCTAAACGACCTCATTCGGCATCAGGCGTGAAATAGAAAGATTATAATCAATACTTAGGAGTCTCCAATTTATCCATAACAATTGAAATACCAAAGTTCTAACCATAATTCTAACAATAAGCAGCCAACTTCCAAACCTCGCCTAATCGATCGGTAACCTTCTCTATATCCTGTACTTTCTCACCTAAAAACATTAAAACATTTAAAAAGGTGAGACAAAAATCTCAGCAAGGAACTATCAGCTATAAAAACCAACTTTACTTAACATAGCTACATATATACATTGATAAAGAAATTTAATCAAAACCTTATAAAATATACTCAAAACTTAAGTTCATATAACTTTGTATGTATAATGCATCTTATCAAAACAAATAAACGTTTCATCAAACCAATTCATAAACATAATCCAAATGAATTTAAAATATTGTATCCATCATCGAGTTCCTCCCTTTAAGTATCAATCCATAACCACATATATAGTCGAGACGTCTCTTAACATTGCCTATCCCATATAGTCTTACCCAACACTTCTTTGCCATACCCAATAGGTCTTTCAGACTGTGTACACATGCCATGTCTCTCACTGAACATGGTCTTCAAATATAAAACCACCGATCCGGATAACTCTCGATGGATATAAAATCATAAAATCATAACGTACTCAAATTTCCTTTCACAATCAAATTCCAAACTATTTCATAACCATAAATCATTTGGCTTCAATTAGCCCTTTTGTATCATAAAAATCATATTTGGACTTCAATCCATAATAATAACAACAATAACCACAACAGATTTCTCAATCCAAAAACAATTCGTAAGTTCATTTTGTTCAATATAGATATACATTGAAACCCAAAAACATATATGTATATATGTAAATCAACCAAATTAAGTCTTAAATCAACATAATCAAGTAAAATATGAAATTCACATAGAAGCAGAATCAATAACTTCATTTGAACCGTAATTTCACAATAAAAAGCAAAATCATGAAAAACCCTAATTTTACAAAATTCCTGCGTAACCCTAAAATATCAATTTCTGAAAAATATATATTTATCTATATACATAAAACTCAAAATATAGTTGATAATTACTTACCTTGGCTACTAATTGAGAAAAACACAACCGTTCAATTCTCTTCTAAATTCTGTCTAAGACGTTTCCCTCCAAACACTGCCGAAACTCAAAAACTCTTCGGTTAGGACTTAGATCTATACATAAGGATGCTATGGTTCCAATTTCGAGTGATTCGAACGGTTGAATCTCCGTAAATCAAAAAAAACGGCAGAGAAACGGTTCAGAGAAAACTGATAAATCTAAAAAGGAATAATAAAGAAAAGAAAAGGAAATAAAGATAGATAAGGATGGTGATCATCCAGTATCCGCTGAATATTTGGTCAAAACTTTGACAAATATCACGTTTGATCTTCCATCTTTTTATAATCTTTTAAAAATTATTTTAAACTTTTAATTTACACATAAAACCATCAAATTAACTCCAAACTTTTCTTATAGCACCAAATAAAAATCACACACCTGATAATTATAATATATATTAATACCAAGGTATAAATTCTCAAAATTTAGACACGGACGTGACAATTCTCCCCATCTTAAGAAATTTCGTCCTCGAAATTTACGTTCTCTACTTTAAATTTTCTTCCTCAAATAATCTTAAGACCACAAATTCTAATGTTCCTTCCATTAACTTCATCATTTATCAATATCAACATCTTTGTAACAATGATTTATACATAATTCTTAGTAACTCTAAATTTCAACCTAGTCAATTCCATCACCAATAAATCCACAATAAAACTTCAAATATCATATATTCAATTTTATATGATATGATACACTTTATATTCGTATTTTCCTAATATATACCAAATCTCACTTTAATAAATTTAAATCACAATTGATTCCATCAATTGCATATATATCAAATATATTTCACCTATCTCCAAGTTCTACAATCATTAGCATCAACATCATCATCACTCTTATAAGAGTCATTTCATAAACCTCAACATCAACATCATCAATATAAACCTCATTATGATGATACAATTTCCTATCAATAAGGCTCGTTTCCATAAAATCTTAATATCAATATCACTCTTATAATTCTCAATTTAACTCCTCAAAATCAATTAAGCTAACATGCTATGTTTTTTTCACCACTATGTATACCATCAATCCAACCAAATAAACTGCAATCGTTTCTCCAAACTATATAATCAAGAAATATAGAATACCTAAATTACGATAATCAATGTTTTTTTTTCTGTCTTCTCCAAACTCCAAATAATATCTTTACACCCATAAAAGTCAATAAATCTATAATATCATTCGATTTTCTTATTTGACCTATAAACACTCAATTTGATCCTTATATAAACTTAAACCATAATCGCACAAACTTCAACAAAAAAATAACTTCTATTAATAATATATGTATTACACAATTTCAATTATCAACATATATATTCTCGTATATCATATTTATCTCTTAATTTCCTACCTCAAACTGTGCTTAAGATCAGCAAAATTTGTCTTCAAATTCATATCTTAATTATTTCCTCAAACACTATTTAAACTTACCAAATTTTCATATGTAATCATCAAATCATGAACTCTATATTCTCCCACTTTACTTCTCATTGATCACTAATATCGGTATCTCTCTAAACATCATTTATATAACTCTCAATAATTCTAAACCCCAACCCAATGAAGTTCACCAATAAAACGGTAATTTAAATTTCATATCTCATGTATTCAACTTAAGATTCTCTCAATTATTAATCAACTTCCAAAACCATTAAATGAAACCTCCATATTTTATCTTTCTCAATCCCATATCTATTATCTTCAATTTATCATTTCCTCAATCTCCTATAGTCCTAAGAAGACCAACTTATCATGTAAACCAGTAGCAATATCTCTCAAATAAAGAGAAAAAAAAAATCAAAACAAAAACCAAATTCTGGTTTAACGCTAAAATGACCAACATATGTCGGGTTCAGCATAACTTTTTCATACGGAGTCCGATTAAGGCGATTAAAAAACCCTTGGAAACGTAAGATAATAATAAAGAACTTTCATTTAGGACTCTATGACAGATTCAGCCTCTATATGGTCGAAAAATGCATCATAATATTCAGATATGAATCTGATTCTCCCGCAGCACCTATATAGACAATTCTCTATTATCTCTAGCTCAAAGTTATAATTTACTCATATCTCATATATATATGGTTGTAAGCTAACTATTAAACTCTCAAATATCAACTCCAAGTCATACGTAATATCATGTATGTAACCCATGCCGCCAAATATCAAATACTTCACTAATTTCCAAACACCCAATATTTTACTAACCATCAAATCTCATTTCTACCCCTCATTAGCTAGTTTCTCAATCCTCGAAAAATGCCAAAATATTTCTTAGCTTTCACCAAATATCCATATTCCTCAATTACTATCAATTATTTCTTAGGTATTACCAAATATCGATATTCCTCAATTACTATCAACCTTAGGTCCGAAAAATTTAACCTAGAGCTCTGATACCAAACTGTCACACCCGACCCTAAACGACCTCATTCGGCATCAGGCGTGAAATAGAAAGATCATAATCAATACTTAGGAGTCTCCAATTTATCCATAACAATTGAAATACCAAAGTTCTAACCATAATTCTAACAATAAGCAGCCAACTTCCAAACCTCGCCTAATCGATCGGTAACCTTCTCTATATCCTGTACTTTCTCACCTAAAAACATTAAAACATTTAAAAAGGTGAGACAAAAATCTCAGCAATGAACTATCAGCTATAAAAACCAACTTTACTTAACATAACTACATATATACATTGATAAAGAGATTTAATCAAAACCTTATAAAATATACTCAAAACTTAAGTTCATATAACTTTGTATATATAATGCATCTTATCAAAACAAATAAACGTTTCATCAAACCAATTCATAAACATAATCCAAATGAATTTAAAATATTGTATCCATCCTCGAGTTCCTCCCCTTAAGTATCAATCCATAGCCACATATATAGTCGAGACGTCTCTTAACATTGCCTATCCCATATGGTCTTACCCAACACTTCTTTGCCATACCCAATAGGTCTTTCAGACTGTGTACACAGGCCATGTCCCTCACTGAACATGGTCTTCAAATATAAAACCACCGATCCGGATAACTCTCGATGGATATAAAATCATAAAATCATAACGTAATCAAATTTCCTTTCACAATCAAATTCCAAACTATTTCATAACCATAAAGCATTTGGCTTCAATTAGCCCTTTTGTATCATAAAAATCATATTTGGACTTCAATCCAAAATAATAACAACAATAACCGCAACAGATTTCTCAATCCAAAAACAATTCGTAAGAAATCATCAAATTCATTTTGTTCAATATAGATATACATTGAAACCCAAAAACATATATGTATATATGTAAATCAACCAAATTAAGTCTTAAATCAACATAATCAAGTAAAATCTGAAATTCACATAGAAACAAATCAATAACTTCATTTGAACCGTAATTTCACAATAAAAAGCAAAATCATGAAAAACCCTAATTTTACAAAATTCACGCGTAACCCTAAAATATCAATTTCTGAAAAATCTTTGATATATATTTATCTATATACATAAAACTCAAAATATAGTTGATAGTTACTTACCTTGGCTACTAATTGAGGAAAACACAACCGTTCAATTCTCCTCTAAATTCTGTCTAAGACGTTTCCCTCCAAACACTGCCGAAACTCAAAAACTCTTCGGTTAGGACTTAGATCTATACATAAGGATGCTATGGTTCTAATTTCGAGTGATTCGGATGGTCGAATCTCCGTAAATCAAAGAAACGGCAGAGAAACGGTTCAGAGAAAACTGATAAATCTAAAAGGAATAATAAAGAAAAGAAAAGGAAATAAAGATAGATAAGGATGGTGATGATCGAGTATCTGCTGGAATATTTGAGAAAACTTTGGTAAATATCATGTTTGATCCTCCATTTTTCTATAATCTTTTAAAAATTATTCTAAACTTTTAATTTACACATAAAACCATCAAATTAACTCCAAACTTTTCTTATAGCACCAAATAAAAATCACCCACCTGATAATTATAATATATATTAATACCAAGGTATAAATTCTCGAAATTTAGATACGGACGTGACATTTGTTCCTTATTCTGCACCAATTGCATATCAGTTGGTTCTAATTTTTTTTTATATAGTTTTTGTGATTGAATAATATAATGTTCACAAGTAATATAATTCACTAAAAGCTATGAAATAATGTCCTTAAACTTTTAATCCATATAATGAAAACAAGTAGATAACGCAATTAAACAAAAATATCTGAATATAATAAACACAATCAACAAATAACCATGCAACAATGTTGAAAGGAAATTATAATAAAGAAAAAAAAAATGCCTTTGTCCATCATCGTTTAGGCGCGCCTAGACAACTAAAAATCGTCTAGGAGCAAAA
This sequence comes from Euphorbia lathyris, assembly GCF_963576675.1. Classification (NCBI taxonomy): domain Eukaryota; kingdom Viridiplantae; phylum Streptophyta; class Magnoliopsida; order Malpighiales; family Euphorbiaceae; genus Euphorbia; species Euphorbia lathyris. The sequence continues at coordinate 14,287,970 of NC_088919.1, forward strand.
AAACGCTTGAAAGTATTAATCAGAGAAAATGAGAGAGAATTCTCGATTTTGATTGCCTAAATATAGATGACCTTATATTGTGATGTATAGCCTGGAAAAATGACTCATCAATATTATTCGTCATATCCATTTGAAAAAGTGGAACCCATTAGTAATGCAATTATTAAATTACCTTTAAATGGGTTTCCCTCCCAATTAAAACCGCTAAAATACTCTCTCTCCTATTAGGGTGGAAGGTTTCTCATATGTGGATTCACGTGTTTGGAGGAGCATGTCTTCTTAGATGGCTGTTTTTGTGTTTTTTCAGAAGTTGTTGTGGGTTTAGACTTCCTCAAAGACATGGCAATTTTTTTTTTTTTGAATATGAACAAAGGGAATAAATCGTTCGACACTCTCAATAGTAGAGGATTTATTTGAATTCTTCCATCTCAAACCTTCCATACAACGAAAAAGAAGATAAAGACAACTTACTATTTAGAAGCTTGGAGGATAGAAAGAAAATATATGAATGCAATAAAAAAAGTACTAATAGGTATTTCCATGCGCTATTTATAACGTCACAAGGAACACAAAGAGACGACGCATTCAATAAATTGCCATCATAACACCCTACTTCAAGAATAACCTAAAGCCATAAGAAATTGCAATAATGACCCCGAGTAACATATTATTTAACGTGGAAGTGACATTTGTTAAGTATACGAAAGGTTAGTAGGAAAAGCAAAGAGATGACATCATGTCTATGTCATTGCGTAATCTGTCAGGACTTGATAACATCATATTACATATCCACTCATCATCATGTCGCCTTCGGTAAGTACCCCAATCAAAATTCAAGCTAAAAAAGAAGTCACTTTTTGGCCACACAATAAAATGAAGTCCTAAAGCACTTCAGACATGAAGTTTCGAGAGAAGAGGGCACATTGAATATCACACTATTATTACGAATACACGTCGATCAATGAAACACTCTCACCTCAAATGTAATCGCTAGAACCACGTAACCCAGTCAAATAGGGTCTTAAAGTTCATGCACATTCTAACTTAAACGAGATTAGCGAAATTACATGTGCTCTTGACAAAACCGTTATTGACCTCCTCATTAAATGAACGTCACGTGATCATCTACTTACGTTTAGTGCACACAACACAGGTGCAAGCTATTGTTACTTTGTTTTTTTCACCATTGGATGATGGAGTATAGAATTCATCCAATGGTAAAAAGACACAAAGTAAGACTTACTTTATTAAAAACAAAGTAAGCATAGTCTTTACCACACAACCTAAATCTCTTATAAATACAAGATACATATTACACAAGAGGTATTCAATTCATTCTACTTGCTCATATAAATTTACATACTTCTCAGTAACATTTTTATTACTTACGTAAGCATCATATCAAAGTCACTATTCTTTATATATATATATATATATATATATGAATGAATGAATGAAGTGTTACATTTTAGCATTGACAAATCTATATAGTTGTACTTATAATCAAGATAAATTAAATGTGAAAAGAGTTTCTTTAATTGCAAAAGTTTTATTTAAAGAAATAAATTTAATTAGAATAATTGACATTAATCAACCAATGATACAAAATATTTAAAGCTAAGATTCTTGATTAATATAGTGGGGGACAGATAACGGCTACTAATTAATAGATAATTAACGGCTACTAATTATTAAACCTTGATCATAAATACATATTTTATGGGTAAATTACACCCATGGCCAGTGAACTTTATCCATTTTCATATTATGGCCACTGAACTTCATTTCTTCCCAGTATGACATTTCTTCCCAGTATGACCACCGAATTTTACACTTTTTAATACCGGTGACCACTCAATTTTAACTAACTTCTCAAAATGACCGTTAACAATCGTTAACGACCTCAAAATGATAATATTTAAGAATTAAAGTTGTTCAGAACGAAATTTACCATGAAACTACATTTTTTATTTTCGAAAATCACATTTTTTAGAGCTTTTTCTCTCTAAAAATTCACTTTCTCTCTACTAACCAAACAACACCTAAATGATCTCAAAACGAAAATTTTCAAGAATTAAAATACTTTAGAATATTATTAACGCTTTGGATTTTTTTATTTTTAACTGTCAACGGTTGTTTTGAGGCGTTCGTAGCCACCAGTGTTAAAAAGTGTAAAGTTCAGTGGCCATACCAAGAAGAAATGAAGTTCAACGGTCATAATGTGAAAATGGGTAAAATTCAGTGACCATGGGTGTAATTTACCCATACTTTATCTATTAGATTATCATTAATCACTAACATTTGATCATAAATATGTTTTCTTATCTGGGTAAATTACACCCATGGTCACTGAACTTTACTAATTTTAAGATTATGGCCACTGAACTTCAATTCTTAACGGTATGACCATTGAACTTTACATTTTTAACATTGGTGCCACTCAACGCCTCAAAACGACCGTTGATGGCCTCGAAATAAAAAAATTCGAAGAGTTAATGATATTCTAGGAACTTTAATTCTTGAAAATTTTCGTTTTGTGGTCATTTAGTTGTTGTTTGTTAGGAAAAGAGCTTTTTAGAGAGAGAAAGTTCCAATAAATGTGATTTTGGAAAATAAAAAATATAGTTTCATGGAAAATGTAATTCTGAACAACTTTAATTCTTGAATATTTTCATTTGAGGTTGTTAACAGTCATTTTGAGGAGTTAAATAAAGTTGAGTTGCCACCGATGTTAAAAAGTGTAAAATCCAGTAACCATACGGTTAAGAATTGAAGTTTAATGACCACAATATTAAAATAAGTAAAGTTCAGTGGCCATGAGTATAATTTACCCATTCTTATTAGATTATGATTAATTACTAATATTTAATCATATATATCTATTTTTATCTACCTATCAATGATTATTAACACTTTCCCTAAAAAAATAATTATTCACATTTGATCATAAGTATCTATAGATTATGATTTCACTCGTAACTAGATTTGTCCATGAGTGCAGGTATCCATCTGGTCCATCCAGATATGGATCGGATTTGGACAATGAAAATTGATCTTAAACCTAGCCTAGTCTAGGTCCACTAAAGTCCGTCTATTTTTTATACGGGTTTAAGATTGATAAAAATAGCACGGACTGGTCTACTCATTTCCGCATTTTCACCATCTTTCGCGTTTTTTCTCATTTTTTCGTTTTTCATGTTTTTCTCGTTTTTCACATTTTTCCATTTTTTATGTTTTTGTGTTTTCGTGTTTTTCCGTTTTCACATTTTCTCCGTTCTTTGCATTTTTATGTTTTTCTCATTTTATATTTTACCGCTTAATAAGAATGGTGGATAATACATATAAATAATATATATATATATATATATATATATATATATATATATATATTATGGCTAGTCGTAATGAGAATTCATGTCTATTTTGTATGTAATCTCCATTTCATAAATTTGTAAGGAAAAATTAAGTGGTGTAATTGTGATTCCATTACGACAAAACAATATGACTAATCCAAACATGGTAATGACCATCCATTGTAATGGGCATTCCATTACGATGTTCATTACAGCGTACCAAACGGGGCCTTAATTCATAAAATCTAGTTTTTAAAATATATGAAAAACAATTATTTGCTTAGTTTGACATTATTTAAACTCGTATCCGTCTAAATTAATAGTAGACTGGACTAAGTTTGAACTAAGTATTTTTATATAAAAAAACCCGTTACATCTGACTATGGACGGATCTACTCGTAACTGCAATTAAGCTGTAGAAACTTTTCTAGTAAAAAAATGAAATCGTAGAAAATAATAAAGCAAAAATAAATATTTAGTTCCCATACTTTCTTAAAATTATAAAATTAGTCTTTATCTTTCAATTTTGTCACATTTGGTCAATGTGCTTAACGTTAAATTTTTTTAAAGATTAGACCATTTTCAACCCATTTCATCATTTTTGTTATATCAAACCACATTTTTTCATTTGTTTTTTCTGTTTTAATATTACTACAGTGTTTTTTCTCCAACTCATTTCCACTTTCCAAATAAAAGAATTTTTTTTAAATAATAATATTATATAACAAGATATACAATACTATATTTATATATAAATAAATAAATATATATATATATATATATATATATATATATATAAAGTAGAAAGATATTAAGAAAATATTATTTGATGTTGCATCCAATTTTTTTGATGCAACATCAAATTCATGCGAGAGAAATTGTATTCATTAAAATAAAAATGCCGTTTGAGATGGTTGAGAGTAGATCTGGCCATGGGCCAGACAGGCTTTTCTATAAAAATCCTCAGTCCAAGTCCAGCCCGACCCACTATTAATTTAGCCAGACTCGGACTTAAAAATCAAATCCCAAGCTCAGCCCATTTAAACCCACCTCAACATTTATACATAATTTTTTAATTATAAAAAATAAATATTCAATATATAAATATGTAAATATATAAATTTATTAATTAATATTAATAAACGGGTCGGACTGGACCAGTTCATGCTATTTTTATTAATCTCAAACCCGTCCAAAAAATAGACAGGTTTTAGCGGGGGAAAATTACAGGGAAATTCAATTTTTAAAAGTTATCTACAATTTTATCAATCACTTATATTAATTATATCAAGTTTAAAATGGTATGTTAATGGAAAGATATGCCTTTTCAATTTGGCAGTTACTTATAGCAATTCCTTCCATACGTTTCCTAACCACTTGACGTTTTACATAATAAATTCATTATATTTGATAGATAATGGATAAATTTTTTAAATATGATTGATTTGTATATATTTTACCATTTGTGAATTTCATGTAAATTGCCCTAGTAGTGCCCAGGGCCGGGATGGGAAGATCAATTTTCAAGTCGGTCCAAGGGACACGGGTCTGGACGGACGGGGTGGATATCCGGACCCGTGGACAGGTCTAGTTAAGAGCCAATCATCATCAAATCAATTTAATGTTGGGTTGGAGATGGTCTTAGCTAGGAACCCATACCTCCCACATACGTATTGACTATAGGTTGGTTTTGATATATTTTATTTCTAACGTTTAAAATGATGCAATTTTACCCCTAAAGTTGGCAGCCAAAAGTAATTATGCTTAATGTTGACAAATTTGGTCAATTTGAGAAATGAAAGTAATTGTGCTTGCATTTCCCATTAATATAACGTACAGGCTTAAGCCATGTTCTTTGCCACTTAATTTCGGTATCAGTAATTTCAGTTCAGTTCAGTTTAATTCCATAATTTTCAGTTCAGTTCAGTAATTTATTATTATATAATATAATTATAATTATTTATTACCATTATTTATTACCATTATTATTATTACTATAAGCTTATTTATTAATAATGCCAAGTTTTATTAACTTAAATCAGATGAAAGATTATTTCTAAGAAATGGTGGTGGACATGCCCACTCATCCCGAATAGACACAGAATTGACCAATTTTGCTAGAGCATGGGCAGCTGAATTTGCTGAACGCTTAATAAAAGAGATAGATCACACCTCTAAATCTCGTAATACATGATTACAATCAGAAATAATGTCAACTAAATAGGAAGGTTCTTTTAAACCCATTTGAATTGTCTTCACTATGACGAGACAATCCGACTGAATTTGAATTTTCTTACTGGGGCGATGCATCTCAATCCAATATAAAGTTTCTTTGATAGCTATGACCTCGGCTAGCTGAAGACTGAGATTTCCTTGAAAAACTCCCTTCTTAGCTAGAATGCATTCTCAAGAGTGATTACTTGATGATGTCATAGATGAAAAAAAACTTTTGATGCAAGAATTGAAAGAAAAGAAGAACATTGTCAAAGGACAAGACAAAACCAAACTTGTCAGATGATAAGACCCATATCCGTTTAACAGCAGGGGAGATGAAAGACCTCAAAATTCTCTTTAAATCAACATTGTTTAAGTAAGTTGTCAAATGACAAGACAAAACCAAACTTGTCAGATGACAAAACTCATATCCGTTAAACAACAGCATAAGCTTATTTATTTTAATTATTGCTATTTTTAAAGTCTAATATTATAATTTCAGTTCAGTTCTGTTTACTTAATTTCAATAAAAAAGAACAGTGCCTTAGCCTAAGGTTATAAAATAGGAAAAGATCACTCTAAAAGATACGGAGACTATTCACATAACTGAATCAGATACATAGAATATTTACATATCTAACAAGAAATAATTCATCAAATTGTCTCCTTAGTCATGAATTTTGTCATCTACACTTCACATGTATGTCATTTTTATCATTAATTAGTAACAAACACAAACATATGATTCGAAGTTACAAAATGTTAAAAATATATACTGTGTTTTATACGATTTGGATAAAATTTAAATATTTTACCGAATTTAAAAATGTTAATCTCCAATTCAATTATTAAATCATAAAAAATATGATTTTTTTAAAAAACCAATTGATTTGTAATTGGTGCTGAACAAGGAACAAAATATCTGTGTTTTATAATTATATCTGAAATTGATCAAACTTACCAACTCACTCTATATTCGGGTCTAAACAGGTTTGGACCGAACCTATTACGAAATATATAGGTCAAAGCCCAGTCTTTAAAGAACGGGCTTGAACGGACTGGACAGAACATGACAATGGGCTTTTGAACAGGTATATTCCAAATGGATTTTATCTGTCAGATCTGCTTCGGGAAAGGTTATACAAAAATGAGGAAATTAAAGTTCATATTTATTAATATAAAAAAAAGGTCATATTTATTAATTCTAGGCTTAATACATTATTTGCTCTCTAAATTTATCCAAAAAGCTTGATTTGTCTCCTGAATTTTAGCTTTCTCAACCTGTATAAAATATCCAGTTAGCTCCCTGAACTTGTGTAAAATGTAATCAATTGATCACTCGATTGAAAAAAAAGTAAGTTAAATGTGGAAGATGTATTCCACGAATCTTTAAATGTTATTACATAGTGTTGGCCTGAAATAAAAAAAATTTATTTTCATGTATATAGAAAGCTTATATTTAATTTTAGGGTATAGTTTCCATTTTTCTAAATAAAAGAAATAAAAATGATGAAAAATATGAAAAATTAAAATAATAAATATATATAAAAACTAACCTCTAGCTCGGCGAGCTAGAGGTCGGTCCTCGCCTGGAGCTCGTTTTCGGTCACCGACTTCTCCAAACGCATCCGAACACAACCACGAGCTAACCTACGAAGCCTAGCCCATCCCCACACATAGGCTCAAGCCTTAAAAGTCTCTCTAACCACAAGGTAGTGGGGTGATGTGGCATGGAAGTTAGTGGTGGTTTGTGGAGGTTGAGGAAGTTAGTGGGCAAAGTTAGAGAGAAAAATAAGGGTTAGTTGGTGATTAGTTACTCAAATTGCCCTCTCAAAATTCTATAAATAGACCATTCATTCTTCATAATTATTCACTCATTCAACACACAAAACCCCCTCTCAAAGCTTCAATGCTTAGTTCTTAATTCTAGGTTCTTAGTTCTTATTTGTTCTTCATTTTTTCTAGTTTTAATTCATTCTTTCAGCTTTCTTTAGCTTTAATTCAAGTTCTAATAGCCTCTTTTCAAGTTTTTCAAATCAATTTAGCATTACTAAGTCTCAAGTTTTCAATTGATTATCTTTTTAAATTAATTTTTCCAGATTCGTCCAGTTATATGCCAAGCCCAATTTAGTCCATTTAAAGTCCATTTTTGCCTTTAATCCCTTCAACAAATTTGTTCCTGACTTTCTGAAATTAAATTTAGCCTTTTGATTCATCCAATTCCGTGTCCAGAAGCTATAGTTACAAGCCAATCTTTACAGCACAAATTCTTTAGCTAGTCTGTTTCCAGAATTTTTCAGATTCGTCAAATTGTTTTCAAGACTCAATTTCGTCCACTTAGAGCATGTTTTAGCCTTAGATCCCTTATAGAAGTTTGTTCCTGACTTTCTGAAGTTAAATTTAACCTGTTTATTCATCAAATTCCGTATTCTTAAGCATTCATACGATCCCTCCGAAGTTGAAGATCAAATCTGCCCCATTTTTGCCTACCACAAGTCAGAAATTTCCAAGATAAATTCCGCTTGTACCAACCGACCGCGGTGTTCCGAAGACTTCAAGCCGACATAAAAGTTCAACGTCCAGCCGAGATAGCTATTGTGGCTCCGAGTTTGTCGTTGAATTTTAATTTATTTTTATTGCATTTCAATTCTTTGTATTGATTTGTTTTTTTCCCCAATTCAATTGATTATCTATATGTTTAGTATAGAGATTTTTCAATTGTAATTCATTTCATTTTTAATGCTTACTTTCAACATATGTATTCAAACCTTGATTCATATCAATAAAATACCAATTTTTTCACCAAATCTCGTGTCAATTTCGCACTTTTAATTTCTTTATTTTACTCGTCTTCAGTTTATACGCTTAACTTAAATAAAAATAATTAATCTAGCAAAGTTTTTATAACGGCGCTAGAGACCCAAGAGGGACTTTTTCAATCCTTGCGTCCCTCGCCAATCGCTTCGATTAGAATTCATGTTTTCGGCGCACAATTTCACAAACTTAACCGTCTTTCATAATTGAGAAATAATTTCTCTGGCACGCCCGCACCCTAACCACACGTGACAAGGTTGAAATTAGTATATTTCGAAAATATCGCTAACACATAGTTAAAAAATAGATTAAAAAAGACGTTATTACTTGCTCAACTATAAAACTTGTCTTTTCTAATATTAGAACTGCATACCCCGATCTTGGTCGTTTTACCTTTTTTAAGACGCGTGTAATACATCTTCCGTATTTAACTTACTTTTTTTTTTGCAACCGAGTGATCAATTGATTTCATTTTATGCAAATTTAGGAGGCTAACTGAACATTTTATGTAAGTTGAGGGAGCTATTAGGATACTTTGAAAGTTCAGGGGACCAATCAAACTTTTTGGATAAGTTCAGAAGGCGAATGATGTACTAAGCCTTAATTCTATGATGATCGGCTATGGATAGATTTCGAGAATTTTAGAAAGGGAAAAAGCATCATTAGGCTCCTGATCTTTTATTTTTTTGGTTCATTAAATCTTTGATCTTTTATTCGGATACATTAAGTCCTTGATCATTTATTTTTTGTCTCATTAAGCCATTGATGACCAAATTAGTAAGTTGTGAACATCTAATTCGGTTAACAAACTATTATTCTTTGTACTTGCATTCAAAATTTGTATTTTTTCACTGTTTGAAAGCAGTTTTGGATATGCAATTTGACTATAGGAAAACTGTAAAAACCTCAATTCAAACTTGTAAAAAAATATATATTTTTAATAATTTTAAATACAGATGAAGTTAATAACGTATTTTTAACAGAATTAGATATTTACAACTTATTAATTTGGTCATCAAAGGCTTAGTGTGACAAAAAAGTAAATGATCACGAATTTAATATATCCAAATAAAAAATCAAGGACTTAATAAACTAAAAACTAAAAGATAAGGAGCCTAATAATTTTTTTTTTTTTTTTGCCTTTTAAAAATAATCGGGGTTTACTTTCTGAATTGAATGCTTATCCGAGCCAAGAGATTAAAATTCAGGACACCTGCTGGTAATTAGTTCTGAAATTATCTTGTTTTAATTATATTATTCCTGTCTAGATCGATCTATAATTAGGTTGTAATTAAACCGAATCGAGACTTGTACTCCTCGTGTTATAGAAAATGGATGAGTTCGAGTTCGATTTCTATATACAGTTGAGATGATAATAAGAAGACATAAAGTGTAAAAATACCTCTAACGTTAATTTTACACCTATTATCTAAATGTGCGATTGTATCCTTAACATTGATAGCCAACAACAATTTTACCTCTAAAGTTGACAAATTTGAAAAATTTGAAAAATAATTCATCAAAATCGGAGCCAAGAAAATAGATGTTTTTCAAATTAAATAAAAAGGATTCTATCAAAGTAATTTAATTCATTTTGTATTGTACAAGTACAAATCTGATTTATTTGTGTTGTGTATGGGTTACCGGAAAAGATATAGTATTTGATTCGATTTCATTATACGGTTCGAGAGTAATCGAAAAATCTAAACGAAGTAAAGTATTTTTGAAATCTTAAATATCACGCTACCAATATTGAAATCTTAATTATATAACTATTAAGCAGCTATTAATTATGTAACTATTTAATTATTTAATAATTAATATTTTATTTAATAATAATTAATTAATTTAAAATTTTATTTGATAATAATAATTCGATAATATTAAGAAATTTAAAAATGGAATATTAAACTATTCCAATTAAATTGAATATTAACTAGAATTTCAAATGAACTAAAATTTCTATAGAAAATATTTAATAGAATTGAAATCTTTTAAGGCCTTGATTGGATGGGAGGTTTGGGAGGGTTAGTAAGGGAAGGGTTTAGGAGGGTTTGTGGAAACCCTTGTTTGGAGAAAATAAATTTAGGAGGGCAATGGTTTGGAAGGGTTTGATTTCTTAACTTTTGTTTCAATTATCAAACCCACCGATTTGGAGGGTTTAGGAGGGTTACAATTTTTATTTCCATTATTATCCTTATTAAAATGACCTAATACCAAACCAAACCACTATTTATTATTTGTTCGAACTCCATCGCAGGCCACTTCCTCCTCCCGATTTCTCATCGCAGGAACTCCATCACAGGTCAGTTTTCTTCTATTTTTTGTGCTTTCTCTCTTCCTCAATGGTTGCTATGTACTTGGGTTAGGTTAATTTCTGGTTATATTGGTTGATGGGCTCCCGATTGAAGTTTTTTGGGATGTTCATAATTGGTTGTTTGGTAATGCTATGGGCACTGCTGTTTTCATCTTCCAAATTTGCCTATCTGTTGAGAAATTGTGGAACACTCACTCTGTTTTTTATCCCTCTGTATTGAATTGGTCTTACTCTCACTGCTGTTTTTCGTAACCTTACCATCATTTTCTTTATCTCTTTTTTTCTTTTGTGAAATTTCAGCATAAAGACATATTGAAAAGTGCATAAGCTAATTTGCTAATTGATTACTCAGTGAGTGCGGATTGGTACACCTTCCATATGTCGTTTTGAATTTGGTGGCAAAATCATGGAGTTTAAATTGAGTTTTGATCAATTCAAAAGTTATGGTGCCTGATATGGTTGAATATTGAGAGCAATACAGCTAAGCATTTTGTTGTTGTTTTGAATTTTGGTTGCATAGCTTGAATAAACAAATGACAATAATCATAATATAAAATAGAATAAGATTCAGAAACATGAAGGATGATATGATTGTATTGAATTACTCAAAGATGATGGTTTGTTTTGTTTTGAGTTGGACATTTTAGTCCTTTTATAATATTTCATTCCCTTGCAAACCCTTTATTCCAAACAAAGGAAAGGTACAAACCTTTATAAACTCTTACCATCCAACCAAACAAGGGTAAGGTTAGTGCTTCCCTTCCCCTTCCTCTCCCTTCCCTTCCCTTCCTTTATTTACCCTTCCAAACCTCCCATCCAATCAAAGCCTAAATCGAATTTAAATAGAAATTTAAAATTTATTAGTCCTCTGGCAAATATGTCGGTCTAGCGAAAACAATTAGAGGGTTTAAATTGCTGCTTTATGGAGAATTAGATAGTCTCCATGAACAGGGATCACCTCCATTTTGTTCAATAAGAGTCGTGAGTGTGAATTAATCTAAAAAGAGAAAAAGGCGTTAAGGATGAGGAAGAATCCGAGTTGCTATCATTAACATTTACAGTTAGGAGCAATTTTATTCTTAACGTTTATGATTTTACCACTAATATTGGCAGTCAAGAACAGTTTTACCCCTAACATTGGCAAGTTAGGTCAATTTCAGACATTACTATAAAACACAGATATTTTGTTCGTTATTCTGCACAAATTACATATCAGTTGGTTCCAAAAATAAGATTTCATATTTTTTTATGCTTTAGTAATAGAATTGAAGATTAATATTTTTAAGGAATAAGGTACTAAAATAGGTCTAAGGTTTTTGGGAAAGTACCAATTTAGGTCCAACGTTCAAAATAACATCAATATAGGCTTAATGTTTACAATATAATATCAATTTAGGCTTAACGTTTACAATATAGCATCAATTTATGCCTCGCGTACAAAATAGTACCAATATAGGCTTGACGTCTACAAAATAATACGAATTTAACCTTAACGTTAACAAAATATATTCAATTTAAGCTAAACGTCACAATTAAATTAACCATATTATATTCTTTTCCAATTAACTTTATATGTTATCTTTTTATTTAGTTATATTTTCTTATTTATTATAATACAATTAATTAGTATTATTGCCCATTAAAACCTTACATTTGTTTTTCATCAACCATTCCATGACTCCTATGGTTCATGTAAAATAATATTGATACATGTCAGTATTCGAAATATTGTGGATATTCAATTACTTTTACTTTACATATATTATATAAGCAATGAAATTTAGTAGTCATGGAATCATTGATGAAAAACAAATATAAAATCTTAATGGGCAAGAATACTAAATAAAAAGATACTCCCTCCATTCCATTATATAGGTCATTCTAGCAAATTGGTTTTTTCCCTAAATATAAGTCATTCTAGGATTCCAATGCTTATTGCCCAACAGTGACATGAGAGAGAGTTATTTTTTGTATTGATACATGTGTTTTTTAATATTCTAATGCATATTGCCCAATAGTGACATGAGAGAGAATTTTTTTTAGTTAACCAATATATTTCTTAATTTGTGTGAAATACCCTAGAATGACTTATATAATGGAATGGAGGGAGTAACATATAAAGTTAATAAGGAAAGAATATAATATGATTAATTTAATTATGACGTTTAGCTTAAATTGTATATATTTTGTAAACGTTAAGCTTAAATTCATATTATTTTATAAACGTTAAACCTATATTGGTGCTATTTTGTACGTGAGATCTAAATTGATGCTATATTGTAAACGTTAAGTCTAAATTGATATTATGTTGTAAACGTTAAGCCTATATTGGTGTTGTTTTGAACGTTAAGCCTAAATTGATACTTCCCCAAAAACCTTAGGCCTATTTTGGTACCTTATCCCTATTTTTAAATTCGGTGAAATATTTGATTTTTTTCAGCTCATACAAAGGACAATATATTTTTTTTCATTTCATTTTTATTTTTTTCACGTCTAATCATATATTATGAACCGTTACTAATAAGTGATAAAGATGACGCACATATGAACCCTAGATGACAATATTCATGATCGAGAAAGACAGTTTGATGCATTATTTTTCAAATTTATCCAATTTGTTCTAGTTTAGTCCTTTACATGTTTGAATTATTAACAATTTTATCATTTTTTAAGGGACTAAACTATTGAATAGAACAAAAGTTAAGGACTAAACAATATATTGTTAATATGCGAGAACTAAACAATGTGTTATGTAAAAATGTATGGACTAATAAATTATTTACCCTGTACATTTTATATACTAACAGCAACAACTAATCGTAATTTACAAAACACTAATAATAAACAGTTAACAGCAACTGCATACAACTTACTGTAACAACAACAGTTATTAGCTAACAGCTGAACCAAACAGACTTATAGTATAATCTAGTTAATCTCGTAATGTTACAATATAATTAATATGTTGAAAATTATGATTAGTTAATTTAAAAAAAAAAAAATACACGTGGTTTATTTGATTTGCAAACAGATTTTCGTGGTCTAAAAACTTATAAGGATCTAAGATGCTTTAAATTTATAGCTAAAAAATATGCGAATCAATTTTACTTATGTTTTAGTTAATTTATAGTCAAACACGGGATAATTTGCGAAGTCATATATTTTATAAGAGCTAATTTGCAAAGTCTGTATTTTTAACTGTTTCAAATTGCTCTCTTTTGCAGTAAATAATCACGATAATAATTTTTAACAGAATGACTGAATTTGTAAACTGCACAAAATCAGGGGCGGAGACAAGGAGGGGTTCAGGGCCCCGAGCCCCTCTGGCCCCCCATCTCCACAAACTATGATTAAGTGAGGGTGCTAAATTAGTGATTTGATTAAACTTTGATTGAGTATTTGATAAATTCGGAAATTTGACCTAGAATTTTGATGGGTATTTGATAAATTGATTATTTGACCTACAATTTTGATTGAGTATTTGATAAATTGAGGATATAAATTGGGATTGTTATATGATTAGTACAAAATTAACTCATTGAGGTTGTATTTAATTAAGGTTCGGGGTGGTTAATTAACTCATTGAGTTTGTATTTAATTATAAAATCCAACTAGATCAATCTATAACAAACAATAAATGTTACAAAGTTTTGTTAAAAACGACTCAATCTTATTTTTATAGTCAAAATCTTGCTTAACTTTGAGCAGTTTTACAGATACGTAAATTTTGGTTCTGAACCACTCGGATGATAACACGTATATATTTAGAAAAAAATTGAGTAAGTTCGATTTAGAAAAAAATTGAGTAAGCTTTCAGGGTAAATTACACCCATGGCTGCTAAACTTTACTCATTTTAACACTGTGGTCGCTGAATTGCAATTCTTAACGGTATGACCATTCAACTTCACAATTTTTAATATCGGTGGCTACTCAACGCCTCAAAACAACCGTTGACAGCCTCAAAATAAAAAATTTGAAGAGTTAATGATATTCTAAAGAACTTTAATTCTTGAAAATTTTCATTTTGAGGTCATTTAGGTGTTGTTTGTTTATGACAGAGAGAAAGGTCCAATAAAGGTTATTTTGGAAAATAAAAAAAATGTGATTTCAAGATAAATGTCATTCTGAACAACTTTAATTCTTAAATATTTTCATTTTGAGCTCGTTAATGATAATTTTGAGGAGTTAATTCAAGTTGAGTTACCACCGGTGTTAAAAATTGTAAAATTCAATGACCATAATGTTAAAATAAGTAAAATTCAGTGGCCAGAGGTATAATTTACCCACAATTTTCATATCATGTTTTGAAGTTCAATGGTCGCACACCGTTAGAAAAGGAAAGTTCAGTGGCCATGGGTGTAATTTACCCATTCTTTCTTTTAGGAAGGTCCGTGAACATTAAGGATGACAACGAGTACTGTACCCGTGAGTATTCGGTGCTATCCATACCCTGTATAAAAGGGTATAAGACGGGTGTGTGATCAAAATTGTTACCTATTAGGATAATAAAAATACCTCCTAAGGTACGTATCCGGTACCCGTTACCCGTCATAACTTTTTTATATAATTATTGTTTTTTAGATTTAACATGTGAGATTTAAACTCAACTTTTTGTTTTTCAACCATTGAGTGAGACCACTAAGCTACTTTATTCTTATTGATTAAGGTTCAATTTGTTCAATTTTTCGATAGATCGTTTATTAAATTTATACCTTGTTAAATTTGTAATATTTTTTATTTTATTTATTGATTCTTAACGGGTTAGGGTACCCACGGTATCCGTGAATTAAATGAGACGGATATGAGATGCAAAAAGTATACTAATTAGGGTAGTGGGGCATGTAATTAAAAGATAAACGAGTCAGAGTTTGGTATTGACAATAGTCGCGGATACCCTGCCCGTTGCCATGCCTAGTGAACGCTAGACTTGTCCACAGATCAGGCCGCGACTACCGGGTTTTTATGTAAAAGTGTTTAGCCCAAGCCCAGTCCAACCCACTATTAGTTTAGGCGGACTCGGGTCGGGCTGAGTTCGGACTTAAAAATCAAATCCTAATCCCAATCCATATAAACCCACCTAAAATATATATATAATTTTGGCTTAATGCTTCTCCAGTCCCCTTAACTTGTCCAAATTGGTCATTTTACCCCTCCAACTCATCGAATGTTCTATTTACCTCCTTAACTCCATAAAAATGGTATTTCTCACCCCCTTTAACTTGTCCAAATTTGTCATTTTACCCATTCTCAACTCATCGAATATTCTATTTACCCCATTAATTCCATAAAAGTGGTATTTCTCACCACTTATGATCTTATTTACTCTCTTAACTCCATAAAAATGGTATTTCTTATCCCTTTATAGTAGTCAAAAAAGTTGAAAAAAGAAAGAACGAATAAAAATACAAATAACAAGAACATTAATATAAACAAGTTAAATACATTATATGTAGGGATAATGTACCAAAATAGGCCTATGATTTATCAATTTAGGTTCCACTTATAAAATAACATAAATATAGGTTTAACGTTTAAAAAAAAGTTATCAATTTAGGCTTCGATAACGGATTGTAAGGGGTGAAAAATACCACTTTTATGGAGTTAAGGGGGTAAATAGAACATTCTATGAGTTGGGGGATAAATGGGCAAGTTGGGGGGTGAGAAATACCACTTTTATGGAGTTAAGGGGGTAAATAGGACATTCGATGAGTTGAGGGGGTAAAATGACCAATTTGGACAAGTTAAGGGGGTTGGAGAAGCATTAGGCCTATAATTTTTTTTCATTATAAAAAATAAAATTTATACTTAAAATTATATATATATACAAGGATGCTGGGTCTCTCAACATTTTCTTCTCCTCCGTTGTTCATTTCGTCCCTGATCTTGGATGATTTGGTGGGGGTCAGCTTTTCCAGGCTGATCCCGAGTTAAGCGGCTTTGTTTTGTTTTTTCTTTCCTTTCCTTTCCTATCAAAAAAAAATATATTTAATATATATTAATATTAATAGGCGGGTCAGATTGAGCCGGACCATGCTATTTTTATTAATTCCAAACCCGTCCAAAAAATAGACGGGCTTTAACGGACCTGGACTTGACTAAACCTAAAATAAATTTCGTTGTCCTAACCGGACCCAAAAGACACGGACCTGAACGGATGAGATGGGTACTCGGATCCGTGGACAGGTCTAGTAAACACTAATCAAAGCAGCAGCCTCCTATAAAAAGTAACCGAAACCTTTTAAAACCCTGATACAATTTGAAAATGGCGTTCAATTCCCTTTTTCGCAGAGTCGGTGGCTCCATATTGCCTTATGAATACGGAATCCG
This sequence comes from Euphorbia lathyris, assembly GCF_963576675.1. Classification (NCBI taxonomy): domain Eukaryota; kingdom Viridiplantae; phylum Streptophyta; class Magnoliopsida; order Malpighiales; family Euphorbiaceae; genus Euphorbia; species Euphorbia lathyris. The sequence continues at coordinate 14,304,996 of NC_088919.1, forward strand.
CCGATCAGTTAGATCTCGCTTTTGCAGTGGCGGCGCCGAGGTTTGTAGTCAATTAATTTCTTCTTCTTCTTCCATATGTTAATTAAATTTCTCACCGGCCATCGATTGAAATCGGTTTGTTTGTTTTGCAGGTGGATTCTATTCCAAATGGATTTTATTTATCAGATCTAGTTCTGGAAAGGAAGTACAAAGATGAGGAAATTAATGTTCATATTTATCAGTTCTTTATGGATGAGATGTGGATAGATTTCAAGAGTTACAAAGGGAATGTGTTATTAGATTCTGAACTGAATGCTTTTCCCGATCGAGACATCGAAGTTCAGAACACCTACTGGTAATATTAAATTATCTACTTTTAATTACATTATTCCAGTTTAAATGATAATTAGAGTTGTAATTGAGTGGGGCCGAGCTTTTTCTCTTGCCACGGATGAGCTTAAACTCGGTTTAGATCTGTCAATTATTGAGTCCAGTTCGTGTCAAAAGAAGTAAATCCAAACCCAATCTAAAAACTTTCGTGTTAACCTGTTCGGGTTATTGTCGATTTCGTGTTAACACTAACCACACTAATATAATGTGTTTATAACAATTTAGTAGGTTGAAATTAATATTCGTAAGTAATAATTATAAGTTTTAAATTTTAAATAAAACTTTGTGGTTTCACTAATTTTCAGATAAAAGATTGTGATTTTTTTTTTTTTCAAAGCAATGACCGAGGTTTTCAATTTTAGAAAAATAAGGACTTTTTCGATTGATACTATTAAAATCACTTTTGACGACTACAAAAATGACATATTATTATAAGAACTATTAATATTATAGGCAACTTTAATTCTTTAACTTTTTTATTTTGAGATTATTTAGATGATCTTTGGTAAAGAGAGAGAAAGTTAATGTTTAGAGAGAAAGTTTTAAAAAAGATGATTTTCGAAAATCGAAAATGTAGTTCCATAGCAAATATGACATTGAACCACTTTAATTCTTGAAAATTTTCATTTTCAGGTCGCATTAATCCAAAAAGTCCTTGTTTTATTAAAAGTGCGAAACCTCAATCCTCATTTTGACAAAAAGTAAACCACAATCCTTTATCTAAAAATTAGTGAAACCATAGTGATTTTATTTGAAATTTACCCTAATTATAATTTTATTATCTTTATTAATAAACTGATACATAAAACACATGAGAGAATATAACAATAATTTTTCAATATTCGTGTCATTTCGTGTCGTTTTCGGGTTCATATGTCAACTCTAATTCAACCCAAAAATTTGCATTTTAGTTTCGTGTCAATCCAAAAATGACACATTACTACTAAACTAAACCCAAACACTAAAATTTACGTGTTGATTTAGGAGCATAAGTTTATTAATTATATTCATGAACTTTACTTGAATGACTATTTTACTTGAATAAAAGATACTTACTGTTTGAATAGCTTTCCACGTGTAGACAATTAGGGGTGACAATACCGGGGAGGGGATTATCCGAAAATTGTGGGTATCCGAACGGACTGGATGAGTAATAACAGTAAAAAATGGGGATAGAGATGGAGACGAGAATTTTTTTCCCGAAACTTAAATGGTGATGGGGATGAGGATTGCTATATCCGTCCCATGAGGATTCTCGCACATTACCTTATAAATCCCCGTGGGGATCCCCGAAAAATCACCGTGGAAATTTTCGAATAAACTTATTAATTTTAAATTTTACTCAAATTAATTAATGTCTAAATCAATTATATAGCTAAATTAATATCTAAATTAACTATATAGCTAAATTAATACGTGAATCATATCTTAATTAATTATATACAACCCTATTAATTTCAAACAATTGAATCAATTAAATTAAATTCATTTTATTTTCATATGATGGGCTATTCTAACTAGACCTGGGCAGGCCCCGGCCCATTTAGCAGGGTTTGGACACATGAAAATGCTGTTAGGCTCGGTCCGGCCCAAGCTCGTATAAAACCCGCCAAAAATTGGGCGGACTTGGGCTTTACAACTTTTACATCAGACAGACCCTGCCCGGCCCGGCCCGGCCCGGCCCGACCCGATATATATATATATATATAAATTATAATATATAAATATAAATTATAATATATTTTTATAAACATAAATATAAATAACTTTTTTTCAAAATAAACTTAAGTTTGCTATTATATATTTCAAAAAAAAAAAAAAAATTGCTGTTATATATATAACTTATAATATATATATATATATATTATAATATATACATATTTATATATAATATATAAATATAAATTATAATATATTTTTTAATATACAGATGGGTTTGGACGGGCGGGTTTGGGATTCATATCTTAGGCCCAAGCCCAGACTGAGCCCGTTTAAATTTCTTGCGGGCCGGGCTGGACTTGGGCTCGCCAGACTTTATTAAAAGCCCGACAGGCTCGGCCTGTGCCCGGCCCATGCCCAGGTCTAATTCTAACTCTTATTTATTTATAAACTAAATTAATCTAAATCCATTAAAATCTCTTTCGTGTAGTATACTATCTTCTTCCTTTCGCTTCTACACGCCGCCCCTCTTTTATTGACGTGTTTTAACACAAAATTACCTCGTTTTGAAACATACAAAGCTAAAAATTCAATAAGTTACGTAGTTTTACATTTTCCCTTTATAAAAATAGTACTCCCTCCGTTCACAATACATGTCATTTTGATTCAATCCGTGCATATTAATTAATTTTTTAACAAATATACCCCCATTTAAGTTGTATTTTTACTTTGGGAATAGATAAAAAATAATTAGTAGATGCAATTAATGCAAGGGTAACAAAGTCTTTTAGTTAAAATTAATTGTTTTTCTTAATTCTTTTGTCTTGGCCCTGTTTGGCAAATAGCTGTTAGCTGATAGCTTATTACATTAGCTGTTAGCTGATTGCCTTTTTGGTTATCTGATTTGACTAGTTGATTGTGTAAACTTGTTTGGTAAAATTTAGCTGATTGCTAATAGCTATTTGGGTAAATGACAAATAAAGACATGATAAAACATTTATTTAGGGTTAAAGGGTAATAATTAGGGGTAAAAATGTCATTGAAAAGAGATGGAGCAATACGCTAATTGAAGAAGCTCCTAAAACGAGCTTTTTCAGTTTTTTGGACCAAATAAGCTCTTTCAAACCTCTATTCACCAAACACCACAATTAGAGGGTTGACTAGTCAAAACCTTTAAAATGGCTCAAACCTCTAATTTGATCCCAAAAAGCTCTTTATCAAACAGGACCTTAATCTTAAAAGACATGTATTGTAGAACAGATGGAGTATTATTTGTTCCAATTGAGCAATTGGAGGAGTTATTTGTTCCAAATAAGCAAGTTGAGGGGTTACTCGTTAAAAGTGTAAGTACGGGAGGTAAGTTGCAGTATTGGGCCAACTTGAGAAGGCTGGTATTAAACCTATAATTAATCGAGCTTATTCACAAACTTATATAACCGAGCCTGCTCATGTGTTTTTGAGCCATATTCAAGCTTAGTTTGTTTATAAATTGAACTGAACACGACTAAAGTTTTATCAAACCGAATGAGCGGCTCAACTCGACTCATTTATGACTCTAAATTTAATAATAATAATAATTTTCAATTTGCAGGTTTGATCGAGATATTGGCGGGGATGAACCACTCTTGTACACGCCACTTCCCAGAATACATTTTGAGAAGAGGGGGATAAATTCTACCCTCACATATCTTATCTTCAATCACATTAAATCCTATCCGAATTACATATAGACGCTCTGTCAGTGGCGGAGCCAGGATTTTGTATCTGGGGGTTAATTTTAGCCTACGAGAAATATTTAATTGCCCTCGAGTATATAAACTGTTTCGTCTTAGTGTATAGATATATTTAATTTTCTATGAAGTCAATGCTAATTTCTTAAATTAAAACTCCTAAATAAGTATATTATTCTTTATAAATTAAATACTTATATTGATATTTTGATTAAAAGAAAAAATTATAATTAATTAATAATAACGATGAAAAAATAATTAAATTAGGTAGTAGCATTGAAATTTTAATTTATTATAGTTAGATAAAAAACAATAATGAAAAAAATAATAACATTTAATATTCAAATTTTTGATTTAAAGGGTATTTGAATTTTAATTTAAAGATAAAAATATTAGTTAGATAAAGAAATAATAATGAAAAAAAGGGGATGCAGAGGGAAAGAGGAAAAATATGAGAAAAAGCAAGGTGTATAGGGAGAGTCGAACCTGGTTCACTAAGGTTAGTGATGACATCGCTACATACCACTTATACCAGCAGGCCAACCGAACTTTATGTAATTTTCTTACAGCCTGCGTTATAAGTTCTTAAATTATTTTGGGGGGCTAATCGGTACAGAACCACTATTCCTCAGGGGTGGTGCCGGAGACCGCGGGGGCTGGAGCCCCCGGGCTCCGGGCTGTCTCCGCCCCTGCGCTCTGTGGTTTTATCGATTTGTAGATGGGTACCTGTGATATTTTTCTTTACAAACGTAATATTGTGGTTGCAAAAATTTGGATCTTTTTTACTTTGCCAAATTTGGTCGGTACCAACTTCAAATTGAAAATTTTCAAGAATGAAAGTTGTTTAGTATCATATTTACTATCATGACTGATCCTGACAATTTAGGGGGCCTAGACAAAATAAAGAATAAGAGTCTTTTTTAATAATAAAAAATTTGTACGTAACAAAATCCTTCAAAAATCGATTTTTAACGAACAAATATTTTTTCATTCGAATCACAATTCTACTATTGTCATCGTTTATCATACAAAAATTTCGTCGATTTACAGTATTTTTCTTTACAAACGCAATTCTGTGATTGCAAAATTTTACATTTTTTTACTTTGCCAAATTTGAATGATAACGACCTCAAATTGAAATTTTTTCAAGAATTAAAGTTGTTTACTATTATATTTACTATCATGGCCGGTCCTGACAATTTAGGGGTATAGCAAAATAAAGAATAAGGGCATTTTTTAATAATAATAAATTTGTATGTAACAAAGTCCTTCGAAAATCGATTTCTAACCAATATTTTTTTTCATTCGAATCACTATTCTACTATTGCCATCATTTATCATACAAAATTCTTCTAAAAATCATCGTCTCTTACGGTCTCACTTGCAAACAAGATATACAATTTTCATAAAAAGCGGTATCTTCTAGCATTTTGAGATGCAGGTGATGTTTTAGTGGTGATATTGGCCACTTTCGACCCTAGACCCGGGGCATCAACATCAATATCACCTGGAAGGTGGTTTTCATAAGATGCAGGTGATATAGGGCATCAACATCAATATTTCCTAACATATTTAGTGGTGATTTTTTTCTTTAATCGAACTAGAATTTCAGTTTCAGACTGGTTCTACTGTTCAAAAAAATCATATTTTAGACTGAAATTTTTATACAGGACACAAATTACAATTTGATTAAAAAACAAATACAATCAAAACTAAAACTAAAAGTAATAATATAATTAAAACTAAATCAAGCACATAGTATATAATTTGGGAAATAAAATGAAATGCCTGGGTGCAGGAACAGGAAAGGAAAGGAATTTGTTTGAATGAATTGATGAAGTAGGCGACTCTCGAATTCTAGTTGCCGGAAACAGAAAGGAAGAGTTGGAATAGAAGAAGGAGAAATCGTGGTTCTGGTTGCACGAGCAGGAGGAAAAGCAAACATTTGAAAAGAATTAGGAGTCTAAAAGTCTATAATAAATTTAGGGATAAGATACCAAAATAGGCATATGATTTTTGGGGAAGTATCAATTTAGGCTTCATGTACAAAATAGCACCAATATAAGCTTAACATTTAAAAAATGGTATCAATTTAGACTTCGATAACGGATTGGATACGTCATTCATATTACTCCGTTAAGTTATGATTTCTCCCTCCACGTACAATTGGCAGAACTTAACAGAGTAATATCAATGACGTGGCTCGTTCCGTTATCGAGGCCTAAATTAGTACCCATTTTTAAACGTTAAGCCTATACTGGTGCTATTTTGTACGTGGAGTTTAAACTGATACTTCCCCAACAACCATATGCCTATTTTGGTACCTTATCCCATAAATTTACTAATTAAAGTGTAAAAGTTAGTGTAAAAGTTAGGTAAGTCTTTTATTTTCTTTTATCAATTGGCTTTCAAACAGAATTAGACCCTCCCGTATATTTTTATCACTCTCTATATTTTAAAAAAAAATTAACCTCAATATATACATATAAGACTATTTTTTTTGCCCCTTCCAGCCCTAGGCCAGGGCCGACTCTGTTTACTATGAAACCATATTTTTAATTTTTCAAAATCATCATTTTTGAAATTTTATCTCTAAAAAAATTAACTTTCTATCTCATAAAAAAACAATACCTAAATTATCTCAAACCTAAAAAGTTGAAGAATTAAAGTTGATGTGTCAAAAAATTTAACAAATTGGTTGGTGTCTCACAACTAGCTCATTTACAAAATGCTAATTAACTTAGTCATCTATAACCAGTGATTTTCATTTAGTCAGTAACTGATCATGTCAATTTGTTCAGTCACCATTAGATTTAAGAGATGCGAATCTAAGTCTTACGGTTGTTTTAATCTTCACCACAGAATTTTAATAAGTTTAAATTTATTGGTGATTGACCAAATTCACTTGGTCAATCACTGACTTGGTCAATCACTGACCAGGTGAAAATGACTGCATCTGTAACTATTATGCAACACTATACACAAGTGAAATTAGACTGCACAGACGTAGAAAGGACGATCCTAATTTGTGGTGAGGGTGGAAGAACATGAACAAACAAAAGGGATGTTGAAAAATTTATATATAAATGAAATTAGTATAAATTTCAATAGATACCTCTCTTAATTAATAGTCGTGTTCGTTTATTAACAGACATGTTCATTCAAATTCAAATTCTATATATAGAGGATGTAGTTGTTAAATGTACAAACTTTTTTCAACTCATCAATTATTTTCTAAATTTTTGTTTTTATCGGAATAAAGATACCATTCAATAACGTATATTTTCACGAAAAATGTATCTCGTCCAATTTTTCCGACTCGTAATCATCCATTTCCAAGGTTCTCGGGTTGTTACGCATCAATTATTTTTATAATTTCAGTTTTGATCAGCTTATTGACATGCATTTTTTTCATAAAACGTAAATTTTAATGTTTCCGACTCGTAATCATCAATTTCCGAAATTCTCGGATTGTCACGCATCAATTATTTTCATAATTTCAATTTTGATTGGAAGAGAGAATCAATTAATAGATTTTTGAAAGAAAAATATAAAAAAAACAAAAATGTCAATATAGGAGCGGTAATAAACAATTTGGAAACGGTAAATAGCAATCACAAAAGAAATGATATATTTTAGCAAAAAAAAAAAAAAAAAAAAAAGATAGAATTCAAGTAAGTCTTCCTTTACGAAATTAACCAAACAACAAGAATAAAATTAATTGCTAAAATAAATCAGAAAAAACAAAATCAATAAATCAAACTCATCTTATTAATTCTCTAATCACACCATCAAATTCAATTTTTCAAAAGAAACCCCCAAATCATCAAATACTAATCACATTTCCTTTCCCTCTTAATTAAACCTCATCCTAATCCAATCCGCTGTTAGATCTGTAATTCTACATATAGAAAAAAGTAAATCGAGATCGAGAGAGAAATTGAAGCTACATACATAAACAAATGACTCAGATTCTGAATTCAGAAGAAGAATCCAAAAGCAAGAGCGACGATTGATGCGATGAATGTCGGAATAAATGCAGTAGCATCTGATGTAGGGCTTGGTGCGGGTGCTTCAGCTGCCGATGCCGATTGAATGGCGGAGAAAGCCATAATCATCACAATCAAAACAGCGAAGAGATTCATCTTCATTGCCTCCATTTTTTGAATCTGGTAATTTCTGCGATTCCTCTTCCGAGAGATTAGTGTTTTTGTGTTTGGGGAAAGAGGAATCGGTGCTGCTGGAGACGATGAGTGAATGAATGATTTGATTGAGAGGTTTGTGGTGGGTTTTATAGTGAAGTTAGAGAGAGAAAACAGGGGTTTCTAGAGAGAGAAAATCGGAAAATGAGCGGTAAATAAATAGCACTGAAAAGAAAAATATGGTATTGGTATTTTTGATGTACACGTAGTTTTACAATTTTGTATATAAAAAGAAGCTTTAAGGATATAGTGCAAAAAAAAAAAAAAAACCCTAACGTTTATAGTTAGGAGTAATTTTACTTTAAAAGTGATGCGATTTTATCTATAACGTTGGTAGTTAAAAGCTATTTTGCCTCTAACGTTAATAAAATGGATCAATTTAAGAAATAATTCATTAAATTGTCTTTTCAGTCACGAATCTTCTCATCTACACTTCATATGTGCGGCGTTTTATCACTAATTAGTAACAAATCAGAAACATATGATTACACATAAAAAAAATAAAATAAAAATTAAAAAAATATACTTATTTTGTACGATTTGGATAAAAAAAATTCAAATATTTCATTAAATTTTAAAAAATTTAAACTCCAATTAAATCACAAAAAAAAATATGAAATTTTTTTTTTTAGAAACAACGGATATGCAATTGGTGCAGAATAAGAAACAAAATATATGTATTTTATAATGATGTGTGAAATTGACACGACTTGTCAATGTTAGGAGTAAAATTGCTATTGGCTGCCATCGTTAGGGTTAAAATTGCATCATTTTAGACGTTAGGGGTAAAATTTGTTATGGATGTAAACGTTAGGGGTATTTTGCACCTTATCCTTTTTTTTAATAGGAATGTTGATATTTCATTTAGTAATAAGATTGTAAGTATAAGATGAAAATAGTATGGAATAAAGCGTCACATACGTATAGATTAAACCAAAAAAAAAAACCATAATATTAGAGAATTTAACTCATATATTAAGTCAAAACAAAGATCTTGTCATCGTCTAAAAAAACCCTAGCTGCTGGAGAAGATAAGACGCTAAGACGATCTCGCTGTTGACGAGCCCATATCCGCCGCCCTCATCGTCCGCCTGCTCTGTTCGCCGGTCTCTCCCCTTGTTTATTCTGGTCTCTGTTGTTCGACGCCTTTACCGGTTGCGGATCGCTTTTCAGTTTCTGTTTTCCTATTTTCTGGTTGGATCCGCCATCGCGGACTTGCTGTGGTCGCTGGCCTCCGGTCCATTCATCGCCGTGGTTGTTCGCCGCCCTCACCGGCCGCCTGATCTATTCGCCGGTCTCTCTCCTTGCTTGTTCTGTTGTCTATTGTTCGACGTCATTTTCCGGTTTGGATCCGTCGGCGCAGACTTGCTCTGGTTGCCGACCTCCGTTCCATTCATTGCTGCGGTTGTTAGCTGCTGTCTCTGTCCGTTTGCTGTGATTCCGTTTGGTTATGATTCATTGTTGTGACCTAAAAAAAAGTTTGATAAAAGTTAATTAAGTTTTATAATTAACTTAACTTTTGCCGATGGAAGAAATCATTGATAGGAGTGCTCTAATTACTTTAGAGGAAGAAGTTCAGTCGGGATTAGTGATTCAACCGGATGTTGCTGAAGTTCAATCTCGTCCCCAGACTTGGTGTTTGATAGGGTCTTTTCTAACAAACTGGCCAATCAAAACCTCTTTTATGAAATCCACATTAGCTGATGTTTGGAGTCCTTCAAAAGGGATTTTCATTGAAGATATAGACCCCAATTTATTCCGTTTTGAATTCTACCATCCATGGGAGCGGGGATAGGGTAATTCAGGGTGGACCATGGACTTTTGAACAACAATTACTGATGCTAAAGAGGCTTGAGGATGATCAAAATCCTATGGATATTCACTTGTCTCACACTGATTTTTGACTGCAGGTTTATGATCTTCCAGTTGGGTTTATGTCTGAAAAGGTTGCTGTCAGTATAGGTAATTTTGTGGGTACTTTTGTGGAAGCTGATCCGAATAATTTCACAGGGGTCTCTCGTACCTATCTACGAATTCGTGTGTCGATTAATTTCCTCGCTCCGCTTAAGAGGAAAATGCAGATAAGTGTTCAGGGAGGTACTGTTTTTTGGGTAAACTTTAAATATGAACGGCTCCCAACCTTTTGCTTTGTATGTGGACATATAGGGCACGCAGATAAATTCTGTCAAGCTCTACTACAAGCGGCTGATCCGATGAAAGTAGAGAGAGCATATGGGGCCTGGCTTAGAGCCCCTACTCGTCGTTCTCAAGTTCCTAAGCAATCAAGATTTTTGTTTAGCCGACCTCCTCAGAACCTTACTCAGACAAACAATGTTGTCACTTCAAGTTTTGTCTCAAGGGCCAGTTCAGGTGAAAGGGAGGTTAGTATTCCGAAAATTGCTACAGTTGTTCCCCCGGGTTTTAAGGCACTACAGAGTAAGACAACTTTTCAAGACAAGGAGTATATCCATCAGACTCCAGAAGATATTGGTGTAGTAATTTCTGACCCGAAATGCAAGCGCTCAGGATCATTGGTCGAAGATACACAGGGGAGTTCAGAAAATCTTATGGATTGTGAGGAAAACAATACAATGAGGTTGGAGGCAGCTATTGAAAATATCCAAGAAGCGAGTCGTGGTAGCTCGACTCGCAAGATAGCATGAGTATACTGTCCTGGAACTGCCGGGGGATAGGGAACGCCCGGACAGTTCGTCAGCTGGTGGATTTCTCTGCCAATTTACATCCCGAGTTTATCTTTCTAATGGAGGTTAAATGCAGTCGTCTCAAGGTGGAAGCATTGAAATGAAAGCTTTCCTTTGAGGGCCGGTTCTTTGTTGATCCAATCAACAATGGAGGGGGCTTAGCGCTCTTGTGGAGAACTGTTAATTCAGTTCAGTTGCTTGGTTATTCTTCTAATTTTATTGACTTCAGGGTCACTTTGTTAGGTTTGCCGAAGTATCAATTAACCGATTTTTATGGCTTTCCCGAGAGATCACGTCGGGAAGATTCTTGGCAGTTATTGAGGAGTCTTAGCTTGAATAATTCTGATCCCTGGGTTATCATTGGGGATTTTAATGACATGCTCTCTCATTCTGAGAAGAGAGGAGGTAACAAACACCCACCTACCTTGATAAGGGGATTCAGTGATACTATTACAGATTGTGGGTTGTCAGAAGTTAGTATGAAGGGTTATCCGTTCACGTGGGAAAGAGGTCGTGGTTCAAAAAATGCTATAGAAGAGAAACTCGATCGAGCCCTTGCTAATAACAGTTGGTTTATGCAGTTCAGTTCGGCTTCTGTCTTGAATGAGGATACTCAATGTAGTGATCATACGATACTCTTCTTGTCTCTAATTAACACTATGGGTTCTATGTCTCGCCGCTTTCGGTTTGAAAATGCTTGGATCAAAGAAGCTGATTGCAGAGACCAGATAATTTTGGCCTAGCAACATTCAAATGCTAGAGGAATTTTGGTTAAACAGGAAAAATGTGGTGAAATACTTGCAGCTTGGGGAAACAACATTCGTAACCAATTTAAGAAAGAAATTCATTGCTGCAGATCAGAAATTAGAAGACTAAAATCTTGTACTGATAGGCTGGCGATCGAAGCACTATTGGCTGCTAGGAATCGCCTTGATGAGCTTCTCCTCCAACAAGAAACCTATTAGAAGCAGAGAAGCAAGACACTTTGGCTCAAAGCCGGTGACCAGAACTCAAATTGTTTTCACTCGGCTGCTAACAGTAGGCGCAAAAGGAATGAAATTCGACGACTGAAAGATGAGGAAGGAAACTGGGTCGACTGGGAGACAAGGTTACCTTCTCTAATTTCAGACTACTTTACAGAAATCTTCACATCTTCAGGGAGTCGCTCTGAACCTATTTTGAATAATATTCAGCCAAAAATCTCGACGGAGCTAAATGCTGATCTTCTTCAACCATATACTGCAGACGAGATAAAGAGGGCGGTTTTCTCAATGCATCCTGATAAAAGTCCCGGTCCTGATGGTTTTAATCCATGTTTCTACCAACAATATTGGGACTTGGTAGGCCCTGATGTGATTCAATCATGCATTCAATGGTTGAATGAAGGGCTGTTTCCGAATAGTATCCATGACACAAATATTGTTCTAATCCCAAAGAAATCTTCTCCAGAAAAAGTTTCAGATCTCAGGCCCATAGCATTATGCAATGTTATTTACAAGATTCTGGCGAAAACAGTTGCTAACAGGCTAAAAAAGGTTCTAGATATTATTATCTCGCCCACACAGAGCGCTTTCATCCCGGGACGACTGATCACAGACAATATTATGCTTGCGTTTGAAGTAAACCATTTCCTAGAGCATAAAACTCAAGGTAAACAAGGATATGTTTCTCTTAAGCTTGATATGGCCAAGGCTTATGATCGGGTTGAGTGGGCGTTTTTGGAACAAATGATGCAGAGGTTAGGCTTTGATGACCGGTGGATATCTCTGGTGATGTAGTGTGTTACAAAGGTCATATATAATATTACTCATAATAATCATGTGATTGGGCCAATTCTACCACAGCGTGGTCTGCGTCAAGGTGACCCTATCTCTCCCTACCTTTTTTTGATTTGTGCAGAAGGTTTATCAGCGTCGTTGCAAAGTTTAGAAGCTCAGGGTCAGATCCATGGTTGTCGGATAGTTTAATCAGCCCCGTCAATCTCTCATCTCTTCTTTGCAGATGACATCTACTTGTTCTTCAAAGCGTCCAAGGAAGAGTGCTTAGCGGTCAGCAGTGTTTGCAAGAATATGAAGCAGCTTCTGGACAAAAGGTAAACTTCTCTACATCCTCAATCTCATTCAGCAAAAATTGTAGTGCGGGGCTCCGTTTGATCTTAAGTTCAATTTTTGGAATGCCATTGGGGCTGGGCACTGCAACATACCTTGGTCTCCCGGCTTTAGTTGGGAGAAGTAAAACTCAAGTGTTCCAATACATTGCTGACAGAGTCAGATCAAGGGTCACAGCATGAAAGGCAAAAAATGTTATCTCGAGCTGGTAAGGAGATTCTGTTGAAATCTATTATACAAGCTTTCCCCTCCTATGCTATGAGTTTATTCCTCTTACCTCAACTTTTGTGTGATGATCTGGAAAGAATGATGAATTCTTTTTGGTGGGGATCTGGGTCTGAGGAGAGAGGCCTGCGTTGGAAGTCATGGGAGAAACTGTGTGTCCCGAAGAGCTTAGGTGGATTGGGTTTTCGAAAGTTACATCTATTTAATCTTGCTCTTCTAGCTAAACAAGGTTGGAGGCTACTAACCAATCCAGATTCATTACTTGCACGGGTATATAAGGCTAAGTATTTTCCATCTTCTTCCTTTCTAGAGGCGGATCTTGGTAATCAGCCCAGTTTTATATGGAGAAGTATACATGCTGCACAATCACTTGTTATTTCTGGAGCTAGACGTGTTGTTGGGTCAGGGGAGTCTATTAACATCTGGGAAGACCCTTGGCTGCCTGACCTTGACCACCCTTTTATAGAAAGTGCGCGACTTCCGGGCCTTGAAGTGGATACTGTGAATAACATCCGACAGCCTTCAAGGGAGTGGAACTTGGAATTAATCAATGGGATCTTTGTGGATCGGGATATAGAACTTATTCGGAGGATTCCTCTAAGTCTCCGTTTGGTGTCTGATGCGTGGGGATGGTTCTAGGGAAAGAGAGGTATGTTTTGTGTGAAAAGTGCGTATAAACACCTATGGTCTGGAAAATATGGCAATAATCCATCATTGACAATTGATGGAGTTAATTGGGATACAGTGTGGGCACTTCAGGTTCCGCCCAAGGTAAAAAATCTAATTTGGAGAACCTTAGCTGGTTGTTTACCGTCGCTGAGCGCTTTATCTGCTAGAAGGGTTCCGATTAATAACTTGTGTCCATCATGTCTGCAATCGGAGGAGGATGACTTCCATGTCTTAGTTGGCTGCCATCAGGCTCGACTTTTCTGGGGTCTGACTAGCGTTGCAGGTCTAGGAGATTCTTGCTCTTCGTTTAGAGAATTCTGGGAGAAGTTGAGGTTATTGTTCCCGTCGGAAACTGGTACGGTGGCAGTCTGCTGCTGGTTCTTGTGGCTTAACCGGAACAATAGAGTATGGTCAAAACAAGTCATGACACATACCATAATCTTCTCCACTGCCATGCAATTTATCTCAAGTTGGAAAGCTGCCCAAAGCCATGGAAGTGGTGCGGTGGCGACGACTACTGAAGTGACTCAGAAATGGTGCAAACCCCCGCCAGGTATGTTAAAACTTAATATTGACGGGGCCATATTTTCTGACTTAGGTACTGCTGGTTATGGATTCATCCTGCGGGATAGTGATGGCGGGTTCCAAGCTGCAGGCAACGGTACTATTTACTGTTGTCTTGACCCATTCCTAGTTGAGGCGATCTCGTGTCGCGAGGCGTTGAGTTGGCTGAAGGACTCTGGCAGGCAGAACGTGTTGGTAGAATCGGATTCACAATTGCTAGTGTATGCTATTCAGCGAGAAACTAGTGGCAATTCGGCTCTGGATCTAGTTATTGAATACTGCAAAATCCTTATTAAGGACATAGGTAATGTGTCAATCTCATTTATTCGTAGGTCAGCGAATTCCGCTGCTCACCTTTTAGCCCGTGCAGCTACACCTGCTTTTGAGAGGAAGGTCTGGATTTCAGTACCTCCTTCTTATGTCTGTACTGCTCTTGCTGATGATATTTAATAAATTGTCCTTTCTTGTCAAAAAAAAAAAGCCTAATACATGATTCATTAGGGCAATATAATGACTACAAAAAGAAAAAAAAACCATTAAAAGGTAAATCTAACATAAACAACGGTTGAAACATATATTTAACATAACTCTAAATTCGCAGCGAATCAACTGTAGTCCAATCTTCATCATCTGAATCTTCGGATCTAAATCATTTCTTTTGCAATCTCGTGGATCTAGTGATCTACGTATAAGATCTACAGTTTCTGCCATTGCTATAACAGAAAATGTTACAAAAGCAAAGATTATAACCAGCAAACACAATTCCAACAGATTCAGAGATCTGATAAAATATATAGGATCCAACTACAAAAAAAAAAACTAACAAAAAAAACAACAAAAAAAAAAACAAAAAACAGTGGGAGGAGGAACTTCATCCTCCTCCACTAGATAGGATGTCAACGGTTACTCTATCCACATGTATCATGAGCTCAAAAATTTTATCTATGACACCATTTCGGTTGATTTGCATGAATTAGAGGTGAGTACAGTTCAATACAATTCGGGGATTTAAAAATTTCTGAAATTGTATCTAATAAAGTCAATGATACAATTCAGTTCTGTTCTAAAGAAAAAATCAACAGTTCAATCCAGTTCTGAATTTTTTTCCAAATATTTGACCTTATCTAGAATCTCTAACATATTTACTTAGTAATACTAGGAATTTGAAAATCTCCAGAATTCTACCTAATTAAGTTAATAGTACAGTTCGATTCAATCTTAAAATTTCTGAATCTTTTTATTTATGTATTCAGTTCGATTCAAGAATATTCAAGATTCACATTCACCCGTAGTATCAATTATACTAATTGACTTGGAGGTTTGTGATCTTTGGCCAAAAAAAAAGAAGCTTGAAGTTACATGGTTGTCTCAAAATGATCACTCAACTTTAATTTATCTCAATAAAATCACTCAACTTTACATTTTGTCTCAATTAGGTCATTCCGACGATTTCAATAATTAAAAGGAAACAGAATGATAACATTAGTGACATGTTAGCATGAGTCAACTCAGATTTCTGACCGAAACGGCACATGACATCCACGTATGAGCCACCTGGTTATCACGTATCAGATATTTTTATGAAAAAACACAAAATTTATTTATTTTTCATAAAAATAACTAACAAATGGCAACTACGTGCCGTTTCGGTTAGAGATATAAGTTAACTTATGCTGATATGTCTATCATGACATCATTCTAATGTTTTTAACCATTAAAATCGCCGAAATAATCTAATTAAGATAAAATTCAAAATTGAATGATTTTATTGAGACAAATTGAAGTTGTGTGACCATTCTGAGATAATTATGTAAATTCAATGACCAATAATACATTTAACCGTTGAATTAAGATGAAAATAATAATTAGGCTGGAGGTTTATAATTTTATTTATTTATTATCTTTAAAAATAATAATTAAAAAATAAATATCAAAATACATACTGCTCAATTTACTAACAGTTTAACTAATGAAACAAGGATAAGGATAAGATATTAAAATAGGTTTGTAGTTTTGGAAAGTATCAATTTAGGTTCTACCTATAAAATAGTATTAATATAGGTTTAATGTTTAAAAAATTGTACTAATTTAGGCTTCGATAACGAAACCTGACACGTTATTCATATTACTCTGTTAAATTCTATCAATTGTATGTGAAGGGAGAAATCAAAATTTAACGGGGTAATATTAAGGCTTAAAGCACTTTTTGGCCCCTGACCTATCCAAAATTTGTGCATTTGGCCCCTGACCTATTATTTGGTCATATTTGGCCATTGACCTATCAAATTAGATAAAATTCAACCCATATTGAATGGAAAATTAACTTTATTGGAAAATTAACATCAGTCACCAATACAAAAACGACACATGACACATAAATAAAATTAAATTTCAACTAGAGATGGCAACAGTAACTATTTTACACAGTAAAAAAATCCAAAAAACTTTTTCTAGTGTTCCGATAGAGTGAAAATTAATTTTATTTATGTGTCATGTGTCATTTTTGTATTGGTTACTGTCGTTAATTTTCCAACAGAGTTAATTTTTCTTTCAATATGGGTTGGATTTTATCTAATTTGATAGGTTAGGGGCCAAATATGACCAAATAATAGGTCAGGGGCCAAATGCATAAATTTTGGATATGTCAGGGGCCAAAAAGTGCTTTAAGCTTAATATGAATAACGTGTCACGTTCCGTTATCGAGGCCTAAATTAGTACCCATTTTTAAACGTTAAGCATATATTGATATTAATTTCTATGTGAAGTCTAAATTGATACTTTTCCAAAAACAATAGACTTATTTTGGTACCTTATCCCATGAAACAAACCATTAATGACACGTTAATAATATATAGTCAGGGTTAAATGCAACATTGGTCACTGAACTTACATGATTGTCTCAAAATGGTCACTCAACTTCAATTTATTTTAATAAAATCAGAGTTTTGTCTTAATTATGTCACTCCGCCGATTTCAGTGGTTAAAAGGCATCAAAATAATCACATGAGTAGCACGTTAACATGAGACCACTCAGATCTCTGACCGAAACGAAATGTGGCAGTCATGTGTCAGTTATTTTTATAAAAAAGTTTTTTCTTCATAAAAATAACAGACACCTGATAGCCAAGTGGCGATGTCATGTGTCGTTTTGGTTAGAGATTTGAGTTGACTCATGCTGACGTGTCACTTATGTCATCATTCTGATGTTTTTTAACCATTGAAATTGCCAGAGTGACCTAATTGAGACATAACTCAAAGTTGAATGATTTTATTGAGACAATTTGAGATAATCATGTAAGTTCAATGACCAATGGTGCATTTAACCCTATATATTCAATATATGTAAAAATTAAAGTTCGTCAAAATAAATTATCAAACTTAATCACTAAAATAAGGACTAAATTTGAGCTTTAGTAAGGGCTAGATTTAGTCCTAATGTATAAAATATTCTAAATTTAACCTTAATATTTTTAAACAGGATCAATTTTAATCTCACGTTAGCAACCGCAGTTTGATTATTTAAATGTGACATCGAAAGTTCCAAACATCAATTATTTTTAAGATATTTAATAGGTTATGTTACAACAAAACATGTTAAAATGCTAATAAATAAATTAGTCTCTTATAAATTAAGTTTTTTTTTTTTTTTGTCGAACGGTTTAAGATGTTGACTATGTTGTAAATATAGTTAGCAATAACCAATAAAAAGCGGTCTAAAATGTTGACAACAATTACCAATAAAAGATGTACGAAATTGTTTATCCACAAACTTGTTTGGTATTTTCAATTAAATACTCACTTGGTCTCGTAATATTTATTTTTGAAAGTTAACGTACAAGACTTAAGAATTGTAATTAATTTTAATTAAAAAGACTTTATTATTCTTGTATTAATTGCATCAATTTTTAAAATAAAAAGGTTAGTTAAATAGATGTATGTTTGGTAAAAAGTCAATTAATATGAATTGAATCAAAACGTAATGTATTATATAACTAACAAAATTCTATAGAAAAACAAATATTGTGAAATGGAGGGTAACAATCAAACAAGCTATTTAAATTTTCGATAACATATAATTAAAATTTATGTATTAATATTTATTTTCGATAACAATCAAACAAGCTATTTAAATTTTCGATAACGTATAATTAAATTTACACAATTTCATACGTAGTGGTTAAATTTGTATTTTTTAAAAACGTTAAGGTCAAACTTGATTATTATACATTTTTACAATTCTCATTTTATTTTCCTTCAAACTAGATCTGTTTACAAGTCCGGATACATGTCTGGCCCCATCCAGGACCGTGTCCCTTGAGCAGAGTTTGAATATGACAATTTATCTTTAGGTTTAGCCCATGCCTGCTAAAGTCCGCCTTTTTTTTGGACGGATTTGGGATTTATAAAAATAGCACGGGCTGACCATCCCGACCCGCCTATTAATATTAATTAATAAATTTATGTATGAATATTTATTTTTAAATATAAATTTAATTTTTTTATTATTAAAATCATACAAGGGTTGAATTTGGAATTGGGAAATTTACCTGGAAATTCAAATTTTAAAAAATATCTACAATTTTGTCAATGGCTATTTTGAATTATATCAATCTAGAAATATTATGGCAGTTACAAAACATTTGCTCGTATTTTCTCATCGGCAGTTTATCAATTAAACTGTTTAAAAAAATTACTTTGACATTTACAAAATAAAAATTTATATTTTTGATATATTAATAATTAAATCACAAATATTAATAAAATGATAATATTATTAATATTTGTGATTTTTATGTAAAGGACCCTTTGGAATTTGATTTTTTTTTGAATCCGAGCTCGGCCTGCCTAAATTAACAACGTACTGGACTGGACTGGATTTGAACTGAACATTGTTAGACAAAAGTCCGTTGGAACCGGACAATGAATATGTCTAATTCAAACACACGATTTGATGAGATAGAATTCAATTTGCGAAATTAACCAAACAACAAGAATAATGAAGAAGATTTGTTGCTAATATAAATCAGAAAATACAAAATCAATAAATCAAACTCAATTTTTCCATAAAAAAACCCCAAATCATCAAATCCTAATCCGATTTCCTTCCCTCTACATTGAGAAAAAAGTGATCAATCGATCCAGAGAGAGAAATTGAAGCTACTACATAAACAAATGAATCAATCAGATTCTGAATTCAGAAGAGGAATCCAAAAGCAAGAGCGACGATTGATGCGATGAATGTCGGAATAAATGCAGTAGCATCTGATGTAGGGCTTGGTGCGGGTGCTTCAGCTGCCGATGCCGATTGAATGGCGGAGAAAGCCATAATCATAACGATCAAAACAGCGAAGAGATTCATCTTCATTGCCTCCATTTTAGATCTGGTAAGTTCTGCGATTCCTCTTTCGAGAGATTAGTGTTTTTGTGTTTGGGGAAAGAGGAATCGATGCTGCTGGAGACGATGAATGAATGAATGAATGATTTGATTTGGAGGTTTATGGAGGGTTTTATAGTGAAGGTAGAGAGAGAAAACAGGGGTTTCTAGAGAGAGAAAATAGGAAAATGAGTGGTAAACGGCGATGAAAGGAAAAGGAAAAGGAAAATATGGTATTGGTATTTTTGATGTACACATAGTTTTGAAATTTTGTACAGGCATAATTTAGCTACCTAAATTAAAGCTTTAAAATTAGTAGGGGTAAATTACACCCATGGCCATTGAACTTTATCCATTTTCACCTTATGGTCATTGAACTTCATTTCTTTCCGGTATGACCACTGAACTTTACACTTTTTAACACCGTTGACCACTTAACACCTCAAAACGACCATTGACGGCTAAAAATAAAAAACTTAAAGCGTTAATGATATTCTAAGAAATTTTAATTCTTGAAAATTTCGTTTTGAGGTCATTTAGGTGTTGTTTGATTAAGAGAGAGAAAGTGAATTTTTAGAGACAGAAAGCTCCAAAAAATGCGATTTTCGAAAATAAAAAATGTGGTTTCAAGGTAAATGTCGTTCTAAACAACTTTAATTCTTGAATATTTTCATTTTGAGGTCGTTAACGGTCATTTTCAGAAGTTAGTTAAAATTGAATGGTCACCGGTGTTAAAAAGTTTAAAGTTCAAGTTGAGTGGCCATAATGGTCATAATGTGAAAATGGATAAAGTTTAGTGGCCATGAGTGTAATTTACCCAAATTAGTAGGCTTAATATCTTCCAAACCCCCTCAAATTATCCCAATACTGCAACTGACCCCCCGAACTTAGACTCGTGACAATTAATCCCCTCAACTTGCTTATTTGAAACAAATAACCCCTTAAATAGGTTATTTTGGGAGTTTTTTTTCCTTTAGTTAATGATTCGGAATATCACTTAGGCCCAAGAGGCCCAGCGATACCCGACCAGCGAATGGGCCAGGACAACAGGAGGCCCACAGGTCCAAATCAATCCGCTATAAATATACCAATGAAGGAAGAAGAAGGATCGGGTAACTAATTTCCTACCTCACTCATATTTGATTAGAATACTCTCTTGAACAACTAACTGTCTTAATCTTCGGAGTGTCCGCAGGGACCGTTCTTCGCGCAGAGCCGACCCCCGAAGAAGCCAGACCTTCCCGACGAAGACCCAGATCACTGTTCCGCATTCCCAGATTATTTGGTGCGGTGAACGTGGAATACAAGTGACCTCAGAGCTTCAAGTGAAATGCAAACCCCAACTGACTCTGTTCCGACACTAGCGCCGGAAATAGGAGCAACCAGCTCCATGACTAACATCGAGCATTCCATTCCGACCATTCCAATTTCCCCCAGAAACCTGGGGCCACTGATGGAGGAGGTAAGCCCTGAAGAAGAAGAGACCTACAATACCACACAGCTCCTCAGCGCGATACAGGGTTTTCAAACAACTCAGGCTATTCATACGGCGGCTCAGATGAAGATCATAGACCAACAGAGAAGCCTGCAGGAGGAGAACGCCAAAATCTGGCAATACCTTAAAGAAGCATCAGAAATACAAAGAGAGGGGGCATTTCCAGGAGAGCCCGCGGGACCCGGGGTCCTCACAGGAAGAGGAGCCGGGGCCGCCTCGGCCGGTGAGGGCGGTGCGCGACGCGAGGAGGCAACAGCCGCGAGTAGCGAAGACATGTTGGAACTAAAGATCCAGCATTTTCTTGACAAGAGGGCCCTCGGGGGCGTCATGGGAGGAAGCATCACCTCCAGTAAAACGCCACTAGTACAAAGGATCATCGAGATGAGGTTCCCACGGGACTGGAAAGCTCCTCGACTATCCCAGTATTCGGGGACTGAAGACCCGAACGACCATGTGGCATCGTTCATGAGCACCATCAACTTATACTCAAAAGACGAGGACATCATGTGCAAGGTTTTTCCGACCATGCTTTCATCTAGTGCGCAAGAGTGGTATCGAGGACTTGCTCCAAAGTCGATCGACTCGTTCGATCTCCTAAAGGATCTTTTCCTCTCCCGTTTCGCCGCAGCAGCAAAAGTAAGGAAGATCAGCTCAAACCTCAACGGGCTCAAGTAGCGAGCAACTGAACCGCTACGCAACTTTCTTTCTAGGTTTCACCATATGGCCTCACAGGTTAAAGGCCTCAACCTCGAGGTGGCTCATGACGCTCTGGCAAAAGGAACCTCATGCGAGCCTCTAAAGCAGAAATGTTTCCGAAAGATGCCAAGATCTTTCGAAGAGCTCATAACCATGGCACAAACCTTCGTCAGGTACGACGACTGCGACCGGCTTGCAGGATACGAAGAGTCAGATAGGGACAAGGCCAGAGGAGACACGCACAAGCAGGAAAAAGGCAGACCGATCGCAGAAGCGCGTGAGGAAGGCTGAGCACGCAAGGAGGCCCCAATGCCTTTTTCGGCTCGGGCCGAGCAAACCTGGAGCGTAGGGGAGATCGATCCCGTGGGAAGGAAGTGCATTATGCTGCTCAGAGCCAGCCTCACCGATTCACGCATCAGATCCCATCTGCCGACAAGAGCAAGACTCGTACCGAGAAAGAGTACTGCAAATATCACAAATCCTCCGGACACTCCACGGAGAACTGCTATCAGCTGCAGAAGGAAATTAAGCGGATCACGGAGCAGGGCGTGCCACCAAAGGCAATTAGGCAGAGGGAACAGAGCCCGAAGCAGCGGGACGCAGGCCGAGCAGATGAGCCAAAACGGCCAAGGTACCATAGGGAAATCCACGTCATAAAGGAGGGGGCACCAGCGCTCTGTGCGCCTCCGGAGAGCTCCCGAAAAAGGAAGGCAATTGGTCAGACCCTGACGGTGCAACCACCGCTCCGGACTAGCCATTCGGAGGCTTTAGTTGTCACCATCAACATCGCCGGCTTTAAAACGCACCGAGTGCTGGTAGACACAGGAAGTTCGGTGAACTTGCTAACCTGGACGGCGCTCCGCGCAATGAAGAATACTCACACTGCCCTCCGAGCCGGGACTTTCCCCCTGGTTGGCCTGTTGGAAATTGAAGTCCCAGTAAAGGGAGTCATCGCACTGTCGACTATCTTCACCGAAGGTGTCAAGGAGATCGAGGATACCGTAGAATGGGTGGTGGTCGATATCCCCCTGGCCTACAATGCCATCATCGGAAGGCCTCTGCTGGCTAGCTTGAAGGCCACGGTCGATATCTCCGGATTATGCTTAACCTTGCCGCTTCAACACGAAAGGATCACCATCTAAGGAGATCGCATGCTGGCCAAAAGATTGCAGTGGGAGGCGACTCAGTCTCGGACAACGCTTTACCTGGAGGATGGTCTGATGGATATGAGGGGTTACAATCCCGTACCAATCGAGCCGGTCAGCGACTGTGTTCTCGGGGACACCAAGACAGTAAAAATTGGGACCAGGCTCACGTCCCCTTTGGCCGACGAGATCAAGGTTGTCCTATCAGAGCATTCAGATGTGTTTGCTTGGTGCACCGAAAACATCACGGGGGTCTCACCCGATCAAGCAGTGCACAAATTGAGCATCGACCCCTCCATGGAGCCCTTTAAGCAGAAGATGCGAGTACATGCAAAGGACAAGCAAGCCGCAGTGAAGGCAGAGGTTGACAAGCTTCTAGCTGTAAAATTTATTCGCGAGGTCCACTATCCGGACTGGCTTTCTAACGTTGTACTTATAAAGAAAGCCAGCGGAAAGTACCGCATGTGTGTAGATTTTACAAATGTTAATAAAGCATGCCCCACAGATTCTTACCCGCTGCCTAATATAGATCAGCTCCTCGACCAAACTGCTGGTCAAAAAATCCTGTCTCAGTTTGATGCCATCGCTGGTTTCCAGCAAATTCCTCTGGACCCAGCCGACACCGAGAAAACCTCCTTCATTACGCATGAAGGCACTTATTGCTGCAATGTCATGCCTTTCAGGTTAAAGAATGCGGGGGCCACATACCAGCGATTAGTAGATAAGATGTTCGCCCATCTCATCGGCAAGACAGTACATGTATACATCGATGACATGGTGGTCCTAAACGCTGAAGAGAGCGACCACCCGCGAGACTTGGCGGAGGTGTTTAAGATTTTCAGAACCTACAACCTTAAGCTGAATCCGGAGAAATGTTTCTTCGGAATTCGCAGCGGCAAATTCCTGGGATGCGTGGTGTCAGAGAAAGGCATCGAACCCAACCCCGCGAAGATCGAGGCAATCTTGGCAATGGAGCCACCGCGCGACTTGCAGGGGGTTCAAAGGCTCAACGGAAGGATCATCGCCTTGGGACGGTTCATTTCTTGCTCGGCACAGCGGTGTTTGCCTTTTTACAAAGCGATCAAGAAGGAGCATCCCTTCAAGTGGTCTACGGACTGCCAGACCGCATTCAACGCCATCAAAATCTTCCTCGCCACACCCCCACTGCTGTCGGTGCCAAGGCCAGGACGGGACATTCACTTGTACTTCACCATCGCCGATGAAATGGTAGGAGTCGTTTTAACTCAAGAAGAGAGGACGGAGCTTTACCCGATTTACTTTCTGAGCAAGGTTCTGAAGGAAGCCAAAGTCCGATACTCCGAGGTTGAGAAGGCTCTGTTCGCCATAACTCAAGCATCCGAGCGTCTTAGTGTTGGGGTTTAGTGTCCTATTGACAATTGTTCTAGGATACAAACTTAATATAAATGAATTGTTCTTTATATCATTTGTTTTAATGAGATATATGTTTTATAACTATATAAAGGCAATCCCTTTTAAGCACTAAATAAAGTCTGATAAAAGGAAATCTGTAAGTTTGTTTTAAAGTGATTATAAAGTGTTCATACAAGCATGAAGTGAGACAAAACTTTATAATAAACTAATAAACTTAAAACCACCCCAAGTCAAGTGATATGTTTATGATTGATATATCACTGTTGAGACTTGCATGTAACAATGTCTTCTGTCCGACAGAAAGCTGATCTCACAAGCTTCATATATACAGATATCTGGACAATTACATGGATCCGATGAAAAGTAGTTCATTAGGATTGGGGACCCGACTTGAGATAACAGGATGGGTATATTCATCCTTGTCACTTGTTCATCTCATTGGTATTAATAGGTGTAAATAATCCTCAGACTCAAAGGAATGTTAATTGGTATTCTGGGTTACGGAATGTGACGCTTTGACTCTGGTGTAACACGATCCTTAACAGAGATGACTCTGGGGTGTGAACAGCAGCCGTTGGGTATCATAGGAAGTGATTACGGGATCGTTATATATTGGATTGAGCATTTATCACTCCCGATAAATGGGAGTTATGTCCATGGATTGCTTGTGGAAGACTCGACTCTAAATCCCTGCACGGTGATAGCTTAAGACTTGAAATACAGATTTCACTTAACCTATCTAATTTGAGTTGACTCGGCCTGTACAAGTAAAACGAACGTCTCGCTATATGTGACTTGACATTACCCATAGTCATAAGATTCAGTTCAAGGACGTAGTTGATAAAGGATCGAATTATACCGTAACTAATACTGAAAGGTCAACGACAGAATCAACCTGTCTTCTTATAGCTCTAGGGGAATGATTACGGATTTGCTAATCACATACTCTGTACATCATTCCGTTATGCAAAGATTAAATATAATTCTTTGAAAATTAATTTTAATAGTTGCATACGGCTAGAAGCAATAAGAACCTAATAGGTCACACATAAGACTTGGAACCCAAAAGGGAGACAGCTGTTAATTAATTGATGGAAGCCCAACTGAGCCCAGTAAGGCCCAGTAATAGAGGGGGTCGAAATTTATGTATATAAATACATAAATAATTAATTTGATTTTATCTATTCTAATTAGATTAGGATTATGAATTAAATTAATTAAAGGATAAATAAGTTAGGAGTTTTAATTAGATTAAATTACTCCTATTATTATCCAATAAGGTTATTATTATTATCCTTTATATATTAGATATATTAATGGATAATAATTATGAATTCTATTCCGAATAGAATTCTTATTGCAATAACCTAATTCTATCTAACTAGGGATTAGATACAAGAGATTATAAATAACCCCTCTTATAGGATTTTCGAAATCCACTAAGCAAAACCCTACTGGAATTTTCGAAATATACAGTGCAACTGGGAGAGAGAATTTCGACACCCCTTGTTGAGGACGAAACAATCCATCGCTTCCTACCGATTCAATTGATTTCATCTTTCTTTCTTTATCCTTGATCTTGTGTTGATTAATTAGAGACAATCTACTTTGGTTGCTATTCAACGGTTGATTATAACTTGATCTTATATTTGTTTTGTTCTGTGCTCGGGAACTCGAAGTAAGAGTTGTGGGCACTTCGTTTGCAACGGTAGATAGAACACCTAAAAGGTATTTCTTCTTATCCCTCTTTATATGAAATAACGGTTAACGGATCTTGTGGTTTATGGAAATAGGTTAAATTTTTTATATTTCCGCTGCTATACGTTAGCCTAATTTCCAACATTGGTATCAGAGCCATCGTTAAATCCGTTATTTCATATATGAAAATTTAGAAGTTTTTCAATAGGATTGAATAAATATTTATGGTTAGGTTAATTAACAAATAGTTTTTGATTAATTAATCCTAAAGATAAATAAGTTTTAATTACTTGTTAATTAAAACAGATTATGCGTATGTTCCTAATTATTTTGGTTGATAATCATTATAACAAAATCTATTGGTTTTATAGTTAGATTGATAAAATCAGTTTTATTAATTTTAAAGATAAAACGGAAATCTATAGTAGGTTTTCCTATTTTCTGAAAATCGTTTTAAAACCGTTTTAGAACGGATATATATATATATATATATTTATTTAAAATTATTATTATAAAAAAAATGCGACAGCAGCTCGAGTCGCGCCCCGCGGCGCGACTGGCCGCTATCGCGCGGCTGCTGCCTCGCGGCAGCAGCCGCGTGCGGCGCCTAGCCGCCGCTGCCGCAAGGCAGCGGCGGTTCAGCAGCCCACCCTCGGGCCCGGCCCGAGACCCACTTGAATTTTAAATTGTTTAAAATCGGTTTTTTTATATATATATTTAAATATATATGTTTCAGAAATTGATAGTTTTCTATTTTGGTTATCGAATGAAAATTTATTTAAAAGTTTGTTTTACCTATTTTGTAAATCAAAAGTATTAAATGAATTAAAATCAAAATAATTGGGACGTGCATAATTAAAGTTTTGTATAGTTGTATTAATCTAAAAATTAATATAAAAGATACGAAACTATTAGAAGTAAAATTGGATGAAAGTTAATTTGATAAGTTAATGTGATTAACATAAATATTACATAAAATAGTTATGTAATCAACCGATTAAATTTATTTAATTGAGTCTGTGCATGTTTGGAGTTATGGACATATTTGGACCCTCTTTTAGTCTTTTGGTATTTTTGAAATAGGGCTTGCGCGTCCTGCCTTTCTACTATCTATTGTAATTTCTCCTCTCATCTAATTCCCTTCAATTCAATTGAAGTTTTCTTTAGTAGTATAGAAATTAATATGTAATTTCAAGGCGCCATGGAGAAGACGGAGGACCTAAAGAGAAATATGTAATAGTTAGTATTTCCTTAGGTTTGGCCTTTTATTCCGTCTCTGGCTCGACGGAATAATTTAGATGATATGTCCATAACGCCAATGTATGTGTCTGATGTATGCTAAAGCAAATCAAGACTAAGTTAGATTATGAGACCTAAAATAAAATCCCTCATTAAAAAGTTAAGTAAATAAACAAGTTATTAAAATCGGTTGCCCCTCCCTAATATTATAATTCAGCCGGCAGTACTGGGGGCCTTTGGGTTGTTGAGCAAACTCAAGCTCGGGGTCTTACGGTAACACCTGAATTATCGAAAATTACTTTTCATGAATATGGGGTAATACTTAAATTAGATTATGATAATTGGATGAGCAAACTCATGTTGTCATAAATAATGGGCAATATGGTTGGGATTAATGTGAATAGTATATTAGTTACTAATGTGGTTAGTAACCCAATAACCTAGGAATCACATTAAAGATGTGATTGATTACATGAATCTACCTAACGAATGAGACTAGCTTGTTGAGCAAACTCAAGGCGAAATCTCAGGAGTTAGGATCCTAGCTCACTAAAGGATTTGTGAAATTCTTTGAATTAATATGGAGGGCTATTAATTTGGCAAAATAGTGGGAGCAATCTAAAATAAACAAAAGGCCTATAATTTTAGATTGATATACTTTAAAGCAAATGAATAACATACGTTTACTCTTTCTCACTCTCAGGTTTATATAATCACTCTTAAAATCATGACTAAAACCAATCTGCAAAACATTCTTACCGATAACAAATTGAATGGTTCAAACTTCACCGACTTGTTTCGCAACCTCAAAATTGTTTTGAAGTTCGAGAGGAAAGGGTATGTACTTGATACGCCGATACCCCCTTACCCAAAGGATGATGCTCCCTACCAAGAATTTTATGCTTACTTGAAGCATAAGGATGATGACGATCAAGCTGGAGACATCATACTTGCATCCTTGACACCGGAAGTAAAAAGGCAACTGCATGTAGATATGGATGCCTAGTCCATGGTCAAGCACCTGAAAGAGTTATTTGTGAATGAAACTCAGTGCGAACGCTTCGAAATAACAAAGCAGTTATATAGATGCAAGATGCAGGTGGGCACATCTGTAATGGCACATTGTGCCAAGATGATTAGCCTTATCACCAAGTTTTCTAGTATTAGAGATGCGATGGACCGTGAACTAAGTGAGAACTTACTTCTTCAGTCCCTCCCCGAGAGTTACTCACAGTTCATCGTGAACTACCAAATGAGTGGCTTGCAAACCTCTCTTGAAGAGCTTGCTAATATGCTCGAGACAGTCGAGCCCAATATAAAAGAAAACAAGGAGATATCAGACCTTGCTATTGAAGGATCAAAGAAGAGGAAAGGGATCTCTCCCGATCCAAACCATCCTGATAAAGGCAAGGAGGCCGTGCTCACCGAAATAATGGGAAACGAATTGAAGAAGCCCAAAGGAAGGTGCCACTATTGTGGTGACGTGGGGCATTGGAAGAGAAATTGTTCTTTGTACCTAGCTACCCTCAAGAAGGGAGAAGCCGGGACTTCAACATCTGGTATGTTTTATATTGAAATAAATACAATTTCACAGTCTGAATCTTGGGTACTTGATACCAGATGCGGATCTCATATTTGTACAAATATGCAGGAACTAAATCAGACTAAGGAATTGAAGAAAGGAAGCATAAACTTGCGAGTAGGAAATGGAGCAAGAGTTGCTGCCCTCGCAATTGGAGATTATGTTTTAAATTTGCCCTCTGGGCTTGTAATAGAATTAAGGAACTGTTTGTACGTTCCGCAAATGTCTCGTAACATTATTTCTATTAGCCGTCTTGTTGACGACGGTTTTCATATTTCAATAAAAGACAAGAGTTGCAATTTTTATAAAGATTCAATCTTTTATTTTTCAGGAATGTCACAAAATGGGATTTATGTGTTAGATGACAAAAATCCTGTTTTCGCAATTGATACCAAAAGACATAAGCTAGATAATTCAACTTACTTGTGGCATTGTCGTTTAGGCCATATAAACAAAAGACGCATGCTTAAGCTACATCAAGATGGGCTTATAAATTCAATTGATCCTGAATCATTGGAAACGTGCGAAGCATGTTTAAAAGGCAAAATGACAAAGACACCCTTTAGCAATAAAGGTGAACGTGTATCAGACACTCTAGGACTCTTTCATTCAGATGTATGCGGTCCTATGTCAGTCCAAGCAAGAGGAGGATTCAGATACTTCATTAGCTTCATAGACGACCATACCCGATATGGTTATGTCTACTTGATGAAGCACAAATCCGAAGCTTTTGAGAAATTCAAATGCTTCAAGAATGAAGTGGAAAATCAACTAGAAAAGAAAATAAAGACACTTCGATCCGATCGAGGTGGCGAATATCTTTCGGATGATTTTCTGAATTATCTAACTGAATGTGGGATTTGCTCACAATGGACACCTCCATATACACCACAACACAATGGTGTATCCGAGAGGAGGAACCGTGCCCTACTAGATATGGTACGATCCATGATGAGCATAGCATTACTTCCAAAGACATTCTGGGGCTATGCCTTAGAAACTGCCCTCTTCACCCTAAATCGAGTACCAACTAAATCCGCTACTTCCACACCATATGAATTGTTTGTTGGTAGGAAACCGGTGTTCTCATTCATGAGAGTATGGGGTTGTTCAGCATTTGTCAAACGCATTGCGTCCGGTAAACTAGATTCTAAATCTGATAAATGTTTTTTTTCATTGGATACCCTAAGGAAACTGTGGGATATTACTTCTATCATCTAGATGATCAGAAAGTGATAGTATCCAAACACGCAACCTTCTTAGAGAAAGAGTTTCTCGAAGAAACACAAAAGGGAAGCATGATTGAACTTGAAGAAGTTCAAGAAGAAGAAACACCGACTGAAACAACAGAGGCGATTGAGGTGCCCGAAGCAGTCCCATTAGATGAGACTGTAGTGCCACCTATTCGTAGATCACAAAGAGTTCGTGAACTCCCAGTTAGATATGGTTTTCTAGTGGGAGACGATAACGAGGTTCTCGTGTTAGACGACGAACCCGAAAACTACGAAGAGGCTCTTACTAGTCCAGATTCTAAAGCATGGCTTGAGGCCATGGATTCTGAAATGGATTCCATGTACACCAACCAAGTGTGGACTTTGGTTGATCCACCCGAAGGGATAAAACCCATTGGGTGCAGATGGATCTTCAAAAAGAAGACAGACATGGATGGAAAGGTTAGCACCTACAAAGCTAGGTTAGTAGCGAAAGGATATCGTCAGAAGCAAGGAATTGATTATGACGAAACTTTCTCTCCTGTGGCTATGTCCAAATCAATCAGAATCATGCTTGCTATTGCCGCTCATTACGATTATGAGATTTGGCAAATGGATGTGAAAACAGCTTTCCTAAACGGAAACCTGCTTGAGGATGTATATATAATGCAACCTGAAGGTTTCATATCAAAGGATGCAAACAAAGTTTGCAAACTTCAGAGATCCATTTATAGACTCAAGCAAGCATCTAGAAGCTGGAACAAGCGTTTTGACGAAACCATAAAACAATTTGGTTTCGAAAAAAATTGCGAATAAGCTTTCGTTTACAAGAAAGCAAGTGGGAGCTCTGTAGCATTTCTAATATTATATGTGGACGATATATTACTAATGGGAAATGACATAGTGATAGGGGTAAAAAACCCCTATCTTTGGGTACGGTTTTAGGACGAGTTTTAGTGTTATTTAGTTAATAAGCGAGCAATTCTCGCATTTAAATCCTTTTTGTGAGTTAGTTAGAAATTGGAAATGTTTTATTTACTTTTCGTTGTTTAGGCTCGTTTTATGATCAATTTAGGCAAATACGGCCAAAATGGCATGCATATTATAATTCCGTTATCTTTTGAAGCTAATTGATCCGTCAAAAGTCGCACCAAACGAAGCGTTTGCTCAAACAAGCGATTGGCGGGTCAATTTAGCCTTTGGACTAATGTTATCTGGAGTTTTTGTGCATGCGCAGGGATAAGTTCGGGCGAAAAACACGTTATTGGCATTCGGCAACCGCACGGGGGTGCATCGGGCTAGACTGCTCGACGAACTGGCCTATTTTAG
Organism: Euphorbia lathyris; assembly: GCF_963576675.1. NCBI lineage: Eukaryota > Viridiplantae > Streptophyta > Magnoliopsida > Malpighiales > Euphorbiaceae > Euphorbia > Euphorbia lathyris. The sequence continues at coordinate 14,336,385 of NC_088919.1, forward strand.
GCCAGCTCGCCGAGCAGGCCCTCTGGAGGCCTGCCTGCTCGCGACGAGCAGTGCCTGCTCGCCGAGCAGCTCGCCCTGCTCGGCGAGCAGACCTGCGGGAATTGGTTAAAAATACCAATTCCGCCCCCACGATGCCACGATGGACCCCACGACTTCCTACCTGCATAAGGACACGAAATTGGTCATCAAAAGGGCCCAAGCCACGCCTATAAATAGGATTTTTCCAATGTAAATTAGGCATCTTTCATTATTTGTAAATTACTTTAGCTTTCCCCTTGAATTTCCTCTCCATCTCCTCCATCTTCTTCGACCTCTATTGAAGCTCCTTCAAAGCTGTTCTCGAGGAATATTCAAGGTCCGTCCTTAAGACCTAGGAAGCCGATTGCAGAGTAGACAGGTTCCTTGAAAGGGATTTTCGTATCTCCTTTTACTTTACTTTGTTTGTACTCTTTGATACAATCTATGAATCCTAAGCTAATTGTATCCTGTGACATTATTCTTCATCTTTAATAATACTTTAGCTCTTATTTTGTTCTATGCTTATTGATTTAATCTTTGTCTTACGCTTTATTCAATTGGTTTAACTCATTCAAAAGCCCCAAAATCGAGTAGGCACATATTGTGAGCTGAATCTGACCTAGTCAGAGCCTAGGAGATTGACGACCTCTTAGTTGATTAAGCCCAAATTGCTGAGCCTTAGACCTAGTTTCGGCCTTACACGGGAATCACGCACTAGGAACTTCAGGAGGGTAAGTAGGGTTAATCGCCTTGAATACAAGTGACTTAGATTAGGTTTTTAATCAATAGACCTAATAACCTAACTTCATTATTATCGTTCATACCATGTTCCTTCGGGTAATTGCATTAGTGAAAGATCAATTAGGAGTAGTTTAACTTAATTAGGAGTAGTTTAACTTAATTAGGCGTAGAATAACTTAGTTAGAACTAGTATAACTTAGCCAGGAGTAGCGTAATTCAACCTAGGAGTAGATTAACTTAAACAAACAAATTCAAAACCCACAAAGCCTAGATAACACCTGAGACCAAGTAATTCGATACTTGTGGTAAATAAGTCCTGTGGATTCGATACCTGGACTTTCCAGATTTATTACTTGATAACGACGGGGTACACTTATCCCTTAGTGAGTCTTCTTCACCGAAGGCGCATCAAGTTTTTGGCGCCGTTGCCGGGGATTTATTTCTTCTGCAATATCGAACCAAAGGTTGATTTGTTAGTTTAGGCATTCATTGTAAATATCCTTTGTTTATAACATCTATACTTATTTATATACTTGTTTATATACCTAATTATATTCATATACAAATACTTGTTGATATATTACTTCATTTATGTAATATTACTTGTACTTATAAAAATCGTTCTTCCAGCAATTATGGACAACAGAGCTCCAAAACCGTCCATGAACGATCTCAACGCAAAAATGGACTTCCTTATGGCTTCGTACAGCCGTGATAGCCAAACAAGGACACCGTTTTGCGCAAGATGTGGCTAGAATCACCCCGGTGAGTTATGCCACGTCAACTACTACGTACCCAGAGGTGAGAATGTAAGTTACTTGGGTAATCATCAAAGGTATAATTCTGAACCCCCAACTTACAACTTTTACGATCAAGAGCATACACGATATCCACCGGCGCCCTACATAGCACCCATGGACACCCTTCCATGTCCCCCTTCTAATTCTGATTTCTATGGCAGGCAAACAGAGTGTTCAGGAGGAATAATGACCCTCTTAAGAGAGATATTCGTCCGACTAGCAGCCAACGAGGAGGCATGTAGGACCCTGAGCAACCAACTCGCCGCAATCAGACAGGAGAAAAGGGAATGTCAAGAGGCTTTCCTCTTACAAGAGGAAGCGGTTCAAGCCATCGCCCTAAGGGGCGGTAAGGAAGTGGACACACTCGTGGCACCTCAATCGCAAACACAACCAGCACCGCAGGTAAGTAGGGAACCGGAAGCGGTAAGCAACCCCGGTCCCGTATCTGAAACTCCAGCTCCTGAAGTAGCTGTAGAAAAAGTAGTTAGGCCTTATGTACCTAAACTGCCATTCCCTCAGAAACAGAAAAAAGCCAACTTAGATAAGAAATTTGTTCGGTTTTCGGAAATCCTTAGTAGATTAGAAATCAATATTCCATTAATGGAAGCACTAGAGGAAATGCCGAACTATGCAAAATTTCTCAAAGACATGTTGTCGAAAAAGAAAAAGTTTGGGGAAAATGAGATAGTGGCTTTAACAGAACAATGCTCGGCCATAATCACTCATAAATTGCCCCCCAAGCTTAAAGATCAGGGGAGCTTTACCATCCCGTGTAGGATAGGCAACATGCACATAGATAGGGCATTATGTGATTTAGGAGCAAGTATTAATCTTATGCCCTTATCAATTTTCAGGAAATTGGGACTCGGAGAACCTAAACCAACAAACATGACACTGCAGCTAGCGGACAGGTCGATCGCATGACCTAGAGGCATAGTTGAAGATGTATTGGTGAAGGTGGACAAACTGATCTTCCTGGTCGATTTTGTGGTCCTCGACATGGAAGAAGATGACTCCGTCCCCATTCTCCTTGGAAGACCGTTCCTTGCAATCGGTAGGACATTGATAGACGTCCATGGAGGTAAATTGGTCCTAAGGGTGCAGGACGAAGAGGTAACATTTAACGTTTACAAGTCTATGAAATTTCCTCAAGAGCGTTCCAAAAGTTGTAATTTTGTGGATGCACTAATAGACGAATGCATTGAGGAAGTTGACCTTAACATAAGAAATACCTCTTTAGAACTCGGTCTAGGTGGTGAGGAAAGTGAAACCTCGAATGAACCATTTGAAGACCTCCCACCTGAAAAATGTTATTGGGTCAAGGGTCGAAAAGAGGACCTTGATCGTGAGATCAAACCTAAACCCAAAACCTCGCTAGAGGAGCCTCCAGAATTGGAGCTTAAGCCCTTGCCCAACAATCTGAAATATGTTTTTCTTCAACCTCCCACAGATTTACCCATTATTATTTCTTCTTTGTTGACAGTTGAACAGGAAAAAAGATTGGTGGAGGTGCTGAAGCAACATAAAGGGGCCTTTGGATGGTCAATCCACGACATCAAAGGCATCGACCCCAAAATCTGCACGCACAGAATTTTCCTTGAGGAAGAGATTAAGCCATCTGCCCAACCTCAACGACGGCTCAACCCTAATATGAAAGAGGTGGTAAAAGCCGAGGTTATAAAACTCCTCGACGCATGTATCATCTTTCCAATTTCTGATAGCCAATGGGTAAGCCCGGTTCAATGCGTGCCCAAAAAGGGGGGAACAACGGTAATGGAAAATGAAAAAGGGGAATTAATCCCAACTAGAAAGGTTACGGGTTGGCGTGTATGCATAGATTATAGGAAATTGAACGAGACCACCCGTAAAGACCACTTTCCTTTACCATTTATTGATCAAATGTTGGAACGGTTGGCAGGGCACGCATTTTTCTGTACTCTAGATGGGCTATTCGGTTATATGCAAATTCCTATGGACCCTTTGGACCAAGAGAAAACCACATTCACTTGTCCCTATGGAACTTTCGCATATAGGCAGATGCCTTTCAGGCTATGTAATGCCCCTGCCATATTCCAACGATGTATGATGGCTATGTTTTCTGACATGGTCGAAGAGTTCCTAGAAATTTTCATGGATGATTTTAATGTTGTAGGACCTACTTTCGACCAATGTCTTAAAAACTTGGACCGAGTCTTAGAACGTTGTGAAGACAAAAACTTGGGACTCAATTGGGAAAAGTGCCAGTTTATGGTCCAAAACTGCATAGGGTTAGGACACAAGGTGTCGGGAAAGGGGATCGAGGTCGATCCGGCAAAAATTGAGGTGATTGAAAAACTGCCACCTCCTACCAGTGTAAAATTGGTTAGGAGCTTTTTGGGACATGCGGGGTTTTATAGACGGTTCATAAAAGACTTTTCAAAAATCACTAAACCCCTCACTCAATTATTACTGAAAGATGCTGATTTTAATTTCAATGAAGAATGTATGTCTGCATTTAAATTACTGAAAAAGAAATTAATCGAGGCACCTATTATGGTAAGCCCGGATTGGTCCCTTCCCTTTGAGTTAATGTGCGATGCCAGTGATCTGGCTGTAGGAGCCTGTCTTGGGCAGAGGGTGGATAAAAATTTTCGCCCAATCTTCTATGCTAGCAAAACCTTGAATGATGCACAGCAGAATTATTCCATAACTGAAAAGGAATTGCTAGCCGTAGTTTTTGCCTTTGACAAATTTAGATCTTATTTAGTGCTATCTAAGGTAATTGTTTTTACTGACCATGCAGCTCTAAGATATTTGATGAGCAAGCAAGATGCAAAACCTAGGCTGATTCGTTAGATCTTACTACTCCAAGAGTTTGACATCGAAATCAGAGACAAGAAAGGGGTGGAAAACGTAATAGCAGACCACCTATCCAGGTTAGAGTCAGATCAACAAGCCTTAGAACATGAGACAATCAAGGAGGTATTCCCGGACGAAACATTGTATTCGGTACGATCTCTCCCCTGGTTTGCAGACATCGCGAACTACAAAGTCGATAACATTCTTCCCCCTGATTTAGATGCAAGCAAAAAACGTAAGTTTATGTTTGAGAACAAACAATATTTTTGGGAAGAACCATATCTGTTTCGATTCTGCATTGATGGCATAATTAGAAGATGTATACCTGAAGAGGAGGTAGATTCAGTGATTAATATGTGTCATTCTAGGGAACCAGGTGGCCACTTCGGGCCAGATAGGACAGTGGCAAAAATCCTCCAAAGTGGATTTTGGTGGCCACAAATGCATAAAGATGTTAATAACTATATTAAATATTGTGATGCATGTCAGAGAGTAGGGAATATCTCTAGGAAGAATGAGATGCTTCAACAGGGCATACTTGTGTGTGAGCTGTTTGATGTTTGGGGCATAGATTTCATGGGACCCTTCCCCATGTCCCACAACAACCAATACATTCTTGTGGCGGTTGGCTATGTTTCCAAATGGGTAGAAGCAGAAGCTCTACCCACAAATGATGCTCGAATGGTGATAAGATTTTTGAAAAAGAATATTTTTACCAGATTCGGCACCCCCCGGACCATTATCAGTGATGGGGGGTCCCACTTCTGCAATAGACACGTTGCTCCAAAAGTATGCCGTAGCTCATAGGGTTGCAACACCCTACCACCCTCAGACGAGCGGTCAGGTAGAACTGTCAAATAGAGAGCTAAAACGTATTCTTGAGAAAACAGTAGGGAATGCTAGAAAAGACTGGAGCCTAAAGCTGGATGATGCCCTTTGGGCATACCGGACAGCTTTTAAGACTCCCATAATGTCCCCCTACCGTTTAGTTTTCGGTAAATCTTGTCACCTACCTGTTGAATTAGAACATAAGGCATACTGGGCATTGAAATATCTAAATTTTGACCCTAAGCTTTCAGGTGAACTACGGTTAACTCAGCTGCACAAACTGGATGAGCTCCGGTACAATTCCTACGAGAATGCCAAGCTGTACAAAGAACGGACCAAAAGGGTGCATGATAGGAAAGTACAAAAGAAAACCTTTCAAATAGGCGATCAAGTACTTTTATACAACTCCCGATTGAGATTCTTCCCTGGCAAACTCAAAAGTAGATGGTACGGGCCATTTTCAGTCATCAACGCGCACTCCTCCGAAATGGTCGAAATCGAGGGGAAGAATGGGATCACCCAGAAAGTAAACGGGCACCGTCTTAAGATTTATCTTGGCAAAGATGATTCAGACGTACAAGTTCTGCGCATGCAGACAATCACTTACCCTCCGGCCAATCAGTAAGTTGTCTTCTCCACCCTAACTTTTTACACTTGTTCTTTATGATTTGTGATGCAATGTTGGAACTTATTGCATATTTTTAGTGTGAGGAGGAGGGGTAGACAAACTTACAAAAATTGTATAATTTTTAAATTTTTGTTGCGTCGTGTCTAGTTTAGTTTTGCGTTTTTCGGGTTTTATTTATGTTTTGCATGTTTAGGACCTAAAACCGTGAACCTCCTTCGAATCTAAACTTCGATATTTGTCCTTGAGGGTTGAGAACCGAATCTAAGATTGCATGACAACTAGTTTAGGTGTAGGACACAATCCTTGTATCTGTAAAAGCATGAGCTTAAGTCTGCATTTAGACCCTACTTTTGAAGAAATGCTAAAATCATTACTTAGGTAAATAACTTAAGAATTGAAGGCATGTGATGTTAAACTTGAGTTTGGGGAAAACTAGTAAACACAAAATTGAAACCCAAAGAATTGTGAGTTGAATTTGAGCCCAAGAGCGAACATCAAAAAGCTCTTTTTCTTGACATTTTTGTGTGAATGCTTTGACTTGTGGAAAGATTACAGATTTTGCACCTAATACTGTGTTGAACCTACATGCAATGATTTGAGATGATAAACGATGAATCAGCCTCATTAGAATTAACCCTTTTCTTTACCTTATTTTCTCTTTTTCATCCACTCTAGGAAGCCCCTTTGAGCCTATATTTTTGTAGTTTATAGATTTTTCTTTCGTTCTAACCCAATTTTTGCAAACCATCATTTGGTTTGCTACTTAACCCTAAGTTTTTTTTCAAAGCTCACATCGAGCCTTTGTCGTTCTAGCGCTTTATCTTTATTTATGGCAGCAAGCCAAAAGGCTAAGAAGTGAATGAGCATCACTATCCCAAAAAGAAAAAAAAAAGAGAAAAAGAAAAAGAAAAGAAAAGAAAAGAAAAGAAAAGAGACGAACAAAAGAAGGAGAACTCTATCTCCCAGTCCTTAAAATCAAAACGTCTCAAAGAAAATATAACGAATAAAAAGCTCAGTCACTTCATACTCGCTAAAGCCATTTTAACTTTGTTTTTCTAGCACTAGAACTATTAACCCTTGTTGTACCTTTAACCCTCTAACCACATTACAACCCCAATTCGAGGCTGTTTTTGATATCATCGGAGTCATATAGCATAGTAGAGGAACTCGGATGAACGTGCAAAATCAAGGTAATCCTAAGCAAGAACATAAGCCGAGAGTAAACATCTTAGCCACCAAAATTGTGTGAAATGAGTGAACTACCTATGGTGAGGTGTCTTACTTAGCGATCCCCTCAAGCTCGTTTAATTGAACATGTGTCCTTTTTCTTAAAACATATGACCTATGATAATTGAAATGCGACTTTTGGATATCGTGTCTCTACTTTGTATTTCCGAATGCATGTAATTACAGATGCTCGAAATTGTGTCAAGCACCTAGTCAAACCGGGAGGTTTTCTAGCTTGCTTGTGATTGCGGGTTTAGTTTTTAGTTTACTTGGGGACAAGTAAAGTTTTAAGTGCGAGGAGGTTTGATAGGGGTCAAAAACCCCTATCTTTGGGTACGGTTTTAGGACGGGTTTTAGTGTTATTTAGTTAATAAGCGAGCAATTCTCGCATTTAAATGCTTTTGTGTGAGTTAGTTAGAAATTGGAAATGTTTTATTTACTTTTCGTTGTTTAGGCTCGTTTTATGATCAATTTAGGCAAATACGGCCAAAATGGCATGCATATTATAATTCCGTTATCTTTTGAAGCTAATTGATCCGTTAAAAGTTGCACCAAACGAAGCATTTGCTCAAATAAGCGATTGGCGGGTCAATTTAGACTTTGGACTAATGTTATCTGGAGTTTTTGTGCATGCGCAGGGATAAGTTCGGGCGAAAAACACGTTATTGGCATTCGGCAACCGTAGGGGGGCGCATCGGGCTAGACTGCTCGACGAACTGGCCTATTTTAGGCCAGCTCATGCCAGCTCGCCGAGCAGGCCCCCTGGAGGCCTGCTCGTCGAGCAGGCTATGCCTGCTCGCGACGAGCAGTGCCTGCTCGCCGAGCAGCTCGCCCTGCTCGGCGAGCAGACCTGCGAGAATTGGTCAAAAAGACCAATTCCGCCCCCACGACGCCACGATGGACCCCACGACTTCCTACCTGCATAAGGACACGAAATAGGTCATCAAAAGGGCCCGAGCCACGCCTATAAATAGGATTTTTCCAATGTAAATTAGGCATCTTTCATTATTTGTAAATTACTTTAACTTTCCCCTTGAATTTCCTCTCCATCTCCTCCATCTTCTTCGACCTCCATTGAAGCTCCTTCAAAGCTGTTCTCGAGGAATATTCAAGGTCCGTCCTTAAGACCTAGGAAGCCGATTGCAGAGTAGACAGGTTCCTTGAAAGGGATTTTCGTATCTCCTTTTACTTTACTTTGTTTGTACTCTTTGATACAATCTATGAATCCTAGGCTAATTGTATCATGTGACATTATTCTTCATCATTAATAATACTTTAGCTCTTATTTTGTTCTATGCTTATTGATTTAATCTTTGTCTTACGTTTTATTCAATTGGTTTAACTCATTCAAAAGCCCCAAAATCGAGTAGGCACATATTGTGAGCTGAATGTGACCTAGTCAGAGCCTAGGAGATTGACGACCTCTTAGTTGATTAAGCCCAAATTGCTGAGCCTTAGACCTAGTTTCGGCCTTACATGGGAATCACGCACTAGGAACTTCAGGAGGGTAAGTAGGGTTAATCGCCTTGAATATAAGTGACTTAGATTAGGTTTTTAATCAATAGACCTAATAACCTAACTTCATTATTATCGTTCATACCATGTTCCTTCGGGTAATTGCATTAGTGAAAGATCAATTAGGAGTAGTTTAACTTAATTAGGAGTAGTTTAACTTAATTAGGCGTAGAATAACTTAGTTAGAACTAGTATAACTTAGCCAGGAGTAGCGTAATTCAACCTAGGAGTATATTAACTTAAACAAACAAATTCAAAACCCACAAAGCCTAGATAACACCTGAGACCAAGTAATTCGATACTTGTGGTAAATAAGTCCTGTGGATTCGATACCTGGACTTTCCAGATTTATTACTTGATAACGACGGGGTACACTTATCCCTTAGTGAGTCTTCTTCACCGAAGGCGCATCACATAGCTCTGCTACAGTCGGTAAAAGTATGGTTATCTGGAAACTTCTCAATGAAAGACCTTGGTGAAGCAGCTTATATACTTGGTATAAAGATCTACAGAGATAGATCAAGAAGACTGCTTGGTCTTTCACAGGCTACATACATCGAAAAGGTGCTAAAGCGGTTTAGCATGCTTGAATCGAAATGAGGTAACTTACCCATGCTAGATGGAGTAAAGTTAAACAATCATCAATGTCCTAAAACCAATGATGATAAGAAGCGCATGGCTGTAGTCCAGTACGCCATCGCAATCGGTTCGATTATGTATGTTATGCTATGCACTAGACCTGATGTAGCGTTCGCGTTATCTGTAACGAGTCGTTACCAAGGAAACCCGGGAGACGAGCACTGGATTTCCGTCAAGAACATTCTTAAGTACTTGAGAAGAACTAAAGATATGTTCCTAGTGTACGGAGAAGGGAATCTGAAAATAGAAGGATTTTCAGATGCAAGTCATCTCACAGATGAGAACGATTTTAAATCCCAATCAGGATACCTATTTATCTTGAATGGGGGCGCGGTCAGTTGGAAGAGTTCCAAGCAGGGAAGCGTAGCTTTCTCTACGACCGAGTCAGAGTATATCGCCACTACAGAAGCAGCAAAGGAAGCGGTTTGGATTAGAAAGTTCATTTCAGAACTTGGTGTGGTGCCTGACATTGTAAATCCCATTACACTGTATTGTGATAACAATGGAGCTATTGCGCAAGCAAAGGAACCACAGTCTCATAATGCGTCCAAGCATTACCTTAAGCAATACCACATTATAAGAGAAATTGTGGCAAGAGGAGATGTGAGAATAGAAAGAGTACCTACAGAGGACAACGTTGCAGATCCGTTGACAAAGCCCTTAACCCAGAAAGTACATGATCGTCATCTAACTTCTACTGGGATAAGTTATAGAAACAATTGGCTTTAGTCCAAGTGGGAGTATATTGGGGTTTAGTGTCCTATAGACAATTGTTCTAGGATACAAACTTAATATAAATGAATTGTTCTTTATATCATTTGTTTTAATGAGATATATGTTTTATAACTATATAAAGGCAATCCCTTTTAAGCACTAAATAAAGTCTGATAAAAGGAAATCCGTAAGTTTGTTTTAAAGTGATTATAAAGTGTTCATACAAGCATGAAGTGAGACAAAACTTTATAATAAACTAATAAACTTAAAACCACCCCAAGTCAAGTGATATGTTTATGATTGATATATCACTGTTGAGACTTACATGTAACAATGTCTTTTGTCCGATAGAAAGCTGATCTCACAAGCTTCATATATACAGATATCTGGACAATTACATGGATCCGATGAAAAGTAGTTCATTAGGATTGGGGACCCGACTTGAGATAACAGGATAGGTAGATTCATCCTTGTCACCTGTTCATCTCATTGGTATTAATAGGTGTAAATAATCCTCAGACTCAAAAGAATGTTAATTGGTATTCTGGGTTACGGAATGTGACGCTTTGACTCTGGTGTAACACGATCCTTAACAGAGATGACTCTGGGGTGTGAACAGCAGACGTTGGGTATCACAGGAAGTGATTGCAGGATCGTTATATATTAGATTGAGCATTTATCACTCCCAATAAATGGGAGATATGTCCATGGATCGTTTGTGGAAGACTCGACTCTAAATCATTGCAAGGTGATAGCTTAAGACTTGAAATATAGATTTCACTTAACCTATCTAATTTGAGTTGACTCGGCCTGTACAAGTAAAACGAACGTCTCGCTATATGTGACTTGACATTACCCATAGTCATAAGATTCAGTTCAAGGACGTAGTTGATAAAGGATCGAATTATACCGTAACTAATACTGAAAGGTCAACGACAGAATCAACCTGTCTTCTTATAGCTCTAGGGGAATGATTACGGACTTGCTAATCACATACTCTGTACATCATTTCATTATGCAAAGATTAAATATAATTCTTTGAAAATTAATTTTAATAGTTGCATACGGCTAGAAGCAATAAGAACCTAATGGGTCACACATAAGACTTGGAACCCAAAAGAGAGACAGATGTTAATTAATTGATGGAAGCCCAACTGAGCCCAGTAAGGCCCAGTAATAGAGGGGGTCGAAATTTATGTATATAAATACATAAATAATTAATTTGATTTTATCTATTCTAATTAGATTAGGATTATGAATTAAATTAATTAAAGGATAAATAAGTTAGGAGTTTTAATTAGATTAAATTACTCCTATTATTATCCAATAAGGTTATTATTATTATCCTTTATATATTAGATATATTAATGGATAATAATTATGAATTCTATTCCGAATAGAATTCTTATTTCAATAACCTAATTCTATCTAACTAGGGATTAGATACAAGCGATTATAAATAACCCCTCTTATAGGATTTTCGAAATCCACTAAGCAAAACCCTACTGGAATTTTCGAAATACACAATGCAACCGGGAGAGAGAATTTCGACACCCCTTGTTGAGGACGAAACAATCCACCGCTTCCTACCGATTCAATTGATTTCATCTTTCTTTCTTTATCCTTGATCTTGTGTTGATTAATTAGAGGCAATCTACTTTGGTTGCTATTCAACGGTTGATTCTAACTTGATCTTATATTTGTTTTGTTCTGTGCTCGGGAACTCGAAGTAAGAGTTGTGGGAACTTCGTTTGCAACGGTAGATAGAACACCTAAAAGGTATTTCTTCTTATCCCTCTTTATATGAAATAACGGTTAACGGATCTTGTGGTTTATGGAAATAGGTTAAAATTTTTATATTTCCGCTGCTATACGTTAGCCTAATTTCCAACACTTAGACCATACTTCCAAGCGCATACGGTTGTGGTCAGGACCAATTACCCTCTGAAGAAGGCCGTCCAGAAACCAGAGGTCTCCGGTCAGATCACCAACTGGTCAGTTCGACTATCCCAGTTTGACGTATGATTTGAGCCCCGCACGACGATCAAAGCTCAGGTACTGTCCAACTTCATCGTAGAATTCACCGGATTGTCTACTGGCAACCCCACGACAACAAAATATCACAACAGCGATGTCTGGACCATGAGTATAGATGGGTCCTGCGCTCCAAGGTGGGCAGGCGCAGGCGTAGCCATTCAGGGACCCGATAATCTCCGAATACGGTACGCCGTCCGGCTTGATTTCCTGACCACGAATAATCAGGCAGAGTATAAGGCCTTGATCGCAGCTCTTCGATTATCGAAAAAAATAGTGAATGGACATCTGACGATATACTCGGACTCAAAGCTCGTCATTAGCCACGTCAGCGGTACCTACAAGGCAAAATATCCGACGATGTGCCAATATTTGGCCCTCGCCACCTCCTTGCTCAATGACCTCAAAGCAAAAGGAGTAACCCTTGACCTCATACTAGTGCCACGAGAGGAGAACGAAGAGGCGGATGCTATTTCCGCTCTCGCAGCAGGCGAACAATCCAGTGACCCGCATACCCTCATCGAAACTGCTGTGGCCCCGGCCATTCGCGTAGAGAGCTCGCTACAGATCGACACGGCGGACGCTGCGACTAGCGGGTGGAGAAGTCCGATAATCAGGTATCTTCAGGATGGAACACTGCCCGCAGATCGAACGCAGGCATCCCTCGTGGTTCGGCGTTCCTGGCGATACGCAATGCACGATGGCTTACTCTATCGGAAGTCCGCCACACATCCCTGGTTGCACTGTGTATTCGAAGAGGAAGGGGATCACTGTCTAAAGGAGATACACTAGGGCGTCTGTAGCTCGCATCAGGGCGCCCGGACAATTGCGAAGAAAGCCCGGCTCCAGGGGCTTTACTGGCAGACCATGGATTCCGATGCGATGCGTCTAGTTCGAAGTTGTCAGGCATGTCAACTACACGCCAATACTCATCACGCCCCGTCGGCTCCATTCAAAGGCATTATCACACCTTGGCCATTTGCAGAATGGGGCATTGACCTGCTCGGCCCGTTTCCGATGGCTTTAGCACAAAAGCGCTTTGTAGTAGTGGCAGTCGATCACTTTACCAAATGGATCGAGGCTGAGGCTGAGGCAAGATAACCACCGATAACGTAATCGGTTTCCTCAAACGAATAATCATATACCGATTCGGGGTCCCTCACTCCTTCATCACCGATAACGGGAGGCAGTTCGACTGCAGTCAATTCCGCGAGTTTTGCACAGAGTGGGGTATCAAAGGGCGATACACCTCAGTGGCACACCCTCAGAGCAATGGCCTCACTGAGGTAAGCAACCGAACAATCCTGCGAGGAATTAAAACGCGCCTATCCGACCAAGGCCGAGCATGGCATGACCACATCGCGATAATATTATAGTCATACCGCACAACCCCTCATTCGGGTATAGGGCGCACTCCTTTTTTCCTCACTTATGGGGCAGAAGCAACGGCACCATCTGAGGTCATCCTTCGTTCTCCTCGACAGACCACTTTCAAAGAGACCGACAACAACGCGGAACTTGCGGAAGCCAGTGAACGGCTAAAAGAAGAACACCTTAATTCTTTATTACACATCACGGCCCATAAGCAGAACATAGCGCGTTACCACGATAGGAGGGTTCGTCCCCACACTTTTCAAGTCGGAGATCTTGTGCTCAGAGACGCCGTAGCTGCCCAGTCCTCGCTAGCTCAAGGCAAGCTCGACCAATCATGGGAGGGACCATACAAGATCGACACTGTCCTCCACAACGGAGCTTACAAAATCGCCTCTTTAGACGGCTTGGTCTATGACAATAGTTGGAACGTCCAGACATTGAAGAAGTATTATCAATAGCCTCTTGTAATGAAAATCATGAATAAAGAATTCGTTTTTTGTTTTCGAACAACCCCATGTTGTTGCCGATTAAACAAGAAGCGAGCTATCCGATCCGATCCTCGCAGTGCATCACTCCATGCGTTATTCCCCGGGCTTCTCGTTCATCGCGAAACGCCCCTTAAAACCCGTTAACAATCCCATATTGTTATCAATTGTTTACAAGCGGACACCACAATGCGTTCTCCGCTACAAAAGCATCAAAATGCTATCCAAAGGCTTATCGAGCATCTCGACTGCCTTCGTAATCACCTAACAATCCCATATTGTTATCGATTGTTTACAAGCGAACACCACAATGCGTTCTCCGCTACAAAAGCATCAAAATGCTATCCAAAGGCTTATCGAGCATCTCGATTGCCTTCGTAATCGCCTAACAATCTCATATTGTTATCAATTGTTTACAAGCGGACACCACAATGCGTTCTTCGCTACAAAAGCATCAAAATGCTATCCAAAGGATTATCGAGCATCTCGACTGCCTTCGTAATCGCCTAACAATCCTATATTGTTATCGATTGTTTACAAGCGGACACCATAATGCGTTCTCCGCTACAAAAGCATCAAAATGCTATCCAAAGGCTTATCGAGCATCTCGACTGCCTTCGTAATCGCCTAACAATCCCATATTGTTATCGATTGTTTACAAGCGGACACCACAATGTGTTCTCCGCTACAAAAGCATCAAAATGCTATCCAAAGGCTTATCGAGCATTTCGACTGCCTTCGTAATCGCCTAACAATCCCATATTGTTATCGATTGATTACAATGTTAGGAATGATTGAAATTACGATAAACGAAAAATAAGCAAACACACAAGAATTGTTTACCCAGTTCGCCACTCAATATGAATGACTACGTCTGGGGGCACTACCAAGCCAGGATATTTACTATAATGAATGAGATTCAGATTACAGAGAAAGAGATTACATTTATACTCGTTGGGCCCATCGCTTCAGTTGGGCCTATATATTTTAGTCTCCATAAGCCCAACAATCTCCCACCTGGAGACTAAATCCGTCATCTGATGGTAGTGCCATGCCTTTAACTTAATTACCAAGGCCAGCTGAAGCCATACATAGCTTCAGCTTCTCTAAGGTTACAACCTTAGTCAACATGTCTGCAGGATTCTCTGTGCCTGGAATCTTCATCAACTGCAATATCTTCCTGTCCAAGAGATGCCGTATGTAGTGATACTTCAACTCTATGTGCTTTGTTCTTGAGTGAAAGGCGGGATTCTTTGCCAAGTGAATGGCACTCTGACTGTCGCTGTACAGAACAGGATCCTCCTGCTTCTTTCCCAACTCACGCAAGAAATTCTGCAACCATACCATCTCCTTACTAGCCTCAGTCACTGCAACATACTCAGCTTCTGCAGTAGACAAAGCCACCACCTTCTGCAGCTTTGAAGCCCAAGAGACAGCAGTACCACCCAATGTGAAGACATATCCGGTTGTACTTCTTCTCTTGTCAAGGTCACTAGATGCCAAATCTGCATCCACATATCCTATCAACACAACTTTCTTGCCCTCAAAACATAGGGCATGTTCAGTGGTTCCCTTCAGGTATCTCAAAATCCACTTTACTGCTTCCCAATGCTTCTTACCAGGGTCTCCCATGAAACGACTAACAACTCCCACAGCATGTGCAATATCCGGCCTTGTGCACACCATTGCATACATCAAGCTGCCAATTGCTGAGGCATACGGAGTTCTCTCCATCTGGACTCGCTCTTCTCTGCTCTTGGGCAAGTCATGTTTAGATAGCTTGAAATGGCTACCCAAAGGGACCGTAGCTGGCTTGGCATCTTGCATGCCGAATCTAATCAAGACCTTCTTGATATACTCAGCTTGTGAGAGATACAACTTTCCAGCCTTCCTATCTCTTTCAATCCTCATGCCCAGAATCTGCTTAGCTTTTCCGAGATCTTTCATAGCAAACCGCTTAGATAACTGCTTCTTCATTTTTCTCACTTCTCGAGCACTCGACCCTGCAATTAGCATATCATCAACATATAACAGTAAAATTATGTATCCTTCATTCAATTTCCTGAAGTAACAACAATGATCAGCTTCACTCCTCACGAACTCAATTTCGTGCATGAATCCGTCAAATTTCTTGTACCACTGTCTTGGAGCTTGTTTCAGACCATACAAGCTCTTGTTCAACTTGCACAAGAGCTCAGCGTTATCAGACTCATAGCCCTGAGGTTGCTTCATATAGATGTCTTCATCTAAGTCCCCATGAAGAAATGCCGTTTTTACATCCATTTGCTGCAGCTCCAAATCTTCTGCAGCTACCATACTCAACACTAAACGAATAGTAGTCAGCTTCACCACTGGAGTGAAAACGTCAGTATAATCTATGCCGTACCTCTGCTGAAAGCCTTTCACGACCAGCCTTGCCTTGTAGCATTTGCTACCATCAGCCTCTTCTTTGATTCTGAAAATCCACCTGTTTTGTAGAGCCTTCTTACCCTTTGGAAGCTTAACAAGTTCCCAGGTTCCATTGGTCATCAAGGAATCCATCTCATCATCTATTGCAAGCCTCCACTTGCTCGCATCTTCTCCACAAGATTCCTCCAAGTAGCTTTCTGGTTCACCACTATCTGTCAGCAGCATGTAGTTGCTTGTAGGCGTGTACCTGTCAGGTGCTCTACGCTCTATGGTGGATCTGCGTAGTGTAACCGGTGGATTTTGGGGTTCTCCTACCTCCTCCACAACTACCTCTTCCACAGCTGCCTCCTCCACAACTGCCTCTTTGCTCCCACCAGAATTCGTGATGTCTAGGTCCACGACCTCTGGTTCTGAATCAGCAGTATCAGATGCTCCCAGACTATCCTTGTACATCATCTGCTCATTGAAAACAACATCCCGACTGCGGATAATCTTCCTGTTTTGACTATCCCAGAACCGATATCTGAAATCATCACCACCGTATCCAATGAACGTACATTTAACAGACTTCGCATCTAACTTACTTCTCTCAAGGGGAGCAATATGAACATATGAATCACATCCAAATACTCGCAGAAAGGATAGATTTACCTGTTTGCCACTCCAAGCCTCTTCAGGAATGCCGCTCTCCAACGGACTCGATGGCCCTCTGTTGATCAAGAATGCTGCAGTGTTAACTGCTTCTGCCCAGAACGTCTTCGGAAGTCCGCACTTCAGCCTCATGCTTCTAGCACGCTCACACATAGTTCTGTTCCTTCGTTCTGCAACTCCGTTCTCCTGAGGAGTTCCTTTCAGAGACTTCTCCATGCGAATTCCATTCTCAGCACAGAATTCCTTGAATTCCCTAAGCTCATACTCTCCACCATTGTCAGACCTCAAACACTTTACCTTCAAACCTGTCTCATTCTCAACCAGGGCCTTCCATTTTCGAAAGGAATCAAAAGCATCAGATTTCTTTCTCAGAAAATAGATCCACACTTTCCTAGTGGAGTCGTCAATGAGGGTCATGTAATACAAAGCTCCACCAAGAGATTTCACAGGTGCAGGACCCCACAAATCGCTGTGAACTAGCTCCAACTTCTCTTTCTTCAAAGTTCTGCCACCCTTAGAGAAGCTGACCCTTTTCTGCTTTCCAAAGATGCAATCCTCACATAGCCCAAGATCAGCAGATTTCAGACCCGGCAACAGACCCTTTGAATACAGCACTTTCATCCCCTTTTCACTCATGTGACCAAGACGACAGTGCCACAAATCTGCATTGACATTCTCCCTCACGACATCAATGCTATTGAAAACGTTATCTGTTAAGTACAACGATCCAACCTTCTCACCACGGGCAACCACCATGGCTCCTTTGGTCATTTTCCAAGCACCACCTGCAAAGATTACACAATAACCTTCATCATCCATTTGCCCAATTGACAACAGATTTCTCTTTAGGCCAGGAACATGCTTTACTCCAGACAGCTTTATCACAGATCCATTCGGAGATTTGATCGAAACATCTCCTTTCCCTACAATCTCTAAAGGCTCATCGTCAGCAAGATAAACCTTTCCGAATTTCCCAGGGGTATAGTTTTCCATCAAATCTGCACTACTACATGAATGAAACGAAGCTCCTGAGTCTAATACCCAAGACTCTAGAGGACTTCTTACACTCAATACCAGGGCTTCTACTGTTGTTTCTACAGTTGAATTACTCAGAATCAACGCATCACCAAAATCCTCGCTGGCTGAATTCACTGACTTCTCCCTCTGCGGTGCCTTACATTCACTCTTGTAATGACAATTCTCATTACAATTCCAGCACTTGATGTGGCTCTTGTCCTTCACAGGTTTCCCTCTCCCTTTGGACTTAGACCTGCCACGATTCTGCTTTGACCTGCGATCTGACCTGCCCCGATTCTCTGTATTCAAGGCTGATCCAGATGTGGAACCTAACTCTTTCCTGCGAATCTCCTCGCTTATAATCAAGTCTCTGACATCATCAAACCTAAGTTTTTCTTTCCCTGCTGAAGCACTTAGGGCAGTAACCGTGCCGCTCCAACTCTCTGGTAAAGAAGATAACATAATTAGGGCTAATACCTCTTCGTCGAAATCAATATCTACAGAACTTAATTGAGTGATTGTCATATTAAAATCATTCAGGTGCGTCGCCACTGCTATATTCTCCGTCATCTGCAGATTAAACAGTCGCCGCATCAGATGAACTTTGTTAGCCGCGGAAGGCTTCTCGTACAACGAACTCAACATCTCCAACATCTCCTTCGTGGTCTTTGCCTTCACCGTGTGATGCGCCACGTTTCTGGACAGCGACAGACGAATCACGCTCATCGCCTTTCTGTCCAACAGCCTCCACTCTTCATCATACATATCCTCCGGCTGCTCACCCAGAGGCTGGTACAGATCTTTACCGTACAAGTAATCCTCGATCTGCATCTTCCAGAAACCGAAATCTGAACCATCGAATTTCTCCACAGGGGTTTTTCCGTCTCCCATCGTAATTACCCTCGCTCTGATACCAGTTGTTAGGAATAATTGAAATTACGATAAACGAAAAATAAGCAAACACACACGAATTGTTTACCCAGTTCGCCACTCAATATGAATGACTACGTCTGGGGGCACTACCAAGCCAGGATATTTACTATAATGAATGAGTCCGGATTACAGAGAAAGAGATTACATTTATACTCGTGAAACCTTAACCGTCTGAAACCCTAATCGCCCAAAAAAAAATTTACTGGTATACTCGTGATACCAGTTGGATCGCTGCAGTTGGGCCCATCGCTTCAGTTGGGCCTATATATTTTAGTCTCCATAAGCCCAACATACAAGCGGACACCACAATGCGTTCTCCGCTACAAAAACATCAAAATATTATCCAAAGGCTTATCGAGCACCTCCAATGACTTCATAGTCACCTAAACAATCTCATATTATCACCAATTGTTTATGAGCGAATACCTCGATTCATTCTCCGCTAAGCAACACTACACGAGCACCTAAAACATTCACTGAAGAAGGAATTTTCCACGCAATTTAGAGAAAAAAGGCTAATAGCAAAGCTGCATAAGCGCATAAATATTATAATGACAAGCATACCAAAGTTCATTACAAAAAGAGAGCCACAATTATGTCCATTAAAAATACAGATAAAGCACATCACAATCACTCAAGCGAAGCACGGACACTGTCGGGGTTCGGGATAGCCTCCGCATCCATGAGGGCCTGGTGCACTGCTCTCCAATCAATACATTCGTCGGTGTTATGCCCATTCTGTCTATGGTACAGGCATGCTTTCCCAACATGCATCACTCGATGTGCCGGATCGGCCGGAATAGGCCCTAGAAACCCTTGTCTCGAAAATTCAAGGAAAACCACACTACGAGGTTTCAGCGGATCGACAAACATCGCCCCGTGGGGACGGCTCGGTGAAGCATGGCGCCCAGAATGGTGATTTCCAGCACAGGAGGAAGGTTCATAACTTTGTCTAGTTCATCGACAAGAAGTCTCCTTACCCAGGCAGGATGCGGATTTGTCACGGGAACCACTGACTCGTCGGGATTCAGGTACCCAATCCCATCCTGCGACCAAGCTTTCTTCTCAGTAGAAGAAAAGGCACTGATAACCACGTCACATGAGTCCATCGCAGATCCAGTATAGGGCGCGGAACTCTCACTCTCCCCGTTTCGGCTTCTCCGCGAGAAACCCCGATTCATCCACACCGGGGAGGCATACCGCACTTTCCTATCCAACTCATGATCATCCATTGGGGGACCATACATGTAGGGATGAGGCATCGCCGAGATGGCCTTTTGCACTTCAAGCACCTTGGCAGAGTCCACTACATCCCGAAGCGACATCACAAAGATAGGTGCAAGCAAATAACTGAGGATACGAGTACTAAAAGCAAGAACGGAGTTTGAACGAGAAACATAAGCAAAAACCGACTCCTATTTAGAGTAAGAATGGAAAAGACTTGACAAACACATCATGAAGTCTCAAATCAAATAAAAAATGCAAGATAATGATCAAAATAGACTGCCAAAAGATCCTCCAAGATATAAACCGTACAACAACATTATTACATATTTGAAAAACAAGGCATCATGTGGATGAGGCCGTCTCCATCTCCAACTAATTCTTTTTAAAGCGACCACAGAACTCTACGGCCTTCGCCTGGGCAGCCTTGTCGTAGACATTCGGAGAGAATATGATCTCCGGGGGAACTTCATACCCGGCAGCGTAGGCCGCAGTGATAAGCATCATCCGGTCTATCTTAATCAGTTTCTCCTCGCGATCTCCCGTGAGGGCCCGTAACTCCCTGGCCTCCTTCCGAGCTGCCTCAAGATCCTGCCTAAGCTTTTCGTTCTCAGCAGATAATGCAGTTGCTCGCCTCACCCTTTCATCCACCTTCTCCTTCACTCAGCGAACCCATAGTGTGACCGCCTTAAACAAAACTTTGTAGAACCGAAGTTCCTCGACTGCGCGTGCCAACTTCCTCGACTGCTCCAGTCGGCACCCTGTCTCCACTTTTAGCTGCTCGGTCAGCACAACAATCTCGCCCTCTCGGCGCCCTAACAGCTCCCCAGCGGCGGCTACTTTTCCATTCGCCGTCTCTAAATCCTTCACCGAGTTCCGCAGACCTTGCTCCATGTCGCGAAAGAGGTTTTCATCGTTCACACATATATCGAACACCTTGTTAGCATTTTGAACGGCCTGCATAAAAATTGGGCAATTCAGGGCACAGTTGTTAGAAATGAATCTAAGCAAGAAGGTCAAAAGAACTTACCACACCAAGCGCCGACAGAGTCTCCACACCAAGGTTCATCTTGGACACACCGTCCATCCGCATCACTTCTTCGGGCACCTTTGCGACGTGAGCCATCGCCCTCGCAAGGTCGGACGTCATCATATCGGAGTGCACCGACAAGCCCATCACATATTCCCGAAACTTAGCAATTTTGGCATCCATTCTTTTCATCATCTCCGGGTGATCGCCCAACCGATCCATCATCCCCGCCTCCAGTTCGTTTCCACCATTAGTACACGCTCGCTTAGAGCCTTCGTGCCCCCCCCAACGGCGTCATCTCCAGCACGCACCTTTTCATTTTCAATCCCAACAACAGACTTACCTTTATCTTTCTTTCGTTTCCGGGTAAGGGGTCCTTGCATCTGCTACTCGCTTTGTTCATTCTCAGCAGCGGTCACCTCTGCATTTTCTTTGGCCTCACTCCCTACAACAGGCATCCCTTGTGGTATGTCGCCAGTAACATCAGTGTCATCATGCACGGCCAGCACGCCCCCCATACTCTGCACCACTTGGTTCGCATCTTCAAGGGAAGAGAAGGAGGCCAAGGATCCAGATGGAATAACGAAGGCTTCCTCTGCAGTCTCGAGGCCAACACTAAACTCGTTCGGATCAAAATCCATCCTAACACGAGGATTACCTGGACCTGCATCGGTAACATCATGGTAAATATATATTTCAAAGTAGAAAAGCACGTTAGAACTACGGAATGAAACTTACAACCCGGACCCCTCGCCTACGATGGCAACATTTACAGCTATCGCCTCCAACTCCGCTAACTCTCCGTCCGAAAAATTATACCCGCGTTTCCATTTTTCGAAATCCGCATGCGACCAGCCAGTTAGCTGGACTATTCGCCATTGTTTCCAGATATAATATCCAGCGGCCAGAAAATGTCCCACGAGCTCATCGACATCTTTCTTACTTTCTTCGTCTGTCGGCAACCCCTTTAAGTACTTTATAAGATGCTCATCCGATGGCAACATTGGTCGCATTTTTAGCCACCTGCCCGAATCCATGGGATCCTCATTCCATGTCACGCGGAAAGGGAAGTCGCCATCCAGTTTCTGCACTAGAAAGTATCGATGCCTAAACTCGGGGATCTTATCCTTCAGGCCACCGAGTACCTTGAACTTCTGATGAGAGAAGGTCACATATTGAGAGCGGGGTCCTTTATTCGGCTGGAAGAACTCGTGAAACACCAGCCCAGTAGCTTGGTATCCGGCCGACCGACACAAAGAATAAAACGCCACCATCATCCTCCACCCGTTCGGATGAATTTCACCAGGACACAAGTCATACTCTTTTAATACCTCCACAAAGAAGGGAAGCATAGGTAGCCGCATCCCCGACTCCAACTGCTCCTCATAGACAACCAGCTCGTTTGCCCTGCCCACATGATGAGCACGATCATCTTCCTCCAACGCCACCAACTCATAAGGCTGCCCTAATCGATACACGGCAGAAATAGCGGCCAAGTCTGCGGACACAATAATACTATAGGCATCGTCCACCGCAAAGGATTCCGGCCTCTTCGGATGGTGCCTCCCCTCAAAGCGTTTGCTGTCCACACTCGTCACACCTGGCGACCTTGTCCATACCTTTTCTCGCATTTGTTCGTAGATCGAAGCCAAAGGTCGCTCTTCGGTAATCACTCCCTCTGGTACAACCACAACTACTTCAAGGACACCAACGGCGGGCCCTCCGGGCGGGCGCTCAACGCTGGGCGACGCGCCTACCACGGTGATTTTCCTTTTCTTTCCAGCGGCAGCACCGCCCTCCTCCGCCATCCCTACTCGCCTTTTTCGCTTTACAGATCGTTTTCGGGAAGCGTCACGGAGTGTAAAGTCGTCCGGTGTCACTAGCGGCAGTCGTTTTAGGGCTCCCCGCGAAGAACCCTCTAACATACTCCCCCTCCCCAGAAAGAAAACAAACTAAACAAAAGAACTAAAGACAGGAGAGATAAGCGGTTCGACTGACCTCGAAAAGGTTACGACAAGTGTCGTAGAGAATCTTCAGAAGAACACCGTCAAATCAATATACCCTGTGCCCAGCAAGCGCGAGCAAATGACAGAGCACCGACGAAACGGTCGACAGAAAACAGCGGCTGCAAAGGAAAAGCGAGACGGCCAAATCACAATGGGAGGAGAATTTGGCGAAATAAGCTAGAAATTGAGCCTCCCCTGCATTTTATATCTAACCAAAAGTGGAGGCGCCAGCAAGGCATGACATTCAAAGTCTTTTTTACGACGCGTGCAGGAGCATTTAATGAAGGGGCAATAAATTGCGCACTAAAACCCACAAGCGCATACATCAATCTGAAAGGTCTCTATGAGGAAATCAGGCACCTTTCATACAGCTGTCAACCACTCGTTAAGAAGAGAATAATCCAATGAAATCCTCGTCTCCTCGCATGAAATACTCGGCTAACCTAGCCGGAGGGGGGGGGACTACTTGATTCGGAATATCACTTAGGCCCAAGAGGCCCAACGATGCCCGACCAGCGAATAGGCCAGGACAACAGGAGGCCCACAGGCCCAAATCAATCCGCTATAAATATACCAATGAAGGAAGAAGAAGGATCGGGTAACTAATTTCCTACCTCACTCACATTTGATTAGAATACTCTCTTGAACAACTAACTGTCTTAATCTTCGGAGTGTCCGCAGGGACCGTTCCCCACGTAGAGCTGACCCCCGAAGAAGCCAGACCTTCCCGATGAAGACCCAGATCACTATTCCGCATTCCCAGATTAGTTAATATATCAGTAGATTAGTTAGTTTTGATGTAATATTATGTTGAATATTTTTTGGGGGCTAGGAGTTATTTGTTCTAAATAAGCAACTTGAACAGTTATTTGTTCCAAGTAAACAATTTGAGGGGTTATTTGTTCCAAATAAGTAAGTTGATGGAGTTAGTTGTCACAAGTCTAAGTTTGGGGGGTCAGTTGCAGTATTGGGACTGTAGGAAACAAATGAGGGTTACAGAAAAAACCGAAGTGAAATTGAGAACGGAAATCGAACTGTGCTGTGGCGGAGGCCACTGCCTTGAAAGCAATTTCGGCAGACCGAGGTGCAATCTGTAATTCCAGTCGCTCCCCAAGGTTAACACAGAAACCTTCGAACTTGTGCACTCAAAGTCGAAGATGATGGAACAGCAAGAGTGTAATTTTGAATGCCCAAAAAGATTGATTGAAGAGATTAATTGAAAAAACTGTATGTACAAAGCTGGAAACTTATTGCATTTCTGCCTTTTTTCTCACAGAAAAAGGCATGTTACGCGGGGCGTATACCCTACCACGCCCCGCGTAACCCATTTACCGTGGCTCCTTTTAAAATAAATGCCATGTTATGGGATACGTGAGGCGCCTCCCAGGGAACGCCTCGCGTAGCCTCGGGGAGTTGTGAATTACAACTCCCCATGACAGCTTTTTCTACCACCTTTCCCATCACTTCTCTCTCTCTTCCCCATATATCTTTTCCACTTCCACACTCCACCTCCTCTAACATCCAATCACCTCACCCCATTTCAAATTCAAGTCTTTTCACCTTCCCCCTTCATTACTCCCATTTACACCACCTTCTTAATTAAACTTAAAAATAATAAAAGCTTTAAATACTCATTAATAAACCATAAACCACCCAATTAAAAATCAGAAAAATCCCAAAAACTGAAAAATTGTTTCACCTTCTGACTTTTACGCGGGGCGTACCCCTCTGTACGCACCGCGTCCTCATCTTTCTCCCACCAGAATAAGGGACAGAAGGCGCAATACGCGAGGCATGCTCCCCCGCACGCCCCGCGTACTGTGCCGTTTGCGTGTCATTTCCTGGGCAGGAGGTGGGATACGCATGGCGTGGCCCCTTCACGCCTCGCGTATCCCATGGGAATCCGAGTTATACTTGGATTCCCTACTCTCCTCCTATAAATACCCCTCTTTCCTCTCCCTCTTCTTCCTCACACCACACTCAAACTTCCCTTACTCCTCCTCTACTTTTTCTCTCTAACCCCCATTATAACACGAAGCACACGCCCCGTTGCCGAGCGCCCCCCCGGGCCACTCGTGCCCGTACCGACCATACCCAAAAGCAACAACGCCAATCACCTCCACCTCCCGAACGGGAGGAAACACCACCACTCACACGACTATACCGGGCTCCTTTCCATCTTCTCACCGAGGAGGAAGCCCAATCGTACCAAACACTAGCCGCCGCCCATATAATGGAGCTTCCTTACATTGAGCGTAGCACTCTTGATCGCTTTGATCTTGGGGGTGCTTTTGAGGACCGCCTCCACGCTCTAAATTGGCTCGATCACTATCGGGCACGCCACCACGTCTACTCTTTGTTAGTCGTGGAATTCTATACCTCCCTAGAATCCAACAACGTCCCAGGAGCCGCCCTCTTCACTTTCCGCCTTCACAACCGACCTTTCACCATTGACACCCAATGGATCCGCAATCATTTCACCAAACAAGCGGAGGTGGGCATTGCATATTGGCCCGAGGGTGTATCCCCTCGTGAGTTTTGGGCCTCCATAACCGGGTCCGAAGATTATGACATTTCCAACCTCCGTCCCGCTTGCATCAACGACCCAATCCTCCAACTTCTCCACCGGTTCATCTCCAACTACTTCTCGGGGAAGTCCGAGTCCACCAAGGTCAACAAGCATGAGCTTTTGGCCCTCTATTGCTGTGTCAACGGGCTCAATTACGATCTTTCCTACCTAGTGGCTGTCCAACTCCACCAAATGCCCGGTCGAAAACGTGGCAAAATCGGGCAGGGCCATCTCGTCACCATCTTCGCCACTTCCGCCCTTGGCACTGCCGCCCTCAACCGCCTCCCAAGCCTCGAACCTCGGCCCTTGGAGAAGAACTCCTTCAAATCACTCAAGCGTTCTACCTCCGGCCCGGGTGAGACTTCGGGGGCGGCCCACTCTAACGAGGGGGGCTCGGACTCGGACATGGGTCTCAATTTCAGTCCTCCACCCCTCCACGACTTCAACTCCCTTTATGCCCGGTTGGATATCTTGGAGGATAACCAACGTCGTGATCGGGCTCACTTTGACTCCCGCTTCGATGCCCTTGACGCTCGCTTTGACACCTCCGAGGCTCAAAGGCAAGCGGATAGGGCCAGCTTCGACGCCTTCACCAACGCCTTCTACACCCACTTCAACATCCACGGAAATCCCCCTCCGCCTCAACCATAGTTTCCATTTTTGTTATGTTTTCCTTTGTTTTGTATTTTCCTTTTTCGTATTATTTTAATTTGTTTCGTTTTAGGTGTGTCCTTTGTTCTTTTTGCTAGCCTTTTATGTTTTTATTGTACTTTCCTTTCCCTTTTAATATATTTTTGATTTCCGTTTCCGTTTCGTGTTTATTTTTCTATTTTCCGCGCCAGTAATAACATCCACGCAGGGCGTCTCCCCTTTCACGCCCCGCGTACTCTTTATTTTTCGAGAATAAAAAGCCCAGAAACTCAAACACGCAGGGCGTCCCTCTTCCTGCGTCCCGCGTATTTGAGTCTCTGCCCCAAAAGAGCTCAAAACGCACCTCCTACGCGGGACGCCCCCCTGGGTATGCCTCGCGTAGGACTCGATCGTCAAATGGTCTATTTTTAATTTCATGTTTATTGTTTTTGTTTTTCTCTTCTTTTGCGACGCCATTGGAATAGGCGTCATTTTAATAACGCGGAGGGCCGTGCAACCCCGCACTTTCAGTTTGTTTTGCACTAACAAAAACAAAAATTAAATAAACAGCAAAATAATTAAGCTAATTTATAGATTCTTTAATTTTTCCGACACACTACCCTGTTGGAAATTAGGCTAAGGTATAGCAGCGGAAATATAAAAATTTTAACCTATTTCCATTTAACCACAAGATCCGTTAATCGTTATTTCATATAAAGAAGGATAAGAAGAAATACCTTTTAGAAGTTCTATCTACCGTTGCAAACGAAGTGCCCACAACTTCAAAAGAGATAGAAACTGTCTACCAATCTGCCCCTATCCGAAACAGACCTTTCAGACCTCCGAACGACAATCCCTTCGGTGGAAACGTGGAAGAATATGTATAGAAGCTTCTGTCCAAAAATCGTGATGATCCGACGGTTCAATCTCCGGGAATCCGCGAAATCGTGAACTGACCTGATGTAGGAGTAGTAAAACGAATTTCTCCCTTTTGTTTGTTTTTCTTCTTCGAGTTCCCAAACACGAAATAAAACATGGGAAGATTAATTTAGTATCAACCGTTGAATAGCAACCAAAGTATATTGCCTCTAATTAATCAACACAAGATCAAGGATAAAAGAAATAGATGAAATCAATTGATCAAAGGAAGCCGTAGAGAGATCTCGTCCTCGAACTAGGGGTGTCGAATTTTCTCTCTCTTGTGCTAGGGTGGATTTCGAAAATCTCAGTAGGGAATGCCCCTTAGGGAAGGGGTATTTATAATCTCTTGTATCTAATCCCTAGTTAGATAGAATTAGGTTACTGAATAGGAATTCCATTCGGAATAGAATTCCTAATTATTATCTCACTATATATCTAATATATTAAGGATAATAATAATAACCTTATTGGATAATAATATGAGTATATTAATCTAATTAAAACTCCTAACTTAATTATCTCTTAATTAATTTAATTCATATTCCTAACCTAATTAGGATTAACAAAATCAAATTAATTATTCATGTATGCCACTACATGAATTTCGACCCCCTTATGTCCATGGGCCTTATTGGGCTCAATTGGGCTTCTATCAATTAATTAACATCTATCTCTCTTTTAGGTTCCAAGTCTTATGTGTGATCCATTAGGTTCTTATTGCTTCTAGCCGTATGCAATGTTATTAAATTAATTTTCAAAGAATTATATTTAATCTTTGCATAACGGAATGATGTACAGAGTATGTGATTAGCAAGTCCGTAATCATTCCCCCAGAGCTATAAGAAGACAGGTTGATTCTGTCGTTAACCTTTCCGTATTAGTTACAGTATAATTCGATCCTTTATCAACTACATCCTTGAACTGAATCTTATGACTATGGGTGATGTCAAGTCACATATAGCGAGACGTTCGTTTTACTTGTACAGGCCGAGTCAACTCAAAAAGATAGGTTAAGTGAAATCTGTATTTCTTACTCTTAAGCTATCACCTTGCAAGGATTTAGAGTCAAGTCTTCCACAAGCGATCCATGGATGTATCTCCCATTTATCGGGAGTGATAAATGCTCAATCCAATATATAACGACTCCGCAATTACTTCCTGTGATACCCAACGTCTAATGTTCACACCCCAGAGTCATCTCTGTTAAGGATCGTGTTACACCAGAGTCAAAGCATCACATTCCGTAATCCAGAATACCAATTAATATTCCTTTGAGTCTGAGGATTAGTTATACCTATTAATACCAATGAGATGAACATGTGACAAGGATGAATCTACCCATCCTGTTATCTCAAATCGGATCCCCAATCCTAATGAACAACGTTTCATCGGATCTATGTAACTGTCCAGATATCTGTATATATGAAGCTTGTGAGATCAGCTTTCTGTCGGACAGAAGACATTGTTACATACAAGTCTCAACAGTGATATGTCAATCCCAAACATATCACTTGACTTGGGGTGGTTTTAAGTTTATCAGTTTACTATAAAGTTTTGTCTCACTTCATGCTTGTATGAATACTTTATAATCACTTTAAATAAACTTACAGATTTCCTTTTATTAGACTTTATTTAGTGCTTAAAAGGGATTGCCTTTATATAGTTATAAAACATATATCTCATTAAATAAATGATATAAAGAACAATTCATTTACATTAAGTTTGTATCCTAGAACAATTGTCTATAGGACACTAAACCCCAACATACCCTCCCTTGAAAATTAATTCAAGTTCCATTATTTTTCCTTAAAATAAGAAGACGGAACACAAAGGATCGGTTTTAGTGAGAAATTTTAGTCTTAATTTTGAAGTTCTAGAATTTATGCAAAGCCTAGGTTTATACTAAACAAAAGCATTGAGTCCTAACCCACATGTCATCTCCATAATGAAAT
This sequence comes from Euphorbia lathyris, assembly GCF_963576675.1. Lineage (NCBI taxonomy): Eukaryota > Viridiplantae > Streptophyta > Magnoliopsida > Malpighiales > Euphorbiaceae > Euphorbia > Euphorbia lathyris. Next base: position 14,365,568 of record NC_088919.1, read on the forward strand.
TTAAAAAGGCAATAAAAATGGGATGTTTGAAAAGTTTAGCGAAGACTCAATAGTACACAATTTAAACCCGAAATTTTGTGAGGTAATTTTGAGCCTAAAGGAGTTCGTACGAGAACTCTATTTCTTTCACAATTTTTCGAGAGCTTTGACTTCACTCGACTCATAGAGTTTGCACCTAATGCCGGGTTAAGTACACCTATTTTGGTTAAAATGGCAATAGATGATAAAACGAACCCACTTAGTCTAACCCTTTTCTTAAATTATTTTTCTCGTTTTCATCAAACTCTAGGAAACCCCCTCGAGCCTACTAACCAACTTTTCTTGTTAATACCCTTTTAACAATTGGCCCTTTTTCCTCTTGTCTAAATACCAACAAAATCAATTTGCACCCGAAATAAGCCAAGGCCTTGATAAGACAACACCATAAGTTCTCGAAGTCGTTTTTGTGCCGCTCTCAAAACAAAAAGGAAAAGAAAAGAAAAGAAAAACACAATAAAGAGCACAAGGCATTCTCAAGCTCAACCCGAGCAATTTCGAGTTATATTTTATGAACTTGTTAAGGCTCAAATAGAAACACGGTGCGATCACTAAAATGGTATTTAAACTCGAGCTTCAAAAGAAATTAACCACTAAAAAGCCACCCACATTACAACCCCCCTCCGGGTTCATTTTTAATATTGTCTAAACCATAACATAGGAGGAAAAACCCGGATGAAAATGCAAACTCAAAGTGACTTCGGGTAAGTGCAAAGAAGAGTGCTAAAACACCGACCCACCAAAGTTTGAGCGTAAGAGTGAAATCCCTTGGTGAGGTACTATCAGGTTCTCAAAAGATAATCAACCCCCGTTAATATTGCCTATTAATGTTGATCATGGAGGTTTCAAATAAGTTTTTGTCACTCATTTGTTTGCGTAAGTACTTACCGAAAACTTTGCATAAAACTTTAATTTCGGAATCACGCACTTAGTAAAATCAACCAACGGTTTGTTTCTTAATAATCTCAATCCCTTGTCTTTCGATTTCTAGTAGTGTTCTTTTCTACGACGAAATGTATATTACGATGAGTGCGTTATGACCATGGATGTGATCTTTATAAGTGCTTTAACTCTACTAGACGCCACTACTTAGGGGCAAGTGTACCCCGTCGTATCAAGTAATAATCCGGTTAAGACCGGATATCGAATCCACGGGATTTATAACTACAAGTATTAGACGACTCGGTTTTATACGTTATTTAAGCGGTGAATACTTTGAGGTTGGTGTGAGACACAACTACAAACTACTCCTAACTATAGGTGAGGAGAATTTATATAACGAAACTCTATGAAGTGATGTGGATGTGATAAGTTATAAATATGACAAATAACGACTTCTAATGTTTATACGGTTGATGGTTTGCTCTTGCAATGACGACTACGTGTAGTGTGACCGACCCGTGAAGTACTTAGACTACGTGGTTCCTAGTCAAGACGTGTCTAATGCTGGGGACCAGAAATTAGGGCCCGTAAGTTCTGTGGCTTGTCAATTACTACGGTTTCCGGAGCGTCACTTCCGGTAAGGCAACACCTATATGAATCCCTAAAGATAGCCCGAATGGCGTCGGAAATCGCGTTCTCCTACACAATAATCAATTACGAATGTCAAAACAAGTAACCAACATCAACACATATATAGAAAAGAAGGTTATGAATCATAAATTATAAATATGAAGAATGGAAATATGAATTACAACCAAGCCTAGTACATACGATGAGTACAAGCTAATTAGCAAGTGTAAAGGGAAGAATCCACCCTCGGAACTAGCTAACCGGACTCAAAGCCGTCTCTTAGGACTTGGATGGTGGAGCTTTCGAGCTTGGTGTACGGAGATGGAGCGAAACTTTGATGGAATGCCGAAATCAACGAACAAGCTCTCAAGGTGAAAGAGTTTGGCTATATAAAGCCTAAAAACAAAATCTAAAACTACTAGAGTTTAATCTCAAGAAGGTATATGTTACAAAGTGTCAAGAGATGTCTAAATGAGTGCTAGTCACTCTTATTTATACACATCAAACCAGGGGTAAGATTGTAATTTCACAAGGTGCAAGCATGGAGGAGGATGATTTTGTGCAGAATTCCCATAACACGCCTCGCGTAGGGTGTGGAACGCCCCGCGTATTTGCCCATTCCGTCAGAAATCTCCTGCATGTGGACCAATTCCAGATCTTGTTGTCTCAAACACGCCCCGCGTAGACTGGGATACGCCTCGCGTGTTTGGGTTTCTGAGATTTTATTGCTTGAATTTGGCCTTTTACGCCGTGCGTGGCTGAAGCACACCCCGCGTATTTGAGTCTCTGAGCTTTTTTTTGCATTGAAGAACTTCCTTACATGCCCCGCATGTAAGGTGGTACGTCCCGCATATGGATAGTTGACTCGGGGAGACCGTGCAGTCTGACTTTCAGGATTAGGCTAATCATTTCTGACACCTGTTCCACGCCTCGCGTATGGTGGTACGCGCCTCGCGTATGCTGAGTAGATCCCACGTGGTGTCTGTGGATAGGGCAATTATTTCTGACTTGGTGTTTCACGCCCCGCGTAAGGAATGAGGCGCCCCGCGTATTGTGGTGGATTTTCACTCCTTGTTTGTACCTGAAATACAATTCTCGAGAGCCGAGTTAGCTTGATGCTTTATTTCCTAAATTAATAAAAAACAAGGAAAATTAACCGAAAGTGCGGAATTTATTTTTATTTTGTTATTTTATTAAAACACTCTATTTTTGTAATTAAACTTATTTATTTCTTCTAAAATTGAACCGCAAATCACGCTAAAAGATAGGGGTAAAATACCCCTATCAATCAGCCTCCAGGGTTTGAGGATCCCAAGTTCCCAAACCACGTTTATAAACTCAAAAAGGCTCTGTATGGTCTCAAGCAAGCACCACGTGCTTGGTATGAGAGGCTGACCAGTTTCCTGCTGACTAGAAATTATGTCAGAGGTAAAGCTGATACAACCTTATTCATTAAGAGGAAGGATAAAGATACCCTACTGGCTCAGATATATGTTGATGACATTATTTTTGGTGCCACTAACGAGTCAATGTGCAAGGAATTTAGTAAGCAGATGCAGACTGAGTTTGAAATGTCAATGATGGGAGAACTCAACTTCTTCCTTGGACTTCAAATCAAACAAAGGAAAAATGGCATCTTCATCAGTCAAACTAAGTATGCCAAGGAGATATTGAAGAAGTATGAACTTGATAATTGCAAGCCAATATCTACCCCTATAGGAACTGACACTGTCCTCTACGCTAACGAGAATGGTAAGTCAGTAGACAGCAAATTGTACCGAGGTATGATCGGCTCTCTACTCTACTTAACTGCTAGTAGAGCGTACATTCAGTTCTCAATATGTTATTGTGCTAGATATCAATCTAACCCTAAGGAATCTCACTACATAGCTGTAAAAAGAATCCTTAGATATTTGCAAGGCTTAGTGAATGCAGGTTTATGGTATCCCAATACTTATGATTTCACACTTATTGGATACACTGACGCTGACTACGGACGAGATAAACTTGAACGAAAAAGCACCTCAGGAGGATGTCATTTTCTTGAGAGCTGTCTTATATCTTGGTTCAGTAAGAATCAATCATCAGTAGCCCTGTCAACCACTGAAGCTGAGTACATTGCTGCTGGAAGTTGTGTTGCTCAAGTCCTCTGGATTAAGCAACAGCTAGAAGATTATGGTGTTCAGACTAAAACAATTGAAGTCAAATGTGACAGCAAAAGTGCCATTGACCTATCAAAGAACCCAATCCAGCACAGCAGGATGAAGCATGTCAGCATAAGACATCACTTCATCAGAGACCATGTACTCAAGGGAGAGATCAAGCTGACCTATGTCCTTACGGATGAGCAGCTTGCAGATATCTTCACAAAGCCACTGGCTCGTGAGCAACTCAACATACTTAGAGAAGCCATTGGTATGTTTAATCCTCTTCAATAAATTCCAAAGTATAAATATGTGATATATGCATGCTGAGCTGATTGCCATGCTGAGTGGTTATCTTAAACTGAGTAACTAATCACATGAATTATACCTTTTCGTAGAACTGACTACTCATAACATTAAACGTTTAGAATTCTTAACACTGAGTAAAAGATCCGTTGCACAAATTAATGCTAAAACACGCGAATTAAATAGCCACCTAGGATGACGTAAGCACAATAATTGGAAAATTCATGCGCCGAATGTGTCATAAATGCCAGAATCTTTGTCAATTGAGTATCTCGAGGTCAAACGGCCACCTCAACGCTTCAGATCAACTCGACACCTCTATAAATAGTGGACGAATTCCCACTTGTACCTCTTTACGCTCAGAAATTTCTGGTATTCATATCCTCTCTCTCTTCTAAAAATTCCCAAACTTCTCAAAACTCTCTAAGAATTATGTCTAACGATTCTCTGAACATCTCCGGAGGTGGTTACGACGATAACCACTCTGATGAACACCCATCGTACCAAACTGAGGAACAAAACGTAGAGACCTCCACCGAAACTCAGCAAGAAGGTCAGCATGACCATTCTAGGGTTAAAACACCGAGTAAGAAAACCCACGCTGACCAAGCTACCTCTTCTTTAGGGAAACAGAAGGACAAGGGTAAGAAACCTGTGGAGAGAACCTACTCTCTGGTCTACGAGAGTGTTAGGGGATATAAGGTTGACCACTCTCGCTGGTTCTCATAAGGATTCGTGAAAGCTGAGAAGCCCTTCTGTGAGTGGATCTCAAAGAACGGCTGGACCGAGCTGTTCTCGACTCGAGAAGCCACCTACCCCGAGCTAGTGAAAGAGTTCTATGCTAACTTAAGAGTCGCCGATGATAACCGGGACTACATGGTCACCAAAGTCTAAGGGAATGATATCTTCATCTACCCTTCCTACCCTGCCTCATTGCTCAAACTGAAAAATGAAGGAGCTAGACTCAGAAAATCTGGTGACCAGGAAAAGATTGACTATCCCACTGAGTTCTGCAAACTCGCTGGTCACACAAGGGAGATCTCTAGCAGCTCCATGGGTCAGCATCAGAAGATGGCCCATTACATACTGACCAACTTTCTCTTCCCAAAGATCAACGCTACTTCATCAGCGTCGAACTTCGAGCAGTGCTTCATCTGGCACATGCTCAACTACCAACCGATCAACATGTCGGTCTTTTTAATCGGTGGTTTTCAACGGAGCACTGGAACCCTTAGGTTAGGCTCCCTTATTACCAGAATCCTCAAAGATCACCAGGTGAATTTGGTTGAGGAGATTAATGTCTGGGGAACTGAAATTACCGCAGCCATTCTGTTCGGCTTGGTCTACGACCAACCGATTGTCCCTAAGAAAGGAAAAGGGGCCGCTGTTCAGGATACCGAGGGTATGGTGACCAGAAAAGGAAAGAAAGAAAAGAGAGCTCAAGCTGACATGAAGGACAGAAAGAGGAAAACTGTTCAAAGCCCTTCCAGAGACGCTATCTCTCCACCAAAAAAGATTCGGTTTGTGTCCAAAGGAACTAAGTCTCAAGTTCAACAAGGTCAGGTTGGACCTAAGTCAGCAGAAAACCTCAAAAGGCAAGCTGAGCTTGAGGAAGAAGAAGAAAAAGAGGACACTCTTGATGAGCAACCACTTAGGAAGAAGAAAATCTCTTCTGGGTCAAGTCCTATCAATGCACCTCCACTTGACGTCTTAATCTCTGAAGACTCACACTATGTGAGAAGTCTTGGCATTGATATTGAGCAACCACCAGTTGAACAGGAAGAAGAAGAATTGGGTGGTCAGTTTGATACTGAGGAAATAGTAAATGTTGAGCAACATGAACCAACCAACACTGAGCAGGTTGACGATGAAGCTGAGCCAACAACAAATGATCACGCTGATCAAGGGGCAACTTCACCTACTGACTCAGTTGAGTCCATCCCTGCTGACCCCTCTCCTTAAAAGACTAAGAGATTAAGGAGACTTAAGAAGAAGGCTCACAAATCCCCAGTGATTGACCTTATGGATGACTCACCACTGCGGGATCCGATCACTGATCTCTCTGATAAGGAGTTTAAGTTCTTCTCCAATCCCACTAAGTCTCCTCCAAGAGAGCACCAGGAAAATCAAGCCTCTGTTTCTCAGCCAAAGGAACATGCCGACTCAATTTCTACTCAAAGCCAACGTAATACCGAGCAAGTGCTCGAAGTTCCTGCTCCTCAACATATTGCGCTAGCTAAGGAAACACCTGCTCAGGTCAGTGCTGAAATTCCTCAACTTCCTAAATCCAGTCAGCTTCAGCCTGTCTCTGAGCAAGTACAACTTTTTGCCAATCAACCACTTCCACAACCACAAGTGCAGAATATCAATTCAAGACCAGCCGCCGATCATGCTGGCACTTCCAATATTGAGCAGAACCAAACACCTCCACCATCCGGTTCTACTCGTCCTCCGGCATCTGGGCCAACCAATGATGGATCCTACAGTTATCTTCATGCCTCTGAGTCTGGTCGACAAATCATTGACTCAGCTCAAGCCCTTCTCCAGGACCTTCATCAGACAAACGCTGATGCCGCTGGGTCTGTTAATGTTGAGCCAACTCAACTTTCATCTGTCATTCAGCTTCTCACAGAAATCAAAGGTCTTAAGGATCTTCTGAGTGTCATAACTTCTCTACAGTCTCAACAGCCCAGACAGGACTCCATCGTAAAGCTGGCCGAACTCCAGCTGACAATGGTAAATCACATGAACTCTCTTCATGGTCAATTTCAAGCTATGTCAGATGCGCACTCAATGTATCCAACTTTTGCTGAAGTTCATCAACTCTTCAACCAGCTTCACTCTGAGCAAGCCAAAACCAACGAGCAACTCTCTTCCTCCTCCCAATGCTCCATTGAGCAAATTAGTGAGGTTGTACATCTACTCAACTTGAGTAAGGAAGAGATGGAAACTGACCAACTCAAGACGAATGAGCTTCTACAATACTCCCAATCCATTTTCAAACATGTGCGTCATTCGAATGCTCAACGTCAGTATTATGACTCGGTTTTGCTTAAGATGTTTCATCAAGCCTATACCATGCTGACTGATAGTATCACCTGGATTGGGAAGTCTCAAGCATACCTTCTAAGTATGCTCAGTACTTCGGTCAAAGTTCCTCACTCTGTGTTGGATGATGGTGTGCCTGTGTTTGATGGTATAAATGAAAGCACGCGCAAGCTTAAGGCATTTTCCTCGCGATTAGCTCATGCTGCTATTCATGACACCTTCATTCCTCCTCCTCCCGATGGTGGCAAAACGGGGGAGAAAACTCAAGCTGATAGAACTCAGCATAAAGAAGAGGCGTCTGGAAGTCAGCAAAAACAAAAGGGCAAAGCCAAAGAGCATCCCGTCCATATCAATTACAAGAAAAAATAGCTTGACTAGGAATGACTAGATATGCTAGACTTAGCCTTTTGTTAAACTTATATTTGTCTTGTGTATATTGTTATGCTGACTTTAATCCAAAACTATGCTTGCATCTCTTATTCATACTGACCAATCTTATGTGATGCTTACTTATGTTTTGTGATAAATTTTAACGCATCTTCATTAAAACAACTATGTTAATTGTCTACATTGTTTTATGATTGTTTGCTGTGTTGATCAATATGTTGACCTCTTGTTATATGTCCTCTTAACTAAAACTCATTGAACAAAGATATACTCAGCGCTCTCTGATATCTAAATCTTCCGCATAAACTGAGTTAAAAAGAATATCTTCCATGAGCTGACCTATTTCTGAAAGCTGACCTTAGACTTACTTGATTAAACCTTGAAATGTTTAAAGTAAAACTAAGTCAGTAGCTCAACCCTTACGAGGGAGTATCTTGAGTAATATAAGGTCAACTATCATGGGGGAGCTCAACACTGAGTTCTTCACTGAATATTTTTGCCAACATCAAAATGGGGGAGTTTGTTGAAACACCTTTCCACATGATTTTGATTTGACAAAATTATTTAATTAAATGATAAAAAATATTCTAACACATTAAATTTAAATGCTTTGATTTATTCACACTAATGTGTTTGTTCAATGTTGAGTTTATTGATTTATAAGACATTAAGATAAAAAGCCTAAAGGCCCATAAGTGGAAGTCAAGCCCAAGTCAACAGATCAAGACCACAGGCCCAAGAAGATAAAACGCAGTCGTTCTAAGCAAAGCACAAGCTCAGCGTGAAGAAGGATCGAGAAGCCTTCTATCAATTGCTTCAAGTTGAAGCTGCTGAGTCGAACGACAAGAAGTACAAGTCAGCGGCAGAACAGAATCAACTTCGAGACAAAGTATTTCTACTTTGGGTAAAGTTCAGAAGGCGCAGGAAGCTGTCTGGAAGAGTTTGCCATAAATGTTGAAACATTCTGTTTATCTGACGAAAAGCTGCTGAGCACTGCCGTAGACAGAAGATGCAAGAATCTCATTGGCCAACGACACTGAGCACGTCCTGAGTGACAACGACAGGAAGCCGTTAGCCTCCAACGGTTATTTCGAAATTCGAAATTACCGGTGCTTAAAGTGTCACTATATAAAGGCCTCTCATTTGCTTCATTCGATGCAGATCTTTTTAATCAAGTCGAACCGCTGACCAAATTCATACTTGAAGTTATGTGAGAAAAGCAAAGCAAAATCTTACACCAATTTCCAATCATTTTGTAAAATTCTAGAGTGATTTCAATTCATCTAAAGTGTCTTAGCAATTGTTGTTTAGGACAAACACCTTATCATTTCTAGAAGAATAGAAAGGAGAAGCTGAGTACTCGGTTATAGTACTCAGCGGTAGTTATAGGAGTGAGTAGAGGTATAGAGGAAGTTACTCTTGTATACGCAGCTTCTATTGTAAAAGGTTTCGTGCTCTACCTTTACAGAGCTCAGTAGAGAATTCAAAAAGCTCGGAACGCGTTCCGGGGACTAGACGTAGGCGGAGAGGCCGAACCAGGATATGTCTGCTGAGTAACATATTTCTAACCCTTAAACTCCTTTATATATTGCTTGCTATAAAACTGACTAAGTAACAAACTCACGCTGAGTTGAGTGCACTAAGAAGCTGAGTTCAGGAATAGACTCTAAGTGCTATCTCCTGACTCAAGGAAAGAAACAGACTTAGTCACAAGTTGACTAAGCTTGTGTCTTAAAACTACTTAGCGCCGCTGTGTAAACCTTTTCTAACGAAAAGAAGTCAGCCTTAACGGACAAAATTTTAAATAGTTCCTAACCCCCACCCTTGGAACTAACCTTGTCACGTTATACGGGACCAACATTTTTCAGTTTAGTTAAGATCAGTCTTCTAGATTTAACTACGAACTTTAAGCATTTTTCATGTCCTTTAAGCTTTTCACACAGTCATCTGGTTAAAGTTAGATTTGACACACATTTTACGGTTTTTTTACAAAATCTTTAGCACGCTCGCACATGAATCAACAAAGGCGTTAAACAGTCTCTAAATTAAGTAAAATCATCGATGGAATCCTCATTTTAATTTTTTTTTATCAATTGAGGCCTTATTAAAACATTCGGTTGAACAGTTTCAGAACCTCTTCCCTGAACCTATTTTGAACCAATACACAGATCATTACAGTTTATATCAAATAGTCATAATTTTTTATTTTAGAATATGATGAGGACTCAATTGGTGATGTTTGCTTAGTTCAGTGATCTAATTGATGATTTTGATATTTTAAAGTCCTAATTGATTTTAAAACTTTAGTTTAAAGGAGTCCAAATGGGTGTTATGCCTAAAAATGAAACTGATTTTGGTATATTTGAATATGGGATAAATTACACTCATGGCCACTAAACTTTACTAATTTTCACGGTATGACCACTAAATTTTAGAACATAATTTAAAAGTGTGAGCACACGATACTTCCAAAAGGAGACTCTCGGAAAGAATTGCATCGTATCACGAGTGGGAGGCATATGATTAATGATGCTTGGTAAAACGTGACATTGAGCAGGTTACAACTGAATTGTACAGAGTCGCCGCCCGATCTACTAGAATGAAAAATTTGGTATAGTAGATAGAGCGATTGACTACTACACCCTCAGAGATAGGTTCGAAACATTCACTTGCTTATCTCTAATGTTAAATTAGTTTAAAATTTCATGCTTGATTGAGTACGAATAATACTACGATTGATTGATTAATGTGGATGTTTAGTAAAGTGGAAAAGCGGTAACCAATTAAATTAATTACATATTTACAACAAATGGATAAATGGTGGGGGGGGGGGGGGGGGGGAAGAATAAATGAGGGATACAAAATATCAAACTAGGATATACAACATAAGAACTTATATAGGTGAAACACCTCCCAATGTGAAAACATTATTTTTATGTGAGAATACTCCCATAAAAACCGCATACCATATGTAACATTATTTAGAACATCATACTTAACTTTTTAGAATACATGTTATAAAATATAGAACATATACTCCAACATGGTTCTGCAACTAATGACTTATGTAACATTGTTTAGAATATTGTACTTAACTTTTAGAACACAGACTATAAAATTTAGAATATATGTAACATAGTTTATAATAGTGTACTTAACTTTTTAGAACACATGTTGTAAAATATAGAATATATACTTCAGCTAATGTCTTATGTTTCACAACTAATGTATTATATGTAAAATTATTTAGAACATTGTACACTTTTAAAACACATACTACAAAATTTAGAGTATATGTGTTTGCACCAAAAATAAAATTTTCTTGTTGCATACCCTGGTTTACACTTTTTATGGGATAAACTTTTCTTTTTAGGAAACTTTTTTCTAAAAGAACATTTTAGGAAACTTTTTCTTAAAAAGTCTGTTTAGGAAACTTTTCATTTCAGGAAACTTTTCATGTTTTCCTAGTACATCATTCACTTAAAATTTCCTAGAGTGAACCTCAGTTTCCCTCAGGGGAAACATCTAAACTAGTATAACTCAGAGGAAACCAACTTCCTATATAGTGTACCTCGTGGGAAACCATAGTGTACCTTAGGGGAAACCATGGTGTACCTTGGGGGAAGCCTGAGTGAACCTCGAGAGAAACCAACTTCCTGTATAGTGTACCTCATGGGAAACCAACTTCCTACATAGCGTACCTCGTGGGAAACCAACTTCATATATAGTGTACCTCGTGGGAAACCAATATCCTATTTAGTGTACCTCGTGGGAAACCAACATCCTATCTAGTTTACCTCGTAGGAAACCAACATCCTATCTAGTGTACCTCAAGGGAAACCAAAAACATCATGGGATACTTGAGGTAAACCTAGGAGATCATGAGGTCATTTAATATTTCTAACGCGTATTCTGTGAGCCATTAAAAAGCAGAAAAATCATAAAGTGTACGTATCAATTCATCATGGAAGTTAAAGTGGAGAAGTTTCTCAATATGGAGAACGTGACTTGTGGAATGAAGCAGGAAGTTACTCCCAACATCTATAAAAGACAGAAATCATGATGAACTCAGCGACCAACTCAACAAACCCAAGTAAAAACTCTAGCAAATTACCTCTAGACATCAGCAATTTACAATTCTCAGATTCAGTTTTTTCCTTTTTCAAGTTTATTTCTCAGACTATAGACATCCAGTTTAATTTCAATCCAAGTCCATCATTTCCTTAGTTTCAGCTTTCATTCAAGTTCAATTTCGTTCAAGCTTCCAGTACAATTTTATTTTAATTGTTGTTCAATCATTTTCTGTAAGGTCGGTATCATTTTGATAATTGAATCCTTTAAGAATTTTTTGTCTCTTTAATTGTTACAACCGTTTGATACGTAGAAGTTAGAAAGCGCACCCAATTTCATTCCATAGTTCGAGAATACTATAATTCTCTGGCACGCCCGCAATTTCACACGAAAGAGCCAAACAAAAATTGGCACACTTGGTGGGACACGAATCACAATACCGCTAAAGGAAAATGATAAGAAAAATAAAGATCCTGTAGCAGCCACCTCTATAGAAGAAGAGATCATGTCAACAGGCAATGTTCCACATATGGTGGGACAAATTGAAGGGGAAAATAATGTTAACCCCAGAGGACAATCATGGATCTCTGCAGAGATCCAAAATTCACAGTTCTTGCAGAGACATTTCAATTCCATTGAAAGGAATCTGGAGGCTCTAAAGAGCGATATGAATCGGAAGATGGATAAGATACTCCAGAAGTTGTCCTCGCCGGGGGTAATCAAGAGTGGAGGAAACCATGTTCCTCATCGCTCACCGGAGTCCAATGAAGGATGTGGTATGTCCGACGATGAGAAGTGTCACATTCCGCTATTGATGGATGAGGTCATCTTGCAGAAGGCCGTTAATTCAACAGGCCAAGAAAATTCTAGTAAGTCACCTACTCCTCAATATTTTGGAAACACTAATCCTACCTCCCACACAGCTTCATATCACGAGGATACAAGAGGCAACCATATCACTGGAGAGACGAGGGATAACTATAGAGGAAATGGAAGAAATACTGGATTTCCTCATGTGCCTTATACTCACCAGCAGATTGACACCCCTCAACAGATTTCCTCAGTTACGATGGAGGTCATCCGAGAAGTTGTCCTGAAACTATATGCTTATGTCCTCCGTCAAGTTGGACACTTTGAGTTTCATAAGCCAAGAAAAAAATGAAGCAGCGATGAGATGCCAAATCTAGAGAGAAGCAGGAGGTGAAGTTGAGGCTGGTGAGCATTCCTCCAATTGAGAAATGAGATACTAGCATAAAAGTGACACAAAGGCTGACTCCACGGCCTATACCTTTTGTGTCACCTAAAGAAATATCATGTGACACTTTGACATCATGACTTTTGAAGAATCAAGCATGAAATTTACGTTCCTCAAATTCATGCTTGAGGGGGGCAATTGTTTGCACCAAAAATAAAATTTTCTTGTTGCATACCCTGGTTTACACTTTTCATGGGATAAACTTTTCTTTTTAGGAAACTTTTTTCTAAAAGAACATTTTAGGAAACTTTTTCTTCAAATGTCTGTCTAGGAAACTTTTCATTTCAGGAAACTTTTCATGTTTTCCTAGTACATCATTCACTTGAAATTTCCTAGAGTGAACCTCAGTTTCCCTCAGGGGAAACATCTAAACTAGTATAGCTCAGGGGAAACCAACTTCCTATATAGTGTACCTCGTGGGAAACCATAGTGTACCTTAGGGGAAACCATGGTGTACCTTGGGGGAAGCCAGAGTGAACCTCGAGAGAAACCAACTTCCTGTATAGTGTACCTCGTGGGAAACCAACTTCCTACACAGCGTACCTCGTGGGAAACCAATATCCTATCTATTGTACCTCGTGGGAAACTAACATCCTATCTAGTGTACCTCAAGGGAAACCAAAAACATCATGGGATACTTGAGGTAAACCTAGGAGATCATGAGGTCATTTAATATTTCTAACGTGTATTTTGTGAGCCATTAAAAAGCAGGAAAATCAGAAAGTGTACGTATCAATTCATCGTGGAAGTTAAAGTGGAGCAGTTTCTCAATATGGAGAACGTGACTTGTGGAATGAAGCGGGAAGTTACTCCCAACATCTATAAAAGGCAGAAATCACGACGAACTCAGCGACCAACTCAACAACTCAACAAACCCAAGCAAAAACTCTAGCAAATTACCTCTAGACATCAGCAATTTAGAATTCTCAGACTATAGACATCCAGTTTAATTTCAATCCAAGTCCATCATTTCCTTAGTTTCAGCTTTCATTCAAGTTCAATTTCATTCAAGCTTCCAGTACAATTTTATTTTAATTGTTGTTCAATCATTTTCTATAAGGTCGGTATCGTTTTGATAATCGAATCCTTTAAGAATTTTCGGTCTCTTTAATTCTTACAATCGTTTAATACGTAGAAGTTAGAAAGTGCACCCAATTTCATTCCATAGTTCAAGAATACTATAATTCTCTGGCACGCCCGCAATTTCCCACGAAAGAGCCAAACAAAATGTAACATTATTTGGAACATTGTACTTAACTTTTTAGAACGAATGCTATAAAATATAAAACATATACTCCAACATAGTTCTGTTAGACATATATTCTAAAACTATGGTGTATGTTCTACAACTAATGCCTTATGTTCTAAATCACCAGACCATTAACAAAATCACCAAACCATTCAACACTAGAAAGAAGTCGGTCGCCGAGCCTGATCGGCGACTCGACTCGTACATCTGAAAAGTTTGTTGTACATTTTCTGTTGTAGCTCCGATCACCACTCAGAACTCTTGCTTGCAACCCGAATCCACCATATTCATAGGTAAAATAACCTCTTTAGTCCATTTTTTGTGTTAGAATTATAAAAAATGAAGAAAGGGTAGAGAAATAGAAAGGACATCCCATATTACGAATTTCTATTCAAACAAAACTCAACAAAAACGTAAAATCAAACTCTTATACTTACATGCACTTGTAGCTCATGTTGTGGGCTTCGATTCAGTATAAATAACGCGAACACCTGGTGAGAAATGAGGAAAAATAAGCTTGGAGAGTTTGAAGAGTTAAAATGGAGGAAATGGGATAAGGAGGAAGATGATAGTGAGGGTGGATCAAATTTTTATTTGATATTATAGTAATACTATTAATGAGAACGTTATCATATAAGAAAATCATTCTCACATAAGAGGGATGCTCTCACTCGACAGTTAGGGTTGCGGGACTTTGGATCCGCCTTCAGTGTTTTTGGGACGTCGGTCGGACTCAACATGTACAATATTCAAGTATGGACTCAAGAAAAACAAATAGAAAGTACACAGAGTGGGAAGTGCTACGAAAAACACCGTGAAACGCAATTAATTCTAATTCAATAATATTTTGATTGTTTGAAAATATCTGAAATAACCAATTAATATTTGCTATGGAAAACCAGTCTCTAATCTCAATAATCAAAAGATTATTAATGATTAACGATTTACCGATTTTTAGAAATATCTTCCAAATGTCATAATAAATGCAATCAACTCATTTTGGATGTAAAATACTCAAAATGGTCAATTAAAATCTATTATGGAAAATCGATCCCTAACTTTAATAATCAATTTATCGTTAACCTGATTTAGCAAATGATGATTAAAATGGCAGATATAGTTGCTTATTATCTTTATCTTTCATTTATTTTGGTAAATGCACTGAAATAAACCATGGATAGGTCAACACCCAACTAAATCTCCTCATTTCATCAAATCACTCGTTGATTCATTAGGGTTAATTATAAGTAGATGCCATATAGTTACGCGTATTTGCAGATTGGTACCTACGATATTTTTCTTTAAAAACGCAACTTCGTGATTGCAAAATTTTGTATTTTTTTACTTTGCCAAATTTGGCCGATAACGACATTAAAATAAAAAAATTCGAGAATTAAAGTTGTTTAGTATCATATTTACTATAAAACCATATTTTTAATCATTTTTTGAGTTTTCTTTCTCTAAACATTAACTTTCTTTCTCATAAAAAAAAACAACACATAAATGACCTCAAACCTAAAAGGTTGAAGAATTACAAGTTGCTTAAAATATCATTTAAATCTTGAAAATTTTCATTTCGAAATCGTTATCGATCAAATTCTGACATTGTGAACCCAAATGTAAAATTTTACAAACCACGTGGTTGCGTTTGCAAAAAAAAAAAATATCACAAATACACATCTGTAAATCGGCAAAACCATAGGTGGAATTAAAGATCTACCAACCTTAGACAAAGATGGATGTGTTTAACATTGATCAATTGTGTTGTGTTGTTTATGCAAAATAAGGTTGCAATCTAGTATTCATATTTTTATAAACAGTTTGGAACTGTTCTTTGTTGAGGATAATTTCAAATTTTATAGAGGAGTCGTTTGTTGCCCGATTGAAGTTTGTGTTTAATGTGTTAGCAATGTTGTTTACGGGCTTCAATTGTATGTGGTATTTGATGTTGTAGAAATGAGGTGGTGTGGAAGGGCCGAAGCGCTAACGTTAGGGCCAACCCTGGGCTATGTTTGACGGTCGCCCGCTCATGGCCCATCTTAATGAGGGGGCCAATTTTTTTTTTTTTTTTTTTATATTGTACTCATAAAAACAAAGATGAACATGAAACATTAGAATTTGTTGGTTCAATTGGTAAAAAGAATTTTGTACTTCCAATTTAGCTTAAGGTTGGAAGTACGAACTAACATTAATTAGGAGTTGGTTCAATTTCAAGCCTAATTGATTAAAAATGAATTTCTTTTCATTAACATAAAATGTGAAACTTCAAACCATATTGAGTCACTAGAATGGTGGAGGTTGGAGCGGGATAAAACATAAAATTACACACAAAAAACCTGATTTTCGTCAATGAAACTTGAAACTATACCAACCCATAAAGTTACATTACTGTTGTCTTTTGTTTGACTTGTGATGAGTGTAGAATGTATGATGTGACAATTAAATAAACATCAACAATCTTTCTAAAATTTTAGGTTATATATAGATAAAATTAATTTTAGTTAATTTTGCACCATTTCTACAGACGAAATCATCTTCTGGACGGAACCAGCTACACTGTGCAATTTTGAGCCAGAGGATGACTACTATGCCTTTTCGGAATCTCAAGCAACCCCTGGGGAGCAAGAACAAGTTAAATATCTTGGTATACAAAAGCCCCACCCCCCCGGGGGCTGCAACCCCTGGGGAGTAACAGTAACTCAGCGCTTCAATATCAATAAAAGAGCCCCGCCCCCCGGGGGCTCAATTTCAATGAAATTGAATAGAGGGGCTATGGGACTTGAACCCCCCATTCAAAGGAAGAACCCCACCACGGAAACCAGCTAGGGTGAGCTGAGGGGGGACAGCGGAAGTGAGCGAATGTGTTAAATTGCGAAATTAGCCAAACAACAACAATAACGAAGAAGATTTATTTCTAATGTAAATCATACAAAATCAATAAATCAAACTCAACAAATTCAATTTTTCCAAAGAAAACCCCAAATCCTAATCCGATTTCCTTCCTCTACAGAGAAAAAAAAGTGATCAATCGATCGAGAGAGAGAAATTGAAGCTACATACATAAACAAATCACTCAGATCCTGAATTCAGAAGAAGAATCCAAAAGCAAGAGCGACGATTGATGCGATGAATGTCGGAATAAATGCAGTAGCATCCGATGTAGGGCTTGGTGCGGGTGCTTCAGCTGCCGATGCCGATTCAATGGCGGAGAAAGCCATAATCATCACAATCAAAACAGCGAAGAGATTCATCTTCATTGCCTCCATTTTTCAGATCTAGTAAGTTATGCGATTCCTCTTTCGAGAGATTAGTGTTTTTGTGTTTGGGGAAAGAGGAATCGGTGCTGTTGGAGACGATGAATGAATGAATGAATGATTTGATAGGAGGTTTGTGGAGGGTTTTATAGTGAAGGTAGAGAGAGAAAACAGGGGTTTCTAGAGAGAGAAAATAGGAAAATGAGTGGTAATGGCGATGAAAAGGAAACGGAAAATATGCAATACCTTATGGTTTTGATGGTGTAGCAAGTATGTCTCCATATACATCTACACGTATTTTTTAAAATTTGTATATAAAAACTAGGCCTAATACACAAATAACCCCGTGAACTTATTCAAATATTGCAATTGCCCCCTCCAACTTTCAATTGTAACAACTTACCCCTCAAACTTGTCAAATTGTAAAACATAACCCCTCAAACTTGTTCAATTGTAAAACCGAACCTCAAATTGCTGACACGAACTGCAATTGAAGAAACACGTGAAATACAAAAGCTGCAAACGCTCGTGGAATGTGATAATCAGATCTTTAGACCCAAAAAAATCAGTATTTAAGTAACCAAATCCTCAATTCTTCAACTTATTCTTCAATTTCTTATTCAAAGTTTTGGGATATTATGTGTGTGAAAATGTGTTTATGTGGAGAAATAGCTTCATTGAAGATGTCATAGCGTGATACGAATTCGGGAAAACATTTTTACGGTTGCTTCAAGTACGGGGTAAAAAAATCCCAATTTGGGGTTATGTTTTACAATTAGACAAGTTTGAGGGGTTATATTTTACAATTGGACAAGTTTGAGGGGTAAGTTGTTACAATTGAAAGTTGAGAGGGGCAGTTGCAACATTTGGACAAGTTCAGGGGGTTATTTATATATTAGGCCTAAAAACTAAGCTAATTTTGGTATATTTGAATACAATGTTGTCACCGGTGGCGAATCCAGTATGGGATACAAACTGATATTTGTATTTTTTTTTAAAAACCGAAGTTTTAGAGTTTTGCCCTTTCATCAATGGAGATTTATGGTTTACTGTTCTATAATTGAGGATGAAAAATGGTTTTAAATTTAATATTTTTTTTATTTTTTTTTAATTTTGTTTTAAAGCAAAACTGCATCGTTTTATTTAATTAGAATTACGTCGTTTTGTTTACAACAAAAATAAAATAAAAAAAGTAAATACTTAAATGTAAAACTAAATAGGTCTTAAAACAAACCAATGGTCTCTCCTACTCTCTTTAATCTCTTCTTCCTCAATTCTTCTTACTTCTTAAGTATAAATTGAAATCCATAATCCTAACTAAGATTAAATCAAAATCGGCAGCTAATCCTTCCGTAATTGGATCGTTGGTCCAACACTCCATCTCCGATCTTTGCCTCTCTGCTTTGGTATTTTTTTTGCTCCTTCTTGAATTTTGATTTGATATTTCTGTTACTATTTTACTTGAACTTGAGCTTTGATCTCTGGTTTTCTATAATTATTATTTTTTGGATAAAAATTATTTTAGTCGTATTGTTTGCCCCCATAGGAAAGAAATCCTGGATTCGCCCCTAATTGTCACACTTGATCGGCCAGACTTATGGCTGTAATTGAACTGAGCCGAGCTGAGTTTTGGCCTGCTCAAACTCGGTTCATGATACTGTTATTGAGCTTGAGCCGAGCTTCGAGTTATGTTCGAGCTTAAATTTGTGTTTGAGCTCGACTTGTTTGTTCAGGAGCTGCTCACGAGTCAACTCATTTATCTTGTTCACGAGCTTAGCTCGCGAGGTGCTCATTATTTTATTCACAAGCTTGATTGCGAGCAGCTTTTTTTTTGTTCACAAACGAAATAATATCAAATAAAATAATAACATGTTTAGCAATGAGTTTGCTCGCGAGTTTTCGAACCGGGTTTTATCATACTCAAGCTCGGATCATTTATGAATCAAGTCTCTAAATCGTATCCACTAGATCTTGAGCCATATTTTTCCCAACTTTCTCAATACAAGCTAAGCAGTATTATCTAATATTATCAGTATGTTATTTGACATCTAAAAGCAGATCTATATTTCTTTTTATTGCTTTTTTAGTCTGTGTTCATATATTTCATCGAAACTCTTTATTCGTTTGATTGTATCTGCTCTCTATTATTCTATCGTTTATGTTGTTTTCGGATTTAGCAAGAGCGGAAATGGTTTATCTTGTCCGTAGATCAATAAATCTACGTGGTTGCAACAAAAAAAAAGGACTCAGATCCGAATGTTCGGAATGGTCTAAAGGATGAAGTTTGGATTGCAGATGTCTCTCTGCAGATTTGGATTTACGAGAAATATATTGTTGTTTTGTATTTTTTTATACCTTTTATGGTTTCTTTTTTCTCTTTGTAGTCATTTTCATCCCTTTGTGGATGTTTTTGCTTTAGCGTGTAATCGTATAAGGTTTTTACATTTTGCTTGTTGTACTTGTTCTTATATTTTCATTTAATGAAATTACAAGCATTTTCTAAAAAAAAAATAATAAAAAAAAAAATCTTCAATCAGGATTAACTTTATTTTTGGATGAGTATTATGATAGTTCTATGTGCTATTGTTTTTCACACTTATATTATCACTACTATGCATATTATATTTATGGGTAATTAATTTATTAGTCCCTATATTTTGATAAAACACACTGTTTAGTCCCTGTATTTTCAAAAACACACGGTAAGGTCCCTAGCCTTTTTCTCAGTGAACTGTTTAGTCCTTCCGTCTGTTTATTAGATTTTTTACCGTTTATGACTTCGGAAATGACTAAATTACTTTTTACTATTTACCTTCGAACTTCAGAAGAGGAAATCCAATTTAGAAAAAGAAGCTATTTGTATGGAGAACAAGAAAAAGAAAAAGAACAGACCCAATGGTTACGAATTTGAACGATTAAGAAGAAAATTAAGAAAAAGAACACTCAAAGTTGATTTCAGATGCATTCGAGTTTAAAGGAAAGGAAAATAAAGGAAAAGAAGAACGCAAATCCAAATTGACTAATTTTCATGAGAGTCTAACGACATGGACTAAACAATTCACTGAGAAAAACATTAAGAATTTTACCGTGTGTTTTTTATAATACAGGGAGTAAACAGTGTGTTTTATCAAAATATATGGACTAATAAATTAATTACCCTATATTTATTAATGTATGCATGCTTGCACTTTTATTGTCACATTGGATGTTTACGGTGTCCGCTATGGCTACTTTGTTTTTTACAAAGTACCGTTACTTGGTGCTCATATTCACCATTAGATTAATTTTATGCAATGGTGAAAACACACCAAGTAACGGTACTTTGTAAAAAACAAAGTAACCATAGTGGGCACCGTATGTTTACATCTATTAAGATTAATCATTGAGATCTATTATTATAATTTATATGGCTGTTGATTCACAATTAGATTAGCATGAATGTATTTGTGTTCTTTCCACTGGTTCTTATAATTCGACATAATATTCCGTAAGCACATATTCCATCAAAATACATTACCCACACATGTATTGCGACGGATTTCGTTCCGTCAAGAAAACACTTTACTGACGGAAATTAGATGTTTACTGACGGAAATTTCCGCAGTAAACCATTATTTTCTTGTAGTGAACAACTCGTTTATAAATCGAACCGAATCGAGCCGAGCTTTTATCGAGCCGATCAGTGAGCTGCTCATGAGTGGTTCGGCTCATTTACAGCCCAAGTCGGATTATACGACTAGACATGGCCGTCCTGGGTATAGGTAGGAGGGGCGCCTGCCCACGGCCCAATAGAAAGAAGGGTCCAGAAGTAACATTTCTTGTAAAAACAATATAAAAATTAAATTTCAAAATATGAAACAGTTAAGAAAATAACAAATCACAGTACAGATCTACGGCACAAGGAGATGCTCAAAAATAACATTTTTATAAAAAAAAACATAAAAAATTAAAATCTCAAAATATACAATGACAATAATCATATGCCTTAGGCGTAAACAATCACAATGGACGCAAGGCTAGGAAGAGTGAATCGTCGAACAAGAGAAAGGACTTCATTTCTCTACTGAACTTTAAGAATGTATCTATATAAACTTTCTTTTCCAATAGTCCCGTCCATGAGCAACGGATATGAGAGGTCTTTCTATCTACGACTCACAAGAGTTTCGAAAAACAAATCATTTAACTTGGTGTGACTACATTTTCTTATGATAATATTTCGTGTAAATTATAAAACTGACTCAATTGATAGACTCGTTTACATATTTAGATCCATTACCTCTTACTAAACTAGACACTTTCAAATTATATTTTCCCAAAATATCCTTAGTAAATATATTATGACTTAAGCAATTTTTTCACTCCAACCTGATAAATTTACAGCAGGATCAACTGCTAATTAGCAGTGACTGCTGATTAGCACTTGACCCCACTACGAAGAAAAATCATGAATTGCTAATCATAAACTTGGAAAACATAGAGTAACAACTCTGCCATGTCAAGAGAGGAATGAAGTGTCTAATCATTTTGAGATTCTGAAGCATTTACATAGGCATAAAGCATGATTGGATTGCAGGAAAAAAATTTAAGGTAGAATGGGAGAAGAAAGAGAAGAAAGGTTCTACTGGGTTATTAGATGAAATGCAGATGATGGAAAAATTGGGGCAGAATTTGATTGAATTCGCAGAGGGGCTTAAATTTCCGTTGGAGATAGAAAAAATGGATGAAGTAACAGCACATGTGGCGGAACTAGCGGAGATTATCTAAAGAAGGATTGATGCCGTTACAGATGCAAGTAAGAGAGGTTTTTCATAGGATTATAAGGAGCAGAACAGAATAGAGATGTTTGAAGTGGTAGATCATGCTGCCAATGTTTCTCAAGCTACAGTATAATTAACTTGCATTTTGCTGGTTCAATTTGTTTATTCGGTATATGAACTTGAACCTAATGTGGATTTTTATATATACTAAGGGTAATTAGGAAAAGTCTAATTTGAAAGGTCTAGTTTGATAAAAGGTAGTGTAATGGGTCTAAATATGTAAACAGATCTATCAATTTTGTCAATTTTGTAATTTATCCTAATTTTTCACATGTTGATGTATGTGATGTTTTTCCCCATAAATGAGCTGGTTGCAAATGACTTTGCTCAATGTGTTGATGTTAGCATTTGAAAAATTCTTAAGTTTGTCAAAGCAGTAAATTATTATTTAAATACTAATTAAATTGCTTTTCGAATCATCCTAACTATACTAAACCGTTGTATCTATTTGAAGTTAAAATTATTGACAAATTATTCGAGATCATCAACCTCATAAGAAAGATTGAATGGTTTATTGAGCGCATATTAATGTAGATGTTATTATTAATAACTAGTATGAATACCCGTGCAATGTACGGTATTGTGATAGATTATAATATATCATTATTTATTATAATTATTATTATAAGCTATCACAATACCGTGCATTGCATACTTTATAAAAATAAAAATAAAGTATGCATCCATATTTGAAAATTATTATTATTAGAACTATTATTATTATTATTATTATTATTATTATTAGCTTATTCAATAGATTCTACATCTAGAAATACTCATAGATAATTTTTATATGAGCAACTGGATACTTAAAGCGAAATAAAATGTGTGTTTTATATGAAATTTGATATTTTTATTAGATTCATTGTTAAGTGTAATAAAAATATATCAATTTCTAAATAATTTTTCTTTTACGTAATTGATTTTTTTACTTTAATTGTTAGTGTTAATTACAATTAGATGCCATATGGTTACACGGATTTGAAAATATTGTGTCTATATGACGTGACAATTAAATAACTATCAACAATCTTTTTAAAATTTTAGGTTACATATTATATTAAGTTTGGCCTACCTTAGCTTCTAGTGAGAGAAGGTCTCCCATCTCTTTACTTTTCGCATCTTCCATCTTCTTCTTTTTTTTTTTTTTTAGCTTTTTAGTCTTCATCTCCTCACCTCACCTCAATCTTCTTCCCTCTTTTATCAATTTTTCCGTTACTACCACCGTCACTTTGCAGGTTTATTTAGAGGAGGAAGAAGGAATCTTATCTTCCTTCTTCCTCCTCCTATATATATTTTAGTTTTCGTTTTTAGCTTTAGATTTACATTTTCTTGTTAGTTTGAAGTCGATATACCTTCTTGAACTTCTTTTTCCGTCAGATCTACACTTGTGATCTATATCTCTTTCTTTTATTCTTTTTTCGGTCTCAGCAAGAGCGGAAAATGTTTATCTTGTCCGTAGATCTATAGATCTGCGTGGATGCACAAACAGAAAGGACTCAGATCCGAACGTCCGGAATAGTCTAAAGGATGGAGTATGGATTACAACGGTTTTTCAACAGGATTCGACTTACGAGAAGGATATGACTTCTATGTTTGTTGTATTTGTATCTTTTCTGGTTTTTAGTGCTCTTTGTAGTCTTTTATTGCTCTTTGTAATCTATATATTGCTCTTTGTAGTCTTTTCTTCCCTTTGTGGGCCTTTGCCTGTATGGGATGGAGGTTTTATTCCTCTTTTCTTCGTACTGTATTTGTATTATTAAGTTAATGGAATGAGATGTGCCTTTTATCAAAAAAAAAAAAAAAAAAAAAAAAAAAAATTTAGGTTACATATAGCTAATTTAGCTAAGAACGATATAGCTAAATTAACCAAACCAAACAACAAGAATAATGAAGAAGATCTATTGCTAAATTGCGAAATTAACCAAACAACAGCAAGAATAATGAAGAAGATCTATTGCTAATATAAATCAGAAAATACAAAATCAATAAATCAAATTCAATTTTTCCAAAGAAAACCCCAATTCATCAAATCCTAATCCGATTTCCTTCCCTCTACACAGAGAAAAAAGTGATCAATCGAGAGAGAGAAATTGAAGCTACATACATAAACAAATGACTCAATCAGATTCTGAATTCAGAAGAAGAATCCAAAAGCAAGAGCCAAGATTGATGCGATGAATGTCGGAATAAATGCAGTAGCGTCCGATGTAGGGCTTGGTGCGGGTGCTTCAGCTGCCGATGCCGATTCAATGGCGGAGAAGGCCATAATCATCACAATCAAAACAGCGAAGAGATTCATCTTCATTGCCTCCATTTTAGATCTGGTAAGTTCTCCGATTCCTCTTTTCGAGAGATTAATGTTTTTGTGTTTGGGGAAAGAGGAATCGGTGCTGCTGGAGACGATGAATGAATGAATGATTTGATTTGGAGGTTTGTGGTGGGTTTTATAGTGAAGGTAGAGAGAGAAAACAGGTGTTTCTAGAGAGAGAAAATAGGAAAATGAGTGGTAAACGGAAAAAAAGGAAAGGAAAATATGGTATTGGTATTTTTGATGTACACATAGTTTTGAAATTTTGCATTTGTGACGAAATGCGACAGCTCTTGTCGCATTTGTGACGAAATGTGATAAATTTCGTCACAAATGCGACAGTAATGGAGGAAAATTGAAAAAAATTGTGGAAAATTGAGAAAATTGAAACTTTACCATCACAGATGAAGAAAGATGCAAGACCAACGAGAAAAGCAAACGTATAAGCTAAAAACATATCATTTATACGGGAAATTGAACATAATACGTCAATAATCTCAAAAATCGCTAATGATTGGTATCAGAAATTGAAGAAGATGAACCGAATAAGAAGAAGAACCAGAACCAGAACCAAAAGAATAAGAAGAAGAAGAAGAAGAAGAAGAAGAAGTGGAAAAGAAGAAGAAGCGGAAGTAGATCGATGATTGAATAGAACTAAGGGTAATTTTGTTCAAAATGGTTGAAAGTGTCTAATTTGGTAAGATGGAAGCAAAGTGGATTAGATATGTAAAAGGCCCTTCTTAATTGGGCTAGATTTGTAATTAACCCTTAAAGTTAATTAGGAACTTAAATTATTAAGGGATAAAATACGAAAATAGGCATATGGTTTTTGAGAAAGTGTTAATATGGATCCCACGTACAAAATAACATAATTCATATTACTCTGTTAAGTTCTGATTTCTCTTTCCACGTACAATTGACAGAACTTAACATAATAATATGAATGACGTGACACGTTCCATTATCAATGCCTAAATTGGCACTATTTTTTAAACGTTATGTCTATTTTGATGATATTTTGTACATGAGACCTAAATTGATACTTTTCCAAAAACCATGATCTATTTTGGTACCTTATCCAATTATTAAAATTGATGTCTCTAAATTAAATAAAATCATCAATGGAATCCTTATTTTAAGAAAAATTATCAATTGAGGCCTCATTAAAATCATTCGGTTGAACAGTTTCAGATCATCTTCCCTAAACTTATTTTGAATCAATACAGAGATTATTACAGTTCATATCAAACAGTAATAATTTTTTATTTTAGAATAGGATGCGGACTCAATTAGTGATTTTTACTTAGTTCAGAGATCTAATTGATGATTTTGATAGTTTAAATTCCTAATTGACTTTGAAACTTTAGTTTAAGGAGCCTAAATGGGTGTTATGCTTAAAAACGAAACTGATTTTGGTATATTTTAATATGGGGTAAATTACACGTACGGCTACTGACCTTTACTAATTTTCACGGTATGACCACAACATTTTAAAATATAACTTAAAAGTGTGAGCGCACGATACTTCCGAATGGAGTCTCACCCGAGTCTCCCGGAAAAGAATTGCATCGTATCACGAGCGGGATGCACACGATTAATGATGCTTGGTAAAATGTGACATTGAATAGGTTATAGCTGAATTGTACAGAGTCGTCACCGATCTACTAGACCGAAAAATTTGGTATAGTAGATAAAGCGATTGATTACTACACCCTTCAGAGATAGGTTCGGAACGTTCACTTACTTATCTCTAATGTTAAATTAGTTTAAATTTTCATTCTTGATTGACTTCGAATAATACTACGATCGATTGATTAATATGGATGTTTAATAAAAGTGGAAAAGCGATAACCAATCAAATTAATTACATATTTACAACAAATAGATAAATAAGGGATAAAAATATTAAACTCGGATATACAACATGAGAAAACCCGTAGAACATGGTTGCTATAGAACATATGTAACATTATTTAGAACACACATATATATATATATATAAAAGGTGAAACACCTCCATATATGAGAATACTTTTTTTTTTATGTGAGAACACTCCCATAAAAATCGGAGAATATATGTAACATTATTTAGAACATCATACTAAACTTTTTAAAATACATGCTATAAAATATAGAACATATATTCCAATATGGTTCTGCAACTAAAGACTTATGTAACATTATTTAGAACATTGTAATTAATTTTTAGAACACAGACTATAAAATTTAAAATATATGTAACATAATTTATAACAGTGTACTTAACTTTTTAGAATACATGTTGTAAAATATAGAATATATACTTTAGCTAATGTCTTATGTTTCACAACTAATGTATTATATGTAACATTATTTAGAACATTGTACACTTTTAGAATACATACTACAAAATTTAGAGTATATGTAACATTATTTGCAACATTGTACTTAACTTTTTAGAACACATGCTATAAAATATAGAACATATACCCCAATATAGTTCTGTTAGACATATATTCTAGAACTAATGGGTATGTTCTACAACTAATGTCTTAGGTTCTAAATCACTAGACCATTAACAAAATCACCAAACCATTCAACACTAGAAAGAAGTCGGTTGTCGAGCCTAATCGACTTGACTCGTACATCTGAAAAGTTTGTTGTACATTTTCCGTTGTAGCTTCGATCACCACTCAGAACTCTTGCTTGCAACCCGAATCCACCATATTCATAGGTAAAATAGCCTCTTCAGTCCATTTTCAGTTAGAATTGAAAAAAAAATGAACAGAGGGTAGAGAAATAGAAAGGATAACCCATATTACGAATTTCTGCTCAAATAAAACTCAGCAAAAAAGCAAAATCAAACTCTTATACTTACATGCACTTGTAGCTCATTTTGTGGGCTTCGATTCAGTATAAATGACGCGGACAACATGTGAGAAATGAGGAAGAATAAACTTGGAGAAGTTTGAAGAGTAAAAAAAAAGAAGGAAATGGGGTAAGAAGGAAGATGATGGTGAGGGTCGATCAAATTTTTATTTGATATTATAATAATACTATTAATGAGAGCGTTCTCACATAAAAAAACCATTCTCACATAAGGGGGTGTTCTCATTTGATTATTCAATTTGGTCCCATTACACTCCTTTCTCCATCCACACCTAATCAAGCAAAACAAAACACAACACAACAGTTCACAAACATTTCCACCATGATCTTCCTCTCCACCTTGTGTCAATAATAAATTTCAAAAATCATACAATAAATCAGATAAGTTTGATATTAAGCTTCAGAAATTCTGCCCCCCTAATCCCAACAAGATTCGCGGATAAGATGATTCACGGAAACTCACCGATTTATGATTTGTGGCCTGGCCGGAGTCGTGAATTGGAAGAAGGAGAGAGAAAGCTGTGAATCGTGATTAACAGAGGGGAAAAGAGAGAAAGAGGTGTTAAGATTTTAATTTAATTAAACAAATTAATTAAATAACTCTAATTCTGTTTGGTAATTAGAGTAACTTTTTCTTCCCTTAGAATAAAAAGTAAGAGAATCCCTCTCTATATAACAACATTGTGTTATAAAACAAATCATATTAAGGGTGTGATAAAAAAAAAGGTTAATTACATATGGATGTCAAGTGGTTTCGTAGATTTGCAGATGGATATTGTGGGTTTTTTTTTATAAACGCAACCCGGTAGTTTGCAAAATTTTGTATTTGGATTCACTTTATCCGAATTTGGCTGATAACAACCTCGAAATGAAAATTTTCAAGAGTTAAATGATATTTTAAGCAACTTTAATTCTTCAACTTTTTAGATTTGAGGTCATTTAGGTGTTGTTTTTTTTATGAAAGAGAAAATTAATGTTTAGAGAGAGAAAACTTCATAAATGATGATTTTGAAAAATTAAAAATATGGTTCCATATGATACTAAACAACTTTAATTCTTGAAAAGTTTCATTTTGATGTCGTTATTGACTAAATTTTGCAAAGTAAAAAAAATGCAAAATTTTGCAATCGCAGGGTTGCATTTAAAAAGAAAAATACCACAAATACTCATCTGCAAATCGAGGAAACCACATGACATCTATATGTAATTAACCCTAAAATAATCATATTCAAATGGAATAATCCTAACGCTTTTTAGAAGTTACAGATTTGACACTAATATATAAAATTATACAATTTTATCTCTAACGTTGTCAAGTAAGATTTCACTCATACATAACAAAAAATTTAAACAGACTGTTTTACTGTTTTTAACTCGTTATTTAATTACATATTAGATGTTTCAAACATCAATTATGTCTAAAATATTTATTGTATTATTAACAATTACAAATAACTCGTTGAAATAACAATATTTATGTCTACTAGATAAAAGTTATAAAAAAGAGCTTCCTAAAATGCTTATTATGTTACTAAAGGGGGTAAACAACCCCTCAAAATACACATAATTGCATTATTTTATCGATAAACTTGTTTGGAAGATTTGATGTGATAGTCCAATAACTGTCAAACCAGTCATTTCAAATCTTCTGTTGTGTATGGGTGAAATTGAAATTGCTAGACAAAATCAGGAGTAAAATTACAATTTCATACATTATAGTAAATTTGTATTTTTCAAAAAACTTTAGGAGGAAAATTATCTTCGTTTTTATATACAAAATTTTAAAAATACGTGTATATTAGTCTTGTCCACGGGTCCGGGTACCCGTCTGGACCGTACAGGCCCATATCCCATGTCCCGTGTTTGGATAATGAAAATTGATCTTAGACCCAGCTCGGTCCAAACCTATAAAAACCCGCATATTTTTTAAACGGGCTTGGGATTGATAAAACTATCATGGACCTGTCTAACTCGGTCCGTCTATTAATATTAATTAATGAATTTATATATTTATATATTTATATATTAAATATTTATTTTTAATTATAGATTTTATTTTTATAAATAAAAATTATGAATATATTTTTCGGTGGTTTATATGAGCTGAGTTTGAGATTTGATTTTTTAACTCGAGTCCACTCCTGTCCAAATCTGCCAAATATAATAATGAGTTGGGCTAGACTTGCACTCGTATTTTTATATAAAACCGTTAGGTCCGGTCTGAGTCCAACCCAACCCAGCCATTAACAAGTCTAGTGCACATCTATATGGAGACATACATGCAAGGTTAAATACACCATTGGTCATTGAACTTATATGGTTGTCTCAAAATAGTCAATCAATTTCAATTTGTCTTAACAAAATTATTCAACTTTGAGTTTTATCTCAATTAGGTCACTCTGACGATTTCATTGATTCAAAAGCATCGGAATAATGACATAGGTGACACGTTAGCATGAGTCAATTTAGACCCCTGACCGAAACACACATGACATCTTTGTATGTGCCACCTAGCTATCCCGTGTCGGTTATTTTTATGAAAAAAATTAGTTTTTTTCATTAAAATAACCGACATGTGGCTGTCACATTTCATTCGGTCAAAGATCTAAGGCCCCGTTTTGGCGGAAAATATTGTGTTCTGTAAAATTTTATGCAGGGAAAATATTGTGCAGGAAAATAAAATATTTTCCTGTGTTTGGCAACATCACTGAAAAATATTTTCCGATGTTTGGCTACAACACTAGAAAATATTTTCTAACCATTAAATACGTGAAAAAACACACAAAAAAAGTGGAAAAATGCGAAAATCACGAAAAGTAGAAAATATTAGAAACATGAAAAATGTTTTTTCACATTTTCACATTTTTGTACATTTTCTCGTGTTATTAACGTTATTGTGTTTTTTTGCATTTTTTCTTCATTTTTTCGTGTTTTCACATTTAGTTTTTCTGTTTTTCACGTTTTCTTTTTTTTCGCGTTTTTTATTTTTCATATTTTGTTACTTTTTCGTGTTATTCACGTTTTTTTCATGTTTTTTACATTTTCATGTTTTGTTTGCATTTTTTGTCTTTTCATGTTTATCGCGTTTTTCACTTATTGTCATGTTTTTGTGTTTTTTTTTGTATATTTCACGTTTTTGTATAATTCGTGTATTCTCACTTTTTCGTGTTGTTCATGTTTTGTGTCTTTTCAAGTGGTTGCTTTTTTTTTTACCTTTTTGTGTTTTTCACGTTTGTTCACCTTTTCATGTTTTTTGCGAGTTTTTTTTTTATATTCTCGTGTTTTGTAATGTTTTCACGTTATTCATGTTTTTTCGTGTTTCATATTTTTGTATTTTTATATTTTTTAACGTTTTCCCCATTTTTCTCTAAACATGTATGTTTTGGGGAAAATGTTTTACCCTTTTGAAAAGGGTAAAACATTTTGCCTTATTTCTTCCTTCATTTTCCATTGACTTGCCACTTATTTTCCTTTGATTTATTTTCCTGCCCAAACAAACACTGGAAAATTGGAAAAATATTTTCCAGCAGAATATTTTCCCCCAAACAAACAGGGCCTAAGTTGACTCATGTTGACGTGTCACCCATGTCATACTTTTTAATTGCAGAAATCGACATAATGATCTAATTGAGACAAAACCCAAAATTAAGTGATTTTATTGAGACAAATTGAAGTTGAATTGCCATTTTGAGACAAACATATAAATATCAATGATGCATTTAACCCCATACATGCACCTAGGGGTGTGCTCGGTTCAGTTTAAACCACATACCAAATCAAACCGAATGAATTCGGTTTTTTGGTTCAGTTTTTTTAACAATTCGGTTCGACATCGGTTTTAATTTTAAGTGTATTTCAGTATTCGGTTCGGTTCGGTTTGACAGAAAATGTAAAAAACCCGAACCGCACCGAATTACACATATTTTACATTTATATATATATATATATATATATTTGATTATACAAATTTAATTTTTTTTATTGTTGAGATAATAACTAATGTAGATATATTTTGGAAATATTTCAATTTTTATTGTTGTTGAAATAAATTTAATGAGAAAATATGGTAATTTTTATTTGTTATTTATTATTTTTAACTTAATTCGGTTTGTTCGGTTTAAACCGAACCGAACCGTATATTTCAGTTCGATTTTAATTCAGTTTTACCTATTATTCGGTTTGGTATCGGTGTGAATTATTTTAATCATTTCGGTATTCGGTTTTTTCGATTCGGTTCGATTCTGTACCGATGCACACCCCTGCCTGCACCACCAAAAGCACAAGTTACTGCGTATTCTCCGTTTCCTTGTCATCGCCATTTGCCACTCATTTTCCTATTTTCTCTCTCTAGAAACCCCTGTTTTCTCTCTCTAACTTCACTACAAAACCCGCTACAAACCTCTCAATCAAATCATTCATTCATTCATAGTCTCCAGCAGCACCGATTCCTCTTTCCCCAAACACAAAAACACTAATCTCTCGAAAGAGGAATCGCAGAACTTACCAGATCTGAAAAATGGAGGCAATGAAGATGAATCTCTTCGCTGTTTTGATCGTTATGATTATGGCTTTCTCCGCCATTCAATCGGCAACGGCAGCTGAAGCACCCGCACCAAGCCCTACATCGGATGCTACTGCATTTATTCCCACATTCATCGCATCAATCGTCGCTCTTGCTTTTGGATTCTTCTTCTGAATTCAGAATCTGATTGATTCATTTGTTTATGTAAGTAGCTGGAATTTCTCTCTCTCTCGATTGGATTAGGAGGAGGTTTAAGAGGGAAGGAAATCGGATTAGGATTTGATGAATTGGGGTTTTCTTTGGAAAAATTGAATTTGATTTATTGATTTTGTATTTTCTGATTTATATTAGAAATAGATCTTCATTATTCTTGTTGCTTGGTTAATTTCGCAATTTAGTGGAGATATACCAAATTGTGCAAATTTAGCTATAATCGTATCAAACTTTAAAAAGATTGTTGATGTTTATTTAATGGCTTAATACATAATTTCCCTTCTTTAACTTGTCCAAAAAAAAACTTGATTGACACCCTGAATTTTCAGAGTGTCTCGATAGCTCCTTGAACTTACATAAAATATTCAGTTAGCTTCTTGAACTTGCATAAAATGTAATTAATTAATCACTCTATTGCAAAAAAGTAAGTTCAATGCAGAAAATGTATTCTACGTGTCTTAGAATGTTATTACATAATTCAAAAATAGAGTAAAAATGAAGTTATTACTTGCTCAACTATAAACCTTGTATTCTCTAATATGACGACAGAAATACTCCGATCTTGATTGTTTTACTTTTTTTAAGATGCGTGCAATACATTTTACGCATTTAACTATTTTTTTTTGTAACATAGTGATCAATTGATTACATTTTATACAAGTTTAGGGGACTAACTGAATATTTTATACAAGTTCAGGGAGTTATCAGGACACTTTAAAAGTTCAAGGGGTTAATCAAGCTTTTTGAACAAATTCATGGAGCAAATGATATATTAAGTCTTTATTTAATTGTCACATCATATATTCCAAACATAATAGTATATGCTCCACATGGATCACAGAAACAACAGGTGTTGTACCTAATCCGATTTTGTAACCACATAGTACTCATTTGTAAATCTGTATAACCATATAACATCTACTTGTAATTAACCCTAAAAATTAAAGTAAAATAATCCATTACGTAAAAGAAAACATCATCTACGAGTATTTCTAGATGTAGAATTACTAATAATAACGTCTACATTAATATGCGTTCAATAAACTATTCAATCTTTCTTATGATATTGATGATCTCGAATAATTTTAACTTCGGAAAATTTCTTTCAGTAGATACAACGGTTTAGCATAGCTAGGATGATTTGAAAAGCAATTTAAGTATTTAAATAACAATCTACCGTTTTGACAAACTTAAAAAAATTTCAAACGCTAACATCAACACATTGGACAAAGTCATTTGCTACACTCTCATTTCTCGAAAAAAAAACATCACATACAACAACATGTGAAAAATTAGGGTAAATTACAAAACTGACATAATTGATAGACAAGTTTATATATTTAAACTTATTATACTACCTTTTTATCAAATTAGGTTTGATGACTAGTGGAGAATTTCTGGTTAGCTTCCGTCCCTATGGGGGCGTCGCTGGGTTCGACCGGGGGAAGCTACGATGCCAAAGTCAGTATGATAGATGATGATAAACTGAATTGACAAGGTAGGGTTTTGAGAATGAGTGAAAGTGTACCTTGATAGCTTGGGACGTAAGCTATATATAGTCATGTAGTTGTAACCCTCAGTAACTAGAAAGTCTCCATTAATATTCCATTAATGGCGGTTACAGGTTTCCTTTAAGTAGGGCCGTTAGCTCATTAATGGCCCATTTACTATTTATATTGAAGAGTCGGCTCAGCTGCGCGCAAGGCGGATCAAAGGGTGATGGCGGATCTCTCGTAGGTTTGACTACGGATCTCGTGTGGCGGAGTCTCGGTGATCCGCCTTCGGATGACGTGTGTGATACGCCATCCTCTTTTACAAGCCGCTTCCATACGTAGTCGTTTCAGTAAATATCTCTTTTGGTCCCTAGAAAAATATGACGTTGTTATTAGAAGCCCCCCTAAAATGTCTTGAAAGTCCTTTAGGGATTTCGGACTTCTTAGCGTGCCGTCATATTGAGTTGCATTGATGGTCACTCTGTTCGAGACCATCCATCGCACGACATGTGTCCTTTGCACATCGCCCGATGCAATAAGTGGCGCTTTTCTTTGTCTTCATCCTCATCTTTCATCATTTGCATTTCATTTTCCAATTTTCGTTCGGGTTTTCTCAGAGCTCTCTCCAGAAGCAGGAACCTTTTCGAAAACCTCCATTGTTATATAAGTGAACTCTTCCATTTCGTTTTGTTGGGTTTTTATGAGTTCTTCATTTGGGTCTACTACTGAGTTGTTTAATTTATCTTCTGCTTCTTCGGAGATTCAAATTAGTTGGACTTCTTCCTCTGGGTATTCTAGTTCTTTTGAAAACTCGCCTAGTTGGTTTTTGAGTAACTCGGTGAAGAAGAGTAGGAACCGTAGAAACCATTTAGTTAGAACTCGAATTTTTCCCACCGCTGGGACCCGTAAAACTCCGACTATAGATTCTTGGAGACTTTCGGGGATGGAGGCTTCAACCTCAGCTCCCAATAGGAAAAAAGGTTCCTCGAGCGGAATCCACCCCGTCTCGCATGAGCGTCGTGGATCTAGCTGATTTGGCGAATCGCTATCCGTGGATTAAAAATTATGAGACTAGTTTGGCGGATGTACATCAGCGACCCGCCTGTCCGCCGGTAGGATATTTGTCGGTATATAGTTGCCATGTGGAGAGAGGGTTCCGCCTTCCTCTTCCTAAGACGATGGCTGCTATCCTGGCGTACTTTGATATCACCGTCAGTCAGCTACATCCGAATGGTTGGTTAGATGTGGCTTTGGACTGCTTTTTGGCTTCAAACCTAGGAGTCGTCTGTAATCCCCGTGTCTTTCGGTCCCTTCACAAACCCACAAAGCGGAAATCTGAGTCTTTCTACACGTTCGCCAAGTTCAAGTCTTATTCGCCCTTTAGCGGAAAGATGTCAAACGTCCATCTCTGGGATGAAAAGTTTTTCTTTGTCAAAGTGAAGAAGGAAGAGCCTCTGGGATTCCCTTCAGTTTGGAATGCTAATCCCCTTCACATGGCCGGGGATCTGTCTATATTGACACGTAGTGATGAGGAGGTGGCGGATCTTATGAAAAGCATTAAGGCGGATGCTTGGACATACACTGACGCCTTGGAATTCATGCTGAATGACATTCCCCTGATCCGCCGTGAAGGAGAAGAGCTTACTTATGTCAAGTTTTATCATTTTGAAAAAGGTACCTTAGTTCTTTCCTTTTGATTATTTTTGTTCCCTTGTCAGGGGTTTATCTGAGGCAAGTCGCGCCCTTGTAGAGATGCACAAAAAGAAGTAGGAGGAGGCAGCTCAAGCGGCTCAAAAAGACAAGCAAGTGGCGGATCCCCTCAAGAACTCTGGGAAGCGTCCTGCGGTTGACGTTATGGATCTTCCCTGCACAAGAAGAAGAGACCCGGGACTCTGGGTAGTGGGAAGTTAATGGCGGATGCCATTGGGGCTGAAAAGCCAATGGGGGAACGTGAGAAGTTATTCCTCTTGTTGCAGTCTCTTTTTTTTTGCTTGAATCTTAACCATTTGCTTCCTATTTTTTTACTTAGGTGGTGAAACCCGACCTGTGGAATTACTGGCTTGCTAGATTTGGCCGAAAAGGGTCTGTGAATGATGAATCCGTCATCAATAATGTTGATGAGGCCCTTGGTCAACTCGCCGAGGCGCAAGATGATCATAGTACGTCCTCCAGATCCGCCCACGCAATGATGGGAAAAAAGGAACTTCTTCTGGTGAGTTTGCCCTTCTTTAAATTTTGTATCACTCGGATGAAAGTTGACGTGTGTTCCTTTTTGATAGGCATATACACACATGTGTTCCTTGGAAGTGGAAGTGTTGCAAGGGGTAGCGGATAAGGCAACTATTCAGAGGCTAGAGAAAGAAGTTGCAGTGGCTAATACAAATGCCGCCTCTGCTATTGCTCTGAACGCGAGTAAAGACGCAGAGATTCGCCGTCTAAAGGAGACGATGGAGGAGGATGCTAAGCATCATGAGGATGCTTTAGGTGAGGTAGAGATCCTGGCTGGAGAGCGTGCATATTATTACGGAGAGTGGATCATGGAGTATGTCCGGCTTGCTCATCCTGAGATTGATTTCGATGATCCAAAGTATGTTATTTCGGATGTCGATGTTGTCCTCAAATATCGCAAGATCCCGAACATTCATGATTTCATCTGTGATCACATCCGAAAGATGATGAGTGGATCTGTCGAAGAAACCAAGCCCGTCGTTGATCTCGAATCCGAAGATACTGGTGAAGCATCCTTGAAGGCGGATGACAAGACAGATGGCAAGGCGAATGACAATAGCCATGAGTTGATTGAGAACATTGTTCCTCCAAGAGGAGCCCCTACTGGAGAGGGCGCATCTATTGTGAAAGATGCGAGAGAAAATGCTCATGTTTAATATTTAAATGTAATTTGCGTACAATTTAACTTAATCCCTTTTGAACAACCATTGGTTTTTACTTTTTTGCTTTATATTTTTTAGCAAGTAAAACTCGTGGATTTTAGGATTTAATGTTTGATCCGAAGTAGGCGTCCAGCTATACTCCGGAGTGTGAGCTTTTGTGAAGGCTTGAAGCTTTTTATTCCTTTAGAGGGAATTGAGCTGCCTTAGGCGATCGATTAGCTTCCTATCTTTGAGGTGAATCGATCCGCCACTAGGACTTCGAGTTCTCCTTTGGAAGGAGTGTACGAGAGTGTAAAGATCTCACATCTGAGAAATGTTTTAACTCTATCTCTGACGGGGATCAATTTGTTTCCTATCTTTGAGGTAGATAGATCTGCCGTTGAGATTGTTCTCCTATCTTTGAGGAGAAAGTAGTTTATGCCATGATAGCATTTAAAATGCGTAGAATGCGTTTGTCGGCCCCCCTTCTTTTTTAATCTGGAATATTTATATTGCTACAAGAAAATACTTAAAAAAGAATAGATAGGACAAAAGTTGTTTTTTTATTGAATGGCGATGCGCCTTATTATAGCAAGTGGGTCTTATATGTGAGCCTCATTAAAACCTTTAATAAGAAAAACCTCATGGGATAAAAACTTACTAAAGGAAAAAGAGTACTCAAGACCTTGATTACATTCTATTTTCTGGTGAAATATTTGCGGAGGTTTTGGATGTTCCATGTACGTGGTAGCGTCTTTCCCTTCATGTCTTGAATTCTAAATGTGGCGGACCCAATCTTGGTGACTATTCTGTATGGGCCAGTCCAGGTGATCCCCATCTTTCCTCTTCCTTCCATAGATTGGATTTTATCCGCTTTTCGGAGCACGAGATCTCCCACATCCAGACTTACAGGCTTTGCATGTTTATCATGATAAGCTGCGATCTGCTTCTTGTAGGCTGCCATGCGCATATACGCCTTTTCTCTTTTCTCCTCTACTTGATCGACACTTTCTTTCAACCTTTGGTCATTTTTATCTTCGCAATAGAATGCAACTCTATCACTTGGGGCCTGTATCTCGACAGGGATTACAACTTCTACGCCATGGGAAAGGGCGAATGGTGTTTCACCTGTTGCTGTTCGAGGAGTGGTTCGATACGCCCATAGAACACTCATCAACTGATCCGCCCACTTTTTGTTATGCTCCCCCAGCCTTTTCTTTATTCCTTTAACAATTGTCCTATTCGTGACTTCGGTCATCCCATTAGATTGAGGGTAATAAACAGAGGCGAACCTGTTCAGAATGCCCAAGCGCTCGCAGAAGGCTTTGAACTCTCCACAATTGAATTGCGTCCCATTGTCAGTGATAATTGTGTGGGGAACTCCATACCTTCCAATAATATTGTCTTTGACGAACTCCACCATTCGTTCAGCATTTATAGAGGAGATAGGCTCGACCTCTACCCATTTGGTAAAGTGATCCACGGCTACCACCACATACTTCCTCTGTCTTTTGGTAGGAGGGAACGGACCAACGATATCAATCCCCCAAACTGCAAAGGGTCGACCTTCGATGATGGGCCTTTGAAGGTGTTTAGCCGTGTGAGATTCATTTGCATGAATCTGACAATTATGACAAGACTCCACTAACTTTTGAGCATCAAGTTCCGCCGTGGGCCAATAAAATCCTGCTAACCTAGATTTCTTTAAAATGGAAGCTGATGCTTAATGTGCTCCGCATAGAACTTCATGTAACTCTTTGAGGATTTTTTGTCCCTCCTCTGTCACGATGCATTTTAACCAGGGATGCCCAAAAGACTTTCTGTATAGGCAATCATTTATCATGGAGAAATAAGCTGCTTTTCTTACCGTCCACCGGACTTCTTCCTTGTCCTGAGGCAAAGTTCCATCTACCAGGTATTGGCGGATCGGCGATCTCCAATCACTTTCAACGGATACAAGCAGGGATACTGTTTCTGAGGTGAATGCCGGTGCCATCTTGACTTCGAACGGGCACTGTAGGTCCGCCCAGTGTTCCTTGCTTGAAGCCATTTTAGCTTGGTGATCAGCCTCTGTGTTAGATCCTCTTGGCACATGAACTAGCTCCCACTTGGTTTCTTTGACTTCGAGGTAGTTCAACAACTTTTTGACCTCTTCAACATATTTGACCAAGATATCATCTTTCACCTCAAAATTTTTAATTACATGGTTGACCATTAACTTGGAATCACTATAGATCACGACCCGCTCAGGAGTAATTTCTTTTAATAAGCATAGTCCCAATATTAGGGCCTCGTACTCTGCTGCATTGTTGGTTGCGAGGAAGTCCAA
This sequence comes from Euphorbia lathyris, assembly GCF_963576675.1. Taxonomy (NCBI): domain Eukaryota; kingdom Viridiplantae; phylum Streptophyta; class Magnoliopsida; order Malpighiales; family Euphorbiaceae; genus Euphorbia; species Euphorbia lathyris. The sequence continues at coordinate 14,404,253 of NC_088919.1, forward strand.
TTTTGCTGCATAATGCAAATTTATATATTGCAGACCTTTGATCACGATGCCTATACCCGCGCCCTCAGCCGAAGAGGCTCCATCAGTATACATTTTCCATTCTTCGACCTGAGATTTGGGGAGATTCACGCCTTCTTCAGTGAATTCATTCACAAAATCTGCCAAGACTTGGCTCTTCAGGGCGGATCTGCTTTCATAACGTACGTCAAATTCTCCCAAGCGGATGGCCCACTCCATTAATCTCCCTGAAGTTTCTGGCTTTTGCAACACTTTCCTCATGGGTATACTAGTGCGGACTATAAGAGTATGAGCCTGAAAGTAAGGTCTGAGGCGTATCGAGATGGTGACAACGGCCAGTGCCATTTTGTCCAATTTTGAATATCGAGTTTCAGCGTCTTTTAATACTATGCTCACGTAATAAATTGGATACTGCTGGCCATCTTCTTCCCTTATCATGACTGTACATACCGCTTTATCGGTGACAGAAATGTACATGTAGAGGTTCTCACCTTTAAAGGGCCGGCTCATCAGAGGTGGTTCCGTGAGGAAGCGTTTAATCCCTTCAAAAGCTTGCTTACAGTCCGCGTTCCACTCGAATGCCTTTTGCTTTTTAATCACCTCATAGAAGGGTTGACACCTACGGGCTGAACATGAGATAAACCTGCCCAAGGCCACAATACGCCCATTAAGACGATGTACCTCTTTAACGTTCTGTGGTGTCTTCATATCCAAAACAGCTTTAATCTTGTCGGGGTTTGGGCTCACCCTTTTCTGGCTGATCATGAATCCCATGAATTTTCCACACGTAGCCCCAAAAGTACATTTCTCCGGATTCAACTTGATGTTGTGATGACGGAGCACGCCCAGGACCTTTTTTATGTCATCTGCATGCTTTTCCACAGTGGTACTCTTGATGATCATATCGTCTACGTAAACAGAAAAGTTATCACCTTTGCTTTCCTCGAATATTTTGTTCATCATCCGCTGGTAGGTTGCCCCTGCATTTTTAAGCCCAAAGGGCATGACCTTAAAGCAATAGGTCGTCTGGTGAGTCACGAACGAAGTTTTGATCTTGTCTGAAGGCTCCATCGGGATCTGGTGATAGCTTGACTTCACGTTAGTGAATGAGTACATGGCGTGTCCCGCGGTTCCATCTACTAGAATATCAATACACGGTAGTGGGTAGTTATCTTTGAGACAAGCTTTATTGAGATTAGTGAAGTCAATACACATGCGGTACGATCCGCCTGCTTTTTTGACCAGTACTACATTCGCTAGCCATTGCGTGTAAAGTACTTCTTCAATGGCGTCCGCCTTTTTGAGCTTAGAAATCTCCTCTTCTATTACTTTCTGCCTCTCAAGACCATGATTCCTCCGTTTTTGTGCTATCGGGACCGTATCCTCGGCGATATTGAGTTTATGAGTGATTACATCCGGACTAATCCCTAGGAGGATTTCGTCCTTCCATGCAAAAACATCATCCGACTCACGGAGAACCTTTGTAATGGCCTCCTTAATCTCTCCTTTTAGTCCCCTAGCAATCCATACCTGTTTTTCATCCGCCATAAGGTACATTTTTGTTTCACCCAGAGCCATTGTGGCAAGGTCTTTCTCTTCTTCATCCTTAGACTGTGGGCGGATCATCAAGGAAGCTGAATACGTCTCTTGAGCAACTTTTTGGTTTCCTTTGATCATTACTCCTCCCTTGGCCGTGGGAATGTAAATGGTTAAGTGACGAATTGAGATGAGAGCCGCCGCTTCTGAGATGAAAGGTCGACCCAGGATGATATTATAAGCCAATTGACCATCTATAATGGAGAACTCCAGATCACCCTTCCAGACTTGATCCTCATCTGCTAACTCGCAATCTAGCGTTACCTATCATTTCGTCTGGATTGTGTGTCCTGTTACTCCCAGAATTTCCACAATGGTAGTTTCTGTTGAAACACCTTTCCACATAATTTTGATTTGACAAAATTGTTTAAGTAAAATTAAATATATTCTAAACACACTAAGTTTAAATGCTTTGATTTATTCCACTAATGTGTTTGTTCAATGTTAAGTTAATTTGTTTATAAGACATAATGACTAAAAGGCTTAAAGCCTAATACGGAAGTCAAAGCCCAAGTCAAACGGATCAAAGACCACTCGGCCCGCGTATGCAAAATGCTGCCGTTATGATCAAAACGCAACTCAGCATAAGAAGGATCGAGAAGACCTTCTTTGAACAACTTCGGAATGAAGCTGCTGAGTTATCTCGACAAAGAGTACAAGACAGCAGCTGAGCAAGAGCAACTTCCAGACCAAGTATTTCCACTTTGGGTAAAGTTCAGAAGACACAGAAAGCTATCTAGTTGACATTACCACAAATGGAGAGACATTCTGTCGCACTGACTAAAAGCTGCTCAATACTGACCGAAGACAGAAGATACTTGAATCTGATTGGCCAAGAGCTCTGAGCAGTACTGAGTGACAACGACAGGAAGCCGTTTCCCTCCAACGGTTATTTCGAAATTCGAAATGTATGATGCCTCAGACGTCTCTATAAATAGGGCCATCCATTTGCTTCAAAAACACAGAACTTGATCAAGCCATTACGCTGACCAAATTCCTACGCAAAGTTCTGTGAGAAAAAGCAAAGCAATTACTTACACCAAATTTCATATCTTTCGTGTAAAAGTCTAGAGTGATTATTCAATCGTCTAAAGTGTCTTAGCAATTGTTGTTTAGGACAAACACTTATCATTTCTAGAAGTAGAAAGGAGAAGCTGAGTACTCGGTTATAGTACTCAGCGTGAGATTAGGATTGAGTAGAGGTATAGAGGAAGGTACTCTTGTCATACTCAGTTTCTAAGTTGTAAAAGGTTTGAGGCTCTACCTTTAAAGAGCTCAGTAGAGGATTCGAAAGCGCGGAACGTGTTCCGGGGACAGGACGTAGGCTTAGAGGCCGAACCTGGATAGATCTGCTGAGTAACATCTTTCTAACCTTAAACTCCTTATTATATATATATTGCTTGCTTAAAACTGAAACTGACCAAAGTAAAGAGGTCAAGCTGAGTTGTGCATACTGAGTAGCTGAGTCCAGGAATAGACTCAAGTGCTATCTCCTGACTCAACGACAAAAGCTGACTTAGTCACAAGTTGACTAAGCTAGTGTCTTAAACTCACTCAGCACGCTGTGTAAATCTTTTCAAAGGAAAAGAAATCAGACTTAAACATACAAAATTTTAAATAGTTCCTATCCCCCCCTTGGAACTAACTTGTTATGTTATAAGGGACCAACAATTTCCACTTGGATAGGATCAACCATAAGCTTGGCGAATGCCCCTCTTGTAATGACGTTGCATGAACTGCCGGTGTCAATCATTACTCTTTTCATCTCTCATCCTTCCACCATCATGGTAATGACCAGAGCATCTGCATGAGGGGAAATTTCTGGGCCTACATCCGCAAAAGGGCGATTGAGTGATGCCCTGCCCAGAGCGGTGGTTTTTGCCTTCTTCAGCACAGGTTGATATCCTGGTCCGCCTGCTATAACATTAATGGTCCCTTTTGCCTTCTTTTTCGGATCATCTCTTGATTTGTCACTATCTCCTTTCTTGTTATCATTTTGAACGAACCTGTCTAACTTTCCCCTTTCAATAAGCCTTTTTATCTCCCTGGCCAACTCCCAGCATGCGTCGGTATCATGACCATTCCTCATGTGGTACTTGCAATAATTTTTGGGATTTTTCCCTGTGTTGGTGTACTCCCCCCCTTTTGGTTCGGGCTATGAAATGCTCTGTTTGTGTTGGCTGTTCTCAATCCACATTAGCACTTCGCTTTTGGAGGCGTTTAATGGTGTAAACGACGACATGTATGCCGATTTGTTTTTGGCGCCTCTCCGCCTTCCCCTGGATGACGAATCAGGATGTTTGTCCTTCTCTTTGTCCCGTCTACGAGATTTTCCTTTGTCTCTGTTCGGCGGAGATACAGACTCCCTACGGATGTCATCCACTTCCATGAAATCCTTGCATCTTTCTATTAATTCTGCCATATTTTGTGGTTTGTTTCTGATCAAATCTTCTTGCAGGCTCTTACATGTGGTGTTTTTCACCAAAGCTTCTACTACCATAGAGACATCCACATCTACAATTCGGATACATAACTTGTTGAAATTGTCGACATACTCCCGAAGAGGTTGATTCGCTTTTTGCTTTAACTCAAAGAGCTTCCTCGATTTAACCACTGGGGGAATGCATTCGGCGAACTTCGCACAAAATTCTCGACTTAACTGATCCCAACTGTCTATCGATCCTGGGGGGAAAGATTGGAACCAGTCGTAGGCTGGACCTTTGAGCATTGTGATGAACATCCGACACAATACGGCCACACTGGCCTGATTAAGGCCAAGCAACATGCGATACTTTCTAGCATGAGCCTCGGGATTATCCTCACCTGAGTAGACTTGAATGTTAGGGATCTTAAAGTTCCTCTCAGTTTCCTCAGCCTCTATCCACGCAGTGAAAGGCGAATCACGGTTGGCGAACGGGTTATGCCTAGCATTCTCCTCATTCTGACGGCGTACCTCTGCCCTAATCAGGTCCGCCATGTTTCCGTGATTTTCTCTAGGACGTCCTCTACGCGGAGATCTACTTGGAGAAGACGAAGAACTGGAATCAGACGAATGATCCGATGGCGAATCGCCTCCTCCTCGTCCTCACGGGGGAGCCTGCCCATGCTCTTCCTGATTTGGTGGCGGGTGTTGCCTATCCTGGTGAGGTACCTCAATCGGCCTCTTACTCCTTCTCCGCTCTGGGGGTGGAGGAGATCTACCTCGTCGAAAAGATATACGCCTTAAGTGAGGAGGTGATTTAGATCGTCCCCTGCTACTTGCCTTCTTACGCTTTTTGTGTCTTCGACCCCTGGTCCTCCATCCTGGGGATTCGGCATCGCACTATTAGGAGCTCGAGACCCGCCAATGTTAATCCTTGGGTTTGCGGGCCCCTCAGGAAAAGTCTGATCATTCCTCCGGCTTCCTTCTGCTCCATCCGAAAATAGGCGTCGATTTAAGGGTGGGTCACTGCCTGCCATGGAAGCAATCACCGTGGAGTCCACAGGTTGAGATTGAAAAAATAATGAATCACGTGCGTTTGGTCCTATAGCTACATTTTGCCAATGGGATGTCGTAGGAGTTGGTGCAGAACGCCAAAGGTTGAAGGGAGGGATTAGCATGTATGATCTTAATCGGCTCTCCATCTCAGGACCATACTCTCTTTCCATAGACCCCGTACAGATTTCAATAAAAGAGTCAGGCGACATACTCCTCTCACCATGCACAGTTGGAGCTTCAGAATCAATGCGGCCAGCGTTCGTAACAGGATTGGTTGATGGTGTTACTGATGGCGTTTCAGTCCCTGTTGAGGGATTAGATCCTCCACTCGTCATGTCTCACAATGTGAACGAAACCCTTATTTGGTTAGGATCCACGCTCACCGCACCAATTGATGACTAGTGGAGAATTTCTGGTTAGCTTCCGTCCTTATGGGGGCGTCGTTGGGTTCGACCGGGGGAAGCTCCGATGCCAAAGTCAGTATGATAGATGATGATAAACTGAATTGACAAGGTAGGGTTTTGAGAATGAGTGAAAGTGTACCTTGATAGCTTGAAACGTAAGCTATATATAGTCATGTAGTTATAACCCTCAGTAACTAGAAAGTCTCTATTAATGTTCTATTAATGGCAGTTAATGGCGGTTACAGGTTTCCTTTAAGTAGGGCCGTTAGCTCATTAATGGCCCATTTACTGTTTATATTGAAGAGTCGGCTCAGCTGCGTGCAAGGCGGATCGAAGGGTGATGGCGGATCTCTCGTAGGTTTGACTACGGATCTCGTGTGGCGGAGTCTCGGTGATCCGCCTTCGGATGACGTGTGTGATACGCCAACCTCTTTTACAAGCCGCTTCCATACGTAGTCGTTTCAGTAAATATCTCCTTTGGTCCCTAGGAAAATATGGCGTTGTTATCAAGGTTCAAGTTCATATACCCAATGAACAAATTGAACCAGCAAAATGCAAGTTAATTATACTATACGTTGAGAAAGATTGGCAACATGATCTACCACTTCAAACACCTCTGTTCTGCTCCTTACAATCCTCTGAAAAATCTCTCTGCATCTGTAACGACACCAATCCTTCTTCCATTCTCCGGGTAATCTCTGCTAGTTCCGGCACCTGTACTGTTACTTCATCCATCTTTTTTGTGCCCACCGGAAATTGAAACCCCTCTGTGAATTCAATCAAACTCTGCCCCAATTTTTTCATCCTCTGGATTTCATCTAATAACCCAGTGGAACCTTTCTTCTCTTTCTTCTTGCATTCTTCCTCAAATTTTTCCTACAATCCAATCATGCTTTATGCCTATGTAAGTTGCTTCAGAATCTCAAAATGATTAGCCACTCCATTCCTCTCTTGACATGGCAGAGCTGCTAGTCTATGTTTTCCAAGTGCTAATTAGCAGTTGATCCCATTGCGACTTTATCAGGTTGGAGTGAAAAAATTGGTTAAGTCATAATATATGTACTAAAGATATTTTGGAAAAGTCTAATTTGAAAGTGTCTAATTTGATAAGATATAGTGTAATAGATCTAAATATGTAAACGAGTCTATCAATTGAGTCAGTTTTATAATTTACCCGAAAAATTATTATAAGAAATTATAGTCACACCAAGTCAAATGATTTGTTTTTCGTTAAATGAATTGTTTTTTGAGACCAAGAGTGAGTCGTAGATAGAAAGACCTCTCCTATCCGCTGGTCATGGATGGGACTATGGGAAAAGAAAGCTTATATAGGTACCTTCTTAAAGTTCAGTAGAGAAATGAAATCCTTCCTCTTATTCAACGATTCATTCTTCCAAGCCTTACGTCTATTGTGATTGTTTAGGCCCAGAGCATATGATTATTGTCATTGCATATTTTGAGATTTTAATTTTCATATTTTTTTTTATAAAAATGTTATTTTTGAGCCCCTGATTATTGCCTAGATTTGTAATGTGATTTGTTATTTTCTTAAATGTTTCGTATGTTAAATTTAATTTTTATATTGTTTTTACAAGAAATGTTACTTTTGGACCCTTCTTTTTATTGGGCTGTGGGCAGACGTCCCTCCTACCTTTACCCATGACGACCCTACTTAGTCGTATAGTCCGACTTGGGCTGTAAATGAACAAAGCCGCTCAGGATTAGCTCAGTGGTCGGTCCGATAAATAAATGAGTTGCTCGCGAACATGAATTAGAAGCTTGAAACGAGCCAAGCTTGAGCATGATAAAGCTCGACTCAAAAGCTCGCGAGCTAACTCAGTTGTAGACTCGTGAACAAGTTCATAATCAAACTCGATTATAATATTCACGAACAACATTTATTTATGGGTTTTTTCTGAATCATCATCAGATCACTTCATATTTTCATCACATTCACTTCTCCTCCTCTCATACCTCTTTTCTTTTCGGCCTCCCTCTCCTCACATTATTTTTTATTTAATAACTAAAATGAGTTTTTTTAATGTTTATGCATGTAAATTTGTATTATTTCATTCGTGAATAAAAAAACGAGCTGCTCGCAATCAAGCTTGTGAATAAAATAATGAGCACCTCGCGAGCTAAGGTCGTTAACAAGATAAACGAACTGACTCGTGAGCAGCTCGTAAATAAACAAATTTAAATTCGAACATAGCTCGATAATATTATGCTAAACCGAGCTTGAGCAGACCAAAACTCGGTTTGGTTCAATTAGAGCCCTAAGTACAATTGATCAAGTGTGACAACATTGTATTCAAATATACCAAAATTAGCTTCGTTTTTATATACAAAATTTCAAAAATACATGTAGATGTATATGGAGACATACTTGCTACACCACCAAAACCATAAGGTATTGCATAGTTTCCGTTTCCTTTTCATTGCCATTTACCACTCATTTTCCTATTTTCTCTCTCTAGAAACCCCTGTTTTCTCTCTCTAACTTCACTATAAAACCCTCCACAAACCTCCCAATCAAATCATTCCTTCATTCATCGTCTCCAGCAGCACCGATTCCTCTTTCCCCCAAACACAAAAACACTAATCTCTCGAAAGAGGAATCGCATAACTTACTAGATCTGAAAAATGGAGGCAATGAAGATGAATCTCTTCGCTGTTTTGATTGTGATGATTATGGCTTTCTCCGCCATTGAATCGGCATCGGCAGCTGAAGCACCCGCACCAAGCCCTACATCAGATGCAACTGCATTTATTCCCACATTCATCGCATCAATCGTTGCTCTTGCTTTTGGATTCTTCTTCTGAATTCAGAATTTGAGTGATTTGTTTATGTATGTAGCTTCAATTTTTCTCTCTCGGTCGATTGATCACTTTTTTTTCTCTGTAGAGGGAAGGAAATCGGATTAGGATTTGATGATTTGGGGTTTTCTTTGGAAAAATTGAATTTGATGAGTTTGATTTATTGAATTTGTATTTTCTGATTTATATTAGCAACAAATCTTCTTCATTATTCTTCTTGTTTGGCTAATTTCGCAAATTGAATTTTATCTCATCAAATCTTGTGTCTGAATGAAAAAGAAATGAGAATTGTAAAAATGGAAAATAATCAAGTTTGAGCTTCACGTTTAAAAAAAAAAAAAAGTACAGATTTAGTCATTACGTATGAAATTTGTGTAAATTTAACTTTAATGTATAATTAATTTTAGATATACGTTATCGAAAATTTGAAAAAACTTGTTTGATTATTGGCTCTGTATAAATTTGAAAGAGTTTATTAAATCTGATTTTTTTTACGGTAATAAATTTGACCCTAAATAAATAGACATAAAAAAAATAATGTGATGGTAAAAAACTGGAAAAATGTCAGATAAAAATTATGAAAGAAGATCACATGTAGAAGTTGAACTCCTTATGAATTAGACCAATTCTTGTTGGCTCAAAAATATATCTTTAATTGTCGTTTTTTTTTCTTTTAAAAAAACAGTCTAATTTGACAAAAGTAGAATAAAAGTATTAGTTTTTGATAATATAATTAGAAAAAATTAAGTTATTATAATATAAACCACATAAAAACATGTTGATTAAGTTATTGATTTTCTCAGGAGCGGAGCCCGTCCAAAGCCTGGGGGCCGAAGCCCCCCGGCCACCGGCTCCGCCTTTGAGTATTGTTAGTTTTATTTCGTGTAGCCCTCTAATATTCGTATATATTTAAACTATATAGTATTATTTTAATAGTTTAAAGTGGTTAAGTGTCTTGTTTTAAGGTGAGAGATCATGAGTTCAAACCACACCAAGCTCATTTTTTTATTTGGACTTTATTTTTTCAATTGGACTCTTTATTGTTTTATTTGAACTTATTTTTAGTATATCTATTTTTTTAAGAATTTATTTTCTATAAAAAATCAACTTCTTACTTTTGAGACTCAATTAACTTAATTTCTAAATTAAATTTTATAAAAAATTTATAGATAAAAATAAAAAAAAGTGTGAAAATATTATAATTTATAGTCAACATACCAAAATGATAAAGTTTTAGTGTGTTGGAAGCTTAAAAACTTTTACCTAGCCCTAACCGACTGGATTTCGAAAAATTACTCCCATTAGTCGGACTAAAATTAGCCCCCCAACTGTCAATTTCTGGCTCCACCATTGCTTCCTTAATTTCTGTCAATTGTACGTGAAAAGAGAAATCAGAACTTAACAGAGTAATACAAATGACATGTTATGTTTCGTTATTGAAGCCTAAATTAATACATTTTTCAAACCTTCAAATCATATTGGTGTTATTTTATACGCGAACCCTAAATTAATACTTAAAAAAAAAATTATAGGCCCTATTCTAATAGGGATAATTATAAAAATAGCCCTATTTTAAAACCCATTTACGTTTTTAGCGTAGTTCTCTAACTTTTTACAAATCTAGGCAGTTTTAGTATATTAAAACTACGCTAAAAACGTAAATGGGTTTTAAAATAGGACTAGTTTTGTAATTGTCCTTATTCTAATACCCTTTCCTTAAACAAAATAATAATAATAAAAAAAAAAATAAATTGTCCGAAGATAAGCTCACGTGTGGCTGAGCATAGTTAGAGCAGAAAAGAAAAAAAGAAGCCATGGCTGCAACCTTGTTTTCCTGCAATCCAAACACTCTCCATTCCACATTCTTTCTCGGTGTTAGGAGAAACCTATTCAATCAACCAATCGGCCGGATAATCAATTCCACCGCCCGGAAATCCTCCCCTAAATTTCTCGTTGTCGCCGCAACTGAAGGCTCTGCTAAATCCGGCAAATCGAAAGAAACTCTCCCATCTTGGGCTTCACCGGACTCCGAAGAGCCTCCACCTTGGGCTAAAAATGAATCCGCCGCCTCCGCTTCCTCCGACGACCAGACCGTCGAGATTCCGTTCTATGTTTATCTACTTTCATCGGCGATCATCGCAATTGCTGCTGTGAGTACTTTTTATTTTTTATTTTCTCATCAGATCTTGTTTTTGAGAATGAAATTGATGAATGATTAATGAGTAAATTGAAATTGAAATTTGATGATACAGATAGGTTCAGTGTTCGAGTATGTGAATCAAAAGCCTGTTTTTGGAATTTTGAATTCCGATAGCATCTTTTATGCTCCGGTGCTCGGATTCTTTGCATTTACTGGCATCCCTTTATCGGTAAGTATCTTTCTCGCTGTTATTTCAAACATAAGTATAAAATATAGATATTTTTGTAGAAAGCTTATTCTGTACTGCACTAATTGGTATATTGCACAAAAAGATCATTTTTTTTGTAATGTAAAAATAAAATTGGAGGTTAATATTTTTAAATCCGTTTCAACACTGATTTGTTAATTTTTTTCCATGCGACACAATTTTCGACACATGACATGCATATGTGGGGTAAATTACATCTATGGCCACTGAACTTTACTCATTTTCATTATGGCCACAGAACTTTATACTTTTTAGGGTAGTTAATTTATTAGTCTTTATATTTTGACAAATCACACTGTTTAGTCCCTGTATTTTTAAAAACACACAGTAAAGTTCCTAACTTTTTTCTCAGTAAACTGTTTAGTCCCTAACGTTTTTCTCGGTGAACTGTTTAGTCCCTGCCGTTAGACTCTCATGAAGATTCTGTTAGTCAATTTGGATTTACGTTCTTCTTTTCCTTTATTTTCCTTTCCTTTAAACTCTAATGCATCTGAAATCAACTTTGAGCGTTCTTTTTCTTGATTTTCTTCTTAATCGTTCAAATTCGCAAGCATTGGGTCTGTTTTTTTTCTTGTTCTCCATACAAATAGCTTCTTCTTCTAAATTGGATTTCCTCTTTTGAAGTTTGAAGTTAAATAGTAAAGGGTAATTTCGTCATTTCCGAAGTCATAAACGGTAAAAAAATCTAACAAACAGACGGAAGGACTAAACAGTTCACTGAGAAAAAGGTTAGAGACCTTACCATGTGTTTTTGAAAATACAGGGGCTAAACAGTATGTTTTGTTAAAATATAGGGACTAATAAATTAATTACCCTACTTTTTAATACCGGTAGCCACTCAACGCCTCAAAACGAACGTTAATTAATAAATCAATTAATTTTATATTCAAAATGAGTTGAATTTCAACCATAGAAATACTTTATGGGACAAATGATACCACATGTGGTAAATGACAGATACTACATGTCAAATACTCCTTTATTTCTTGAATATACTCATTCCATAATATTTGTTACTTTTTATTGTTTTCACTAGAATGGGAGCAATTAATTTATCTTGAATTTACAAAAAAAAAAAAACATGATTTAGACTAAATTATCTACATTTTAGAAAAATTCAAAATTATTTAATGCATAAAATTTAAATCTGATTCACTCAAAATAATGAGTTAATATATATATTTTTAAGTCCAAGACACTTCCACAATTCTGAGTTAGGATAGGTTTGAAAAAAGAACATTAAATTATATTGAAAGTCTAAAAGTACAAATAAATGGAACTTAGATGTTAATACATTGTTATCTAACTCGGACCGGACTGGCCGGTTAAAAACCGGCGAGGAGTCCGATCTGAGAGGCATCCACGTTGCCCACGTTGTGAGGTGCACCTCTAACCCGAGGGTATCTCGACTGCATCCCTCTGTTCGTGAGAGAGTTTTCATCTCTAATAGTTAAAAGTTTATAAAGGTCATTTACTTATGAACCAGTTAAAATTCTCATTTCTTTTCTATGTATGATGATAATTTCTATGTATGATGATAATGCTTAATTTCCTTTTACCTCCTTCCAAACTATTTCAAGTGGTTCACTTTGATCATCAATTTCTCATTCATTACTTGTTTGTTTTGAGTTTACAATATAGAATACGTTGACATATCTCAGGTAATTCTAAACTTCATTTATCCATTATATATTCATGCCTCAAATTGATAAAAAAAAAACAAACCAAAAGTTTTTTATAATTTGTTTTCGATATATATAATTTATAAAAAATAATTTTAAATCAATTGTATATATATATATTTTTTAAAAGTTGTGCATAATGCACTTACATTATAATGAAATTACATCAAAGATGAAGAAAGACCCTTAACCCACCCCACCCGAATGTGATTCGAACCCATGACCTCTAGAGTCATAGGTAAGCTCTCAACCAACAGGCTAACAGTGGCGGAACCAGGAGCTCGAATGACCCGGGGCTCAAACACATCAATAAAAAAAAAGTTCAAAACGTTAAAAAAAAATCAGAATTAACTGTGACGTTGATAGTAAATTTTCAAAGTCCAGCCCGTTAGGGCTGGGCAAAATTTTTTTAGCCTTCAACGTATTAAAACTGTAAAAATGTTATCATTTTTTTTTTAGAAACTAGCATTGAACTAATTGAATATTAAATATGTTTATTTTTTTAATGGTAAAGATATATTAAAAATGAATTCAAAAGTGTTATGAAAATAAAAATAAAGAGTTCATTTAAAAATAAAATGAGGTTGAAGGGAATCGAACACGAGACCTCTCAAATAAAAACAAGGATACTTAACCATCTCATCCACCTTTAAACATTAATATGATACTACGTAGAGTCAATATAGTTCTCTCCAAAATATTACGAAACACCATTACTAAAAAAAAAAAATTTCTCAATTTTCGGGCGGCCAGCCGGGGCTGGAGCCCTGGCTAACCCCCCTAGTTCCGCCCCTGACGCTAAGAGCTTCACCATAAATCAATTGTATATATTTAATTTATATAAATATTATTTATTTATTTATTTATTACTTTTATCCGGTCTGATCAGTCCGAACCATCTGATTCGACTAAGTGACATGTGATTCATTTATAAATTCGATTTAATATCTGGTCCGATTCTGATAACATTGATATAATAGTTTAATATATATATATATATATAAAAAAGAAATTAAGTTGTTTGTCATGAATTTGCAGGGATTTTTGTGGTTCAAATCGGTTCAAGTTGCTAACAAAGAAGCTGAGGAACAAGACAAGAAAGATGGGTATCTTTAAACACAATTTTATTTGCTTAATTATATTTTGATTAATTAATGTAAATGTCTTAATCACCTTATAATTATGCACATATTTTATCTCCATACAATAACTTTATTAAATTAATACAAAATCATATGTATTTATCTGATTTAAAATTTTCCCCAATTAGCAACATATCTAGTGATTCTCAATGCTGAGATGAGATGCATACATGTCTTTAATATTAATTTTTCATGTAAGTTGACTTGGTTCTAATTTTGTGTATAATCAAACAATGGTTTTTTTTTTTAATTATTATTAGACCTAATACATCTCTAGCCTTTAAGTTGTCCAAAAACTATAACTGGCTTCCCGAACTTTAAAATATTGTAATTAACGCCTTCAATTTACTTATTTGGAAATAATCTTTCAAATGTCATGTGGCAGTACGTGATTCCCAATGTGTGATGGTAGGGGTTAGTTGTAAAGTTGTGAAGTTACAATCACTCATTACACATAGTATTTGATGGGTGATTTGTTCCAAATACGCAAATTGAGAGAGTTACTTGTAATGTTTTGAAGTTTAGGGTATCAGTTGCAGTGTTTGGACAATTTGAGGGGATTGGAGATATATTATACATTATTATCCTAAGAAATATTCTTTATTATGTTTCTAGAGAATATTCCTAACACGTGAATCTGTATCCTCATTCTGATTCGGATAAGTCACAAGGGAATAAAAAGGACCGTTTAATCTTAACCAAAGAATGTCCCTTGAAGATGTTTAGAGTATCATTCAGCCACATGGATCAATATTCAATGTTCAGTATCAATACCATAAAGAAAGGAAAGCTTTTGGACATTGTGAGGCGGTTAGACAAAGGACAACTGACATATAACAGCATGTGCGACCGACATCATAACGGACAGGAGTCTTCACGACTAATTGAAGGATGACACATGTCTGATGAGTCAGTAGGGCAGACATTTTCCAAGATTACAACAACTACTCGTAATTCCACTATGCATAGAAAATGTGAGGTACCCTAAAGATCTATAATCTATTACAACTACCAATATTTTTATTGTCTTCAATCGTTCTAAAATTCTTACTGACGTGAGCATCGGAGCAGGTTCACCGGACTTCGATCTCTTTGGCCTACTGTTCATCCCTTGTAGGCATCCAGTATGTTACCAGAAGACATCAATTATTGATGGACCTCAATTATTATTATTATTATTTGATATAGTACGAAATAAGTGAATGAGCTTACACCGAATCTATGGAATGGACCTGCATCATGGCTTTAGCTAACACGTGTAGCGATCAAAAGCTTTATTATAAAGCTTAACAAATTAGCCATGTGAACTAATGAACAGTCCGAACTTTAAAGATACGCTCCTATTTCTAAAATAGCAAATCGTATATTACAGAATGGTGAAAAGGAACGAGATTTTTGTGGTTGAAATCAGTTCAAGTTGAAAATAAAGAAGTTGAGGAACAAGACAGGAAAGATATGTATCTTTAAACAATTTTATTTGCTTAATTTTATTTTAATTAATTAATGTAAATGTCTTAATCACCTTATAATTAATAATTATGCACATACTTTACCTCCACACCATAACTGGATTAAATTAATACAAAATCATATGTATTTATGTGATTTAATTTTTTTTCCCCAATCAGCAACATATTGATTCTCAATGAAGAGATGCATAAATATGTCTTTAATATTAATTTTTCATGTAAGTTGACTTTATTCTAATTTTATGTATAATTAAAGATGAAAACACTTTTTTATTTTAATGATTATTATTAGCCGTCACGGAACTTGTCCAAAAAGCTTAAATGCCCATTTGAACTTTCAAAATATTTCGATAGGTTCTAAACTTGAATAAAATATCCAGATAGTTTTCTTAGTAAATCTAATCAATTAATAATTCGATTGTAAAAAAGTAAGTTACATACAAAATGTATGTTGTACCCGTCTTGAAAAAGTAAAACGGGCAAACTCGATGTATGTGGTTCTAATACTAGAAAAGACAATTTTTACAGTTGAGCAAATAAGAATTTCCTTTTTTAATATGTTTTAATCTATTCTGTGAATTATGTAATAACATTCTAAGGCGCGTGCAACACATTTTCCACATGCATCTTACTTTTTTACAACTAAGTGATTAATTGATTACATTAAGTAATTTGCTAGGGCTATCTGGATATTTTATGTAAGTTGATTGGGCTATTTGGACACTTTAAAAATTCAAAAGATCTGTTGGCCCAAAATAAAATAAATTTTATTTCATGTATATAGAAAGCTTGGGTTTAATTTTAGGGTATGGTTTCTATTTTTTCTAGAAAAATAATAATGATGAATGGAAAATAAAAATAAAAATATATATGTAAACTAACCTCCAGCTCGGCGAGTTGAAGTCAGCACGACGAACGAGAGATCAGTCCTGGCCCGGAGCCTCGTTTCGGTCCACCCGACTTCTCCAAACTTATCCGAACACCACCACGAGCTAACTTACGAAGCCTAGCCCATCCCCACACCTAGGCCCAAGCCTTAGAATTCTCTCTCACCACAAGGTAGTGGGGTGATGTGGCATGAAGTTAGTAGTAGTTTGTGGAAGTTGAGGGAGTGGGGTGATGTGGCAAGGTAGTGGGCAAGGTTAGAGAGAATTTTAAGGGTTAGTTAATAAACAATTACCAAAATACCACTCAAAAATTACCAAAACGCCACTCCAAGAAACTATAAATAGACCCTCAATCACACACAAAACCCCCTCTCAAAGCTCCAATGCTTAATCTCTAGTTCCTTTTGTTCTTAGTTTTTCAAGTTCTTTATTTCGTTCTTCATTTTTCTTAGCTTCAATTCCTTCTTTAGCTCTCCTTTAGCCTTAATTCAAGTTCCAATAGCATCTTTTCAAGTTTCTTCAATCCAATTTAGCATTCCCAAGCCTTTAATTTGCTCAATTCATAGCTAGAATTCTGTTTTCAAATTAATTTTCCAGATTCGGCCAAGTATATTCAAAGCCCGATTTCGTCCATTTAAATTCATTGTTTGCTTTCAATTCCTTCAACAAAGTTGTTCCTGACGTCCTGAAGTTCAATCTGGTGTATTTATTTTCCCAATTACGTGCTCAGAAACTATAGTTACAAGCCAATCTTTACAGCCCAAATTCTTTTAGATATTCTGTTTCCAGAATTTTCCAGATTCGTCCAGTTGTTTTCAAAGCTCAATTTCGTCCAGTTAGAGTCCGTTTTAGCCTTCGATCCCTTATAGAAATTTGTTCTTGACGTCCCGAAGTTAAATTTAGCCTATTTACTCGTCCAATTACGTGTACTTAAGCACTCAAACGAGCCCACCAAAGTCCAAGGTTAAATCTGCCCCATTTGCCTACCACACGTTTTGACATTGCCAAGATCGTATACCATACGGACCCGACCGACCGCAGCGCCCCGAGAGTTTCAAGCCAACATCAAAATTCAACGTCCAGCCGAGATAGCTATTGTGGCTCCGAGTTTGTCGTTGAATTTCAATTTTATTTTAATTGCATTTTAATTCCTCGTATTGATTTGTTCTTTCTAATTCAATTGATTGTCTATATGTTTAGTATAGAAATATTCCAATTGTAATTCATTTCCAATTTCATGCTTTTTGAACATATGTATTCAAACACTTATTCATATCAATAAATACCAATTTTCCCAATTCTTGTGTCAATTTCGCACTTTAATTTCTTTATGTTACACAATTTCAATTTACCCGCATTAGCTTAAATAAAATTGATTTATCTAGCAAAGTTTCTATAACGGCGCTAGAGACCCAAGAGGGACTTTTTCAATCCTTGCGTCCCTCGCCAATCGCTTCGATTGGAATTCATATTTTCGGCGCACAATTTCACAAACGTAACCGTTTTTCATAATTGAGAAATAATTTCTCTGGCACGCCCGCACCCTAACCACACGTGACAAGGTTGAAATTAGTGTATTTCGAAAATATCGCTAAAAAATTTTGGCACGCCCAGTGGGACCTATTTTTAAGCTTTGCCAAAAATTTAGAACTCGTTTTTGTGCCTATTTTCTTCTGTAACTTTTTTCATATCACATTTATTTTTTTCGCCCCACTTCCACTTTACCAAAATTTATTAGCTAACGCTAACAATTTTTGGCACGCCCAGTGGGACCTTTGTTTTTTTTTAGCTTAGCCAAAAATTTTAAGGCCCGTTTTTTCATGCCACGTATATATTTTTCACATCCAGTTTTTTAAACCACTTGTTTTTCATGCTTTGTTTTTTATTCCATTAATAAGTATTCATTTATTTTCTTACTCTTTCTTGTTCAAACTCGATTACTAACTCAATTTCATCATTTTCACCTATCAATACTCACGGAGGATGCCTCCTAGGAAGAACACCGGGAAGGATCCGACTCCATCGCACTCCGAAGAGAGTCAAAATCAGAATCGAGATCATAACAATGAAACTGGAGTACCCGAAGGCTTCGTAGCCGAGACTGTGAGCAATAGCGGAGGTGCAAACCAACAACCACCTCAAGGGCTACCCATATTCGACATGACATCAATCATAGCAAGTATGGAGAAGCAAATCAGTCAATTTCTACATGGGTTTGCACAAATCATGAAAGAGAGTCACGAGGCTATGTGCCATACGATGCAAGCTAGCAACGAAGCCATGTTTAAAGCTAACAATGAGGCGGTAAACAATTCCAACAAAGTTCCAGCCCTCGAGGAGAGGATTGTCGATTTAACCAAAGAAATCGGCAAAATCCCAGAAAAATGTGCCGAGCTTTTCTCACAAAAGTCAAGATCCCAAGGACCGACAGGCGATGGAAAAGGAACACCGATCTCAGGTGCCGGTGAAAGGTATACCCCTCCACTAGTTCGAGAAGAAAACCTCAGGTTCAATGAGCGTAGCGACCGGATCAGCCCAGAACCCGTTCAGGTCCCACCACCTCAACAACAGTTTAGGTCTCATACCGGGCCTAGTAACCATGCTAAATATTATGAGGAAAGATATACTCGTAATATGGGGGGCAATGGGAGAGGAACCAGCTTTCACCCACAACGGACGATGCACACGCGCATGGAGCCCACCAACAACTTAGGAGAGGCTCAGCGAATAAAAAGCATTGTCCAAGAGATTTATGGGCCAGCCGTGAAGGAGGTGTACCAACCCGAGTTCCAAAAACCGTATCCACGGTAGTATGATCAACTATATCCCTTACCTCATAATTTTAGAGTCCCTGATTTCACTTTGTTTTCAGGAGAAGAAGGGCAATCCACTGCAGAGCATGTGGCACACTTCACCTTTCAATGCAGTGGTTTGACCATGGACATGAATTTCGATATGTTGCGCTTACGCTTATTCCCATGATCACTAACAGGATCGACATTCTCTTGGTACAACACATTGCCGCCAGGTTCAATCCATGGATGGGAACAAATGGAAAGGCTTTTCCATAATCAATTTTATCGTACAGAGCCCGAGGTCTATGTGGCAGAACTTTCCCATGTAGTGCAACGACAGGGGGAGCCGATCGAAAATTTCATTAGTAGATTCAAGAGGATGCGACATCGATGTCGAATCAATATTCCCGAAGTCGAATTTGTAAAAATTGCTCAACGAGGCTTGGAATTCGAAAACCGAAAGAAATTCCAAGGGGGCGACTTCCATGATTATTATGAGCTGGTAGCCAAAGTATCTGAGTATGAAGAGTTGATGAAGGAGGATCATTGGTGAAAGAAGAGCACTATGGGGAGCTATCAAGGAAATATGCAAACACATGAGGTAGCTATTGCCGATTTAGCAAGCTCCGGATCTCGAATGTGCCCCATTTTGTTAAAGAACCCTAAGACACCAGACGTAGTCAAAACGAGTCCAGCCACTCAGTACACATTCGACGTCTCAAAGACGGAAGAAATCTTCGATTATTTGTTGAGGGAAAAGTTCATCACGCTACCACCGAGACATGTGATTCCATCTAAAGAAGAAATACGCGGACAAGACTATTGCAAGTATCACGACAACTGGAGCCATAATACTCAAACTTGTTTTAGTTTTAGAAATGTCGTACAGGATAGGATAAACCGCGGGATACTTCAATTCCCGGAAAAGAAGAAAAGCATATTGATCGATGATGATCCATTCCCGGTAGCCAACATGATCAATACCACCTCACTGGTGTGGGGGGGGGGGCAAGGGAAAAGAGTGTTCCAATCCAAGGACTCGGCGAGTTTGGATACCAAAGGCGATATCATCAACATCTAAGTCGAAGGAGAGTTCGAAGGGCTCAAAGAAGAAGGATACGCAACAACGACGACCACGTTTCGTGAAGCCTCGAAAGACATCACCCATCGACCAATGGCAGGTAATCAACCATAAAAAGTTCCCAAGACATCTCTCAAAAAATGTGAAAAGAAAATTAAGAAAAAGAGAGGCAAACAAAAGAAATAGTCAAAGGGAATCATCCAGCATTAAATCTAGTGACGCAAAAGAAAAAAGCAAAAACCAAGAAAAGAGCATCCAAATCCGTGTGGGGGATTTCATCATACAGACAGATTGTGCGGCCACCTCTTTGACCTTACCTTCAAATTTTAGAGGTGAAGGCACTAAGAAGGAAGCCCCTAAGCTCGAGCACAAAGAGCGAGAAGATCCAACACCGAAGGCGTCCGTCGAAGATGACATGAGGAGGGTTTACTTTGACAAGCCCACTCCAAGGATGACTCGCCAGATTAAACCTTTATACATTAAGGCTCATATAGATGGCAAACCGATCTCTAGAGTGCTCATCGATAATGGATCAGCCGTTAAAATCATGCCAATAAAGATGGTCTTAGCCCTAGGCAAATCGGAGGAAGACATAATCTCATCAGAGGTGTCGGTTGTTGAAACACCTTTTCCACAAGATTTTGATTTGACAAAATCATCCATGATTAAGAGGCAATTAAATTTAGATGCTTTGATTTAATTGTACTAATATGGTTGTTCAATATTGAGTGCAAAAATATATAAAGTAAAGACAAGACAAAAGTTAGCATAAGCAAAGCTGAGTGGAAAGCAACTCAGCATGACAGAATGGAAGCCAAGTGGAGTAAAACTCAGAAGCAAAACGAAGCTGACTAAAAGTTGAGGATTTCTTCAGAAGCGGTTACACAGAACGGAGCTGACCAAGTATGCACTCAGCTTTGAAGTCGAACATCCGAAGATTACGAAGAAAGCTGAATGTTAGTCAGGACAGCATAAAGCATCCGTTCACTAAAGGACAAAGTCTGCCAATCTTCTGCACCAATAATTGGAACCTCGAAGACACCTAAAAGACTAATTCCAAGAGTCATGGGACGTTGGATTATTGGTAAAAGACAACTGGCATAAAAAGACAAGCCAGACGCCTGAAGAAAACAGTGAAAGGGAATGGTGGAGCAGTCTGAAGACTAACCAGAAATTGTTCCCCAAAAGAGCCATTTTGGTGTTAACGGTAACAACAATTCAAAGGATCCAAATCTGCAATTTCCTTCTATAAAAGGACAATGTAGAACCTTGGATCATTACCGAAGTATAAAAAGAAAAATACAAAGAGAGAAAATTCTGAAAGCACTCAAATACAAAAAGATCTTACACCCACTTTTCTATTCTCTGTGTAATTGCTAGATTGATTGTTGTATAATCATCTAAAGTGTTCTTTATCATAAAAAGAACAAGTCTGTGATCAATAGGAATATTGAGAGTGTTAAGCTGAGTGCTTGGTTGTAAGCATTCAGTGGTAGAGAAATCTAGGTGCTGAGTTGTAGCACTTAGTAGGAGTTGAGTAGACGAATAGAGGAAGGTACTCTTGCATATTCAACTGCCTTGTAATTGGTTTGTGCTCTACCGTTAAAGAGCTCAGTATTGGATTCAAAAAGCCCGGAGGACTCTGGGGACTGGACGTAGGCAGAGAGGCCGAACCAGGATAAGTGATACTGAGTAATCTCTGAACTCTCTCTTATATTGTATGTGTTGTTTGCTATATTTACTCAGCATATAAATTGTCTAAGCTGACCTTGAGTAAATAAGTGGTGCTGAGTTAGAAGCTGACCTCCAAGAGTGTCAATTCTTAACTCACAAGAAAACAACTTTAGTCAACATCTGACTAAAGCTGTCTTGAAATATATCTCACCAAGCTGACCAAAAGCTGAGTTAATAAACTCTCAAAATAACTTCCAGTCAGCTTAATTAAAACGCGAAAAAGTTATATTAGTTCCTAACCCCCCCCCTTTGGAACTAATTACTAGGGACCAACAAGTGGTATCAGAGCCTAAGCTCACTACTCAAAGATTTAACAATCTTGAGCTGATCCCTAAAAATGGGTGAGAATAGCACTCGGTTCCTTCAAGGAAACCAAACAACACAGATACTCCCTGAGGGACTATCAATCACTAGACCTCCCCTATTCTTTGGGTCACATTATACATTCTGGAAGAATAGGATGAAAAACTTTATTCAAGCCACAAACATGAGTGCATGGCTTGCAATTGTCCAAGGTCCACATGTGCCATACAAAACCGTTAACGATGAGAAAATTGTTAAAAGTGAGGCTGAGTGGACAGAGGATGACCTCAGAAAACTACAAAATAATGCTTCGGTTATAAACATGCTTCACTGTGCGTTAGATGCTGCAGAATACAATAAGATTTCAGGTTGCGAGTCAGCACAGGAGATCTGGAAGAAGCTTGAAGTAACCTATGAAGGCACAAGCAAAGTTAAGGAGTCTAAAGTCAATCAACATATGAGACTCTACGAGCTGTTTGAGATGAATGAAAATGAAGACATCTCAGAAATGAACGCAAGGTTTACAAATATTATAAACGAGCTAAAAAGGCTTGGAAAGAACTTCACTGAAGAGGAACAGGTGAAGAAAATTCTGAGAAGTCTGCCTAAGAGTTGGCAAGCAAAGAAAACAGTCGTAGAAGAAGCTCAAGACTTGACTACCTATAAATATGATGAGCTGATCGGATCTCTGCTGACCCATGAAATCTTTATGAAAAACTTTGAAGCTAAAGAGAAAGAAAAATCAGAAGATAAGAAACAAAAGTCACTTGTCATGAAAGCTGACTCGACTGAAGCTGAGTCAACTGATGATGAGGAAATAGCCATGTTCACCAGAAAAATGAAGAAGCTGTTCAGAAGGAATGATAGAAACGGCAAAAGGTCATTTAGAAGAAATGATAAGTATAAAGCCGAGTCAAGTGACAAGTACAAGAAGGACAGCTCGAAGTCTGTCATATGCTTTGAGTGTCATCAAATTGGGCACATCAAGTCAAGCTGTCCCAACCTCAAAAAGGAGAAGAAGGGAAGCAAAAAGGCTATGGTAGCCACATGGAGTGACAGTGATGTGTCAACATCCTCCGAAGCTGAGCAAAATGAAACAGCCAACATATGTTTCATGGCAGATGATGGAGATGACTAATCCCAGTCTGAGCAAGCTGACCTCTCTGAAGATTCCGAGCAGGAGGAAAACAACAATGAGGTAACATCCTTACTTTTACTTAGAAATGAAATGGTGAATGCCCTGAGTGACGTATATACACTAACTAAGAAGTGTAACAAAAAGATTAAGGCACTCAGCAGGCGCTGTGATGAGATTGAAGAGGTCAAACTGAGTGACCTCCGATATCTTCTCCAGGACAACTCTGACTTGCATACCAACATGCAAATCTTACATAAGTTTGTCATGGAGGTTCAATCTGAGTCAAGGAAACTTAGAAAGGATATCACAATGTTACAGAGTCAAGGGAAGGTCTCAAATAGAAATAAAGCCCATGCTGAGTACGCAAATACTAGTCAGCATAAGCAATTCACTCAATGTGAGTGTTGTGGAAAAAGGGGACACACAAAGGATGTGTGCTGGCATAACAAGCGGATTGTCCAATGTGACTTCTGCGGAAGAAAAGGGCATACCATAAAAGTATGTTGGCATGCCCAACACAATAATGCTGACCATACTCAGTTCAACCCACAAAGGGTACCTTTTTGTGATTTCTGTGGTAAGCCATGCCACACCATAAAAGTATGCCGTCACAAGTTAAAATATGATTTTGCACCTGTTTATACTAACAAGAAAGGACCCAAAAGGAATTGGGTACCTAAAAGTGAATAGTTTAAACTGCATGTCAGCTTGACATGCGTGGAGAAGTCAAAACTATGGTATATAGACAGCGCATGCTCAAGGCATATGACAGGTGATGAAACTCAGTTCATCACACTAGAGCTTAAACGAGGTGGAAGTGTAAGCTTTGGAGACAACAAGAAGGGTAAGATAGTCGGCTCAGGTACTATCGGAGGTAACCCAACTATTGAGTCTGTCTCATTAGTTAAAGGTCTCAAATACAATCTGCTGAGTGTAGCTCAGCTTTGCAAGAGCGGTAGAAAGGTTGTATTTGATGATACTAAGTGTCAAATACTCGAGGGAAATACAAATGAATTGATTCTAACTGCCCCTCGTGTAGAAAATGTATACATGTTAAACCTAGAAAAATAGTTTTCTAAAAACATATGCTTGGTGTCTAAAGAGGACAACTCCTGGCTATGGCATAGAAGACTTGGGCATGTCAGCATGGACCTTCTTGCCAAATTAGCTAGAAAGCAATTAGTTGAGGGATTACCCAAATTAAAGTTTGAAAAAGATCAACTGTGTAAAGCTTGTCAGCAAGGCAAACAAACTAAAAAGTCATTTCATAGCAAAAATATTGTCTCAACCAAAAGACCATTGGAATTACTACACTTGGATCTTTTCGGACCTATCCAGCCACTCAGCTTGGGAGGTAAGAAATTTTCCTTGGTTATTGTAGATGATTTCTCTCGGTACACTTGGATCATCTTGCTGAGCAACAAGGATGAAACTTTTGAGATGTTTACCACACTGATCAAAAAGCTTGAAAATGACAAAGACCTAAGAGTGGCTCACATTAGAAGCGACAATGGTGGAGAATTCAAAAACCAACAGTTTGATGAATTTTGTGAAACCAGTGGTATTGACCACAACTTCTCTGCTCCTAAAACACCTCAACAAAATGGGATAGTTGAAAGGAAAAATAGAACCATTGTCGAAATAGCTAGGACTATGTTGAGCGAAAATAGGCTTCCAAAGTACTTCTGGGGCGAAGCTGTTCACACGGCATGTTACATACTGAACAGGGCTCTAGTTAGACCTATACTTAAGAAAACCCCATATGAGCTTTGGAAAGGACGAAAGCCCAACATTGGATACTTTTGTGCCTTTGGGTGTAAATGCTTTATACTCAATACAAAAGACAACCTTGCTAAATTTGATGCTAAAGCTGACGAGGCGATCTTTTTAGGGTACTCAACAAACAGTAAAGCATATAGAGTATTTAACAAAAGAACTCAGGTTGTAGAAGAGTCTGTACATGTTGAGTTCGATGAAACTGACCCTACAGGTAAGTCAGCTCAGCCTAAAGAAGATGAACCAAACTCAGCTTCCGCTGATCAACCAGAAGCCTCTGTGTCATCTATACAGGAGCTGACCCAAGGTAAGCAAGAAATTGAAATATCATTTGCTGACCAATCTATTCCTGTAGAGATTGTAGAAACACCTCTTCCAAACGACTCAACATTGCCCAAGGAAATAAAGATCCCAAGAGGACATACAGAACAGGCCATTCTTGATGCTGCCAACAACAAGTTGATGACCAGAGATCAGCTTAGAAGATACCTTAGCAATGTTGCCTTCGTCTCAATACATGAGCCAAAGAACTTTGCTGATGCTGAGCAAGATGAATATTGGATCAATGCTATGCAAGAAGAGCTTGACCAATTCACTAGAAATGAGGTATGGGATTTAGTACCTAAACCTAGGAATCAAAAGCCTATAGGAACCAAGTGGGTCTTTAGAAATAAACTAGATGAGCATGGAAATGTGATTAGAAACAAAGCTCGACTTGTAGCCCAAGGCTATAGTCAGCAAGAGGGTATAGACTATGGAGAAACATTTGCTCCTGTTGCTAGATTAGAAGCTATACGTATATTGTGTGCCTATGCCAGTTACATGAACTTTAAACTATACCAAATGGATGTAAAAAGTGCGTTTCTTAATGGCTTTATAAACGAAGAGGTATATGTTAATCAACCTCCTGGGTTTGAAGATCCAAAATTTCCAAACCACGTTTATAAACTTAAAAAGGCCATGTACGGCCTAAAGCAAGCTCCAAGAGCTTGGTATGAAAGGTTGACCAACTTCCTGCTGACCAGGAACTACGTCAGGGGAAAAGCTGACACAACCTTGTTTATTAAGAAAAAGGGTAAACATACCCTACTTGCACATATATATGTAGATGATATAATATTTGGCGCTACTGACGAATCTTTGTGCAAAGAATTTAACCAACAGATGCAAACTGAGTTCGAAATGTCCATGATGGGTGAACTCAATTTTTTCCTTGGACTTCAAATCAGACAAAGTAAGAATGGCATCTTTATAAGTCAGTCTAAATATACCAAGGAAATGTTAAAGAAATTCAGCATGGTAGATTGCAAACCAATATCAACCCCCATGGGTACTGATACTGTCCTATGCAAGGATGAGAAGAGTAAGTCAGTTGATAGTAAACTCTATCAAGGTATGATAGGTTCTTTATTCTATCTCACTGCTAGTAGACCGGATATTCAATACTCAGTATGCTATTGTGCTAGATATCAAGCTGACCCTAGGGAATCTCATCTAACTGCTGTGAAAAGAATTTTTAGATACTTGCAAAGCTCAGTTGATGCAGGTCTATGGTATCCAACCTCAAATGACTTCACACTCATTGGATATACTGATGCTGACTATGGACGAGATAATCTAGAACGGAAGAGTACTTCGGGAGGATGTCATTTCCTTGGAAGCTGTCTAGTATCTTGGTTCAGCAAGAAGCAATCATCCGTAGCTCTGTCTACAACTGAAGCTGAGTACGTGGCTGCTGGAAGCTGTGTTGCACAAGTCCTATGGATAAAGCAACAGCTTGAGGATTATGGACTCAAAACAAAGACAATAGAGATCAAATGCGACAATAAAAGTGCCATTGATCTATCTAAGAATCCAGTCCAACACAGCATGATGAAGCATGTTAGCATAAGGCATCACTTCATCAGAGACCATGTACTAAAAGATGAGATCAAGCTGACCTATGTGCCAACAAATGATCAGCTTGCAGATATCTTCACTAAGCCCTTAGCCCGAGAACAATTCAATATACTGAGGGAAGCCATTGGTATGTCAAATCTACTCTAAATAATTCTGTATGATTAAATGATTGCCATACTGAGTGGAAATTTGAATGAATGTGCAAATGCCATGCTAAGTAAATTAACTATAAATATCTACTCCCTATTAAGTTTAAAAATAGAAAAATAACCTCATGCTAAATAGACATAAACATTGAGTGGTTATACTGAGTAGATACAAATGTTGAGTAAATATCCTATGTTGAGTAGAAGCACATACGGAGTGCTCAAACATAGGCTGAGTTATTTAGAGATAGACAAAACATGGGCACTCAACATCACGAACGCTTCGAATTCTAGAAAAATAAAAAAGGAACCCACTCGCGTAAAATGAACCTACACGTGTAACTTCTGGCACCTTGGAAAGACGCACATTAATGGCAAATCCCATGCGCCGAAGATGTCATAAATGACAGAATTTTTGTCGGTTGAACGTCCCTAAGTAAAAACGGCTAGTTAATGAATAAGGGCCGCCGTAAATTTATATAAAAAGTGGAAGAATCCCCACTCTTCACTCCTTACGCTTGTAATCTCCTAAAATCGAACTTCTTTCTCTCTCCTTAAAACCTCAAAACCTTCAACAATGGCTTCCGGCAAAGACAAAACCCCTAAAACTCAAACCTCAAACAAATCCACTCAGGCTGACCTCGCCGGTTACTCACAACCAGTGAAAAGAACCATGATCAAGGTTCACAAAAAGGTCAACAATCTGGAGGTGCTGAAATGCCGATGGTTCTCTCCAAGCTTTGTCTCATCTGAGAAACCATTCTGTGAATGGATCGAAAAGAACAAGTGGAAAGGTATCTTCTCCCTTTCAAGAACGACCTATCCTAGGTTAGTATGGGAATTCTACTCGAATCTACATGTTGATGCAGATGACTCTGACTATTTGGAGACCACAGTTAAAGGTCAGAAAATCATCGTAACCCCTGCCTATCTAGCCACCTTACTAGATTTACCAGACGAAGGAATTCAGTTAAGAACGACGAAGGAGAAAGTGCCAAAAGACACGACTGAGAAGCTCAAGGGGTTCTATAAACCCAAGGATCATAAAGGTGAAATACCCAGCACCTCCATGGGTAAAGAACAAAAGATGGTCCACTACATGCTGACTAATTTTATCTTCCCCAAACTCAGCTCAGCTTCATCCGCCTCCAACTTCGAGCAGTGCTTCATCTGGCACATGCTAACTTACACTCCACTCAACCTTCCCATCTTCCTAGTTGGAGCTCTTCAACGAGGTGGTAAGAAACTCCGCTTAGGATCTCTAATCACAAAAATTCTCGAAGACAAGCAGATCGAGACAAAAAATGAAACAAGTAGCTTGGGGAGTGAAATCACTGCAGTTCTACTGGATGGACTGTTGTACAATCAACCCTTAAAGGGATATGAAGGAGCTGGAGATGCCGAGGAAGATGAAGAAGCTGAGAACCCAGAAGTTGAGCTTGAACATGAACCTGAAAAAGAAGTGAAGGCTCATGCTGAGTCTCCTAAGACAGCTCAGCCTGAGAGGAAGAAGAAGAGGAAGGCTGTAGAAACCTGCTCAAAAGACATTCATGCTGTCCCAAAGAAAGTAAGGCTATTATCAAAAGAAAAAGCTAAAGCTGACAAGGCTAAGGAGCAAGCTGAGTTAGCTGAGCAAAGAAAAAGGCAAGAAGAGCCTGAGGATGAGGAAACTCCAGACTCCCCCTTAAAGAAAAGGAAAAAAGGTAACTCCTTAAAAATAGTGGAAGCTGTCCCACTAGACTGTACTCAACCTAAAGGTCATGAAACTGACCAAGAAAAGGAAGCTGTAGAAGAAAATGAGGAACATGTTGAGCACCAAGAAGCTAATACTGAGCAGGAAGAACATACCAATGTTGAGAAATCTCAGGATGAAGCTGAGCAAGGAGAAAGAGAGAGTGATAATGTTGAGGGTCAATTTGAGCAACTTGTAGACGAGGAGACAGTTGCTCCTGAGTCCAGTGAAGGTATTCAAGCTGATTCGTCACCGCCAAGAGCTGAGACACGGCGAAGACTAAAAAAGAAAGCGCAAAAGCAGATTGATCTCATGGATGACTTTCCTATTGATGAGCTTGAAACTGACCTCTCTACAATCCAGTTCCAGTACTTCTCTAATGAGACCGAGTCACCACTAGAAAATCCTGTAGAAAAACAAGCCTCTGTTACTCAGGATGAGGAACAAGCCAAAAACCCTGACGATCCAATTCAAGCTGCTCAAGATGGCACACCCTCTGTTTCAACTTTACCTCTCCAAGCTGAGCAGACCACCTTGTCTAAACAAACTCCACCTCCAACACAACATGTTGATGACTCAGCTCATCCAATCAATCAAAGTCCAGGTACCAATCAAGGTACTCAATCTGGCAGAGAGCCAACTCCTCCACCACCATCAAACTCAGTACCAGCCTCTGAGTCTAATGATGCTAGATTTGCATACTTGAACGCTACTGAGTCTGGCCGTCGTGTCATTGCTTCTGCTCAGTCCTTGCTTCAAGATTTCAATACTACTCAAGCTGATGGTCACCGATCTACTCAAGCTGAGTCCTCCCAACTGTCCGGTATTACTCAGCTTCTGAATGAACTTCGAGGACTAAAGGATCTGGTTAGCATTATCACTACGGTTCAAACTCAGCAACCGAATCAAGGGCAAATAGCAAAACTGACCGAACTAATGCTCACAATGGCAACCCATATGAATTCACTTGAAGGGCAAGTTCAAAAATTGTCGGCAGTCAATCCAGGTATGCAACTTCAACTGAACTGCAAGAATATTTTGTTAAGTTAAATGCGGAACTGACCAAATCTAGTACCACTGCCCATACTGAGTATGCTACCTCTGCTGAGTTGCATGATTGTTTTATCAAGCTGAATGCTGAGCTGACCAAATCAAGTTCACCCGGCAATGCTGAGTTTGCCACCTCTACCGAACTTCAACAATGCTTCACCAAGCTTCATGCTGAGTTGACCAGTACACGTGACTTAGTATCCTCCTCTTCTCAGTGTACTATTGACCAATTAAGTGAAGCAGTCAGACTACTCAACATCGACAGAGCACAGATGGATGTTGATCCAATCTCCAACACTGAACTCATGAGCTTTTCACAAGCTATCATGAAGACAATGCGCATCAACAATGCCCAGCGCATGTTTTATTATTCTGCTCTGCTAAAACTGTTCCATCAATCTTTTGGTCAGATCACAGGCTCACTCACCTGCCTGAGCAAATCTCATGAATGCCTCCTTAGCATGATCAGCAGCTCCCTTCGAGTTCCTAGGCATATCCAGGACGACAGTATACCAGTCATTGATGGCTTGGGTGAAAGCACCAAAAGGCTTCAGCGCTACTCCCATTATCTTTCCTCTGCAGCATGAAATGAAACTTTCCTCTACAAACCCGATGATGGCAAAACGGGGGAGACAAGTCAAGGAGGAACTCAGCCTCAGCCTACAGGAAATGCTTCTGGAAGCAAAGAGAAAGGCAAAGGAATTGCCCAAGCTGATCACTCGGCTCAGAAAAAGAAGAAGTAGAACTAGCTCAGTCAATATCTAAGACTTAGCTTCATATCCTGTCTTTAATGTATGTTTGTTTGTTGTCTAGGTCAATATGTTTTTGTTGTTTAGATCAATATAACAAGTATTTGTTTTCTTCCTGATCTGACTAATAAAATTTGAACAAACAAATCAAAAAGATTAAACACACTCAGTATGCATTAACACCAAAACAACTTATGCAATAAACTGAGAGACAACATACTTCCAAAAACTGACTTAAATCCAAACAAGCTCAAAACTAAAACTAAGTCAGTATACACAAATGTCTTAAGTCTAATTCAATTAGATCTTGGAAGGTTTAGAATTAAGTTAAAGACAATATGTGTGCAACCCTTACGGGGGAGTCATTTCAAAAATATCAATCATGGGGTAACTTATAACTGAGTTCCATAATTATGTATTTTGCCAACATCAAAATGGGGGGGTTTGTTGAAACACCTTTTCCACAAGATTTTGATTTGACAAAATCATCCATGATTAAGAGGCAATTAAATTTAGATGCTTTGATTTAATTGTACTAATATGGTTGTTCAATATTGAGTGCAAAAATATATAAAGTAAAGACAGGACAAAAGTTAGCAGAAGCAAAGCTGAGTGGAAAGCAACTCAGCATGACAGAATGGAAGCCGAGTGGAGTAAAACTCAGAAGCAAAACGAAGCTGACTAAAAGTTGAGGATTTCTTCAGAAGCGGTTACACAGAACAGAGCTGACCAAGTATGCACTCAGCTTTGAAGTCGAACATCCGAAGATTACGAAGAAAGCTGAATGTTAGTCAGGACAGCATAAAGCATATGTTCACTAAAGGACAAAGTCTGCCAATCTTCTGCACCAATAATTGGAACCTCGAAGACACCTAAAAGACTAATTCCAAGAGTCATGGGATGTTGGATTATTGGTAAAAGACAACTGGCACAAAAAGACAAGCCAGACGCAAGAAGACAAACCTGACGCCTGAAGAAAACAGTGAAAGGGAATGGCGGAGCAGTCTGAAGACTAACCAGAAATTGTTCCCCAAAAGAGCCATTTTGGTGTTAACGGTAACAACAATTCAAAGGATCCAAATCTGCAATTTCCTTCTATAAAAGGACAATGAAGAACCTTGGATCATTACCGAAGTATAAAAAGAAAAATACAAAGAGAGAAAATTCTGAAAGCACTCAAATACAAAAAGATCTTACACCCACTTTTCTATTCTTTGTGTAAATGCTAGATTGATTGTTGTATAATCATCTAAAGTGTTCTTTAGCATAAAAAGAACAAGTCTGTGATTAATAGGAATATTGAGAGTGTTAAGCTGAGTGCTTGGTTGTAAGCATTCAATGGTAGAGAAATCTAGGTGCTGGGTTGTAGCACTTAGTAGGAGTTGAGTAGACGAATAGAGGAAGGTACTCTTGCATATTCAACTGCCTTGTAATTGGTTTGTGCTCTACCGTTAAAGAGCTCAGTATTGGATTCAAAAAGCTGTCTTGAAATATATCTCACCAAGCTGACCAAAAGCTGAGTTAATAAACTCTCAAAATAACTTCCAGTCAGCTTAATTAAAACGCAAAAAAGTTATATTAGTTCCTAACCCCCCCTTGGAACTAATTACTAGGGACTAACATCGGTTTCAGCCTTCACGGGAGAAATCACAAGGACGTACGGTGTCCTACCTTTGGAGTTCACCATTGGTTCTCACACCGCCATGGCTGCTTTCTTCGTAGTAAATTCAACTGCGAGCTATCAAGCGCTTTTAGGAAGAGATTGGATTCACTCCAACTCATGCATCCCATCATCTTTGCACCAACTCCTTCTATTTTGGAAGGGAGACGACGTAGAAGTTATCCGGGCGAACGAGAAACCATTCAAAACCTACTCAGACGTAGTCGAAGCCAGGCTTTATGAAGGATCTATTGGCCCAATTCGAGTTAGATCCAACTACAAAGAGCAATCATGTGGCGAAGTGACTAAGAATATCTTAAAGCCAACGACAATCGTGCCTCGTCGAAGTCCGTTCTGCAATGAACCAATAATCGAAGAGATCCCATGACTAAGACAATATTGGAAAAAGAAGCGGTGGCTTCAGCCGCTATATTAAAACTGAATACACAACAACTAGCGAAGAAAATGTATCAAAAAGAGCAACATGATGGTCTCAGAAGTCAAAACCTCCAAGAGATTGGTAAAAAAAAAAAAATTGGTGTCTCGGCGAGACACCATGTCGTCTCGGCGAGACCACTTTGGTCTCGACGAGACTAGGGATGGCAACGGGTAGTATACCCGCGGGTATCCGGCACTATTCGACCCTAATGGGACTATCCGTACCCTGTATAAAAGGGTATGAGATGGGTATGGGATCAAAACCATTATCCGTTAGGGTAATGGGACGGGTATGGGAATACCCCCTAGGGTACCCGGTACCCGTTACCCGTCATAAAAAAAAATTTATATTAATAAATATCATTGTTTTTTAGATGTAAGACGTGAAATTTAAACCCCAACCATTTATTTTTCAACAATTGAGTGATACCACTAAGCTACTTTATTCTTATTAATTAAGGTTTAGTTTATTCAATTTTTAGATTGATGATTTATTAAATTTATAGTTTGTTAAATTTGTAATATTTTTTTTATTTATTGATTCTTAACGGGTAAGGGTACCCGCGAATTAAATGGGAAGGGTATGGGATGCAAAAAGTATACCCGTTAGGGTAATGGGACGGGTACGGGTAATTAAAAAATAAAAGGGTAAGAGTTTGGTAATGACATTACCCGCGGGTACCCTACCCGTTGCCATCCCTAGACGAGATGAGGTGGCGAGACACCTGGTGTCTCGACGAGATACCATGTCGTCTCGGCGAGACCACTTTGGTCTCGACGAGACGAGTTGGATCCTAGGGGCCAGAAAAAAAAAAGATACTTAATAAAAACTTCTTTTATGCAGAAATTTTATTTTTGCTATTTCATTTATGCGCAAAAGAGGGGGCAATTGTTGGCCCAAAATAAAATAAATTTTATTTTATGTATATAGAAAGCTTGGGTTTAATTTTAGGGTATAGTTTCTATTTTTTCTAGAAAAATAATAATGATGAATGGAAAATAAAAATAAAAATATATATGTAAACTAACCTCCAGCTCGGCGAGTTGAAGTCAGCACGACGAACGAGAGATCAGTCCTCGCCCGGAGCCCCGTTTCGGTCCACCCGACTTCTCCAAACTTACCCGAACACCACCACGAGCTAACCTACGAAGCCTAGCTCATCCCCACACCTAGGCCCAAGCCTTAGAATTCTCTCTAACCACAAGGTAGTGGGGTGATGTGGCATGGAAGTTAGTGGTAGTTTGTGGAAGTTCAGGGAGTGGGGTGATGTGGCAAGGTAGTGGGCAAGGTTAGAGAGAATTTTAAGGGTTAGTTAATAAACAATTACCAAAATACCACTCAAAAATTACCAAAACGCCACTCCAAGAAACTATAAATAGACCCTCAATCACACACAAAACTCTCTCTCAAAGCTCCAATGCTTAATCTCTAGTTCCTTTTGTTCTTAGTTCTTCAAGTTCTTCATTTCGTTCTTCATTTTTCTTAGCTTCAATTCCTTCTTTAGCTCTCCTTTAGCCTTAATTCAAGTTCCAATAGCATCTTTTCAAGTTTCTTCAATCCAATTTAGCATTCCCAAGCCTTTAATTTGCTCAATTCATAGCTAGAATTCTGTTTTCAAATTAATTTTCCAGATTCGGCCAAGTATATTCAAAGCCCGATTTCGTCCATTTAAATTCATTTTTTGCTTTCAATTCCTTCAACAAAGTTGTTCCTGACGTCCTGAAGTTCAATCTGGTGTATTTATTTTCCCAATTACGTGCTCAGAAACTATAGTTACAAGCCAATCTTTACAGCCCAAATTCTTTTAGATATTCTGTTTCCAGAATTTTCCAGATTCGTCCAGTTGTTTTCAAAGCTCAATTTCGTCCAGTTAGAGTCCGTTTTAGCCTTTGATCCCTTATAGAAATTTGTTCCTGACGTCCCGAAGTTAAATTTAGCCTATTTACTCGTCCAATTACGTGTTCTTAAGCACTCAAACGAGCCCACCAAAGTCCAAGATTAAATCTGCCCCATTTGCCTACCACACGTTTTGACATTGCCAAGATCGTATACCATACGGACCCGACCGACCGCAGCGCCCCGAGAGTTTCAAGCCAACATCAAAATTCAACGTCCAGCCAAGGTAGCTATTGTGGCTCCGAGTTTGTCGTTGAATTTCAATTTTATTTTAATTGCATTTCAATTCCTCGTATTGATTTGTTCTTTCCAATTCAATTGATTGTCTATATGTTTAGTATAGAAATATTTCAATTGTAATTCATTTCCAATTTCATGCTTTTTGAACATATGTATTCAAACACTTATTCATATCAATAAATACCAATTTTCCCAAATCTTGTATCAATTTCGTACTTTAATTTCTTTATTTTACACAATTTCAATTTACCCGCATTAGCTTAAATAAAATTGATTTATCTAGCAAAGTTTCTATAACGGCGCTAGAGACCCAAGAGGGACTTTTTCAATCCTTACGTCCCTCGCCAATCGCTTCGATTGGAATTCATGTTTTCGGCACATAATTTCACAAACGTAACCGTTTTTCATAATTGAGAAATAATTTCTCTGACACACCCGCACCCTAACCACACGTGACAAGGTTGAAATTAGTGTATTTCGAAAATATCGCTAACAAGATCAATCAACCTTTTTGGACAAGTTCAGAGGGCAAATGATGTATTATGCCTTATTATTATTATTATTATTATTGATACCTAGGGGCTTGTTTGGATGGGGGTTAATTAAAGTAAGGTAGGGTAAGGTAATGTAAGTGGGGTTTATAAAATAACTTGTTGTGTTTGGATGGAAGGTAAGGTAAGTGATGGTTAAATAATATAATTGTGTTTGGTTGGAAGGTAAAGTAAAGTAAGGTTATATATATATATATATATATATATATATATATAATACAAGCTATAAATATAGTCTAGTAATAGTTAATCAACAAAAACAAAAACAATGTTAACTAAAAGTTTGGGCATTGGATAGTATAAAATTCAAATCTCATGTGTTGATTAGGGTTTGAAAATCAACAGATGCAGCATCGGTTTGAAGAGCTGGAGAAGCTTAGAGGCCATTACTGATGAAATAAATATTATAAAATCCTTACTCCATTTTGCGCATGAAATAAAAAGATGGAGGTTAATTTTGTCCAAAAAAAATACTTAACCCTTCTTCCCCTCCAAATTGGGGTGTAAAGAAAATAGGGGTATATTTACTCTCATCTACCCTCACCTACCTTACTCTTTATTTTACCTTCAAAACAAACAAGGTAATTTCTATACACTTACTTTACCTTACCTTGACTAACCTCCATCCAAACAAAGTGTAGGGGATATTCTAGAGTATATTTCTAGAGAATATTACTAACATGTGAATCTATATCCTCTCTCTAATCCCGATAATTCACAAAGGAATAAGGAGAACTGTCTAATCCCACTAAAGATGTTTAGAGAGTATTATCCGTCCATGTAAATCAATATCCATCCAAAATCAATACCATGAAGAAATGAGAGCTTTTGGATCTTGTGAGGCGATTAGACAAAAGACAGCTGACATATAGTAGCACATGTCGTCCGACATCATAACAGACATGGATCCTCGCGACCAATTGATAGGGGTATTTTACCCCTATCTTTTAGCGTGATTTACGGGTTGATTTTAGAAGAAATAAATAAGTTTAATTGCAAAATATAATGTTGTGAATAAAATAACAAAATAATAATAAACTCCGTACTTTCGGTTAATTTCCCTTGTTTTTTATTAGTTTAGGAAATAAAAACGTCAAGCTAACTCGGCTCACAAGATTTGTATTTCAGGTACAAGCAAGGAGCAAAAACCCACTCAGATACGCAGGGCGTATCACCCCTTACGCAGGGCGTAAAACATGGTGTCAGCAATAATTACCTTATCTTCGGACGTCATGTGGAATTGACTCAGCATACGCGGGGCGTATGCCACCCTACGCGAGGCGTATGACATATGTCGGAAATAATTGGCCGTATCCTGAAAGTCAGACTGCACTGTCTCCTCGAGTCAACTCTCCATACGCAGGGCGTATCACCATATACGCGGGGCGTATCAGGCAGTTCCTCAATGATAAAAGACCAGAGACTCTTTTGCGCGGGGCGTGTTTCAACTACGCACGGCGTAAAAGCTCCAGTTCAAGCGATAAAACTTCAGAAACTCAAACACGCGGGGCGTACTCCAGCTACGCAAGGCGTGTTTGAGATAATTAGACATGGAATTGGTCCACATGCAGGAGATTTCTGACGGAATGGGCATTTACGCGGGGCGTAGTCCACCTTACGCAGGGCGTAGCATGGGATTTCTGCACCAAATAATGTTGCTCCATACTTGTGCTTTGTGAAATTACAACATTGCCCTTGCTTGATGTTTATAAATAGGAAGCTCTTGAAGACACAAAGATATACACAACTAGAGAGAGAGCATAAACTATATTTATTTGATTATTGTAGTTTAGATTTGTTTTTAGGCTTTGTGTGACTAAACTTTTCCATCTCGAGAGCTTGTCTGTTGCTCCCGGCATTCCACCAAAGTTCCGCTCCATCTCCGCACACCAAGATCGAGAGCTCCACCATTCAAGTCCTTAGAGACGGCTTTTGAGTCCGGTTAGCTAGTTCCGATGGTGGATTCTTCCCTTACACTTGCTAATTAGCTTGATCTCATCCTATGTACTAGGCTTGTTTGTAATCCATATTTACATCTTTCATATTTATAATCTATGATTCTTAATCTCTTTTTATATATATGTGTTGATATTTGTTGCTTGCTTTGATACCCGTAATTGATTATTGTGTAGGGGAACGCGATTTCTGACGCCATTCGGGCTATCTTTAGGGATTCATATAGGTGTTGCCTTACCGAAAGTGACAAACCGAAAACCGTAGGAATTGACAAGCCACGGAACTTACGGGCCCTAATTTCTGGTCCCAAGCATTAGACACACGTTGACTAGGAACCACGTAGTCTAAGCACTTCACGGGTCGGTCAAACTACACATAATCGTCTTTGCAAGAACAATATATTAACCTTGTGTGCATTAAGAGTCGTTATAAGTCATAATTATATCTTATCGCCATCCGCCCCATCTCCTAGAGTTTTGTTACATAAATTTGCCTCTAATTAGGAATAGTTTGTAGTTGTGTCTCACACCAACCTCAAAGTATTCACCGCTTAAATAACGTATAAAACCGAGTCGTTTAATACTTGCAATTATAAATCCCGTGGATTCGATACCTGGTGTTAACCGGATTATTACTTGATATGACGGGGTACACTTGCCCCTACGTAGTGATACCTAGTAGATACAAAGCACTTAGAAAGACCATATCCATAATCATAGCACAAGCACTTATTATAATACATATTTCATCGCTAAAAAGAACACTACTAGGTCGCACGCCATCAAGTTTTTGTCGCCGTTGCCGGGGATTTGTAATTTCTTGCAATATTAGACAAAAACGTTTTATTGTTAGTTTAAGCATTCTTTTTGTATAAATTGTTTATATATACTTTTACTAACATCATTCTTTTTGTGTATAAATTTATTATCCTTTTCTATGCACACCCGATCTCGGAGTGATTCTCTTGTTCCTATTGATCTCGAAATTGAACGTACCCTTTGTAGGATTCGAAAAGAGAAGATGGCAAACCCTAACGCTGAGGTCAACCAACCAGAAGGAAACCAAAGGCCACACGTGAACAACATTCGCGGAGGCAACGATACCCGTTCGATGATGGAGATCCTTGCTCCGCACCGTCCCTAAAACCGTAACGGGATTGTCGCCCCCACGATACCAGCCAACACGTACGAGATCAAGACCGGCATGATCCAACTCATACAACAATGCGGTCAATTCGGCGGGGAACTCCATGAGAACCCCAACGAACATCTCGATAAATTCCTTATGTGTGCCGACACCTCTCGGCAAAATGGTGTTCCCCTTGAGGCCGTTAGACTAAAGTTGTTTCCTTTCTTTTTGACAGGGCAAGCGTTGGAGTGGCTCCACTCATTGGAGGCGGGATCCATAACATCATGGGAAGAACTCGAGAAGGCATTCCTCTCCTATTATTTCCCGCCGTCCAAAACAGTCAAGTTACGGACCGATATCACGTCCTTTAGGCAGTTGGAATGTGAGGCCCTTCATGCAGGTTGGGCTAGATTCCGAAAGTTGCTCCGAAACTGCCCCCACTATGACATCCCGAAGCACGACTTGGTAAGCACTTTTTACCACGGGTTAACCCCTACTAACCGTGCAACTGTTGATTTCGATGCAGGTGGGGACTTATTTCGAAAATCAGCTAGTGAGGCCTATGAGCTCATTCATGAGCTCGCAAGGAAAAGCGTGCAATGGCAAGAAGATCGGCTTGCCGGTCCCTCGCGACACCAAACGTTTGCTGTGGAGAAGGAGGCTCCGAAGAGCTCCATGGCAGAAATGAACAAGAAGCTTGACACACTAATAGCCCAGCTGAGCCTCAATAAAAGTGCACAGGTCTTGTTGTGCAATCATTGTGGTGGAGACCATGACGGATTCAACTGCCAAGCCGGTAGCCCTTTTGCCGGCGACACCGGACATGTGAGTTATATAGGAGGTAACCCAAGGTATAATTCCAACTCGAACTCCTATTCACATCACCACCGTAATAATAACAATGGATGGAGGCCTCGGTACCAACACCCGAACTTATCTTATGGTAATAATAATAATGTGTTGAGACCCCCATCCGATTTCGATCAAGAATATCGGGAACACGAGTTAGGGCAATCACAAGCAATGCCTGGTAATCGTAACACATCACCCCCCGATAACATACATGGCCAATCCGTAACATCCTTGTTAAAGGACATTCTAACTCGTTTGGCCGATAGCGAAGTGTTTTGCAGGGATCTTAGCCGCCAGGTGGCCCACCTAAACCGTCAACAACAAGAAAGGCCACTAGGAACCCTCCCGGCGAACACTGAACAGAACCCGCGGGGTAAGAATAGGGAATCCGGACAGGTGATAACGCTCCTCAACAATAGAAGTTCGGACCCGTCAAGTTCCAACCCGGACATCTTACCTTAAGACGCGATGAGAGAAAGTCGAGCTACTTCGACTATAAACGTAGCATCGGTTTGAACTACTCGAACCTTTTTGTGTTTATGTATTATAAATTGTTACTCTCTTCTCTTCTCGTCAAATTTTTCTTTTCCTTGCCGAGTTATTATTTTCCATTTTTGCTAGTGTTTTAGTTTTACTTTCATTTTTATTTTTCTTAGCTTTGTTTCCCTTATTTTTTTATAAAAATCAAAAGAAAAACAAATCCCACATTAATCCAAAAATTTTGAAATACGCGGGACGTACAATCCTATGCGCCCCGCGTAATTGTGTGTCTGCCCATATCGTCCAATAAAAGACGCACTACGCGGGACGTACAACCCCATACGCCCCGCGTACCCCCCTAATCCACCCTAATAAATGCCACGTAAAGGACACGCGAGGCGTACCCTAGGGTACGCCGCACGTATCCTCGGGAGTTGTGCATCACAACTCCCCATGGCAGACTTTCTTTTGTCATAACTTCCCATCTCCCCACTTTCCCATAAATCTTTCCCACTTCTCCACTCCACCTCCCCCTATCACCAATCAAATCATCTCATTTTAAATTCAAATCTTTCACCTCCCCCCATAATAAATTTTGTATTAACCACCACTTTAATTACCCCTTAAAAACACATAAAAACATCAAAAAGCATTTATAACTCATTAAAAATTTATAAAGCACAAAATTCGAAAAATATTCAAAAAAAAAATCGAAAAAGACTTTTCCCATTTCGCTCTACGCGCGGCGTACCCCCCTTGTACGCCCCGCGTCCCTACCGTTTTCTTCCATTCAAACGGGCAGGAGGTGCACTACATGTGGCGTACCCCCCGGTACACCCCGCGTATTGCGCTCCTATTGCGTAATTGGCGTTCAAGAGGTGGGATACGCGTGGCATGGCCGCTTCACGCCGCGCGTACCCCTCTTGGGGATCCGAGTTTTACTTGGATCCCCACTTCCCTACTATAAATACCCTTCTTTTTTCCCTTCTTTTTCTCCACCCAACTCTTCCCCAACACTCATCTCCCACCCTTTCTACTCCTCCTCCATTCCCCACTATTGCCATGGCACGAAAAAGAGCCACCGACATGCGTCCTCCACGGTCCACTCGGGCCCGTTCCTCCCGCTCTACACAAAACCAACCACCACCACCACCCGAGCGGGAAGAAACTCCACCGCTCACCCGTGCCTACCGGGCTCCCTTCCATCTCTTCACCGAAGAGGAAGCACACAATTATCAAACACTCTCCGCCGCTCACATTATGGAGCTCCCGTACATCCAACGAAGCACTCTCGATCACTACAATGTTGGCGGCATTTTTGAGGACCGTCTTCGTGCCCTTGGGTGGCATGAGCACTTTTGTAACCGCCAACTCGTTTACCCTTCCTTGGTGATCAAGTTCTACACCACCATCACCTCCAACAATGTCCCCGGTGCCGCCCTCTTCACCTTCTGCCTCCACAACCAACCCTTTTCCATTGACACCCAATGGATCCGCAACCACTTCACCCGCCAAGCGGAAGTTGGCATCGCCCGTTGGCCCGAGGAAGCCTCC
Organism: Euphorbia lathyris; assembly: GCF_963576675.1. NCBI lineage: Eukaryota > Viridiplantae > Streptophyta > Magnoliopsida > Malpighiales > Euphorbiaceae > Euphorbia > Euphorbia lathyris. Next base: position 14,445,313 of record NC_088919.1, read on the forward strand.
GCCCATGAATTTTGGACCTCTATTACCGGGTCCGAAAACTATGACATCTCCAACCTCTGCCCATCCCTCATCCGCGATCCGGTCCTCCGACTTCTCCATCGCTTCATTTCCTTCTATTTTTTGGGGAAGTCCGAATCCACAAAGGTCAATAAAGATGAACTTTTGGCACTCTATTGTTGTTCCAATGGCCTCACCTACGATCTCTCCTACCTTGTGGCCGTCCAACTCCATCACATTTCCACCCGAAAACGTGGCAAAATCGGGTTGGGTCACCTCGTCACCATCTTCGCCACCTCCGCTCTTGGTGCGGTTGCCCTTGTGCATCTCCCGAGTCTTGGCTCTCGGCCCATGGATAAAAATGCTTTTAAGTCCCTTAACCACTCCACTTCGGGCCCGGGTGAGACTTCGGGGGCGGCTCATGCAAATGAGGAAGGGGGTTCGGATTTGGACTCGGATATGGGTCTCAACTTCAGCCCTCCGCCTCTCCATGACTTCACCACCCTCTATGCCCGGTTGGATATCCTGGAGGATAACCAACGTCGTGATCGGCTCCACTATGAGACCCAATTCGCCACCCTCAACTCCCGCTTCGACACCATTGAGGCGCACCAAAGGGAGGATCGAGCTCATCTCGACGCTCGCTTTGACGCCCTCACCAATTCTTTCGCCTCCTACTTCAAACTCCACGGAAATTCGCCTCCACCACAACCATAGTGTCTGCTTTTCTTTTTATGTTTTTATTTCCTTTTGATGTAATTTTCTGCTATTTCTTGTATGCTTTTAGTGTACGATGTTTTTACTCTAATATCATTCAGTTTTTTTTTGTGTTTTGTGCGTGTTTTTGTTGTTTCAAATACCACCACGCAGGGCGCACCCTATGGTACGCCCCGCGTACCCTGCACTTTTCTTGCCTACAATAATCAGAAACTCAAATACGCAGGGCGTCTCTCCCTATACGCCCCTCGTATTTGAGTCTCTGACTCAAAAGCGGCATAAAACGCCACCCTACGCGCGGCGTACCTCTGGGCACGCCCCGCGTAGGGCCCCTAACCATTAAGGGTCTTCTTCTTCTTTCTCCTTTACTTTTATTTTTGTTTTGACTTCTTTTTGCGACGCCCTTGGAATAGGCGTCATTTTAAATAACGCGGAGGGCCGTGTAACCCCGCACTCTTAGTTTGGTTTGCACTACCAAAAACAAAAATAAAAATTAAATAAACAACAAAATAATTAAACTAATTTATTGACTCTTTTAAATTTTCCCGACACGCTATCCCTCCTTCGGAAATTAACTAAAGTTCCGTTATTTATCATAAAAAATAAAAGCATCGGAACATAAAGGAATGGTTCAATTAAGAGATTTTAGTCTTGGTTTTGAAGTTAGGGAATTTATGAAAAGCTTAGGCTAGTACTAAACTAAGGCATTAAGTCTTAACCCAAATGTTATCTCCATAATAAACTTTAAAAAGGCAATAAAAACGGGATAGTTGAGAATTTAGCGAAGACTTGGTAGTACACAATTCAAACCCAAATTTTTGTGAGGTATTTTTGAGCCTAAAAGAGTTCGTACGAGAACTCTATTTCTTTCACAATTTTTCGAGAGCTTTGACTTCACTCGACTCATAGAATTTGCATCCAATACCGGGTTAAGTACATTTATTTGTGGTAAAAAGGCAATATATGATAAACCGAACCCACTTAGGCTAATTTTTCTTAATTGATTTTTCTCGTTTTCATTAAACAATAGGAAACCCCTTCGAGCCTATTAACCAACTTTTTTTTGTTAATACCCTTTTTAACATTTAACCATTTTTCCTCTTGTTCAAATACCGACATAATCAATGTGCACCCGAATTACCCGAAATAAATCACGGCCTTAGCAAATGAGCACCATAAGCTTTCAAAATATTGTTTTTGTGCCTTTATCAAAACAAAGGATACAATAAAAATAGAAAGGCATTCTCAAGCCCTACGCGGGCAATCTTGAAGTATATTTTATAAAATTCGCCAAGGCCGAGATAAACAAAAACGGTGCAATCACAAACCGGTATTTCTTGAACTCGAGTCTCTTTAAACTAACCACTAAAGAAGCCACCCACATTACAACCCCCCTCCGGGTTCATTTTTAATGTTGCCTAACCATATTTTAGGAGGAAAACCCCGGATGCAAATGCAAATTCAACATGATCTCGAGTAAGTGCAAAGAAGAGTGCTAAAACACCGACTCACCTAATTGAGCGTAAGAGTGAAATCCCTTGGTGAGGTACTATCGGGTTCTCAAAAGATAATCAACCCCTATTAATATTGCCTATTAAATCTTGATCATGGAGGTTTCAAACAAATTTTTGTACTCAATTGTTTGCGTAGGTACTTACCGAAACCTTTGCATAAAACCGTAACTTTGAAATCACGCACTTGGCAAAACCAACCTTCGGTTTGTTTCTTAACTTTCTCAATCCCTTGTCTTTCGATTTCTTTTACTTGAGGACAAGTAAAACTTTAAAGTCCGAGAAGGTTTGATAGGGGTATTTTACCCCTATCTTTTAGCGTGATTTACAGGTTGATTTTAGAAGAAATAAATAAGTTTAATTGCAAAATATAATGTTGTGAATAAAATAACAAAATAATAATAAACTCCGTACTTTCGGTTAATTTTCCTTGTTTTTTATTAGTTTAGGAAATAAAAACGTCAAGCTAACTCAGCTCGCAAGATTTGTATTTCAGGTACAAGCAAGGAGCAAAAACCCACTCAGATACGCAGGGCGTATCACCCCTTACGCAGGGCGTAAAACATGGTGTCAGCAATAATTGCCTTATCTTCGGATGCCATGTGGAATTGACTCAGCATACGCGGGGCGTATGCCACCCTACGCGAGGCGTATGACATATGTCGGAAATAATTGGCTTTATCCTGAAAGTCAGACTGCACTGTCTCCTCGAGTCAACTCTCCATACGCGGGGCATATCACCATATACACGGGGCGTATCAGGCAGTTCCTCAATGATAAAAGACCAGAGACTCTTTTGCGCGGGGCGTGTTTCAACTACGCACGGCGTAAAAGCTCCAGTTCAAGCGATAAAACTTCAGAAACTCAAACACGCGTGGCGTACTCCAGCTACGCAAGGCGTGTTTGAGACAATTAGACATGGAATTGGTCCACATGCAGGAGATTTCTGACGGAATGGGCATTTACGCGGGGCGTAGTCCACCTTACGCAGGGCATAGCATGGGATTTCTGCACCAAATAATGTTGCTCCATACTTGTGCTTTGTGAAATTACAACATTGCCCTTGCTTGATGTTTATAAATAGGAAGCTCTTGAAGACACAAAGATATACATAACTAGAGAGAGAGCATAAACTATATTTATTTGATTATTGTAGTTTAGATTTGTTTTTAGGCTTTGTGTGACTAAACTTTTCCATCTCGAGAGCTTGTCCGTTGCTCCCGGCATTCCACCAAAGTTCCACTCCATCTCCACACACCAAGCTCGAGAGCTCCACCATTCAAGTCCTTAGAGACGGCTTTTGAGTCCGGTTAGCTAGTTCCGAGGGTGGATTCTTCCCTTACACTTGCTAATTAGCTTGATCTCATCCTGTGTACTAGGCTTGTTTGTAATCCATATTTACATCTTTCATATTTATAATCTATGATTCTTAATCTCTTTTTATATATATGTGTTGATATTTGTTGCTTGCTTTGATATCCGTAATTGATTATTGTGTAGGGGAACGCGATTTCCGACGCCATTCGGGCTATCTTTAGGGATTCATATAGGTGTTGCCTTACCGGAAGTGACAAACCGGAAACCGTAGGAATTGACAAGCCACGGAACTTACGGGTCCTAATTTCTGGTCCCCAAGCATTAGACACGCATTGACTAGGAACCACGTAGTCTAAGCACTTCACGGGTCGGTCAAACTACACATAATCATCTTTGTAAGAACAATATATTAACCTTGTGTGCATTAAGAGTCGTTATAAGTCATAATTATATCTTATCGCCATCCGCCCAATCTCCTAGAGTTTTGTTACATAAATTTGCCTCTAGTTAGGAATAGTTTGTAGTTGTGTCTCACACCAACCTCAAAGTATTCACCGCTTAAATAACGTATAAAACCGAGTCGTTTAATACTTGCAATTATAAATCCCGTGGATTCGATACCCGGTCTTAACCGGATTATTACTTGATACGACGGGGTACACTTGCCCCTACGTAGTGATACCTAGTAGATACAAAGCACTTAGAAAGACCATATCCATAATCATAGCACAAGCACTTATCATAATACATATTTCATCGCTAAAAAGAACACTACTAGATCGCACGCCATCACTAATCGAAAGACAACACATGTTTAATGAGTCACTAGGGTACATGTTTCCCAAGACTATAACAACTATCCTTGATTCGAGTATTTATATAAAAGGTGAGGCACTCTAAAGATGTATATTTTATTATAGCTACCAATATTCTTATTGTTTTCAACACTTCTAAAACTCTTCCTGCATCGGAGCGGGTTCATCGAATTTCGACCCCTCTCTGATCTATTGTTCATTCCTTGTAGGTTATCCATGAAGTTACTAGAAGACGACAATTATTGATAAACATCTATTATTATTATTGTTGTTGTTAATGATTCAACGTCCTATGAAATAAATTAGCCGTTATGTTTAACAATTAATTAAGGGTAGATTAGTCATTAGGATAGGCATCTGTTATGGATGTTTGTATATAGCGTTATGAGTAGATATGTTCATGGATTGGATCGGGCTACATTTACACCATATTTAATCAGGTTTTATATTAAATTATTTTGTTCAAGTCCAACCTATCCGAATTATATTTACATTGGGTTGTGCCAAAGTGAGAAAACCGATTCTCTCATAGCCTATCCTGCCTAATTAATATATATTTATGTTAAAAAAAATTAATGAAAATTAAAATTTAACTATAAATATAAATAATAAAAATACAACAAACTTAAAATTTAATTAATAATTCAAGGGTTAATACACATATTTGCCCTTGTGTTTTCGCGAAAAAACAGATTTACCCTTAAATCAAATAAACCCATAAAACTATCCCTGAATTTTCCATAAACCTGCAATTATACCCTAATCTGACGGAGCTGCTAAACGGCGATGACATCAAACCTTCTTATCTTCAAAAAAAAATGGATGACGACAATCAAAATTCATTTGGTTTCTTATTGTTTTCTATTGCTATTGATTTTGGATTAATTAGGAGGTTTAGACGCCATTTTATTAGGTTGATTGAGCTTTTATGAAAATGAATTTCGACCAATCTGTTCTTCTAACTTGCTTTTAATCAAAATTGAATGTGCATATTTTTTTTGTTTGTAATTGGTTGTTCTTTTCTGAAGTTTTTCTGGAGATAAGAAGGTTTGATATCATCACCGTTTAGCAGCTCCGTCAGATTAGGGTATAATTGCAGGTTTATGGAAAATTCAGGGATAGTTTTGTGGGTTTATTTGATTTAAGGGCAAATTTATTTTTCCGAGAAAACACAAGGGCAAATATGTGTATTAACCCATAATTCAATAAAACTCAATATAGTTAATTTTATATAACCAATTTTTTTAACAAAGTAATAAAAATTAAATATAGATAATAAATAAATATATATATATATATAATATGAAGGCGGGTCAGGCCAGGTTAAGCTCGGGTTTTTATGACAAATCCTAAGCCCAAACCGTTCAATGTGTGTGGACTTGAGTAGGTTTGAAACGGGTTGGACTAATTTTTAAATATACGTATCCAAGCCGTATCCATAAAAGATGTGTTTATGCGAATATACAAATCATCGAGCTCATGAACATGTCCTGCTATGAAATATCTTTCTTTGTAATTTCAGGTTTGAAATTGCTTGTTTTCTACATAATATTGCTTTCGGTAATTGTGAAAACAATTATCATCTCGGTTTTTATTTTCGAGTATGAAAATGGCTAGCTTAAGTAGATAATGGGTCGAGTTGTGGCTCGTAGGGCGGATTTTCCTCAAAAGATGATTAAGCCCTTTTGAGTGGGATAAGATACCAAAATAGGTTTATGGCTTTTTGGGAAGTATTGTTGGAAAATTTTGAATAAAATTATATATTAATTTAAATACCAACAAACACATCCTTTCATGAACAGTCGTGTCCGTCGTGAATAGTCGTGTTCGTACGTGAACAATTATGTTTGTTTGTGTACAGTCGTGTTCGTTCGTGAAAAGACATATCCTTTCGAGTTCTATTTATATAGAATGGATTGTCAAATTCATAAGTTGTTACAAGTTGCAAAAAAGTTATTGAAAAAACTTTTTGTCTGTTCATAGTGTTCTTGTTTTCCTACTCCGGTGATAACGAGCCTACACACGGTTTGAGTTCACTTGCGTAATCTGTTGTATCCTGGGAGACGATCGTCAATAGTGCCGATATCTGTCTTAAGAAAACTGCTAATACATGCCTCAGATTTGTCTAACTCTTTTCCTTTTAATTTCTAGTTTTATTATCCGTATGTTTTTCTGTGTTCGAATTATTTTTTGGTTAATCACATCTAATATTTTTAAGACAAACGTAATCGTTTGTCCAACATTCTTAAGACAGACAGATTATTTTCTTAAGAATTTAATATTCTTAAAACAGAAGTAATTATTTATCCAACAAGTATCAATTTAGGCTCCACGTACAAAATAACACCAATAAAGGTTTAACGTTTAAAAAAGGTACCAATTTAGCCTCGATAACGAATTGGACACGTCATTCATACTCCGTTAAGTTCTGATTTCTCCATCCACGTACAATTGACAAAACTTAATGGAATAATATCAACAACGTGTCGCGTTCCGTTATCGATACTTAAATTGATACCTTTTTTAAACGTTAAGCCTATATTAATGTTATTTTATATATGGAGCCTAAATAAATAATTTTCGAAAAACCATAAGCCTATTTTGGTTGCTTACCCAGGGAGTTTGCGAGTTTGTCTCCCTCGCCACCAGTAGCAGGTAATATTTTTAGAGCTCGAACACAAGAAGTAATTGTTTTTTTCTTTTTTGCTTTTTAAAATTTTTAAACTCATGTAGAGTATATTATAAGGTTTTTAATTTTTGTCTCTTATGCTACTTATTTTATACATGTATGGTAAATCTAGTTAAAGCTCGGTAAAAGCTCAATTTAGTCAAAGTTTTACTAAAAAAGACTTGTCTCGAGACAGGGGCGGATACAGAGGGGTCGGGCCCCTCCGGCCGCCGGAACCACCATGACTAAGGGTAAAGCCCTCATATTTGTACAAAATTTGAGGCCGTGAGGTGCTAAATTGGTGATTTAATTAAAGTTTGATTGAATATTTGATAAATTGAGGATTTGATCTAAAACTTTGATTCAAGATTTCATAAATTGGGGATTATTATATGATTAATACAAAATTAACTCATTGAGCTTGTATTTAATTATCCAATTCATGGTGGTTCCGCATAGGGGTGCAATCGAGCCGAACCAAGGCCAAACAGGGGCAGGCTCAGCTCGGCTCAAACTCAAAGCTCGGCGAGCCTAGAATTTTGGAGCTCGGTTCGAGCTCGACAGAGGTTCGGCTCGAGCTCGAAGATCGTCGAACGACTTGCTTTTTTTAAACAATTTTAAATATACTTAATTGCAACTTATTAACATTTTGTTATCTAAAATCAACATTCTAATGAAGGAATACCAAATTTAAACTCGAAAACACAAATATAACATACAATCTACAACAAATTTAAACAAAGTAATAAGATTAAATAAATAATGAAGTTTAAATATAAATTCGAATTTAATATGTAGTCTATAACCGTATAGTTTCATATTGAGTTTTTGGCCAAATATTAACTTGTGATTCAAAGTTACTAGTTAAAATAATTACAAAATTAAAATGTATTTAAATAAAAAATAAATATCAATAATATATATATATATAATATTATTAAAAAAAAACTCTCGAACTTGTTCAGGAGCTTTTGAGTCAAACCCAAGGAAGCTTAGACTCGGGCTCATTAATACTCAAACCGAGTCCAATCTATCTGAACTTTGACCGAGCTTTGATCAAACCGAACTCGAACAGTTTATGCACTAGGCAGGCTCGTTTGCACCCCTAGTTCTGCCCCCTATCTCAAAGAAATCTTGATGGAAGGGCCAAAAGTTAGGCCTTTCCTATTAAACTCTCGACAAATCCAAATTTCTAATTTTTTTTTTTGTTTTAGGCCCTCCTTAAATCCAAATTTCTAAATTTATACCTAAATGGAGTTTTTTTTATTAGATAAATTTTTTCACATGTTAAGAATCTTAAACACAATCTAGTTTAATTTTGAGAAGTTTTACATGGATACTTCAAAATTGGTTCTTAACCACTCAGATTATAATACGTATATACGAAAAAAGTTGAACAAGTTCGATTTAGTAAAAAAAAACACGTGTAAAAACGGCCCCCCAACCTACCAATCATGTATTCGCCACTGCTCGAGATATTAACATGTCAATATTAAATTTATCCAGATTCAGTTCTTATAAATTCACTTGGAAACATAAATAAAGCATCCATATTAAAGAGAAGAATTGACATATATATATATATATATATATATATATATATATATATATATATATATATATATGGATTAAATATGGCAGTACGTGAGGCGTTATCCTGGTTGAAATCCATTCCACAACGACGAGTTATAATTCAAACTGATTGTTTATCAGTAGTGATGGCAATCACACAACCGTCGGTGCAATTTTCTTATTTATCTGATATCATTCAAGATTGTCTTTCTATTATGCAAGATTTAGATTTTATAGCTATTTCTTTTGTTAAACGTTCAGCGAATCAGGCAGCTCATACTCTAGCTAGGGCGGTCAGGTCTAAGTCTGTACGTAGTGAGTGGGATAGTCCTCCTACTTTTTTTGTTTGATGTTCTTCGTTCAGATTTAAATTAATATAAAGTTCTTTGTTTCAAAAAAATATATGGATTAAATACTAATTATACTTTGGTATGAATAGAGATTTTTTTTTTTTACATGTTAAGAATCTTAAACACAATCTATCTTGATTTTGGAAAATTTTACATTGGTACTTCAAACTTTGTTCTTGATCACTCACATTATAACATGTATATAAAAAAAAAAAAAAAAAAAAAAACGTTGTTGCCGTGTGACCAGAGGTCACGGGTTCGAGTCTTAGGAGCGGCCTCTTGCCAATTAAATTGGCAAGGGAAGGCTTGCCCCCAATACACCCTTGTGGTGGGACCCCTCCCCGGACCCTCGCTCAGCGGGGACGCGTAATGCGACCGGGCCGCCCTTTTTTTTTTAACATGTATATATACGAAAAAAAAGTTGAACAAGTAAACAAATTTTTTTTTTACGCACACACGTGTAAAATCGGCCCCCAACTGATCAATCATGTATTCGCCACTACTTGATATATTAACGAGTCAATATCGAATCCAGGCGTAGAGACACGGGGCCCCAGCCCGGGCCCCTCCGGCCGCCAGAACTACCATGACCACGAGTAGTTTCGGCCTCTTGTCTCCACATAACTTGAGGCTGTGGTGATTTCGGTCCTCTGTTTCCAAGAAATAATGACCGGATGTTGAATTAGCACCCCAAAATTTGTCTAGATCGCCCTCTCTAAATCTAAAATTCTAATTTTTTTTGGCATGTTAGGGCATTCTTAAATTCAAATTTCTAATTTTTTTTGGCCTATTAGGCCCTTCCCTAAATCCTATTTTTTTCTATCAAGACATAAATTTTTTTACATGTTAAGAATCTTAAACACAATATAGCTGAATTTTGAAAAAATTTACATTGGAACTTAAAAATTGGTCCTTGACCACTCTGATTATAACAACACGTGTATATATATATATATATAAAAATTGAACATCCAATTTAGAAAAAACAAATTACACATCAAGTGTAAAATCGGCCCCCCAATCAAACAACCCTATATTCGCCACTGACGGAACTATCCAAATCCAACACCTTGGACCCCACGGCATTAAAACGCATCTGCATCTATTGGATTATCATCTTACTAATAAGCCTCAATCACTCCCTTTCCATTTCCGATGTGGGATTCAGTTCATTCCTGCCCCCATCGACATCCCTTACAACCGCTCCTTGCTCAAGCCTTCTACCCCGGCGTCATCCTCTCCGGACCGGGTCGTTAACGGTTCGTATGAATTCACTTGGAAACATAATAAAGCATCCATATTAAAGAGAAGAATTGACATTTATATATATATATATATATATATATATATATATATATGGATTAAATACTAATTACTTTGGTATAAAATGAATCTTCGATGAAAATAAGGTTAATGAAGCCAAGGAATATTATTGTCTCATAGATCCAATTAAGTAAAGAATCTAAATAAACCCTAGATTAAAACGTTACTTAATCCTAGTCACTCCTAGATTTAATCATCAAAACAAATATTTTCTGTCTTTTTTATGTCTTCAAATGTTCATTTATTACTGCACGTGCCAGAAGTATGCCTGATCATTCCTGCCACACTCCTATGACCACAGGCAGCACAGCAGACGAGTCCCTTAAAACCCGCCTGCAGAGAGCTCAATGGCTCCGTGCAGCGGTACTCGGAGCCTGCGACGGGTTGCTGTCCACCACGTCGTTGATGCTTGGGATAGGTGCAGCGCAAGAAGATAAACGGTCCATGATTCTTTCGGGGCTTGCCGGTGCTGTGGCGGGTGCTTGTAGTATGGCTGTTGGAGAGTTTGTTTCGGTGTCTACGCAGAGAGATATCGAAAAGGCAGCTGTTTCTTCCGCGTTGAGACGTGATCAAAAGGTGGAGTTTGTCGTAGGTGAAGATGCATTAGAAAAAATTATTATGTCGCCGTTGTCTGCGGTGACGCAAAGAGATATCGAAAAGGCAGGTGTTTCTCCCGCGTTGAGACGCGGCCAAAAGCTCGAACTTGTAGTAGGTGAAGATGCATTACAAAAAAATATTATGTCACCGTTGTCTGCGGTGACGCAAAGAGATATCGAAAAGGCAGCTGTTTCTCCCGCGTCTCAACACGATCAAAAGCTCGAAGTTGAAGATACATTGCAAAAAACTATTATATCACCGTTGCGTGCGCCAACGCAAAGAGATATAGAAAGGGCAAATGTTTCTTCCGCGTCTCAACATGATCAAAAGCTCGAACTTGTCGTAGTTGAAGATACATTACAAAGAACTATTAAATCACCGTTGCGTGTGCCAACACAAAGAGATATCGAAAAGGGAGATGTTTCTCCCGTGTTGAGGCGCGATCAAAATCTTGAATTCGTCGTAGTTGGAGATACATTACAAAAAATTATCCAATCACCGTTGCGTGCGGTAACCCAAAGAGATATCGAAAAGGCAGGTGTTTCTCCCGCATCTCGCGATCAAAATCTTGAATTCGTCATATTTGAAGATAAATTACAAAAAATTATTCTGTCACCGTTGCCTGCGCGCGGACTGCAGGATGAGGGGCAGGGCGGGGGCAAGGAAATGGTGTTGACAAGTCCGTACCAGGCAGCAGCAGCGTCGGCGTTGGCATTTTTATGCGGCTCAAGTGTGCCTTTGCTTTCAGCAATGTTTTTAAGTACTAAAACTCTCACTAGAATCTTGGTGACTTTGGTTGTTACGTCGCTGGCTTCCGCGGTGTTTGGAGGCGCGGGAGCGTATCTTGGAGGTTCGAGGATGGTCAGAATGTCCGCGATTAGAGTGGTGATTGGTGGTTGGATTTCCATGGCTATAACTTATGCATTGCTTAAGCCTTTTGATACTGATGATGATTAGTTTCTTCTGCCGTTTTGGCAATCACTTGTATAATATTTTGTCGTTTTAAATGATATCATTTCCGTTGCAAAATAAATAAAATTATTTCTCTATAAAATTCAATTTAATTGAGTCCATAAAGCAAGGAATTAGTAGATCGGTTGTCATTTTGAGCAAATTATTAGAAGTACCCGGTTCTCTATGTTAAAAGGAGGACCTCACATATATATTTTAACATGTGTAATATGGACTCACATATATTATAAGAGGGTCCACTCTTTTAATTATTACGTGGGGTCATAATACATGTGTCCAAATGTGAATTGGCGGTCCTCCGAGTGACATGGAAAACCGGGTGCTTAATGTAAGAACTCCTCAAAATGATCACTCAATTTTAATTTTTTTTCGATAAAATCATTCAACTTTCAATTTTATCTCAATAAAAAAGTTACTCATGTGACTTCAAGAGTAAAAGGACAGCGGAAAATACGACGTGGCTTCCATGTCGATATTATTCAACTTTCACTGCTGATTGAAATAACATGTGGCTGAAACCTAGCTCACCAAAACGACACACAGGGGCGGAACCAGGGGGGTTGGGGTGGGCTCGAGCCCCGGCAGGCCGCCGAAGAATTGACGACTTAGCTGACACATGTGGGTTTTGGTCGGCTAGGTGGATGACACGTGTCATCTAGGTGACAACCACATGTGGTTTCGGTTATCGGTGAAAGTTGACTGTTGCTGATGTCACAGCGACGCCACTTTTCTGGTATCTTTTTGCTCTTGAAATCGCTAGAATGACTTAGTTGAGATAAAATTCAATTTAATTCGGCCTATAAAGCAAGGAATTATAGGGGTTAAATGCACCATTGGTCACTCAACGTTCATGGTTGTTTGAAAATGGTCACTCAACTTCAATTTGTCTCAATAAAATCATTCAACTTTGAACTTTATCTCAAAATCACTCATGCGACTTCAAAAGTAAAAAGACCGCGGAAATATGATGTGGCTTCCGTGTCAGCATTAGTCAACTTTCACCGCTTACTGAAACGACATATAGCTACCACTTAGCTGGCCAAAACGACACGTGGGGGTTCAGTTAGCTAAAATTCAATTTAATTCATTTCATAAAGCAAGGAATTAAAAGGGTTAAATGCACAATTGGCCACTGAACTTTTATGGTTATCTTAAAATAGTCACGCAACTTCAATTTATTTCAATAAATCATTCGACTTTAAAATTTGTCTCTATAAAGTCACTCAAATGACTTCAAGAGTAAAGAGACAATGAAAATATGATATGGGTTTCACGTTAGCATTAATATTAGTCATTGACCGAAACGACATGTGGATGCCACTTAACTTACCAAAACGATATGTGACTGCCTCTTAGGTGACACGTGTGGGTTCAGTTAGCTGAAATTCAATTTTTATTATGCCACTGTTGCCTGCACCCGGACTGCAAGGGGAAGGGGAGGGCGGGGGCGAGGAAATGGTGTTGACAAGTCCGTACCAGGCAACAGCAGCGTCCGCGTTGGCATTTTTGTGCGGCTCAAGTGTGCCTTTGCTTTCGGCAATGTTTTCAACTACTAAAACGCTCACTAGAATCTTGGTGACTTTGGTTGTTACGTCGCTGGCTTCCGCGGTATTTGGAGGCGCGGGAGCCTATCTTGGAGGTTCGAGGATGGTCAGAATGTCCGCGATTAGAGTGGTTATTGGTGGGTGGATTTCTATGGCTATAACTTATGCATTGCTTAAGCCTTTTGATACTGATGATGATTAGTTTCTTTTGCTAGTTTGGGAATTATTGTATAATATTTTGTTGTTTTAAATGAAATCATTTGCGTTGCAGGAAATAAAATTATTTCTCTATAAAAATCAATTTAATTGAGTCCATAAAGCACGGAATTAAAATTAAAATACGGTTGTCTCAAAATCATCGCTAATTTTAATTTCTTTTGATAAAAGGGTTAAATGTACCATTAGTCACTGAATTTACATGGTTGTCTTAAAATGGTCACTTAACTTCAATTTGTCTCGATTAAATCATTCAACTTCGAGTTTTGTCTCAATTAAGTCACTCTGCCGATTTCAATGGTTAAGAGGCATCGAAATAATGCCATGAGTGACACATTAACATGAGGCAACTCATATCTCTGATCGAAATGAAATGTGGCAGCCACATGTCTATTGTTTTTATGGAAAAAAAACTAAATTGTTTTTTTTCATAAAAATAATAGACATGTGGCTGCCACATTTCATTTCGATCAGAGATATGAGTTGCCTCATGTTAATGTGTCACTCATGGCATTATTTCGATGCCTCTTAACCATTGAAATCGGCAGAGTGACTTAATTGAGACAAAACTCGAAGTTGAATGATTTAATCGAGATAGCCAGTGTTGTTTTTTTTCATAAAAATAACCGACACGTGATAGCCAGGTGGTGCATACGTGGATATCATGTATCGTTTCAGTTAGAAATCTGAGTTGACTCATGCTGACACTATTCTGATGCCTTTTAAACACTGAAATCGTCTGAGTGACATAATTGAGACAAAACTCAAAGTAAGTAACTTTATTGAGACAAACTGAAGTTGAGTGACCATTTTGAGACAACCATGTAAGTTCAGTGATTAATGGTGCATTTAACCCTTTTAATATTAGAATAAAAATTTAAAATTGGAATGATTTTATCTTAATAAAATCACTCATACGACTTCAAGAATTAAAAAAACAGCGAAAATATGATGTGGCTTCCATGTCAACATTATTCAACTTTCACTACTGATCGAAATGACATGTGGCTGAAACTTAGCTGACCAAAACGATATGCGATTGTCACTTAGCTAACAAGTGTGGGTTTTGGTCAGCTAGGTGACAACCACATGTGGTTTCGGTTATCGGTTAAAATTGACTATTGCTGATGTGGCAGTGATGTCACTTTTCCGATATCTTTTTGCTCTTGAAATCGTTAGAATGAATTAGTTGCGATAAAATTCAATTTAATTCAGCCAATAAATCAAGGAATTAAAAGGGTTAAATGCATCATTGGTCACTCAAGTTTTATGGCTGTTTGAAAATGGTCAACTTCAATTTGCCACGATAAAATCATTCAACTTTAAATTTTATTTTAATAAAATCACTCATGCGACTTGAAGACTAAAAAGACAGCGAAAATATGATTTGGCTTCCATGTCAGTATTATTCAACTTTCACCGCGGACTGAAATGACGTGTGGCCACCACCGATTTGATCAAAATGACCGTGTATGCCATCTAGTTGACATGTGTGGGTTCAGTTAGCTAAAACTCAATTTAATTCGGTCTATTAAGCAAGGAATTAAAAGGGTTAAATGCATCATTAGTCACTAAACTATCATGGTTGTCTGAAAATAGTCACTTAATTTCAATTTGTCTCAATAAAGTCATTCAACTTTAAATTTTGTCTCAATAAAATCACTCATGCGGCTTTAAAAGTAAAGAGACAGCGAAAATATGATGTGGTTTTGTGGCTACCACTTAACGATACGTGGTTGCCACCTAGCTGACACGTGTGGGTTTGGTTTAGGGGTGGCAACAGGTAGGGAACCCGCGGGTAGTGTCAATCTCAAGTCCTTACCCTTTTATTTTTTAAGTACCCATACCCGTACCATTATCCTAACGGGTAAATCTTTTGCATCTAATACCCGTCCTATTTAATTCGAGGGTATCCGCGGACAGCCTTACCCGTTAAGAATCAATGCATAAAACAAAAAATATTATAAATTTGACAAAGTATAAATTTAATAAGTCATCCATCTAAAAATTGAACAAATTGAACATTAATCAATAAGAATAAAGTAGCTTAATGGTATCACTTAATGGTTGAAAAACAAAAGGTTGGGGTTTGAATCTCACATCTTACATTTAAAAAACAATAATATTTTTTAATATATAAAAGATTTATGACAGGTAATATAGGTACCGAGTACCCTAGGGGTATTCTCATACCTGTCACGAGTAATGGTTTTGCTCCCATACCCGTTACATACCTTTTTATACAGTGTACGGATAGTCCTATTAAGATCGGGTCCGGGTATCCGCGGATACAATATCCGTTTCCATCCTAGTTTAGTTAGCTAAAGTTCAATTTAATTTGGTCCATTAAGCAAGGAATTAAAGGGTTAAATGCATCATTGGTCACTGAACTTTCATGATTGTCTAAATGGTCACCCAACTTCAATTTGTCTCAATATATCATTCAACTTTAAATTGACTCAATATAGTCACTCATGCGACTTCTAACGCAAACATACACCGGAAATATGATGTGGTTTCTACGCCAGCATTAGTCAACTTTCACCGTTGATGAAACAACATGTGGCTGCCACCTAACTGGTCAAACCAACATGTCGCTGTCACTCTACTGAAATATGTCATTTCAGTCAGCTAGATGGTTGACACGTGTTATCTAGATGGCAGCCACATGTCGTTTCGGTCATCGATGCAAGTTGATTATTGCTGATGTAGCAACCACATCACTTTTCCGGTGTCTTTTTGCTTTTGAAATCGTCAGAATAACTTAATTAAGACAAAATTCAAAGATGAATGATATTAAAACAAATTGAAATTGAATAACCATTTTAAAATAATCATAAAAATTTCAGTAATCAATGATGCATTTAACCCGAAATTAAAATAAGCTTCAATTTCTGGAAACAATGGAGGAATTAAAATTAATTGACCTCTTTTTTGTATGTTTTCTATTCCCAATTTCTCAATTTCATTTGGAGCTTCCATTCCTCAATGTGCTTTTTATATCTATCATTTTAATTCCCCTTTTTCATGATCATTGTTTATGTTTGCTTCCTATCAGTGGAGATTCTTATTACACTCTAGAAAAATAATATAAATAATATTAATTTTATTGATTTAAAAAGTGATTAAGACATATAATCTCTAACAATACTCTATATATTCACTTTTTATTTAATATTTTATTATTAAAATTATTAAGTATTGTTATATTTATCAACAGTGAGAGCAGAGACTACTCAATAATAAACTATTAATAAAAAAACGAAATAATGATGTACTAAGAGCTCCCAATAATAGAAATGGCTAATTCCAAATAGATTTCATGTGGTTACATGAATTTACAGATGGGTACTTGTGGTGTTTTATTTTACAAATGCAACTATGTGATTGCAAAAATTTGATTTTTTTTACTTTGCCAAATTTGACCGATAACGACCTTAAAATGAAAATTTCAAGAATTAAAGTTGTTTAGTATCATATTTACTATAAATCATATTTTTTAATTTTTTAAATCATCATTTTTTAATTTTCTCTCTCTAAACGTTAACTTTCTCTCATAAAAAACGAACATCTAAATGATCTCAAACTTTAAAAATTGAAGAATTAAAGTTGATTAAAATATCTTTTAACTTTTGAAAATTTTCATTTTAAGATCGTTATTGAGTAAATTCTGATAAAGTAAATCTAAATACAAAATTTTGGAAAGTTGAATTTTATTTGGTAGTTTTGATTGCTATTAAAAGAATTGTTGGTTGTACTCATTATAGCAAATGATATGTGTATGTAAGACTTACTTGCTTAGATACCAAAACTACACATTATTTGCCTCCTGAACTTGTTCAAAAAGTTTGATTGGCCCCCTGAACTTTCAAAGTGTTCTGATAGCCTCCTGAACTTGTAAAAAATGTTTAGTTAGCCCCCTGAACTTGCGTAAAATGTAATCAATTGATCACTCGGTCGTAAAAAAGTAAGTTAAATGCGGAAGATGTATTCCACGAGTCTTATAAAAAGTAAAACGACCAAAATCGGAATATACGATTATAATATTAGAGAAGACAAGTTGTATAGTTGAACAAGCAATAACTTCCTTTTTAATCTATTTTTTAATTATGCAATAACATTTTAAGATACGTGGAATACATCTTCCGCATTTAACTTACTTTTATACGACCGAGTGATCAATTGATTACGTTTTATGCAAGTTCAGGAGGCTAACTTAATATTTTTTGCAAGTTCAGGAGGCTATCAAAACACTTTGAAAGTTCAGGGGGCCAATCAAGTTTTTTGGACAAGTTCAGGAAGCAAATGATGTATTAAGCCCCAAAACTACAAAGGGCCATGGAGAATCCACCAATATAGAAAATCTTTAGAAAGGATTAGCCAGGTAGGCTGTGCTCCTGTGTCTTCTATGACTGGGAGCCCTCCAGCCATGATAAACAGTGTTTACTAAGAAGAGAATAGAGACGGTCAAGTAGTGGAAATGTGTTGAATCAAGAAAGGACAATAAGCGTCTGGAGAATGGTGTATAATGAGCTCTCTGCACAAGTTTTAAATATAAGAGGGTCCAATTTTTTTATTATACAAATCTAAATAAATTATTGTATTAATTATGTAAAAATGAAGTGAATGTCAATTTATTTAGAAAATTAACACTTTAAGAGTTTTAGGGATCCAATTTTTTATTATTATTATATAATATTTAATTTAATTGTTTTTATTATATTTATTATGTTAAAAACCAAGTGAAAAATATTTTAGTATTTCATTTTTTTCGAAACATTATTATCATTGTATAAAAGTATTAATTTTTTTTAATTAATAGGATCAATTTTTCTCATTTAGACCAAAAAAAATATTTAAGGCAGTCATGAATAGAGGACAAGGCAGAGATAAGGGGTTGGGGACCAAGCCCCTCCAGCCCCTGTTTTCAAGAAATGTTGATGATGGTGCTCCAGTACCCTCAAGATCAGTTGTGTTCATATGGATCATGATGACCACGTAAATTTGGTCATTCACTGTTAGGCAGTCCTGAATAGAGGACAAGGCAGAGATAGGGGGTTGGGGACCAAGCCCCTCCAGCCCCTGTTTTCAAGAAATGTTGATGGTGCTTCAGTACTCTCAAGATCAGTTGCGTTCACATGGATCCTGATGACCACGTAAATTTGGTCATTCACCGTTAGATCTAGGCGGATTAAAATTCTAAGGTGGAGATTCAAAACATTCTAAGGTGGAGATTCAAAATATTCTAAGGCTTATATTTAATCCGCCTAGATCTAACGATGAATGGCCAAATTTATGTGATCATCAGAGTCCATGTGAACGCAACTGCCCTTAAGGTAGAGGTAACCCAGCTTAACTGGGCTGCCTCAATCAAAATTGGCCCAATAAAGACCCAAAGGCCCTTCTTGGGCCAAATTTTTATGACCCGTTAAGGAAACGGCAGCCTAGCCCAGCAGAGATAATATATAGGGAAATGGGAAAATTACCCTCAGCCCTCAGCTCTCAGCTCTCTCGATTCCCAATTCTTTCTTTCACCTTTTGCTTTTTCTTTTTTTTTCACAAATATAAAACTTTTCTTTTCTAATATTTTTTTAAGCATTTTCTTTTCTAATATTAATCCATCGGTTTAGTTTTTTTTTAGACAAAATGATATATACAACCCTTAAGATTGTATATAAGTATTTGTTTTTTTTGATAGAAACAGGAAAGGAAAAAACAAACAACCAAAAGAAAACCTAACATGGGATCAGCCTAGGGAAGCTAACCCCAATCATATCTTCTAAAAGAAGATAAGAGAGAAAAATGGAAGGATCAGAAAGGGTAGTGACACCTAACATCCCCTCATGACCAGCCGCTGCCAAGCGGTCAGCAACTCGGTTCTGCTCTCTGAAAATGTGGCTGAACTTTATGAACTCAAAGGAAGAGCAGAGCCTTTTTAATAGCTTTGATAAGGTTTCTTTATGAATATATGCATTAATTATTCACATATAACAATGAAAAAGAGAATTTTATTTTTTTTAATTCTAAAATAAGTATTTATTTGTATTGAAAATATAACAATCTATTATGAATATATGCATTTAAATATTTAAGCATTTAAGTATCAATAAATTTTATATATTGAAAACTAATAATAGGAATATTTGGGTTTTATTTACAGCCCTAAGGGCTGTAAATATCGGAACCCTTTTTTTAAGACGCCTTCAATACATCTTTCGTATTTAACTTACTTTTTTGCAACCGAGTGATTAATTAATTACATTTTACGCAAGTTCAGGAGGCTAACTGAACCTTTTATAGAAGTTGATGGACTATCGTGATATTTTGAAAGTTCAAAAGTCAATCAAGCTTTTTGGATAAGTTAAGGGGCAATTGATCTATCAAGAGACTCTTAGTACACTCTTTAAAAATAATATAAATGGATAAGGTACTAAAATAGGCCTATAGTTTTTGAGAAATTATCAATTTAGACTCCACGTACGAAATAGCACCAATATAGTCTTAATATTTAAAAAAATGTATCAATTTAGCCCTCGATAAGGGATAGTGACACGCCATTTATATTAATCTGTTAAGTTTTATCAATTGTACATGGAGCTTAACGGAGTAATATGAATGATGTGTCACGTTCCGTTATCGATGCTTAAATTGGTACCATTTTTTAAACGTTAAGTATATACTGGTGTTATTTTGTACGTGGAGCCTAAAATTGATACTTTTCGAAAACTATAGGCCTATTTTGGTAACTTAATCCTAATATAAATAATTGACCCTTAGTTATATATCATCTTCAACAATACGACACTCTTTATATTCACTCATTATTTATTATTTTATCATTAAAATTATTAATTATTGTTATATTTACCAATAGTGAGAGAATAGAGATTCATTTATAAAAAATTATTAATAAAAAATGAAATAAGGAGGCACAAATAGGTTGAGAATGACTCTATTAATAGAGATGATGGAGATGCTCTTAGTGATTTGAGAAACCACTAAGAAACTGTTGGAGCCAAGATTGTAAGAAACGTTAGGCACTAGTTGAATGGACAGGGGCCTCGAGAATTAATCGGGGACTAGTCTGGAGGATTAATCAGAAATTAATTGGATTTATATTTTTTTATTTTTTTATTTATTAATCAACAAATTATTATATAAATTCAATTAAAAAATGTATTATACGATCTAAAAATAATAATATAAATTTATTTAATATAAAAAAAACGTACATTTGTAATATATATATCTTTAAAAATCAGTAAATATCGACATTTCAACAATAATATAGTTGAAACAAATCAAAAGTGAATTATAAAAAAAAATGCTTTT
Organism: Euphorbia lathyris; assembly: GCF_963576675.1. Lineage (NCBI taxonomy): Eukaryota > Viridiplantae > Streptophyta > Magnoliopsida > Malpighiales > Euphorbiaceae > Euphorbia > Euphorbia lathyris. Next base: position 14,466,244 of record NC_088919.1, read on the forward strand.
GTTTATCGTTGCTTAGGCGGCACTTGGACGGCCTAGACGAAGTTCAAGTGGCTAAAAATCGCTTAGGGACCCCAACAACGCCTAGAGGGACTAATCGGAGAAAATCGCGACTGATTCTCGATTCCGAGCGCCTAGGTGGTCCAGGCGGCCTTGGTTTTGAATAGTTAGAGCTGATTTTTAACTCTTCCTACTCAAATTTTAACTTAACAGTCAAATTAAAGGGGTGTTTGTTTCATCTTTTCGAATGAGCGTTTAGCGTTTCACTCCAAACCGTAGGAAATATAGCGTTTGGTTAGGTTTATATAACCGCAACGTTTGACATCTTTTCTGGAAATTGAAGCGTTTTAAAACTTTTCACGAAAAGCTCCTATTTGAAGCTTTTTCATAAACAGTTATTTATAGTTATTTGTTATTGACAAAATTATCATTCTTATTTCTACTAAACGTGTTTCTTGTTTAACATTATTTATATTTTTACAACATAATTACCGGAAGAATAAGATTTTGTTGCGTTTAATAAATTTTTTATTTTTATTTTTTGACTTTTTATATAGATTGTTTTTATTAATTTGTGTAACACATTTTTTTATAATAGGATAAAGTGCAAAAATACTTCTAACGTTTATAACTATGAGCAATTTTACCTTTAACGTCTAAAATAGTGCAATTATACTCCTAATATTGCCAGTCAAGAGCAATTTTACCTCTAACATTGATAAGTTTGATCAAATTGAGAAATAATCATCAAATTGTCTTTTTAGTCATAAATATTGTTATCTGCTCTTCACATGTGCATCATTTTATCATCATTTAGTAACAAATCACAAACATATGATTAGGCGTGAAATTTGTTTTAAAAAAATATAAAAAATGTATATTGTCTTTTGTGCAAGTTGGACAAAAATATTACAATATTTCACCGAATTTTAGGGGTGGGCACGGTTCGGTTAACCGGTCCATTAGGCAAAAAAATTAACCAAACCGTTATCAACGGTTTTTTAACCATCCAAACCGAAACCGGTCCATATCAATCGGTTAACCATACGACCGGTTAACCATCAATTTCGGTTAGGTTTTTCGGTTAACGGTTTTTAACCAATTCTCACTGGTTAACCAAAAATCAACGGTTAACCATAATTTTTACTCAAACCTAAATTTTTAAACAATATTAAAATACACATAATTTCAAAAATTCAAACGAAACGAATTCATATAAACGTTCAGAATTCATACATAAGTACCGAATTAAAAATAAGGTTTTTGTTTTTTATTTTAAACAAAAATAATAAGACAGCATCAATTATATTATAATATAACTTATGTATATATTTTGATTTTGAACAAAACTAATAGTTTTGATTTTCACCAAAAAAACAAAACTGATGTGTTTATTTTTGTATTTTTTTAAGTACAGAACTAATATAACATATAATATATTTAAATTAACCTATGTTAGTATAGGTACAACAATTATATATTATAATATAATTATATGATATATTAATTTTTTAGATATATATTTATTAAACGGTTCGGTTAACCAGTAACCGTGGTTTTTGAACACCTTGAATCGAAACCGAAACCGGTATTTGACTATTTTTTTAACCATTAAGAAAACCACCGGTTCGGTTAACCGCTTTTTTCGGTTCAGATTACCGGTTTCCGGTTCGGTTATCGGTTTGACCGGTTTATTTGCCCACCCCTACCGAATTTATAAATATTAATTTTCAGTTTTATTATTAAAATCACAAAAAAAAAATATGAAAACTCTTTTTTAGAACTAACTGATACGTGCAATTAGTGTAGAATAAGAAATAAAATATTTGTATTTTATAATAATGACTGAAATTTCCCAACTTACTAATGTTAGGGGTAAAATTGCTTTTAGCTGCCAACGTTATAAGTAAAATTGCACTATTTTAGACGTGAAAAGTAAAATTACTCCTAGTTATAAACGTTATAAACATTTTTTCACCTTATTTCTTTTATAATTTTTTTATTAATTAATTTAAAACAGGTTCATATCAAATATTTTAAATCTGATATCAACGGTTTAATATAATTTTAATTATTAAAGATAGTCTGAAAATTAGTACTGTTAGACATTAATTCCGACGATCTAAAACTAAAATCACCCCAACCAACCACTTGCGTGATGCATCCAAATTGTTTTAGTCCATAGAATGCTCTTTCTAACTTTATGAAATAAAGTTTTTATTTTTCACATGTTTCTTTTTTCAAAAGAAATCTTCATTAAACTGAGCAGGATGAAATAACCTGACTGATAACACTAGTTAGCCAAATTGGTATTATATCAGAAATAAAATCGGTAGTATTGGATCGGGTCTACCTAGCTACTAAATGAACAGCCTCATTCACTACACAAGAAACATAGGATATAAAAAAATCCTTTTGAACCGAAAGATCTGCAATCTTGTATAATCATTCCGAACTCTGAAATATCTTATGTTTGTGCTTTGATCGCATCGACTACACCCTTTGCGTCTAACTCGAACTCCACCTTATATAATTGCCTCATTAACATCCACGATATATACTTGCTCTAAGTGTCACGTCGGGTAAATTACACCCATGGCCACTGAACTTTATCCATTTTCACATTATGGCCACTGAACTTCGTTTCTTTCCAGTATGGTCACTGAACTTTACACTTTTTAACATCGGTGGCCACTCAATTTAACTAACTTCTCAAAATGACCGTTAACGATCGTTAACGACCTTAAAATGAAAATATTCAAGAATTAAAGTTGTTCAGAATGACATTTACCATGAAACCACATTTTTTATTTTCGAAAATCACATTTTTTGGATCTTTCTCTCTCTAAAAATTCACTTTCTCTCTCCTAATCAAACAACACCTAAATGACCTCAAAACGAAAATTTTTAAAAATTAAAGTTTTTTAAGAATATTATTAACGTTTTGGATTTTTTATTTTTAGCCGTCAACGGTCTTTTTGAGGCGTTGAGTGGCCACCAATGTTAAAAAGTGTAAAATTCAGTGGCCATAATGTGAAAATGGATAAAATTCAGTGGCCATGGGTGTAATTTACCCGTGCCACGGCCTCTACAAGTTTGAATCTTTTCAGTGATTTATATATATATATATGAATAAAGAGTCAAATTTGCTCTTCAAGTTGGCATGAACGGTTAATTTAGTTTAAATTAATCTTTGAGTATCAATTCAATCCTTAAAATTGGCACGAATTGTCAACCCATTATCAAATCAGCCCTGAAGTATAATATATTTTTTATACTTAAACTATTTCATATTTACATTTTGATACCTGAAATCGTTTTTTTAATTAAAACTATTATATTATGCACAACCCCAGAATATTTTGCAATCATTGCATTACTTTATGCGCTAGTACAAAATATCAATGCACTGATACTATTTTGAGGAGTTGAGTGAGGTTTTTTGCCTCAGTTTCCAGAAGTTTCTATTAAAATTAATTGTTCGTGATTCATACTTCTATTTCGAGTGATTTTTAAAGATTTTCTTTGTTAGTGTGGCTTTGGCTTCTATTTATTTTTCTCACATTTTATCACTTAAACTAATTAATCATTAGCAAAAAAAAAATTGTAAAATTAAAATTATGAATGCAATTAATTCTTATTTAAAATTGGATCTATGTAAATAAAATATATTCAAAATTTATTTCTGCTAAAGTGTTTTGCGGCAGCGCAGAATATGATAATTTTTAAATATAAAAATAGATTTCACATATCAAAATGTAAACGGGATAAAGTTCGGATATCAAAAATATATTATACTTTTAGGGCTGATTTGATCATAGGTTAATTTGATCTTCCACATCAACTTTAAGGTCTGAATTGATACTCAAAGATTGTTTCGGGCTTTGACCCTTCATGCCAATTTGACCCTTTCTTCATATATAAATGCTCTGGATTCTCTTGTAAGTCTAAAATAAAATAGAAATATGGTTAAAGGAGGAGTTAGAATTTAGCTAAACTGCTCTGATGCCTAAATCGGTTTTTAGAAATGAAATGAGGATGAGCGCAATAGTAAATCAGGGCTATAATGTAAATTCAGTGAATAATGAACGAAGCAATATATATTATGTGGTGTTTTACTTTATTTATACTGTGATCGAATAGAGAGATGCGATTATAAGTTTTGGAGCGTGTTGAACTATGTGTCACATGTTCATAGGTGAACGTGTGCTAGTGGATCGGAGTTTTGAGGGACCAGTGGAGATCCTTCGAGCCAAGATTGTGAGATTGGATTGTATTGAGAGTTGGTTCTCTATGATGATTCTATAAGAGGTTAGATGTGTTGAAACACCTTTCCACATGATTTTGATTTGACAAAATTATTTATATAATGATAAAAATATTTTAACACATTAAATTTAAATGCTTTGATTTATTACACTAATGTGTTTGTTCAATGTTGAGTTTAATTGTATATAAGACATTAAGATCATAAAGCCCAAAGGCCCATAGAGTGAAAGTCAATCCAAAGTCAACTCATCAATAAAATTCGGCTTAAGAAGTTCAAAACGAAGCCGTATCAACTAAAACGACGACTCAGTATAAGAAGGATCGAGAAGCCTTCGTGGAAAAAGCTTCAAGCAGAAGCTGCTGAGTTGGACGAAAGCAGTCTGGACAGCGGTAGGAAATGTTTAACTTCTAGACAAAGTATTTCTACTTTGGGAAAAGTTTAGAAGGCGCAGAAAGCTGTCTCGTGGACTTTTCCTTAAATGGCGAAACATTCTGCCGAAGACTGACGAAGACAGAAGATGCAAGAATACTATTGGCCAACGACGCTGAGCACGCCCAGAGTGACAACGACAGGAAGCCATTTCCCTCCAACGGTTATTTCGAAATTTGAAATGACCAGATGCCTCAAGTGTCACTATATAAAGGTCATCCATTTGCTTCAATCGATGCAGATCTTCAACTAGCAATTACGCTGACCAAATTCATACTTGAAGAATCTGTGAGAAAAGCAAAGCAAATACCTTACACCAATTTCCATATTTCTGTGTAAAAGTCTAGAGTGATTTTCAATCATCTAAAGTGTCTTAGCAATTGTTGTTTAGGACAATCCCATTATCATTTCTAGAAGTATAGAAAGGAGAGGCTGGGTACACGGTTATTATACTCAGCGGTAAAATAGGAGTGAGTAGAGGTATAGAGGAAGGTACTCTTGTTATACTCAGCTTCTAGCTGTAAAAGGTTTGATGCTCTACCATTAAAGAGCTCAGTAGAGAATTCGAAAGCTCGGAACGTGTTCCAGGGACAGGACGTAGGCTTAGAGGCCGAACCTGGATAAATCTGCTGAGTAATATCCTTCTAACCTTTAAACTCCTTTAATATATGTTGCTTGCTTGAAAACTGACTAAGTAAAGAGGTCACACTGAGTTGTGTGCATTGAGTATCTGAGTTCAGGAATAGACTCAAGTGCTATCTCCTGACTCAACAAAAGAAGCTGACTTAGTCACAAGTTGACTAAGCTAGTGTCTTGAATTCACTCAGCGCGTTGTGTAATCCTTTTCATTATAAAAAAAAGTCAGCCTTAACGTACCAAAATTTTAAATAGTTCATATCCCCCCCCTTGGAACTAACCTGTTACGTTATAAGGGACCAACAAGTGGTATCAGAGCTTAAAAGCTCACTGTGCAAGGTTTAACTACCTTGAGCTGATCCCCCACTATGGCTGAGAACAGCACTCGGTTTCTCCCAGGAAATCTGACAACTCAGATTTTACCTGAGGGTCTGTCCATAACTCGGCCTCCTCTATTCTTCAGGTCTAACTATACCTTCTGGAAGAATAGAATGAAAAATTTCATTCAGGCAACAAACATGAGCGCATGGCTATCTATAGTCCAAGGCCCGTTTGTTCCTGTTGAAACTGTTGATGGCCAAACGGTTGTCAAAGCTGAGACTAGATGGACAGAGGATGATCTCAAGAAGCTACAAAATCATACTTCGGCTATAAACATGCTTCACTGTGTGCTAGATGCTACAGAATACAACAAGATTTCAGGTTGTGAGTCAGCGCAGGAGATCTGGAAGAAGCTGGAGGTCACCTACGAAGGAACCAACAAGGTGAAAGAGTCCAAGGTGAACCAGCATATGAGATTGTATGAGCAGTTCGAAATGAACGATGATGAAGGGATCTCAGACGTGAACGCAAGATTCACAAACATCATCAACGAGCTCAAAAGACTTGGGAAGATCTTCACTGAGGAAGAAAAAGTCAAGAAGATTCTTAGGAGTCTTCCTAAAAGCTGGCAAGCGAAGAAGACCGCTGTTGAGGAAGCTCAAGACTTAACCACCTATAAGTATGATGAACTCATTGGCTCACTGCTGACCCATGAGATCTCAATGAACAATTTCGAGGTGAAGGAAAAGTCTGAAGACAAGAAGCAAAAGTCTCTTGTCATGAAAGCTGACTCCACTGATGGGAGCTCAACAAACGATGAGGAGATGGCCATGTTCACTAGGAAGATGAAAAGGCTGTTCAGAAAGAATGACAAGTACTCTAAAAAGCCTTACAAGAAGTTTGATAAGTACAAAGCTGAGTCCAGCGACAGTAAGCACAAGAAGGACAGCTCAAAGCCCATTACATGCTTTGAATGTCACCAAACCGGCCATATCAAGTCAAGCTGTCCCACGCTGAGGAAAGAAAGGAAGAACAGCAAGAAGGCAATGGTGGCAACCTGGAGTGATAGTGATGATTCATCATCATCTGAAGCTGATGCCACTGAGTCAGCAAAGATCTGCTTCATGGCAGATGAGCTTGCTGAGCCGTGTGTTTCTGAGCATGCTGACCCCTCCATTGCATCTGACGATGAGGAACACTCAACTGAGGTAAGCCTGAGATGTGCTGAGAAGTCAAAGATGTGGTATATTGACAGCGCATGCTCGAGGCATATGACTGGTGATGAAACTCAGTTCATCACATTTGTGCGTAAACGAGGAGGAAGCGTAAGTTTTGGAGACAACAAAAAGGGTAAGATAGTAGGGTCAGGAACCATTGGTGGTAATCCTACTATTGAGTCTGTCTCCCTAGGCAAAGGAGTCAAATATAACTTACTCAGCGTAGCTCAGCTATGTGACAATGGGAGAAAAGTTATATTTGATGACACTGGATGTAAAATATTCGAGGGTAAAACAAATGAGTTCATTTTAACTGCTCCTTTCATTGATAATGTCTTCATGCTGAACTTAGAAAAGAAGTTTTCAAAAACTGTATGCTTAGTGTCAAAGGAAGAAAATTCCTAGCTATGGCACAGGAGACTTGGTCATGTCAGCATGGACCTCCTGGCCAAATTAGCAAGAAAGCAATTGGTTGAGGGACTGCCAGAACTTAAGTTTGAAAAAGATCAATTATGCCATGCTTGTCAAGCTGGAAAACAAACCAAAAAATCTTTTCATAGTAAAAACATCGTCTCAACCCAACGTCCATTAGAGTTGCTACACTTGGATCTCTTCGGTCCAGTCCAGCCGCTGAGTCTGGGTGGAAGAAGATTTTCCTTGGTCATTATAGATGACTTTTCTCGGTACACTTGGATCATCTTGCTGAGTAGCAAGGATGAAACCTTTGAGACGTTTTCAAATTTGGTTAGAAAACTTGAAAATGACAAAGACCTTAAGTTAGCTCACATCCGAAATGATAATGGTGGAGAATTCAAGAACCAACAGTTCGTTGAATTCTGTGAAAACAACGGCATTGACCATAATTTTTCTGCTCCTAGAACGCCTCAACAAAATGGGGTTGTTGAAAGGAAAAACAGAACCTTGGTTGAAATAGCCAGGACAATGCTGAGTGAGCATAGGCTTCCAAAGTACTTTTGGGGAGAAGCTTTTAACACAGCGTGTTATATTCTTAATAGGGCTCTTGTCAGACCTATACTAAAGAAAAATCCCTACGAACTTTGGAAAGGACGAAAGCCCAATATTGGATACTTTCGTGCCTTTGGCTGTAAATGTTTTATATTGAATACCAAAGATAGCCTAGCTAAGTTTGACTCAAAAGCTGATGAAGCTATTTTTTTAGGCTACTCAACAAACAGCAAAGCATACAGAGTTTTCAATAAACGAACTCAAGTTTTAGAAGAGTCAGTACATACAGAGTTCGACGAAACTAACCCTGCAGGTAGATACCAGCCGCTGACCGAGGACGATCCTCACTCAGCTCCTGCTGATCAAGAGACAGCCGCTGAGTCATTTCCTCAAGGGCTGACCAAAGGTAAAAGTGAACCTCAGATTGTTTTCACTGACCAGTCTACATCTACAGAGATTGTTGAAACACAGCCAGCGCAAGACATCAATCTACCAAAGGAGATTAGAATTCCAAGAGGCCACTCAGAAAGTGCCATTCCTGATGCCGCTGAGAATACCTTGATGACGAGGAATCAACTCAGGAGATACCTCAGCAACGTAGCATTCGTCTCAATCCAGGAGCCAAAGAATTTCGCTGAAGCTGAGTATGATGAATACTGGATGAATGCAATGCAAGAAGAACTTGATCAGTTCAGACGAAACGAAGTTTGGGATCTAGTGCCAAAACCAAGAAGTCAGAAGACCATAGGCACAAGATGGGTCTTCCGCAACAAGCTGGACGAATAAGGGAACGTGGTCAGAAACAAAGCAAGACTTGCAGCTCAGGGCTACAGTCAGCAAGAAGGTATTGACTACAGTGAGACCTTTGCCCCAGTGGCAAGGCTAGAGGCTATAAGAATTTTATGTGCATATGCATCTTATATGAACTTTAAACTGTTTCAAATGGATGTTAAGAGTGCATTCCTTAATGGAGTTATAAACGAGGAAGTTTATATCAATCAGCCTCCAGGGTTTGAGGACTCTAAATTCCGAAACCACGTTTATAAGCTCAAAAAGGCTCTGTACGGCCTCAAACAAGCACCACATGCTTGGTATGAGAGGCTGACCAGTTTCCTGCTGACTAGAAATTATATCAGAGGTAAAGCTGATACAACCTTATTCATTAAGAGAAAGGGTAAAGATACCCTACTGGCTCAAATATATGTAGATGACATTATTTTTGGTGCCACTAACGAGTCAATGTGCAAGGAATTTAGCAAGCAAATGCAGACTGAGTTTGAAATGTCAATGATGGGAGAACTCAACTTCTTCCTTGGACTTCAAATCAAACAAGGGAAAAATGGCATCTTCATAAGTCAAACTAAGTACGCAAAGGAGATATTGAAGAAATATGAACTTGAAAATTGTAAGCCAATATCTACTCCAATGGGCACTGACACTGTCCTCTGCACTGATGAGAATGGTAAGTCGGTAGACAGCAAATTGTATCAAGGTATGATAGGTTCTCTACTTTACTTAACATCAAGTAGACCGGACATTCAGTTCTCAGTATGTTACTGTGCTAGATATCAATCTAACCCTAAGGAATCTCATTACATAGCTGTAAAAAGAATCGTTAGATATTTGCAAGGCTCAGTGAATGCAGGGTTATGGTATCCAAATACTTCAGATTTCACACTTCTTGGATACACTAACGCTGACTACGGACGAGACAAGCTTGAACGAAAAAGCACCTCAAGAGGATGCCACTTCCTTGGGAGTTGTCTTGTATCCTGGTTTAGCAAGAAGCAGGCGTCAGTAGCCTTGTCAACCACTGAAGCTGAGTACGTCGCTGTTGGAAGCTGTGTTGCTCAAGTCCTCTGGATTAAGCAACAACTTGAAGATTATGGTGTTCAAACTAAGACAATTGAAGTCAAATGTGACAACAAAAGTGCAATTGATCTATCAAAGAACCCAATCCAACACAACAGGATGAAACATGTCAGCATAAGACATCATTTCATCAGAGACCATGTACTCAAAGGGGAGATCTAGCTGACCTATGTTCCAACAGATGAACAACTCGCTGACATCTTCACTAAGCCACTAGCACGTGAGCAATTCAGCATACTTAGAGAAGCCATTGGTATGTTTAATCCTCTTTCTTAAATTCCAAAGCATAATATGTGATATATGCATGCTGAGTTGACTGTCATGCTGAGTGCTTAACGCTAAATGAATAAATATTACATGCTGAGCAAGTATGCACACTGAGTGGTTATCTCAAACTGAGCAACCAATCACTTAAACCATCCGTTTGCGTAAAACTGACTACTCAGAATATAGAACGGTTAGAATTCTAACACTGAGTAAAAGATCTGTTGCACTTAATGATAAGGCACGCGAATAGCCACCTAGGATGACGTATAGACTATGTCTAGCAAATACACGCGCCGTATATGTCATAAATGCCAGAATCTTTGTCGATTGAGAATCTCGAGATAAAGTGGGTAACCCAACGCCTCGGATTAACTCAATATCTCTATAAATAGTGGATGATTTCCCACTCTCATTTCTTTACGCTTAGAATTCTTTGGCATACATACTCTCTCTCTCTCTCTCTCTCAAAAAGGTTCCCAAAACTTCTCTGCGAAAAATGACAAGAGTTTTTCTAAACATCTCCGGTGCCGGTCTCTCCCATAACCGCTCCGATGACAACCCTACTACTCCTACTCAGCTTAACCTCGCTGAAGCTTCTACGCCGAGCAAGAAAGCTCATGCTGTCTCCTCCAAAGGGAAACCGCAGCAAAAAGATAAGAGTAAGAAAGTAGTCCAACGCACCTACACTCAAGTTTTCGAGAGTGTGAGGGGGTGCAAGATTGACCACTCAAGGTGGTTCTCACAAGGATTTATGGATGCCGAGGAGCCCTTTTGTGAGTGGATCAAGAACAATGGTTGGACCGAGCTGTTCTCTGTTCGGGATCACACTTACCCTGAGTTGGTAAGAGAATTTTACGCCAACCTGAAAGTTGCCAATGACAACAGGGACTACCTCGCCACTAATGTTTGAGGAAAGAACATCTCCATCAACCCAGCGTACCTTGCCTCACTGTTTAAATTGAAAAACGAAGGAGCTATACTTCGTAAGTCAGGCGACCATGAAAAAACCAACTACGTTAAAACCTTCTGCAAACCCGAGGGTCATGTAGGTGAAATTTCGAGCACTTCTATGGGTCAGCATCAAAAGATGGCCCATTACATACTGACGAATTTCCTCTACCCCAAAGTCAGCTGCACCAACTCAGCAACCAACTTCGAGCAGTGCTTTATATGGCACATGTTAACCTACACGCCAATTAACATGCCTGTCTTCATCATCGGTGGTTTTCTACGAAGTACTGGAACACTTAGGCTGGGCTCCTTCATCACTCGCATCCTCTTGGATCACAAAGTGGACACAGTTGCTGAGATTCGGGTTCAAGGAACCGAAATTACTACTGGGATCCTATTCGGCTTAGCATATGATCTTCCTATCGTACTGAAGGAAGGAAAGGGGGAGGCTATTCAGAATGCTGAGGGGACAGTACCTCGAAGGGGAAGATCTCAAGGAAAGAGGAAGGTTGTCCAAAGCACCTGATAGGGGTCAAAAACCCCTATCTTTGGGTACGGTTTTAGGACGGGTTTTAGCTTTATTTAGTTAATAAGCGAGCATTTCTCGCATTTAAATGCTTTTGTGTGAGTTAGTTAGGAATTGGAAACGTTTTATTTATTTTTCGTTGTTTAGGCTCGTTTTATGACCAATTTAGGCAATTACGGCCAAAATCGCATGCATAGTATAATTCCATTATCTTTTGAAGCTAATTGGTCCGCCAAAAGTCGCACCAAACCAAGCGTTTGCTCAAAATAAGCGATTGGCGGGTCAATTTAGCTTTTGGACTAATGTTATCTGGAGTTTCTGTACGTGCGCAGGTGTAAAATCGGGCAAAAAAGGGCATCGACGACATTCGGCAAGCTTCGAGGGCATGCCGGGCGAAAACGCTCGACGAGCGGGCCTCCGTGGGCCATTTCTGCTCGTCGAGCAGGCCCCTGGACGCCTACTCGCCGAGCTGGAGCCTGCTCGCCGAGCTGGAGCCTGCTCGGCGAGCAGGCCGCCAGGCGCCTGCTCGGCGAGCAGGGGGCTGCTCGTCGCGAGTAGCCCTGCTCGCCGAGCAGCTCGCCTTGCTCGCCGAGCAGACCTGCGGGAATTGGTCAAAAAGACCAATTCTGCCCCCACAAAGCCACGATGGATCCCACGTCTTCCTACACCAATAAGGACACGAAAATAGGTCAAAAAGAGGGCCGAGCCGCGTCTATAAATAGGGTTTTTCCAATGTAAATTAGATATCTTTTGCTTTTGTAATTTTCTTAGCTTTTCACCTTGAGAAATCCTCTCCACCTCCTCCATATCCTTCAAACCTCCATTGAAGACACCTCCGAAGCTCCATTCACCGAGGATTGCTCAAGCTTCATCCTTAAATCCTAGAAAGACGCCTGCATTGGTAGACAGGTTCCCTGAAAGGGATTTTTCTTCTTTTACATTTTGTCTAGCCTCTGATACATGCTATGAATTTTAGGTTTATTGTAACTTCGTGACAATGTTTCCATCTTTGATATATATTATAGTTCTTGTTTATTCAATTGTTTTAATGCTTTAACCTTTGTCTTACGCTTTGTCTGATTGGTTTAACTCATTCGATAATCCCAAAATTAGGTTGGCACATATTGCGAGCTGAATCTGACCTAGTCAGTGCCTATAGGATTGACGACCCTATAAAAGATTAAGCCCAAATTACTGAGCCTTAGAGCTAGTTTCGGCCTTACAAGGGAATCACGAATTAGGGACTTTAGGAGGATATGTCGGGTTAATCGCCTTGGACAAAAGTGACTTAGGTTTTAAATCAATTGTTTAAACAATCTATTTTCATTATCATCGTATCCCTTCATGTTCCTTCGGTTAATTGCACTCGTAAAAGATCACTTAGGAGTAGTTTAACTTAATTAGGGGTAGAGTAACTCAATTAGAATCGGATAATTTAGCTAGGAGTAGTATAATTCAACCTAGGAGTAGATTAATTTAACAAAACAAACTCAAAACCCCCTAAGCCTAGATAACTCTTGAAACCGAGTAGCTCGATACTTGCAGAAATAAATCCTGTGGACGATAACCTGGACTTTCCAGAAATTTATTACTTGATAACGACGGGGTACACTTATCCCTTAGTGAGTTCTCATCTCTAACTTAGGTGAGGGCGCATCAAGTTTTTGGCGGTGTTGCCGGGGATTGTAGATTAATTCTATAAATACCCGACAACCGCCAATAATCAAGTTTTTGGCGCCGTTGCCGGGGAATAGTAGATTAATTCTATAAATACCCGACAACCGCCAATAATCAAGTTTTTGACGCCGTTGCCGGGGAATAGTAGATTAATTCTATAAATACCCGACAACCGCCAATAATCAAGTTTTTGGCACCGTTGCCGGGGATTTATTTCTTCTGCAATATCGAACCAAAGGTCGATTTGTTAGTTTAGGCATTCATTGTAAATATCTTTGTTTATATCGTCTATACTTGTTGATATATAATTTCTTTGTACTTTTCTATACTTGTTCATATCTGTATACTGTTACTTATCAACCTTTGTGCTAGAACTTCACTTTTTCTCAGCATTCTCTGATCAATGAATTGGCAAGAAAAAGTCGAGTGGCAAGCTCAAAAGTTTACTATCTCATCAAGACAATACATTCATGCCCTGGAGAATGAGGCTCCCAATCCTTCCATGGCCGACTTAAATGAGAAAATGGATATCTTGATGGCGAAACTAAGCCTCAACACCAATGAAAGTGTAAGTTTTGTGGGTAATCACCAAAGGTATAATTCTAACCCCAATTCTTACAGCTTTTATGGTAGTGATTGGAGGAGACCTCAACACTCAAATCTGTCCTACGGGAACCCTAATATGTTGAGGCCTCCAAATAGGTTTGTTAATGAGCACAGGGAAAACGAATTGGGAATGTTCCCTTACGAACAAGCAAGCCAAGTTCCTCCACAACCCTCTAGCTCACGAGATGAGGTGATGTCCCTTTTGAAAGGAATATCGGCCCGACTTACAATCAATGAAGAGGTTTGCAAGGATTTGAGCAACCAATTGGCTCAAATAAACCATGAGATGCAAGAGCACTCCCGAGATGCTCTCCCAGGCATAAAGGAAAACATAGAAATCCCACAAAGGGAATCAGCTCAAGCCATCTCCTTGAGGAATGACAAAAAGGTAGAACCAAGTCCACTATCACATGCATCACTCGAGGTAAGTGAGGAACCGGAAGCGGTAAGCAACCCGGTTCAAAATCTGAAATTCTAAATCATGTGATAGAGATAAAAGATCAAATCAAAACTTGTGTATCTCAACTACCTTTTCCTCAAAAATTAGAAAAGTTTAGGTTTGCTTCATGCTCAGAAGTTCTCATTCTCTTCGACCTACCAAGAGAATCCAAAAGGGAGCAAACCAAACTTTTTCATAATATGTTTAAATTCGACCTCCTACTTTCATTAAACTTATTAGAGGCTCTTAATCCGTTTTGTAGGTACGGGTTATTTCTCAAGGAGTTCGAGTTCCTAACGCGAGTAGAAGCTTACACCTAGGAAGGAACTCCATGTCGAGCTAACCGACTATAAAGTAGCGCTTCTTGGGAGGCAACCCAAGTTTGGATTAAACTTTTTCTAGGTTTGTTTTTCTTTTTAATTCAATTATAGATTTCTGTTTTTAACTTTGGTTAGTAAGTTGTCTTCTCCACCCTAACTTTTTGCACATGCGTTTGATGGTTTTAGATGCAATGTTGGAACTTATTGCATATTTTAAGTGTGAGGAGGAGGGGTAGACAAACTTACAAAAATTATATAATTTTTAAATTTTTGTTGCGTCGTGTCTAGTTTAGTTTTGCGTTTTTCGGGTTTTATTTAGGTTTTGCATGTTTAGGACCTAAAACCGTGAACCTCCTTCGAATCTAAACTTCGTTATTTATCCTTGAGGGCTGAGAACCGAATCTAAGATTGCATGACAACTAGTTTAGGTGTAGGACACAATCCTTGTATCTGTAAAAGCATGAGCTAAAATTTGCATTTAGACCCTACTTTTGAAGAAATGCTAAAATCATTACTTAGGTAGATAACTTAAGAATTGAAGGCATGTGATGTTAAACTTGAGTTTGGGGAGAACTAGTAAACACAAAATTGAAACCCAAAGAATTGTGAGTTGAATTTGAGCCCAAGAGCGAACATCAAGAAGCTCTTTTTCTTGACATTTTTGTGTGAATGCTTTGACTTGTGGAAAGATTACAGATTTTGCACCTAATACGGTGTTGAACCTACATGCAATGATTTGAGATGATAGACGATGAATCAGCCTCATTAGAATTAACCCTTTTCTTTACCTTATTTTCTCTTTTTCATCCACTCTAGGAAGCCCCTTTGAGCCTACATTTTTGTAGTTTATAGGTTTTTCTTTCGTTCTAACCTATTTTTGCAAGCCACAACTTGGCTTGCTACCTAACCCAAAGTTTTTGCAAAGCTCACATCGAGTCTTTGTCGTTTCTAGCGCTTTATCTTTGTTTATGGCATCAAAGTAGCAAGCCAAAAGGCTAAGAAGTGAATGAGCATTACTATCCAAAAGGAAAAGAAAAACAGAAAAAGAAAAGAAAAGAAAAGAGACGAACAAAAAGGGGAGAACTTCGTTCCCCAGTTCTTAAAAATCAAAGACGTCTCAAGAAAACATCCCAAAAAGAAAATAATAAGGGATGAATAAAAAGCTCAGTCACTTCATATTTGCTAAAGCCATTTAAACTTTGTTTTTGTAGCGCTAGAACTATTAACCCTTGTTGTACCTTTAACCCTCTAACCACATTACAACCCCAATTCGAGACTGTTTTTGATATCATCGGAGTCATATAGCATAGTAGAGGAACTTGGATGAACGTGCAAAATCAACGTAATCCTAAGCAAGAACATAAGCCGAGAGTAAACACTTTAGCCACCAAAATTATGTGAATTGAGTGAACTACCTATGGTGAGGTGTTTTACTTAGCGATCCCCTTAAGCTCGTTTAATTGAACATGTGTCCTTTTGCTTAAAACTATGACCTATGATAATTGAAATGCGGCTTTTGGATATCGTGTCTCTACTTTTGATAACTTGTGGAAAAATCCTTGATCGGAGCACTTCCCTGTGAGGCGACGTTGGGATCGGCCGGGGACACTCCGATGCCAAAGTCAGTAATATTTCTAAGAATAAACTGTAAGCACAAAAGTAGAGAATCAGTAAGTGTACCTTTGATCCTAGGAAGCTGGGGTATTTATATAGGTTTTTATAACCTTCAGCATTAATGGGGAAGCAGGTGAAGAGTTGTGTCATTACTCATCTTTAATTGCTATCAATTCTCCATTAATCCCAGCATTTAGCATTGAAACCCTCAGAGTTGAGGTATTCGAACAGTCAAGTCTTTATTCTCCTTTAATAGCTATTAATTGCCATTATTTCTATTTATTTTCCCTTATTCCTTATTCAAGAATAATTTGGGTTGTTATCAACTTTGTATTTCCGAATGCATGTAATTACAGATGCTCGAAATTGTGTCAAACACCTAGTCAAACCGGGAGGTTTTCTAGCTTGCTTGTGATTGCGGGTTTAGTTTTTTTAGTTTACTTGGGGACAAGTAAAGTTTTAAGTGCGAGGAGGTTTGATAGGGGTCAAAAACCCCTATCTTTTGGTACGGTTTTAGGACGGGTTTTAGCTTTATTTAGTTAATAAGCGAGCATTTCTCGCATTTCAATGCTTTTGTGTGAGTTAGTTAGGAATTGGAAACGTTTTATTTATTTTTCATTGTTTAGGCTCGTTTTATGACCAATTTAGGCAATTACGGCCAAAATAGCATGCATAGTATAATTCCATTATCTTTTGAAGCTAATTGGTCCGCCAAAAGTCGCACCAAATGAAGCGTTTGCTCAAAATAAGCGATTGGCGGGTCAATTTAGCTTTTGGACTAATGTTATCTGGAGTTTCTGTACGTGCGCAGGTGTAAAATCGGGCAAAAAAGGGCATCGACGACATTCGGCAAGCTTCGAGGGCATGCCGGGCGAAAACGCTCGACGAGCGGGCCTCCGTGGGCCATTTCTGCTCGTCGAGCAGGCCCCTGGACGCCTACTCGCCGAGTAGGGTATGCCTGCTCGCCGAGCAGGCCGCCAGGCGCCTGCTCGGCGAGCAGGGGGCTGCTCGTCGCGAGTAGCCCTGCTCGCCGAGCAGCTCGCCCTGCTCGCCGAGCAGACCTGCGGGAATTGGTCAAAAAGACCAATTCCGCCCCCACGAAGCCACGATGGATCCCACGTCTTCCTACACCAATAAGGACACGAAAATAGGTCAAAAAGAGGGCCGAGCCGCGTCTATAAATAGGGTTTTTCCAATGTAAATTAGATATCTTTTGCTTTTGTAATTTTCTTAGCTTTTCACCTTGAGAAATCCTCTCCACCTCCTCCATATCCTTCAAACCTCCATTGAAGACACCTCCGAAGCTCCATTCACCGAGGATTGCTCAAGCTTCATCCTTAAATCCTAGAAAGACGCCTGCATTGGTAGACAGGTTCCCTGAAAGGGATTTTTCTTCTTTTACATTTTGTCTAGCCTCTGATACATGCTATGAATTTTAGGTTTATTGTAACTTCGTGACAATGTTTCCATCTTTGATATATATTATAGTTCTTGTTTATTCAATTGTTTTAATGCTTTAACCTTTGTCTTACGCTTTGTCTGATTGGTTTAACTCATTCGATAATCCCAAAATTAGGTTGGCACATATTGCGAGCTGAATCTGACCTAGTCAGTGCCTATAGGATTGACGACCCTATAAAAGATTAAGCCCAAATTACTGAGCCTTAGAGCTAGTTTCGGCCTTACAAGGGAATCACGAATTAGGGACTTTAGGAGGATAGGTCGGGTTAATCGCCTTGGACAAAAGTGACTTAGGTTTTAAATCAATTGTTTAAACAATCTATTTTCATTATCATCGTATCCCTTCATGTTCCTTCGGTTAATTGCACTCGTAAAAGATCACTTAGGAGTAGTTTAACTTAATTAGGGGTAGAGTAACTCAATTAGAATCGGATAATTTAGCTAGGAGTAGTATAATTCAACCTAGGAGTAGATTAATTTAACAAAACAAACTCAAAACCCCCTAAGCCTAGATAACTCTTGAAACCGAGTAGCTCGATACTTGCAGAAATAAATCCTGTGGACGATAACCTGGACTTTCCAGAAATTTATTACTTAATAACGACGGGGTACACTTATCCCTTAGTGAGTTCTCATCTCTAACTTAGGTGAGGGCGCATTAGCACCTCCAAAGCTGCTACTCCTGCACCAAAGAAGCTCAAATTTTACTGCGGAGGAACTAAGCCTCAGATACAACCAAGTCAGGGTGGATCCGGGTCAGCCTCAAAAAGACCCAGGCAAGCTGAGCAAGAAACAGCAGAAGGAGAGGTTGATGATCAACCATTGAAGAAGAAGAAGAAGAAGCTCAACTTTGAGATAAGACCTATTGAGGCCATACCGACTGATGTCGTCGTTCCTCCTAACTTTTTTTACGTGCAAAGTCGAAACGTCGACACTGAGAAACAGGCTGAGGAAGAACAAGACCAAGACCAATTGGGTGGTCAGTTTAATGAAGAAGAGTTGGATAACCAGTTAGAAGAAGAAGAACTGGATGAGGATGAATCTGAAGAAGAAGAAGAAGAAGAAGAAGAAAGTGGTCAGGATGACACTGAGGAACCTGAAGATGATGAGAATCTTGAGCCAATCAACCTTGAGTTAGTTGATGGAGACGAAACTGAGCATCAAGAAAATGCTCCTGCTGATCAAGGGGATGTTTCACCCACTGACTCCCTTTAGTCCATTCGTGCTGATCCCACTCCTCCAAAGCTTAAAAGACTCAAAAAGAAAAGCGCCGTTCGAAAACCGGCCATTGATATAATGGGTGACTCACCGCTGAGGGACGAGATTCCCGATCTTACAGATGTTCAACTTAAGTACTTCTCAAACCCACCTATATCTCAACAAGAGCAACTAGAAAATCAAGCCTCTGTTTCTCCAAAGGAACATGTCGACCTAAATGCTTCTGACAACCTAATCAATGCCGAGCAAGTACTCGATGACTCACACCTCTTGCTCAAAACAACACTGAACTTCCTAATCTTCCATCTCCAAGTCAGCTTTTGCCTGACACTGAGCAAGCTACTGTTTCTGCTGATCCTCCACTTCCCCATCTAAATGAGCAGAATATAATTCAGTCAGTTTCTACTAAAAATGCAAGTACAAGGCCACCCGCTGATAATACTCCACCTCCGGCATCTGGGCCAACACTGGATGGATCCTTTAACTACAACATTGCCTCTGAGTCTGGTAGACGCATTGTTGACACAGCTCAAGCTCTCATTCAGGACCTCCAAAAATCAAGCACCCATGCCGCTGAATCCAGCACTGTTGAGACAACACAACTTTCATCAATCACTCAGCTTCTCACCGAGATAAAGGGTATGAAGGATCTCCTGAGTGTTCTCACTTCTCTTCAATCTCAACAGCCCCGGCAGGATTCAATTCTAAAACTGGCCGAACTCCAGCTGACCATTGTCAACCATATGAATTTTCTACAACAGGAGTTTCATCAACTGTCAGCTGTGAACTCAGCATATGCCACCTTTGCCGAAGTCCAACATCTCTTTCACCAACTTCACACTGAGAAAGAGAAAACAAATCATCAGCTTTCCACCTCCTCCCAATGCTCCATTGAGCAAATTTCTGAGGCTGTGCGACTGCTGAACTTGAACAGGCAAGAGATGGCCACTGACGAGCTTAAAACGAACGAGATTCTGAAGTATTCTGGAACAATATACAGCAATGTGCGTCAGATAAACGAACAGCGTGAGTATTATGACTCATCTTTATTAAAGATGTTTCATCAAGCATTTGCCATGCTCACTGAAACTGTGCATTGGATTGGCAAGTCTCAAGCCGATGTTTTAAGCATGTTGAGTGCTGCCCACATCGGAATTCCTCGATCCATTATAGATGATGGTGTGCCCATTTTCGACGGGATGAATGAAAGCACGAGAAAGCTCAAGGCATTTTCTCAGCGTCTCTCCCAAGCCACAATTGATTCCATCTTCATTGCCAAAACCGGTGCTGGCAAAACGGGGGAGAAAGAACAACAAGCCCCAAGAACTCAGCAAGCTTCAGTTAGTCAGCAACACAAGGGAAAGGGCAAACATAAGTAGCTAGGATAGCTAACCTTTTATCCCTTATCCCTTATGTTTTATTTTAACCCTTAGGTTTTATCTGTATTATGCTGACTTTAAATGATATGCATCTTTATTTACATCAACTGAACTTCACTGTCTATATTAATTGATGATATATATGCTGTGTTGATCATGCATGTTGACCATTTCTTAAATGTCCACTTAACTAAAACTCATTGAACAAAGCATACTCAGTGCTCTCTGATATTTAAATCTTCCGCGTAAAACTGACTTAAATAGAATACGTTCCATGAGCTGACCTATCTTTGAAAACTGACCTTAGACTTACACAATTAAACCTTGAAATGTTTAGTGTAAAACTAAGTCAGTAGCTCAACCCTTACGGAGGAGTCATTTGATAAATTTAGGTCAACTATCATGGGGGAGCTCAACACCGAGTTCCTTGACTGAATATTTTTGCCAACATCAAAATGGGGGAGTTTGTTGAAACACCTTTCCACATGATTTTGATTTGACAAAATTATTTATATAATGATAAAAAATATTCTAACACATTAAATTTAAATGCTTTGATTTATTACACTAATGTGTTTGTTCAATGTTGAGTTTAATTGTATATAAGACATTAAGATCATAAAGCCCAAATAGCATAAATTGACCTATTAAGTACGCAAAGATATCAATCATACAAGTTACTACGCTAAACTATTTTTTCTTCTTCAAGTTCACTTGGGCTTCATAAACAGCATGATACTTGCACTTTTCTGTGTTTTTGCTTCCTGATGCACCTTCCCCATGTTGAGTTCCATCTAGACTTCTCTCCCCCGTTTTGCCATCATCGGGGGCATAGATGAAGGTATCATTCCTAGCAGCAGTGGAGAGGACATTGGAATAGCGCTGTAACTTCCATATACTTTCACGTAGGCCGTCAATGACAGGCACACTGTCATCTTGAATGGGTCGAGGAACCCATAGGGAACTACTAATCATGCTGAGGAGGCACTCTTCTTCACTTTCTTCTTCGGGCTCAGCTTGCCCTTTTCTTTTCTCTGCTGACTTAGGTGTAGCCTGAGGTTGGTCAGCATCAATGTTCTTCCCCTTAGACATAGCCCGTTTCTTCTTTGGGACGGCAGAAATGTCCTTTGAGCACGTATCAAGTGCTTTTCTCTTCTTTGTTGCTTTGGGTGACTCAGCAGGGACTTCCCTTTCTTTCTTAGGTTCCACTTCGTGCTCATCATCATTTGCGTCTTCATCTTCCTCAACTTCTTCAGCCCCTTTCAATGGTTGGTTGAATACTAGCCCAAACAGCAGAGCTGCTGTTATTTCGGTTCCCAAACTTTTGATCTCATAATCATGTATTTTGCCAACATCAAAATGAGGGAGTTTGTTGAAACACCTTTCCACAAGATTTTGATTTGACAAAATCATCCATGATTAAGAAAACAATTAAATTTAAGTGCTTTGATTTAATTATACTAATCAGTTTGTTCAATATTGAGTATAAGTATAAATATAAAAGTAAGACAGGACGGAGTCAGAATGAGTTGACAGATCAAGCGGAGTGGAATCAAACTCAGCATCAAGAGATTGAAGCCTAAAGTCCAACGAAGAAAAGGCAAGATGGAACTCATCATAAGAAGCCATCATAACAAATCAAAGCTGAGCTGACTAAAAATGAACTCAGTATAGAAGTTGCCAAAAACAATGAAGC
Source organism: Euphorbia lathyris (assembly GCF_963576675.1). Classification (NCBI taxonomy): domain Eukaryota; kingdom Viridiplantae; phylum Streptophyta; class Magnoliopsida; order Malpighiales; family Euphorbiaceae; genus Euphorbia; species Euphorbia lathyris. The sequence goes on from NC_088919.1 coordinate 14,488,106, forward strand.
TGAGTGAAATCTTCAAGACAGCATGAAAGAGTCGTTCGCTATAAGACAAAGATTGCCAACCCTCTGCACCAATAATTGAAACCTTGGAATTACACAAAAGACACATTCCGAGATGTGGCCCATAGAGTGGAAGTCAAGCCCAAGTCAACTCATCAATAAAATTCGGCTTAAGAAGTTCAAAACGAAGCCGTATCAACTAAAACGACGACTCAGCGTAAGAAGGATCGAGAAGCCTTCGTGGCAAAAGCTTCAAGCAGAAGCTGCTGAGTTGGACGACAAAGCAGTCTGGACAGCGGCAGGAAATGTTCAACTTCTAGACAAAGTATTTCTACTTTGGGAAAAGTTCAGAAGGCGCAAAAGCTGTATCGTGGACTTTTCCTTAAATGGCGAAACATTCTGCCGAAGACTGACGAAGACAGAAGATGCAAGAATACTATGGGATTTGCTGAGCCAAGTGAGTGAGCTGGTAAGCTGAGAAAAGGATTGGTGATACATTTTTAGCACGGCAGAATCATAGAATGTGCGTTGAGCATTGTTGATGCGCATTGCCTTCAGAATGGCTTGGGAAAAACTCAGAAGTTGATTATTGGTGACGGGGTCAACATCCATTTGTGCTTTGTTAACATTGAGTAGTCTCACAGCTTCACTCAATTAATCAATTGTATACTGAGAGGATGAAGAGACTAACTCACGTGTACAGGTGATATCAGCAGTCAGCTTGGTAAAGCATTCTTGCAACTCTGCAGATGTGGCATATTCTGGATTAACCGTAGACCGTAGATTGGTCAGCTCTACAGTTAGCTTAGCAAAGTGTTGAGCTAACTCAGCTGATGTGACATATCCCGGATTGATCACTGAGAGATTGTTGATTTTTCCTTCAAGCGAATCCATGTGATTTACCATGAGAAGCAGTAGTTCAGTCAGCTTGGCAACTTGATCTTGCTTTGGTTGCTGTGTTTGAACTGAAGTCATATACAGGTACTAGGTATCTCTCCTTTGTAATTTTTAGGTTTGCAGAATTCCTTGATATGGTCAAGCTTTTCCTTTGTTGTTCTAAACTCTGTCCCTTCTTCTGGTAGGTTGAGTAAGGTTGCTAGGTAGGATGGGGTGATTATTATCTTGTGACCTTTGACATGTGTTTCCAGGTAGTCAGCATCGTCTTCATCAACATAAAGATCAGAGTAAAATTCCCTAACCAGCCGAGGATAGGTTGTCCCAGAGAGAGATAAGAGGCCTCCCCACTCATTCTTCTCAATCCATTCACAAAATGGTTTTTCAGCGGTGATGAAGCTGGGAGAGAACCACCGGCATTTAAGAACTTCAAGGTTGTTGACGTTCCTGTGAACCTTAACCAGATTCCTAGCCTTGGGTTGCGTGTTCTTTGCTTGCTTTTTCTTCTTGGAGGAGCTTGCTGGGTTAGCTTGAGAGCTTGTGTTCGGAGTTAGGTTAGGCTGAGGAAGAGATTCGGGGTTTTCATCGGTGTGAAATTTGCCAGAATCACCACCGGAGACGTTCTGAGGATTCGACATTTTCTTCAGAGATTTTTAAGGATTTTGAAGTTTTGAGAGAGAGGAATTCGAATGCCAAAGGATTCACGCGTGAAGAGGATTAGGTGGGAAATCTTCCACTATTTATAGAGATCTAAGTCGGCCCTATTTATCAAACTAGCCGTTTTACCTTGGGACGATCAATCGACAGAGATTCTGTCATTTATGACATCTTCGGCGCATGGGTTTTGCCATTATTGCTTACCTTTTCAAGGTGCTACTTATTACACGTGTTGGCATTTAATGGTGCAAATAGGCTTTAACTCAGTTTTATTAGAATGTGAAGCGTTTGTGATACTGAGTACCTAATTCTTCCTAGATGAATTTATTATCTCTTAGTAACTCAGCATAGGATAATAACACAGCTTGTATATCTACTCAGCATATGTACCTACTTAGGATAATCACTCAACATGTATATTAGCTCAGCATAGAGTGATTTTCTACGTTTTAAGCTCAGTAAGTAGTAGTCACTAATTTTTGAATTTACTCAGCATGGCAATCACACAACATCCAATTTTTCACATAGAATCATTGAAGGGGATTAGACATACCGATAGCTTCCCTTATTATGTTGAATTGTTCACGAGCCAATGACTTAGTGAAGATATCTGCAAGTTGTTCATCTATTGGCACATAGGTCAGCTTGATCTCACCCTTTAGTACGTGATCTCTGATGAAGTGATGCCTTATGCTGACATGCTTCATCCTGCTGTGTTGAATTGGATTTTTGGATAGATCAATGGCACTCTTGTTGTCACATTTGATCTCTATTGTTTCGGTTTGTACTCCATAATCCTCAAGCTGTTGCTTTATCCATAGGACTTGGGCAACACAGCTTCCAGCAGCAACGTACTCAGCTTCAGTTGTAGACAGGGCTACGGATGATTGCTTCTTGCTGAACCAAGATACTAGACAGCTTCCAAGGAAGTGACATCCTCCCGAAGTACTCTTACGTTCTAGCTTATCTCGTCCATAGTCAGCATCAGTATATCCAATGAGTGTAAAGTAATTTGAAGTTGGATACTGTCGCACCCTGGCTTCCGGTTTTTACGCAGGTCGGGGTGCGTGGCCGGCTCGATCCGCCTTTCTCGTGTTTAAAGGTTTCGAGTCGCCACCAATCATCACTTGAAAATACGGGTGCGGGCGTGATTGGTCACCCTGTCTGTTTGGATTGACTCTGTGTGGTTTAGGTTTGGTAAGGATGGTCGTCGGAGAGATTCAAGGGTTCGTTTTTCCGGTTACGTGTAGGGAAGTGATGTGATCTCACCCTACTCCGCCCGACATATCGGTACTATTATGATATTACGTGTTTGCTATTTGCTTTGCTTTGAATTGTCGATATAAACCAGGCACTTGCGCGTGTTTTGGGTTATTTTAGCATTTAATTCTAATGACGTTTTCACATCGATTAGAATTAGTTTGGTTATGAATTCGGACGACATTTTTACATCGATCCGAATTAATTTAGTTATGATTTCGGATGACGTTTTCACATCAATCCGAATTGATTTGGTTTATGAATTCGAGTGACGTTTTCACGTCAACCCGAATTGATTTAGTTATGAATTCGAATGACGTTTTCACATCGATTCGAATTAATTTGGTTATGAATTCGAATGACATTTTCACATCGATCGGAATTAATTTGGTTTATCGATTCGGATGACGTTTTCACATCAATTCGAAGTAATTTGGTTTATGGATTCGAATGACGTTTTCACATCGATTCGAATTAATTTGGTTTATTTTATTGATTCGAGATAACATCTCGAAATTTAATTTGAAACTACGCATACAACATACGCGTAATTGCATTCGACGAATTAGAATTACTTTTACATATATCACATATACGATAAAATAGAATAAAGGATCTAAAGGGAGCATTCCGAATTCTAATGACGTTTTCACATCGATTAGAATTAATTTGGTCGCGTATTCGAATAACGTTTTCACGTTAGTTCGAATTAATTTAATTATTGATTCGGATGACGTTTTCACATCGATCCGAATTAATCTGCTTAACCACATTGGCTCGAGATGACATCTCGAAATTCGTCATGTTATTTCTCCGAACACGATATATGTTGCATGTGTGTATTCGAAGGCCAATTCAAAATTTCTAATGAAGAATATCATCACGCGTATCGTTGAATTTACACTATATTTTTTATTTAGCCTTTTTTTTCGAGTCAACTTTATTATTATTATTTTTTATTAGGGTCGTGTGTATCACATACACACGAGGATTCATATTTATTTCACTATCTCGGGTCGGTGACACACGAAACCGGATCATTAGACTCGAACCAACATAATTGAATTAAATGGGCTTGTTTATTCCAACCAAAGTTAAAGGCCCAAAATTAATAAAAAAAAAAAATACCTATATCTAAACCCACACCACCTCCATTCATTTATTTTATCAAATTCTTTCAAATCTCATTTTCTTTTCTTCCCCTCTCATCTTCTCGAATTTTTTATCTTCTCACCCCTCACTCCCATCGATTCTCTCTCTTCGGCTCCTACGGATTCCGGCCCTCTTTTCCGTCGATTGCGCTCTCATTCACTCTCCTTTGATCTCTCCTAACCGTCTCCCATGGTTCCTTACTCGCTACAGACCCTTTGGGTCCTCTCGGTCGATTCCGAGAGTGGCGGCCGTTCCGACCTCCGATGACGAGTTTTAATCCCTGAGGAGGTTCTAATCGGCTGGAATTCTACATCCAAAGGTAAATTAGCGAGGTTTGTAACCCTTCTCTCTCTTCCTCAACCTCGGTTCTTCTCGTTTCCTTTTTTACGGGTCTCTGTTATATTTCTTGGATTTGAGATGCTATTTGGGTTTTCTTAGTTGATGATGGGTTGTTTGCTGTAAATATTTGATCTATGATGCCTATGGATTTATCTACTATGTGGGTCTAATGTTTGCAATAATTTACTCCCTGGTTCTAATTTCGTAATGCCTGCCCGAGTTTGATTTCTTTGTATGGGTGAGCCTTTTAGGGCTCTCAAACCGGCTTCAGAAACGCAACTAGAGCCATTATCGGCTGTGGAGGGCGTTCCGAGCCTTCGAACCGATTCACTCATCACGAAACGTAACTCTCTATTCTTGATATAATGCTATTATAGGATAAAAAAAGTGATAGAAATGATTATAAACAATGATAAGGAGATAATTTACATGGATACAAATATTGTGAATAAATTGGAATACGGATTAACCTTGCTCCTTTTGATTGATTTCTGGGTTTTTTACAAAGTTGAAGAACTTCTTCGTGCTCTCTTGTGCATTCTTCTCTGTTACAGTGAAACTATTCTTCCTATTACAGTGATTTTGCTCTCAGGGTGTTTTTCTCCTCTTACATTGTGTTTTTCTTCTCCTCTTCCTATTACAGTGATGAAGCTCTCCCCCTTTACAGTGATAGACTTTCTGAATTATTGCTCATCATTTTTTACTATTTCCTACTGTACCCCTGAGGTCTGTTTCGTCAATCTGCTTGCCCCATTTTCTCTGCACTTTGAAATTTCTGGATGCCTGCTGGATGAGATCATATCTGTTGAATTATTGATTTTTGGTAAAAATGCCAATTGGTCCCTAGGATTCAATCTTTTTACAGATAAACGCCGTATTTGATCCGAGCAGACTCCAAAATCCCGAGCTTTGGAACTTCTTAGGCTTGAACTGATAGTTACTTGTGCTTTGGGAATATATCGGACTTGAACTGACAATTACCCGTGCTTTGGAATCGGACTTGAACTAACAATTACCCGTGCTTTGGAATCGGACTTGAACTAACAATTACCCGTGCTTTGGATTTTGTTGGACTCGTACGGATATTCTTTGAACTTCCGATTTGTTGGGACTTGTACCGCAATGAGATAACTCAGTCATTTGAATAGGATTTGATCGCTTCTTGAATTGAGCGTGCATTTTGATCTTGCTTTTCAGGATATAAAAATTGTCTCTAATTTTAAAGTGAGCATTTTCGGGTATCTCAGACATTGACGAGCGAGTCTTTGGATCCGTCAAAATTACTGTAAAAACAAAGATAAACATTTATATTAATAATGCAATATTTATTACCAAAAATTTCATTTTTTAAACGTTCAATTGTCGTTAACTTATTAACTTTTCAATTTGTCATAATTCGTTATTTAGAAATCAACTATATTCTAAACGCTTAATTATAATATAAATCGTAATCAAAGTCAATATTAACTTTAACTTTAATATACGATCCTACATCATAATTCGCAATTCAGACTATAGACATTCTTAAATATAGTTTACGACAAATAAATAAATATTGAAATGTTAATTCAGTTGGTTGACATTTGAACTTTAATTAATAAATTATAACTCGAATTCAAGCAAATTCAATTTTATTCAAAATACGAGGAATATATCTCGAATACAATTTATAATAGGTTAAAATTGTACTTTAATTCTATTAAGTCATATTTTGAATATAATTCGAAATTTTTACCGATGTATACCAAAATATGACAAATTAGCCTTAACAGCGTAATTTTTCCCCAATAAATTATTTTCGAGATACTACCTTATATTTTGGATAATTCATGGATTGTCCAAATTTTGAGTGAAATTTATTAAAAACTTAAAAATTGGTCCGGACAAAAATGGGTATCTACAGATACCATAGACCTGCATCACCTGAGCTCTGCAAATATCTAAAAATTCTTTTTACAGCAATTAGGTGAGATTCTCTGGGGTCAGCTTGATATCTTGCACAGTAACATACTGAGTACTGTATATCAGGTCTACTAGCTGTGAGATAAAGTAAGGAACCTATCATACATCGATAAAGTTTACTATCTATTGACTTACTTTTCTCATCTTTGCATAGGACAGTATCAGTACCCATTGGGGTTGATATGGGCTTGCAATCTTCCATATCGAATTTCTTTAACATCTCTTTGGTGTACTTGGACTGACTTATAAAGATGTCATTCTTTCCTTGCTTAATTTGAAGTCCAAGGAAGAAGTTTAGCTCACCCATCATGGACATCTCAAACTCAGTTTGCATCTGTTTGCTAAATTCTTTACACAATGATTCGTCAGTAGCACCAAATATTATATCATCTACATAAATTTATGCAAGTAGGGTATGTTTACCCTTTTTCTTAATGAACAGAGTTGTGTCAGCTTTTCCTCTGACATAATTCCTGGTCAGCAGGAACTTGGTTAATCTCTCATACCAAGCTCTTGGAGCTTGCTTCAACCCATACAGGGCCTTCTTGAGTTTATAAACATGGTTTGGAAATTTTGGATCTTCAAACCCAGGAGGTTGATTAACGTATACCTCTTCGTTTATAAACCCATTGAGAAATGCACTCTTAACATCCATCTGGTATAACTTAAAGTTCATAAAGCTTGCATAGGCACACAATATACGTATAGCTTCTAGCCTAGCAACTGGTGCAAATGTTTCTCCATAGTCAATACCCTCTTGCTGACTATAACCTTGGGCCACAAGTCGAGCTTTGTTTCTGACTACGTTTCCATGCTCGTCTAGTTTATTTCTAAAGACCCACTTAGTTCCTATGGACTTATGATTCCTAGGTTTAGGCACTAAATCCCATACCTCATTTCTGGTGAATTGATCAAGCTCTTCTTGCATAGCATTGATCCAATATTCGTCGTGCTCAGCATCGGCAAAGTTCTTTGGTTCATGTACTGATACAAAAGCTACGTTGCTGAGGAACTTCCTAAGCCGATCTCTTGTCATCAGCTTGTTGTCAGCAGCATCAAGAATAGACTTTTCCGAGTGTCCTCTTGGAATTTTTATTTCCTTAGGTAGTGTTGAGTTGTTTGGAACAAGTGTTTCTACAATGTCTACAGGAATAGATTGGTCAGCAAATGTAATTTCAACTTCTTGCTTACCTTTGGTCAGCCCTTGTATTGATGACTCAGAGGCTCTTAGTTGATCATCGGAAGCTGAGCTTGGTTCATCTTCTTCGAGCTGAGCTAACTTTCCTGTAGGGTCAGCTTCATCGAATTCAATGTGTACAGATTCTTCTACAACCTGAGTTCTTTTATTATATACTCTATATGCTTTACTGTTTGTTGAGTACCCTAAAAAGATTGCTTCGTCAGCTTTAGCATCAAAATTTTCAAGGTTGTCCCTTGTGTTGAGTATAAAACACGTACACCCAAAGGCACGAAAGTAGCCAATGTTGGGCTTTCGTCCTTTCCAAAGTTCATATGGAGTTTTCTTAAGTATAGGTCTAACTAGAGCCTTATTCAGTATGTAACATGCTGTGTGGATAGCTTCACCCCAGAAGTACTTTGGAAGCCTATTTTCACTCAGCATGGTCCTAGCTATTTCGACAATCATTCTGTTCTTCCTTTCAACAACCTCATTTTGTTGAGGTGTTCTAGGAGCAGAGAAATTGTGGTCAATACCACTGGTTTCACAGAATTCATCAAACTGTTGGTTTTTGAATTCTCCACCATTGTCGCTTCTAATATAAGCTACTTTTAGGTCTTTGTCAATTTCAAGCTTTTTGATCAGTGTTGTAAACATCTCAAATGTTTCATCTTTGCTACTCAGCAAGATGATCCAAGTGAACCGAGAGAAATCGTCTACAATAACCAAGGAAAATTTCTTACCTCCCAAGCTGAGTGGCTGGATAGGTCCGAAAAGATCCAAGTGTAGTAATTCCAATGGTCTCTTGGTTGAGACAATATTTTTACTATGAAATGACTTTTTGGTTTGTTTGCCTTGCTGACAAGCTTTACACAACTGATCTTTTTCAAATTTTAATTTGGGTAATCCCTCAACTAGTTGCTTTCTAGCTAATTTGGCGAGAAGGTCCATGCTGACATGCCCAAGTCTTCTATGCCATAGCCAGGAGTTATCCTCTTTAGACACTAAGCATATGTTTTTAGAAAATTGTTTTTCTAAATTTAACATGTACACATTTTCTACACGAGGGGCAGTTAAAATTAATTCATTTGTATTTCCCTCGAGTATTTGACACTTAGTGTCATCAAATACAACTTTTCTGCCGCTCTTGCAAAGCTGAGCTACACTCAGCAGATTGTATTTGAGACCTTTAACTAGGGAGACTGGCTCAATAGTTGGGTTACCTCCGATAGTACCTGAGACGACTATCTTACCCTTCTTATTGTCTCCAAAGCTTACACTTCCACCTCGTTTAACCTCTAGTGTGATGAACTGTGTTTCATCACCTGTCATGTGCCTTGAGCATGCGCTGTCTATGTACCAAAGTTTTGACTTCTCCACGCATGTCAAGCTGACCTGCATTTTAAACTATTCATCTTTAGGTACCCAATTCTTTTTAGGTCCTTTCTTGTTAGTATAAACAGGTGCAAAGTCGTATTTTAGTTTGTGACGACATACTTTTATAGTGTGGCCATTTTTACCACAAAAATCACAATACATTACCCTTTGGGGGTGATGCTGAGTGTGGTCGGCATTGTTATGCTGAGCATGCCAACATACCTTAGTGGTATGTCCTTTTCTTCCACAGAAGTCACATTGGACAATCCGCTTGTTGAACCAACACACATCTTTTGTGTGTCCCCTTTTCCCGCAACAGTCACACTGGGTGAACTGTTTATGCTGACTAGTACTTGCGTACTCAGTATGGGATTTGTTTTTATTTGAGCCTTTTACTTGACTCTGTAGAGTTGTAACGTCCTTTCTTAGTTTCTTTGACTCAGATTGGACCTCCGTGACAAACTTATGCATTATTTGAATGTTGCTATGTAAGTCTGAATTGTCTTGGAGGAGATATCGGAGGTCACTCAGCTTGACCTCTTCAATCTCGTCACATCGTCTGCTGAGTGATTTGATTTTCTTGTTACACTTCTTAGTTAGTGTATATAAATCACTCAGGGCATTTACCATTTCGTTTCTAAGCAAAAGTAGGGATGTTACCTCATTGTTCTGTTCCTCCTGGTCAGTTTCATCAGAGAGGTCAGCTTGCTCATAATTGGTATGATCAGCATCATCAGCCATGAAGCATATATTGGCTGTTTCATTTTCATCAGCTTCAGATGAGGTTGACTCATCACTATCACTCCATGTTGCTACCATAGCCTTTTTGCTCCCTTTCTTCTCTTTCTTGAGGTTAGGACAGCTTGACTTAATGTGCCCAGTTTGGTGGCACTCAAAGCATGTGACAGACTTGGAACTGTCCTTCTTATATTTATCGCTGGACTCAGCTTTGTACATGTCACTTCTTCTGAATGGCCTTTTGCTGTTTCTCTCATTCTTCCTGAACAGCTTCTTCATCTTTCTTGTGAATATGGCCATCTCCTCATCATCTGATGAGTCAGCTTCGGTCGAGTCAGCTTTCATGACAAGTGATTTTTGTTTCTTGTCTTCAGTCATTTCTTTCTCTTTTGCTTCAAAGTTTTGCATTGAGATTTCATGAGTCAGCAGAGATCCGATTAGCTCGTCATATTTATATGTGGTCAGGTCTTGAGCTTCTTCTACTGCAGTTTTCTTAGCTTGCCAACTTTTGGGTAAGCTTCTCAGTATTTTCTTCACTTGCTCTTCTTCGGTGAAGTTCTTACCGAGTCTTTTTAGCTCATTTACAATATTTGTGAATCTAGAATTCATGCTGGAGATGTCCTCGTTGTCTTTCATTTCGAACAGCTCATACAATCTCATATGTTGATTCACTTTAGACTCCTTGACCTTGCTTGTGCCTTCATAGGTTACCTCGAGTTTTTTCCATATCTCTTGTGCTGACTCACAACCTGATATTTTATTGTATTCTGCAGCATCTAAAGCACAGTGAAGCATGTTGATAGCCGAAGCATTATTTTGAAGTTTTCTAAGGTCATCCTCTGACCACTCAGTTTCACTCTTAATCACTTTCTCATTATTAACAGTTTTATATGGCACGTATGGGCCTTGAAGTATTGCAAGCCATGCACTCATATTTGTGGCTTGAATAAAGTTCTTCATCCTATTCTTCCAGAACGTATAGTTAGATCCAAAGAATAGGGGAGGCCGACTTATAGATAATCCCTCAGGGAGTATCTGTGTTGTTTGGTTCCCTGGAAGGAAACGGGTGCTGTTATCAGCCATTTATAGGGATCCGCTCAAGATAGTTATATCTTAGAGTAGTGAGCTTATGCTCTGATACCACTTGTTGGTCCCATGTGATTAGTTCCAAAGGGGGGTTAGGAACTAATATAACTTTTTCTCAAAACTCAGCTTTTGGTCAGCTTGGCCGAATATAGCGTAAGACAGCTCAAGTCAGATATTGACTAAAACTGTTTTACTTGTGAGTTGAGAATTGACACTTTCAGAGGTCAGCTTTCAACTCAGCATCTTAATTTACTCAGGGTCAGCTTAATCAATTTAAATGCTAAGTAAATTTACCATACAACACACACACACACACACATATATATATATATATATAGAGGGTTAGAGATTACTCAGTATCACTTATCCTGGTTCGGCCTCTCTGCCTACGTCCAGTCCCCAGAGTCCTCCGAGCTTTTAGAATCCAATACTGAGCTCTTTAAAGGTAGAGCACAAACCGTTTACAGGCAGTTGAATATGCAAGAATACCTTCCTCTATTCGTCTACTCAACTCCTACTAAGTGCTACAACCCAGCACCTAGATTTCTCTAACACTAAGTACTCAACACCAAGTACTCAGCATACACTCTCAATATTACAATTGATAAGAACTTGTTCCCTTTCAAACAAAGAACACTTTAGATGATTACAGACAATCAATCTAGCATTTACACAAAAAGAATGGAAGTTTGGTGTAAGATCTTTTTCTTGTTTTTGGGTGCTTTGAATTTATATCTTTCTCTCTTGTAATTTTCTTTTTCAAATCGACTATGATCCAAGGATTTTGATTGTCCTTATATAGGAGAAGATCTGATGTTGGATCATTTTAAAATGATGTAGCCGTTAATGTTAAAACGGCTCTTTTAGGCGACAGCCTCTGGTCAGCTTCAGAATTCTCAGGCCAATCCTTTCCTCTGTTTTCCACAGTCGTCAGATTTTGTCTTCTTGCTTCAGACGTTGTCTTCTTGTGACAGTTGTCTTTTAGCAATAGACCATTGACCCGTACATCTTGGAATGTGTCTTTTGTATAATTTCAAGGTTTCAATTATTGGTGCAGAGGGTTGGCAATCTTTGTCTTATAGTGAACGACTCTTTCATGCTGTCTTGAAGATTTCACTCAGCTTCATTGTTTTTGGCAACTTCTATACTGAGTTCATTTTTAGTCAGCTCAGCTTTGATTTGTTATGATGGCTTCTTATGCTGAGTTCCATCTTGCCTTTTCTTCGTTGGACTTTAGGCTTCAATCTCTTGATACTGAGTTTGATTCCACTCCGCTTGATCTGTCAACTCATGCTGACTCTGTCATGTCTTACTTTTATATTTATACTTATACTCAATATTGAACAAACTGATTAGTATAATTAAATCAAAGCACTTAAATTTAATTGTTTTCTTAATCATGGATGATTTTGTCAAATCAAAATCTTGTGGAAAGGTGTTTCAACAACCCATGCGCGAGCCAAACGCCCCCTTATTTCTAACAATTGCGTTCAATTTAGATTCATTTGATTTTTAATTTATACAAATTCAGAGTAAAAACTAAGGAAAGATCTACCTCTTGATTCGACTTGTATGCGTGGAACTAACCATTTGCGACCTTGAGGCGTCACCGCTGACCAATTACCCTCCTCAAAAGGATTCATATTTCCCAAAAGTGACTTATTATAATCGTAGATCGGAGAACACTATTTTTCCCCGAGTGAAAATGCCTCTTTTCCCAATCATCCCCTCTCATTGTCTTGCATCCCCTTCTTTTTTTTTCTTTTTAGTGTAATAAATGAGGTAGTGGGTTGAAGGAAAAATAAGATTTGATATTTGGAGAATAGAAAATGGAAATGTAGATAACGTAATGGATTGGAGATGGCTTTAGACACACACAAAAAAACCTAAAATAAAAAATAGAATTTTATAAATCACATAATGCTATGTTGGTCCAAGAAAATTATGCAATATACTCTTTTATAAAATAAAAAATTCTTACTCACACCTACAGTGGCGGAGCCAGAAGTTAAAGGTAGGAGGAGTTAGATCGTGGCAAAAAAAAAAAAAAAATTACACCGTGCAAAAATACCCTAACGTTTACATTCAGAAACAATTTTATCCCTAACGTCAAAAATAGTGCAACTTTATCCCTAACATTTAAAATGATGCAATTTTACCCCTAAAATTGGCAAGTTTGGTCAATTTCAAACATCATTATACAACCCACATATTTTGTTCGTTATTCTTCACTAATTGCATATCCGTTTCCAAAAATTTACGCATCTTGTTCCTAAATAAAATAAAATAAACGAAATTAAAGTAAATTAGAAATTCCCAACATAGTAAATAAATCATAATTTAAATTAAAGTAAAATAGAAATACCCTAAATTAATTAGAATTACTAAAGAATCTCTAAGAAAAAAAAACATATTAATAATCTTCAAATAAAATTATAAATTAGAAATCACACAAAACGTAAAAATAAAATAAACAATGAAAAATAAAATACTTACTTGAAAGTTGGAAGTTAGAAGTTGAGTGAAAATAAAAAATAATTGAGGAGTAATTTAAGGGATTTTCCATTTTTTTAAGGAGTACTAAAAAGTTATGGATGTTCCATCGGTTTCTTTTTTTCAAATAGAACTTGCACAAAATGACATCGTTTTGAGCAGGTTCTATTTTAAAAAAAAAACAAATATAGAAAGGACTAAGATGGAAACTTTCCATCTGTTTCATTAGAAGAAGAAGACCTCTAAGTACTGGTCTGCTTCTTCAGCCATCCTTCGGGGCGGGACCGAAGGTTCGGCCGTCCCTCCCCGCCCCCTCTGGCTCCGCCCATGCACACCTAACCAGGGGCAGATAGAGGGAGGGAACCGAGGGCATGGGTGAGCAGAACCGAATCGAAAATCCAAAGATCGAAAAAACCAAACCAAACCGGACCGAATTATATTTTGATTTGGTTCAATCCTAATTTTTAAGCTAGTTTGGTTTTCGGTTCGGTTTAATTTGGTCCGGTCCAAAACCGAACAAAACCAAATTGAAATACAATATATACTATTCTTGATTTTAAGGTTTTAAATTAATTAACTAATTATATATAGAAAAGAAAAAATAATTAAATATGTTTTTTCTCTCTCAACTAATTATATATACAAAAAAAAAACTAATTATATGATTACTTTCGTTATATAATTATTTAGTTAGTAAATGTACAAGTAGTTGTAGGTCCCTAGTGCTTTGTTTGGTCCAAACATGAACCAAACCAGAACGGACCGAAATAATTCTGTTCGGTCTAGACCAAACCGAATTATAATTTGGTTTGGTTTGATCCTAAAAAATAGAGGTAATTTGGTTTGGTCCAATTCGGTTTGGTTCGATTTTTTGACCAAACCGGACCATGCTCACCCCTAGCCGAGGGGGCCCGGACCTCTCCAACCATCGGAACCATGATTAGGGTAGTTTCGGCACTCTCTGTCTCCACAAACTTTGAGAATGTGGAGGTTCCAATCCCCTGTCTCTAAGAAATTTTGATGGTATGCGAAATTAGCATCCTCAAAATTGGTCCAGGTCCTATTAGGTTCTCTCTAAATAAAAAATTCTAAATTTTTTTATTTGTTACGATCTCTTAGGATCTCTAAATCCAAAATTCTTTTTTTTTTTTTTTTTTTTTGCCTGTTGGCCCTCTCTAAATATAAAGGTCTATTTTTTTTTAATCTATTAGGTCATCTCTAAATCCAAAATTCTAATTTGTTTGGCCTGTTAGACCCTTCTTAAATCCAAATTTCTAAAAAAGAATTGCCTCTTAGACTAAATCTGATTTTTTCTATTAGACACAGTTTTTTTTACATATTAAGAATCTTAAATACAATGCATGTTATTTTGATAAGTTTTATATTGGTATCTAAAAATTGGTTCTTGACCACTCATATTATCATACGTATATATACGAAATTTTTTGAACAAGTTCTTGTTTGGCCTGTTAGACCCTTCTTAAATCCAAATTTCTAAATTTTTTTTACCTCTTAGGTTAAATCCGATTTTTTCTATTAGGCACAATTTTTTTTTACATATTAAGAATCTTAAATACAATGCAGGTTATTTTGATAAGTTTTATATTGGTATTTAAAAATTGGTTCTTGACCACTCATATTATCACATGTATATATACGAAATTTTTTGAACAAGTTCGATTTAGTAATTTTTTTTTAACACGTACATGTAAAATTAACCCCCCAACTATCCAATCATGTATTCTCCACTGCACCTATTTAATATTAATAATAATATTGATAATAATAATACTAAAACAGGTTAGGTTAGATCATAACTTTTCATACCAATATAATTAAAATAAATGGTACAAATTATACTATATTATTACAAGTGGCCAAACATATGACATGCAACTTGACGCATAATACCATGCAAAGTTTTTAAATTGATAAAAAGCCTAATCCCTCAACTTGTTAATAAATATTGATTCGTTTTCTAAATTTTATGAGTGTTTTACTAGCTTATTAAACTTACTTATTTCATATCATCAGCTCTTTAAATTTATCCATAAAAATATATTAGCTCTTTGAACTTTATAATCTCATCAGCTCCCTAAATTTACTTATTCTGTAACAACTAAATACAAAAACCACGATATTAAGGGTCTGTTTGATAACAATAAAAATCACTTAAATTAATAGATTAAGCACTTATTTAGTTTAAGTGTGTTTGATAATGGTTTTTTAGTAGCCACTTAAATTATTTAATTAAGCTACATATCACTTAATTTGACGAGTCAAAATATTTAAAACATTATCAACTAATATTTTAATGTTCAGCACTTATTTTTAATATTTATCAAACACTTGTATTATTTAATAATTTCAGCACTTATAATATTCAACACTTAAAATTCAGTACTTATTTTTTCAGCACTTAATTTTTAGTTTTATCAAATGGCACCTAACTCTCGATCCTCATCCATATTCGATCTCACAAACTTGCAACACTAACTCTTGTAATAGGTTGAAAGGTAGGAGAAGAGAAAAAATTACATCTCGAACAGATAAAGATGTATTTTTAGAATTTAAGTTTAATAAGTTTTGTATTTAATTGTTACAGAATAAGCAAGTTTAAGAAGCTGATGAGATACTTGCAAAGTTCAATGAGCTAATATACTTTTATGGATAAGTTTAGGGAGCTAGTCATACAAAATAAGCCAGTTTAGGAAGCTGGTGAGACACTAACAAAGTTTGAAGAGCCAATCTACTTTTATGGACGTTCAGGGAGCTGGTGATGTATTAGGCAATGATAAAAAAAAAAATAACCTTATGATATCGGAATATCGATTAATTTCTGATAGTTAGCCTTGAGTCACTTGAGAATGAAGAAAACCGTCAGACAGGGGGTAGAGACCGGCAAATCCTCTCTGATACTTAAGTCAGTATGAGAAATATGC
Organism: Euphorbia lathyris; assembly: GCF_963576675.1. NCBI lineage: Eukaryota > Viridiplantae > Streptophyta > Magnoliopsida > Malpighiales > Euphorbiaceae > Euphorbia > Euphorbia lathyris. The sequence continues at coordinate 14,504,180 of NC_088919.1, forward strand.
AACTTGAAAGCTATTTAGTATAAATGTATAGTAGAGAATTGTGTACCTGTGGTAATGATTTCCATGCTATTTATAGGCAATTATTTACATCTTTGTTTGTGTATATGTACACGTGTCAGCTTATCATTGGTTCGACCTATAATTCCGCAATGTATTGAATTGAGCGTGTTTCTTGAGTTCCGAAGCTTCTTTCTTGCATTTATTCCGAAAAGGCCCTTCTTGATGAATGGGCTGGCTGGCCGTATATAAAAAAATAATAAACCTAGACTTATTTATAAGGCTTACTTTGTCAAAAACAAAGTAACATGGAAGGCAGCTTAATATATATATATATATGTTTTTTAATCTTAACTTCTTCTTGTTCTAATTTTCTTTTAACAACCCGTAGTATACAAATATATATTAGAAAAATATCAGTTAAGGTACTCATGATTTATAATTTTCTTTAAAACTTATGCTAAATTTTAATTTTTCACATAAGGACATTAAATTAGTCTTTAAACTATATCCATATTATTGAATAAATTTTTCACTCACCTAGAAAACATAACTTAATCTAATATTAGGTTATAAGGACTATAAATTTTGGATACGGATGTAATAAATTTTACACTTAACGTCTAAAATAGTTAAAATGGTACAATTTTACACCTAAAATTGGTAGCCAATAGCAATTTTATCCCTAACATTGGCAAATTGGATCAATTTCTGAAATTATTATAAAACACATATCTTTTGTTCATTATTCTACACCGATTTCACATCAGTTGGTTCTAAAAAAATCATATTTTTTGTGATTTAATAATAGAATTGAAGATTAATATTTATAAATTCGGTGAAATATTTGAATTTTTTTTGTTGTCCAAGTTGTACAAAAGATAGTATATTTTTTATTTATTTTTTTATTTTTTCATGTATAATCGCATGTTTGTGATATGTTACTAATGAGTGATAGAATGACGCACATGTGAAGTGTAAATGACAAGATTCATGACACAGAAAATAATTTGATGAATTATTTCTCAAATTGATCCAAATTACAAACGTTATGGGTAAAATTGCTCTTGACAGTTGACTATCAATGTTAGGGGTAAAATTGGACAATTTTAGATGTTAGGGGTATTTTTGCACATTAGTAAAAAAAATGTTAAAGCTGATTTTAGAAAAAAGGGGTAAGGACAAAATTTAATCTTAATGTAGATTTAGCTTTAATGTGTAAAACAGTACAAATTCAATCATAATATTAACTTTGTGAAATCAAAAATTTGAAAAGATTGTTATGACTGTTATTTAATTATCACATCAGACCTTCTAAATAAGTTTGTCGATAAATTAAAACGATGCTATACATTTTTTATTGTTTTTTTGTAACTATATTAATAACACAACAAATATTTTAGATAGTTCGACAAAAAAATTATGTGATTAATAAACATGTAACAGATTAAGTTTTTAACACTTTAACATAATTTTTATAATTTTACTAGTAATACACTAAATATCTTAGACATAATTGATATTGGAATGTCTGAGAGAACATTTACATAGCAGTCAAACCAATTAAAAAAATTAATCTAAAGCTTTTTTGTTTAAAATATTGTTTAATTGTGCTGAAATAGAATAGGTTAGTACAATAATATTTAATGGTTGAAAGTTGATTGGAGTTGATAAAAAGGCTTAAACATTTTTTATTGGTAAAAAGCATAATTAAGTCCCCGAACTTTATCTATTTTAAGGATCAACCCTCTGATCAATTATTTTTCTATATTGAGCCTTTGATCATTGATTCTTATGGATTTGGCTTTTATTAACTTTTTCATCGAGTTTGGACGACACGCGTCGTTAGGATGATTCGGCCAAATGACTTGGATAAATATAAATAAGAGTTTATTGATTAGGATAGATAGAGAGTAAAAAGTAAAAAAAAAATTACAGAAATCAATTTCCATTAGGTTATTATAAGCTCGATCTTCTCCTTTCTTATTTTGTGATTTCTTATTTTGCGATTTCTGGCATTAGAATCGTCAAATCGATCTTCTCCATTGACACCAAAATTCATTTCTAGCAGGTTCTTTGAGTTCCATTTCCAGCTTAAAAGAACATAGTGAAAATTGATTTATGTAATTTCTTTGCTTTTTACTTTTTCTCCCCTAGTCAAGAAAGTTATTTTTTATTTGTCCACATAGAAGTGAAAATATCTACGTCAATGGGTTGGATCCCTCAAAAGCTCGTGTCGCCTAAACTCAATGAAAAAGTTTAAAAAAAAACGGATCCATAATAAAATTAAAGATAAAAGGTTCAGTGTAAAAAAATAATTGATCAAAAGTTTTTTTTTTACCTGAAATAGTAATTTCATACCAAAATAGGATTAGCATTCTCAATAATAACGTTTAACAGCCATTCCGGCACTACAGTAGATAAAAAATCGCTAGTATTGGAATAGATCTGCCTAGCTATTAAATGTGCAGCCCTATTCGCTAAACGAGGGACAAAAGCTAAAGTAAAAGTGGAGCACGTGACTGAACATAAACTAGAAACGCAGAAAGAATCAATGGGCCCATAAAATTATAATTTAAATTTGATAAATTGATTTAATGGTAAATTTATAGTTAATTATAATTTTCATGTAGGAAGTCTAAAAAAAATATATAATGTATATAATATAAAAATAGATCGGGTCGGATTGAGTTTAGGCTTTTAAGGTAGTTTTTAATTGGGGTTAAATATAGGAATATCGTACAAAATTACAACTAAGTCATATCACTAAACTTAATTCTTAATATGTCATTATTCTCTATATATTATGATTTTACACCATAATTCCATTTAAAAATTATAGACTCCAATTCATAAATCATAAACCCTAGAAAATATACTGTAAACTTCTAATTTATAAATTCCAATCCTTAAAATATATTAAAAGTACTGATTTTACTAGTTTGACATAATATAAAATTATGACTTGACATAGTTGTAAATAGTTTTTGAAATATGAATTTCTATGTAATTTTTCCTTTTTAAATTCATTCTATGTGCGGGTTTGAACGGGTTCGGATTGAGACGGGCCAGTTTCCAAATATATATGTCCAATCCCAATTTATGAGGGACGGGCTGAACGGGTCAACGAACTTTTGAATAGGTCTACTTTAAACAAATTCAAGTGGTTAATAAATTATTTTAAGCAAGTTAAAGAAACTAACAGAATATCGTATAAAAATTGAGGAGGTCAACCAAATTTTTTATTTTAACAAATTCAAAAGCTTTTGATGTATTGGGCTTTTAATAGTTAAAGATAGTCTGAAAAAATAGCACTATTTAAATTAATTCCCATAATCTAAAACTAAAATCACCCCAACCAACCACATGCATGATGCATCCAAATTGCTTTAGTCCATAGAATAATCTTTCTAACTTTATTAAATAAAGATTTTTTTTTGGTAAAGTCCTGCTTCCACGTATTATCACATTGGTACTTAAAAGAAAAAATTGTTGAGAATGTGATTTAGGGTCTGTTTGTTTTACCTACTGTTTATTGCTGGAAAAGAAATGTTTTTCCAAAAAATAGAAATTCTCTGCTTTAAAAAAAAAAGCTAATTTCAGGTGTAAAAGGCAAACATGATATCACTAACCAAACACCTAAACTGTCCATTTTGAAAATTCTGGTTATATAGTAAATATGGTACTAAACAACTTCAATTTTTAGAATTTTTCATTTTGAGGTCGTTAAGGTCATTTTTATAGTATCAAACTAAAAGAACCTCGTTTTTAGCAAAACGAAAAAGCTCAGTCAGCTTTTTTTGGACAAAAAAATTTCAAGTACCAGTTTGACAATACGTGAAAGCACAAAGGTTTTGAGGCCACTGAATTTTACACTTTGTTACGCTTGTGGCCATTAAACCATTTTTGGGGTTATTTACGTGTTGTTTGGTTAGGAGAGAGAATGTGGACTTTAGAGAGAAAAAGCTCAACAAATTGTGATTTTGGAAAATAAAAAATTGGGTTCACTGTAAATATCATTATGAACAACTGTAATTCTTGAATATTTTCATTTTATGATCGTTAATGGTCATTTTAAGGAGTTAGTTAAAATTTAATAGTAAGAGGTTTAATAAAATATAAAGCTCAATAGTTTTTATGTTACATTTTGAAGCTCAGTAACTATACTGTGAAAATTGGTACAGTTTAGTGGCCATGTATAATTTAAAATTATATATGGTTTTAGAAAATAAAAAAAAAATTGGTTTCAGAATAAACAATATTAGTATTTGTAATTTTTCATTTTGGGATTAGTAAAGATCATTCTTATAATGTTATATTGAAAAATTCTCATTTTCAGAAAACGAAAATTACAAAATATTTGACAAAACGTGAAATTATCATCGCAAATGAAGGTGAATTACTATTTCACCCCAATTTTGCTAAATTATATCAAAGTTATATCTAAAGTTACGAATTGCCGGTAGTTGCATTTTGTCTTCAATTTCCGAATTTAGTGTGTTGCTGTTTTGTTTCTGTTTGGTCCTACTTGCTGTTTGGATATGGAGGCTAGATTGGCTGGGTTATCAATTGAAGGGGAGGATGCGATTAGCATCGAAATGGAGATGCCACCGTCAGAAGTCGAAATGGAGGATTCAGGTCTGAGGTTTGTGGGGAGAGTTGTCGCTGACAGGCCACTAAATTTCTTAACTCTCCAGAATAGGCTTGCTCTGCTGTGGAGACCAAGGCGTGGGGTTGACATACAAGAGGTAAATAATAACCTTTATTCATTTGAATTTTTCCATCCTGTTGATAGAGATAGGGTAATGGCAGGGGTCCCTGGTCTTTTGATAATTATACTTTGATAATGGAAAATTGGAGGAAGGGAGTGAACCCAGAGGGGATAGATTTGTTTGAAATACCTATATGGGTTCAGGTTTATGGTTTACCAGTTGGGACTATGTCTGAAGTTGTTGGGAAACAATTGGGTAATTTCCTAGGACGTTTTGAGGATTATGATGCTAATAACAATCAGTGATTCAGGTGAGTGTTGTGAGCTACTCGGAACATCATATTGATGCGTTAGTATCTGATGAGGGGAGGGGAGAGTGGAGGTTTGTTGGGTTCTATGGGTATGCGGACCGCAGTAAGCATGGGGACTCCTGGAATCTATTAAGGCATCTGTCGGATGGTTCTGGTCTACCTTGGGTAGTGATGGGAGACTTTAATTGTATTCTAAGGGAAGAGGAAAAGGAGGGTGGTGCTATTTTCCCTACACATTTGATGCAAGCATTCAATAGAGTGGTAGAGGAGTGTGGTTTGTTCGAGCTGGATATGAATGGAAGCCAGTTTACCTGGGAAAGAGGTAGGGGATCAGAGGCTTGGGTTAGGGAGAAATTGGATAGGGGTTTTGCCTCAAGTGAATGGATCACACGTTTCGCCAATCACCGGGTAACATCGATCATAAATGGTTATTCTGACCATCTCCCAATTGTGCTACCATTTAGAGCATAAAGAAAGTGCGTGGAGGGCAAAAAGATTTTATTTTGAAGACAGCTGGCTGAAAGATAGGGAATTCAGTGAACTTGTAAGGGGTAATTAGAGAAGTCAGGGTGGCCGGCCTATGCCTAAGAAGTTGAGAATGTGTATAAGGTCAATGGAAGAATGGGGTAAAAAAATTCAATTTCAGGTTTAAAAGCCAAATTCGAAAATGGCAAAGGCAGTTGGAGCGCTTACATGGGAGAAGAGACAGAGATTCTGTTGCTCAATTTTTCATTGCTAAAAGAAAGCTCAATGAAGCACTGGAAACTGAGGAGAGGTTCTGGAAGCAGAGGGCAAAGGTATTCTGGATGACAGAGGGGGACAGAAATACTAAATTTTTTCATGCCACTGCTAAAGCAAGAAGGAAGCAGAACAAAATTGTAACTCTTAATGACGACTCAAGTGGGGAGACCGATAATCAAGAAGCTATGATGGACATAACGTAGCGGTATTTCTAGGAAGTTTTTTCTCCAAATGATCAGATTGAGACAGAGACGATTAATGTTATTGAAGCAGTGATCGACACACCCATAAATGAGATGCTTACGGCCCCGTTTGAGGTTTGCGACTTTAAGAATGCTTTGTTCTCTATGAATCCGAATAAATCTCCTGGACCTGATGGACTTAATCCAGGCTTTTTCCAATCATTTTGGGATACCATTGGAAGTGAGGTAGGGGCGGCATGTGGGCATTGGCTGAATCAGGGTGAGTTCCCTCCGGATTTGAATGATACCACAATTGTCTTGATTCCGAAGATTGACAAGCCAATCCATCTCAAAGATTTTTGCCCAATCTCCCTGTGCAATGTTTTGTATAAGATAATTGCTAAGGCTCTGGCAAACAGGCTAAAGAGCGTTCTTCCAGCTATCATTGGAGAAACACAATCTGCTTTTGTCCCTGGAAGATCTATAATTGATAATGTGCAGGTAGCTTTTGAGTCAATACATTTCATGAAGAGGAATAATAGAGGTGAATCTGGACATGTAGCCTTGAAGATTGATATTAGCAAGGCCTAAGGGTGGATTGGAATTTCTTGAAATTGGTCATGATTCGGATGGGTTTTGTGATAAATGGGTAAACTGGATTATGCTTTGCATTACAACCGTGAAGTACAGGGTGGCAGTAAATGGGGAATATTCTGAACTGATCAAACCAGGGAGGGGTTTAAGGCAGGAAGACCCGTTGTCTCCATACCTATTCATGCTTTGTGCTGAAGTCTTATCCAAGCTAATTAGTAGGGCTGAGAATCAGAATTTGATTTCAGGGTGTAGAATAAGCAAACAAGCACCTTCGGTAACTCATTTGTTCTTTGCTGATGACAGCTTCTTATTCTTTGGAGCTTCGACTAGAGAGGCAGGTGAAGTTATGGGGATTTTGACGGAATACGAACTGGCTTCGGGTCAGGCAGTGAATTTGCAAAAATCAGGAGTTTTCTTTAGTTCGAATGTTAATGTGGAGCTGAAGGAGGAGATAAAAGAAATGCTTAGGGTCCAAGCACCGCTCGATACAGGTCGATACTTTGGTCTGTCGTCGCTAATCAGAAGATCTAAGAGACGCATTTTTGCATTCCTTGTAGACAGGCTGAGGAAAAAGTTTGGAAGTTGGGGGCTCTGGTTCCTATCGCAAGCTGGGAAAGAGGTGCTGCTGAAGTCAGTTGCACAGGCGTTACCTATGTTTTGTATGAGTACGTTCCTTATTCCCCTTTCTACTTGTGATGAACTGCAAAAATTAATGAATTCCTTTTGGTGGGGTATGAAATCTGAGGGGAAAGGGGGAATTCATTGGTTTGATTGGGCTAAATTATGTAATTCAAAAGATTTGGGAGGGATGGGTTTTAAGAACCTGCATGTATTTAATTTAGCCCTATTAGGAAAACAAGAATGGAAACTAATTAATACTCCAAATACTTTAGTAAGTCGAATGTTCAAAGCCAAATATTTTCCAAGGGAGGACTTGCTGCTCTCCAAATTAGGCAATAACCCTAGTATGGTTTGGAGAAGTATATGGAGTGGCCTGAGTATCCTTAAACATGGATTGAGATGGAGGGTGGGAAATGGTGAAAGTATTAGAGTATGGGAAGACCCATGGGTACCAAAATTAGACGATTTTCGAATCAATTCCTTAGTTATCCCTGGATTGACTGATTTGAGGGTTGCAGATTTGTTGGAAGAGAATGAGAGGGGCTGGGATATGAATAAGTTGCATGGGTATTTCAGTGAATCCGAAGTCTCTGCTATTTGTGATATTATCTTGCCAATTAACCCCAAAGAGGATGTCAGGATGTGGCACTGGTCCCAGAACGGCTTTTATAATGTCAGATCCGGGTATCTCACAGGAATGAACATGGAGAATAATGGTGTGGTACATGGGGGATGGAAAAAACTGTGGAATCCGACAATCCCGCCAAAATTAAAGATGTTTATCTGGCGGGTGTGCTCTAATTGTTTGCCCACTCGGACTAGGCTAGTCCAAAGAAGAGTTCGGTTATCACTGTGTCCGGTTTGTGTAGAGGATGATGAATCAGATCGACATTTATTTACAATTTGTTCTTTTGCAGGTGACCTATGGCGGGTAGCTGGTTTGTCGGTTCCACAAGTTGGCAGTATGACCTTCTCACAATGGTTACTGTAGGAGTTAGAAGATGCAATACCGGAGCAATTAGTCAGAATATGCTGCGGATTGAAAGCAATTTGGGAGCATCAGAATAGAGTGCTTTGACGAGAAGAATGGTGGCCGATAGATATCAGTTGGCGAACCGTGTTTGATGATACCAGAGACTGGAAAGCTTTTCTAGCTCTGCCGTGTAGAAGACCTGGGCCGAATGGAGATGTCGCTGTGGTTTCTAGTGATATAGGAGCTATAGCTACAACTAATGAAGGAGGTTGGGATCGCATGGATGCTGCTTTATTGGGAGTTGCTGGAACGCGTTCGCGGACCAGGACGACTGCAATTTGGAGTCCGCCACCTGCTGGTTCCATTAAGTGCAACACAGATGGAGCGGTTTTCACAATAGATGGAAGTTGTGGTTTGGGAGCAGTTGTAAGGGACGAGTCAGGAAGTTTTCTATTCGGGAGCAGTTGTTTAATCAACGCCATAAAGGAGCCAAAGATCATCGAAGCACTTGCGGTACGTACGAGTTTGAGTTGGCTTGCTAGCCAAAACTTTGTTCATCGAAGCACTGACGGACTGATTCCGTGCTTCTTTCAACGCTTCTGGCATCTAATCGGCAATGACATCTTTTCAGAATGCATGAGTTGGCTTGCCTCAGGGTCGTTTCCTCCGGCAGTGAACTCGACAATAATTGTGCTAATCCCAAAATCCCGTAGCCCTGCTGCTATCTCGGATTACCGACCCATCTCCCTTTGCAACGTGATTTACAAGCTTATTGCCAAGGTCCTCGCCAACCGTTTAAAGAAGCATCTCCCCCACATTATTGAGCCGGAACAAACAGCCTTCATTCGTGGCCGGTCAATCATTGTTAACGTCTTACTTGCCTTCGAAGCCATACACTATATGAAGCGCCGCACCAAAGGGAAGTTGGGATCTGTGGCCCTTAAAATTGATATAGGTAAAGCGTATGACCGAGTCTACTGGCCCTATCTAAAGGCAGTCTTGGGTCAGATGGGCTTCTCTTCCCAGTGGATCATCTGGGTTATGCAGTGTGTGTCCTCAGTCAGATATGAGGTTGCAGTTAACGGCCAGTCAGTGGTGTTGAAACACCTTTCCACATGATTTTGATTTGACAAAATTATTTAAGTAAAATTAAATATATTCTAAACACACTAAGTTTAAATGCTTTGATTTATTTAACTAATGTGTTTGTTCAATGTTGAGTTAAATTGTTTATAAGACATAAAGAATAAAAAGCCCAAGGCCCATACGGAAGTCAAGGCCCAAGTCAAACAGATCAAGACAACTCGGCCCGCGTGTGCAAAACGTTGTGGTTACGATCAAAACGCAACTCAGCAAGAGAAGGATCTAGAAGACCTTCGTTGAACAACTTTGGAGTGAAGCCGCTGAGTTGAATCGACATAGAGTACAAGACAGCAGCTGAGCAAGAACAACTTCCAAACAAAGTAATTCCACTTTGGGTAAAGTTCAGAAGACACAGAACGCTGTCTAGTTGACCTTACCGTAAATGGAGAGACATTCTGCCGAGCTGACTAAAAGCTGCTCAACACTGACCGAGGACAGAAGATACTCAAATCTGATTGGCCGAGAGCTCTGAGCTAGAATGAGTGACAACGATAGGAAGCCGTTTCCCTCCAACGGTTATTTCGAAATTCGAAATGACTGATGCCTCAGATGTCTCTATAAATAGTACCTTTCAGTTGCTTCATTCATCAACACAGAACATTATCAATCCATTACGCTGACCAAAATTCTACTCAAGTTTTGTGAAGAAAAGCAAAGCAAATTCTTACACCAAATTCTATATCATTTGTGTAAAAGTCTAGAGTGATTATACAATCATCTAAGGTGTCTTAGCAATTGTTGTTTAGGACAAACACTTATCATTTCTAGAAGTAGAAAGGAGAAGCTGAGCACTCGGTTATAGTACTCAGCGTGAGATTAGGATTGAGTAGAGGTATAGAGGAAGGTACTCTTGTCATACTCAATGTCTAAGTTGTAAAAGGTTTGAGGCTCTACCTTTAAAGAGCTCAGTAGAGGATTCGAAAGCTCGGAACGTGTTCCGGGGACAGGACGTAGGCTTAGAGGCCGAACCTGGATAAATCTGCTGAGTAATATCTTTCTAACCTTAAACTCCTTATTATATATATTGCTTGCTTAAAACTGAAACTGACCAAGTAAAGAGGTCAAGCTGAGTTGTGCATACTGAGTAGCTGAGTTCAGGAACAGACTCAAGTGCTATCTCCTGACTCAACGACAGAAGCTGACTTAGTCACAAGTTGACTAAGCTAGTGTCTTAAACTCACTCAGCACGCTGTGTAAATCTTTTCAAAGAAAAAGAAATCAGCCTTAACGTACTAAAATTTTAAATAGTTCCTATCCCCCCCTTGGAACTAACTTGTTACGTTATAAGGGACCAACAAGTGGTATCAGAGCTTAAAAGCTCACTGTACAAGGTTTAACCACCTTGAGCTGATCCCCACTATGGCTGAAAACAGCACTCGGTTTCTCCCAGGAAATCTGACAACTCAGATTCTACCTGAGGGTCTGTCCATAACTCGGCCTCCCCTATTTTTTGGGTCGAACTATACCTTCTGGAAGAATAGGGTGAAAAATTTCATTCAGGCTACAAACATGAGTGCATGGCTATCTATAGTCCAAGGCCCGTTTGTCCCTGTTGAAACTGTTGATGGCCAAACGGTTGTTAAAGCTGAGTCCAAATAGACAGAAGATGATCTCAAGAAGCAACAAAATCATGCTTCGGCTATAAACATGCTTCATTGTGCGCTTGATGCTGCAGAATATAATAAGATATCAGGTTGTGAGTCAGCGCGAGAGATCTGGAAGAAGCTGGAGGTCACCTACGAAGGAACCAACAAAGTAAAGGAGTCCAAGGTGAACCAGCAGATGAGACTATACGAGCTGTTCGAGATGAACGATGATGAGGGAATCGCTGACATGAATGCAAGGTTTACAAACATCATCAACGAGCTCAAGAGACTTGGGAAGATCTTCACTGAGGAAGAACAAGTCAAGAAGATTCTTAGGAGTCTTCCTAAAAACTGGCAAGCAAAAAAGACTGCTGTTGAGGAAGCTCAAGACTTAACCACCTACAAATATGATGAACTCATCGGCTCACTGCTGACCCATGAGATCTCAATGAAGAATTTCGAGGTGAAGGAAAAGTCTGATGACAAGAAGCAAAAGTCTCTTGTCATGAAAGCTGACTCCACTGATGGGAGCTCAACAGATGATGAAGAGATGGCTATGTTTACCAGAAAGATGAAAAGGCTGTTCAAAAGGAATGACAAATATTCTAAGAAGCCTTATAAGAAGTCTGACAAGTACAAAGCTGACTCCAGCGACAGCAAGTGCAAGAAGGACAGCTCAAAGCCCATTACATGCTTTGAATGTCATCAAACTGGCCATATCAAGTCAAGCTGCCCCACGCTGAGGATAGAAAGGAAGAACGGAAAAAAGGCAATGGTGGCAATATGGGCGACAGTGATGAGTCTTCATCATCAGAAGCTGGTGTCACTGAGTCAGCAAAGATCTGTTTTATGGCTGACGAACTTGCTGAGCCATGCATCTCTGAGCATGCTGACCCCTCCATCGCATCTGATGACGAGGAGCAACCAAATGAGGTAATATCACTACCCCAGCTCAGAAATGAAATGGTTAATGCCCTGAGTGATCCCTACACACTTGTCAAAAAGTGTAATAAGAAAGTTAGAGCACTCAGCAGGCGCTGTGACGAGGTTGAAGAGGTCAAGCTAAGTGACCTCAGATTCATTCTTCAGGATAACTCAACTTTGCATGATAACATGGAGATCATACATAAGTCTGTCTCTGAAGTCCAATCAGATTCTAAGAAACTGAGAAAGGACGTCACAACTATCCAGAACCAACTAAAGGTTCCAAACAAAAGAAATATTCCTCTGAATACTCAGTACCGAGGTACTGGTCAGCAGAGATGGAATCCTCAACGAAAAGTCCAGTGTGACTTCTGTGGGAAGAAAGGACACACCACAAAGGTGTGTTGGCACGCTCAGAACTGGGGTTCTGACCAGTCAGTGAGAAATCCTAAACGGAAGGTCAGCTGTGACTTCTGTGGAAAGAATGGCCATACTGTTCAAGTATGTCGCCATAAAATAAAATATGATGCTTTACCTGTTGAACCTAACAAGCAAGGACCCAAAAAGAATTGGGTACCTAAGAGTAACTAGTTACATTGCAGGTAAGCCTGAGATGTGCTGAGAAGTCAAAGATGTGGTATATTGACAGCGCATGCTCGAGGCATATAACTGGTGATGAAACTCAGTTCATCACATTTGAGCGTAAACGAGGAGGAAGCGTAAGTTTTGGAGACAACAAAAAGGGTAAGATAGTAGGGTCAGGAACCGTTGGAGGTAATCCTACTATTGAGTCAGTCTCCCTAGTCAGCGGACTCAAATATAACTTACTCAGCGTAGCTCAGCTATGTGATAATGGGAGAAAAGTTATATTTGATGACACTGGATGTAAAATATACGAGGGTAAAACTAATGAGTTAATTTTAACTGCCCCTCGCAGTGATAATGTCTTCATGCTGAACTTGGAGAAAAAGTTTTCAAAAACTGTATGCTTAGTTTCAAAGGAAGAAAATTCCTGGCTATGGCACAAGAGACTTGGTCATGTAAGCATGGACCTCTTGGCCAAATTAGCAAGAAAGCAATTGGTTGAGGGACTGCCAGAACTTAAATTTGAAAAAGATCAACTATGCCACGCTTGCCAAGCTGGAAAACAAACCAAACAATCTTTTCATAGTAAAAACATTGTGTCAACTAAGCGTCCGTTAGAGTTACTACACTTGGATCTCTTCGGTCCAGTCCAGCCGCTGAGTCTGGGTGGAAGAAGATTTTCCCTGGTCATTGTAGATGACTTCTCTCGGTACACTTGGGTCATCTTGCTGAGTAGCAAGGATGAGACCTTTGAGACATTTTCAAATTTGGTAAGAAAGCTTGAAAATGATAAAGACCTAAAATTGGCTCACATCCGAAGTGATAATGGTGGAGAATTCAAAAACCAACAGTTTGTTGAATTTTGTGAAGCCAACGGCATTGACCATAATTTCTCTGCTCCTCGGACGCCTCAACAAAATGGGGTTGTTGAAAGGAAGAACAGAACCTTAGTTGAAATAGCCAGGACAATGCTGAGTGAGCATAGGCTTCCAAAGTACTTTTGGGGAGAAGCTGTTAACACAGCGTGCTATATTCTTAATAGGGCACTTGTTAGACCTATACTAAAGAAAACCCCATATGAACTTTGGAAAGGACGAAAGCCCAACATTGGATACTTTCGTGCCTTTGGCTGTAAATTTTTTATTTTAAACACCAAAGATAGCCTAGCTAAGTTTGACTCAAAAGCTGATGAAGCTATCTTTTTAGGCTACTCAACAAACAGCAAAGCATACAGAGTTTTCAATAAACGAACTCAAGTTTTAGAAGAGTCAGTACATATTGAGTTCGACGAAACTAACCCTGCAGGAAGATATCTGCCGCTGACCGAGGATGATCCACACTCAGTACCCGCTGATCAAGATACAGCCGCTGAGTCATTCCCTCAAGGGCTGACCAAAGGTAAAAGTGAACCTCAAATTGTTTTCACTGACCAATCTACACCTGCAGAGATTGTTGAAACACAAACAGCACAAGACACCAATCTACCAAAGGAGATAAGGATACCAAGAGGACACTCAGAGAGTTCCATGTTGGTCCCTTATAACGTAACAAGTTAGTTCCAAGGGGGGGATAGGAACTATTTAAAATTTTAGTACGTTAAGGCTGATTTCTTTTTCTTTGAAAAGATTTACACAGCGTGCTGAGTGAGTTTAAGACACTGGCTTAGTCAACTTGTGACTAAGTCAGCTTCTGTCGTTGAGTCAGGAGATAGCACTTGAGTCTGTTCCTGAGCTCAGCTACTCAGTATGCACAACTCAGTTTGACCTCTTTACTTGGTCAGTTTCAGTTTTAAGCAAGCAATATATATAATAAGGAGTTTAAGTTAGAAAGATATTACTCAGCAGATTTATCCAGGTTCGGCCTCTAAGCCTACGTCCTGTCCCCGGAACACGTTCCGAGCTTTTGAATCCTCTACTGAGCTCTTTAAAGGTAGAGCCTCAAACCTTTTACAACTTAGACATTGTGTATGACAATAGTACCTTCCTTTATACCTCTACTCAATCCTAATCTCATGCTGAGTACTATAACCGAGTACTCAGCTTCTCCTTTCTACTTCTAGAAATGATAAGTGTTTGTCCTAAACAACAATTGCTAAGACACCTTAGATGATTGTATAATCACTCTAGACTTTTACACAAATGATATAGAATTTGGTGTAAGAATTTGCTTTGCTTTTCTTCACAGAACTTGAGTAGAATTTTGGTCAGCGTAATGGCTTGATAATGTTCTGTGTTGATGAATGAAGCAACTGAAAGGTACTATTTATAGAGACATCTGAGGCATCAGTCATTTCGAATTTCGAAATAACCGTTGGAGGGAAACGGCTTCCTGTCGTTGTCACTCAGTCTTGCTCAGAGCTCTCGGCCAATCAGATTTGACAACTCAGATTCTACCTGAGGGTCTGTCCATAACTCGGCCTCCCCTATTCTTCGGGTCTAACTATACCTTCTGGAAGAATAGGATGAAAATTTTCATTCAGGCTACAAACATGAGTGCATGGCTATCTATAGTCCAAGGCCCGTTTGTCCCTGTTGAAACTGTTGATGGCCAAACGATTGTTAAAGCTGAGTCCAAATGGACAGAAGATGATCTCAAGAAGCTACAAAATCATGCTTCGGCTATAAACATGCTTCACTGTGCGCTTGATGCTGCAGAATATAATAAGATATCAGGTTGTGAGTCAGCGCGAGAGATCTGGAAGAAGCTGGAGGTCACCTACGAAGGAACCAACAAAGTAAATGAGTCCAAGGTGAACCAGCAGATGAGACTATACGAGCTGTTCGAGATGAACGATGATGAAGGAATCTCTGATATGAATGCAAGGTTTACAAACATCATCAACGAGCTCAAGAGACTTGGGAAGATCTTTACTGAGGAAGAACAAGTCAAGAAGATTCTTAGGAGTCTTCCTAAAAACTGGCAAGCAAAGAAGATTGCTGTTGAGGAAGCTCAAGACTTAACCACCTACAAATATGATGAACTCATCGACTCACTGCTGACCCATGAGATCTCAATGAAGAATTTCGAGGTGAAGGAAAAGTCTGATGACAAGAAGCAAAAGTCTCTTGTCATGAAAGCTGACTCCACTGATGGGAGCTCAACAGATGATGAAGAGATGGCTATGTTTACCAGAAAGATGAAAAGGCTGTTCAAAAGGAATGACAAATATTCTAAGAAGCCTTATAAGAAGTTTGACAAGTACAAAGCTGACTCCAGTGACAGCAAGTACAAGAAGGACATCTCAAAGCCCATTACATGCTTTGAATGTCATCAAACTGGCCATATCAAGTCAAGCTGCCCCACGCTGAGGAAAGAAAGGAAGAACGGAAAAAAGGCAATGGTGGCAACATGGAGCGACAATGATGAGTCTTCATCATCAGAAACTGATGTCACTGAGTCAACAAAGATCTGTTTTATGGCTGACGAACTTGCTGAGCCGTGCATCTCTGAGCATGCTGACCCCTCCATCGCATCTGATGACGAGGAGCAATCAAATGAGGTAATATCACTACCCCAGCTCAGAAATGAAATGGTTAATGCCCTGAGTGATCTCTACACACTTGTCAAAAAGTGTAATAAGAAAGTTAGAGCACTCAGCAGGCGCTGTGATGAGGTTGAAGAGGTCAAGCTAAGCGACCTCAGATTCCTTCTTCAGGACAACTCAACTTTGCATGATAACATGGAGATCATACATAAGTCTGTCTCTGAAGTCCAATCAGATTCTAAAAAACTGAGAAAGGACGTCACAACTATCCAGAACCAACTAAAGGTTCCAAACAAAAGAAATATTCCTCTGGATACTCAGTACCGAGGTACTGGTCAGCAGAGATAGAATCCTCAGCGGAAAGTCCAGTGTGACTTCTGTGGGAAGAAAGGACACACCACAAAGGTGTGCTGGCACGCTCAGCACTGGGGTGCTAACCAGTCAGTGAGAAATCCTAAACGGAAGGTCAGCTGTGACTTCTGTGGAAAGAATGGCCATATTGTTCAAGTATGTCGCCATAAAATAAAATATGATGCTTTACCTGTTGAACCTAACAAGCAAGGACCCAAAAAGAATTGGGTACCTAAGAGTAACTAGTTACATTGCAGGTAAGCCTGAGATGTGCTGAGAAGTCAAAGATGTGGTATATTGACAGCGCATGCTCGAGGCATATGACTGGTGATGAAACTCAGTTCATCACATTTGAGCGTAAACGAGGAGGAAGCGTAAGTTTTGGAGACAACAAAAAGGGTAAGATAGTAGTGTCAGGAACCGTTGGAGGTAATCCTACTATTGAGTCAGTCTCCCTAGTCAGCGGACTCAAATATAACTTACTCAGCGTAGCTCAGCTATGTGATAATGGGTGATTCTCTCTCCTATGTATTTTTAATTCATGTAAATGGGTGATTCTTTATTAAAGTGGCTTTTAATGACATGCTCAAAACGGTTTTCAAAGCGAGAAAGAAAAGGTTTCAAATGAATTTTAAACTTAAAGAAATATGCGATTAGTCCATTATCGCCTAACACGCTGAGTAGGAGGCCGGTGGTTCATAACCGGGCGATGTCGGGGTGCCTAGTAGCCTTTCTCCGGAAAGGAGCTAGCCTTCTCGGCTCGTACCTAAGTTTCCCGAACCCTCACCGGTCTCCCGTAAGGGATCGGTGTTCATTTTCCCATTCGTGGGTGGCGACTCTTCCATACTCCGAGCTCCGGTCCTGCCGAGCAGCTTGATTCCACGATTGGTTGCTTTCAGCACCAATCACCACTTACGTCGCCATGAGGTGTCCACCCCCCGGTCCGCCCGGGCGAGGCCATTCGGCACCTTGTCTAACAAGTGGCGACTCTGCTGGGGAAGCGAGAAATTTGATTCCGGAAGGCGTGTATTAAGCCTTTAACGGGGACGGATCGTATTATTTCTTTTCGTATGCATTCATACGCATTATTGCAAACCTTTTGGGTAATTTCCGTGAAACCTCTAGCGAGAGTCCATTCGTCGCTCGAAAGAGGCTAGTGTAAGTTCCCCCTTACAGTAAGGCGCCAAAGGGTCCCCATCCATTCGTTAGGGGCGAATTTGTGCGGTCCTGTGAGGTCCCGCGGTCAGCTGTGTCAGCATATAGTAGCCTTAGAAGTTGCCATAGGATTACCCGTTACCATTTTTGATGTGATGAATGAATCAGTTCGTGTTTTCAAATTGCCATGATACGTGTCTAATCCTAAAGTATGTAAAGGAAATGAAACGATACGTTAATATATACTCTTAAACCGATATATAAACTACCCCAAAGCATCGAAATGATTCGAACTAAAGACGACTTAGTCATCTCGTGTGAGTGAACTTGTGCGATCCGCCTGGTCCCTTTCCGTGTCCCGAAGAAGGCGCATGTTCAGGAAACACGTTGTGACGTAAGCACGTATTAGTACAAATCGATTTGATATTAAGGATAGTCGTATCTCGATTCAAAAGACTATATTAACGATAGCCGTTATTCACATTCTTTAAATACGTTGGGATAAAACGAGACTATGACAAAACGAAAACGAAGAACATTTCTGTTTTGAACAACTCCGTTGTAACGTAAAGGGTTTCATGAACTTGGCCCGTCCCTTCCGAATAAAAAATGAGCTCTTACGTTATACCTTGCGTTGTTCTAAGGAGAAATGGACGTATTCACGAAAGTGACTAAGAAAATAAAAGAAAAGCAAAAATAAACAAATGACCAAAATCATTCTGTATCTACGATATGTGTCAATCCCGAGAGTAGTTAAAGAAAATGAACCAATGTCGTTAAATACGTGCCTCGAACTGGTATATACGCCGTTTAAAATCACGAAGCCGAATTAAGCTAAACCGCGTGATTGCGCCATATGGCCGAGACTGTGGGTTTGACTAATGGCTCGATCATTTCGACCGTTACCAAAACTGCAAGAAATATGGCCCGACATGCGTTCTTGCTTAACTCATGCCTGAATGAAAAAGAACGGTAATATCCCTGCTTCGAATAAGCATGCGATTCAACGAAACGTTGATTTTCTATAACCACGCTAGGATGATATATCCCGTAAATTGAAAGAAGTAAAAATTTGTTGCTAGCCGAGAGATTATCGTGCGCTCGAATAAGACTCGCCGTCTTTTCACGTAGCCAAAACGAGCAAGCGAATCTTGACGCTAGGAACAAACACGTTGCGCGATAATTCCGTTCCCCAAGAATAAAATCCAAAAGTGATACTCTCACTAAACAAACACGTGGTTACGTCTCTCGATAGATCCAAAAGATCCCGTTGTAATCCAAAAATCGAGACACGAACCCACGCGAATAAAAGGGAACGAATCGTTGTCGGTAACGAACGATTGAACTCAAAGAAATAACTCGTACCATGTCTAAATCTGAAATACGCTCGAAAGGGAGTCAAAACCCGAACTAATGCGTCTCGTGAAATAACAAAAGACGAGTTATTCCGAAAGGACAATTCAATTTGGTCGATATCTTAGTCACTGAGCGCTGATACGTTAAAACGAACTGTATTGTCTGATGGATGATTTACTTTTTCCGCAATAATCGACGGCATCACGCGTCCCCTGGACCGCAATGTGAGCTCCAAACCAAAATCCTAGGAAAGAGACTTGGACCATCGAGTGTGTGGAGGAATAAGGGTGGAAGAGAGATGTTGTGATGCGTGTAATTAGACCAACGTTTATTCTTCTTATCTTATATATTCGTAAATAATAAACGCACACACCACGAATCATGCATATAAAATCATGCATACATACTAATGGATATCGTTCGCGCAGACTTCATCATTAAGCGGTTGTGGTTTCGCGAGAGTAACCGGCTAGTCAGGCAGTTTGATCAGCTACAGATTGACAGTTCCGAATCAGCAGTTGTGGCTTCTGAATCATCTTCGTCCGAGTATACTCAGTCTTCTGCCAGTATGTCTGCGACCGACGAAAAGGTGGCCGAATTGGAAAACTCTGTGAACAACATTAATGATCAGTTGGCCGCAATTTTGGCCCAGCTAGCTGAGCTGGCGTTGAAGGATAACAAGAGTGGTAGTAAGTGCGCTGAGAATGAAGTGAACACTGGTCCCCGCTTCGGGAACGAGGATGACTATCAGGATTACATCCAGAAACAGCTTGAGAAGGAGAAAGCTAAGGAAGAGGAATGGAAGCAGCACATTACTCAGGAGGTGCAGGATCTGCGAGGGGGAAGCTCCGGAAGTCAGGACTTTTATAATTTGAAGAACTGCTTGTCGGCAACTGCTTTGCCTTTGAAATTCCGGCTTCCGGACATGAAGAAGTTCGATGGAACTGGAGATCCCACGGCTCACATGAATCAGTATGTCGCGGTAATGAAGCACACGATCCTGACTGAGGATCAAGTCCTGGGGCTGTTTAATACTTATCTGGAGGGGGCTGCCCTCGTATGGTTCCATGCATTGCCGATGGTTACGAAGAGAGATTGGAAGGAGTTAGCGAAGTCATTCATTGCTCAGTATAGCTTCAACACCATGCTTGAGGTTACTCTGAAGGAGTTAGAGAGCACTAAGCAATAGACGGGGGAATCTTTTTCCGATTTTGTGAGGAGATGGAGGGCCAAGGCTGCAGTTATGAAACAGAAGCCGCTTGAGCAGGATCAGATCCGAATGGTAATTAGCAACACATTACCGTATATTAAGAGTGAGCTGTGGTATATGCCTTTTACCAATTTCAATTAGATGTATAGCCGCGCCTTGACAGTTGAGGGGGACGGAGAGCCAAAGAAAGCTTATACCAAGTGGACAAAGTCTGGATATAATGCCGGAGGGCCAAGTGCGAGTGCAGAATCTGCCGCAGTGAAAGTGCTTGATCTTAATGCTATCGAGAAGAGGCAGTTCGCCAAGTTTGATCAGACCTACGCAAAAGTTTTCGAACGATTGCAGAAAAAGGGGTTGTTGAAAGCCCTCACTCATTATAACAAGACACCGCCTGCTCCGCAGATACAAGTTAGGGATACTGCGAGTTCCATAGTAATTATGGGCACACTATTGAGAACTGCGAGAGACTGAAACACGAGATTCAGGATTTGATTGATGAAAAGAAGATAGCTGATCCTTCGTCGGCAAACCCTTCCACTAGGCATAATCCATTGCCTAACCATAGGGTAAGCGTGATCGGGTCTGGACTCGGAGCAAGATTAGTCATGGAATCCTTCGAAGAAAATGAAGAGGAGTTGTTGGACTCCGATGAGAAGAGTAATGTTGGAAATGGTTTATATGTGTCCTTCCTTGGCAAGGAGCAGGAGGGTGAACCGATGGATGAAGGGTTAGACGGTGGAGCACCGTATAATGAAGATAGTGCTGAAGAGACTGGGGAAGGGTCGTCTCGAACTATTGTGCCAGAATTGAGTCTATTCAGTGGGGGAGAGAATCCCGATGTGCACTTGCGTGAGTATATGCATGATATGTTTGTTGAATCCTTTGGGGTGGACGAGATTGCTCAGTGGTTCCACCATTCGTTAATTGGCGAGCCTTTAGGATGGTTCCACTCGTTGCCTGACTCCTGCAAGCATGATTGGGAACAGTTGTCCGATTTATTCCTAGAGAAGTACAAGAAAGCTAAAGATAAGACTGCGGAGTGTTTTGCGCTCCAAATTGGACCTATTAAGCGTCCATTGCTGGCTGTCAGTAAATACAACGGCAACAAAGATCCAATGGAGCACCTTCACTTCTACTTGTCGGCAATGGGGCCATTGGGTTTTAAGGAGGAAGAGATCACGAGTCTGTTTTGTAACTCGCTGATGGGTGAGCCGTTGATGTGGTATATGTCGCTCCCGATGCATGTCAAGAGCGATTGGGCGGCAATGACGAAGAGGTTTATCAAAGAGTATACAGTATGGATGCTTGCGGAACAAACACCGGACTCGCCCTCCTATGAGACACCTGAAGCGGTGTTAGCAATGCCTAGGTATGGTGGATATCGGGATCCTATTGAGCATGCGAAGTTATTCCGCAACCATATGTATGACGCTGGGTTCCCTCAATGTGAATTACATGAACATTTCCCGGAAACTCCCATGGGAGAAGCCTTGTTGTGGCACCAAGGCCTATCAGAGGAAGAAATGGGTCATTGGATACCCCTTCGGGATGCGTTCGTGTCGAGGTATGAGATGTATGTTCCATGGACGGGATCCCTGGAAGATCTGGATAGGATCAGACAATTCCTAGAGGAACCATTTGTGGATTACGCTAGGAGGTGGAGGTATCGCTACGAGCAATGTCATGAAACGATGAGTGATAAGGTGCAGCTCATGTGCATACAGAGAGGCGCTATTCCGATGGCGGCAAGAAGGATGAGCAGAGTGTCCCTCAGGGATTATGATGAGTTGATAGGCTGGGCCATGTATGGATCGGCTGATCCCTTTTATTTAAACTCAAACGTCCCTCATGTAATGGATCTGATGGTTGTGGACATTTGGGAAAGTTCCTCGGAGGAGGAGGATGCCGATCGGAGAATTCCTATCAATATTTGGGATGAATCTGATGATGAGCCGGAGATCTCCATCATGACAAGATCAGGTCGGGTGGCCGAAGGGAAGGCACCCATGGTTGAGACAGAAATAGGGGAAGGATCGGCTCCCAAGTCCGATGATCAAGTCCTCGAGCAGTTGAAGAAAACACAAGCTAAGTCTACGGTGTGGGAAGTCCTATGTCATTCCAAGTACCACCGTGAGAATCTGATGAAGGAGCTGCAGAATTTGGTCATTTCTACCGATACTGAGCCGACAGCGTTAGTAGGGGCAATTATGGCCCGGAAGAAGGCTGAAATCACTTTCACCGATGAAGATCTCCTTGAAGAGGGGAAGGCTCACAACAAGCCTTTATACATCCGAGCTGAAATTAATGGGAAGAAAACCAGCTGTGTAATGGTTGATGATGGATCAGCCATTAATGTTTGCCCGCTGAAACTCTTGTCCAAATTGGGAGTAGAAAGAGGAGATTTGACTGCCTCGGAATCCGTGATCAGGGCTTATGATGATAGCCGTAGGCACATCGAAGGAGTCTTTAAGGCCAAGCTGAAGGTAGGGCCGCATGAGGAAGAAACTGAGTTCACTGTGTTGGATATACCGGTGACCTTTGCCGTGTTGTTGGGACGCCCATGGTTCCACGAGCTAGGAGGTGTGCCCTCCACGCTCCACCAAATGATCAAATTTCCCTTCGGGGAGAAGATAGTGACGATCAAGGCTGAGAAATTGAGTTCAGTGGCGGCGTTGGGAATTGAGCCTCAACTTTTCTCCGGATTCCAAGTTTCAGGGATATACGAGTCTAGCATGACCGCCGATGTGGTGAAGATGATGAAAGGGGGTTTCATCCCCGGTATGGGCTTGGGAGCACACCATCAAGGGTTGCCAGAATCTCCGGACTTCAAGAGTCAGAAAACCCGGAGGGGTTTGGGATATGAGCTGGGAGGTCCGTCCAACACAGGTGGTGAAGGAAAGGTGGGCCTAAAGAAGTATTTTGTTAATGAGGGACACGGGAAGGTTTATTCTGGGACTCCCGAGTCATGGACTAGCACCGAAGGAAAGATTCTGCCAGGCTTTGAGATCTTCAATGATGTCACCAGCTGGGGCAAAGGAGAGGCAAGCTGCTTCGTCGAGGGGATCATGATGTTAGATCTAAATGCCGAGGAGCAGGTCATCACCATTGAGGCAACTATGGGAGCGGTGGATGAGCCCAACACCTCCAAGGCCTATGAGAAACCTGAGAACCCCGATGATGAAAATTGTATTACTGCTTTATTTGAATCCGATGATGTACTCGCCAACACTATCAATGAAATGAATTCTGATTTTGCTTACTTGCTTGATGTCGATTCTGATCATTCCATGCATTCTCATTCATATAACATGCCTACATTTGAAATCAATGCAATAGAAATGTCAACTTTCAATCTTGGCACGGATGAAAATCCTAAACTTATACAAATTGCTCAAGAATTAACTACTGAAGAGAGGAAAGAATTTGAGAGAATAATTAAAAAATACGAAATAGTGTTTGCTTGGACATACGAAGATATGCCAGGAATTGATCAATCAATCGTAACTCACCGTATTCCAACATACCCCGATGCTAAGCCCGTGAAACAGAAACTCCGACGCATGAGGCCGGAATGGGCAGATAAGATCAGAGAGGAAGTGAAGAAACAGTTAGAAGCAGGGTTCATCGAAGTAATCGACTATCCCCCTTGGGTCACAAATGTAGTGCCAATCGCGAAGAAGGACGGCAAAGTGAGAATGTGCGTTGATTATAGAGATCTTAACAAGATGTGCCCCAAAGATGAATTCGCATTGCCTCACATCGATGTATTAATCGACAGTGCAGCATCAAGCGTCTTGCACACGAATGTTGACGGTTTCATGGGCTACATGCAAGTTCAGATGGCAGAAAAGCACAAGGCAAAAACCTCGTTCACGACTGAGTGGGGAACGTACTGCTATAGGGTAATGCCGTTTGGTTTGAAAAATGCCGGGGCAACTTATCAATGGATGGCTACGGCATTGTTCCATGATATGATACACAAAGAAGTGGAAGTCTATGTGGATGACATGATGGTCAAATCGGAGACGAGAGAGGGGCATTTCGCTGCACTTGAGAAGTTTTTGACCCGAATTGCAGAATTCAAGCTAAGGTTGAACCCGAAAAAGTGCTTCTTTGGCGTTTCATCGGGGAAGATCTTAGGCTATGTGATCAGTAACAAGGGGATTGAGGTGGATCCCGACAAAGTAAAGGCCATACAAGAAATGCCGGCGCCAAAGAATGAGAAAGAAGTGAGAGGATTCCTGGGGTAGGTTCAGTATATTAGTGGGTTCATAGCACGACTCACTGCGATCTGCAAGCCGATCTTTAAGTTGCTACGGAAAGATCAACCCACGGTTTGGAATGATAAGTGCCAGCCAGCATTGGAGAGTGTCCGGAACTATTTGTCTAATCCACCGGTTTTAAGACCGCCTAAACTTGGAAAACCGCTTCTCCTCTATGTAGCGATCGAGGAGCGATCTATCGGGGCAATGCTGGCCCAGGAAGGGGACACTGGTGTGTAGCACGCGGTGTATTATCTGAGTAAGAAGTTCCTGGAATACGAGCTCAAGTATAACATGATCGAAAAGACGTGCGTGGCAGTAGTATGGCTAACAAAGAAACTACGACACTATTTTCAATCTTACAAAGTGATCATTATTTCCCGGATGGATCCCATAAAGTATCTATACCAAACTCCGTCTCTAACAGGGAAGGTAGCCCGATGGTTGTTGCTCTTGTCCGAATTTGATATCGAATATGTAACAAAGAAGGTCATTAAGAGGAGAGCCGTAGCAGAATTTCTGGCCAATCAGCCTCTGAACGCAGAAGAGGAAGAAATAAACTATGATTTCCTCGATGAGCACTTGAACGCGATAGAAGTTATACCGTGGAAAATGTTCTTTGACGGAGCGGTTAACTCAAATGGAGCCGGAGTAGGAGTGCTACTTATCTCACCAGAAGGAGAAAGGGTCCCAATGGCAAAGAAGTTATCATTCCCTCTCACCAATAATATGGCCGAATATGAAGCGTGCATCTATGGGTTGGAGTCGTTAGCAGCACTGGGAGCATCATATGTTGAAATCTGGGGCGACTCAAAACTGATTATCGAACAAGCACAGGGAAACTGGGAAGTAAGGGAGGAAAGGTTGCGTCCATACCTAAACCAGTTGGAGGGATTGGCACAGAGATTCAGCGAGTGTCGTTTTTATCACATTCCTCGAGCGCAGAACCAATCAGCGGATGCTTTAGCCACTTTGGTGTCAGTATGGGATAACCCTCAGAACCTTGCCTCGAAGCCTTTGGTGCTGAGGAGGTCCCACAAACCGTTCTATGAAGATGTAATGCTATTGGAAGCAGATGAAAAGCCTTGGTATTTCGATATCGTAAACTTCATGAAAAGTGGAACATACCCGGTAGAATCAGAACTTAGGGATCAGGCCGTGATCAGAAGGTTAGCTCGGCAATTTGTCATCCACAATGACTTGCTTTACAAAAGACACGCCGATGGTTTACAATTGAGGTGCTTGAATGAGGGAGAAGCCCGTGAGGCAATGGAGTCAGTACACTCGGGAATTTGTGGAGCCCATATGGGAGGAGCAGTATTGGCAAAGAAAATCGTAAGGCAAGGCTTCTATTGGCTCACCATGGAAAGAGATTGTAACGAATATGCGAAGAAATGCCATGATTGTCAAATCCACGGAGATTATAATCACTTACCAGCTATGGAACTGCACGTGTTAGCACCCATTTGACCGTTTGCGGCTTGGGGCATTGATATCATCGGGGAGGTGAGGCCTAATGCGTCGAACGGACACAAATTCATTACAGTCGCCATCGATTACTTCACCAAGTGGGTAGAGGCAGAATCATTTAGCAAGTTGGGGTCTAAGCAGATGAGGAAGTTCATTGAAAAGCACTTAATCACCAGGTTCGGAGTGCCTCATCACATGATTACGGATAATGGGGTCCAGTTTCAGGGAGAGGTGAGAAGTCTCTTCCAAGAGTACGGTATTGAGCATCATAGGTCTTCTCCGTATCGCCCACAAGCTAATGGTGCAGTAGAGGCGGCTAATAAGAACCTTAAAAGAATTCTTGTCAAGACAGTGGAGTCGCATCGGAATTGGCACGAGCAGCTTCCGCTCGCTTTATGGGCTTATCGCACGACGGTTAGAACGTCAACTGGGGCAACGCCGTTCTCCTTGGTATATGGGGCCGAAGCCGTCCTCCCAATTGAGATTGAAAAGCGATCGTTGAGAATCGCACTAGAAGCTGAGATTCCCGAGACGGAATGGGTGAAGAAGCGATGTGAGCAGTTGGCATTGGTAGACGAAAAAAGGATGGAGGCTCTTTACCACGTGCAGTTATATCAGAGAAGGATGGCCCGAGCCTTCAACAAAAAGGTCAAGGCCAGCCCTATCAAAGAAGGGGACCTGGTGCTAAAACAGATCCGAATGACGCACACCGACCCTAGGGGCAAGTTCAGGCCAAACTGGGAAGGACCATTCCTCGTGAAGAAAATCCTAAGCAAAGGGGCGGTGAAGCTTACTACTATGGACGGCATGGAGTTCTCCGAACCTACCAATCTGGATAGGCTTAAGAAATACTTTTCGTAAAAAAAAAAAAAAGAAATAAAAATTCCCGATAGGTTGAAAACCCGCAAAGGGCGACCTATGCAACAATAAGGGACATCCCAATGGGTGAAAACCCGAAAGGGCACTTGTTTGAAAATTCCGGGATAATAAAAGGAGAGATGAAAAACCGTTGGGATCTGAAAACCGAAAAAAGGCGGGTCCTAGTAACAGTGGTTATATCTTGAGCAATTATGAAAATAATGTATAAGCGGCTAAGTATTTCTATTGTTTGTAAATAAATAAAGGCATGAATATATTTGAAGAGGATGATTGGAATCATTACAATCTACTGAATGCATTGTATTATGAATCATGAGTTATACATTTCCTACCTCTTTCACATAAAAAGCCTACGTCCTATCCACCCCTCTCCCTATATACAAGCTATACATCGGGATAATTCTAATAAAAAGCTACAAAGCTATAAATAATGAGCCTAATAAGGAGGAAGATCCCAGTAATCCTCAAAGTCCCTCAGACGGGAAGCCCGCTCCGCAGATAAGGCCTCCTCGGCAACTCGAAGTCTCTCCTCGACGGCAAGGCGCCCCGCGGTCTCCACTCACGCCCTCTCCTCTGCAGCAAGACGTCCCTCGGTCTCTGCTCGCACCACCCCGGACCAATGATCATTTCTCTCCCGATAGACCTGGCCGACCCTGGCATCGGCATCCCGCTGCGACTCACTCCTCCTCTGCTCGTTTGCATGGAGATCGCTCTGTAAAAAAAAAAGAAAAAGAACATTGAAACAAGGCAACAACAGAAGTCATACATACATATGTGCATACATTTCACTACACTAAAATAAAATAAGAATACTCACCAGGTGACTGGTATAGCGCAGGTGGAGCCGCTTTCTGAGATAACCGGACAACCCCATGTAGTCAGTGCACGTCTCCCTTGAAGTCTGGAGGGCGTCTGGGGGATCAAACCGTATCCTCGATGTGAAAGCAGGAGGAGCTATCTCAACACCGGCATAGGCCACTCCGGACTCGTCGTAGTGAACTGTCGAGAAGTCCCTCCCAAAGTCAGGGATAGGTACGCCTAAGGGGGGCCATTCCGGTCGGGCGGCGCTTGAGGACTCACCCGCATAATAGGAGGGCTCGCCCACAGGCGTTCGAGCCTGAGCACCGTCAAAGAACTCGGACATCCGGGCACTCCTCAAAGAACCCTCCTGCATATGAAGACACAATGAGTACCCCTAACCACTTCACAAATAAAGAATGAAAAGGGTCAAGCACTCACCGGGAGCTCCTCCCTACCAAAAACCGCCGCGACGGCCTCGGCTGAAAACACGTCCGTCCTAGGATCCACCTCCATCGCAACCTCAGGAGCGTCCGCTGGGGTCAACAAGGTCGATAAATAGTGAGCACGACCCCCTGCGTGGTCCCACACGTCTCGAGGGGCAAACTGGTGGGTCAGGTCGTGACGAATGTCCGACAGAGGCATGGTCCTCACTGCAAACATGGACACTGGAATCTCGCCAGGTGTCCAGTGTGAGGAGCTAACCCCGGTAATTTCCCGATCGCCCAAGTACCATGCCCGCACGCAGGGGCCTGTAAGTACACACCGCTGCCCCTGGATGCGGGTAACATACGTGTAGTTAGGACCAAAGTCGAGGTCATCCCATCCGAATCGAATCTGAAAACGAAAAAAAAGAAAAGTCAGGTCTGATCAGACGAAAATCTAGCTTAGTTAGAAGATGTTCACCTACCCCAAGTTTCGCGAGTCAATCCACGCTAGGAATCGC
Source organism: Euphorbia lathyris (assembly GCF_963576675.1). Classification (NCBI taxonomy): domain Eukaryota; kingdom Viridiplantae; phylum Streptophyta; class Magnoliopsida; order Malpighiales; family Euphorbiaceae; genus Euphorbia; species Euphorbia lathyris. Next base: position 14,532,459 of record NC_088919.1, read on the forward strand.
GCCACTGTCCGCCTCTCTTCGGCGCCTAAATCAAAATCACTCCACCGAGCCATAAGTGGAGGCCTAACTACCCGCGGCCTGCGCCGACGCGCGCATGGAAGAATCCGCCTCTCATAGGCCCAAACCTGCTCGCAGGAACGAAGGTTACTAACAGAAATCGCGAAAAGAATAAAGAAACAAGTTAAGGATGAAAGACGTACCAAGAGAGCAAAGGTGTAACCACCGAAGACCTTGCGCTTCCGGCAAGTCAGATCCAAAAACTTGTACAGAAAAGCCAAGCCGGCTCCTGCCCAATCATAAGACGACACTGCGTCCAAATCACGGAAGGCCTGAATAAGACCCGCATGTATCGTCCCGCTCTTGGAGCGGAAGATCGTCTCGCCCAAGGCGTAAAGAAGAAAGCTGCGAACAGCCTGATCAGTGTCGTCTAGCCCGCAGGAGTCCCTGCGACTCAATAGTCCGGATGTGGTAATAAACTTCACCGGAGAGGCCTTGACACCCGTGTAGACTCCGGGTCCAATCAAAGTAGATAACTCGGCGCGGTCGACCCGGGGACGCACCATGTCGAAGAGGAGGAGAACCGGGATACCGCTCCCCCGTAACCCGGTCAGCAGGGAGAAGTCACGGGGCGAGATCGTCATCTCCCCAAACGAAAAGTGGAAGGTGTGGGTCGAGTCTACCCATCTCTCACATAAGGCGCGAAGGCCGAATCGATCACACACTCTGTTGGCATGAGGCAACGCTAGGATAAAAGGCTCAAAGCCCAACTCTCGAACCCGGGCTTTAACCGCCGGGCTCAGCATGGCATACCAGACATGAATCTCCTCAGTGGTCCCGGAAATACCAATGACCTGGAAGGAACAGAACGGGTAAGTTTAAATCTCGCTCCTAGGCTTGTGTCTAATAAAGGTTTGTTAACCTAGTTGTTCTTTCGGTCATGCTTAAGTCTAACCTAGAGACTCTTTGTCAATTAGGACCGTCATTTGGTGAAATTTTGTTCTTAGGGTCGTTTGTATAAGATTTGACTAGTTCATTATTCTTTGGTGTTCCATGATAGGGGTCAAAAACCCCTATCTTTGGGTACGGTTTTAGAACGGTTTTAGCGTTATTTAGTTAATAAGCGAGCAATTCTCGCATTTAAATGCTTTTGTGTGAGTTAGTTAGGAATTGGAAACGTTTTATTTATTTTTCGTTATTTAGGCTCGTTTTATGACCAATTTAGGCAATTACGGCCAAAATAGCATGCATAGTATAATTCCGTTATCTTTTGAAGCTAATTGGTCCGTCAAAAGTCGCACCAAACGAAGCGTTTGCTCAAAATAAGCGATTGGCGGGTCAATTTAGCCTTTGGACTAATGTTATCTGGAGTTTCTGTACATGTGCAGGTATAAGTTCGGATGAAAAAGGCATCGACGGCAGTCGACAAGCACGCGGGGGCATACCGGGCAAGAATGCTCGACGAGCGGGCCTCCGTAGGCCATGCCTGCTCACCGAGTAGGCCCCTGGAGGCCTGCTCGGGCGAGCAGGATGCCTGCTCGCCGAGCAGGCCACCAGAGGCCTGCTCAGGCGAGCAGCGCCCTGCTCGGCGAGCAGACCTGCGGGAATTGGTCGAAAAGACCAATTCCGCCCCCACGATGCCACGACAGACCCCACGACTTCCTACCTGCATAAGGACACGAAAATAGGTCAAAAAGAGGGCCGAGCCACGCCTATAAATAGAGTTTTTCCAATGTAAATTAGTATCTTTTATCTTTGTAATTTTCTTAGCTTTTCATCTTGAGAAATCCTCTCCACCTCCTCCATATCCTTCAAACCTCCATTGAAGACACCTCCAAAGCTCCGTTCACCGAGGATTGCTCAAGCTCCATCCTTAAGTCCTAGGAAGACGCCTGCATTGGTAGACAGGTTCCCTGAAAGGGATTTTTCTTCTTTTATATTCTGTCTAGCCTCTGATACATGTTATGAATCCTAGGCTCATTGTAACTTCGTGACAATACTTTCATCTTTGATATATATTATAGTTCTTGTTCATTCAATTGTTTTAATGCTTTAATCTTTGTCTTACGCTTTGTCTGATTGGTTTAACTCATTCGATAATCCCAAAATCAAGTTGGCACATATTGCGAGCTGAATCTGACCTAGTCAGTGCCTATAGGATTGACGACCCTATAGAAGATTAAGCCCAAATTGCTGAGCCTTAGAGCTAGTTTCGGCCTTACAAGGGAATCACGAACTAGGGACTTAGGAGGATAGGTCGGGTTAATCGCCTCGGACACAAGTGACTTAGGTTTTAATTCAATTGCTTAAACAATCTATTTTCATTATCATCGTATCCCTTCATGTTCCTTCGGATAATTGCATTGGTAAAAGATCACTTAGGAGTAGTTTAACTTAATTAGGGGTAGAGTAACTTAATTAGGCGTAGAATAACTTAGTTAGAATCAGATAACTTAGCTAGGAATAGTATAATTCAACCTAGGAGTAGATTAACTTAGAAAAACCAACTCAAAACCCCCTAAGCCTGGATAACACCTGAAACCAAGTAACTCGATACTTGCAGAAATAAATCCTGTGGACGATAACCTGGACTTAACCAGAAATTTATTACTTGATAACTGATGCGCGTTTTACGTATACGTGCATGTGAAGGCAAGTGTACCTTAGTCGTGTATCAAGTAATAAAGTGAAAGTAGAGTATCGTTCCCACGAGGATGGTGATTATAAGTACTAATCTCTTTGCTTACTATCTATTATTTAAACAACCAAAATATAGGGTTTGTTGGACAACCAGACTAAGACTTAAGCAAGAAATGAAATAAAAATTACACAAATTACGTGAAAGATTACTTATAATAAAAGAAACTAAGGCTTCTAGCTTCACTTAACCTCTTTGCTTGGTAATAACACTTAACCCCTTTTAAGTTGTTTTATCCTTTTTAAGATGGCGATTTTTCTTATTAACTAATAGTTCTCGAGATCGGTTCTAAACTCTCGACTAATTACTTTCCCTTGGTCCGGCTCAAGTAATTAATCAAGAGAAGCATTAAGTTTTCTTAGTTCCAAACCTTCGATTTATTACTTTCCCTTGGTCCGGCTCAAGTAATAAATCTAAGATTTGTAACAAGATTAAATCTACACCTTTTTAACCTACTTTACCTTGGTCCGGCTAAAGTGATTACTTAAGATTCAAGAAAAATCGCTCGAGTAATTAGTTCTAAACTTTCGATTAATTACTTTCCCTTGGTCCGGCTCAAGTAATTAATCCAAAGAAGCATTAAGTTTTCTTATTTCCAAACCTTCGATTTATTACTTTCCCTTGGTCCGGCTCAAGTAATAAATTAAAGATTTGTAATAAGATTCATGAAAAACCTTGGAAAACCAATAAGCCACACTAAATGGTCATTAGGTCCAACTTATGAATTTCGATTAATCAATTTAATCAAGGTCAATATAAACGATTAATTATATCCAAGTAGAGAGTTGGCCCATCTCCTACAAGCATTAAGAATCATAAGTTAGTTCTCAAAAAGGATAAAGATAACTTAAATAGGTTAAACGTAATTACCACATAATTAAGGTTAAGATCCACTTTTAGCCTTAGTTAAGAGAGGTTTAGCCCATCATTAGATTAAAACACACTTTAGAAAGATAGATAATAGAGTTCATATTAATAAAAGAGATTAAAGTTTAGAAGAAACCGTAATGACGATTACCGAACGAACTTCTTCGGTAACTTGAAACTTACTTTTATTAGATGAACTTTTGCACAAACAACACTCTAACAACAATAACAACAACACAAATAACTGATTCTTAAGGAGAAGAATCAACAAAATAACATTATAGAGGGAGGAATTAAGCCTAAGCTTGGTGTGTCTTCAAATGGCACCCAAGGTCTCCTTTTATAGTAAAATGGCACACATAATTCCAAAGACCAAGTCTCCTTATGGCCTCCCACTCCCTAATCTTCTGAATTTTGCATTTAAGAGAGGATGGTGGAAGACTTTGACAATTTAGGAGTTGAAATGTGTAAAGGTGGGAAAAGAGTCATAGGCTTCAACATGTTCATCAACTTTGGGAATTTTCTGGGCTTGATACACTTAGAATTTGGAGAGGCCATTATTAGTCACTTGTTCATCTTTCTCTTAGCTTTCCAACGCATTTTGAATCGCCTCAATCCGAGTCCGTATGGGGGAGATACGTTGAAAATACGAAAATGTGTCAAATCTGTCCTAGTGTGAACAATTGGACTTTTTATCTTACAGCACACATCCGCGACGAAGTGCACGCTGGGTGTCGCTAAAATTCCTTTTTTCTGGTCCCTTTTACTCCCGAGTTGTCGCCTTAAGCCCCGACTTGGTTATTTGTGCTGAAAACCTTGCGAAAGTGCCTAGAAAACACACAAATTGGCTTAGATACATAAAATGAAGAAAATATACAAAAACCATTATTAAAATTTATTAAAATGGTACAAAATAACTAGTAATTAAATACTAAAAATGCTATAAATTACGACGATAACAATAACGACGGGGTACACTTATCCCTTAGTGAGTCTTCATCCCAACTTAGGTGAGGCCGCATCATTCCACTCTCCCGCGTGTTGGCAAAGAGATTGATCCAATTTTAACATTTAATTCGGTCGTTTAGGCTCTTTCTACTATTCACGTGCACTATTCACGTTTTTACTATTCACGTGTACTATTCACGTTTTCACTATTCACGTGCGCTGTTCACGTTTTTACTATTCACGTGCGCTATTCACGTTTTCACTATTCATGTGCTATTCACGTTTCTACTGTTGACATGCATTGTTCGTGTTTTTACTATTCACATGCATATAATTCACATTCTTTCAAAAGATAAATAAAACGTTGCTTATGGGCATAGAAATTCGTGTTTTCTAGCTAAAAGTCTTCTAAACGACTTGGATGTTGGCATGCAAATCATGTTCAAAGTAGGGCTACTAAAGCCTAAAAGTCTAGTCAAAGGATAAAAGAGTAGAAGGGTACTTACCTGATTAATGTGGGTCCGGCTCAGATGGGAATCAGGATCCTGAAAGGGGACCACTCTAGTCAGGTTCTCGAAGCCCGCATCCATGCCCTTCGTGCCATCGTATTTATCCGAATCCATCACAAGAATACTCAAAGATAAAAGCTAGAGAGAGAGAGAAGAGAGAGAATGTGTGGGGTTGAAATGAAGCCCCACCACTTTATATAGGAAGAGGGAATGACATTCCCGTAAATAATGAAAAAGGTACGACGTGACATAAAGGTAAAAAGTAAATAATTAATTACCAGGTGCACAAACCTCCGATTTGCAGTCCGTTTCAGCCTGCGTTTCTGCCAGACGGAGACCAATACCCCAAGGACATGACTCCGGACGACAGTCGAAATTTTACAGAATAGTGGGGCCAGTCAAAATACAGACAACAGTCAACAGAAAAATAATTCTTAGTCTGAAGTGTTCCAGACGAAAAGATAAGGACGTTCCTATCAAACAACTCAAATACCCGAGATAATAGCTCCAGTGAAAATACAGACGACAGTGTTTTAGAATTCAGAATCGTTAGAAAGAACCTTTTTGCTTTTGAGCCATCTTACCTACGGTCCACGACCGAGGTAGCTTTTGAGCCATCTTACCTACGGTCCACGACCGAGGTAGCTTTTGAGCCATCTTACCTATGGTCCACGACCGAGGTAGCTTTTGAGCCATCTTACCTGCGGTCCACGACCGAGGTTGCTTTTGAGCCATCTTACCTACGGTCCACAACCGAGGTTGCTTTTGACCCATCTTACCTACGGTCCACGACCGAGGTAGCTTTTGAGCCATCTTACCTACGGCCCACGACCGAGGTTGCTTTTGAGCCATCTTACCTACGGTCCACGACTGAGGTAGCTTTTGAGCCATCTTACCTATGGTCCACGACCGAGATTGCTTTTGAGCCATCTTACCTTTGATCCACGATCAAGGTTGCTTTTGAGCCATCTTACCTTCGGTCCACGACCGAGGTTGCTTTTGAGCCTTCTTACCTTTGGTCCACGACCGAGGTTGCTTTTGAGCCATTTTTACCCACGATCGATTTAGAGACTAGGGTCGCTAGAAAGAGTTGTTTACCCGTGGTCGATTTAGGCTAGGATCCTTAAGGAAAACGTCCGCCGACAGCCGATTCGAAAACACAAAAAAACGCCGGAAATCATAACTCGTGGAATCAAACGACTTCGACTGTCAGATACCGATCTTAAAGTATTATCCGAGGACTAGACTAATTTTATTTTATTTAAATTATTTTTCTTTATTTATTTTTATGTTATAGTTTTTTTTATTTATTTCGTCTTTTATTTGTCACGTTTTATTTATTATTCCGTATTTATTTAATTTTCGTCACGTGTTAAATAAACGTTCGGTTTTGTTTTGAAATAAAAACCTCGTTTTAATATCCAAATACGAACCGGGATCCGATTCAAAGGTAGTTCAGGAATTAAAAAAACGTTGTAATTACAAGTTTTCGAAAATATTTCTAAATAATGTTTTAAAAATAAAACGTCGTTTTAGGGATCTCCGTTATAGACTATGATCCAATTTTGGTAGTTCGGGGACCCAAAACGATAGAATAGATCTAATCTAAAGCTTTTGAATAAATCTGGAAACTTCTGGACTGTTTCTGTAATTCTGCCTTTTCTGTCGCTAACAGCAGATTGGCGACGGATTTTCCGTCAGTAATCTGTTGGAATCCGAAAATTCCATTTTTAACCCTCTTTTCTCTTCTTTTTTACATTTCTACTTGTATATATACGTATTTAATTATGTTATGTATTTGTAAAAATTATTTTTGAGTCCTATGACTATTAGTTACGTATTATGTAGCTATATATTTCGTATTTTGTAAAAATGGCTTTCAATAATATATGCTCAAAACGGTTTTCAAAGCGAGAAAGAAAAGGTTTCAAATGAATTTTAAACTTAAAGAAATATGTGATTAGTCCGTTATCGCCTAACACGCTGAGTAGGAGGCCAGTGGTTCATAACCGGGCGATGTCGGGGTGCCTAGTAGCCTTTCTCCGGAAAGGAGCTAGCATTCTCGGCTCGTACCTAAGTTTCCCGAACCCTCACCGGTCTCCCGCAAGGGATCGGTGTTCATTTTCCCATTCGTGGGTGGCGACTCTTCCATACTCCGAGCTCCGGTCCTGCCGAGCAGCTTGATTCCACGATTGGTTGCTTTCGGCGCCAATCACCGCTTACATCGCCATGAGGTGTCCACCCCCCGGTCCGCCCGGGCGAGGCCGTTCGGCACCTTGTCTAACACCTGGCTATGGCACAGGAGACTTGGTCATGTAAGCATGGACCTCCTGGCCAAATTAGCAAGAAAGCAATTGGTTGAGGGACTGCCAGAACTTAAATTTGAAAAAGATCAACTATGCCACGCTTGCCAAGCTGGAAAACAAACCAAACAATCTTTTCATAGTAAAAACATTGTCTCAACTAAGCGTCCGTTAGAGTTACTACACTTGGATTTCTTCGGTCCAGTCCAGCCGATGAGTCTGGGTGGAAGAAGATTTTCCCTGGTCATTGTAGATGACTTCTCTCGGTACACTTGGGTCATCTTGCTGAGTAGCAAGGATGAGACCTTTGAGACATTTTCAAATTTGGTAAGAAAGCTTGAAAATGATAAAGACCTAAAATTGGCTCACATCCGAAGTGATAATGGTGGAGAATTCAAAAACCAACAGTTTGTTGAATTCTGTGAAGCCAGCGGTATTGACCATAATTTCTCTGCTCCTCGGACGCCTCAACAAAATGGGGTTGTTGAAAGGAAGAACAGAACCTTGGTTGAAATAGCCAGGACAATGCTAAGTGAGCATAGGCTTCCAAATTACTTTTGGGGAGAAGCTGTTAACACAGCGTGCTATATTCTTAATAGGGCTCTTGTTAGACCTATACTAAAGAAAACCCCATACGAACTTTGGAAAGGATGAAAGCCCAACATTGGATACTTTCGTGCCTTTGGCTGTAAATGTTTTATTTTAAACACCAAAGATAGCCTAACTAAGTTTGACTCAAAAGCTGATGAAGCTATCTTTTTAGGCTACTCAACAAACAGCAAAGCATACAGAGTTTTCAATAAACGAACTTAAGTTTTAGAAGAGTCAGTACATGTTGAGTTCGACGAAACTAACCCTGCAGGAAGATATCTGCCGCTGATCGAGGATGATCCACACTCAGTACCCGCTGATCAAGATACAGCCGCTGAGTCATTCCCTCAAGGGCTGACCAAAGGTAAAAGTGAACCTCAAATTGTTTTCACTGACCAATCTACACCTGCAGAGATTGTTGAAACACAGACAGCACAAGACACCAATCTACCAAAGGAGATAAGGATACTAAGAGGACACTCAGAGAGTGCCATTCTTGATGCCGCTGAGAATACCCTGATGACAAGAAATCAACTTAGGAGATACCTCAGCAATGTAGCCTTCGTCTCAGTTTAGGAACCTAAGAACTTCGCTGATGCTGAGGAAGATGAATTCTGGATGAGCGCAATGCAAGAGGAACTTGACCAATTCAGAAGAAACGATGTATGGGAGTTAGTGCCACATCCAAGGAGTCAGAAGACCATTGGAACAAGATGGGTCTTCCGCAACAAGCTGGATGAGCAAGGAAATGTAGTCAGGAACAAAGCAAGGCTTGTAGCTCAGGGCTACAGTCAGCAAGAAGATATTGACTACGGTGAGACCTTTGCCCCAGTGGCAAGGCTAGAGGCTATTAGAATTTTATGCGCTTATGCAAGTTATATGAACTTTAAACTGTTTCAAATGGATGTTAAGAGTGCATTCCTTAATGGAGTTATAAACGAGGAAGTTTATGTTAATCAACCTCTAGGGTTTGAGGATCCTAAATTCCCAAACCACGTTTATAAACTCAAAAAGGCTCTGTACGGCCTCAAGCAAGCACCACGTGCTTGGTATGAGAGGCTGACCAGTTTCCTGCTGACTAGAAACTATGTCAGAGGCAAAGCTGATGCAACCTTATTCATTAAGAGAAAGGGTAAAGATACCCTGCTGGCTCAAATATATGTTGATGATATTATTTTCGGTGCTACTAATGAGTCAATGTGCAAGGAATTTAGCAAGCAAATGCAGACTGAGTTTGAAATGTCGATGATGGGAGAATTCAACTTCTTCCTTGGACTTCAAATCAAACAAGGGAAAAATGGCATCTTCATCAGTCAAGCTAAATATGCCAAGGAGATATTGAAGAAATATGATCTTGAAAATTGCAAGCCAATATCCACTCCTATGGGCACTGACACTGTCCTCTGCGCTGACGAGAATGGTAAGTCGGTAGACAGCAAATTGTATCGAGGTATGATAGGCTCTCTACTTTACTTAACAGCAAGTAGACTGGACATTCAGTTATCAGTATGCTACTGTGCTAGATATCAATCTAACCCTAAGGAATCTCATTACATAGCTGTAAAAAGAATCCTTAGAAACTTGCAAAGCTCAGTGAACGCAGGTTTATAGTATCCCAACACTCATGGTTTCACACTCGTTGGATACACTGACGCTGACTACGGACGAGACAAGCTTGAACGAAAAAGCACCTCTAGAGGATGTCACTTCTTAGGAAACTGTCTTGTATCTTGGTTCAGCAAGAAGCAGGCGTCAGTAGCCTTATCTACCACTGAAGCTGAGTACATTGCTGCTGGACACTGTGTTGCTCAAGTCCTATGGATTAAGTAACAGCTTGAAGACTATGGTGTTCAAATAAAGACAATTGAGGTCAAATGTGACAACAAAAGTGCAATTGATCTATCCAAGAACCCAATTCAACACAGCAGGATGAAGCATGTCAGCATAAGACATCACTTCATTAGAGACCATGTACTCAAGGGTGAGATAAAGCTGACCTACGTCCCAACGGATGAGCAGCTTGCGGATATCTTCACAAAGCCACTGGCTCGTGAGCAGTTCAGCATACTGAGAGAAGCCATTGGTATGTTTAATCCTCTTCAGTAAATTCCAGCTCTTAACATATATTCATGCTGAGTGAATTAACATGCTGAGTGATCTATTATTTGCTGAGTGAATAGATGTATACTGAGTGATTAATGCTGAATGAATGAATATCACATACTGAGAAAACATTGGCACCGAGTAGTTATCTCAAACTGAGTAACCAACTACTTAAACCATCTATTTGTATAAAACTGACTACTCAGAATTTAGAACGTTTATAATCCTAAACGCTGAGTTCAAGATACGATGTTTAATGCTTAGAGCATGCGAATAGCCACCTAGGATGACGTATGCGCCGAATGTGTCATAAATGTCAGGATCATTGTCGGTTGACAATCCCAAGGCAAAACTGACACATGGATTCGATAAGATCCACCTTTCACCGCTATAAATAATGGGCAAATCCCCATTTTTATCTCTTTTCACTTACCGAATTCTCTGGCATAAGCATTCTCTCTCTAAAAACTCTCAAAACTTCCCAATCTTTCTCTGAAACTATGACTAAGGTTTCCGTTAACATCTCCGGTGCCGATCACCCTAAGACCAATTCCGATGAACCTTCCAGGCAAACTACTTCGCCTGAAGCTACAAAGGTCACTACGCCGAGCAAAGGCAAAGCTGGCCAAGCCACCTCATCTAAGGGAAAGCCGACCAAGGTCAGAACCTACACCAAAGTCTTCGCAGATGTTAGAGAGTGGAAAATAGACTTCTCACGATGGTTCTCTGAGGCCTTCGTAACAACCGAGAAACCATTCTGTGAATGGATATCGAAGAATGGCTGGACCGAGCTGTTCTCCATTAGAGATCCCACTTACCCTGACCTAGTAAGGGAGTTCTACCACAATCTCCGTGTTGTTGACGATAACCAGGATTATCTGGTAACTGTGGTAAAGGAGAAGACCATTTTCATAAACCCTACCTACCTAGCCAACTTACTGAAGTTAAAGAATGAGGGAACTAAGCTGAGGAGATCTGGGGATCATGAAGGAACTGGGTACGATGCCACGTTCTGTAAACCCGCTGGCCACTCTGGAGAAATCTCCAGTACTTCGATGGGTCAGCACCAAAAGATGGCTCATTATCTGCTGAACTACTACATCTACCCCAAGATTAACTGTACTAGCTCAGCGACAAATTTCGAGCAATGCTTTATATGGCATATGCTGACCTACAAGCCCATCAACATGCCAGTTTTCTTAATAGCCGGCTTCTAGAGGAGCACTGGAACTTTAAGGCCGGGCTCACTCATAACCAGAATCCTCAAAGATCATCAAATTGATCTCTTCGAGGAAACTGAGGCTCAAGGCTCTGAGATCACAGCTGCTTCGCTGCGTGCCTTGAAGTATGACCAACCAATTAAGAAGGGCAAAAATGCTGATGAGGCTGATGAGGAGACAACTGTCCCAAAGAAAGGCAAAAGGACAAAGGCTCCAGCTGCCCAAAAGAGGAAAGCTGTTGGGACTCCTTCAAAGAAGGCTGAGCCTCAGGCCAAGAAGCTAAAGTCAGCTTCTCAAAAAGGTCAGGAGAGACCTAAGTCAGCTGAGAAGAGAAGCAGGCAAGATGAGCCTGATATAGAGGAAAGACTGGGTGTTGAGCAACCTCTGAAGAAGAAGAAGTCTTCAGAGCTGACCCCAATTGATGCTATCCCCACTGACATCATTGTTCCTGGTGATTCACACTTCACACAGTGTCAAGGAACTGAAGCTGAGCATCCAGAAGATGATGTGGAACTGGATGATCACTTCATCACTCAGGTGGAAGAAGAATTAGATAACTCAGATCAGGATGATGAGGAGGAAGAAGAAGAAGACAGCGATCAGGATGACGCTGAGGAAACAGCGAGTGAAGAGGAAGCTGCTGACCCAACTAACACTGAGTTGGCTACAGATAAAGTACAAGTACAAGCTAATCAGCCCGATGCTGATCAAGAAGAAACCTCTCCTTCTCACTCAGGAGAATCTATCCAAGCTGATCCCACTCCTCCTCGCAGAAGAAGATTAGTAAAGGCAAGTCAGAAAACAGTCATCGATCTCCCTGTTCAAAAGCCGACTAAAGATCCTTCTTCTCTGAAGCTGAAGTTTTTCAGTAAGCAAACCCCTTCTTCTCAACAAGCTTCTCTTGAAAAGCAAGCCTCTGTTTCTTCACCAAAGGAACAAGCCGACTTGAATGCTTCCGCTAACTCAACGAGCCAGATCGAGCAAGTTCTCGTTAATGCTGTTGCTCCAAGCACTGTGCTGACTCAGAACATTCCTGCCCCAGTCAGCACTTACAGCATTAGGATGACTATTTCACCGACCATCACTACTGTCGATCAATCCTCTCTTCTAGAAAATCAAGTACAGCTTGAAAACACACTTCCAGTCACTGACCCTATCATAACTCTGACTCCTCCACAAATTGGTCATACTGAGGAAACTAGGCAACATGATGATGAATCACTCAGTTATCTTCATGCCACCGAGTCTGGTAGAAAACTGATCAACTCGGTGCAATCCTTAATTCAAAACCTTCATCATGCTGAACCTGCTGCTGGGTCTTCCCAAACTGAGTCCACTCAGTCATCACAAATCACTCAGCTTTTGAGTGAAGTTAAAGGACTGAAAGATCTGCTAAGTGATATGATTTCAATTCAATCACATCAGCCCAAGCAGGACTCAATAACCAAGCTGGCTGAGCTCCAACTGTTCAACATCTTAACACTCTTCAAGGCCAATTCCAGACCTTGTCAACTGTGAATACTCAGTATGCAACTTCTGATGAAGTTAAGATGCTCTTTGCCCAGCTTCACACTGAGCAAATCAAGACCAACAATCAGCTTGCCTCCTACTCTCAATGCTCGGTGGAGCAAATTAGCGAAGCAGTTCGTCTGCTGAACTTAAATAAACAGGAGATGGACACTGACCAGATGAAGCAGAATGAGATTCTGGTCACTACCCAAAGGACCTTCACACATGTGCGTCATAATAATATCCAGCGCCAATACTATGACTCAGCTCTGCTAAAGACATTTCATCAAGCGTTTGCTGTGCTGTCAGATACAATTACTTGGGTAGGTAAGTCTCAAGCCTACATCATGAGCCTACTCAGCGCCGCTGAACTAGGTATACCTAAAGATGTGTTGGATGAAGGCGTTATTGTCTTTGACGGTATTAATGAAAGTGCCGACAAACTTAAGGAGCTGTCCGCCGTACTGACTGCCGCAGTCCTAACCGACTCTTTTAGAATTCCTCCTCCTCCCGATGCTGACAAAACGGGGGAGAAAGAACCAGCTAGGACTCAGCAAGAGGCTCTTAGAAGCAGTCAGTCTAAGCAAAAGAAAAAGAAGTAGAAATGGGCTAGCTAGCTTAGTTTTGTACTTAGTCTATAGGCTATGTTTCTTTTATGCTCATTCTATGTATGCTGACTACTTTAATTCAATACAATACTTGCATCTTTTATCCAAACTTGAGTTATTACATATGATGTTGTGTATTATGTTATTATGTATCTTCAAAAACATCAACTATGTTTAATGCTTATAAAACGTGTTGATTGTTTCTAATGCTGATAATATGTTTGACATTGTCTTGTATGTTTATAAAACACTGCCTCATAAGACCCATTGAACAAAATGATTACTCAGTGCTCTCTAAATGTTAAACCTTCCGCTTAATACTGAGTAAAATAGAATATGTTCCATGAGCTGACCTATATCTGAAAACTGACCTTAGACTTACTCGATTAAAACTTAAAAGGTTTAGAGTAAAACCAAGTCAGTAGCTCAACCCTGACGGGGGAGTTTGCTGAGCAATAATAGGTCAACTATCATGGGGGAGCTCAACACTGAGTTCCTCGTTGAATAGTTTTGCCAACATCAAAATGGGGGAGTTTGTTGAAACACCTTTCCACATGATTTTGATTTGACAAAATTATTTAAGTAAAATTAAATATATTCTAAACACACTAAGTTTAAATGCTTTGATTTATTTAACTAATGTGTTTGTTCAATGTTGAGTTAAATTGTTTATAAGACATAAAGAATAAAAAGCCCAAGGCCCATACGGAAGTCAAGGCCCAAGTCAAACAGATCAAGACAACTCGGCCCGCGTGTGCAAAACGCTGTCGTTACGATCAAAACGCAACTCAGCAAGAGAAGGATCTAGAAGACCTTCGTTGAACAACTTCGGAGTGAAGCCGCTGAGTTGAATCGACATAGAGTACAAGACATCAGCTGAGCAAGAACAACTTCCAGAGAAAGTAATTCCACTTTGGGTAAAGTTCAGAAGACACAGAACGCTGTCTAATTGACCTTACCGTAAATGGAGAGACATTCTGCCGAGCTGACTAAAAGCTGCTCAACACTGGCCGAGGACAGAAGATACTCAAATCTGATTGGCCGAGAGCTCTGAGCAAGACTGAGTGACAACGACAGGAAGCCGTTTCCCTCCAACGGTTATTTCGAAATTCGAAATGACTGATGCCTCAGATGTCTCTATAAATAGTACCTTTCAGTTGCTTCATTCATCAACACAGAACATTATCAAGCCATTACGCTGACCAAAATTCAACTCAAGTTCTGTGAAGAAAAGCAAAGCAAATTCTTACACCAAATTCTATATCATTTGTGTAAAAGTCTAGAGTGATTATACAATCATCTAAGGTGTCTTAGCAATTGTTGTTTAGGACAAACACTTATCATTTCTAGAAGTAGAAAGGAGAAGCTGAGTACTCGGTTATAGTACTCAGCGTGAGTTTAGGATTGAGTAGAGGTATAAAGGAAGGTACTATTGTCATACTCAATGTCTAAGTTGTAAAACATTTGAGGCTCTACCTTTAAAGAGCTCAGTAGAGGATTCGAAAGCTCGGAACGTGTTCCGGGGACAGGACGTAGGCTTAGAGGCCGAACCTGGATAAATCTGCTGAGTAATATCTTTCTAACCTTAAACTCCTTATTATATATATTGCTTGCTTAAAACTGAAACTGACCAAGTAAAGAGGTCAAACTGAGTTGTGCATACTGAGTAGCTGAGCTCAGGAACAGACTCAAGTGCTATCTCCTGACTCAACGACAGAAGCTGACTTAGTCACAAGTTGACTAAGCTAGTGTCTTAAACTCACTCAGCACGCTGTGTAAATCTTTTCAAAGAAAAAGAAATCAGCCTTAACGTACTAAAATTTTAAATAGTTCCTATCCCCCCCTTGGAACTAACTTGTTACGTTATAAGGGACCAACATGGCACTCTCTGAGTGTCCTCTTGGTATCCTTATCTCCTTTGGTAGATTGGTGTCTTGTGCTGTTTGTATTTCAACAATCTCTGCAGGTGTAGATTGGTCAGTGAAAACAATTTGAGGTTCACTTTTACCTTTGGTCAGCCCTTGAGGGAATGACTCAGCGGCTGTATCTTGATCAGCGGGTACTGAGTGTGGATCATCCTCGGTCAGCGGAAGATATCTTCCTGCAGGGTTAGTTTCGTCGAACTCAATATGTACTGACTCTTCTAAAACTTGAGTTCGTTTATTGAAAACTCTGTATGCTTTGCTGTTTGTTGAGTAGCCTAAAAAGATAGCTTCATCAGCTTTTGAGTCAAACTTAGCTAGGCTATCTTTGGTGTTTAAAATAAAACATTTACAGCCAAAGGCACGAAAGTATCCAATGTTGGGCTTTCGTCCTTTCCAAAGTTCATATGGGGTTTTCTTTAGTATAGGTCTAACAAGTGCCCTATTAAGAATATAGCACGCTGTGTTAACAGCTTCTCCCCAAAAGTACTTTGGAAGCCTATGCTCACTCAGCATTGTCCTGGCTATTTCAACTAAGGTTCTGTTCTTCCTTTCAACAACCCCATTTTGTTGAGGCGTCCGAGGACCAGAGAAATTATGGTCAATGCCGCTGGCTTCACAAAATTCAACAAACTGTTGGTTTTTGAATTCTCCACCATTATCACTTCGGATGTGAGCCAATTTTAGGTCTTTATCATTTTCAAGCTTTCTTACCAAATTTGAAAATGTCTCAAAGGTCTCATCCTTGCTACTCAGCAAGATGACCCAAGTGTACCGAGAGAAGTCATCTACAATGACCAGGGAAAATCTTCTTCCACCCAGACTCAGCGGCTGGACTGGACCGAAGAGATCCAAGTGTAGTAACTCTAACGGACGCTTAGTTGACACAATGTTTTTACTATGAAAAGATTGTTTGGTTTGTTTTCCAGCTTGGCAAGCGTGGCATAGTTGATCTTTTTCAAATTTAAGTTCTGGCAGTCCCTCAACCAATTGCTTTCTTGCTAATTTGGCCAAGAGGTCCATGCTTACATGACCAAGTCTCTTGTGCCATAGCCAGGAATTTTCTTCCTTTGAAACTAAGCATACAGTTTTTGAAAACTTTTTCTCCAAGTTCAGCATGAAGACATTATCACTGCGAGGGGCAGTTAAAATTAACTCATTAGTTTTACCCTCGTATATTTTACATCCAGTGTCATCAAATATAACTTTTCTCCCATTATCACATAGCTGAGCTACGCTGAGTAAGTTATATTTGAGTCCGCTGACTAGGGAGACTGACTCAATAGTAGGATTACCTCCAACGGTTCCTGACCCTACTATCTTACCCTTTTTGTTGTCTCCAAAACTTACGCTTCCTCCTCGTTTACGCTCAAATGTGATGAACTGAGTTTCATCACCAGTTATATGCCTCGAGCATGCGCTGTCAATATACCACATCTTTGACTTCTCAGCACATCTCAGGCTTACCTGCAATGTAACTAGTTACTCTTAGGTACCCAATTCTTTTTGGGTCCTTGCTTGTTAGGTTCAACAGGTAAAGCATCATATTTTATTTTATGGCGACATACTTGAACAGTATGGCCATTCTTTCCACAGAAGTCACAGCTGACCTTCCGTTTAGGATTTCTCACTGACTGGTCAGAACCCCAGTTCTGAGCGTGCCAACACACCTTTGTGGTGTGTCCTTTCTTCCCACAGAAGTCACACTGGACTTTTCGTTGAGGATTCCATCTCTGCTGACCAGTACCTCGGTACTGAGTATTCAGAGGAATATTTCTTTTGTTTGGAACCTTTAGTTGGTTCTGGATAGTTGTGACGTCCTTTCTCAGTTTCTTAGAATCTGATTGGACTTCAGAGACAGACTTATGTATGATCTCCATGTTATCATGCAAAGTTGAGTTATCCTGAAGAATGAATCTGAGGTCACTTAGCTTGACCTCTTCAACCTCGTCACAGCGCCTGCTGAGTGCTCTAACTTTCTTATTACACTTTTTGACAAGTGTGTAGGGATCACTCAGGGCATTAACCATTTCATTTCTGAGCTGGGGTAGTGATATTACCTCATTTGGTTGCTCCTCGTCATCAGATGCGATGGAGGGGTCAGCATGCTCAGAGATGCACGGCTCAGCAAGTTCGTCAGCCATAAAACAGATCTTTGCTGACTCAGTGACACCAGCTTCTGATGATGAAGACTCATCACTGTCGCCCATATTGCCACCATTGCCTTTTTTCCGTTCTTCCTTTCTATCCTCAGCGTGGGGCAGCTTGACTTGATATGGCCAGTTTGATGACATTCAAAGCATGTAATGGGCTTTGAGCTGTCCTTCTTGCACTTGCTGTCGCTGGAGTCAGCTTTGTACTTGTCAGACTTCTTATAAGGCTTCTTAGAATATTTGTCATTCCTTTTGAACAGCCTTTTCATCTTTCTGGTAAACATAGCCATCTCTTCATCATCTGTTGAGCTCCCATCAGTGGAGTCAGCTTTCATGACAAGAGACTTTTTGATAACATAGAGATATTATCCCGAGGACCAAAAGGGATATTCACCTTGAGAACGCCGCGTATTAATCCCCAAAAGAGAGCCGGCTGGCGGATCTCCACGGTCCTGCTCAGGGAGATCCGCTGGCGAACCTATGAGGCGAATCTCCTCCTTCAACTGATTCGCCACAGTAACGGCTAATCGCCGACTCGGCCATAAAGACCATTAATGAGCTATCAATTAGCTAACCGCCGAGTCAAACGTAACCTGTAACCACCATTAATGGAGACTTTCTAGTTGCTGAAGGTTACGACTTCCTAGCTATATATAGCCTACATCCCTAGGCTATCAAGGTACACATTCTCACATCCTTTGTCAATTCAGTTTGTTCCCTTGATTCACCTTACTGACTTTGGCATCAGAGCTTCCCCCCGTCGAACCCAACGACGCCCCCACAGGGACGGAAGTTGATCGGAATTTCTCTGCTTGTTATCAATTGGTGCGGTGAACGTGGAATCCTTAATCAAACAAAGGGTTTTTCATTCACATTAAGAAACTATGACAACTGGAGATCAGAATCCCTCTTCAGGGATTGAAACACCATTAGTTACACCTTCTAGTGATGGTCGCACAGATTCAACTGCTCCTGCAACGCACGTCGAAAGTAATATGAACCCTGATGCTTTCATCAACATGTGTGCACAAGCAATCGGAGAGCGGTTTGGACCCGAGACAGGGAATCGCCTGCGGTCGTTTATGACCCTCCCTCCGCATTGGAGCATGGCGTCCACATCGACTGTATCATCTTGGCCCTTGTTAAACTTTGGACCGGGCGCCCAGAGTTCTTCATTTCTCCAAGCTCACAACACGGATTCCATGGTAACTACTACGGCGGCAGTTGGAGAACGACAAATCAATCGGGAGTTATTCCCTGATGGCGCAGAAGGAAGTCAAAGGAATGATTCAACCCTTCCGGGTGGATCTACGGGTCCTGGATTAAATCTAGGTGGGTCCAAAATCCCGAGGCGCCAACGGACAAATCTCTCCCTTGGCGGATCCGAAGGGCGAACACACAAAAAACATAGGAAGGAGAAAGGTAGGCGGTCTAAATCACCTTCGCCTCGACGACCGAAATCCTCCCGTCGTGGCCGATCGCCCCCCTCTACTGGTCGTAGACGGAGTAAAAGGCCAAGGGAGACGCCCCATTTGAGTGGACCACCGCCGCCACCCCCAGGAATTGTTGGTCACATCCCGTCGGAAAGCCATGGAGGGGGTAGTGGGCAAGCTCCCCCAGGTGGGGGGGGCGGAGGAGGCAGTAGCGGAGGAGGAGACGGAAGCAGAAGCGGAGGAGGGCGTTCGCCATCAGATCCATCATCTGGGTCAAGCTCTTCTTCCTCTCTAAGCAGATCTCCACGAAGGGGTCGCCCAAGGGCGGATCCGGAGAATTTTGATGATAGAGTTAGAGCTCTGGTACTCCGTATGAATGAGGAAAATGCCAGGCATAATTCGTTCGCCAATAGAGATTCGCCTTTCGCAGCTTGGATTGAGGCGGAGGAAACGGATAGAGCTTTTAAAATACCTAATCTCGCTATATACACAGGTGTTGACAATCCGAAAGCTCACGTCAGAAAATACCGAATACTGCTTAAACTCAATCGTGCCACCGAGCCGGTGCTCTGCAAAATGTTTGTCACCATGTTAGGGGGTCCAGCCTATGGGTGGTTTTAGTCTCTACCTCCGGGCTCGATAAACAGTTTTGATCAATTGAGCAGGGAATTTTGCGCTAAATTTGTCAGCTGTATTCCTCCAGTGGTTAAATCAGGGAAGCTTTTTGAGTTAAAGCAGAAGGCGAACGAATCCCTTCGGGAGTACGTGGACACTTTTAACCAATTGTGCATACAAATCGTTGATGTGGATATCTCCGTAGCAGTGGAATGTTTTGTGAGAAACACCACTTGTAAGAGCTTGCAAGAAGATCTAATTCGAAAGAAACCCACCAGCATGGCAGAATTGATGGAGCGTTGTAAAGACTTTATCGAGGTGGATGACATTCGCCGAGGATCACTGTCATCGCCTAAAAGGGACAAGGGCGAATCTCGCCATCGAGATAGAGACAAAGACAAGCATCAGGACTCTTCCTCTAGAAGCAGGCAAAGAGGTTCTAAGAACAAATCAACGTTTGTCACCTCTTTCACACCTCTCAACGCTTCTAAAAGTGAAGTCCTTATGTGGATCGAGAACAGTCAACACAAACGGAGCATTTCATACCCCGAACCAAAAGGGGGGGAGTATACCAATACTGGTAAAAATCCTAAAAATTATTGTAAATATCACAGGAAAAATGGCCATGACACCGATGCATGTTGGGAGTTAGCTCGGGAAATCGAGCGTCTCATTGAGAGAGGCAAATTGGATCGGTTCATCCAAAATGATGGTAAAAAATGAGATGGCGATAGATCCAAAGAGGACCCAAAGAAGAAGGGAAAGGGTACCATTAATGTCATAGCAGGCGGACCTAGATACCAACCAATGCTGAAAAAGGCAAAGACCACCGCTCTTGACAGAACATCATTGAATCGTCCCTTTGCCGATGTAGGTCCTGAAATCTCTCCCCATGCGGATGCATTAGTCATCACTATGGTGGTGGAAGGCTGGGAGATGAAAAGAGTGATGATTGATACTGGAAGTTCATGCAATGTCATCACCAGAGGAGCTTTCGCCAAACTCATGATTGATCCAGTCTAGGTAGAGCCAACTGTGGTTGATATCCTAGGAGTGATGGGACACACTATCCAAACAAAAGGCCAAGTCACTCTGGATTGTGAGCTTACAGACGATGATTAGGTCTGGAAAGGTGATCTGGAATTTTCTGTCTTGGATGGTCAGTTAGCTTACAATATCATCCTCGGACGTCCCTTTATCTCTGAAGTAGCAGCCCTTATCTCCATACGCCACTTAACGCTTTACATCCCCACGGCCAAGGGAGGTGTAATGATTAGAGGTAGCCAAAAGGTGGCCCAGGAGACATATTCGGCATCACTAATGATTCGCCCCCAATCTAAAGAGGAATATGAAGAGGAGCTCGTCACAATGGCCTTGGGCGAAACAGAAATGTACCTTATGGCGGATGAAAAGCAGGTGCGAATGGCTAAAGGGCTCAAAGGCGAAATTAAAGACGCAATCACCAAGGTACTCCGTGAAGCGGAGGATGTCTTCGCATGGAAGGATGAGATTCTCCCCGGAATTAGTCCAGACGTGATCACTCACAAGCTCAACATTGATAAAAATGCAGTTCCTGTAGCTCAGAAGCGGAGAAACCATGGCCTCGAAAGGCAGAAGGTGATAGAAGAAGAGATCACCAAGCTCCAACGGGCGGACGCCATTGAGGAGGTGCTTTATACTCAATGGATGGCGAACGTCGTTCTGGTAAAAAAGGCGGGCGGATCTTACCGCATGTGTATTGACTTTACGGATCTCAATAAAGCTTGTCCCAAAGACAACTATCCTCTGCCGTGTATTGACATGCTCGTGGACGGAACCGCCGGTCACGCCATGTACTCCTTTACGGATGTGAAGTCAAGTTATCATCAGATCCCTATGGAGCCCTCAGATAGAATCAAGACCTCGTTCATAACACATCAGGCCACTTATTGCTTCAAAGTCATGCCCTTTGGGCTTAAGAACGCGGGTGCCACTTATCAGAGGATGATGAACAAGATATTCGCAGATAGTAAAGGTGATAACTATTCTGTTTATGTGGATGACATGATCATTAAAAGCATAACCGTGGAAAAGCATGCAGATGATGTAAAGGAGGTACTGGACGTACTCCGATGCCATAATATTAAGCTGAACCCGGAGAAGTGTACTTTTGGTGCGACGTATGGAAAATTCTTAGGGTTCATGATCAGCAAAAAAGGAGTTAGCCCAAATCCTGACAAGGTTAAGGCTGTCCTAGAAATGCAGGCACCACGGAACATCAGAGAAGTACAGCGCCTTAATGGGCGGATCGTAGCCTTGGGCAGGTTTATCTCCTGTTCAGCTCGCAGATGTCAGCCCTTTTACGAGGTCATCAAGAAGCAAAAGACGTTCGAGTGGAATGAGGATTGTGAAAAGGCCTTCGAAGGAATCAAACGGTTCCTCACGGAGCCGCCCATGATGAGTCGGCCAATGAAAGGTGAGGACCTTTACATGTATGTATCGGTTACGGATAAAGCTGTGTGCACGGTCATGATATGAGAGGAGGATGGCCAACAGTTTCCGATTTACTATGTGAGCAAGGTTCTGAAAGATGCCGAAACCAGATATTCTAAGCTTGATAAAATGGTGCTGGCTGTTGTCACCACGGCAATCCGCCTTAGGCCATACTTTGAAGCTCATACTGTGGTGGTTCGAACGAATATACCAATGAGAAAGGTGTTGCAGAAGCCAGACACTTCTGGAAGGTTGATGGAATGGGCAATCCGCCTTGGTGAGTTCGATGTGAGATATGAAAGCAGGTCAGCTTTGAAGAGTCAGGTCTTGGCAGATTTTGTGAATGAATTCACTGAAGAGGGGATTGATCATCCTAAGCCTCCAATGGAAGAGTGGACAATGTACACCGACGGCGCCTCCTCGGCGGATGGAGCTGGCATAGGCGTTGTAATCAAGGGTCCCCAATACATAAAGTTACGGTACGCAGCAAAATTGAATTTTCATGCAACTAATAATGCTGCTGAATATGAAGCTTTGGTATTGGGATTACGCCTACTCAAAGAAATCACTCCCGAGCGGATTGTGATCTATAGTGACTCCAAACTAATGGTCAATCAAGTAATCAAGAATTATGAGGTAAAAGATGATGTTTTGGCCAAATATGTAGCAGAAGTCAAAAAATTGCTAGATCATCTCGAGGCTAAAGAAACCAAATAGGAACTGATTCATGTACCCAGGGAGTCCAACACTGAGGCGGATCATTTGGCCAAAATGGCTTCTAGTGAGGAGAACTGGACAGATCCAGACTGTCCCTTTGAAGTTAAAATAGCTCCAGCCTTCGCTTCAGAGGAAGTATCCCTACTCACAACAGTAGAAGATGATTGGAGATCGGTCATTCGCCAATATCTGCTATGTGGAACTTTACCTGAGGATAAGGAAGAGGCACGGCGGATAGTTAGAACAGCGGCTTATTTCTCCATAATCAACGATGGCCTTTATAGAAAATCTTTTAGCCACCCATGGTTAAAGTGCATTCTGCCGGAAGAGGGACAATAAGTCCTCAAGGAGTTACATGAGGGATCATGTGGGGCCCATGAAGCATCCGCCACCATCTTAAAGAAATCCAGGTTAGCAGGTTTCTACTGGCCCACAGTCGAACTGGATGCACAAAAATTGGTAGAATCTTGTCATAATTGCCAGATTCATGCGAATGAATCACATACTACCAAACATCTCCAGAGGCCCATCATAGAAGGACGGCCATTCACCCTCTAGGGAATAGACATCGTCGGACCATTCCCTCCAACTCGCCGTCAGAGGAAGTACGTGGTAGTGGCAGTAGATCATTTCACCAAGTGGGTGGAAGCCGAAGCTGTCTCCTCCATCACTGCAGAACGAATGGTGGAATTCGTCAAGGACAACATCGTAGGAAGATACGGTGTTCCGCATACCATTATCACCGATAATGGAACACAGTTCAACTGTAGCGAGTTCAAAACTTTCTGTGAAGAGTTGGGCATTCTGAACAGATTTGCCTCCGTTTATTATCCCCAGTCCAACGGAATGACCGAAGTCACGAACCGGATGATCGTAAAAGGGATAAAGAAGAGATTGGGAGAGCATGATAAGAAGTGGGCGGATCAACTGACGAGCGTTTTATGGGCTTATCGCACCACTCCTAGGACGGCCACAGGAGAAACACCATTCGCCCTCTCTCATGGTGTAGAGGCTGTGATCCCAGTCGAAATACAGGTCCCAAGCAATAGAGTGGCCTTTTATTGTGAGGAGGACAATGGCAAAAGGCAAAGGGAAAGTCTGGATCAGGTAGGAGATCGAAGAGACCAAGCCTATGTACGCATGGCGGCGTATAAACAACGGATCGCCGCTTACCATGATAAAAATGCCAAGCTTGTGGATCTAAATGTGGGTGATCTTGTGCTCCGAAAGGCCGACAAAATCCAATCTTGAGAAGGCAAGGGCAAGTTAGGGCTCAACTGGACGGGTCCGTATCAGATAGTGGACAAGATTGGATCCGCCACATTTAAAATTCAGGACATGGAGGGCAACACATTGCCGCGCACATGGAACCTCCAAAATCTCTGCAAATATTTTGTCAGAAAATGAGGTGTACACACGGTCTTGAGTACTCTTTTTCCTTTAGTAAGCTTTTTCCCATGTGGTTTTTCTTACTAAAGGTTTTAACGAGGCTCACCTATAAGACTTGCTTGTTGTAATAAAGCATTTCTCCCATTAATAAACATCATTTGTTCTATTATCCGTGTTCTTTTTAGAGTTTATTGCAGCAATATCAATATTCCAGTCTTAAAAAGAAGGGGGGCATCCAACGCTCTCCACATTAACAAAGTACCGCTATCTCATAGCTACTTTTTCTCCTTAGACATAAGAGAATCTATCTTATGGGCGGATCCATCTCTGAGAGGATCCCAATCTCCGATAGAGTTAAAACGATCCTTAGACGCAAGGTCTTTACACTCTCTTACATATCCTTTCCAAAAAAGGATTCACAAGTCCTACGGGCGGATCACTTCACCTCAAAGACAGGTAGCAAATTGATCCCCTAGGCAGCTTTACTTCCTTCAATGGAATAAAACAGCTTCTAACCTTCACAAAGGTCCATGCAATGGAGTATGGCTGGCCACCTACTCCAAAATAAATCCTAGATGCCCATACATTTACTTACGCAAACGTAATAGTAAAATAAATAGCTGCCATAAAGGATTAAAACAAATTGTACTTAACGATTTTTTACAAATCACAAGTAAACAACTAAGTAATAATGGGAGCATCCTCCTTTACACTATCCTTGCTTACGATGCTTGCCTGAGAAGCCTCCTTCTCCACAGCCCCATATACGCCAACCAAAGGTACCTCCTTTTCCACGGAAGATGTGAGACCAAGAGGAAGGGTGTTATTAGTGATCGGTTCTTCACCCGCCTTGGGGGGCGCTTCCTCAAGTTCCACTAGAGTGACATTAGTGGAAGGTTTGCTTTCTTCCATGGGTCCCTTCATCCATCTCCGAACATATTCGCGGAGGTATTCCTTAGCGTCTGACATCTTGTCATATTTGGCTACGTCTTCTGGTTCGGGGACGGCGAACTGTGGATCTATAAAATCAATCTCGGGATGCGCCAGGGAAAAGTACGCCATGAGCAGTTCGCCGTAATAGAAGGCTTGCTCACCCGCCGTATATTCAGCTTCTCCTAGGGCGTCCTCATGATTCTTGGCATCTGTCACAATCTTTTCCTTTAGCTTCTCAATTTCCGCGTCTCTAAGGACTAAGGCGGCTGTGGCAGAGGCAAAGTTCGCGTTAGCAGAAGCGATGTTCGCATTGGCTTCCGCTACCTCTTTCTCCAACTTTTCAATGGTGGCCTTATCCGCCACACCTTGAAGGAGCTCGGCCTCCATAGCACGTATGCGGGTATACATCTGTCAAAAATAAACAGTTTCGTTAAAAGAAAAGAGCAAAGGAACAACTTTCTCTACAAAGAGAAATCCTTTCTAGGGGACTCACCATAAGGAGCTCCGTTTTCCCCTTTTGCGCATGAATGGAACCAGGAATTTGGTTCTGATTCCTTTGCACTTCGCTCACCTGACCCAGGGCTTCATGCAAATCGTTTATGATGGATTCATTCTCAAAAGATCCTTGAGCGCCATACTTAGCGGACCAGTATCCGCCTATATCAGGCTTCGCCATCTGCACCAACATTCAAGGGTCAAAACTCAAGTCCAAAACTTGATGAACAGATAAAAATAAAAGACAGCTTACCTGTTCCATCTCCCCTATAGGCATGGCGGACCTCATGGCATCCGCCATAAGCTTAGGACCACCGGTGGCTATAGGTTTCCTCCTTTTTAGTGGCGGCTCAACCACTGTTTCCGCAGGACGTTTTCCAGTATCCTTTGAGGATTCGCCGCTTGATCTTTCCTACGAGCCTCAGCTTCCAGAAGCTTCCTACGCTTCTCTGCAATAGCGTGATTGGCCTTAGATAAACCCCTGCCAAAGAAAACATTAAAGTAATCAAAGTTCAAGAAGAAATAAAAGTTACCTTGATCAAATTGCGCAATCTTGGAGTAAATGAATTGCTCCCCCTCTCGGCGAATCAACGGAATATCGCTCATCATGAAGGCTAAAGCGTCTGCGTATGTCCATGCATCCGCCTTAATCTTCTTCATGAGCTCCGCCACCACTTCATCACTATCGGTCAATATTCGCATATCGCCCGTCATGTGTAAAGGCTTGGGATTCCAAAAAGAGGGAAAACCCAGTGATTCGCCCTCTTTCATCTTCACATAGAAGAATTTCTCATCCCAGCAATGGACATTGGACATTTTGTTACTAAATGGCGAATATACTCCGAATTTGGCAAAAGTGACATAGGATTCGTACTTCCGTTTCGAGGGTTTATGGAAAGCTCTAAAAACACGACCCGTATATACCACTCCTAAATTTGAGGCGAGGTAGCAGTCTAAAGCAATATCCAACCAACCGTTGGGATGCAGTTGGCTGGCTGTAATATCAAAGTAGGAGAGGATGTCCGCCATCATCTTTGGGAGAGGAAGTCGGAACCCTCTCTCCACATGACTGCAATATACTGTTAGAAAACCGCTAGGCGGACAGGAGGGTCGTTGATGGGCTGCGGCTAACTGAGTCTCATAACTATTGATCCAAGGGAATCGATTCGCCAGATCCATTAGATCCGCGACACTCATACGCGACGGAGTAGACTCCGCTCGAGGGTTCTTTTTTCTAGGTTGGACTGAAGAGGAGGCCATTGTCCCCGAAAAACACCTAGACTTAACGGCCGGAGCGGTACCGGAGACAGAAGTAGAAAGAACTGGATTCCTGGTGGAACGAGTTTGGTAACGATTGCACGCCGAGTTACTAAACCCAGCTAAATCGGAGCTAACAGTGTCCTCGGAGGAAGAGGAGTTCTCCGATGACGAAGTGGTCCAACTAAAATCAACTACTATTTCAGGGGAAGGGGTCAAATTAAAAAGCTCCGAAGTTGATCTAGAAGATGAAGAAGAACTCCTAAACATTCAGAACAAATCAAGTAAGAAAAGATGAACTTACATGAAATCGAAAAAGCTTCGAGCAGTAAAGAAGAAAGTGAAGACGAAATGAAGAAAAGAGAGAGAAAGCAAGGAAGAAAGAAGGACGTCTTCTTTTTCCTAGGACAGTGCGCCCGTTACACGTGTCACTCCTCGATTGGCATCGAACAGAGTGCGCATTAATACAGGTGTTCATGACGGCGCGCGGAAGCTCAAAAGCCCTAAAGGACTTTAAGGGACTTTTGGGGGGGCTTCTGATAACATAGAGATATTATCCCGAGGACCAAAAGGGATATTCACCTTGAGAACGCCGCGTATTAATCCCCAAAGGAGAGCCGGCTGGCGGATCTCCACGGTCCTGCTCAGGGAGATCCGCTGGCGAACCTATGAGGCGAATCTCCTCCTTCAACTGATTCGCCACAGTAACGGCTAATCGCCGACTCGGCCATAAAGACCATTAATGAGCTATCAATTAGCTAACCGCCGAGTTAAACGTAACCTGTAACCGCCATTAATGGAACATTAATGGAGACTTTCTAGTTGCTGAAGGTTACGACTTCCTAGCTATATATAGCCTACATCCCTAGGCTATCAAGGTACACATTCTCACATCCTTTGTCAATTCAGTTTATTCCCTTGATTCACCTTACTGACTTTGGCATTGGAGCTTCCCCCCGTCGAACCCAACGACGCCCCCACAGGGACGGAAGTTGATCGGAATTTCTTTGCTTGTTATCACTTTTGCTTCTTGTCATCAGACTTTTCGTTCACCTCGAAATTCTTCATTGAGATCTCATGGGTCAGCAGTGAGCCGATGAGTTCATCATATTTGTAGGTGGTTAAGTCTTGAGCTTCCTCAACAGCAGTCTTCTTTGCTTGCCAGTTTTTAGGAAGACTCCTAAGAATCTTCTTGACTTGTTCTTCCTCAATGAAGATCTTCCCAAGTCTCTTGAGCTCGTTGATGATGTTTGTAAACCTTGCATTCATGTCAGAGATTCCCTCATCATCGTTCATCTCGAACAGCTCGTATAGTCTCATCTGCTGGTTCACCTTGGACTCCTTTACTTTGTTGGTTCCTTCGTAGGTGACCTCCAGCTTCTTCCAGATCTCTCGTGCTGACTCACAACCTGATATCTTATTATATTCTGCAGCATCAAGCGCACAGTGAAGCATGTTTATAGCCGAAGCATGATTTTGTAGCTTCTTGAGATCATCTTCTGTCCATTTGGACTCAGCTTTAACAACCGTTTGGCCATCAACAGTTTCAACAGGGACAAACGGGCCTTGGACTATAGATAGCCATGCACTCATGTTTGTAGCCTGAATGAAATTTTTCATCCTATTCTTCCAGAAGGTATAGTTAGACCCGAAGAATAGGGGAGGCCGAGTTATGGACAGACCCTTAGGTAGAATCTGAGTTGTCAGATTTCCTGGGAGAAACCGAGTGCTGTTTTCAGCCATAGTGGGGATCAGCTCAAGGTGGTTAAACCTTGTACAGTGAGCTTTTAAGCTCTGATACCACTTGTTGGTCCCTTATAACGTAACAAGTTAGTTCCAAGGGGGGGATAGGAACTATTTAAAATTTTAGTACGTTAAGGCTGATTTCTTTTTCTTTGAAAAGATTTACACAGTGTGCTGAGTGAGTTTAAGACACTAGCTTAGTCAACTTGTGACTAAGTCAGCTTCTGTCATTGAGTCAGGAGATAGCACTTGAGTCTGTTCCTGAACTCAGCTACTCAGTATGCACAACTCAGCTTGACCTCTTTACTTGGTCAGTTTCAGTTTTAAGCAAGCAATATATATAATAAGGAGTTTAAGGTTAGAAAGATATTACTCAGTAGATTTATCCAGGTTCGGCCTCTAAGCCTACGTCCTGTCCCCGGAACACGTTCCGAGCTTTCGAATCCTCTACTGAGCTCTTTAAAGGTAGAGCCTCAAATGTTTTACAACTTAGACATTGAGTATGACAATAGTACCTTCCTCTATACCTCTACTCAATCCTAATCTCACGCTGAGTACTATAACCGAGTACTCAGCTTCTCCTTTCTACTTCTAGAAATGATAAGTGTTTGTCCTAAACAACAATTGCTAAGACACCTTAGATGATTGTATAATCACTCTAGACTTTTACACAAATGATATAGAATTTGGTGTAAGAATTTGCTTTGCTTTTCTTCACAGAACTTGAGTAGAATTTTGGTCAGTGTAATGGCATGATAATGTTCTGTGTTGATGAATGAAGCAACTGAAAGGTACTATTTATAGAGACATCTGAGGCATCAGTCATTTCGAATTTCGAAATAACCGTTGGAGGGAAACGGCTTCCTGTCGTTGTCACTCAGTCTTGCTCATAGCTCTCGGCCAATTAGATTTGAGTATCTTCTGTCCTCGGCCAGTGTTGAGCAGCTTTTAGTCAGCTCGGCAGAATGTCTCTCCATTTACGGTAAGGTCAACTAAACAGCATTTTGTGTCTTCTGAACTTTACCCAAAGTGGAATTACTTTGTCTGGAAGTTGTTCTTGCTCAGCTGCTGTCTTGTACTCTATGTCGATTCAACTCAGCGGCTTCACTCCGAAGTTGTTCAATGAAGGTCTTCTAGATCCTTCTCTTGCTGAGTTGCGTTTTGATCGTAACGACAGTGTTTTGCACACGCGGGCCGAGTTGTCTTGGTCTGTTTGACTTGGGCCTTGACTTCCGTATGGGCCTTGGGCTTTTTATTCTTTATGTCTTATAAACAATTTAACTCAACATTGAACAAACACATTAGTTAAATAAATCAAAGCATTTAAACTTAGTGTGTTTAGAATATATTTAATTTTACTTAAATAATTTTGTCAAATCAAAATCATGTGGAAAGGTGTTTCAACAAACTCCCCCATTTTGATGTTGGCAAAACTATTCAGCGAGGAACTCAGTGTTGAGCTCCCCCATGATAGTTGACCTATTATTGCTCAGCAAACTCCCCCGTCAGGGTTGAGCTACTGACTTGGTTTTACTCTAAACCTTTTAAGTTTTAATCGAGTAAGTCTAAGGTCAGTTTTCAGATATAGGTCAGCTCATGGAACATATTCTATTTTACTCAGTATTAAGCGGAAGGTTTAATATTCAGAGAGCACTGAGTAATCATTTTGTTCAATGGGTCTTATGAGACAGTGTTTTATAAACATACAAGACAATGTCAAACATATTATCAGCATTGGAAACAATCAACACGTTTTATAAGCATTAAACATAGTTGATGTTTTTGAAGATACATAATAACATAATACACAGCATCATATGTAATAACTCAAGTTTGGATAAAAGATGCAAGTATTGTATTGAATGAAAGTAGTCAGCATACATAGAATGAGCATAAAAGAAACACAGCCTATAGACTAAGTACAAAACTAAGCTAGCTAGCCCATTTCTACTTCTTTTTCTTTTGCTTAGACTGACTGCTTCTAGGAGCCTCTTGCTGAGTCCTAGCTGGTTCTTTCTCCCCCATTTTGTCAGCATCGGGAGGAGGAGGAATTCTAAAAGAGTCGGTTAGGACTGCGGCGGTCAGTACGGCGGACAACTCCTTAAGTTTGTCGGCACTTTCATTAATGCCGTCAAAGACAATAACGCCTTCATCCAACACATCTTTAGGTATACCTAGTTCAGCGGCGCTGAGTAGGCTCATGATGTAGGCTTGAGACTTACCTACCCAAGTAATTGTATCTGACAGCGCAGCAAACGCTTGATGAAACGTCTTTAGCAGAGCTGAGTCATAGTATTGGCGCTGGATATTATTATGACGCACATGTGTGAAGGTCCTTTGGGTAGTGACCAGAATCTCATTCTACTTCATCTGGTCAGTGTCCATCTCCTGTTTATTTAAGTTCAGCAGACGAACTGCTTCGTTAATTTGCTCCACCGAGTATTGAGAGTAGGAGGCAAGCTGATTGTTGGTCTTGATTTGCTCAGTGTGAAGCTGGGCAAAGAGCATCTTAACTTCATCAGAAGTTGCATACTGAGTATTCGCAGCTGACAAGGTCTGGAATTGGCCTTGAAGAGTGTTAAGATGTTGAACAGTTGTCAGTTGGAGCTCAGACAGCTTGGTTATTGAGTCCTGCTTGGGCTGATGTGATTGAATTGAAATCATATCACTTAGCAGATCTTTCAGTCCTTTAACTTCACTCAAAAGCTGAGTGATTTGTGATGACTGAGTGGACTCAGTTTGGGAAGACCCAGCAGCAGGTTCAACATGATGAAGGTTTTGAATTAAGGATTGCACCGAGTTGATCAGTTTTCTACCAGACTCGGTGGCATGAAGATAACTGAGTGATTCATCATCATGTTGCCTAGTTTCCTCAGTATGACCAATTTGTGGAGGAGTCAGAGTTATGATAGGGTCAGTGACTGGAAGTGTGTTTTCAAGCTGTACTTGATTTTCTGGAAGAGAGGATTGATCGGCAGTAGTGATGGACGGTGAAATAGTCATCCTAATGTTGTCAGTGCTGACTGGGGCAGGAATGTTCTGAGTCAGCACAGTGCTTGGAGCAACATCATTAACGAGAACTTGCTCGATCTGGCTCATTGAGTTAGCGGAAGCATTCAAGTCGGCTTGTTCCTTTGGTGAAGAAACAGAGGCTTGCTTTTCAAGAGAAGCTTGTTGAGAAGAAGGGGTTTGCTTACTGAAAAACTTCAGCTTCAGAGAAGAAGGATCCTTAGTCGGTTTTTGAACAGGGAGATCGATGACTCTTTTCTGACTTGCCTTTACTAATCTTCTTCTGCGAGGAGGAGTGGGATCAGCTTGGATAGATTCTCCTGAGTGAGAAGGAGAGGTTTCTTCTTGATCAGCATCGGGCTGATTAGCTTGTACTTGTACTTTATCTGCAGCCAACTCAGTGTTAGTTGGGTCAGCAGCTTCCTCTTCACTCGCTGTTTCCTCAGCGTCATCCTGATCGCTGTCTTCTTCTTCTTCTTCCTCATCATCCTGATCTGAGTTATCTAATTCTTCTTCCACCTGAGTGATGAAGTGATCATCCAATTCCACATCATCTTCTGGATGCTCAGCTTCAGTTCCTTGACACTGTGTGAAGTGTGAATCACCAGGAACAATGATGTCAGTGGGGATAGCATCAATTGGGGTCAGCTCTGAAGACTTCTTCTTCTTCAGAGGTTGCTCAGCACCCAGTCTTTCCTCTGTATCAGGCTCATCTTGCCTGCTTCTCTTCTCAGCTGACTTAGGTCTCTCCTGACCTTTTTGAGAAGCTGACTTTAGCTTCTTGGCCTGAGGCTCAGCCTTCTTTGAAGGAGTCCCAACAGCTTTCCTCTTTCGGGCAGCTGGAGCCTTTGTCCTTTTGCCTTTCTTTGGGACAGTTGTCTCCTCATCAGCCTCATCAACATTTTTGCCTTTCTTAATTGGTTGGTCATACTTCAAGGCACGCAGCGAAGCAGCTGTGATCTCAGAGCCTTGGGCCTCAGTTTCCTCGAAGAGATCAATTTGATGATCTTTGAGGATTCTGGTTATGAGTGAGCCTAGCCTTAAAGTTCCAGTGCTCCTCTGGAAGCCGGCTATTAAGAAAACTGGCATGTTGATGGGCTTGTAGGTCAGCATATGCCATATGAAGCATTGCTCGAAATTTGTCGCTGAGCTAGTACAGTTAATCTTGGGGTAGATGTAGTAGGTCAGCAGATAATGAGCCATCTTTTGGTGCTGACCCATCGAAGTACTGGAGATTTCTCCAGAGTGGCCAGCGGGTTTACAGAACGTGGCATCGTACCCAGTTCCTTCATGATCCCCAGATCTCCTCAGCTTAGTTCCCTCATTCTTTAACTTCAGTAAGTTGGCTAGGTAGGTAGGGTTTATGAAAATGGTCTTCTCCTTTACCACAGTTACCAGATAATCCTGGTTATCGTCAGCAACACGGAGATTGTGGTATAACTCCCTTACTAGGTCAGGGTAAGTGGGATCTCTAATGGAGAATAGCTCGGTCCAGCCATTCTTCGATATCCATTCACAGAATGGTTGCTCGGTTGTTACGAAGGCCTTAGAGAACCATCGTGAGAAGTCTATTTTCCACTCTCTAACATCTGCGAAGACTTTGGTGTAGGTTCTGACCTTGGTCGGCTTTCCCTTAGATGAGGTGGCTTGGCCAGCTTTGCATTTGCTCGACGTAGTGACCTTTGTAGCTTCATGCGAAGTAGTTTGCCTGGAAGGTTCGTCGGAACTGGTCTTAGGGTGACCGGCATCGGAGATGTTAACGGAAACCTTAGTCATAGTTTCAGAGAAAGATTGGGAAGTTTTGAGAGTTTTTAGAGAGAGAATGCTTATGCCAGAGAATTCGGTAAGTGAAAAGAGATAAAAATGGGGATTTGCCCATTATTTATAGCGGTGAAAGGTGGATCTTATCGAATCCATGTGTCAGTTTTGCCTTGGGATTGTCAACCGACAATGATCCTGACATTTATGACACATTCGGCGCATACGTCATCCTATGTGGCTATTCGCGTGCTCTAAGCATTAAACATCGTATCTTGAACTCAACGTTTAGGATTATAAACGTTCTAAATTCTGAGTAGTCAGTTTTATACAAACAGATGGTTTAAGTAGTTGGTTACTCAGTTTGAGATAACTACTCGGTGCCAATGTTTTCTCAGTATGTGATATTCATTCATTCAGCATTAATCACTCAGCATACATCTATTCACTTAGCAAATAATAGATCACTCAGCATGTTAATTCACTCAGCATGAATATATGTTAAGAGCTGGAATTTATTGAAGAGGATTAAACATACCAATGGCTTCTCTCAGTATGCTGAACTGTTCACGAGCCAGTGACTTTGTGAAGATATCCGCAAGCTGCTCATCCATTGGTACGTAGGTCAGCTTTATCTCACCCTTGAGTACATGGTCTCTAATGAAGTGATGTCTTATGCTGACATGCTTCATCCTGCTGTGTTGAATTGGGTTCTTGGATAGATCAATTGCACTTTTGTTGTCACATTTAACCTCAATTGTCTTTGTTTGAACGCCATAGTCTTCAAGCTGTTGCTTAATCCATAGGACTTGAGCAACACAGTGTCTAGCAGCAATGTACTCAGCTTCAGTGGTAGATAAGGCTACTGACGCCTGCTTCTTGCTGAACCAAAATACAAGACAGTTTCCTAAGAAGTGACATCCTCCAGAGGTGCTTTTTCGTTCAAGCTTGTCTCGTCCGTAGTCAGCGTCAGTGTATCCAACGAGTGTGAAACCATGAGTGTTGGGATACCATAAACCTGCGTTCACTGAGCTTTGCAAGTATCTAAGGATTCTTTTTACAGCTATGTAATGAGATTCCTTAGGGTTAGATTGATATCTAGCACAGTAGTATACTGAGAACTGAATGTCCGGTTTACTTGCTGTTAAGTAAAGTAGAGAGCCTATCATACCTCGATACAATTTGCTGTCTACCGACTTACCATTCTCGTCAGCGCAGAGGACAGTGTCAGTGCCCATAGGAGTGGATATTGGCTTGCAATTTTCAAGATCATATTTCTTCAATATCTCCTTGGCATATTTAGCTTGACTGATGAAGATGCCATTTTTCCCTTGTTTGATTTGAAGTCCAAGGAAGAAGTTGAGTTCTCCCATCATCGACATTTCAAACTCAGTCTGCATTTGCTTGCTAAATTCCTTGCACATTGACTCATTAGTAGCACCGAAAATAATATCATCAACATATATTTGAG
This sequence comes from Euphorbia lathyris, assembly GCF_963576675.1. Lineage (NCBI taxonomy): Eukaryota > Viridiplantae > Streptophyta > Magnoliopsida > Malpighiales > Euphorbiaceae > Euphorbia > Euphorbia lathyris. The sequence goes on from NC_088919.1 coordinate 14,567,179, forward strand.
CCAGCAGGGTATCTTTACCCTTTCTCTTAATGAATAAGGTTGTATCAGCTTTGCCTCTGACATAGTTTCTAGTCAGCAGGAAACTGGTCAGCCTCTCATACCAAGCACGTGGTGCTTGCTTGAGGCCGTACAGAGCCTTTTTGAGTTTATAAACGTGGTTTGGGAATTTAGGATCCTCAAACCCTAGAGGTTGATTAACATAAACTTCCTCGTTTATAACTCCATTAAGGAATGCACTCTTAACATCCATTTGAAACAGTTTAAAGTTCATATAACTTGCATAAGCGCATAAAATTCTAATAGCCTCTAGCCTTGCCACTGGGGCAAAGGTCTCACCGTAGTCAATACCTTCTTGCTGACTGTAGCCCTGAGCTACAAGCCTTGCTTTGTTCCTGACTACATTTCCTTGCTCATCCAGCTTGTTGCAGAAGACCCATCTTATTCCAATGGTCTTCTGACTCCTTGGATGTGGCACTAACTCCCATACATCGTTTCTTCTGAATTGGTCAAGTTCCTCTTGCATTGCGCTCATCCAGAATTCATCTTCCTCAGCATCAGCGAAGTTCTTAGGTTCCTGAACTGAGACGAAGGCAACGTTGCTGAGGTATCTCCTGAGTTGATTTCTTGTCATCAGGGTATTCTCAGCGGCATCAAGAATGGCATGTTGAAACACCTTTCCACATGATTTTGATTTGACAAAATTATTTAAGTAAAATTAAATATATTCTAAACACACTAAGTTTAAATGCTTTGATTTATTTAACTAATGTGTTTGTTCAATGTTGAGTTAAATTGTTTATAAGACATAAAGAATAAAAAGCCCAAGGCCCATACGGAAGTCAAGGCCCAAGTCAAATAGATCAAGACAACTCGGCCCGCGTGTGCAAAACGCTGTCGTTACGATCAAAACGCAACTCAGCAAGAGAAGGATCTAGAAGACCTTCGTTGAACAACTTCGGAGTGAAGCCGCTGAGTTGAATCGACATAGAGTACAAGACAGCAGCTGAGCAAGAACAACTTTCAGACAAAGTAATTCCACTTTGGGTAAAGTTCATAAGACACAGAACGCTGTCTAGTTGACCTTACCGTAAATGGAGAGACATTCTGCCGAGTTGACTAAAAGCTGCTCAACACTGACCGAGGACAGAAGATACTCAAATCTGATTGGCCGAGAGTTCTGAGCAAGACTGAGTGACAATGACAGGAAGCCGTTTGCCTCTAACGGTTATTTCAAAATTCGAAATGACTGATGCCTCAGATGTCTCTATAAATAGTACCTTTCAGTTGCTTCATTCATCAACACAGAACATTATCAAGCCATTACGCTGACCAAAATTCTACTCAAGTTCTGTAAAGAAAAGAAAAGAAAATTCTTACACCAAATTCTATATCATTTGTGTAAAAGTCTAGAATGATTATACAATCATCTAAGGTGTCTTGGCAATTGTTGTTTAGGACAAACACTTATCATTTCTAGAAGTAGAAAGGAGAAGCTGAGTACTCGGTTATAGTACTCAGCGTGAGATTAGGATTGAGTAGAGGTATAGAGGAAGGTACTCTTGTCATACTCAGTGTCTAAGTTGTAAAAGGGTTGAGGCTCTACCTTTAAAGAGCTCAGTAGAGGATTCGAAAGCTCAGAACGTGTTCCGGGGACAGGACGTAGGCTTAGAGGCCGAACCTGGATAAATCTGCTGAGTAATATCTTTCTAACCTTAAACTCCTTATTATATATATTGCTTGCTTAAAACTGAAACTGACCAAGTAAAGAGGTCAAGCTGAGTTGTGCATACTGAGTAGCTGAGTTCAGGAACAGACTCAAGTGCTATCTCCTGACTCAACGACAGAAGCTGACTTAGTCACAAGTTGACTAAGCTAGTGTCTTAAACTCACTCAGCACGCTGTGTAAATCTTTTCAAAGAAAAAGAAATCAGCCTTAACGTACTAAAATTTTAAATAGTTCCTATCCTCCCCTTGGAACTAACTTGTTACGTTATAAGGGACCAACAAGTGGGTCCAATCATACCTCAAAGGGGCCTCCGACAGGGATGCCCGCTCTCTCCTTATTTATTCACACTGTGCGCTGAAGGCCTTTCTCAACTCATACAAAGCGCGAAAGGCAGTGGAGATATACACGGGGTCAAAGTTGCTACTGGAGCCCCGATTCTAACACACCTACTATTCGCAGACGACAGTATACTGTTCTTCAGAGCTGATATGGCAGAATGTAATACGGTCAAAGCACTACTTGATAAGTTTGAACGAGAATCGGGCCAAAGTGTGAACCTTCAGAAATAAGGCATTATGTTCAGCTCTAACGTACACATGGATCTTCAGGCTGAAATTAAGGATATCCTAAATGTCCACTCCCCCCTTGACACTAGCAGGTACCTCGGACTTCCGTCTAGTGTGGGCAGAAGCAAAAAAGCTACTTTCAGTTACCTGCGGGATCGCGTCTGGGCTAAAGTGAATGGCTGGCAATGCAGGTTCTTTTCACAGGCCGGTAAAGAGATCCTCCTAAAAGCAGTGGTTCAGGCAGTCCCGTTGTACTGCATGAGCGTTTTTCTTATTCCTCTCTCCCTGTGTGACGAACTGCAAAGGATGCTCAACTCCTTTTGGTGGGGCTCTAAGCCTAATGGAGGCAAACGTATTCATTGGGCATCATGGGATCGTCTCTGCGCCCGCAAAGAACTTGGGGGTCTTGGGGTCAAGCATCTTCACTCCTTCAATTTGGCCCTTCTTGGTAAACATGTTTGGAACATCATTCATAATCCAAATGCCCTTGTCACTAGACTTCTCAAAGCTAAATACTTCCCACATGGGGATCTGCTATCGGCGACGTTGGGTTCCAATCCGAGCCAAACTTGGCGTGGCATTTGGAATGCTGTTTCTTACTTACCCAGAGGGCTCAGATGGAGAGTTGGGAATGGAGCCTCAATTAGAATCTGAGAGGACCCCTGGCTGCCACGGGAAAATTTCTACATCACCCCGCACCTATCAGGTCCATATCCTGTCACACGCGTCTGTGAACTATGGGCACCAGGGACTTATCAGTGGGACATGGGCTTACTGCAACAGCTCTTTACTGAGGAAGATGTGCAGACTATCCTAAGTCTCCCAGGGGGGACGTCCGACATTGAGGATTGCTGGAGATGGCATTTTGACCGGCGTGGAGTTTATCGGGTGAAATCAGGGTATCGGCTTATCGTCCAGGAATTTCTGAACCATTCGGACCCTCACCCCGGGCTGGATTGGCAAAGGCTTTGGCACCTACATCTACCGTCGCGAGTTAAGATGCTGCTTTGGAGAATTTGCTGCAATTATATCCCGACACGTGAGAACCTGTTCCTAAAAAATATAGATGTCGTGAACTCCTGTGGAACCTGTGGTGAAACAGGCGAACATGCCCTCCACCTCTTCGTTGATTGCCCATTCGCAATGGCATGCTGGGACACAGCTGACCTCCGCCTTGCCATCCACCCTGTCGATTCTTTCCAGCAATGGGTGGAGATGCTGCTTCACATCCATGACGACAAAACTGTAGAGAAGGTTGGTCTCCTACTTTGGGGAATATGGAGGCATCGAAACGATACTGTGTGGGCTCAACCTAGCAAATCAGCTGCTGTAACAGTGCAAGTGGGGCTCGAATTCCTTAACCAGTACCACAGCACCCAGACCCGCCTTTGCCCGAGTAGAGGGACCCCTGATCCTCCATCCAACTCAACGGAGTGGAAAAGACCCCGAAGGGGGGGCATTGAAGTTAAACGTTGATGGGGCTACTTTCTCAGATTCCCGACAGGCAGGCACTAGGTTTGTAATTCGTGACGACCGGGGGGTGTTCCAGGGTTGTGCCACGCGGGTGTGGGAGGTATTGCTAGATCCGGCTATTGTGGAAATTCTGGGTGTTCGGGAGGCTCTATCTTGGATAAAAAACCATTGAGTATCAAATGCGATAGTGGAATCGGACTCGCTAGCTGTTATCCGAGCCCTGCAGCAGGATCTTGATGATTGTTCTGAGTTTGGTAGCTTATTATCGAGTTGTAAAAGTCTGTGTCGTGATATCTCTGGCATTAGCTTTGTTTTTGCTAAAAGACAAGCAAACCGTGTTGCCCACGCGCTGGCAAGGGCGGCACGGTCACATGCTAGTCCCTTTGTCTGGTCGTCTTGCCCACCTTTTGTCCTTGGCTTGATGGCTATTGATATGTTTCTTTCCTCTTGAGCTATATTAATACATTCTTTCTTCAAAAAAAAACCGCAACTTTTTATTCTTCAACCATTTAGCGATACCATTAAGCTACTTTATTTTTATTGATTAATGTTGAGTTTGTTTAATTTTTAGATGGATGGTTTATTAAATTTATACTTTATTAAATTTGTAATATTTTTTTATATATTGATTCTTAACGGGTAAGCTTACCCGTGAGTATCTGTAAATTAAATGTGACAGATATGGAATGCAAAAAGTATATTCTTTAGGGTAATGGGATAGTTACAGACAATTAAAAAAAAATAAACATTTAAGAGTTTGAGATTAGTACTACCTGCAGATAACATACACGTTGTTTAGGGATGGCAACGGGTACTGTATCCATGGGTACTTGACACTGTCTGACTCTAATGAGATTATTTGTACCATGTATAAATGGGTATAAGACGGGTATATGATCAAAACCATTACCCGTTAGGGTAATGGGACGAGTATGGGAATACCCCCAGGGTACCGGTACCCGTTACCCGTCATCACTCTTTTATATATTAAAAGATATCATTGTTTTTTTATACGTAAATGTGAGATTTGAACCTCAACTTTTTGTTCTTCAACCATTGGGTGATATTACTAAACTACTTTATTCTTATTGATTGAGGTTCAATTTGTTTAATTTTTAGATGAATGATTTATTAAATTTATACTTTGTTAAATTTGTAATATTTTTTATTTTATTTATAGGTTAAGGTGCAAAAATACCCTAACATTTTGGATCAGGAGCAATTTTACTCCTAACGTCTAAAATTGTGCAATTTACCCCTAACGTTGATAATTTGTGTCAATTTTAAACACTATTATAAAACATAGACATTTTTGCTCTTGGTTCTGCACCAATTCATATCAATCCGTTCTAAAAAAGATTTCATATTTTTTTTTATAATTTAATAATAGAATTTGACATTAATATATATAAATTCAATGAATTTTTTGAATTTTTGTTATCTAATTCGTACAAAAGATAGTATATTTTATTATTATTATTATTTTCACATCCCAATATATGTTTGTGATTTGTAACTGATAAAATGACGCACGTGTGAAGTGTAAATGACAAGATTCATGATCGAGAAGACACTTTGATGAATTATTTCTCAAATTGATCCAATTTATCAACGTTAGGGGTAAAATTGCCCTTGCCTTCCAACGTTAGTGGTAAAATTGCACAATTTTAGACGTTAGAGGTAAAATTGCGTCTGATCCAAAACGTTAGAGGTATGTTTGCACCTTAACCCTTTATTTATTGATTCTTAACGGATAAAGGTATCTGCGGGTATCCACGAACTAAATGGGACGTGAAGCAGGGTCGGGCCTGACAATTTAGGAAAGAATTAGACATTCCTATATGATTTTATCACTATTTATATTAAAATAAATTAACTTTAATACATTAAAAAAATTTTGCACCACTTCCAACCCTTGACCCTAGGATTGTGCACAGGGGCGTATACAGGGGGCCTGGGCCCCTCCGGCCACTGGAAATACCATAGTCACGAGTAGTTTCGACCCTTCCTAATATTAGTCTATATAGAAACTATGTAATAATATTTCATTGTTTAAAAGTAGATAAGATGTTTAAAACACTTGTTTCTTTTTAAAATGTCCTAGGTTCAATTCCAACCAACCTTAATTTATTTTAGAAAATGTTTGTTTATTTAAATTTTATTTTTCAATAATTATAAAACTATATTACCAGTATTAATTTTTTATTTTTTATACTCAAACAACTTAATTTCTAAATTAAATTTTAAAATTTTAAAACTAAACATAAAAAAAATGTAAAAAAGTTATAATTTTTTTAGAAACTAGTATTGAACTAATAAAGAAAATTAAATATATCTCAAGTGTTAGGTTTGTCCAAACTTCAAAATTTCAATATTTTGAACCTATTAGGTACTTCCTAAATCCAGATTTCTAATTTTTTTTGGCATGTTACGCCTCTATAAATCCAAATTATTATTATTGTTGGTTTGGTAGGTCATCTGAAATCAATTTTTTTTTACATGTTAGGACTATAAACGAAATCTAGCTTAATTTTGAAAAATTGTACATTAATATTTAAAAGTGGTTCTTGACAATTCAAATTATAACACTCATATATACAAAAAAATTAAGCAAGTTCGATTTAGCAAAAAAAAATTTCCCGAAAATATGTGTAAAATCGGTCCCCTAATCGAGTAATCCTATATTTGCCACTGATTGTGCATCATGGACCTAGATACAAGACCGGCCTAATAGAAAATATAACCAAACCGGCCTAATAGAAAATATATCTGTTAGAGTAACGAGACGAATACAAATAATTAAAAAATAAATAGATAAAAGTTTAGGATGGGAACTGCTAGCGGGTCCTGATGTTGCCAGTTCATAAAAAGAAAAAATCTTAAATAGGTTGGCGATGGGCTCACGTGACTGAATATAAGCCAGAAAGCACCAGAAAGATTCCAGTGGGCCTATAAAATAATAATTTAATTATTAAAGATAGTTAGAAAAGTAGTACTATTATCCTATTTACATTAATTCCCATGGTCTAAAATTAAAGGCTTAATACATCATTTGTCCTCTAAACTTGTCTAAAATAGTTGATTGGCTCCCTGAACTTTCAAAGTGTCTCAAAAGCTCCCTAAACTTATATAAAATGTTCAGTTAGCCCCCTGAACTTGCATAAAATGTAATCAATTAATTATTCGGTTGGAAAAAAGTAAGTCAAATGCGAAAGATATGTTACACGAATGTTATTACATACTTCACAAAATATATTAAAACATGTTAAAAAAGAATTTCTTACTTATTCAACTATAAAGTATTTTCTTCTCTAATATTATAATCGCATACCTCGATCTTGGTCGTTTTACTTTTTTAAGATGCGTGCAACATATCTTCCGCATTTAACTTACTTTTTTACCACCGAGTGATTAATTGATTACATTTTATGCAAGTTCAGGGGGCTAACTGAATATTTTATGCAAGTTCATGGAGCTATCGAGACACTTTGAAAGTTCAGGGGCCAATCAACTATTTTTGATAAGTTCAGGGGGCAAATGATATATTAAGCCAAAATTAAAATTAAAATCACCTCAACCATCCACATGCATACAAATTGTTTTTAGTCCATACAATGATACTAGTGTGAACACCTGTGTAATGCAGGTAATGTAATATAATATTTTAATTATATATTGGCTTAATGTATTATTTATCTCCAATTGACTTCTTTCGAATTACATAAAATATCCAGTTAGATCATGAATTTATATAAAATATAATAAATTAGTTATTGGTTGTAAAAAAAAGTAAGTTAAATATAGAAAATATGTTGCGTGCATCTTAAAAAAGTAAAACGACCAAAAACAGGGTATGCGATTCTAATATTGGATAAGAAAATGTTTTATAAGTAAACAAGTAAGATTTATTTTTTAATATGTTTTAATCTATTTTGTGAATTATGTAATAATATTCTAAGGTGCGTGTAACATATTTTCCGTATTTAACTTACTTTTTTACAACCGAGTGATTAATTGATTACATTTTGTGCAAGTTCAGAATGGTTAACTGAATAGTTTATACAAGTTCAGAAGCCTATCAGGACACTTTGAAAGTTCAGGGACTAAACAAACTTTTTGGACAGGTTCAGGGGACAAATGATGTATTAAGCCTTGTTTATTACAATTAAAATATGATTTAATACATCAATTGTTCTCTGAATTTATCCAAAAAACTCGATTGGCCCTCTGAACTTTCAAAGTGTCCCGATAGTCCTATGAACTTGTATAAAATGTTCAATTAGCTCATGAATTTGCGTAAAATATAATCAATTAATCACTCGGTTATAAAAAAAAAGGTAAGTTAAATGTGGAATATATGTTGCACGTGTCTTAGAATGTTATTACATAATTCACAAAATAGATTAAAACATATTAAAAAAAGTTTTTATTTCTTCAACTATAAACAAATTTCTTCTCTAATATTAGAATCGCATACACCGACTTTGGTCGTTTTACTTTTTTAAGATACGTGCAACATATCTTCCTCATTTAACTTATTTTTTTACAATTGAGTGATTAATTGATTATATTTTACACAAATTCAAGGAACTAACCGAATATTTTATACAAATTTAAGAGACTATTAAAATATTTTAAAAGTTCAGGAGACCAATTAAATTTTTTTAGACAAGTTAAAGAGACAAATGATATATTAAGCCTTTAATTATTAAAGATAGTTAGAAAACTAGTACTATTTACATTAATTCCCATGATCTATCTATCACTAAAATCACATCAACCATCCACATGTATACAAATTGTTCTAGTCCATAGAATCATATTTCTAACTTTATGAAATAAAGTTTTTCGTTTCTCTTCATTTAGATTCCGTTTATTCGTACAAAAATATTGTATAAGATTTTTTCTTATTTTTTGGTGTTTGTTTATTTAAAAAAATAAGTCAATAAAAAAATTTAAATTAATTAACAGAAAATTATAGGAAGAAATTAAAGAAAATGTTTTATGTAAAATATTTTTTGTAAACTTTTGTATCCTATTCCATTTCTTTTTACGATTATGAAAGCAATAATCATCCGTCACTTCTTCTCAATTTCTGTTATTGTAACCAATTACTGTAAAATATTTTATTTTTCAATATAACATTTTCTCTTACCCAATATTTTTTCAAAGTACAATATTTTCTAGCAAACAAACAGAGCCTATTTTGCATTTTGAATCGTTCAGGGATTTTTGTATTCCTTAGCTGCATATTCCGACTTTCTTGTATTGTCAAATGTTTTAAAAACCGAACCAAACATCGAACCGACGTGATGACTGGATCACTAGTTCAATCGGAATGGTTCAACCAAATGATGTCGTAAATATATTATATATAAATTAATAAATATATATAATAAACTCTCATTTAATTAAACATAATAGAAAACTCCATAAATCTAAAAACAAATATTTAGTTTAATACAATATAAATATTAAATTTAAAGTTAACTAACACAAATCATTTATAATTTAGGATTTAACACAACATAAATACTAGGATTAATTACAAATAACTACCTTATGGTTTGGGCAATTTGCAGACCGATATCTATGATATTTTTTTTTTTTTTGCAAACACAACCATGTGGTTTCAAAATTTTACATATTTTTTTTTATTTTGCCAAAATTGGCCAATAACGACCTCTCCGGACATTTGGATCTAAGGCCTTTTTTGCAACACGCAGATCTATAGATCTACGAACAAGATAAACATTTTCCGCTCTTGCTAAAATTGAAAAAAGAATAAATGAAAGAAGTATAGCTAATAGGTGTAGATCTAACGGAAAAAAAGTTTGATAAGGTATATAGATTTCAAACCAACAAAAAAAAAAAGTAAATATGAAACTAAAAACTAGGTCTAAAACATAAATGAGACGAGCTTCCTTTTTCATCCTTTAAGTAAATCTGATTAGAAAGCTAGAATGGAGAAAAATAAAAACAAATGTGAGAAGGAAGCAGATGGATGGCCGCAACAACAACATGCAGATGAGAAGAAAAAACTTACAAATGAGAAGAAAATGTAGAGAGAAAGAGGAACAGGAGCGTAGAGAGAAAGAGGAGCAGGAGCCTCTCGTTCTCCCTCTTCTCGTTCTTCCTCTTTTCGTTCTTCCTTTTTATTCTAATATTTTTTATTCTTTCATTTTTAATTTGAATTTTTGAAGGAATTCTAAAATTACTGAAATTCAGCTGGAAGAATTTCAAAATTTTAAAAAGTCAAAAGGAAGAAAAATATATATTTCTAACTTTTGAAAAGTTAAAAAGGAGAAAAAAAAATTGGACAAAATTACACCTTGTCATATCATCATTTTTTTTAGGTATTAATAAAAAAATCTTCAATTTCAGAACCACGATAATCACAGTCTTACTTTTGATAAAAAAGAAGAAGAAAAGAACACTATATCTGTAAATTAGTGTGACCATATGATTGTTTTTTAAAATCATCGCTAACATTTAATAGGAAAAAAGCTTATTTTGTCATGTGTTATCTAAAATCTTTGTTATTTGCTTTTTATGGTATTATTTGGTAACATTTGTCTTCCAAAGTATCTTCATAGATGACATAACCCATTTTGAATTATTGATTTGTAAAATATTAGCATGTGGCATATAAACATAGCAATTTTTAATTTTTTTCATACGAACTTAATATTTGGATAAATAAGAAAAAAATAATCCCTTACTTATTCATATATTAATTTTATACGTAATTTTTTTTTTAAAACAATTGTTATATATACATGTCACGTGTCAAAAATTATTTCATGTGATAAAATTTAGAGGGTGTCTGTATCAGATTTTCAGGGCAACGTTTAGTGTTTTACTCCAAACCGCATAAAATATAGTGTATGGTTAGATTTAAAAAACAACATTGTTTAGTTTTTCTTTTTATGGAAACAACGGTCTTTCAGAGTTTTTCACAGAAAAACTTTTTTTTGGAGCTTTTCATGAACAATTATCTTTAATTATTTGATATTGATAAAATTATTTTTTTATTTGTACAAAACATGTTTATTTTTAAACATTATTTATATCTCATATCAATATTGAAAGAACAAGGTTTACTTGGTTGAATAAAACTTTAATTTAATTTATTAATTTATTTATTTAAATTATTTATTTGTGTATCTAGTTTTATTTTTATAATTTATTTTATTGATTAATTTAAAACATATCCATATTAGACATTTTAGATACTAACAACAACAATTCAGCATAATTTTACTAAACAGTATGAATTAAACAGCTAATAACAAACAACTAACATCAACAACAAACAAGTTAACCAAACTGTCACGTCCGTACCTAAAATTCCAATCTTCGATAAAGATTATACTATAATTTTATAGTGTTAATTAATTACGATTTTAAATATATTATTGGGTTTAATTTAATGTGTTTAATGATAAATTAAAAGTTTTGGTGTAAATTTAAAAGAAATTATATTAAAAGGACTTTAACTGAATTTTTTCTCAATCAATAGTTTTAATTTACGGGTTAAAAGAATTAAAAAGAATAAATTATGATTAAATTCTTAATATTTAATTTGTATACTTTTAATAAAAAAAAAAAGGATGATGGTTAAGAAAAAAATAATAATAATAAAATGAAAAAAAAACGTGGCATGTATTGGAGATATAATAAAACACTTGTAAAAAGTATAAATACATGTTCAAACACATGTCTTTAAATTGTATAAATAAAGGACATTTAGTATTTTATAAAATAAATAAATAAATATATATGTCTTTACTTTTTAATTAGTATAAAAAGGAGAGATTTTCATCTAAATGGGGACATCTAATAGAAATTAAGGGGGTTTCTTTTCAACGAGAAAAAAGGGTTAAAAAAAAAGATATATATACATGTCTTTTGAAAGAACATATCTAAGTGTTTCCCTTTATTTTAAGATTATGGATATTGGGAATTTTGTTATTCGGTTCGATCAAATCGCAAAGAAATAGGATACGAAATTATCATTATTGATCTTTTGATAACAACGTGAATTAGAGGCTGTGACGGATCACACCAACGAACTTTCGGTGATCGACGACGATATTTCGGTAACTCTATTTTAGATCTAAATTATCTTTAAAATGTTTTATGAGTAAGGTCGGTTCTATGAGTAAGATCGGGTCTGATGTTTATAATAATTTATTAAGTTTACATGTTACTAATAAAAATATAAAATTTAGACAGTCTTTCTTAGATTATTGAGCTGAAATTTAATTCGGTATTAATAGGTTTTTAACAGCACCACGGGTTTAGAGATATATCAGTACAAATTAACGTCGGTTTAAATTACTATCTTAGATATCAAAATAGACCAATAAAAATAGTTGATTATTTTATATTGTGTTAATATAAAATTTGTATAAGCGTTTAGAATATAAAAATTGTACGGAAAGATTCGTAGCAGTGTCACAAGTCTAACTGAACCTTCGGTCGGAGTTAACGGTATTAGTTTAGTTCACACGTTACAATTTTGCTGGAAAACGAGAATAGTCCGATAAACGTTTTTGGTTTAAAATTTAGTTTTAAGTTATTCGATTAATATTTAAGTGACTTTAAATTATCGAGTTAAAACTAATACATTATAAATTAGAAGGATCAATACCGATATTTGTTAAATAGAGTTTAGAATAATTTGAATATAAAAGTTGGTAGAATAATTTGAATATAAAAGTTGGTAGAATAATTTGGATATAAAATTAGGACGAATATACTCTTAATAGTTTAGGAGGGCGAGCCTTGGCGCAACGGTAAAACGTTGTTGTCGTGTGACCAGAGGTCACGGGTTCGAGTCTTAGGGGCAGCCTCTTGTCAATTAAATTGGCAAGGGAAGGCTTGCCCCCAATACACCCTTGTGGTGGGACCCCTCCCCGGACCCTCTCAGCGGGGACGCGTAATGCGACCGGGCCGCCCCTTTATACTCTTAATAGTTTAACGTGGTTTAACGAGTCTAATATTTGGTTTAGAATTTTTGTTTCGGTGATCGAAAGTAGTCCGATAAGAATATTTACTTTATTAAATCGATATGAATATTTGAGCTATTTAATTCTTAGAGTTGGATTAAATTACGAATCGATGATTTTATACGAATTTTGACAATTTTAGTTGTATTAAAAGTGCGTTTGATTTTAAATGACTATGTATTTTGATTGTAAACTATTTTGAGTAACTTCAAGAGTATATTTGAATAATTGTGGTTATTTTTACAAAAGAGCTAATTGAAGCCAAATGATTTATGGTTATGAAATAGTTTGGAATTTGATTGTGAAAGGAAATTTGAACACGTTATGATCTTCTGAATTTTTATATCCATCTAGAGTAATCCGGACCGGTGGTTTTGATATTTGAAGACCATATTCAGTGAGGGACATGGCCTGTGTACACATTGTAAAGACCTAGTCGGGTATTGGCAGCGAAGTGTGGGGTAAGACCAATACGAGATTAGGCAAGATTAAAGAGACGTCTCGATTATGTGATTTCTGATATGTGTGGTTATGGATTGATACATAAGGGGAGAAACTCTAGAATGGATATACGGTTTATGTTTTCGGTTATGAGTTGATTTGATATAAGGTTTTATGTTTTCAGATATGGGCTGATTTGGATATAAGGTTTTATGTTTTCGATTATGAGTTGTTTTTGATAAAAAGTTTGTTTGGTTACGAATTGGTTTGGTAAAATGTTGGTTTAATAAAACGTTTATTCAATTTGATCCGTTTATTCAATTTGATCTGTTTTGATAAAATGATATATATAGTAATAAAGTGAATTATACAATTAAATCATTAACGTGTCAATCAACGAGTCGATAAGTTAATCGAACTACCTAAAAATAGGTAGAACTACGTAGCTTTGATTCCCGATTTAAAGATTAAAAGATGTTCGGGATACGTAGGAAGCTTGATAGAATTATCAGTCCAAGCCAAATAAATAATAAAACTTTAGGTAGTCAAAATTATTTTTATCTATTAAAAAATCGGTTCGGCTTTCAGGCTGTTAGGCATTCGGTATCCTATTTTCCATTCATACCCGATGCCGATTTGGATCGGGTGTGACACAAACATACCTTAATTGTAACATCCTAGCCTAATAACATGTATATATTGTCCGTTTTGGCCCAAGTCCAACACCTTGGGCCTTTAAAACGCGTCTACATGTATTGGATTCTCATCGTACTCATAAGCCCCAGTCGTTTTCTCTCCATTTTTGATGTGGGATTCAGTTCATTCCTGCCCCCCCATCACTATCCCTTAAGGCCGCTCCTTGCTCAACCTTTCTACCTCAGTGCCACCCACTCTGGACCCAGGCCCACCAGCTTTATCATGGTTCGTCCCCAAACCACATATCGTACATAGAGAGTCGGATCAGATACCAATTGTAACATCCTAGCCTAATAACATGTAGATATTATCCGCTTTGGTCCAAATCCCAAGACATTGGGTCTCACAACTTTAAAACGCATCTGCATGTATTGGATTCTTATCTTAATAATAAGCCACAGTCACTCTCTCTCCGTTTTCGATGTGGGATTCAGTTCATTCATGTCTCTCATCGCCATCTTTTAGGGCCACTCCTTGCTCAGGCTTTCAATTCCGGCGCCACCCATTCTAGACCGGATCGTTACAGGTCCACCAGTTTCTGACTGGTTTGTCCCTGAACAACACATCATACACGGAGAGTCGGATCTGATACCAATTGTAACATCCTGACCTAATAACATGTAGATATTACTCGCTTTGGCCCAAATCCAACACCTTGGGCCTCACGATTTTAAAACGCGTCTGCATGTATCAGATTCTCATCTTACTAATAAGCCACAATCACTCTTTCTCCATTTTTTATGTGAGACTCAGTTCATTCATGTCCCTCATCGTCGCCCCTTAAGGCCGCTCCTTGCTTAAACTTTCTACCCCAGCACCACACACTATGAACCGGGTCATTACAAGTCCACCAGCTTCCGTCCGGTTCGTCCCCGAACCACACATCGTATATGGAGAAACGGCTCTGATACCAATTATAACATATTGGCCTAATAACATGTAGATATTGTTCACTTTGGTCCAAATCCAACATATTAAGCCTCACGGCTTTAAAACGCGTCTGCATATATTGGATTCTCATCTTACTAATAAGTCTCAATCACTATCTCCATTTTCGATGTGAAATTCAGTTCATTCCTACCCCATCACCATCTCTTAGAGCCACTTTTACTCAACCTTTCTACCCTGATACCACCCACTCTGAACCAGATCGGTATATTAATAAATTAGTTAACTTTTCTATTTCAAATTTGTTAAAATGTTACTTATGCTTGCATGAGATGACTAATATTATATATCAAATCAAAATACAAGATACTATAGGGTCAATGGTGGTTTAATCTTATTTTACTTTTAGCAGTCGGTTTAATCTTCTTTAATACTAGTTGAAAGTTTATTGGAGTTTATAAAAAGGCTTAAACGTGCTTGGCGGTGGTCGCACGTGACTGATTATAAACTAGAAAACCCCAGAAAGACTGAGTGGGCCCATGAAATTATCATTTAATTATTAAATAAATAGTCAGAAAATATCTTTAGAAAGAAATAAAGTAATTATTATTTGAAGGGATACCTACTAAAAATAGATTTATTGTTCTCCTAAAATATCAATTTAGGCTCAATATACGAAATAATTTTAATGTAAATTTAACGTTTAAAACAAATACCAATTTAAGTTTTGATAACAAAATATAATACGTTATTTATATTATCCTATTAAGTTTTGATTTTTCTTTCCAGATATAATAGAGTAATATGAATAACATATCATGTTCTGTTATCGATGTCTAAATTCATACTACCAATGTAAGTTTATATTGTTATTTTGTACGTAGAGCCTAGATTGATATTTCTTAAAAACTACATCTATTTTAATACCTTATCTCATTATTATTTAAACAGAAGAATTTTAACTCTAAACGTATGAAATTATACAAATATTTTCAAATAATTTAACTATAAATTATCGAAATTTTAAAATATTAATTTAATTTTTATTTAACAATCACATCGAATCTTTCAATATATTTATCTATTGAATAGTTTAATTGATTATTTATAATTATATTAATAAAATAAATATTTGAATAAATTTAAATATAATAATTAAATAACTATTAAATTAGTATTTTCAATTTTTTTTAATGTACAATTAAAATTGATATTGAAACCTAGTCAAAGTCAAATTTCATCCCATTTTATTTAAAGGTAAAGCAAAAAAAAAAGTTTGTGTTTTCAGATTTTATCAATTTGTATCTAAAAATATTTGTGGTGGTTGAGCTTTTTCATTTTTGTTAAAAACGAAATTCTTCTAGTTTGATATTATAAAATCATTTTCAACCACTTCAAAATAAAATTTTTTAAGAATTAAAATTATTTAATTTTTAAATTTTTTTATAATAATTATTTTTATAGTATTAAACTAAAAAGCCGTGGTTTTAGTAAAATAAAAAAACCCAATTACTTTCTATATGAAATTTTTTTTTAGATACCAGTTTAAATAAGAACAAAATATTTTTTTATTTAATTATTAAATAGAAAGTCAGTATTATTATTATATTTAACATTACTTCCCATGAATCTTAAATTAAAATCACCGCAACCAACCGAATAGGTATGGTACATATAGGCGGAGATTTCAATAAACTATCAAGATAAATAAATATTCCCTGTGCAGAAGCAGAAGATCAGAAGTAGAAGCAGAAGTAGTAGTGATAATAATGGCGGATACGGAGGCGGAGAAGAAGAAGCTGCAACAGCTTACTGTTATCAATTCAAGAGATAAATATCCATCTAACACTTTTCTCGCACTCGTAGCTTTAGCGTTATGGCTCGGTTGTATCCATTTCAATCTCTTCTTACTTTTCTTCTCTTTTCTCTTCCTCTCCTTTTCCAAATTCTTACTGTAAGTATTCTCTTCCCTTTCTCCTTTTTTAATTTCCTTTTCGCAGTTCTAGCAGTTTCGTCATTGCTTCAATTGCTTTTTCAGCGTTTTTGGATTGCTTTTGCTCTTTATGCTCATTCCGATCAGCGAAAACAATCAATTAGGTCGTCGTTTGTGCAGGTACCTAATTACGATTTTTCTCTTGTTTTTTCTTTGATTTTAGTGAATAATTGCGATTTTTTCATCATAATGTATGTGCTGCAGGAACATATGTAGACATGCTTGCAGTTATTTTCCTATCACTCTCCATGTTGAAGACATGAGTGATTTTCATTCGGATCGAGCTTATGGTTTGTTCTGTATTTTCTTCTGTTTTATTTCCATTTTTCTGATTTAATTGCTTCCAGAATTCTTTATTATTCAAATACCATAACTTATAGTTCTATCACTCAACACCTCAAAAATTGAACTATTTTACTTAGTCAATGTACTTGAATGATCCTGTTTAACTAGAAAATTGGTTCAAAGATCTATTCATTCTGCTTCAACTACAACATGCTGTTCTGTATTTTCTCCTCTTTTATTTTTTCCCTGATTTAATTGCTTCCAGAGTCATTTATTGTTCAAATACCCTAGCTTATAGTTCCATCACTCAACACCTCAAAAATTGAACTATTTTACTTAGTCAATGCACTTGAATGATCCTGTTTAACTAGAGAATTGGTTCAAAGATCTATTCATTCTGCTTCAACTACAACATGCTGTTCTGTATTTTCTTCTCTTTTATTTTATTTCCATTTTCCTGATTTAATTGCTTCCAGAGTCATTTATTGTTCAAATACCATAGCTTATAGTTCTATCACTCAACGTCTCAAAATCGAACTGTTTTACTTAGTCAATGCACTTGAATGCTGTTCATCTAGAGAATGGGTTCAAAGATCAATTCATTCTACTTCAACATCAACATGCTTATGCTTAGGGCTGTAAATCATGAGTGGCTCTGCGTTTGGGTCTATAGAAGCTCGATCGTGTTCGGCTCGATTTATAAACGAGCCGAGCTTGAGCAAGGAGAAATTTGGCTCGAAAGCTCACGAATAAGTTCGGTTATGGGTTTATGAACGAGCTCGATTATAATATTCATGAACAGGCTCATGAGAAAGCTTGATTTCGATTATTGTTTTAGTAATAGTATTTCTATAATAGGGGAACATAATTAAAGAAATTTCAAATGAACATAATTAATGAGGTGTTCTCGCAAAAAGTTCATAAACATAATTAATGAGCTGCTCGCGAGCAAAGCTAATGAACAAACAAATGAGACGCTCACGAGTAGTTCACGAACAGGATGTTGAGCTTGAGCTCGAGCTTGTCTATTTCCTGCCGAGCTGAGAATGAGCAGGTTAAAGCTCGGCTCAGATCGATTACAACCCTACTTATGCTGACAAAAGGGTTATTTCTATAGATTGTGTGATTGGCTTATCTATTTTCAGTTTAAGCAGCTTGCTTTATGTGAATTCAAGTATTGCTCTTACCTCATTGTTTTCCTATGGTGTTACTCTTACCGGTGTGGTTATCCTGCTGAAAGGCTTATTTCTGTAGTATAGCTTGTGCAATTTGCTATCTATTTTCATTTCAAGCAGCTTGTCTTAATGTGAATTCAAGTGTTGCTCTTAACTTCAATGTTTTTCTATGGGGCTACTCTTACCTGTGTGGTTATCCTGCTGAAAAGCTTATTTCTATAGATTGTGCAATTTGCTATCTATTTTCACTTTAAGCAGCTTGTCTTAGTGTGAATTCAAAGTGTTGCTCTTACCTCAATGTTTTCCTATATTACTCTTACCTGTGTGGTTATCCTGCTGAAAGGCTTATTTCTATAGAGTCTGCAATTTGCTATCTATTTTCACTTTAAGCAGCTTGCCTTCATGTGAATTTAAGTGTTGCTCTTTCCTCTATGTTTCCCTATGTTGTTACTCTTACATGTGCAGTTATCCTGCTGAATTTCGTTACCTTCTTTCTTACTTGGTTTCTGCAACTAACCGTCTTTTTTCCTTGTCTTCTGCAGTCTTCGGCTATGAGCCACATTCAGTTTTCCCCATTGGTGTTGCTGCACTTGCAGACCATTTGGGTTTCATGCCTCTTCCCAAAATAAAAGTCCTCGCGAGTAGTGCTGTAAGACATCCTACAGACATATTATATACACACACACATAATCCATCTGTATGACAGACTTACACTGCAATTTGCCTTTATTAACACATTTGAATGAATTCTTAGGTCTTCTATACACCATTTTTAAGACATATATGGACATGGTGTGGTCTTACTCCAGCAACCAAGAAAAATTTCATTTCCCTACTGGAGGCGGGTTATAGTTGCATAGTCATTCCAGGTGGAGTCCAAGAGACTTTTTTAATGAAGCGCGACTCTGAGGTCTGCTTTCAACTCATATATGTGTATACATTGCATTCCACTGAGTATACCGATTTTGTAGGATCTAGATTATTACAAACTTCATTTTTTGCATTACAATCAAGTTCGTGCTTAGTTAATGTTTACATCAATGACCTATTTTCCTTGGATTGGTGTATATTGGAATTTTTTCAAGTTCCTCTAAGCCTCAGTTCAGTTAGTTAAAGCATAGAAGCTAGGAATTGAATGCATAGGTAATAGAAGCATTTATGTTCGTTATCTCCGATTCCAATTCTTTATTGTCACCATAGTTGCTAAAGGTGCACTAACGCGCTAAGGGGTTCTGGAGCCTAGGCGAGGCGCACAAAGTGAGAGCCTTTTAAACTGCGCCTCGCCTTGTGCAATCAATGCTCACTATCTTGACGGTTGCATAGCGCGCCTTTAACAATTATGATTGTTATTAAACGCCCAGAGAATGGAAATAAAGGCTTGACAACTCCTAATCTCTAGTTATTTGTTGCCAAAGTTACCCTTAATTTTCTCTCTTGTAGCTTTTCCTTTTTTTCCGCATATTCATCTTGGAGAAGATATTTAACAATGATTCATCTTGATGTGCCGTCTCTTTCTGTTCCTTGCTCTAGATAATATGTTTGCTTGTTCACTAACAAATCGACTAGCTAAACTCAGTGTTCCTAACTTTTCATCTCAATTTGGTTGGTGAAGATAGCATAGTTGCATATGCCATTTACTGGTCATAAACAGTTAAGAATGGTTGTTTATCATGAATCGCTTTATCTGCAGATTGCTTTCCTTAACGGAAGAAGAGGATTTGTCAAACTAGCTATAGAAACAGGCAAACCTTTGGTTCCAGTTTTCTGCTTTGGTCAAGTATGTTTTCTTTTCCTTCTCCTTTTTCATGTTTCAGCAATATAAAAAGTAATGTTCCCCCCCTCAAATTTCAATGTCTGAACCGGGGTTTTCTTACCATGGTCGATGGTACTAACGATGACGGTCACAGGAACATTGTAATTTCATATATTAGTTGGAATTCTGATTATCCTGTGAATTTGATGTATATTTTCCAATTCTAAATCGTGTATCACTAAAAAGTGTAAACTTAATATGTTTTTTTTTCCCGACAGTCGCAGGCGTACAAGTGGTGGAAACCTGGTGGAGGATTGTTTTTGAAATTTGCTAGGGCAATTAAGTTTACCCCAATTATTTTTTGGGGAATTTTTGGGTAAGTATATATTCATCTGGAGAAATATATCAGATACTCTGTGTTAAGCATATGTTACAACCACATTTTGCCCAATGCGATTTGGTTTACCAGTAGTTTTGGTCAGTCATCGTTAGATCTAGGCTTATTAAATCTAAACCCGTACAATTATTTTAATCTCCACCATAGAATTTTAATAAAACTAGATCTAATGGTAACTGATCAATTTCACAATTACTGTTGGTTTATATCTTTTTTGTTTGTTGTGGGAGTAAAAGTAATCACTTGCAATCTTTCCACAAATATATGCATTTTGCCCAATTTAGGATTTATTGGATATTTGTGGTGGTAGGAACTAAAAAGTACAAAAAAAGGAAATTTTCTTATGGATAAATATGCCTAGGAAACACCGAAACTGCTTGGAGGTTCAAGTACGACCGACACTCCGGAGACACTTGGGGACATGCACCCAATACTCCAAAATAAGTGTCCTCTCTTTTTTCTCTTCTTTTATAATGGGAACACTTTGGGGACACTCTTGGGACATGGATTCTAAATTGATTAGGTAGAATATAGGGGTATTTTTTAATAATTTTACAAAAAAGAGAGGTTGGTGTATACAAAAATAAAAGAATACCCTTATAGAAAAAAGAAATATCAAAATAGAATGAAAAGAATATAGCAACCACTTTTTTTTTGGTAGTTTAAATAGTTTGAAGTATTAAATGTTTCTTTTTGATGAATTAATGACTTATTGTGGATGTTATTTATGGTTTATAATGCTAATTAATGTTATTTATGATTATATATATATATATATATATATATATATATATATATATATATATATGTTGGCGTGTTTCCGCCATATTTTTAAAAATGCCGTATGGGTACCGTGTCGGTGCTTGCTAGATATGCAGTTAATACCATCTGAAATTCTATGCATGTATTTTTCAGGTCTTTTTTGCCCCATCAACATCCAATGCATGTTGTGGTGGGTAGACCTATTGAAGTGAAGAAAAATCCGCATCCTACAATGGAAGAGGTATTTGTGCTCCTTCACAATCTTTATCTACTCTATTAGGAATTAAGGATCAATTTGGCTTTAAAAGTTGGTTAGTACGATCAATTTAGTCCAAATGTAAGTTTGAGTATCAAGTTGGCCCTTTAACTTGACACTTGAGATCAAATTAGTTTAAAATTGCACGTGTCAATATAGAATTAAGGGTCAAAATAAGTTGGCAGACAGGTTTAACCCAAATCAAAGCTTGGGTATCAACTTAGTCCCGAAGTTGGTAATATTTGACAAATTAGCCTAAATATGACAAATGTTTAGGTTATAAAACTGATTGTATTTAGTCTAATTTGTCAAAAATATTGTCAATTTTAAAGTTGAGTTGACACCTAAACTTCGATTTGGGCTAAACTGATCATGTCTACAGTCTACCAATTCTAGCGATGATTATGACCTTTAATTCTGTCAACATATGATTAGCAATTAATAATTATTTAACACGTGTCACTTTTTCATGCTGACGTGTCATTTTGGATTAATTTGACTTCAAGTTTCAAGTTAAATGGTCAGATTGATATCTAAACTTGATTTTCGACTGAATTGATCCTACCAAATTCTGGCTGAGCTCGTATTATAAGCTTGCACTATTTGATACAAGTTTTGGATAAAGGGTCAATTCAGACCCTCCACTTGGCTCACAAGATCAATTTGCTCCAAAATGGGGTTCGGGTATCATTTTGATTTTCAACTTATCATTTTTAGTTACTCCCTCCGTTCCACAATAGATTTCTTTCTAGAGAATTTTTTTTTATTCCACAATAAATGACATTTTGCTTCAATCTATGCACATTAATGTACTTTTATCAAATATACCCCTATTTAAGTTGACTTTTTGCCTTAGGAATAGATAAAGTTACTCGTGGATGCAATTAATACAAGGGTAACAAAGTCTTTTACTTAAAATTAATTGCATTTCTTAATTAGTGTGTATTAACCTTAATAGACATGTATTGTAGAACAGATGGAGTAAAATAATTCAAAGTTGAAACGTGTCAGCATATGACTCGTAATTGGTTGACATACGCTAATGCATCATTTTGGACTGATTTAACTAGAAATGTCAAGTTGAATTCAAAGTTCAATTTGGGTTGAATCAAGTAACGAGTTAAGTTGAAAAGCCAAATTTACCCTCAAGTATACGAGTAACGAGCTAAGTCGAAAGGCCAAATTTACCCTCAATGTACAAGTTTTAGACTCTGATAATCACCATAATTAGTAACATGATAATTTAGCTTCAAAGGGTTGAGAGGGTTGAGCTATATAAGCAGTAAATCTGCAATTAATTATGATATACATGACGAGCTTCGAACCGAGCAATCAAATAAATTATATAAAAAAAAAAAAAAAACAACTGATGTTATTGGTTATTTGTAGCAGAGTTATAACTCCATTCTCTGGCGTAATGGCCAAAATGAATACATATTTTCAGAAGTTAGTGTCGGGTTTTAGAGTTACATGTCTTGCTCAAAAGCTACTTTATGTAGGGTTAGTAATGGAGTCGCCTGATAATGCTCGGCTTGCAAAGATATTCGAGCTCGGTTTATTAAAAAAATCATTTGAACGTGAGCTGCTCGCAATTAGCTCGTTTAATTGCTCACGAGCTTTGCTTGCACAATTTGTTAATTCTATTCATGAATTTTGCTCGTGAACAGTTCATTAATTATGTCCATAAACTGCATAGTTTTACATTTCCCTCCTTTTATCGAAATATAATTATTAAAAAAATAATCAAACCGAGTTTGCTCACAAGTCTGTTCATGAACATCACAATCAAGTTTGTTCATGCGCTGTTTACGAACCTATAACCGAGCCTACTTGTGAGGTTTCGATCCGAGTTTCACCGTGTTCAAGCTTGTGTTGTTTATGAATCGAGCCTCTTTGAGCTCAAACGCGAGTCGTTTATAAATTAAGCGGAACACGATCGAGCTTTTATTTTTATAAATGGAACATGATCTTGCTTTTATCGAACTGAACGTCGAACTGTTCATGAGCGGATCGAGTCAGCTCCTAACTTTATGTTGCATTTGCTCTATTAGTGACTAAAACTGTGTTGGTTCTTAAAATATTTTATTGTTATTGCAGATTGGTGAGTTACACGGTGAGTTCGTTGCAGCTTTTAGAGATCTATTTGAAAGACACAAGGGGCGGGTTGGCCATCCGGACCTTAAACTTGAAATCTTTTGAGACTTGTTTTATTTTATCCCATTTCTATTTATATGTAGCTGTTTGTGAATATGTTGTATTCTTTAAAAATGAAACATAGAAAGATCAATAAAAAAAAATGATAGATGTCACATAGTTATATGTTCTGATAAATTAACCAATAAAAAGTTGTCCACAGAGCTTAAAATTTCCTAGTATATTCATTGAGGAACTACATAAACATGGTGTTCGGGATAATTTTGATGAGGTGGATGATGTTTGAAAGAGTATCTTATATTTGGAGATAGGGTAACTTGTTTGTTATAGCAATGTTGTATACCTTTGCTATCTTTTGTTTTTTTAGGGTAAATTTTAAATAAAATCTTTATGGTTTTACTAATTTTCAGATAAGGGATTGTGATTTACTTTTTTTTTTTCAAAGTAAGGACTGAGGTTTTCAACTTTAGTAAAATAAATATTTTTTCGATTGATACTATTAAAATCACCCTTAACGACTTCAAAAATGATATATTTTAAGAACTACTAATATTCTAAGTAATTTTAATTTTTCAACTTTTTTTATTTTGAGATTATTTAGATGATGTTTGGTAAAGAGAGAGAGTTAATGTTTAGAGATAAAGTTCTAAAAAAGATAATTTTTGAAAATCGAAAATGTAGTTCCATAGCAAATATGATATTGAACAGCTTTAATTTTTGAAAATTTTCATTTTCAGGTTGTTAAAAATGGTTTTAATAGTATTAATCCAAAAAGTCATTGTTTTATTAAAAGTGTGAAATCTCAATCCTCGTTTTGATAAAAAGTAAACCACAGTCCTTTGTTTGAAAATTAGTGAAACTACAAAGGTTTTATTTAAAATTTATCCAATTTTTTTGAAGTACAATTAAACTTTTTTTTAGAAGTACAATTAAATAGGTACTTTTTTTAAAAGTACAATTAAAGCATAATATCCATTTTAACTCTTAAACTAAAACTTCAAAGTCAATTAGAATCTTAAACTATTAAAATCATCAATTAAGTTCTAAACAACTTTAATTTTTAGAGATTGTCATTTTGAGATCGCTAATGCTCATTTAAGGTGTTTATTGAAGATTTGTGATGATGATGATCGTAACGTTGGAAAGTGTACTGTTGAGTGACTTTTGGTCAACAGTAAAAATAAGTAAAATCAGTGGCCAATGGTGTAATTTACTTGGGAATTTTAATTGCAAGATGTAGGGGTGATTGTTTACCTACTTTTCTCTTTATATTTGTCTTTTTACTTTAAAACGAGAGTTTTAGGTATTTAGTTAGGAACTTCCTGTTTGATTTTTATAGATGAAAAACAGATTTTTTTACAAAAATAATGTTTTTTTTTGGAAAAACAATTTTTTTAAACAACAAATAGCAACAATAAACCGTAAATAAAAGATTTCAATTCTATTAAATCTATTAAATATTTTCTATAGAAATTTTAGTTAATTTGAAATTCTAGTTAATATTCAATTTAATTGGAATATTTTGAATATTCCACTTTTGAATTTTTTAATATTATCGAATTACTATTATTAAATAAAATTAATTAATTAATATTAAATAAAATATTAATTATTAAATAATTAATATTTTAACAGTCAAATCACAGTAAAAATTTAAATTGTTGTTACCATTTTTTTTGTTTGAAGTGTTTTACCGTGGTTTTACTATTTTCTATTTTACGTGTTTTTTCTGTTTTTTCGTGTTTTTACTCTTTTCACCTTTTTTTTCGATTGTTCTCCATATTTTGTGTTTTCACAATTTTTCCATTTTTGTGTTTTTATAGTTCTTTTCGTTTTTCACATTTCAACCGTTTTCCTTATTTTTCAAGTTATTACCCTTTTCACATTTTTTTAAATGCTATTTATTAAATATTAGAATAATTGATAGTAATATTTAAAATTTAAAATAAATAAAAAATTATACATAGTTAAAGTTTTCACTTGAACTTCAAAATTATTCCTCAATAATTTTTACCTAGTCATCGACTAATCAAGTGAATTTGATCAATTACTGTTAAATTTAAGCTTATTAAAATCTGGTGGAGATTAAAATCATTGTAAGGATTAGATTCACAGTCACTGACAGGGTGAAAACCACCGTTCTATTCCTAGTAATATCTAATCTATTCTATTCTATTGCATTCCTTAATTGAGATTTGAGATTTTAATTTAAGCAATTTGAATTTAACAATTCAATAATTGGCTTATTAGATATTGTATAATAATACTAATAATAATAATAATAATAATTGGACCCCTTAAGACTCTTAGAACGTTAATTTTCTGGATACGTTAACATTCACTTAATTTTTCACATAATAATTAATAATAAAAATTTATTTAGATTTGTATAATAAAAAAAACTGGACCCTCTTAAATTTGAGGTCATGTGCGGTAGAACTCTTTGTACACCCTTCTCCTACTCCCCTGCTTTTAACAATTCAATAATTGTCTTATTCTAATAGGATAAAACCAAATTTAACTCTAACATTTTAAAAGAAATACACATTTAACTTTAACTTATGAAATGATGTAAATTTAACCCTAACGTTTCTAAACAAGATCTAATTTAGCCCTACGTTATCAAAAATTAGAAAAAAATGGTTTGACTAGTATTTAACTATCACTTTAAACATTCCAAATATCAATTATATCTAATATATTAAAAATTCTAATAAAATACTAACAAACTTACAAAAATTCTGATAAAATACTAAAAACTAAATCTGCTACATAATTGCAACGCGTATTCAATTCTAATGTACATAGTAGACTTTAATCGAAAAAATAGTTTAATAAATATCCACCCGATTAATCGGGGTTTTCATTTATATTGATTTGGGAGTAAAAAGAATCAAAGTCCTAGTGATAGGATATCAAATGTAAGAAGCTATACTACAGAAACTTTTTTTTAGTAGCGTTTCTACATTTCGTGTTTGTATCTTCTTTACGACCTCATCACTTCAATTCAAGTGCAAACCAATATTTTTCAATCGGACAACTTCCATTTTACCGTCATTTTTCGTTGAACGCACTTTTCCTCCCCTAGACGAGAATTGAAATCTGAAAAGTTACGTTTCACCGGGATTTTTACTTGCGTTTCTGCATTTTATGTCTGTATCCGCTTCCCTATCCGCAACATAGGTGAGAAGAATCTAAGCCACCATCCAAAGGAAAAGGGTTGACCATAACGTAAGTGAGACGGAAGCTAAAGCATATGTCCATAACATTATCACGGAACATTCACTTTGTCCACTTCCGAACAATTGGCTCATCGTACCTGCAAATGTTATAAATTCATTCACTGTTATAAAGGATCCGTGCTCACCGCACTAAAACGAGAAAATAATAATAAGAAAACATAAATACATGCCTATGTTCATTGCTGGTGGAAGTGCATATTGAAGTAAAAGAATGAATTGATACAAAGGATCCGCGTTCACAGCACCAAAACGTACTGCGGTTTTCACGATCAGAATCCCCGACAACGGAAGCAAAATGTACCTTACTGCTAGGATTCCAATCATAATCGATATTCCAATCCCCGACCCTCTTAAACCTGCATTTGAGAACGAATACTTAGAAAAATGCAAATCAATTCAAGATCGGTTTTAATTCGGATAAATTGCACCAATGGTCACTAAAGTTAGGGGTTAGTTTCAAAAAGATCGTCGAACTCATTTTGTTTCAATAAAGTCACTAAATTTTGTTTTTTATTTTAATAAAGTCATTCTAATCAGTTCAACGTTGGAAAGAACTCTGATATGTATAACATGACAGCCATATGGCAACCACGTGTATGCCACGTGACAGCTCAAAAAATAAAAACAAATATTTTTTTATGTCATATGACAGTTTCAAGCAATTGAATTAAGTAAATAATAAATATTATTTTTTTACTGTCATTTGACTGCCATGTCATACGTAAAAATCAAATTTTTTTTAACGTGGGTGATATGTCAAATTTCAAGTGATTTTTTCTGAAATGACTAGGATACGTTCAATGACCTTTTTTTAACTAACTCTAAACATCAGTGACCATTTAAATGAACCGAGCCGCTTATGAGCGGCCCGTCATTTGACTCAATGATAGCTCAATCATGTTCGACTCGATTTATAAATGAGTCGGGCTTAGTGTTCAGCTTGATTCGTAAACGAGCCGAGATTGAACACAGTGAAACTCGATCGTGTTTGGTTTTATAAAAGTTTGAACAGAATGTTAGAACTCAAACTCATGTATTTTATACTGAGCCGAACACGAGCAGGCCAAAGCTCAACTCGAGTAGAATCCGAGTCTTGTGTTGTGTTTATTACCTTTAAGAAGGTTTGCTCCAAGTATGAGGGTCACAATTGGTATAGCTGCATCCCTGCAATTTTAGATTAAGCTTACAAATTCATATGATATTAAAACATTACAATATACATTTCTTCTTAATACCATAAGAGGCAACATTATTTTATCAAAACTATTAGGAAGAGATTGGATCAGATATTAATTAGACAAATTCGATGTACAAAATAGAAATTATAAGCTAACTCAAAACACAATATTCACGTATTTCGATCAATTTTGTCCAAAAAAATCAACTGCCCCCGTACTGTACTAAAAAAAAATTCAATTTACCTCTGAACTTGCTTAAAGCAGGTTACTGATTAGCCACTTGAACTTTTTTTAAAGTGATCTAGAACTTTCTTAAATTGATCTATTAAATGTACAAATTTCAAATTTTCCAAAATCTCTCCTTACTTTATCACGTAGATTTTAAGGAGTTAATCGATCACTTTAAATAAATTTAGACGACAAATTGAACATTTTAAAAGCATAGGAGGACAATTGATTTTTTTGAACAATTACAAAGGTTAATGATGCATTAAGTCAATTATTAGCTAATTCAAAATACACCATGGTTCGACCAATTTTGTGTTTTGAGTTAACCTGTAATTTTCTTTCCGCATATCAAACTTGTGTAATATCCGATCTAAATCTCAATTTCTAAAAAAAAAAAAAAAAAAAAAACCATAGTCATAATCTGAGGATGTGTTTGTACCCAACAAAAGAAGCAGAATCTTCAATTACATGAAGAGGAGCAGTAGAACCGATCAGTAAATTTCGTATTTGAGGAACTAATCCAATCACAAACCCTGCAATCTAAATTACCCTCTTAATGAATGGTTTTGATTTACAAACAGAAAATATATTAAAAAAAAAACATAATAAATCACCAGCTCAATAAAAGTAGATTGACTGCCTTTATAGTGTTTTACTAACTCTCTAAACTTACTTATTTCGTATCACCAGTTCTCTAAACTTGCCCATAAAAATAGATTAGCTCCCTGAACTTGCAAATGTCTCACCAGCTCCCTATAGCTGCTTATTCCGTAACAACTAAATACAAAAACCATAATTCTAACTTTCGATCCTCATCCATTCAATCTCTCAAACCTACAACACTAACTTTTATAGTAGGAGAAGAGAAAAAATTACCTTTCGAATAGATGAAGATGTACTTTTAGAATTTAGGTTTAATAAGTTTTTGTATTTAATTGTTACGGAATAAGTAAGTTTACGGAGCTGGTGAAGCACTTACAAAGTTCAGGGAGCTAATCTATTTTTACGGACAAGTTTAGGGAGCTAGTGATACGAAATAAGTAAGTTTAGGGAGCTGGTGAGACACTAACAAAATTTAGCGAGTCAATCTAATTTTATGGACAAGTTCAGGGAGCTAGTGATGTAATAAGCCTAAAAAAAACTTAATACATCTCTAGCCTTTCAAGTTATCCGGAAACGGCAAGTGACCCTGAATTTCAAAACTTTACAACTAACGTTATCCAAATAAGCAAGTTGAGGAGTTAGTTATAACGTTTTGAAGTTCATGGGTGAGTTCCAGTTTTTGGACAACTTAGGGGCTGGGGATGTATTAGGTTTAAAAAAAATGATAAGTTACCAAAATGCTTTCAAAGTTTTGGAGAAAATACCAATTTAGTCCCAACGTAGAAAATAGCTGAAGAAAATCTGTTGTGTCCCATTTCAGCGTTCCCTTCCATGTCCTTCTCCCAAAAAGTGATCCCTTTTTATTGTTTGGGTCGTCTTGGTTCACAAAATATATTATTTTAATTAAGTTGGACCATTTTGTGTGAGAAAGACATGAAAAGGGACACTGAAATGAAAACAACCGATTTTCTTTCCAAAATAGCACCATTTTAACCTCAATGTTTATGAAATGGCGTCAATTTAGGACTCAGTAACAGAATTTAGGGTTGAACTGGTACCATTTCACAAACATTGAGGTGTCAAGTTCTGTTAATCATGATTAACTTGGTACCTGTGAGATTAATATAAAATATATGATTGAGCCTTAACTATCAGATTGAGCTTTTAGTTGAACCGGTAACATTAAGGTTAAAATAGTGTTAGTTTGTACGTTGCGGTTAAATTGACACTCTCTCAAAAACCTTAAGATCGTTTTTATACTTTATCTCTTCAAAAAATGAAGTAGAGATGGTGATTTGTACCGCTCCTATAGTTTAAGGTGCAAAAACTGCTTTGAGATTAAGTTTTGCTGAAACCATCCACACACATTGTTTCATCTTCTGTATGAAACTAGTATTACTCTGCAATTCAATTTCATGAGTTCCTCAATTCCAGGAAAAGGTACAAATAAAACCCCGATAGTTTCATCGATTTACAAATAGAAAAACGTCCTTTTAAAGGGCACGTGTTTTATACGGTTAGCAAAATAAGAAATTGTTCTATTACTGTTTGACACGTCATTTAATCAATATGAAACGTCATCTAGTCAATACGTCACATCAGTATTCATTTGTGTCACATCAGCAAAGTCAACAAATCAACGATGGTTTTATCCATTTATGCATAGAAGAATGTGTTTTTAAAAGGCATGTGCTTTACATGGTTAGCAAAATAAGAAAATCCTCTGACATGTCATTTAATCAACATGACACATTAGCAAAGTTCAAAATTTTTTTTATGTCGTGTCAACTAAGTCAATGTGTTATGTCATCAAAGTTAACATGTCATGTTATCGAAGCCTAAGGGAGTGTTTGTTTATTCCATTTGCTCCTCCTGTTTCCTTTTCTGGTTGAAAATGAAAGTTTTAGATGTTTGGTTAGGAGCTGCTAATTAACTTTTCATACATGAAAAGTAACTTTTTATAAAAATATCTCTGCTTTTCCAACAACAACAGCAACAAACAACAATAACAGTAAACAGCAACAGCAAACAACATGTAAACCAAACGGACCCTAACACGGTTAGTCAACTTTCCTCTTTTTGCTTATTGAGTAAGGGCCCATTTGTTTTACATACTATTTGCTGTTGGAAAAAACTGCTTTTCCAAAAAGCAGTGATTCTCTGCTTTTATAAAAAGCTACTTTTCAGGTGTAAAAGATACCGGAGTTTAATAACCAAATGACTAAAACTCTTCATTTTGAAATGAAAAGGCAAACATGAGTATGAAAAGTAGGAGTAAATTACACCAATGGTACTTGAACTTTATCCTAATTCACACTTTGGTACCTAGATTACATTTTGTCTCAAAAATATACCTGAAATAACGATGACCGGACAATTTAGTATATTTTACCGGTCAATGGCCGGTCAATGCGATTTTGATGAATAAATTACACTAATGGTACCTGAACTTTACTCTAATTCACACTTTGATACCTAGATTTCATTTTGTCCAAAAAATACACCTAAAGTAAAAATGACTCAACATTTTTGTACATTTGACCGACGTGAGTTTGACCATTTTAAATTAAAAATTGAGACTCATCATACACTCAATTAACATAAAATTACAATACTGTCATTGTTAATTGAGTGTATGGTGAGTTCCAATGTTTAGTTCACGTTACCCGGTCACTAACCGATCAAATGAACTAAATTTTTCAGTCACCTTTACTTGTATTATCTCTTTAGGATAAAATAAAATCTAGGTACCAATGTGTAAATTATGATAAAGTTCAGGTACCATTGATGTAATTAACTCATGAAACTCGCATTGACCGGTCATTAACCAGTAAAATATACTAAATTGTCCGGTCATCATTACTTCAGGTATATTTTTGGGACAAAATGTGATTTAGGTACCAAAGTGTAAACTAGGTAAAGTTCAGGTACCATTGGTGTAGTTTACCCTGAAAAGTAGCAACCAAACACCCCTTCATTTTCTATAAAAAAAACAAAATCACATTTACAAATCGATGAAACAAGGTATTTTTTATATAACAAGTTACAAAAATGGGCTAAAAAGGCTTACAAATTTCTCAGATTGTGCAGAATGATGAGGAAGGAGTAAAGCATGAGTGAGATCATCATGAGATGAGTCTTGCTTCAGCTGATCTGATATTCCTTCTATTTCTTCAACTTGTTTTGCAGAAATTCTCATTATGTTATAAACATAAGACCATAAGAAAATAGCACCTATCTGTCACATAATTAACAAAAAATAAACCATATATTAATTTTAAATTTTTGTGTGATAAAATTAGGCCAAGCTGCTCATGAACGGCTCAATAAAAACTCAAATTGAGTTGAGCTCCATTTATAAATGAGTCGAGTTTGAGGCTCGATTCATAAACAAGCCGAATTCGAGCGCGGTGAAACTCGGCTTGAAAGCTCGCGAACATGCTTAGTTATAAGTTCATAAACAAGTTCGATTATAATTTCATGATCAGACTCGAGCTCAAACTCCATTTAGTTATTATTTTAATGATAGTATTTATATAAAAGGAAATGTAAAACTACGTAGTTTTGTGTAAAACTTTAATTTTGTAAGTTTGAGAACTACGTAGCATTATGTTAAAGAAATTTCAAATGAGATTGAAACCTTATTTTCGACTTCAATTCTTCATTCATAATTAATAAGCATAATTAAGAAGCTTTTTGCGAGCAAAATTCAGACTTAAATGCATCATTAGTTACTGAACTTTACTGGTTATCTTAAAATGTAACTAAACTTCAACCAGTCTCAATAAAATCATTCAATTTTAAACTTTTGTTTCAGTAAAGTCACTCTGACGACTTCAATAGCAAAAACATACCGGAAATATAATGTGACTTCCACGCCATCACTAGTCAACTTTCACTGCTAATCGAAACGATATGTGATTGCCACCTAGTTGACCGAAACGACATGTACCTGCCCACCGAAGCCACATGTACCTGCCACCTAGCTGACACGTGTCGATTCAGTACCTAGGTGGCAGACACGTGTCATCTAGGTGGCAGCCACGTGACGTTTTGGTCAATGGTGAAAGTTGACTACTGCTGAAGTAGCTGACACGTCACTTTTCCAGTATTTTTGCTCTTGAAGTCACCGGAGTGACTTTATTGAGATAAAATTCAAAGTTTAATGATTTTATTAAGAGACAATCATGAAATTTCAGCGATCAATACTGCATTTAATCTCCCATAATTCATGAACAGAATCAACGAGTTGCTCGCGAACAAAACCCGTGAACAAATAAACGAACAAAGCTCGTAAATAAATAAATGAACTGCTCGCATGCAGTTCACGACCAAATAATTTCATATTCAAGTTTAAACAAAGCTCGAACTCATCCATTTTCTACCAAGTCAAACATGAGCAAGCAAAAGTTTAGCTCGGCTTGGTACGGCCATAAAAAATAAAAATAAAAAGGAAAAAATCAGCACGTACCGCCATGGAAAGCGAAGCATAAGCAAGTCCATAAGTATGACAAGTATCAGGAGATCCCAAAGGACTTCCTTTCTCTTTACAGATTGCTGGAATTATTATTAATGGCAAATTCCCCAAATTTCCTGTTACATTTTTATATAATATATACTTTTTAATTCACAAAATAAATATATACAAAAATTATTCATTAATTATGCAAAATGTAATTACTAATTAATTAAGTTTAATTTTATTTTAATTACCTGCTGCACAACAACCCAATATGAGACCTCTTAAATGTTGTGGAGGGTGTGTAATTTTTATGAGGAGCCATCCTAATGCTGACCCCAATATAAATGTAATTAAGATATTGAATGGCATAAACCACCTGCAATTAAACATTAATAATATTAAGGGAAAATTAATTATAATATTAAAAATAGGGTTGTAAATGAGCCGAGGATAAAAGTTCAATCATATTCGACTCGATTTGTAAACGAGCCGAGTTTGAATCCAACGAAACTCGGGTAGAAAGTTTGCAAACATAAATTGATTATAGGTTTATGAATAAATTCGATTATAATATTTATGAATATATTCGTGAGCAAATTTGATTCAATTAAAGGACGAAATCTAAAACTAGTAATAATGCGTAAAATTTTAGTTTTGCTGATTTCAAAATTATGTTGTGTAGCCTGTTCATGGGCCGTGTTGGTTCTACTTCAGGTTGGGCCCAATGGGCTTTTGTTAAAAAAGCATCAACCACAGTCCAACCCCATGTTAATTTAGGTGGCTCAAACCATGGGCTTGATTTAAAATTGAAATATCAAAGGCAACCTAGATAAGTTCACTTAAAACAAATATATACTTTTTATTAAAAAGTAAATTTATATTAAAAATAAATATTTAATAATTAAATTAATAAACACTCGACCATGCTATTAAATCTGAAGCCTATCAGAAAACTAAGTGGGCTTTAATATATTTGGTCGAGCAGGATCTAAAGTTAATTTTTCTTATCAAAACTCGATCTAAAAGACACGAGCGAGCCTGGGCAGTAGGGTCGGCTCTACCCATTAATAATAGAGGCAGTTGCCTAGACCCCAAAAATAAGATCCCAATATAATAAAAAAAAATAATATATCATTCATATTCTATAGTTATAAAAAAAAAACATTGAATATAAATTTTAATTAGTGATTTTCGTTGTTAGATAATAACATTTTTATGCTTATATAAATATTCTTTTCCTATCTTTTTTTTTACAAAATCTAAAGTTAGATGAAAAATTATTTATCAATCTTTTTCTTTTATTTCATTAGATCTAGTTGGAAAATATTTCTCTAGAAGGGGCTGTTTTCTAACTAGAGTTAAAAATCAGTACCTTTTTTGATATTTTTCACTCATTACGGCGACTGATGCCAACTAGTGGGGCAGTGGCGTGAATAAAAAAAATTAATTTAATATTTTTGTAAAAATAAAAACAAAAGTTAATTTATTATTTTAAAAAAATAAAAATAAAATTATAGATAAATAATATTAATGTTAATGTTAATTTTTTAGTACTGCACTAAATATTTAACCTTAACGTTTCAAACGAAGTGCAGATTTAGCTCTATTGTATGAAATTGTGCAAATTTAACACTAACGTTTCCAAGCAAGGTCAATTTTAACCATACGCTACTGAAAATTTGAAAAAAATTGCTTGACTGTTATTTAGCCATGTCAGACCTTCTAAACCAATTTGTCGATAAATTGAATCGCTTTGATACATTTTTTATAATTATATTAATAATACTCTAAAAAAATTTAGAGAGTTTCAAAAAAACTAAACCTACTACATATAAATTAATCACAGTTTTTTTTTAAATGTCTAACATATTTTACTGTGTTATTAATGCACTAAATATTAAACCTTAATATTTCAAGTGAAATGCAGATTTAGCTCTAACGTATTAAATTGTGCAAATTTAACCCTAACGTTTTCAAGCAAAATCAATTTTAACCACAAGCTACCGAAAATTTGAAAAGATTTGCTTGGCTATTATTTAGCCACTTCGGACCTTTTAAACCAGTTTGTTGATAAATTGAAGCAATTTCATACATTTTTGTGTAACTATATTAATAATACAGTAAAATATTTTAAACAGTTTCAAAAAACCTCTTATATATAAATTAATCACAATTTTTTTTAAACTGTCTAAAATATTTTACTGTGTTATTGATATATGTAGAAAAAAATATATATTATAAAACTTCTTCAATCTATCGACAAACTGGTTTAGAAGGTCTGATGTAGTTAAAAAACAGTCGAACAAGTCTTTTCAAATTTTCGGTAGCGCATGGTTAAAATTGATTTTGCTTGAAAACGTTATGGTTAAATTTGCACAATTTCATACGTTATGACTAAATTTGTACTTAGCTTAAAACGTTAGGGTTAAATTTTGCACAATTTCACACGTTAGTAATACATTAAATATCTAACATTAACGTTTCAAACGAAGTACAAATTTAATACTAATGTATATACAAATTTAATCCTAAATTTTTTAAATAAAATAAAATTTAAATTTTCATTAAAAATCTATAAAACAAAAATTCTATAATTTTATTTTTATAATATAATAATTTTATTTTTAAAAACTACTATTAATATAAAATTTACTTGACAGGAATCTCTATTGTGGGATTCCTGCCAAGAATGTCCATTGGCGCCGTAATGGCTAATTAA
This sequence comes from Euphorbia lathyris, assembly GCF_963576675.1. Lineage (NCBI taxonomy): Eukaryota > Viridiplantae > Streptophyta > Magnoliopsida > Malpighiales > Euphorbiaceae > Euphorbia > Euphorbia lathyris. Next base: position 14,603,190 of record NC_088919.1, read on the forward strand.
ATTTTAAAAAAATTATATTTTTAACCATAATTGGGAAATAGCCCTTTTTAGAGACATATTTCCGAACCATATCCAATAGAATAATTTTTTTTAAAATTACTTTATAGGATTAATCCCATAAAAAAAAAAATAAAGAATAAAATTTCACAAGTACAGACTAAAATTAATATAACGATAAAGACTATAAAAAGTAAAAAACCATAAAAGATAAAAAAAAAAATCTGTCAAATTAAAATTATATAAATATATATAATTTTAAAATTTTATTTAGGTATAAAAAATCTATAATTTATATCTCGAACATAATAAACTGGTATTTTAAATAAATTGAGTTCATCTATTTTCTACCGAGCCGAGTATGAACAGGAAAACCCGTTCCGACTCAGCTTGATTATATCCCTAATTACCCTAATTAGAAATTAGATAGATGGAGCTTAAGTAAATATGAAACTCACAATGAAAGAAAGCTTTGATAAGTGACTGTTTTAGCCAAATTACCACCTACAAGTGTTGGATTTAACACATAGAAAACAACCTAATAATATGCAAAAAATAATATTTAGATTAAGAAAAATCCGAAAAAATAAAAAATTAGGAATTAATAAATTACTTGATTAATATGATGTCGAGCTTGAGGTCCCAAGAGATTAACGTTGTCGAAAGCCAGAAATAAGCCGAGAGCAGTGATTAAAAGTACTTTCAAAACTGGCATAGATGCCACTGCAAATAAATTCAGCACCTGCATCGATCTTCTTCTTCGGGAAAAAAAAAAGAAAAAAGAAAAACACAGATTAAGGTTTGAAAGAAACAAAAATGGAGTTTGTAGAAGGAAGATATTATATATAGATAGATATATATTAGATTTACCTGTGCTGTGCTGTCAATGGAGATATTGGAAGAATTAATATATTATAAAATATAAATAATTAATTGTGTCAGAGTATTTAAAGGAAGTAGGAAAGAAAGAGATAAGGATGGTAGCATTTATGAATGGAGTATTTGTTTTTGAATTTTTCTCTCTGTTTAGTTGACTTATTTTATAAAAATATTGGGTTGCATGCTACTTTTCAAACCCCAATATATCACTTTCTCTCTTGATTTGAACCTTAAATCCGAACAATTCATAGCGGGTAGTGGAGGTAAAGAAAAAGACGTGATCTTTCCCTTAGTAAGTTTTTGAATTTTTTTAAATGTTTATAACCCGTCCAGATTTTACCTGGGCAGGTCGGTGACCCGCCATTTCGCAAGGAATGGCGGGTCACTGTTCCGCCATTACAACAGAACGGGCGGGCGTTTTGGCCCGCCCGTTCTGTTAGAGTGGCGGGTCAGGGACCCGTCACTCCTTGCAAAATGGCGGGCCTAAAACTCGTCCACACAAAAGTAATGGCGAGTCCAAGACCTGTCCCTTATAAAATTTCTGGGTTTTTAAAAAAATTTGAATATTTAGAGTTTTAGGCTCGATTTTTACCTCGTCTGAGAAGAAGTCTTCGTATTTCGAAGTTCTCGGATCCATTCTCCGTTAACTTTTTGTTTTGCTCGGGAGAGAGAGAGAAGGGTTTTCAATTTTTTTGGCAAAAAAATGAGGAGGGCAAATATGGTAATGAAAGGGCGGTAAATAGCAACACCCAAATATAACTACAGTAAAACCTCTATATAGGAATACGTTTGGGACCGGACAATTTGTATAACAATTGGGAGGTTATTCTTATATAGAGTTTGGTACCAAAAAAAAAATCAACACTTAAAGTTTATAAATTTAACAACAATAAGAACTCTCTAATTTTTATTATTCAAAAAGTAATTATGCAACGTTGTTTGACACATTGATTTAGTTTTTATATACACAATGTACAATAGAATAGATTAATAAAACAAATTAATGTTTAGCATATCAAGTCTACGAGTTTTATTTCCAATACCTAAAGAATTGGAAGAGTTTTGAGTTTAGTTTCCAATACATAAAGAAAAGAGTTTTATGGGAAAATTGTAAGAATTTATAGTTAAAGTTGGAATTTGTGTGCCAACTCATATTTAATCTCAATAATTTTTAAATTTTTTAATAAATTTTGTTTAAATCCTTAATACATATATACATTATTTACATAATTATTCCTATATAGAGGTATAGTTTCTAAAGGTGGGACTTGGATTATGTATAACAATTAACATTTGGGAGGTTATTCTTATTTATAACCGGCCCAAGTTGGGACCGAAATTTTTTATAACAAATTGGAGGTTATTCTTATATAAAGTATTCCTATATAGAGGTTTTACTGTAATTTCTGAATTTTAAGAAATTTAAATATTTATTTTTGGGAACGTTAAGATTGTTGTTGATACTATTTATTCCAGTAATGAATATCAGTTGGAGTTTGGTGATTTAGGGAGTACTTATTTATCTATTTTTTATCTTATGTTTATCTTTTCACTTCAAAATGAACAGTTGGGTGTTTGGTATCTACTTTTCATGTTCATGTTTGCCTTTTCACTCCAAAATGGGGAGTTTTAGTTGTTTGTTAGTTACATCCTGTTTGTCTTTTACACCTGAAAATCAGCTTTTTACAAAAGCAAGAAATGTCTGTTTTTTAGAAAAGCAGCTTTTTTCAACAACAAACCGTAGGTAAAACAAACGGGTTAGGGTCTGTTTGTTTGCTGTTGGAAAAAGCTGGGATTCTTTGTTTTTATAAAATGCTACTTTGCAGGGGTAAAAGGAAAACATGATGTCACTAATCAAACACTTAAAACTCTTATTTTGATGTGAAACTGCAAACAAGAGCATGAAAATGAGCTACCAAACATATATATCTACTTTTCATCTCATGTTTGGTTAGGAACCTCCTGTTTGCTTTTTATACGGGGATAAAGTACCAAAATAGGTTTATTGTTTTTGGGAAAGTATCAATTTAGAATTCACGTACAAAATAACACCAATATAGGTTTAACGTTTAAAAAAGGGTACTAATTTAGGCATCGATAACGGAACGAGAAATATTACTCCGTTAAGTTATGTCAATTGTACGTGGAGAGAGAAATCAGAACTTAACGGTGTAATAAAAATGACGTGTCCAATCCGTTCTCGAAACCTAAATTGTTACTCTTTTTTAAACGTTAAACTTATATTGGTACTATTAGTATATTTTATACGTGGAGCCTAAATTCATTATTGCCCAAAAATCATATGTCTAATTTGATACCTTATCCCATAAAAATATAACTAATTTCTAAATTTTAAAAAAATATTTATTTTTGAAACCGATGCTAAGATTGTTGTTGATATTATTAATGACTTAATAATTTTTTGGAACATCGATTTATTTTAAGAATTAAAGTTTTATGAACATCATCAAACTAATAAAGTTTAAGAATTAAAATTTCTTAAAACATCATTCATTTTTATAATTTTTTCATGAATGATATTTTTAAAGTGTTAGCTGGAGTTTAAAGCCAAACTAGTGTTAAAAGGTTTAAAATAAAATAATTTTTATATTACATTTTAAAAGTTTAATAATTATAATATTAGAAAGTTTAAAATGGAGTGATATTTATATTATAGGAAAAAGTATAAAAATAAACATTGTGGTTATATTTGTTTTCAAACAACACCCATGTAGTTTAGAACTTTACAAGATGGTACCTTGAGGTTCATTCCGTTAGCAAATACATATCAAATTGACTAACGATGGTAAAAGTCAAAGGAAAAGGAGTTAGTTTAGTCTTTATATTTATTTATTTTATAAATTAACCCCTTTATTATCTAATTATCACAAACAAACTCTAAAATAAAAAATAAAAATCAATTATACCATCTTCTCCATCTCTTTAATTTTTTTTTTTTCTTCTTTCTCCCTCCTCTCCCTCTCCTCTTTTTCTCTCTCTTCTCTCTCATCTTTCTTAATTTCTCTCCAAAATCAATTCAACTAAAGATTAGATATTAAAATCAACCCAATATTCAAAATGCATGAGAAAATTAATACTAATAAACAAATTAAGAACTTCTTTGAGGAACACAGTTTCATTTTCATTTTTCTCTATTTTCTGTGTGGAACACGGTTTGATTTTGTGAAGATCAAAGAACAATTCATTGAGCTACAGATACGACGCGAAGTGAAATGAAGTAAGTTCCACGAATCTCTGCTGAATACCCTTTACCCAGCAGAGCCGCAACCCCTGTCGAAACCAGATGAGGAAATTGAAACTTGTATCAATGTGAACCTTATTCCAGGTTTTGAGCGCGAATTTTCTCAGGATGTGAATTTTATTCCTATCGTTGTTAAAAAGTAGTAGCCAAATTAATAAATTGAGGTTTTAAATGCAGATGATTACGGGTTGCGTACAAATAGTACGTCAAGCAGCGATAATAATGATGGTGAGAGCGAATGTGCACAACAAAAGTTAACCAGATCTCGTCGAAAACAAGTTATTGGTCCATTGTTACCTCCACCGAGTTTTGATAGTGATGGTGAAATTGCAGGAGAGCAGTGCACTCCACCTGTTCGACAAAATGCTGATGAGAGTTGCGGTGCTGGTGGTGGCCAAAGCAAGCTAAAGCAGAAAATGTTGTTCTTAATTTGTTTATTATTAATTTTCTTACCCATTTTAAATATTGGATTGATTTTAATGTTCAATCTTTAATTCAATTGATTTTAGAGAGAAATTAAGACAGATGAAAAAGAGGAAAAAGAGGAGAGTGAGAGGAGAGAGAAAGAAAGAAAGAGAGAAAAAACATAAGAAATTAAACGGATTGAGAAAATAGTATAATTGATTTTTATTTTTTATTTTGAGATTTGTTTGTAATAATTAGATAATAAGAGAGTTAATTTATAAAATAAATAAATATAAGTACCAAACTAACTCTTTTTCTTTTAACTTTTAACACCGTTAATCAATTTGATATGTGTTTGCTAATAGAATGAACCTCAAAGTACTATTTTACAAATTTTTAAATCAAATGAGTTTTGTTTGAAAATAGATATAACCACAAGATTTATTTTTATATTTTTTCTATATTATATTTTAAAGTTTAATTATCTTAATGTTAAAAAAAAATGTAAATTCGAATAACTCTTGCATTACGTGTTAAAATTTAATGAATAAAATTTAGTGGTTATAGATGTAATTTACCCAATGTTAGAATGAAAGGGTATGGGAAGATAGAATCGGACTGAACTGCGAAAAGATAAATTCGATCCGGGGAAAAAGGGAAGAGATTTAAAATTTAAAAATAAAAGCATGGCGGCCGCCCCTACGTCACCGTATCATTTCAGACTAAACTAAATCACATGCATTAAAATATGGATAAATTTCAAATAAAACCCACGTGGTTTCACTAATTTTCAAATAAAGGATTGTGGTTTACTTTTTGTCAAAACGAGGATTGAGGTTTCGCACTTGGATTAATGCTATTAAAACCATCTTTAACGATTTGAAAATGAAAATTTTCAAGAATTAAAGTTGTTCAATGTCATATTTCTTATGGAACTACACTTTCGATTTTCGAAAATCATCTTTTTTAGAATTTTCTCTCTCTAAACATTAACTTTCTCTCTCTTTACCAAACACCATCTAAACAATCTCAAAATTAAAAAGTTGAAGAATTAAAGTTGTTTAGAATATTAGTAGTTCTTAAAATATGTCATTTTTGAAGTAGTCAAGAGTGATTTTAATAGTATCAATCGAAAAAGTCCTTATTTTGCTAAAGTTGAAAACCTCAATCTTTATTTTGACAAAAAAATAAACCACAGTCTTTTATCTGAAAATTAATGAAACTATATAGGTTTTATTTAAAGTTTACCCCTTAAAATATTTCAAAATTGAACCTACTTTAATTTGTCGTATAGTAGCTATAGAATGAATGGAATGGAAGGGATAATTACAAAATAATATATTTATATCAGTTTGTTTCCAAAAGTAAGACCTTGGCTTTAATAGATTTGAAAAAGAAATATGTTTTTCAATTCGGTTTCAGTCCAAAAGCATTTTATAGGTCTACATTCAAAGAACAATTTCGGGGTAGGTTTTAAAAGTTAATTAAAACATTAAATTATTAAAAAGTTCCTTGATCATCTTTTTAGGAATAAAATATTAAAATAGGTCTACAATTAGGAATGGAGACAGTTCAGAGTTCGGAGGGTCGGAGCTTTCCGACTACAAGCTTTATCCTTAAGTATTTGTCGTTTTATCTCCTGTAGTTCCTCTTACAATTAGTATATATTGACAGTATTATTTTAATGTTTAAAGGTAGATGCGATTGTTAAAGATGCATGTTTTTTTTCAAGAGGTTTTATGTTCAAGTCCCCTATGTCCAACGTGAAAAGAGTAAACATATTTAATTTTCTATTAGTTCAATTCTAGTTTCTAAAAAATGATAACATTTTTACAGTTTTAACGCGTCGATGGTGTGTTCGCTAAAACATTAAAAGTGTCCAACGTCAAAAGAGTAAACATTTTTCATTTTCTATTAGTTCAATGCTAGTTTCTAAAAAAAATGATAACGCTTTTACAGTTTTAACGCTTTGGAGACTATTTTTTTTTTTTGCCAACCCTTACGGGTTGGAATTTGAAAATTTACCATTAACCCTACGGCTAAAATTAGCCCTCCAAGTCTAAATTCCTGGTTCCGCCACTGTCTATAATTTTTGAGAAGGTATCAATTTAGGCTCTACGTATAAAATAACTGTTGAAACACCTTTCCACATAATTTTGATTTGACAAAATTGTTTAAGTGTAATTAAAATATATTCTAAACACACTAAGTTTAAATGGTTTGATTTATTCTACTAATGTGTTTGTTCAACGTTGAGTTAAATTATTTATAAGACACAAGGATTAAAAGGCCCAAGCCCAATACGGAAGTCAAAGCCCAAGTCAAACAGTTTAAGGCAACTCGGCCCGTGTATGTCAAAACATTATCGTTATGAACAAAACACAGATCAGCGGAAGAAGGATCTAGAAGACCTTCCTGGAACAACTTCGGGACGAAGCTGCTGAGTTGATTCGACAAACAGTACAAGACAGCAGCTGGCTAAGAACAACTTCCAGACAAAGTATTCCCACTTTTGGTAAAGTTCAGAAGACACAGTATGCTGTCTAGTTGACATTACCATAAATGGACAGACATTCTGTCGAGCTGACCAAAAGCTGACCGAGGACAGAAGATACTCAAATCTGATTGGCTGAGAGCTTTGAGCAAGTCAGGATGACAACGACAGGAAGCCGTTTCCCTCCAACGGTTATTTCGAAATTCGAAATGACCGATGTGTTCAGACGTCTCTATAAATAGGGCCATCCAGATACTTCACAACACACAGAACTTGATCAAGCCATTACGCTGACCAAATTTCTACGCAAAGTTCTGCAAGAAAAAGCAAAGCAATCTTACACCAAATTTCATATCATTTGTGTAAAAGTCTAGAGTGATTATTCAATCATCTAAGGTGTCTTAGCAATCGTTGTTTAGGACAAACACTTATCATTTCTAGAGATTAGAAAGGAGAGGCTGAGTACTCGGTTATAGTACTCAGTAAGAGATTAGGATTGAGTAGAGGTATAGAGGAAGGTACTCTTATTATACTCAGTTGCTAAGATTGTAAAAGGTTTGAGGCTCTACCTTTAAAGAGCTCAGTAGAGGATTCGAAATCTCGGAACGTGTTCCGGGGACAGGACGTAGGCTTGGAGGCCGAACCTGGATAAATCTGCTGAATAACATATTTCTAACCTTTAACTCCTTTATATATTTATTGCTTGCTTAAACAAAAACTGACCAAGTAAAGAGGTCAAGTTGAGTTGTGCGCATTGAATATCTGAGCTCAGGAATAGACTCTAAGTGCTATCTCCTGACTCAAGTAAAGAAACTGACCTAGTCACTAGTTGACTAAGCCAGTATCTTGCTATTCACTCAGCGCGGCTGTCCAAACCTTTTTCTCACGAAAAAGAAGTCTGCCCTAGCTTAAAATTTTTAAATAGTTCCTAACCCCCTCTTGGAACTATACTTGTAACGTTATAAGGGACCAACAAGTGGTATTAGAGCTTAAAAGCTCACCGTAAAAGGTTTAACCACCTTGAGCTGATCCCCACTATGGGCGAAAATAGCACTCGGTTTCTCCCAGGAAACCAAACAACTCAGATCTTACCTGAGGGGTTGTCCATTACTCGGCCTCCCCTATTCTTCGGGTCTAACTACACCTTCTGGAAGAATAGGATGAAAAATTTCATTCAGACTACAAATATGAGTGCCTGGCTATCCATAGTCCAAGGTCCATTTGTACCTGTCGAAGTTGTGGCTGGCCAAACAGTTGTTAAAGCTGAGGCCAAATGGACAGAGGATGATCTCAAGAAGCTACAAAATCATGCTTCGGCTATAAACATGCTTCACTGTGCGCTTGATGCTGCAGAATATAATAAAATCTCAGGTTGTGAGTCGGCGCAAGAGATCTGGAAGAAGCTGGAGGTCACCTACGAAGGAACCAATAAAGTAAAGGAGTCCAAGGTGAACCAGCAGATGAGACTCTACGAGCTGTTCGAAATGAACAATGATGAGGGAATATCTGACATGAATGCAAGGTTTACCAACATCATCAATGAGCTCAAGAGACTTGGGAAGATCTTCACTGAGGAAGAACAAGTCAAGAAGATACTCATGAGCCTTCCCAAAGACTGGCAAGAAAAGAAGACCGCTGTTGAGGAAGCTCGGGACTTAACCACCTACAAATATGATGAGCTCATCGGCTCGCTGCTGACCCATGAGATCTCAATGAAGAATTTCGAGGTGAAGGAAAAGTCTGAAGACAAGAAGCAAAAATCTCTTGTCATGAAAGCTGACTCCACTGATGGGAGCTCAACAGATGATGAGGAGATGGCTATGTTCACAAGGAAGATGAAAAGGTTGTTCAGAAAGAATGATAAATATTCTAAGAAGCCTTACAGAAAGTTTGATAAATATAAAGCTGAGTCCAGCGAGAGCAAATACAAGAAGGACAACTCAAAGCCAATCACATGCTTTGAATGTCATCAAACTGGCCATATCAAGTCAAGCTGCCCCACGCTGAGGAAAGAAAAGAAGAACGACAAAAAGGCAATGGTGGCAACGTGGAGCGACAGTGATGAGTCTTCATCAACAGAAGCTGAGGCCACCGAGTCAGCGAAGATATGCTTCATGGCTGATGAACTTGTTGAGCCGTGCGTCTCTGAGCATGCTGACCCCTCCATTGCATCTGATGATGAGGAGCAATCAAATGAGGTAATATCATTTTCCCAGCTCAGAAACGAAATGGGTAATGCCCTGAGTGATCTTTATACACTTGTCAAAAAGTGTAATAAGAAAATTAGAGCACTCAGCAGGCGCTGTGACGAGGTTGAAGAGGTCAAGCTAAGTGACCTCAGATTCCTTCTTCAGGACAACTCAACTTTGCATGATAATATGGAGATCATACATAAGTCTGTCTCTGAAGTCCAATCAGATTCAAAGAAACTGAGAAAGGATGTCACAAATATCCAGAACCAATTAAAGGTTCAAAACAAAAGAAATATTCCTCTGAATGCTCAGTACCGAAGTACTGGTCAGCAGAGATGGAATCCCCAGCGGAATGTCCAGTGTGACTTCTGTGGGAAGAAAGGACACACCACAAAGGTGTGCTGGCACGCTCAGCACTGGGGTGCTGACCAGTCAGTGAAAAATCCTAAACAGAAGGTCAGCTGTGACTTCTATGGAAAGAATGGCCATACTGTCCATGTATGCCGCCATAAAATAAAACATGATGTTTTACCTGTTGAACCTAACAAGCAAGGACCCAAAAAGAATTGGGTACCTAAAAGTAACTAGTCAGAATGCAGGTAAGCCTGAGGTGTGCTGAGAAGTCAAAGATGTGGTATATTGACAGCGCATGCTCGAAACATATGACTGGTGATGAAACCCAATTCATCACATTTGAGCGTAAACGAGGAGGAAGCGTAAGTTTTGGAGACAACAAAAAGGGTAAGATAGTAGGGTCAGGAACCATCGGAGGTAATCCTACTATTGAGTCAGTCTCCCTAGTCAGCGGACTCAAATATAACTTACTCAGCGTAGCTCAGCTATGTGACAATGGGAGAAAAGTTATATTTGATGCTACTGGATGTAAAATATACGAGGGAAAAACAAATGAGTTAATTTTAACTGCCCCTCGAATTGATAATGTCTTTATGCTAAACTTAGAGAAAAAGTTTTCAAAAACTGTATGCTTAGTTTCAAAGGAAGAAAATTCATGGCTATGGCACAGGAGACTTGGTCATGTAAGCATGGACCTCCTGGCCAAATTAGCAAGAAAGCAATTGGTTGAGGGACTGCCTGAACTTAGATTTGAAAAAGATCAATTATGCCACGCTTGCCAAGCTGGAAAACAAACCAAACAATCTTTTCATAGCAAAAACATTGTCTCAACTAAGCGTCCGTTAGAATTACTACACTTGGATCTCTTCGGTCCAGTCCAGCCACTGAGTCTGGGTGGAAGAAGATTTTCCTTGGTCATTGTAGATGACTTCTCTCAGTACACTTGGGTCATCTTGCTGAGTAGCAAAGATGAGACCTTTGAGACATTTTCAAATTTGGTTAGAAAACTTGAAAATGATAAAGACCTAAAACTGGCTCACATCCGGAGTGATAATGGTGGAGAATTCAAAAACCAACAGTTTGTTGAATTCTGTGAAGCCAGCGGCATTGACCATAACTTTTCTGCTCCTAGAACGCCTCAACAAAATGGGGTTGTTGAAAGGAAGAACAGAACACTGGTTGAAATAGCCAGGACAATGCTGAGTGAGCATAGGCTTCCAAAGTACTTCTGGGGAGAAGCTGTTAACACAGCGTGCTACATTCTTAATAGGGCTTTTGTTAGACCTATACTAAAGAAAACCCCCTATGAGCTTTGGAAAGGATGAAAGCCCAACATTGAATACTTCGTGCCTTTGGCTGTAAATGTTTTATTTTGAATACCAAAGATAGCTTAGCTAAGTTTGACTCAAAAGCTGATGAAGCTATCTTTTTAGGCTACTCAACAAACAGCAAAGCATACAGAGTTTTCAATAAACGAACTCAAGTTTTAGAAGAATCAATACATGTAGAGTTCGATGAAACTAACCCTGCAGGTAGATACCAGCCGCTGACTGAGGATGATCCACACTTAGCTTCAGCCGATCAAGAAACAGCCGCTGAGTCATTCCCTCAAGGGCTGACCAAAGGTAAAAGTGAACCTCAAATTGTTTTCACTAACCAGTCTACTCCTGCAGAGATTGTTGAAACACAGACAGCACAAGACATCAATCTATCAAAAGAGATAAGGATTCCAAGAGGGCACTCAGAGAGTGCAATCCTTGATGCCACTGAGAATACCCTGATGACAAGAAACCAACTCAGGAGGTACCTCAGCAACGTAGCCTTCGTCTCAGTTCAGGAACCTAAGAACTTCGCTAATGCTGAGGAAGATGAATTCTGGATGAGCGCAATGCAAGAGGAACTTGACCAATTCAGAAGAAACGATGTATGGGAACTAGTGCCACATCCAAGGAGTCAGAAGACCATTGGAACAAGATGGGTCTTCCGCAACAAGTTGGATGAGCAAGGAAATGTAGTCAGGAACAAAGCAAGGCTTGTAGCTCAGGGCTACAGTCAGTAAGAAGGTATTGACTACGGTGAGACCTTTGCCCCAGTGGCAAGGCTAGAGGCTATTAGGATTTTATGTGCATATGCATCTTACATGAACTTTAAATTATTCCAAATGGATGTTAAAAGTGCATTCCTTAATGGAGTTATAAATGAGGAAGTCTATGTTAATCAACCTCCAGGGTTTGAGGATCCTAAATTCCCAAACCACGTTTATAAACTCAAAAAGGCTCTGTACGACCTCAAGCAAGCACCACGTGCTTGGTATGAGAGGCTGACCAGTTTCCTGCTGACTAGAAACTATGTCAGGGGCAAAGCTGATACAACCTTATTCATTAAGAGAAAGGGTAAAGATACCCTGCTGGCTCAAATATACGTTGATGATATTATTTTCGGTGCTACTAATGAGTCAATGTGCAAGGAATTTAGCAAGCAAATGCAGACTGAGTTTGAAATGTCGATGATGGGAGAACTCAACTTCTTCCTAGGACTTCAAATCAAACAAGGAAAGAATGGCATTTTCATCAGTCAAGCTAAATATGCCAAGGAGATATTGAAGAAATATGATCTTGAAAATTGCAAGCCAATATCCACTCCTATGGGCACTGACACTGTCCTCTGTGCTGACGAGAATGGTAAGTCGGTAGACAGCAAATTGTATCGAGGTATGATAGACTCTCTACTTTACTTAACAGCAAGTAGACCGGACATTCAGTTCTCAGTATGCTACTGTGCTAGATATTAATCTAACCCTAAGGAATCTCATTACATAGCTGTAAAAAGAATCCTTAGATATTTGCAAAGCTCAGTGAACGCAGGTTTATGGTATCCCAATACTCATGATTTTAGACTCATTGGATACACTGACGCTGATTATGGTCGAGACAAGCTAGAACGGAAAAGCACCTCTGGAGGATGTCAATTCTTAAGAAGCTGTCTTGTATCCTGGTTCAGCAAGAAGCAGGCGTCAGTAGCCCTGTCTACCACTGAAGCTGAGTACATTGCTGCTGGCCACTGTGTTGCTCAAGTCCTATGGATTAAGCAACAGCTTGAAGACTATGGCGTTCAAACAAAGTCAATTGAGGTCAAATGCGACAACAAAAGTGTAATTAATCTATCAAAGAACCCAATTCAACACAGCAGGATGAAGCATGTCAGCATAAGACATCACTTCATTAGAGACCATGTACTCAATGGTGAGATAAAGCTGACCTATGTCCCAACGAATGAGCAGCTTGCCGATATCTTCACAAAGCCACTGGCTCGTGAATAGTTCAGCATACTGAGAGAAGCCATTGGTATGTTTAATCCTCTTTAGTAAATTCCTGTTCTAAAATGATTTATGCAAATGCATGCTGAGTGATTGCTGTACTGAGTACCTAACACAAAATACATATCAATACTGAGTAAATATGCACACCGATTAGTCATCTCAAAACTGAGAAATCATCCTTTCATATACTACTGACCACTCAGAATATAAAACGCTTAGTATTCTAAACGTTGAGTGTTAGATCTGTTGCATTAAATGCAAAAGCACGCGAATAGCCACCTAGGATGACGTATGCGCCGAATGTGTCATAAAAGCCTGGATCTTTGTCGATTGACAATCCCAAGGCAAAACTGACACATGGATTCGATAAGATCCACTCTTCACCACTATAAATAATGGGTAAATCCCCATTCTTTATTTTCTTTACACTTATTGAAATCTCTAGCAAAGCATTCTCTCTCTCTCTCTCTCTAAAACTCTCAAAGCTTCCCAATCCTTTTCATTCTGAAACAATGACTAGAGTTTCTGTCAATATCTCCGGTGCCGGTCATCCTAAGACCAGCTCCGATGAACTCTCCAGGCTTGCCTGAAACCACTAAGGTGACTACGCCGAGCAAAGGCAAAACTGGGAAAACTACCTCCTCCAAAGGAAAACCGACCAAGGCTAGAACCTATTCAAAGTTATTCGAAAACGTGAGGGAATGGAAAGTAGACTTCTCACGATGGGTTTCTGAGGCCTTCGTGACATCCGAGCAACCCTTCTGCGAATGGATATCGCAAAATGGCTGGACCGAGCTGTTCTCCATAAGGGATCACACCTATCCTGACCTAGTAAGGGAGTTCTACCACAATCTCCGAGTCGCTGATGATAACCAGGACTACCTGGTAACTGTGGTAAAGGAAAAGACAATTTTCATAAACCCTACTTATCTCGCTAACCTGCTAAAGTTAAAGAATGAAGGAACAAAGCTGAGGTGATCTGGAGATCATGAAGGCACTGGGTACGATACCGCCTTCTGTAAGCCCGCTGGCCACTCAGGAGAAGTCTCGAGCACCTCAATGGGTCAGCACCAAAAGATGGCTCACTATCTACTGACCTTCTTCATTTATCCAAAGATCAACTGCACAACCTCAGCAACCAACTTTGAGCAATGCTTCATATGGCATATGCTGACGAACATGCCAGTATTCTTGATTGTTGGCTTCCAAAGGAGTTTTGGAACTCTCAGGCTGGGATCGCTCATCACCAGGATCCTCATTGATCATCAAATAGACCTAACTGATGAAGTTAAAGCTAGAGGATCAGAAATAACAGCTGCTTCACTGAGGGCTTTGAAGTTCAATCAGCCACTGAAGAAAGGAAAAGCTGCTGCTGAACAACAAGCTCAGGAAATAGCTCCAAAGCAAAGCCAAAGGACAAAGGCTCTAGTTGCCCGCAAGAGAAAAGCGGTTGGGACTCCTTCAAAGAAAGCTGAGTCTCAGGCCAAGAAGCCTAAGTCAGCTGTTGAACCTGGTCAGGAGAGACCTAAGTCAGCTGAGAAAAGGAGCAGGCAAGATGAGCCTGAAATTGAGGAAACAACAAATGCTGATTAGCAACCTCAAAAGAAGCAGAAGTATTCTGCACCAACTCCTATTGATGCCATTCCTACTGACGTCGTTGTTCCTGGTGACTCTCACTATACACAGTGTCTAGGAACTGTAGCTGAGCATCAAGAAGATGATGTGCATCTGGACGATCATTTCATTGCACAAGTTGAGGAAGAGTTAGATGGCGATAGTGAAGAAGAACAAGAACAAGAAGAAGGCGGTCAGGATGATGCTGAGGACACCGAGGAGACAGCTAGCGACATTGATGTTGAGCATGCCAACACTGAGTTAACTGCTGGAGATAAACAAGAACAAGCTGACCAGCTTAATGCTGATCAAGAGGAAACTTCTCCCTCTCACTCAGGAGAATCTATACAAGCTGACACTCCTCCTCCAAGAAGAAGATTAATCAAGGCAAGTCAGAAGTCTGTCATTGACCCTCCTATTCAGAAACCATCTGTCCCTGACTTTGTCATTCAGAAGCCGACCCAAGACCTTTCTAAACTCAAGCTGAAATTTCTCAGAAAACTACCATCTTCTACTCAATCGGCTTCCCTTGAAAAGCAAGCCTCTGTTTCTTCACCAAAGGAACACGCCGACTTAAATGCTTCTGCAAACTCTACAAGCCAAGTAGAACCAATACCCATTAATGCTGTTACAATAGGCATTGTGCTGACTCAAAACATCCCTGCTTCATTCAGCACAGACAGCATTCGGATTACTTCTTCTCCAATCAACACTTCTGCCGATCAATCAGCTTTACCCGAGACTCGAGTGCAGATTGGAACCACACTCCCAGTCACTGACCATGTTATTCCACTAACTCCTCTTCCAACTGGTCACACTCCTCTTCCAACTGGTCACACTGAGGAAACCAGGCAAGTTAATGAAGGCTCTCTCAGTTACTTGCATGCCACCGAGTCTGGTAAAAGAATCATCGACTCGGTGCAAACTTTAATCAAAGACCTTCATCAAACCACTCCACCTGCTGCTGGGTCTTCTACCGTTGATACAACTCAGCTCTCCTATGTAACTCAACTTCTCAATGAAGTTAAGGGATTCAAGGACTTGCTGAGTATCATCGTTACCTTTCAATCACAGCAAGCTAAGCAGGATTCCATCGTAAAGCTGGCTGATAACCAGCTGACAATAGTTCAACATCTCAACGCGCTTCAAGAACAAGTTCAGACTTTGTCAGTTGCGAACACGCGATATGCCACTTCTGATGAAGTTAAAATGCTCTTTGCTCAGCTTCACACCGAGCAAATCAAAACCAACGAGCAAATGGTCTCCTATTCTCAATGCTCCGTGGAGCAAATTGGTGAGGCAGTTCGTCTGCTGAACTTAAACAAACAAGAGATGGACACCGACACGATGAAGCAAAATGAAATTCTGACCACTGTGCAATGAACGTTTACTCATGTACATCACAACAATGTTCAGCGCCAATACTATGACACTGCCTTGCTAAAGACATTTCATCAAGTTGTTGCTGGTCTATCTGAAGCACTTACCTGGATAGGTAAATCTCAAGCTTTCATAGTAAGCATGATCAGCGCTGCTGAACTCAATATACCCGCCGAGGTATCAGATGATGGAATTGCTATTTTTGACGGAGTGAATGAAAGCGCTGATAGACTTAAGGCACTGTCCATAGAACTGACAAAAGCCGTCTTAATTGATTCCTTTAGGATTCCTCCTCCCGATGCTGACAAAACGGGGGAGAAAGCTAGAACACAGCTTGAGCGTAGTCAGCCACAGTCTAAGAAAAAGAAATAGAAATAGGCTAGATCAGTTTATGCTATGATTTTTTTTAGCCTATCTTTTTCTTGTATACTGACTACTTATATTAATATCAATACTTGCATCCTTTTATCCAATACATGAGTTATGAGTTATTAAATATGATGCTGAGTATTAAGTCATTATGTATCTTCAATCATATCCAATGCTGATAATATGTTTGACGTTGACTTGCATGTTTATAAAACATTGTCTTATAAAACTCATTGAACAACAAATTACTTAGCGCCCTCTGAATGTTAAAAGCTTCCGCTTAAACACTGAGTAAATAGAATATGTTTCATGAGCTGACCTATATATGAAAACTGACTTACTCGATTAAACCTTTAAATGTTTAGAGTAAAACTAAGTCAGTAGCTCAACCCTTACGGGGGAGTTTGCTAAGCTATAATAGGTCAACTATCATGGGGGAGCTCAATACTGAGTTCTTCGCTGAATAGTTTTGCCAACATCAAAATGGGGGAGTTTGTTGAAACACCTTTCCACATAATTTTGATTTGACAAAATTGTTTAAGTGTAATTAAAATATATTCTAAACACACTAAGTTTAAATGCTTTGATTTATTCTACTAATGTGTTTGTTCAATGTTGAGTTAAATTGTTTATAAGACACAAGGATTAAAAGGTCCAAGCCCAATACGGAAGTCAAAGCCCAAGTCAAACAGTTTAAGGCAACTCGGCCCGTGTATGTCAAAACGTTATCGTTATGAACAAAACACAGGTCAGCGGAAGAAGGATCTAGAAGACCTTCCTGGAACAACTTCGGGATGAAGCTGCTGAGTTGATTCGACAAACAGTACAAGACAGCAGCTGGCTAAGAACAACTTCCAGACAAAGTATTCCCACTTTTGGTAAAGTTCAGAAGACACAGTATGCTGTCTAGTTGACATTACCATAAATGGAGAGACATTCTGCTGAGCTGACCAAAAGCTGACCGAGGACAGAAGATACTCAAATCTGATTGACCGAGAGCTCTGAGCAAGTCAGGATGACAACGACAGGAAGCCGTTTCCCTCCAACGGTTATTTCGAAATTCGAAATGACCGATGTGTTCAGACGTCTCTATAAATAGGGCCATCCAGATACTTCACAACACACAGAACTTGATCAAGCCATTACGCTGACCAAATTTCTACGCAAAGTTCTGCAAGAAAAAGCAAAGAAATCTTACACCAAATTTCATATCATTTGTGTAAAAGTCTAGAGTGATTATTCAATCATCTAAGGTGTCTTAGCAATCGTTGTTTAGGACAAACACTTATCATTTCTAGAGATTAGAAAGGAGAGGCTGAGTACTCGGTTATAGTACTCAGCAAGAGATTAGGATTGAGTAGAGGTATAGAGGAAGGTACTCTTGTTATACTCAGTTGCTAAGATTGTAAAAGGTTTGAGGCTCTACCTTTAAAGAGCTCAGTAGAGGATTCGAAATCTCGGAACGTGTTCCGGGGACAGGACGTAGGCTTGGAGGCCGAACCTGGATAAATCTGCTGAGTAACATATTTCTAACCTTTAACTCCTTTATATATTTATTGCTTGCTTAAACAAAAACTGACCAAGTAAAGAGGTCAAGTTGAGTTGTGCGCATTGAATATCTGAGCTCAGGAATAGACTCTAAGTGTTATCTCCTGACTCAAGTAAAGAAACTGACCTAGTCACTAGTTGACTAAGCCAGTATCTTGCTATTCACTCAGCGCGGCTGTCCAAACCTTTTTCTCACGAAAAAGAAGTCTGCCCTAGCTTAAAATTTTTAAATAGTTCCTAACCCCCTCTTGGAACTATACTTGTAACGTTATAAGGGACTAACAATAACATCAATGTAGGTTTAACGTTTCAAAAAGAGTACCAATTTAGGGCTTGATAACAAAATATGACACATCATTCGTATTACTCCGTTATGTTCCGATTTCTCTCTCAACGTACAATTAACATAACTTTACAGAATAAGAAGAATGATATGTCAAGTTTTGTTATCGAAGCCTAAATTGGTAGTCTTTTTTAAACATTAAGCCTTGTTATTTTGTACGTGTAACCTAAATTGGTACTTCCCCAAAAACCATAGACCTATTTTGGTACCTTACCCCCTTTTTTTAGGCTTAATATATCATTTGCTCCTTGAACTTGAACTTGTTCAAAAAGCTTAATTGGATCTCTGAACTTTCAAAATGTCTCGATAGCCCTCCCAATTTGCATAAAATATTCAGTTAGCCCCTTAAATTTGCGCAAAATGTAATCAAGTGATCAATCGGTTGTAAAAAAGTAAGTTAAATACGGAAAATATATTGCACACGTCATAAAAAAAAGTAAAATGACCAAAAATGGGGTATGTGGTTCTAATATTAAAGAAGACAAGTTTTATAGTTGAGCAAGTAATAACTTCATTTTTAATCTATTTTTAAAGGCTTAATAGGTACCCAGCCCCCTAAACTTGTAACTTTTTTTCACCTGGCCCCCTCAACTTAGGGGACAACCTCTCAACCCCCTCAACTCTCCAAAAACATCACATACAGCCCCTTACACCCCTATATTCGGTCAAAATATTGACCCGAGTAGAAAACGCGCTTGACTATTGACCACACCAATGTCACATGTCATTTTTTTATTAAAATTTTCCATTCTGGCATAAGAATTCTGATCAAAATCCATCTCTGGTAGTTGCTCGCCGAGCAGGTCTCAATGGAAAAATTTAATAAAAAAAAGACACACATAGCATTGGTGTGGTCAACAGTCAAGCGTGTTTTCTACACGAGTCAATATTTTGACCGAACATAGGGGGGTAAGGGGCTGTATGTGATGTTTTTGGAGAGTTGAGGGGGTTGAGAGGTTGTCCCCTAAATTGAGGGGGCCAGGTGAAAAAAAGTTACAAATTTAAGGGGTTGGGTGCCTATTAAGCCATTTTTAAATTATATAATAACATTCTAAAATACGTGCAATACATCTTTCACATTTAACTTACTTTTTTTACAACCGAATGATCAATTGATTACATTTTATGCAAGTTCGGGAGGCTAACTGAACATTTTATGCAAATTGAGAGAGCTATCGAGATACTTTAAAAGTTCAGGGGACCAATTAAGCTTTTTGAACAAGTTTATGGGGCAAATGATATATTAAGCCTTTTTTTACATTAAATCGTTTCTCTTTCTATTTTGATGTTACTATAGTGATTTTACTCTAACTCATTTTCTCTCTCCAAACATAAGATTTCTTTTAAATAATATTATTATATAAAAAATATACAATAACTATAAAAAAATTTAAAAAAAAAAGTAAAAAAATAATAATAAAATATTATTTGATGTTGTATCAATTTTTTTTAATGCAACATCAAATTTGATAAAGAAAACTGTATTCATCAAAAGAAGAATACGGTTTGATGATAGGTTGGAGAGCCAACCATCACCAAATCTTCTTCCCAACATCAATTTGTTGTTGGATTGGAGATGGTCTAAACTAAACAAAAATCATCAATTATGTTCATTTTCTAAGCAAAAAGTTATCAATTGAGTCCTTATCGAAAATCATTCAGTCGAATAGTTTCAGACATTTTTTTTCAAACTCATTTGAACCAACATAAATATTATTACAGTACATATCAATAGTCACAATTTCTAATTTTAGGATATGATCGAGATTCAGTTGGTGATTTTTGTTTAGTTCAAGGATCTAATTGATAATTTTTTCTTAGCTCAGGGATCTAATTGATAATTTTGATAGTTTAATATCCTAATTGACTTTGAAGTGTTAGTTTAGAGATCAGACGAGTGTTATGCCAACAATTTATATGTAGAATCACTTCACCACCATATGAAGGGTATAAAGGCACTTTCCACATAGCTATATTTTATATAATGGAAAATTTACTATCTTTTCGGCTCGTTTAATCAAGCCTCAGAATCATTCTAAAGTTTATAATTGAGTCCAACACGATTGATAACGTGAGAAATAATATTAGTATACGTGTTGTTATCCTAGATGTTCAGGAAAGTTTGAAGCACTAGAAGTTATCAGAGTCAATCGATAAGGACATCGTCTTTCTTCTAACACATGGAATAATAGGAAGATCTTCACATCCTATTCGGACTATATCCTGCCAGATTTGCCTAGAATCAAGGAGGCCCAGAATGGATAGGATCCAACTTGCCTAAACGGTCTTCTGAGGATTCCTAGGATGGTAATTCCCTATAAATACGACTAAATATCAAACAGCCAAGGAACATGTTCACATTCTCTACAATTATTCTCAACTTGCTTATACTCCATCCTACCCATCACTAACTTAGGCATTGGAGTGGGGTCGTCTGTTAATGGCCTCTCTCTAACCATCTTTGTGTCTTATCTTATGCATCCAAAAGATCACGTGGATACCAGAGTATTAATCCACAGAATCCCTGCTATAAATTGGTGCGGTGAGTGTGGGAAAAAATGACCATGTCTCAACAACTGGAAAATAATTCCATCTATGCTTCCTTCTAATAACTTGACCCTTTCAGTGATACCAGCAACGATCCACCCAAATCACACTAGAGATCAATCAGCGAATTGGTATCATCCTAGCTTCTCTTAAACATGTTGAATCATTAAGCAACTCTCTACACTATGGGCACTGTGCAGCAAGCCGAAAGGATAAATTGGTTGCGATTGAAGAGGCCATCCGACTAGCAAAGGGCCAGAACTCCACCGCATGTTCTACTAGAAAGAACATGGACCCTGGCCTCCTAGTAAGAATAAATATATCCCTAAAGTATGTTAGGGACGGTGTGAGAGGGAGACCCCATAATACATACCCTCATACTCCAAAAAGTCGAAGAAAACGATCTTCATCGTTCTCAACTTCATAAAGCGAAAGCAGCTGGAAGGAATCTTTCGGGAATGATCATTCCCTTAGCGTTTGCATGAAAAAGGCGCAGAACCAGCAAAACCCCCCAACCGGAGGAAAAAGTGCATGGAATTAACTCTTTCTCTTATTGCATTAAAGCGCAAATCCAGGATCTAAAGGACTTTGAGCGACTCTGAATCTCCCCACCGCCATAAAAAAAGAACTAAAAGATCTAATTCTATCGACCGACCTAGCCAGGGAAAGAAAAAATTAGCCCCTAGTTCCCATAAAGATCGATGGGAAAAACCCCAAAGGGCATCCTCTAGTAGGGAAGAGCTAAAGGAAAAGTAATCCATGACAATGCTCATCCAAAGAGAGACACGTAACGCTTTAGGAAGTTTGGCACCAAGTTCTTTAATTTCAGAGATGACAGACACTACCTCCCAATGTTCATGCCTCTAAAAAGACATACTGCCATAGAGAATCAAATATCCCTCTCTAGAGAAATATGATGGGTTCGGTAACTGCACGATCCATGTTAAGAATTATATGAGAGCTCTGGAAACTAATAATGACGTTAATGTAGTCATGTGTCATCGCTTCCCAACCACTTTAAAAGAGGGGGCATCATACTAGTATGAACAATTACTCCCTAAATCCATCAGGTCCTTTGACCTAATGGCTAATGAATTCATCCAACGTTGCATCACTTCTATTCTCCTTTTATAAGCTTTCAGGACATGCGGAAGGTCGCTATTAAATGAGAGACATTATTGAAAGGGAGACTCACCTTTAGAAACACCAGATGTTCCACCTACTCTTGCTTAGACGATCAGGAACATCCGGAGCACTAAAAGTCATCAGATTCAATCAATAAGGATACCACATTTCTTCTAACACGTGAACTAATAGGAAGATCTTCACATCATATTCGAACTATTTCCCATCAGATTCATCTAGATTTAAGGAGGTTCAGAATGGGTAGGATCCAACTTGCCTAAACGGTCTTCTAGAGACTCCTACGATGGTAATTCCCTATAAATACGCCTAAATATTACATAATCAAGGTATATATTCACATCCTCTATAATTATTCTCAAATTGCTTAATGAGTATCTTACTCATCACTAAGTTAGACATCAAAGTGGGGTCCCTGTTACATGCGACTCTCTAACCATGTTTATGTCTTATCTCAAGCATCTGCAAGCTCTCATCAATCACCGGAGTATTAATCCACAGAATCCCTGATATCAACAGTCGAGTTTTATCAAGCCGAACGAGCGGCTCAATTCATTTACAGTCCTATATTTTATTCTGTCACTCTTATTTATTACTAACTTGAATACTCAGAGAGTATAATTTAGCGTAAATCAACGAAAATCAAACCAAATTAGGCAGCTCGCAACTAGACTCAACTAAACAAGTTCGATAAAAGTATTTGGATTCTTTCAGTTTTTTTTTTTCAATGCATACACAACATATAATAAGAATACGAATAAAATGAAACTCAAAACTATATCACAAAAGTATACATGTTTTTAACTGTGTGCTGATGCGTGATAACATAACTTATATATAGAGATGAATACGGGATTCATTATTGAGTAGAATATGCCAATAATAATTTTCAAAAAAACTCAATTTGTTAATATATATTTTTGAGAAAAAACGAGCATATCAATACAAATCCAAAGCTCGACAAATAAAATCTATTGGTCTATCTCATTATTTCATAAGTTCTGACATAGAATAAGCAACTCTAGCTAGTTCGAGCCACACCATTTTGCATAACGTCCAACAAACTTGACACTAACATTATTAAAAGAATAAAGTAAAGATTTTACAATCCTCTAAAATAAGGCATGTATTGACCGAAAATGATATTGTCTAAGATGATTAATCATTATTGATACATCAGTCTCAACCAAACAATTATTCAACCCATAATTTTTTTTTCCCCAACTAAAAGCATCTCTAATCCCACAACCTTTCCATTTCAATTTGCTAATATTAATTTTTTTAATTGTACTAGTTATAATGTAAAAATAAAATTCGCTTAATACCTCCTCGGCCCCTTAAACTTGTCCTTTTTCTATCACTTAATCCTTTAGTAGCTAAGCTTTTCAGCTCCCTAAACTCAACAATTGTATGTATGTGCCATGTAGGCAAAAAGGTGTTAAATGTATTACAATTGTTGAGTTTGGGAGATTGAACGGTTGGATACTAAGTACATGGGTTTAAGTGACAAAAATAGACAAGTTTAGGGGGTTGTGAAGATATTAAGCAAATAAAATTACTTTTAACTTCCAAATATAAAAAATGTTTTTATATTTCACCCTTCTATTAAATATTAATAGGAATATGGTCCAAATATACCCGTAACATTGACAGTCATGAGCAATTTTAGCTCTAATATTGGCGGTCAAGAGCAAATTTACCCTTATTGTTGGTAAATTTGGTTAATTTGAAAAACGATTTATCAAACTGTCTTCTCAGTCAAGAATTTTATCATCAAACTGTCTTTTCAGTAACGAATTTTATCATCTACACTTCACATGTACATTATTGTATCACTAATTAGTTTCAAATCACAAACACATGAATAAATATAAAATAAAAATAAAAATTTAAAAATTATACTGTATTTTATACGAGTTGGACAAAAAAAAATTCAAATATTTCGTCGAATTTAAAAATATTAATCTCTAATTCTAATATTCAATGACAAAAAAAAAGTGAAATCTTTCTTTTTAAAACAAATTGATATGTAACTGGTGTAGAATAAGAAATAAAATATCGGTGTTTGCTACTGATGTTTGAAATTAACCCAACTTGCCAACGTTAAGGGTAAAATTGATATTGATGTCATGTTAAGGATAAAATTTTACCATTTTAGACATTAGGGGTAAAATTGCTCATGGCTGTCAATGTTAGAGGTATTTTTGTACCTTATCCCAATATTAATAGGATAAATAATTTATTAGTCCCCACTTTTTTATGTAACACATTGTTTAGTCCATTTATTTTAAAAAAAACACATTATAAAATCTCTATCTTTTACCAATATTAACCATTTGTTCCTTTTGTATATTTTTTTTTAGATTTTTAATCGAGCATATCTTAGTTTCAGGACAACAATAGTACAATGCAAAATGATCATATTACTCTGTTATTTTCTATCTATCTATTTATGTCAAATATAACGGTTAAAAATCTTTCAAAAAAATAGACAAAATGACCGAAAGGTTAATATTGATAAAAGATAGTGACTTATAATGTGTTTTTCAGAATATGGAGACTAAACAATGTGTTAGATAAAAAGGATGAGACTAATGTAACATTCAAAGAAAGAGAAAACTTGTAGAGAGAGATAGGCTCCTTCTCTCTACTTTTTCTTCCCATTTGCTCTTTTTTCTTTTCAGATCTCCATTATTGTTGTCATCATCACCGTCACTTTCTAAACAGGTCTACTTAGAAGAGAAATTCTTCCTCATCCCATTTATGTTTTAGTCTTCGTTTTTAGCTTCATATTTACTTTTTCTTATTAGTTTGAAGTCTATATACCTTCTTGAACTTCTTTTTTTTTTTTTTTTTGCCAGATCTACACATGTTAGTTATACTTCTTTCTTTTATTATTTTCTCGCTCTTAGCAAGAGCGGAAAAGGTCCACCTTGTCCGTAGATCTATAGATTTGCGTGGTTGCAAAAACAGAAATGACTCAGATCCGAATGTCCGGAAGAGCCTAAATGATGAAGCATGGATTACAGCGGGGTATCAACGGGATTCGACTTACGAGAAGGATATGATTTCTATGTTTGTATTTGTACCTTTTATGGTTTTTATTGCTCTTTGTAGTCTATTTTCTTCCCTTTACGGATCTTGTACTGATTGTAGCTTGTATGAGTGAGAGGTTTTACTCTTCTTTATTTTCGTGATGTATTTGTACTTTTTAAATTAATGGAATGATACATGGTATTTAAAAAAAACACTACTAAATTATTTACCCATATTTAGGGCTGTAATCGAGGTGAGCCGAACCAAGCTTTTGCCTGTTCAAGCTCGGCTCGCTATAAAATTAACGAACTCAAGCCTGAGCCGAGTTTTGGATTGCTCAAGCTCGGCTCGGCTCAGCTCATTAGAAAATAAACAAGCTCGAGCTTTGAGCTTGTTTCGAGCCCAAAATCATTTTTTAACTTTGTACATTAAGAAAATTATCTAACCATGAATTGTTTGTGAGTAATCGTTAATTATATTTATGAAGTTTGCTCGCAAATAACTCTTTAATTGAATATATATAAACAAGCTCACAAGCAAAGTTCGTGAATAAATAAACAAGATGCTTACAAATAGTCCGCCTATTACTCATTTATTATGTTTGTGAACGAACTCATCTAATAGCAGCTTAAATAATATTAAGTGAACTAATACAGAAGTATATAGTTTTCTACAAAACTAAAATTTATTCATAAATGTTCTAATCGAACCTGCTCGCGAGCTTTCGAATCGAATTTTGGTCTGCTCAAACTTGGTTCGTTCAATAAATCGTGTTCACGAACGGTTCATTTACAAATCGAATCGAATCGAACCAATCACTGAGCCACTCATGAGCGGCTCGGTTCATTTACACTTCTAACCATGTATATCAAAAAAAAAAAAAAAAATCTTGGTATTACTTGGGATATTTCCAAATTGAATTGTTTCCAAATAAAAGAGTTACGTTTCAAACAAAACAAACTCAAAATTAAAAATTAAATGAAAATAGTATATTTTGGATTTATATAGAAATGAAGCACAAATCAATTACAACTTGCCCACTTCTGTCTCAGCCTGTCTCTATCTTTACAAAGACTATTTTATTCTATTTATCAATTCATTCAAATCACATTCTTATTTCTTTCAATAGCATTTCGTAATCTTTTCAGAAAAATACTATCTTTATCCCTCCATCATTTTTTTTAGAGTAATTAATTTAAGGTGTTGCTATTTACCGTCCTCAAATTACTTAGTACCGTTCTCATTTGGACAATTTTACCCTTTTGAAAAAAAAGCCAATTTTGATTTAGGAGGGTGCCGGATCCGCCCAGGGCGGGTGGTATATCCGCCCAAGCCATTGGCTGGGCGGATCCAGTACCCCCAGCCATTGGCTTGGGCAGATCAGGCAACCTCCTAGACCCAAATTGGGCCTATGCATAATTGTAGATTTTTTAGTGATGGAAATTATTCAATTGTTCAATTTTTTACGACGAGAAATATAAAATTCTTCAATTTTTTGTGACGAAAAATGTTAATCGTCACAAAAAATATGCATTATGTTCATGATTTTTTTGATAAAAAAAATGTAAATGTTTCCGACTCGTAATCATCCATTTTTGGGATTCGGGTTGTTGCATATCAATTATTTTCATAATTTCAATTATTGTTGTTCGAGTTTGTGATTTTGGAGAAAGAATTTTCAGTTTTTTTTATCAAAATTATGAAAAGGGCAAAAAAGTCCAAATGGAAGTGGTAACTAGCAATTGAGGGGCGCTATTTAGCAATTCACTTAATTTATTAATCCCTATATTTTGACAAAACACACTGTTTAGTCCCTGTATTTTCAAAATCACACGGTAAGGTCCCTAACCTTTTTCTCGATGAACTGTTTAGTCAACGTTTTTCTCGGTGAACAGTTTAGTCCCTGCTGTTAGACTCTTATGAAGATTCTATTAGTCAATTTGGATTAGCAGAAACATCTTTCGTCATCACAGAAGCAGTTGGCAGTAAACATGAGTTGAGAATATGGAGGAAATTAAACTCACCATTGAGAGTAAGATGATTTCCACCTTCAATTCTAACAGGAAGAGTAAGCAAGTAAGCGAGAGAGATTTTAGTCGATTTCTACCTTCAATTCAAACAGGAAGAGTGAGCATGAGTGATTCGATTATGGGTTAGGGATTCAATCCTTTCTCCATTTTGTTGTGAGCGCGATTTGTGAGAGAAAGACATAGAGATGTGAATTGCTTTTGACTGATAAATAGTAAAGGTAATTTAGTCATTTCCGAATTCATAAACGGTAAAAAATCTAACAAGCAGATGGAATGACTAAACAATTCACTGAGAAAAAGATTGGAGACCTTACCGTGTGTTTTAGAAAATACAGGGACTAAACAGTGTGTTTTGTTAAAATATAAAGACTAATAAATTAATTACTTTTTTATGATAAATTTCAAAAAGAAATAACCCGCATGCGGTTATTATTATTTTTTTTTTTGACTTAATACATCATTAGTTCCTGAACTTGTCCAAAAAGTTTGATTGACCTTCTGAACTTTCAAAGTGTCCTGATAGCCCCTCAACTTGCATAAAATATTCAGTTAGCCCCCTGAACTTGCGCAAAATGTAATCAAGTGATCACTCGGTTGCAAAAAAGTAAGTTAAATGCGGAAGATATATTGCACAAGTCTTAAAAAAAGTAGAACGACCAAAATCAGAGTATACGGTTCTAATATTAGAGAAGACAAGTTGTATAGTTGAGCAAACAATAACTTCATTTTTAATATATTTTTTAATTATGTAATAACACTCTAAGATGCGTGGAACACATCTGCCGTATTTAACTTACTTTTTTACGACCGAGTGATCAATTGATTATATTTTACGCAAGTTCAAGAGGTGAACATTTTATACAAGTTGAGGGGGCTATCGGGACATTTGAAAGTTCAGGAACCAATCAAGCTTTTTGGACAAGTTTAGGGGGCAAATGATGTATTAAGCCTATTTTTTTATTTTTTTTATTGCATGTCTTTGATTTTGTTTGTCCAAAAGGTGGCGATTAGGATTTTAGTTTTTTTTTTTTAAAAAAAAGGAATTTATTTAAAATGATTGTTAAGGACTTTAAATAAAAAAAAAATTCAAGTTATAAATGATATTTTAAGCAATTTTAATTTTTCAGTTTTTTCATTTTGAGGTTATTTAGGTGTTGTTTAGTAAAGAGAGACAAAGTGAATGTTTATAGAAAAACCTCTAAAAATCTGATAGTAAATGTCATACTAAACAATTTGAACTATTTGAAGTTTGCATTTTGAGATCATTAATGATTATTTTTATTGTATTAAATTAAAATATAATTGTTTTTAGTAAAGTGAAAAACTTCATTCCTTGTACTTAAATTTATCTTTAGCTCTCTATGATTCAATTTCTTTTATTAGAGTAAATAATTTATTCGCTCTTATATTTTTAGCTAACACATTGTTAGGGGTGTGTATCGGTTCAAAACCGAATCCAATCGAACCAAAATAACCGAATACTGAAATTATTAAAATAATTGATACCGACACCAAACCAAATAGTATGTAAAATCAAAATATAACCGACTCGAAATATTCAGTTCGGTTCGGTTTTAAACCGAACAAATCGAACTAGTTAAAAAATAAAAAACAACAAATAAAAATTTCTATATTTCCTTATCGAATTTATCTCAGCAACAAACAAATTTTGAAATACTTCCAATATATATTTATATTGACTTATTATCTC
Organism: Euphorbia lathyris; assembly: GCF_963576675.1. Taxonomy (NCBI): domain Eukaryota; kingdom Viridiplantae; phylum Streptophyta; class Magnoliopsida; order Malpighiales; family Euphorbiaceae; genus Euphorbia; species Euphorbia lathyris. The sequence goes on from NC_088919.1 coordinate 14,631,813, forward strand.
AACAATATTAAAAAAAAATAAATAAATAAACTTGTAACATCTAATATATGTGTGTATATATAAAAAATAATGTAGAATATGAGTAATTCGGTGCGGTTCGGTTTTTTATATTTTTTGTCAAACTGAACCGATCCAAATACCGAAATACGCCTGAAACTAAAACCGAACCAAAAAACCAAATTTAATCAGTTCGATTGGGTATGCAGTTTAAACCGAACCAATGCACACTCCTACACACTATTAAATCATTGTATTACAATAATATACTATTTAGTAATTAGCTTTTATTTTATTCAACAGTTTAGTCTCTACAATATTAAAATTATTAAATAGTTTAGTCCATCTATAAGAGACTAAACTGTTGAATAAAATAAAAGTTAAGGACTAAATATTATATTATTAAAATATGAGGAATAAACAGTGTATTAAGTAAAAACATACCAACTATAAATAGTTGGTCTCGTACAGTTTTAAAGGCTGACGTGTCGCTATCTGAGTGGTTCAGGACCAGTTGGTCTAAGACTGGTCTATAGATTTTGGAGCATTGGCAAGAATAATATTAGAATCTTTTGAACAATCAATATATACATCATCGTCATTTATAGTATATTATATAAGTGTGCTTAAGACGGAAGGAGCATAGCTCAAATGAGGCTTATAACCAAAAGAAACATAACTTAATTAGTATACTTCTAGTTTTAGAATAGCGGAAGGTTGTGAGTTCGAACCTATACTCTTACAAAAAAAAATATAAAAAAATGAGGCTTATGGGTCATTTCTGCAGGTTGAATCAGGCCTGATGTTTAGACTTGTTCATGGGATCAATCGAGACAACACTGAAAAAGCATATGGGACTATTACAACCATTGTCAATTCTAGAGAGACCATGAGATAGTATTTCCACGGATTTTATTACTTGTTTGCCGAAATTTGAGGGATGTGTCAACATTATGGCTGTAGTGGACAGATTCAACAAGTATGGAGCTTTCATACCGGTGCATACGAAGTTCACCGCTGAACATGGAGCCAAGTTGTTCTTCAAATATATGATGAAGGAAATATTGTCTTTATTTGAAAACGATCATGAGTGATAAGGACACACGATTCACGGGTCGTTTTTGGACGAAGTTGTTCAAATGGTTAGGGTCTGAGTTTAATTTCTCAACAAGCTTTCATCCGCAGACTAATAGAAAAACAGAGCGGGTAAATGCATTGGAGCTGTTCTTAAGGCATTATGTGAGTGTCAGCCAGAAAGATCGATTCAAGCTCCTTGATATTGCCCAATTTTACTATAATTTGCAAAAGAGTGAATGAATTGAGGCTACTCCGTTTGAGATTGCTACGAGCGAGTAATCTACTACGCTCCGAGACCTTGTCATTGGCTACAAAAGCCAAAATCCAGCAGCTTTCAGATTGGCCAAGGAGTTGGCATGAGAAAAGGGAGCTAGCACGATCTTATTTGGCTAGTGCAGCAAAGAAGATGGAGAATTGCCAAGCTGCTCAAAGGGCTAGTGCAATGATAGGAAGGGCCATTTCCGGTGGAAAACAGGTTGGCAAATATACCAAATTCAATTACCATCTCATTTCGAGGTACATTTGGTGTTCCATACAAGCTACCTAAAGCCTTACCACGAGGATCATGAGGATCCAAGTCGGAATGAGTCACACAGGAAGCCAACAACCATAACAAATCAATATGAGCACGTGGTCACTGAAAACGTAGCACACAAACGGATCAGGGTGGATCCACTCTAGTTATGTGGAATATTATTTTCACAAATGGAACGGACTTCCGAATAATGAGATTAGTTGGGAGCATGAGTTGACATTATAGGACAGTCGAGACAAAATCTAGAATTACCACCGGGAAGCAACGGTGTCGTTGCTTGTTGTAGTAGGAGAGAATGTTACGGTCGAGCCTAACACTCCAACATAAGGCCAAATAAGTAACCACCAGAAAGCAATAGTGTCGTTGCTTGTTGTAGTAGAGGAGGATGTTACGGTCGAGCCTAAAACTCCAACATAAGGCCAAATCAGTAAAGAAACAAGCCTATGGAAACCAAGCATCAGACTCGAGCACAAAATGCCCTCCTTCCTATAGTGTGTCCTATATCGACTTGGTGGTTGGGTATAACATACATTCACATGTTCCATTGAGCACCAACCCACCAATCGCATCTAAATTGTTCCAGAAGTGAACCAGTGATTTAAAGGGACTCGTGGGGACTTGATAAGCTCACTAACCTCAAATGGTGCGGAGAAATAGTAAAGGATGAGGAGAATTTGCTAAACAACAAAGCATCTAGCCTGAAGCAGACAACTTCTCGTGCAAAACCGCCCACAAGCTGCCAAAAGGGCCCATAAGTTGTTTGGATCGCCCATGAGCTGCTGGCATACGACAAAAGACTACAAGATACATCTTGGAGATGCCCACATATGACCATAGGCTTCCCAAAGCCTACGGTTGACTCTTTCATGTGAGCATGGACTGCCCATATATGCCTTTTTTCATTAATCTCTAACCCTTATATGCAATTTAATCCTGCCATCCATATAGGCCTAAGAGTTGTAAATAAAGGTTAGAGGTTGTATATATGAGATAGAACAATTGCTTGTATATAAAGAGTTATAAAGGCACGTACGACAAAAAAAAAAAGCACGCAACACAAGGGAGAAGTGCTAGAAAATGCACGAGAAGACTTAAAGTCGTGACTAATGATAAAGATGATAGCGGCGAAAGACAATGGACAAACACATGTTGCAAATAAACACACAACACGAAGAAGAAGTATTTAAAAGGTCTTAATCAAGACTCAAGAGGAAGCAAAAAGAGTGGGCATTCGTTAACTTAGAGAAATCAACATGTACTTTGACCTATTCAAGTAAGCATTCCTTTTCATTTGAATTGAATGCCTCGGAAAACTCAACAATCTTGGATTATAGATTCAGACCCTTCTTATAAGATGAATGACCCTACATAAAGAACGAAGGCTAGGATGGAAATCGTTCTCTGGGTATCCCGCTCCTTATGGTATATACAGTAGATATATTGTAGACTCAGATAAAACTAGGGTAAATTCCAAAAAAAAAACCCGTGTGGTTTCACTTATTGATAAAAAAAGATCTGTACATTTTCTTTTGACAAAATGGGGATTGTGTTTAAGACCGTTAACCAAAACGTGGAAAAACAGTTAACCCAGTCAATTGGGCTGACGTGGCAGAGGGTATTTTTGTCCAAAATTTTTTTCTTGGATAAATTCCAAAAAAAACCTATGTGGTTTCACTTATTGACAAAGAAACAAAGAAAGGATCTGTGCTTTTTATTTTAACAAAATGGAGATTATGTTTAAGACCGTTAACCAAAATGCGGAAAAATAGATAACCCCGTCAACTGGGCTGACGTGGCAGAGGGTATTTTTATCCATTTTTTTTTCTTTCATATAAAAGGCATCCCTTCCTATCAACAATCAATCATCAATTCAAGTTGGGGTTTTCCCCAATTTCTTCATAGATTGGAAAACCCTAGAACTCAAATCCTTAAAACATTCGTTCTACTGCATTACAAACCAAGATCATGAGTTCAAGCTCTAATTCATATAACTCCAAGCACTCTGTGGATCACGGACATGAAATTAAATGTTTTTGCAGCTTCAGAACTCCAATACGAACGACATGGACGAAGAAGAACATCGAAAGAAGGTTCAAAGGATGTGCAAGGTATCCAGACTCAGGTTCAAGTTGAAGGGAGGCATTTTATATGAAAGAAAAAAATGGATAAAAATACCTTCTGCTACGTCAGCCCAGTTGACGGGGCTATTTTTCCGCATTTTGATTAACGGTCTTAAACACAATCTCCATTTTGTCAAAAGAAAAAGCACAGATCCTTTTTTTGTCAATAAGTGAAACCACATGGGTTTTTTTTTTTTGAATTTATCCAAGCAAAAAAAAATTTAGACAAAAATACCCTCTACCACGTCAGCCCAATTGACAGAGTTAACTGTTTTTCCGCGTTTTAGTTAACGGTCTTAAACACAATCCTGATTTTGTCAAAAGAAAAAGTACAGATCTTTTTTTGTCAATAAGTAAAACCACAGGGTTTTTTTTTTGGAATTTACCCATAAAATTATAATGAATGATAGAAGAAGATGAATGACCCTGGATAGAGAAAAAAAGAGGCTAGGATGAATAATTTTAATAATAGAACGAAAAAATTTCAAGCCACAAACCACATGACTTTTTCATCTAAACATTTCATCACATACTCTTCATGCCTAAGCAGCAGCAACAACAACAATAAAGCCTTAGTCCCGAAATGATTCGGGATCGGCTAACATGAACCATCATATAAAACCATGAAATAACCATAGTAGATGGATTCTTAGCAACCATAGCCGGCAAAGGAGATGTCATAATAAACCCTCACATAACTTTGCGAAATGTTCTTCATGTCCCTAAGCAAAGGAGATGTCATAATAAACCCTCACATAACTTTATTACGTCATCTGGTCCGATCAATTTGAGCCATTCGGTCTGATCAAGTGACCTATGACCCCTCTATAAATCCGGTTTGATGTCCGGTCCAATTATGATGACATTGTTATTAGCTACAAATTACAAAGCAGCAAGTTGCTGACTGTGTGAACATACATATCTACAATAGAAAATAAAGGAGCAATTGTCTGAGCATTTACAGGAGAAATGTTAGAAATTAGTTCGTATGCTCCACTATAAATACATATCATTCATACAATTCTTTTGAATCAATACATACAATTTACAATCATAAATCTGATAAAACGAAATAATAAAATTAGATAAAATTGCAAAAATGATCGGTAAAAACTCGAGCAGCATTTCAAAGAGCAGCTTGTTTGTTCAAATGATTTATGAAAAGATGCTTCCTATTCAACTAAAAAAGAATGATAATAAACAGGAAAAAAACATAAAATAAGAAAAGCCGAGGTAAATTGAACTATTACATACATCGTCGAAGCTCAGTTCGACTCAGCTCAACCCTACGTACCTCCCAATTGCTAGTCTTGTGAAATGAATGAATGAATGAATGTATGCAACGCAGACTTTTGCGCATTTCGTTAGTCGGACTGCTCGAATGGGACACGAACGAATAATTGTCCATGGAGAGTTACCACGGCTGATGTGTGATGCGGGTCTATTCGCGACGGTAAACTCACTACCTGCAATCAAAATTATTAATAATAATATGACTCTCTCATCTTCATAAACTCAACAATTTAGGTCACAACAAGTAAATAGATAAATAAACTAATTCCTAAAATTTATATAAAAGCAAATCTCAGCCATTCATTTTGATTTGAATGGTTGAGATTTATCTAACATAACCTCTCATTATCACTGTAAAATTGATTGAGTAGATAGAGTAAATTACACCAATGGTACTGAACTTTATCCCAGTTCACACTTTCATACCTAGATTTCATTTTATCCCAAAAATATATATCGAGTAAAGATGACTAGACAATTAGAATATTTAACCAGTTTACAGAGAAATGGTTTAGGGATAGAACATAATTGCATCATTATCCCAGCATATCAACATTATAGATGAATTTTGCAAAGTATGACACTGAAATTGTACTTTTTACGCTCGTTATCATTCAAGAAAAAGAGCACCGTCCTTGATTTTATTAGCCATCTTCATGCAGCTTTACAAAGATAGAGAAAATCGAAGAGAGAGAGAATCAATCAATCCAGAGAGAAATAAAACAATTTGGTCAAAATCGCGTTGACTGGCCGGTCAAATGTACTAAATTATCCAGTAATCTTTACTTGAGATATATTTTTAGAACAAAATGAAATCTAGGTAACAAATTGTGAATTGGGTTAAAAGTTAGTACCATTGATGTAATTTACTCGAGTAAATAAGATGAATCACTGCTAACAACTTACCCCTCCATAAAGATCAATACAACATTCTAAACTAATACTAGAAAAAATCACTTCTAATCCTTCAAATTTTCAAGTCCTTAAACTTGTGTTTTTTATTTAATAAATAAAGCCCTAGGCAATAGTAAATGTTAATTGGATTTTTTGCCTGAACTTATTTCTTATGTTGTGCGGAAACGGAAACTGACGCGGTCACGGAAACGGACACCGGGAAATGGTAATGGAAACAGAAAAGAAATGAACACGAAACGCGAAAACGCTAGTGATGAAGAGTTTCCGTACAATATAGCTTATTTCTCATAGAACTTGTACCTTTTTGAAAGGTGTGACGCCCCAAGGATTATCAGGGTGGTCAGGCTCACCACTTATAACCAGTCTTCCAGCTGGATCTGATTGAACGCGCACCTGAACATAATAAAAAAACATAGCCATATTAGTGCAAGTTTGTTCGGTTTGAAAGAATGGAAGGGAATCAAAGAATTTAGCGTGGTGACTTGAGAAATAAAAAATTTGAATAAATTTACTAATATGTCCTTTGTATTCATACATACAAATGCAATATTATTAATATAAGAATATGTACAATTATTTTAAATAATAACTTCCTCAATCGATAAATTAATTTTTCATGGGCATTCAAGTATCATTAGTTGTCCAACCTTCAATTCTTTGTTGGGATAAGGACTGAATTTGCCCTATCATTCTTGGAAAAGTTCAGATTTACCCCTAATGTACGAAATGATGTAATTTCATCCCTAACGTTGTCAAACAAGACCAATTTTGCCCCTACCTAACAGAAAATTTGAACAGACTGATATAACAGCTATTCGAGTGCCGCATCAGATCTTCCAAACCAGTTTATCGATAAACGGAAAGAGTTTCGTGCATTTCGGTGGATTTTTTTATAACTGTTTCAATAACAGTAACATTTTAGGCAGTTTTTTTTATAATTAACTTGTATTTGACATAATTAAATATTTGCATTTTGACATAATTGATGTTTGAAAGTCCGATGTGATAATTAAATAATGGAATCTGTTTGAACTTTTTGCAAGATTGGGGAAAATTTTCACCATTTCGTACGTTGGGGTAAGTCGGCACTTCACAATGCAAAAAAATGATAGCTTATTCCTGAAGGCAACAACCTTCTCACAGCCAAAAACTTGAATTGGGGCACAATATGTATCCATTATATATCAACATTGAACTAATTCATTTAACAACCTATAAATCACCTAGGCAATTTTGAGCTATACCATATAATAAGAACTCAAAGCTGGCCTAAACCATCTCTAGACCTCTACACTTGTCCAGAAAAGTCAACTGCCACACATACTTTAAAAACGTCTTATTTACCCCCTAAACTTGCTGAAAATGACCTATTGACCCCCTAAAATCCATGTGGAAAAGTAAGAGGAGATTTTGGACAAGTTGATGTGCGTACACTTAAGCAAGTTCAGAGGGCTAATAGATTATTGTAAGCAAGTTTAAGGGGCAAATAGGCCACTTAAGAAAGTTGAGAGATTTAATAGGTCAATTAAAGCAAATTCAGGTTAAATATGACATTTTCAAAAGTATAGTTACACCAGAATATGTGAAGAAAATACTGACCTCTTCTCGAAGAAGCCCTGGTACTAAAGCGTAAACCTCAAAGCAATCCTTCTGTTAGCATATATTTTATTTCATGTTAGCATAACCACCAGTATGGATTTTTCTATCACTTTCAACCTATGTTGCACGGAAACTCTTCTCTGTTAACGTTTCCACATTTCTTATCGTTACCGTTTCAGTTCTTTTTCGTTTCCATTACCATTTCCTAGCTATATTTTTCTAAATATAACGTGTACCCGTTTCCGTACAACATAGATTTGAACTCAAACAAGGGAAGCAAGAACTTACTGTTCTCTGTACATTGACCTTCACCCAATCAGCTGGCGGTCCAAGGTCGACAACCTCAACGTCCAATCTAAGAAAACAACCAACAGTAACTGATTGATATCAGCTGCTTTGCATAATACTTAGTAGCTTTCAACTAAATAAAATTTAACAAGCCTCATAAAATAGGCAACAAGAATCTTAACCGTGGCTTAGATGTTCTAGTACGTGCAGCTTTGACAGCATCTTCCATGTAAGATGGGGTTTTACGTTTAAGTAAACCTGAGTTACCATGAAGATTAAGATTTAGAAACTAGTTTAAACTTCTACAAGATTCATAATCAACCAAGTTAACAAAGTAATTAATTACCGATGGTTTTAAGCTGTTTTTCATGCTTCTGCAAAGGCGTAGAATTCTTATCCTATAAGACACAGAAACATCTCATTTTGATGTTAAAAATGTATGAAAACAAGTTTGATAAAAGCACAAAAAATAGTCTCAACTCAACACACCTTAATGATAGGATCACTAACTTCTCCATTACCAATAAGACGTTGGGAGTGCCAACCCTGCATAGCACGTGTCGCTGCATCCCTTCGTGCTCTAAAAGATCCAGATGCCTGATTAACACCAAGAGGTGAAAAGAATATTAGGACATACAGCAGTTAGGTGTAAAATGAAAGCACAGAAAATGTTTAACCATCAGAGTTCCGGAACATTTTGTAAAAATTTAAACATGTTATCATGGAAAATATCGTAAAACAAGAGGATTAGGTCCATGTTATAAAATTGCACTGGATAATCCAAGACTTCATGCTTCTAGGAGAATCATCTTGATCAATTATAGATTATGTGTCCACATGGAAACCATAAACAGAAATATGGGTATTGCTCAAATTCAACAACATTGAATAGGAATTGGACTCTCGAGTGCGTAAACCAAATCAAGGATGCCCCCTCTCGACTGATCTAGGATTGAGATTGATTCAAGTGGTGCAAGTATAGAGTTGTGCACTTATGAACATGTCATATCTATTACTTAATTATTTTTAATTTATTTGTGCTGTTTGTGTGTTTCGGCGGTTGTGTGTTTGTGGCTTTGTTGTTTTGTGGACTAGTAGGCAGTTTTCTCTAAATTTCTGGAACAGGGAGTTGAATCCCCTTCTTCCAAAATAGTTTCAGAAATCTGAGAGCTTTACAAGCCCCAATTCAGCGATTGGTTAAAAAGGCAGAAAATCGAAAGTACAGAACAGTAGAAGATCAGAGCTTTATTACATAACTCCGTCACAGACTTTGAGCCATAACAGAACGTGTATGGCACTGGGGATGGGATGGGGCAAGCAGAATTCTAGCTTCCTTGCCCATTATCCTAATGAAGACAGAAAACTTCCCTCGTCCCCATCCTCACGGTCACAGGGTTCTCCAATCTCCACCCATTTTGCATTCCTAGTCATAGGAAGCTAATTTTGATACTCTTGTTAACCTCTCATGCACCTTTCTATGTTTGTTCAACTTCCTATAATTTTATTTTTGGATCGATCACCCCATAAATAGTAGAAACAAAGAATCTTGGACCAATCTGAGTTGGTAACGGTAAAATTATTCTGATTCCACTTTAGAAGAAAAATTCTATGGCAATGACTCGTCTATTTAAATGTGATTCAAGTAAAGCACTTGAACTGATCAAACTTTTAAACTTCTCAATGTCAACAATATTTCTCATATCCTATTTCTGTTTTCAACACAAATGACTTTAGGAGGTTCTAAAACCCTTAAGACAAGGACAGAGGAAAGAACAGGAAAACTCAAACCAATTATTAAGAAAATTTATAAATTATAGCCAATCTAACAAAGTAAAAATTGACAATAAAACTTATGCCTGATAAAAAAAAGGTAGAAACATAGAGTTGATTGGCAATTGGAGATGTTAATATATTAGACCAAGAAGTAAAATTTTAGTTACTTGACTGTCTACATTCACGGGCTCCGAGCTGGAAGCATGGGGTACATCGAGCTCACCACCATGTATTTTATGTCTTTCATAATCAAGAAGTGCCTGAAAAAAATGTAAGCCATCAATTAAACAGCACTACAGTACAGTAAGGAAGTCTGCACTAAATGTTAGCAAGGAATTGTAGCTAAGAGAGATATTCCAGGAATCTAAAGCAAAGAAAGAATGCTCAAGGTCATAACAGGCAACAGCAGCTGACAAATTCCGATTTTTCAGATTTCTAAACAGCACATGTTCACAAGTCATGCAGTTGACAACCAGGAAATAAATGTGCAAACATAAAAACCACGCCCTTTACTACGCTCCTGTGCAAGAAGAAAATGATTAAATGCACCGCAATGCACAAGAAAAGAGTGCACATCCCCCTCACAAATTACATAGAACATAGAAGCTATTTTATGTTTAGAATTAGAACCAAACGTGCAGTTATTTGTTCTCAAGGACACTCGAACCTTGAATGTCCCATATAGGGAGAGACATGCCCTTACCACCAGGTTGTAGCTTGATGGGCAATTTTATATGCACTAGACACACTAAATATTGTAAATAATGGTGGCTCATCTTTTCTATTTCTAGAAAATTACATGAAAAGGAAGGAAACTTTCAGCATACCTATACCAATATAAAGCTCAGACCTATATCAAAAGGAAGGAAGGAAACTTTCAGCATACCTATTTCTAGAATATTCTTTCATTTTCTCTCCTTCACACCTTCCAAATAAAGCTCAGACTCAATACCTAGAAAGTTTACTTAAAATAACAGCAATAAGAAGAAAGCTAGAAGAACAATAAATATAACAATATATACAATTGCCCTAAGGCGCACACCTAATGAAACATGCACTTTGTAGCCTAAGGCTTTTAGATTGGAGCCTTTAGTCTGAGCACACCCTTAGCCATGACTCTAATAATCATGGCCGAGTTGACGTGCACACATGACATTCAAAGTTACACCAAGGATTTCTTTGATTCATAGAAAAGACTATAGAGTAAGATGTTGAATGGCATATAAAATAGCTATCTGGTCAAAGCTAATGTGTTATATTTGATGAAGCTACTCCATAATCTCAACATTTGCCATCATGCAACAAAGATGTTCTCCAATATAAAACACATAATTCTAACATATAAATAAAGCACAAATGTAAAATATCAACAGATACAGGAAAGCAAACAAAAACAAAAACTTATATGTATACATTTTGTCATTATGAGTCACCTTCTCATAAAAACCTCGAAACGTCCATGACACGGTAGTACATGTCCTGTTGAAGGAAGTAGTGAATAAAAAAAATTAAAAGTACATTGAAAAAAAGTACCAAAACAAATATCACTATGATACTAATATCAATTGCATGTCTCAAAGGAAAAAAAAAGATCACACAGTGCAGTTCTTATAGAGTGAAGTTCGGTTACTAATTCATCTAGCCAAGACTTTGCAATTTCAAGTGTTCTAGGTCAAAAAGATATTTTAATCCACCATCTAGATATACACAACTATGTACATTCAGTTCAGTAGAATGCTCATTCAGTTGTAGCTCTAATGCCTATCCCATTTTCTCAAGCCTATATGCTTTAAAAAATTCATGGTTCGATTTTAAATTGAGCTTTTTCAAATTTTCATCTTAAAAAGTATTGGCTAAAGCACAGGCCAACTATCAGGATTACCTTTCTCGCTCTCCCATGATTAAAAAGGTTTTAATTACGTTGATGGTAAAAAAAAATCTGTTACTGCATCTCAAGGCACCAATAAGGAGAAAATAAGGGACACAATATGAAAAGGTCAATGTTTTGAAGTAAAACTACATCAATTTGACTTGTTGACTAGTTTCAGCAAAATATTGTTTGCGAAATGGATGATTAAGTTTCCAGCATTTAAGAATAAGTGGATTTTTCGACATTAAACCTTCAAGGAATTTTAAAAATTTTCCTTCAAGGATTTAGATTAGTTCCCCGCACTAGCACTTATTTTGCACGCCTTTATACGTGACAATCCAATGTGAAGCAAGTAGCTAGTAACAAGTATCAACTTTATGACCTTTTGTTTCTGTAGGAAGTATAGTTGTGAAAGGCGATCGCCTGGGTCGCCTGAGGCGAGAGGCGACCCAGGCGTTCCTTCCCTCGCCTTCTCAACTGGAAGGCGGGCGATATGCATAAGGCGACCGCCTGGCCACCACAGGCGAGAGGCGGTTGGAGGCGAGAGGTGGTCGCCTTCTGCACTTCAGGCCGTAAGTTGCAGTTTTTCTTGAAAAAAAATTCGAAACATGTATAAAAGGGATTTTTAGGTTAAAAAATCAAAAACTTTCGACTGAAAGAAGAAGAAAAAAGCAAACTAGCCACAACAGCACTGATCGATCGAGATAGAAAATTCATCTCCACCCAACAGCACCGATAGACAGAAGGCCGGCAACCACCCACCACGATTACAGGTACTGTCTGTTCTCCTTTCTTTTATTTTTCTTCCTGTACTGTTCTCTCTTGCCTCCTTTGTTTTATTTTTCTTTTCATACTCTTCTACTTTCTTCTATTTTTCTTTCTTCATCTTCATCCTACTGTTATGCTGCCCAAATTTCTACTCATTATATTGACTTATGCAAATGTTATGCTGCCCAAATTTTGTGATTTTTGTTATTATTGCTAAGTTATGAAAGTTTATGTGAAGTTTATAAAAGTGTGTGAAGTGAAAGTGTGAAATTTTATGCTAATGATACTATTATGCAAGTAACTCCGCCTGTGAGGGTCACTTGGTGGCCTTTACAGCCGGTCCCAAACCCGGACAAAGGAGGAGGGTTGCGGTAGGTTTGTGGCGGCCAGCGTAAAACTTAGCCACATCTTATGACATGAACCATAATATAAATACCGTTGGGGCGTTCCCTACTCAGCGACGCGCTGCACTTCCTAGACCCGGGTGTAGTGATAAATGTGCAAGGGTTGCTAGGTCGTCGCCCCGAAGCGGCGCGCCACCCCAGGACCCGGGGGTGGTGTCAAATATGCAAGGGTTGCGGGTAAATAAGCTAGTCCACGGTAATGGTAGGGGTAGGGGTAAGGGTAGTAGGTTACGCTTTGGGACATGGAACATAGGTTCTTTGACAGGAAGATTAGCTGAAATTGTAGATGTTATGAAGAGGAGGAGAATAAATATATTATGCCTACAAGAAACCAAGTGGGTTGGAGCCAAGGCTAGAGAGATAGCTCCTTGGGGTTATAAGCTTTGGTACTCAGGAAAGGATAAGGGTAGAAATGGAGTAGGTATTCTTATTGATAGGGAGTATATTGATGAGGTAGTAGCGGTGTCTAGGAAGAGCGATAGAATTATGAGTGTTAAGCTAGTGATAGGGGATGAGGTTGTGAATGTCATTAGTGCATATGCGCCACAAATAGGATTAGATGTGTCTATAAGACAAGCTTTTTGGGATGACTTAGAGGAAGTGGTGCAACAGGTTCCTAGGGATGAAAAAATGGTACTAGGGGGTGATCTCAATGGACACGTGGGTTCTAGGCGAGATGGGTTTGAGAGTGTTCATGGAGGGTATGGTTTTGGAGATAAGAATGAAGCAGGAAATGATATTTTGGAATTCGCATCAGCCTATGACTTGAGTATCATGAACACATGGTTTATGAAGAGAACATCCCACTTAGTGACTTATCGGAGTGGCGGTAATGCGAGCCAAATTGACTTCTTCTTAGTAAGGAGTGCTTGGAGAAAGAGTTATATTGATTGTAAGGTGATCCCTGGTGAGAGTACGACAACCCAACATAGAGTAGTGGTGCTAGATTTTCGAAGTAGGAAATGTATAAGAAAACAAACACCTCAAGTAGAGACTAAGATTAAGTGGTGGAAATTGCAAGGGGAGAATCAACAAAAATTTGTGGATGAGATGACCAAAAAAGATATTTGGACTTGCAATATGGATTCAGATATAGATTCAATATGGAATAAGATGGAGCATAGTATAAGGGAAGTAGCGAAGGAAGTTCTAGGGGAATCTAAAGGTAGCATGCCACCGGGTAAGGACACATCTTGGTGGACAGAAGAAGTACGACAAGCAGTAAAGAGTAAGAGAGAATCCTATAAACTATTGGGGAAATGTAGGAGTGACGAGAACTACGAAAAATACAAAGAGGCTAAAAGGGAAGTAAAGAAGGTCATACGAGATGCTAGAGCAAAGGTGAATCGGGATCTGTATACAAGATTGGATACGAAAGAAGGGGAAAGAGACATATATAGAATTGCTCGGATGAGAGATAGGAAGACGCGAGATCTCGGAAAAGTTAAATGTGTGAAGGATGTGGACCAGAAAGTCCTAGTTGGAGATAAGGATATCAAGGAACGATGGAGGTCCTATTTTGATGACTTATTTAATGGAGATCGCCAACAAGATGTTGGAGATATAAGTATCCATCACGATATGATAAATCATGAATGCCTGCGGAGAATTCAAAAGGGTGAAGTCAAAATGGCATTAAGTAAGATGAAGTTGAAGAAAGCAGTAGGACCTGATGGCATCCCTATTGAGATTTGGAGATGTTTGGGAGAAAGAGGAATCGAATGGTTGACGACGTTCTTCAACAAAATTTGGAGAAACAATAAGATGCCATCAGAATGGAGGAAAAGTACCTTAATCCCTTTGTATAAGAACAAAGGCGATGTCCAAGATTGTGCCAACTATCGGGGAATCAAATTAATGAGTCACACTATGAAACTTTGGGAGCGAGTGATTGAACAAAGGCTAAGGAGGACGGTGAAGATCTCGGAAAACCAGTTTGGCTTTATGCCGGGAAGATCAACTATGGAAGCCATCCATCTAATGAGACAATTAATGGAGCACTATCGAAATAAGAAGAAAGACTTGCATATGGTTTTCATTGACTTGGAGAAAGCATATGATAAGGTACCAAGGGAAGTACTTTGGTGGGCCTTGATAAGGAAAGGCATTTCGCGGAAATATATTGACATCATAAAGGACATGTATGAGGGAGTATGCACGAGTGTACGTACTAGTGTTGGGAAAACTGAAGAGTTTCCTATTACGATTGGAGTGCATCAAGGTTCCGCACTAAGCCCATTTCTTTTTGCCATCGTTATGGATGAACTAACAAGTTCACTTCAAGATGGTATACCATGGTGCATGCTGTTTGCAGATGATATTGTGTTGGTTGATGAGACGAAAGAAGGAGTGGAGATGAAGTTGGAACTATGGAGGCAAACTCTAGAATCTAGAGGCTTTAAGTTGAGTCGAAGTAAGACAGAATATTTGGAGTGTAAGTTTAGCGGCCGTAGGAGTAGGGAGGCAGGGACAATCACCCTAGATGGGAGAGTTGTTCAGGCCTCGGATTGCTTCCGGTATTTAGGATCTATTATCCAAACGGATGGAGAAGTAGATGGAGATGTTGCCCATAGGATTAAAGCTGGTTGGTCGAAGTG
Organism: Euphorbia lathyris; assembly: GCF_963576675.1. Taxonomy (NCBI): domain Eukaryota; kingdom Viridiplantae; phylum Streptophyta; class Magnoliopsida; order Malpighiales; family Euphorbiaceae; genus Euphorbia; species Euphorbia lathyris. The sequence goes on from NC_088919.1 coordinate 14,647,049, forward strand.
GAAGAGTGCTACGGGTTCCCTTTGTGATCCCGGCATGCCTAATAGATTGAAGGGAAAATTCTACCGGACGGCAATTAGACCAGCATTGTTATATGGTACGGAGTGTTGGGCAGTGAAACACTGCCACATCCATAAGATGTCGGTGGCGGAGATGCGTATGTTGAGATGGATGTGTGGTCACACGAGAAAGGACCGGGTGCGTAATGAAATAATTAGGACAAAAGTAGGGGTTACATCTATTGAGAATAAAATGAGAGAAAACCGACTAAGGTGGTTTGGCCATGTGAGACGTAGAGCGCTTGATGCGCCGGTTAGGAGAACCGAAGAGTGGCAAAGGGATGTAGTGGTGAGGGGTAGGGGAAGACCTAAGCAAACTTGGAGGAGGGTGATCGAGAGTGATATGAGTGTATTGGGAATTGAGGAAAATATGGTAGTGGATAGGACGGAGTGGAGGGAGCGAATCTGTGTCGCTGACACGACTTGATTTTCACGGTTTTATATGATGGTTCATGTTAGCCGACCCCGAATCATTTCGGGACTAAGGCTTTGTTGTTGTTGTTGTTGTTGTTGTTGATACTATTATGCAAGTTTATGAATGTGTGTGAAGTGAAAATGTGTGAAAGTGCTTGAAACTGTATGAAAGTTTGTGAAAATGTATGAATGTGTGAGTGAAAATGTGTGAAAGTGTTTGAAACTGTATGAAAGTTTGTGAAAATGTATGAAACAGTGACTTACAGGTGTAATTTTCCAAATTTTGCAGGCTTTTGGACATAAGTATTAGTAATTCTAATACATCGAAAGCGACAAATCCTTGTTGGAAGTATGTGCAAGAGGTCAAGCAAGGAATTCAAATGATTCAGAAGTTAAACTAGTCAATTTGAGTTATGGTTTTATTTTTTGTGTTTTTCTAATTTGTTTGTCACCTCACGTGCGAGAGGCGGTCGCCTCGCCTCAAGGCGGTATTTTACCCTTATCGCCTCGGCTCGCCTTTCGCCTTTCACAACTATGGTAGGAAGCTAATATCCAATCTACTCATGTTTCTTCTTACAAGTTTTTATTAATTTTGACCATTCTTTCCATAGTTTTGCATATTTGCTGACAATATTTGGTCATGACAATGTTTTCAGAGCTCATTGTAGAATACTGATTAGCTTAGGACCATAGAGGTTTAGGATTCCAAATGAGTAACTCAACGAGGTTCTAGGAGAGTGCAATATTTCATGCATGCACACACACATATCCTTTATGCACACGGAAATAATCCATACAAATTGACCTGCGGTTTACATCTAAAATTATTTTTTCCCACGCACTCTCAAATGGTTGTTTACAAACAAACTGTATCCTATACACATACTCCACAAATGAACTATGTAATAAGTGCAAAAAAATATTAAATATATATATATATATATATAACTCTATTGCTTTAAGCAAACTTTGATTATCAAATACTCAAAACACAAACCACTGTTTCTTCAAATCCATATTTCACCTTCTTCCATCTAAAGGCCACAGTTATACATTAATGAAATTTAGCCTACCATTACACCTAAATTACTCTTCCCAATAATCCCTAAAATGGTTGCTAAGAAACCCTAGCGTATACACTTGGGCCGAAGATCAACTATATAAATAAAAACAGGGATAAAAACAGGGATACGGTCCAAATATACCCCTATTATTTTTAGAGAAGTGCATATTTATCCCTAACGTACAAAATGGTAAAATTTTACCCCTAACATTTTCAAGCAAGATCAATTTACCCCTACTTAACAGAAAATTTGAACAGACTGGTTTCTCTCGCTTTTGGCATAGCGGGGCCCAGGCGGGAGGCCCGCATGACGGGCTATTAGCTCAGTGGTAGAGCAAGCCCCTGATAATCTGATTTTCTTTTTCAGTTTTTGAGTTATCCACCAAGGGAGGAAGCAGGAAGAGGCTGACGACAACCCGAATTCGAATTAAACAAAATTTATACCTATCTTTTAAACATGCTTAATTATTAACCATGCAATAATACATATTTTTTAAAGTAGCACCACAAAGCATCACATCCTTGTTATGCCTAAGTTTATATGATATTATATCATCCTACGTACTCCCTTATTTTTCAGTCTTTGAGTCCAGCATGAACTTTCCATATCTAAATTATGACAATTGCTTCCTAAGAATTGTTGCATAGAAAAAGGGCTAGAATATCAATTGCATGACAACATTTATTGATTTAACAAATTTAAAGAAACAAAAATACAATTGTTCCTTACTTTGGAGGTCTAAAAGATTCTCCCACTTGCCGCCATAACTTACATGAAGTCACCTAGAGAAGAGAGAGAGAGTGATTATAAGTGCATTGCCAAAACAAATGAAATGATAACTAAAAATGGAGGTAAAAACCATATCATAGACCGCATAGCATGATAGTTAAATGGATAACAAAAACAAATTAAAAAGAAAAAACATCAGCACATCTCTTTATTCAAGAAAGCATAGCATTCAAGAATGAGGTGCAACTGCATTGACTGTGCCAAGGTGCAAAACAAATCATTATGATCAAACTTCATAATATAAGACCGTCAAACTTATACCAGAAGATTAAGAATATATACAGTATAAAATAGAACATACAAAAATTAGCTTATATGATTTTTCAATTGGAAATATCACTAGAAAAAGAAATGAAGACATTACAGGGCTCGTGATCATATGTTCCACTAATTAGCAATAGTCCCTAAGGCAACATAACACAAATACTCGTCGTTTAAGCATATAGATTACTTCATAGATTAAATTAGAAACAATAAAATAAATAAATATATAAATCTGAGGATGATAATTATGAGAAGTTCCTATTTCGTGTAATGAAACTTATCTGAAGTTAAACTTTCATTGCCCAGGCATGCATCTCATTAACAGAGTCCAACGTTTTTGTTGACTAATGATCCTTTTGGACCTTATGCCCCAGGCATGACTTCAAAAAATTTGTTATCAAAGTGTTGTATATGGAAGAAATTTTATCACAAGTACAATTACCACCATGAAAAAATCATTATTCACTTTTTCATTTTAAATTTCTCTTTTAAAATTGAATTGAAGTTGATTTATATTGAATTTTTTTGTAGAGTAATTAAGATTGGGTTGTAATATTAAATGCCTTATGAAAAGAAAAGTACATTTTGAATTCTATTTTTCCATTTGAAAATATACTTCATTAATAAAAGTTTAAAGATAATATGAATTTCATATTAACCCAAAACTGTGGACTAAAAGCCAATTTACACTTTTTATTTTTGAAGTTATTTATCTTAAGTGTAACCTTTAATGATATTCTTTCATATGAAACCTTTGTATATCTAACATATTGATTATTTGATACTTCCAATCTTATGACAAGCATTTTCTGTAAAACATTCTACTTGTTCAAAGATTCATCTACCATGTGAACTTCATCTTACAAGGTTAATCAATGCATAGAAACCTCCAACAAAAATTACTAAACTTTCTCAACTAATCAGCATAAAAGAAATGCCTCATTTCTATGAATATCAGATTCACGCTCTTTCCATGTGGTCGCTATCAAGACAAGAGAAGAGCAGGTATGCACTTGCATGCATATATATGATCTCTATTCACATATTCACATGTTTTTCTAGGCAGAATGTTCTGGCCCAACTCCAACATAATCAAGTCAATTGAAAATGTATGAACAATTTTTCAGCTTTGCGTTGTCAGCATAGCAGTGCATATATCCCAGAATAAGTTTCAGGCACATGCGCACTTGCATGTATGCATGCATATATATGTTGACTCCAGTGATACCCTTTGTATAAGAAGAATGCTCTAGTTCAACTCACATAATCAACACATTGAATTCACAGGCAAAACCACAACAAGCAACAACCCAGAAACTAACTGAAGATGGGTGCGAAAATACAAAAAGTGGCATTGAAACTAATAAAAGGTGAATGCAAAAATGAAAAACTATCAACTTATGTTGTAGCCTTATTGGCATAACAGCACATACCTTATCATAGCCACCCAATTTCATGACAGCTCTCCACAACCTTATCACCAAAAGGAAGTATGTAATAAACCAAAATTGTCTTTATAAAGAGAGAATGTTTGCAAGATGAACAATGAAGTTCCATAATCAATAGAAACTTATAAACTTACTTCAGACAATTTAATCCCTCTCCATAGAACTTTGGAGGCTTGAATTCCATACTTCTCTCCCTAAAGAAATTTTCAAGCTCCATCATAAATGCTGATTGCTCCTCTTCTGTTCCTGATTCACTACCCTCATGATCTTCATCCAAAAGAAATGAATACTTTGAGCCTGAGTTTCCATTACTTGTGACTGCAGCATTGCCCAAATTATCGGTTGCATTCTTCAATTCTATCCTAGACTCGAGGTTACTTTTGATGCTTGATGATCCTGCATAAGGTATAGCGCATTCACTATTCTCTTTAGGAAGGTCATCCATATCATGGTCAGATTTATTTTCTGGAACTTGAGAAGATTCATTTTTTACATTTGTAGTGAGTTTTGCAGATCCAGGATGACTGCTCTCGCATATGTTAGAATTACAATCAGAACTTCCACTCACTTTAGGTTTTAGCGAAGTAGGAGGTTGGCTTTCAGGATCAAGTAATTTTTTGTCCCCATCCAAAGGAACTGAGGAAGGAGAACATATAAGAAGTTGTTCTGAACTACAATTCAACTCACCATTGACATCCCTGGTAGCTGCATCAGTCTGACATGATTTCATACTGGAATTTGAGTTCACAACATTAGCAGTAGCGCTTGTCTCAATTTCAGGTTTTTGTGGACTCACATTGTCCAAATTGGGAACAGCTTCAATCTGAGATTGTTGACTACCAGAATTTGACACCAGGTCGTCATTGTTGAGAACTATACCCACCTGAGGCTGTTGAGTAGCGATCTCTGCACCATTATCATTAGGGTAACTCTCAGTTTCACAATGCTGAGCATCAGTCTTCAATTCCACACTGTCACCATTGGGGACTGCATCAATCTGTGCATGTTTTGGTTCACTCAACTTGTTATCACTCAGGACAGCCTCATTCGCAGATTGTTGCTGACTAGACCTTGATTCCGAGCTTTCATTACCACAAGGTTCCCCAGAATCAGATTTGTGTGGACTGCACTTCAACTCCATGTTATTATCATAAAGCTTTTCACCCTCATCTTCTTTGGCATTGTCCATCTCTAAATCTATATTCAACAGAACGAAAAGTAAAAAACAGAGAAAAATAATAATAAGCCAGAGACAGAGACAGAGAAGACGATGCAATTGCAATCATTGAACTTCAAAACCCAACCAACAACGAAGAACCTACTAAAAAATGCCCTAAATTATGGCATTATCATCCCTAGAATTCAAAACCCTAAAAAATTTCTCTTTTTTTTGTTAATTCGCAAATAATATGCCAAAAAAATCAAGTAAATTAATCCAAACATGTTCTGATTCTAGAAATAGAAGAAATCTGATAATTTACTCAGAATAATCGAAATTCGACAATTTAAAAATGCCGAAAATAAAAAAATTTAAAAAGAGACACGGAAACTTGCCTGCTGCAATGGATTGATTGAGAGACGAACGAAATGTTGGGTGTTGAAAGCAGTTAACTAACAATTGTATTGAAAAAACCCTGGAAAAGAGCCTGATTCTACGTCCTAACAAATGATTCTCTGCTTCCAAATTCTAAAATATTTTTCTGTTCTTTAATTCACTTCCTCATTTGGTTTTGAAAATCAAAGCCAAAAAAAGTTCCGGCAACCATCCTTTTCGAACCATGGGTTAACTACTAAACATGGTACTCCAATTTTCTACCCAACCATAGAATAAAAGGATTAAAAAATAATTTTTTATAATTAAATGAATAGTTTTTTGTTTCTTCAAATAAATAAATTTTAGGGTTAAGGTACGAAAATACTCCTAACGTTTTGGGTCAGAAGCAATTTTACCCCTAACATCTAAAATGGTGAAATTTTACCCCTAATGTTTGTAGCCAAGAGCGATTTTACCCCTAACGTTGATAAATTGGATCAATTTCAAACATTATTATAAAATACAGTCATTTTTTTCTTTATTTTGCACCAATTGCATATCAATTTGTTCTAAAAAAATGATATAATATTTTTTGTAATTTAATAATAAAATTGGAGATTAGTATTTATAAATTCGGTGAATTTTTTGAATTTTTTTTTGTCTAATTCGTACAAAAGACAGTATATTTTTAATATTTTTTTCACATCCCAACATATGTTTGTGATTTGTTACTGATAAAATAACGCATGTGTGAAGTGTAGATGACAAGATTCATGACCGAGAAGACAGTTTGATGAATTATTTCTCAAATTGACCCAATTTATCAACGTTAGGGGTAAAATTGCTCTTGGCTTCCAACATTAGGGGTAAAATTGCACAATTTTAGTCGTTAGGGGTAAAATTGCTCCTGACCCAAAACGTTAGGGGTATTTTTGCACCTTAACCCTACATTTTAAGAAATACATTTTTTCATTCAAATAAATAAATAAAAATAAATAAATACATTTTTTATAAAAAAAACACTATTTAAGAAACGGAAACGTTGTCATACAAAGAGCATCATCTAAATAACTAAAAACAACAACATCATTAAAGAAATTAGCATTGGAACAGGAATATCGAGCCATTGAATGGACCGCGTCGTTCGCTAATTTAAGGACAAAAGCAACATAACAATCTAGGTGGATAAATAACAAATCTCGAATTTCTTCTATAACAACCCTAAATTCAGTAATATCATTGACCTTTGTTAAAATACGATCCACCACTCTTTTGGCATCCGTTTCGAACTGAGCATTTTGAAAGTGGGCACTAGTCAGATTCCCTGTGTGTATCTTCAAGCAAACGATAACTGGATTTAGATGAGTACAAACCATCTCTAGAAAAATGACAAATGAGCGTATCATCTCTAGCTGCTGCAGACACCACCATGCTAGAAATAATATCGACTTCCTGATGTGAGAACCATTCAACCAACCTATTCTGATTCCAAATGTAAAAAGATCGACAATCATCGCATCTTTGTTGTCATTAGTGCAAATAGAGGTGATGTGACGACTTTTTTCATTTATTAACCACGAATCATGCCATACTGAATCTGAATCTCCTTTCCCAATCCTCCAACGTGTGCCCTTTTGGATAACTTTAATCGAAGACCATACGATGCTCCAAAAAAAAGGGATTATTGTCCAATTTAGAGGAAAGAAAAGACTCGTGAGCATAATATTTAGCTTTGAACAATCTGATAACCAACGTATTAGGAGTATCAATAAGTCCTAGCCTGTTTTCCTAGCACTACCAAATTAAAGTCCTGTAAATTTCGAAAACCGAACCCACCATGATATTTACTCATACTCAACTTATCCCAGCTATACGAGTGACTTTGCCGAGCTCCATTCTCATTTGTACCCCACCAGAAAGAATTCATCATTTTCTACAGTTCATCACGTATTGATTTTGGAAGCAGAAAAGTATTGATGCAGAAAGTGTAATGTAAACAACCATCCAAACTAAATTTTCTTTGTAAACCTTCAATACGCTTTTTATCCATTAAAGTTTCCATTAAGAAGACTAAGTTCAGCTTGTGAGCTTTCAATAACTCACTTAGCGATCGAACTGCCCGAGGGTTACCGAGGCCCTGACTGTTCCAACTTAAGCAATTCATAATGTTCGAGATGAGAAAGGTTTGATATACCAACACCTACTACTATATGAATACCGAAACTTAGCTAGATCGAGATGAGAAAGATTTGATAAAATCTTGAATAGAATGATTTGTCAGTCCTCCTTTCCTTGATTACACATACAATAGCAAAACCAAGTAAGCTAATGTTATTTATTGTTGAAACATATATGTCAATAATAAATCTCCCTAAAAAACGGGAACCAGTTGCCCACAAAACAGAAACAAAAGACATAACCGACAGTGAAACAATGGAAAGCATGTTATGTTTACCCACAAAATGGAATCAGAAGATGTAACCGATAGTCAAACAACTGAAAGTAGAAGACGTAGCCAACAATCAAACAACTTAAAGCAAAAGACGCAACCGAAAAACAAACAACTGAAAGTAGAAGACATAATCGACAGTCAAATAACTGAAAGCAGAAGATGTAACCGACGGTCAAAAACTGAAAGCAGAAGACATAACCAATAGTCAAACAACTGAAAGCTAAAGACGTAACCGACAGTCAAATAACTGAAAGCAAAACACTACCCAAAAATATAAAACAGTTACGTTACCGAAAAATGGAATTACATTTCACCAACACCCAGAAGTCGAACTAAATCAGAAGATATAGTCGAAAGTCATACAACAGAAAGCAGAAAACACTCTCACGAGGTAGAGACACTCTCACAAGAAAGAGACTAAACCAACTTTTCATCAAAGCATGTGAATATACAACAATAAAAATAATAATGATTTACAAAATCAATGCCTAATATCTATCACACACTCGTAGTCGAAGCGGGAGGTTGGCGAACAATGAGACTGTCCTGAAAATCATCAAAGAGTATGCGCGGAAGTCCTTTTGTAAAAATGTCTACAATGTGATAATAGGATGAAACATGAATAACACGCACTTCGTATCGAGTAACCTTCTCACGAACAAAATAAATATACATCTCAATGTGTTTGGTGTGTTGTTGTTGCACATTGTTCTCATGAAAAATATATCGCACTCATATTGTCAAAATAAACTAATATTGCTTTTTGGATTGGATAATGGAGTTCTAACAAAAGGTTTCAGATCCAGCAAGATTAGATACAACATTTGCAACAATATGATATTTTGCTTCAGCACTATAATGGGTTGTCACTTGGGTGACCATGAGATAAGGTTGTCTCCGAGAAACACACAATAACCAGAGGTCGAGTGCCTAGTATCCGGACACCCTCCCCAATATGCATATGTATAGGAGATGAGTGTACCAATAGAAGCATGATAAAAATGGAAACCAAAAGCAAAAGTACCCTTAAGGTAACACAAAATGTGTTTGAGAACAGTCATATTGCATTTTTTGGATCATGCATGTGTAGATATACTTATTGGACAGCGTATGAGTTATCCGGCCGAGTGAAAGTGAGGTATCGTAGGGCACTTGTAAGTTGGAGGTACTTAGTTAAATTCTCATATGAAGTATCGGTCGAGGAACCGAGTTAGGTTTTGTGTCAACATGCATGGTGTAGATGCTGTAGGTAGACATGTCGATCTACTTTATGATTTCCTTATCGTACTTTGTTTATGACAAGAACAGACCATGGGCATTTCGGGTCACAACAATGCCTAAGAAGTAATTGAGTGGGTTGAGATCCTTCACTGCAAATTCGGCACTTAATAGAGCCATAATAGATGTGTGAAAATCATTGGAGGAAGCCATGAGGATGATATCATCAATATAGAGTATAATGTATGCAATATATATCTTGTGCTGATAGATAAACAGAGAATGATCAGATCGACTGTGAAAGAATCCAATGGTGGAAACATAGTCGATAAATCTTTGGTACCAAACCTCTAGAGCACGTTTAAGCCCACAGAGTGACTTCTACAACAAGCAAACATACTCAGGATGAACGAGATCTTTAATCCTATTGGTTGATGAATATAAACTGTCTCATTGAGATTTCCATGTAAAAAGGCATTTTTGACATCCAATTGATGAATTGACCAAGAATGAGACAAATCAATGCTTAAAACTGATCGAATGGTTGTCGATTTGACTATCAGATTGAAGATTTCGTCACAGTCCACACCTTTCCGTTGAAACCTGCCATCACCTACAAGGCGGGCTTTATGCCTCTTAAAAGAACCATCAGAATTTCTTGCATGACGAAAAATCCACATAGATCATATGATATTAATATTAGGTAGACGAGGCACCAATTTCCATATATTATTTTTAATTAAAGCATTATATTCATCTAACATGGCATTATTCCAATTTGAATCATGGAGAGCATTCACCAGATTTTTGGGTAAAGGAAAAATGGAGGTGGTGGATGTGTTAAAGTTGTGGTAGTATTTTAGGTTAGGCTTGAATATTCCATAGAGCCTTCAGGTTATCATGCGTTAAAGCATCAGATTATTGGGTCGTGGGCTTGTATCGTGGGTATGATTTATAGAATTGATGGGAGTTGGTGATTGGGTGGATGGTGTAGGCCGAGTTAGAGAAGAGTGGGAGGATGATTGAAGAGACGGGCCAGAGACAGGAAAAAAGAGACATGCATATTTTGCCGAGGTGGAGTTGCGCCGGGTTGGTGTGACAGCAAGAGGTGGAGACGGGCCAATTTGGGGCGGCATAGGAGGATTAAATTTAAAATGTTGGATGATACAAGATGGAAGGGGAAATTTCAGTATCCAAAAAATCATAATTTGAAGTTTGTGGAGTATGAATTTTTGAAAATGGATATTGTGTTTCATAAAAAATGACATGGCGGGAAATGATAAATTTCTCTGCTTGACAAATCGTAACATTTATATATAGCCACATGGATTGGTGGGATATTCGAGGGAACCATGAGGTAGACCTTTGTCACAATTTATGAATGGTGGTAGAGGGAAATAAGAGATGACATAGGTAACCAAAAATACGGAGATGTGATAGGTAAGGTGTTTGCAGTATAAAATTTGAGTGGGAATTAGTTTTTCTTTTAAGTAACATTTTATTATTGTGTTCAATTTATATATACAATATTTATTTTTTTAAATATACATATTAATCATTTAATGCAAATTTGTTAACATGTTACTAATAATAGTAACTTAAGATATTAATATAAAATATAATTTAGATATAGTTTTGCACGTTTATAGTTTATGAAAAATTCACATAAAGACCATAAATAAACAAAACAAAAAACCATTAAGAACTTTAAACATGTACCATAAAATAGATAGCATGATCCGCCTAAATATTTAGTGTTGTGTAAATACATTTAAATAGAAATTTAAACAAATAAAGTATACACAATAAATATTTATAAAAAAAAATATAATGTCATTAGAATTACCCCACAATAGTGCATGCATTACTTTCCTTATAACAGACATATTTGGTGTTCTTATGTTGAACCTTTCTCTTGTAAATTCTATATATATGAAATGTAGTACCAGTCGTTCTTTATTTCAATGCGGTAATGGTTCCAAACACCACGTAATTAATCACCTTCCTAAAAACTTGAAACATGAGTCTAAATTATTCATGTACGGATTGGAATGTATAAAGGTAAATGACCTCGTTGGAATCTTGAATTTCCTGCAAAGGTGAAATTTTACTGCTTGGGTTGGAATCACCAATGATATTTGTCAAATTACTAGAAGATAAGTGGCTCAACCGTAAAAATTCTTGTTCATCCAAATTGAACCTATATATTTTATTTATTCAATAATAGTTTGAAACATATGTTCATAAATAAATGAAAACAAAAATAAAATAGTGAACTCAACTTACCTCTCTTTGTAGGATATGATCTCAAAAAAGTCATCATCATGAAAGAGTCTCGAACAATACATCGAATTAGATAGTATTGTACAACCTTTATATTGTAGTTGAACAATTAAAGTTTTTCTTTAACCACGCATTTAAATAATAAAACGAGAGAAAGAATATAATAACTTTACCTCGCCATTCTCTAATCTTTGCATATTGGAGAATGATTACTTTTGGATAATTACTTGATGTGAAATATGATTAAATGACTACAACATATTCATCCCAAAGTGCATTTAATTTCATTTTGGCTAGATAAACATTACAATAATAATGATATATATTATTATTAAGCAAACAATTGTAATTCACTCACTATGAGAAAATGTCTAAGTTTAATTCGTATTACAAAAAATGAAAAATGATAAAAAAAAAATAGTGTCTATTGTTTCTTACTGATAGCCCATCAAAATTATAGTCAGTCTTTGGGTATCTTTTCAGTTTTTGAAATGACGAACCATTTCAGCAGTGGATAGTATTACTGCTATTATATCTGTCAAATAATAAAAAATATAAGAAAATAAAATATAATTAATAATAATAACGATAATGTTTGAAATTCACATACTCACCAATCAAAAAATTGAGATCCACTGCTTTTGAGAGAATGACATTTATTGACGTAAAATCAAAGAAAGACTTTTTAATTTTCGAACAATCTATTTCATGTACACATGTTCTGTACATGAACCTTAACTTGTATTTATGCCTTGATGCCCTATAATTTCCTCCATTCTCAAACACTTAAAAACTCTCAAAGACACATGTCTAGCCTTCTTCTAATACATCCACAAACTTTTTGAGACAATTTTAATGCAGCTAAGCTTCAATAGTTGAATCCTATTTTTCATGAAAACAAAATATTTAAGCATAATCACAATATAAACTGTTTATATGAGTATGTCAAGAGTTTAAAAATATTACAAGTTCATCTAAAAATATCATGCCTATACTGCTAAATCCCTCATTGTTCTATTAGGGGATTTTCCATAGTCTTATGGTTTGAGCTTTGAACCTCTATTTTTCTTTAGTCGCATTAATTTCGGAGATGGAGTTATAATTTGGAGACATTATTTGTTTGAGAATCAAAATACAGATATTTCCTCCTTCGCCTTTGGTTCGATTCTTTGAAGGAGATGTCCATATCAACGGGTTGACACTGGGTTGACCTGAATAACTTATTTTACTTAAATGGATAAACAAAACATGAATAAAAAATTAACATGACTTGTTTACTTAAAATATGTTGAAAATCAACCCACTAATTATAAGATGAACCACTTCAGCTAACATCACTAAATAATTGTAGCTGGTAGAAGTTTCTTTGACTAAGTGACATAATATTCACTCGAAAATAAGGGAAAACAAAAAACATCAACATGCCATCTTTATTGATACCATACGACATCGGTTAAAGGTTGTTCCTCGTTATTATCTAAAGCAACCAGGCCTTGAAGGATACATAAAGAATGAGTTGAGAAAATACACATACCTGAATTGAATTCGGCATGCATAGATTGCAATAAGGATGAAATCGAAGGAGTTGAGAAAATGGAAGAGCATCACACTTATGTTATATCGGCAGGCACAAATTAGGTTTATGGATTGAAGTCTCAACAAATCTAAAATTCCATACCAATACATCGAATTAGATTGCACAACCTTTATATTGTAGTTGAACAATAAAAAAAATTAACCATACATTTAAATAATAAAATAAGAGAACGAATATAATAACAACTTTACCTCGCCATTCTCCAATCTTTGCTTATTGGAGAATGTTTACTTTTGTATAATTACTCGATATAAAGTATGATTGAATGTTTATAACATATTTATCCCAAAAAGTGCATTTAATTTCATTTTGGCTAGATAAACATTACAAAAATAATAATATATATTAGTATTAATCAAAATATTATAATTCACTCATTATAAGAAATGTCCAAGTTTAATTCATATTACAAAAAATGAAAAATGATAAAAAAAAAGTGTTTGTTGTTTCTTACTGATAGTCCATCAAAATTGTAGTTAGTCTTTAGGTATCTTTTCCATTTTTAGAATAACGAACCATTTCAGCGATAGACAATACTATTGCTATTATATCTGTCAAATAATAAAAAGATATAAGAAAACAAAATATAATTAATAATAATAATATTGTTTGAAATTCACACACCCAGAAATAAAAAAACATTGAGATCCACTGCTTTTGAGAGAATGACATTTGATTAATCAAAGAAAGAGTTTTTAATTTTCGAACAATATATTTCTTGTACACATGTTCTGTACATGAACCTTAATTTGTATTTATGCCTTGATGCTCTATAATTTCATCCGGTCTCAAACAGTTGAAAACACTTGAGACTCTAAGTATGAAAGAAAAATAGTCGATTGATAAGTATTATGATAACTTGATGGTGGTGGTGAATAAAATCTGGCTGATGGGAGAAGATCTACCATATAGTATAATTGTGGAAAAATTGTTCAAAGCTTCCTTGAAAGGTTTGAGGAAAACTGTCATCTCTTGAAGATTTAAGAGATATAAGTGAATTGGCTTTATCCGAATTAATTAATTCCTTGCAGGCTCAAGAACAAAGAAGGCCAATAAAAAATGGAGAAAATGAACAAGTGGTTGAATGAGCTTTATTTGCCAAAAAAATCAAAAGGAAAGATGAAAATTTTGCAATATGGTCATTGTGAGTAGCATGATCGTAAAGAGAAAGACGGTTGCACAAAAGAAAGCCTCAGTGTTTCAAATGCAAGAGGTTTAGACATGTTCAAAGAAATTGCAGAAATAATAAAATAGAAGAAAGTGTCAACTTGACACATGCTGCTTGATAAGTGTCCAAAATGGCAAGTTTATTAGGTTCTTTTTGTGAATATTCCCTCTTTATTTATGTCATTTTAGGACCCTTTTACTTGTTTTGTTGCATAAGTGCTTTCAGGGATCAAATTGGAGAAAAGAAGGCTTGGAATGCTGTTTTGCACCCTTTTCACTCAAAGTTCAACTTCACGAACGTAACTGGTTTAGTCTTGCCCAAGACTAAGAGGGTCGACTTATTCAAATCGCCAAGTCAGCAGAATCAGAAACTAACTTATCTCCACAGTTTCAACAACGATGTTTTGAACGAAGGGAATCCCTGAAATCAAGGAAGGAACTCAGAAGATGGAGGATTTTTGAATTAACACTATAAAAGAAATCCACCATTGTTTTTTAAGGCAACTTTTGGATTTGACAATTTCATTTTTGCTTGTTAGGGTTTTTGTAAGCTTTTAGCATAATTTCTCATTTCATTTTATGTTCATCATTTTTACCTTTGTAAGCTATCATAGTCGATTCATGACTATGCGTAGCTAATTTCCTCTATCGATTAAGGGATTAATCAAAGGCTATCATTATTTCCAATTGTGAGATTGTAGTTCTTAATTTCGGTAATCTAATTTTATATGATCTGTTTACATATTTATCAATCTATGAAATCAGACCTTCAATGAAAGTTTAGGCTACAGTTCGGCCGGGCTTCGGCTTCTTCATTCATTAAAACAACATTAGGCTGTAGGATTTGTAATCATCCGAATCCCTAACTATGATCAGCGTATGAACATGTAATTTGGTTTAAATCGGAATCGCTAAGAATTCGGTTAACTTAGATTGGGTCCTTCTAATTCCCAATGCTTTCGACAGATTAAATTCTAAGCGCTAAGCTAGAACTGTCTGGCCGAATAGGAGCTTATCTTTAGGTGCTCTAGGATTTGCTTTACAATTAAGGAAGGATTAGGTTGGGAATCAATAAGGAACGACTATAACCAATCCAGATCATGTTAATTATGATATTTTTCCACTTTCAGTGATCAACAGGAAATAATTGTTATGCCTACGGATATCCTTTGATCGGTACTCTCTCATATAATAGTAACAGGATTTAATTTCAATTCAATTTTACAAAATTCATTCCTAGATAACTACCAAACAATCATTTCCCCCCCCCCCCCCAATTTACATTTATTAGATTTAGTCATAATACGTAATCAATCAGTATTAATCCTTAGGGTACGATCTTTACTTACCATTTCTACAAACTAGTAGTCGGTCTGTAACAATTATTTATCTGGTGGATTCGACACCCATCACTGCTCAATAAGAAGAGTCAGTGTTTTAAAATTGGAGAAATGTGCTCTAATAGTTTAATGTTTATGAGATGTGCATCAACAAATTAATTTGGTGGGAAGTGCACCAAAATGCAATTTGCGGAGAGAAGTGATCCAACTACAAGAGTGATGATGGGAAGTACATCTGTCAATTTTTTTTATAAATTTGAACAAGAGGGAGCGTTAGATTTAATTCAAAGTTTAAAAAATATTTAAGTTTTGAGTAAGTCTAGTGAGTGGTTTAAGAATATTGTAATATGTTAATGAGAGTGTTAGTGGCTAATAAATAGATTTAGTAATTTCCTATAAAATCTCTTTTATTGTTGCTTTATATGCCTTTAAATAGGTTGCTATAGTGTATGTTTCTACGGTAGAAGAATTGACAGATTTTACATTAATAAAAACATTAGTTTTCTACCACATTCTTCTACTCTTTCAATCAAAAAATTCCAACACCACCATTCTCATTAAGTTGTTACTACAACATGATTTCGGTTAATATATGTGTTTCTCTTCAATGTCTTTTATGTGATATCAGTTTCTTCTGAACGATCAACTAAAGCAAAGAAAGTATTTTAATTAACTAAATTATCAAAATAACTAGTTAGCAATTTTTTTAATAATAAGACATTTCAAAATGACAAAACTTACTTGAAATTCGATTTTGTTTATCTACAACATTAGTCTCCATGGTTAAAGAATAATAGTTTCTTCAGTTTTTTGAGATCCTAAATACAAATTATACGACCAATGTACATGAAAATTGAACAACCAACCAAGCAAATACCTTTTCCAATTGTTAAATTTTGAATAGATTAAACGAAACTCCTAGTAAATAGTTGAATTAAAAAACACAAATTTAGATTGAAGAGAGCTCAATTAAATTAGAATAATATTTCCTATATTCAAATTATACGATTAATAGAAACATTGAATCTTTAAGTCAATCCTTAGCCAAATTCAAAGCAACTAATCATAGTGAATGTAAGACTAAGCAACATATTGAAACTAAACTACTGTTAAGATCATGTGGACTACATAGTTTCATAATATAAACAAGGTACATAATTCATATCATTGACAAAGAGGTATTGCAAATAGAATAAAAGAAACAACTAGCATTATCTTTAGGTTATGCAAATCAAAACTAATAGTTGGGTCAAAATTAGTGCTTTAGCATTCCCAAAAACAACCCGATACAAATATATGTTTGAAAAGTTAATTATCAACAAGTTTAAAATGTCATGCGCGTACTACCAAAAGATGACACATCAGTAGCACCAATAAGTTGGGCATAAAAGGTAGACATGAAACAATTAAGATACAATTGCACGTCCTAGCAGTACTAATAACCTAAAATGTAATGACATCAGTATAAAATATGTTAAAATAAATTGATAATAAACATACAAAAGAACTTGTACAATTAATTACAAATAAAAAAAATAAAAACACATGTAAAGGAAACAATGAACCATAACATGCCATTAGGAACGAAATCTATTATGTTATCATTGTTTTTATAATAAAATTGTAAAGGAAATTAGACCTAACTCCAACTAAAAGGTATCTAAAAGAGGGAGAATTGCAGCACATGTATAATGGCTAGGCTTTATTACTCAATACTTGTTTCATTTTATCACTTTGAGATTTATTAATATTTTTGCTTATACTTGATAAATGCGGAGGTTAGTTGTCTTGATGCCTTTATATACGATATTCCCATTTAGGTGGTTTTTATTTGTCGTTGTTGATGTTCCTTAGAATACCTAAGATGTATTGTTGATGATGAAAGTGAAGTAGACTATATATAGTAACTTTACCGACCTTTACTAAGTTGTTGTATTGTTGCTGTCTTGTTTTTTCATGTTTACTAACTTTTAGGACCTTCAGTAATTTAAGAGAAAATCAGAGTTGGTTTAAGCGAAAATCTTTTGTATCTAGTACTTTAATTATATATTTTGTCTTGCTATTGAATTAAGGTTATTGATGTTCTAATATTGGTTACTGATTATCCTTTGCCTGGTTTGTTTTGTGTGGGCGATGCATATTCTAAGTTATTAACTTGCAATCACATTAAGCTTCTGCATATTCTAATTTATTAGCTATTCTTGATCTCTTCCATTTAATTGTTGTTTTTCCCCCCTTGAGTGATTTGTTTTCTATAGCATGGACAAATGGTGAGAGATTAAAATATATCAATTGTTCTCATGACATGTTCTCATTCTGGGTCATTTGCCTTTTTACCCACTTTCTTCTTCACTTGCCCATAAAAACTTCTATCCAATGCTCTGTTATCTCAACTTTTTTTTCCTCTCCCTTTTTCAATTTCTCTAACTTTACTCCGCCTTTTTAAGTTTAATTGTAATCCTGATTTATGAGAAAGGCCCTCACCTTTTAAGTTTAACTTCCCTGTCTGTTGATTTTGTTTGTAATTCTTGAGCTTCGATTCATTTAATAACAGGAAGTTGTTAGATTTGTAAACTGAATCCATCTTTCTTTTTTTTGGGGGGGGGATTTTTCCCTTTTTATTTGTCAATTGATAAAATTGTTACTTATATGCCGCTGATGAAATCTTTTTAAAGAATCCAGTGTTAATTTTGTTTCTTGTTAAGATCACATGGTTGATTATGGTTTGCTTTGTTCATTTATCTCTCATGCTTATATATATTGCTTTCCGTAGAACTTATGATCCTGTGTTGGTGCAAGTTCACTTTGAATGAAATTATGGCATTGGTTTTGTTAGATTAAAACGTCAATTGATAGTTGATACTATATCATAAACTAATGAGAACTTCTGTGCAAAGTTTATAATTGCGATTCAACTCAAAACATATTATATACAAGGAGTTATTGGAAGTGCTGGAGGATTATCTCAGGTTAGAATGGTTTTGGATACCATATTCAAGCAAAGTGAATGTTCTTTTTCCACTCTTTCATAATGATCCAAGCCTAATTTTGCATAAACTCTCCATAATTAGTCTTCCCCAACTCTTTTGATTGTTTAGTTGGAGAATACCTTGATTAGAATTCAACTATGGACATGTGTAAATTCATGGTAGAGAATTTTGCTTGTATTTGAGTTCAACATAAGATTGTTGATCTAATGCATCTTCTGACATACCAATCAATCCATTTTTAGCTATAATCTAGTTTGGTATGATATTCTTTTTTCTGTTATGCTTTTCCCTCGGTGGAAAGAAATTGATTTTCATGATTGCACTTATCTGACTGTAAGTTGTTAAAGTTCTCAGTTTAGTTGTTGAAATTCACTTATCTTTGGGTTTAGTTTTTGTCAGGATGTTTGATAGCCAAACATAATATGGTTGAATCTCTCCAAATAGACATCGAACAGGAAGCCAAGAGCTGTGAGAAGATGCATAGTAGGGAAGGTAACTTCAATCAAAAGGTTAGTAAAAAGTGGAGATCATAACAGCATGTTTTCGATAGTAATTTCTAATCAAAAGGTTACTTCCCCGGAAAGCTTTCATTAGCAACTTCCTCTTGAAGCTTCCATCAGCTGTTTTCGATGAGCTTTCGTCCGTGCATTAGCCCCAATACATGCTACTTAGTATGTAATTGTCTTTCAAAGTCTTGCTCATTTCTGCCATTGATCTTGTTTACAAGGGTAGACAAGAAAGAGTATCTTTGACAAAGAGGGGATTAGTGCCATGGTTTTGTTACCCGTACCCGAATTCCCAGCCTTTCCAAACATTTCCTGACATTATTGGTTTATAGAAAATGGTTAAATAGAAAAATAACTAATACTAAATCTCCTATTAAAAAATTCTGACAACTATTAAAAAAAAATTGACTATTAAATTTATTTTTATCATCTTTTATAATTAATTATTAAAATAATTAAATTTGTAACAATTTTTACCAAAATTAAAAAATCTCAAGAATCTCAAGTGACTTATATAATGAAACTGTTTTTTCCCTTCTTCACAAAATCCCACTCCTAATTTGTCTTTCTTGTGCCCTTCTTCTTCTCATTTTCTTCTCTCCTCTTACTCCCTATTCTATTCTGACTCAACAAGACTTTGAAGCACAAACGTTGTCATCGTGTGACTAAGAGGTCATGGGTTCGAGTCTTAGGAGTGGCCTCTTGCCAAATAAATTCGCAGGGGAAGGCTTATTGTTCGGTCAATCTCGAAGAAGAAACATGCGGTTTTTATTGGTAGGGGCGCGGAGGTTGCTATTGTTCATTTCTGTAAATTATAGGCAATAATTGAGAAGGTTGCCACCTTTATAGTTGAAATTCAACAATTATCTCTCTTTAGCTGCGAATTTAAATCTTTACATAAACAAATTCCACATTTTCCATTATAATTATACAAACTATTACAGATTATTTAATATTATAAATATACAAACTATTACAGATTATTCAATATCATATACACATATATACCCATCAATTTCCAGGCACACCCTTTTCATCATTATGCTTGTACTTAAAAAACTTAGCACAACAAAGAAAGTAACCAAAGTTAATGATCCCTACCACTACTAATACCCAATACACATTATCCAACCTTCCATCATCAATATCATCAGATAACCAACACTTACACCACTCACACACATTAGGATTTGTATTAACAACTAGAACTCTACTGTATAATACAAGATCAAGTTGATAAGTTGTTTTTGAATAGTTTCTTACTCTGTTTTCTTGGCTTGGCTAGCAGATGATCCGCTCAAAAACAGAAACTCCATTGACGACAGTGAGAACAAGGTAAAACCTGGTGGCTTGAGCATCTTGCTTGAGGACAGCTCATGCTCAGTTGATAACAAGGAAAGACTAATTAGTTCGCATCACTTGATGGTTTCTAGTAGGTCTTTGCTGGCACCACTTGATTCTAATTAGGTTCCAAAACCTAACCCCTGAGTTGAGCTTTTCACACTTCACCATAGAGAATTCGGAAGAAAGTATGGCAGAATTGACCTAAGACAGAGTTCACATTGCATATTTCACTAATGCAGAGTATCTAGCTCACATTGCCTCAGTGAAATATGCAATGTGAACTCTGTCTTGTGTCAATTATGCCATACTTTCTTCTGAATTCTCTATGGTGAAGTGTGAACGCTCAACTCGGGGGTTAGGCTTTGGAACATAATTAGCATCAAGTGGTGCCAACAAAGACCTACTAGAAACCATCAAGTGCTGCCAACTAATTAGTCTTTCCTTGTTATCAACTGAGCATAAGCTATCCTCAAGCAAGATGCTCAAGCCACCAGGTTTTACCTTGTTCTCACTGTCGTCAATGGAGTTTCTGTTTCTGAACGGATAATCTGCTAGCCAAGCCAAGAGAACAGAGTAAGAAACTATTCAAAAACAACTTATTAACTCGATCTTGTATTATACGGTAAAGAGCCTTATGCATGCCACAATGGTGTTGGTGTTATTTCTTGGGGAATTAAGGGTCTATACATGGAATCTACAATCTTCATCTCTATTTTCCTCTAATCTTGCTTTTTGTTGAATTGTTAGTAGTATGGTATTTTTGTTGATTTTCTTACCGATTTTGTAATTTTAGTTTGATTCCCCGTAGATGACTTGTATGCTTGAAACTCATGATAAAGTTGCTTTTTGTTTCATAGGTTTTTGTTCTAATGGAGAAAATTGCTGACTAAAAAATAAGACAAGGCTTGATGGGTTTTCAATCGAAAAATAAACATATTTTTGATCTTGGAAAGTGGATTCAGGACTTCTCTTTGGACCTTAATTCAAAACAAAGACAATTGAATGTGGCTCTAAAAGAAATTGATGAAGTGCTTAATTTGAAAAGGGGAGAACTGGAGTCAGTGCAAAAGGAGTTTGCTATGAAAAAATTGCAATTGGATACAATTGAGAAGTCAGTAGAACAATAAAATAAAGAATTCAAATCAAACGAGGAGAGTCTGGGGAGTTTTGTTTACAAGTTTGTTGAGATCGCTTGTAGTAATAATATCTACATTTATGAAGTTCAAGGTGAAGCGGTGAATTCTAGAAAATCAATAGTGCATTTTGATATGTCTTCTATGATTATTAGTTGCAGCTGTAAAAAATTTGAATCAAAAGGTTTTATATGATATCATATTCTACGTGTATCGAGCATGAATAATGTGAAAGAAATTCCTGCAAGTTGTATATTGCATCGTTGGACAAAAGGTGCAAAAAAAAGGCTTGATAGACAAAAAGAGGGAGATGGTGCGATTGTATAGGAGACTAATTTGATGCCTCACAATGAGACTATGAGATGTTTATATGATGTAGTTACAAGAAGTGAAGAAAATATGAGATGTAGGACAATTTGCACAGATTCTTTGAAAAAACTTATTGTTGATATTGAAAGGGAATTGTCTACATTGAATGTGGAGGAGAGTTGTGATATTGAAGACACTGAAACCAATTCTGTTAAGAGAAAGAAAAAAAATAACTGATGTTGAACCTATTTTGAATCCTCCACGAGCTAAACCAAAAGGAACTTCAAATGCTAAATTCAAATGACATTTTGAAACTCACTGAGTAAAAGTAAAGAAAGGTATGTAATTAAGAATTTTTTATTGCTTAGTATGATTATTTGTTATTGATTAATGTCTAAACTCGTTTTATTATGAATAGGAAGTTTAAAACAACAAAGGAAGAAGATGATTTCAGAACCAAATATCAACAATTCTTTAACATGATTGGAACCTCAAACACATTTTCAGGTATTGTATTATAATGTCTTAAATATATTAAAATTAATTAATTACATTAGTGGAATTAGAATTTGATAATTTTAATTGATTAATATACCTCAGATGGTTGGACCTAGTGTTTATTTCAATCAACCAACTCAATTGATGCTAACAACTATGCAAAATCAAATGTCATCATCAATGATGTCATTGCCATTAACATTTCCTTATCAAGTAACTTATTTTAGTTCTTTTTTAATATTATATGTTTTAATTCTATTTGAATGTAACTGAAATATAATTGTTTAGATGACAAACGAAATGACTGCCAATTCAAATGTTTCTTTTACACACATGATGCAAAATATTAATTCATTTGATTTTTCACAGGTAAAATTATTTGACAAATAATATTTTTCTTTATATTGTTATAATTATTGTTATTATAACTAACTATTTTTTTTAGTTTCAAGATCCACACTCCTTTGCGCTGAAAAATTCCGATGAAGATTAAAAGCGTTGTGTTTCACCATTAGTGATTTAAAGTAGAGAAAGAGAAAATTAGTTTTAGAAAACCTAGTATCATTACTTATAAACTAATTATAATTTGATCTTAATTTGAGTTGCTACTTCATAACATATTCAATATTATGCATGTTATATTTTCCTTTAATTGTATAATCAATTTAAAATTTATTATTGTTGTTATATAGATCTAACATCATATCTACACCTTTTGAGCCATAAAAATCATGTAGCCTTATTAGAAAGGCAATTGTATAGTGAATTTAAAATATATTATTGCTGTTATATAGATCTAGCATCATATCTACACCTTTTGAGCCATAAAAACCATGCAGCCTTATTAGAAAGGCAAAAGAAATTTCGGTGATTGCTGTGAAAATCATGTAGCCTAATTTGAAAGCCATGGAAACTTGTCTTTATTTCGTTGGCATATGTAATCACTTAAAAGGCAGTATATGAATAAAACAAACAATCAAAAGCAATCTTAGTTATTTTTTATTTTATTTTTGATAAAAAAATGATGAAATCTTATGTTAAGATGAAATGCCAAGCTGAATACAAGATAAAAGAAAAGGAGGACAATCATCCACTAAGATGTTAGGGGAATCAAGAGGAAGACCCCATTTGGCAAGATCGTGAGCACCTGAATTTTGATTCTGACCCTCGAATATGAACTTTGCTTTGATAAAAGAGACCGTTATTGCCCTGATAACTTGGATAATCACATATATATATAGCTCAAATAAGTGTGTCTATGGATGGCATCAATTGCACTCTTACCATCTGAAGCAACTGTCACTCTTAGTTAGGGCTGTAAATGAGAGCGACTCGATATTCGGCTCGATAAAAGCTCGGTTCGGCTCCGCTCGATTTTTTAATGAGCCGCTCGTGAGCATGATTTTCAGGCTCGGTTTTTAAATGAGCCGAGCTTGAGCAGACCAAAGCTCACGAGCAAGCTCGATTAGAGGCTCATGAACAAGCTCAATAAAAGCTCGTGAGCTAACTCAATTATAATTTTTATATATTTTAAAAAATAAAGTTTAGTAATGGAGGGTAATATGTAATATGGAAGGGTTTAATTGAACTTTATTTAAAACATTATGGCTTATTAGAATGAGGGGGGATTTAATTGAACGAAATAAAATAAAAGAGGTTAGTTTTAAAAACAATGATAAAATAAGGGGTCAAACTGAAAATGCAGGTTATAAATTTGGATTTTATGGTTTTTGACCTTATTTTTGTATACAGAATAACCACCCATCTCCTTCTCTTCCTCTCGAGATCGAAAATCAGATCTTCCATGTCTCCATCCATGGCTTCCGGTGATTCCATGCACTACACCATAGATTGCCTATATCAACCAACTTTCTAAAATCGTTACAGTAAATCGTTGCATTATCTTGCATTATCTATTGTTTTTTTATTGTTCATGTTTATGTGAGTCTAATGCAATGACTATGCATGGATCGTTGCTTTTGATTTATTTTTAATTGTTCAATTTGAACTAAGGCAACAATAATAAGACATTTACAACATGCCATTGCCTTATTTAACTTGATAATTAAATAAAGCAACGGTGTATCTTATAAAACTCCTATTCCAACGTTGCATTTAATAAAAAATAATCATTATACCTAATTAATTTGTAAATTAATTAGGTATAGTGATTATTTTTTATAAATTTAATTTCAACATTTATTAATTAAGGATTTTATCTATAGTTTGTAAATAATTGCATTTATTGAATAAAAATAGGGTAAAATAATATAATAATATATCTTAGATAATCATAGAAAAAAGCTAAATAAATAAATTATATACCAATTAGTAATATATTAAAAATTTATTCCAATCAATTAAAAATTGGTAAAAAAATAAATACCAAAATCCTATCAAATTAACTAATAATATTGGACCTTTATTTGTCCAATAAAAATTGTATCAAAATAATCTTTTCATTTCCCACCATTAATTTTTACCCAAAAAAATTCATTTCTCCCCAAATTTTTACTTTTCACAATTAACTTTGACTTCCCCCCAATTTTTACTCACAGACTTTTCACTTCCCCCCAATTCTATCACTCTCTCTCTCTCTCTCTCAAGCCATTCAGGATTACTCATTACGATTTTGCTTTCTCTCTTAGCCATTTTCTGTTTCTCTCTCTCTCACAACTCTCATTCAAACTTGAGTTTTTCCATCTCAGAAAGCAAAGCCATCTTACCCATTTAGGGGAAAAGTCGTTGCGATTAGGTTGGAATCTAGTTTTAGGGGTGGGGTTTCATCCTCCTTTGTGACTGTGGTTCCAGAAATCCAGAATCAAGGAATTAGAAGTAAGCAAAAGAGGATGGCTTGAAGCTTTTAGGCCAGAATCGATTAGGTTGCTGATTATAGAATCCATGGAGTCTAGGGTCCTATTATCATCATCGACAAGTTGAGGGAGGGTCTCGGGATTCAACAAGGTAACCTCTCATTCTTATGATTTGAAAAGTTCCATACGATAAGCCTGAGGATTAACATGCTAACAAGTACCACAAAAGAATAACATTAACCAAATTGCAAATGCCTGAGCCTTGTTATAGAATAAGGATTTGTTTTTCTACCCTATATGAAATTCTAAAGTAAATGTACCGATGCCTTCTTACCTACAATGACATTTAAGCCCGCTAAATTTCTTTGAGAGATCATTCACAGGTAGAACATTATACTCCCAGTGCACATGGCAGAACTGGGTGGTAGTCAACTTGTATAACTGCCCTCAACCAGTACAAACCTTTAGTCTCTTAAGCTAGGTGTGAGAACACTAAAGGGAGAGTGATCAACATCTATCATTCGAACAAGGTAACAAGTACAGAAAAAGAATAAGATTAACCAAATGGCCCTTATTCACTTAACTGAATTCCCTGTAAGAGTTTGTAGATTTGGTATTTGTCTGTGCCAATAGAAGTATTAGGCTTTTTCCAGCTCTATTCATTTATCAAAAGCTAAAACTTGAGCTTCCTTGGGAGTCTAACCAAACCTCATGGATGAAAGAATCATATGAGTTTTGATGTATCAGTTTGTCGACTAAATCAATTTCCTTTCACAAAGATTGATTCCTGGAAACAAGAGTAACAAGGAGTACTAACATCAATACAACATGTGTTATCTTAAGCTTAGGCCAAAATAGAGAATTTGGGATATGGAATACAAAAATTGTAGAATTTACCTTTGAGATGCTCTTAATTAATGATCCATTGACTTCACTTGTAGAATTTGTAAAATCTGTAAAGTTTGAGGCTGTCCCAAATTTGAGTTGTAAAAAATTACTAGAATAGAAAGTTGTTTGTTTATTACTGTACCAACTTTGGTTGCTGTGTGTGAAGTGATGCAGCATGGATTACGCCCAAACACTAGGGCAGGGAAGGTCTCATCTTGATGGACTGGAGATTATGAATAGGGTGTTGTGTGTGTGTGTAAATAGTAAAACAATATCTCTATGTTTTGACACAATTTCAGTTGGTTTAGACCTAATCCTTGAATGGGGGAAGTAGACTCTAGTGTTGTTGCTCTGTTCTTTAGACTGGTATTTCTAGATTATGGAACAACTAACACGTGTGTCCTTTTGCTCCCTGTCAATCATGTGCATGAGCTTTCTTACCTCATTTCACTGGATTTTGTTTTACTAGGAATAATGCTTTTTCTCGAGTAAAATTCCTTAAGAGTAAATCCCAATTAAAAATTCATGCTCATGTCTGGCTTGTCAGAATGAGAAAATTTACTTTTGAAACCTGCTGTATGAGCATTAGGCCCGTATTATTATTTTAACCAAACAAGGGTTTGGCCTCAAAAACAGTATTATTTTGAGAATAAGAGATCTGTTTTCTTTTTTAATTTAAAATGTCCTTGATTGAGTTGTAAAAGATGAGAGGTACATTGTATCAGCACATATTGAAATTATAGTAACACCTTTTGGGTTTTCCTTTCCAAAAGTAAACAAACAAGCTTCAATATCTTAGTTTTATAGATTTTGACATGACAATGCAGATTTCACTTCTCTTTAATTTCTAAATGACATCCAACTGAGTTTTCTAAGTCCATCTATCTGTAAATGAAGAAACCAAAGTTGGTACAGTAATAAACAAACAACTTTATATTTCTTAATATTAATTTTTTAGTGGATGAATAGAATGGGTGTCATCAATCCATTTGCATCATCCTCTCTCTCAACCTGCTCTGTTTTCCATCACCTAATTAATAAGATTTTGAACTCCTGTTACTTCTCACTTGTTACCTTAGGAGAATGTTGGAACTTAGAGCGTGTGATCAATGGTTAAAATAGGAGTTGTCGTCTTTACTAGGAAAAATATAGTACTGATTTAAATTATGATTGTAGAGCTTCTTTTAGAAAGTACTTTAATTACTTGTTGCATAGGTTTCATAATCCACTTTCAAACTTAAAGCACCTGCTTTAGCAACCAACTGACTTCTGTAATTGTTTTAAGTTTAGTTTAATAGTAATATTTTTTAAAGAAAAGGACTATAACCTTTGATGGTATTGCGTATGAACTTTTTGGCAGAGAAGTTGGCATACATCTTATTGAGGCTCCAGTACTTCACCCGGTGAGAATTATTGAATGAAGTAGGTTGTCTATCAGTTTTTCCTGTATTTTTATCTAACCATTTCTTTCGACCACTGTACTATCTTTCCCTCAGGTTTCGGAAGAATTATTCAACTTTGTTATTGGATGGATCTTCATTTCTCTTGCTTTGTTATTTAAGAGAGACGCAAAATCTTCATTTGACGTTGTCTTAAATCGCACAAAGTAAGTTGTATATCTTCCTTTTTTGGGATTTTTACTTGTACTCACTAAGTGTTTGATTAATTAGTGTTAAAGAGAATTTATTATAGGTCAAAATTATCTTTGGATGTTTAAATTTTAAATAGATTTAAGGAGTTTTTAGACTATTATCCTTTTCAAATTTCAAGATGAGTTAATTATTCTGAATTAATATAATTTGGTCATTATGCAGTTAATGCTCAACTGTCTGAATTTGTCTACTTGAATACAAATAATTTGTTACTTACATCAATTTTTTATTGTGAATCCATCCATGTTAGCTTTTCTTTCCTTTTTATATATTAATTTTTTAATACCCTCACATGTTCCATTTTACAATCATCATGGCCCATAGAAAGTTTTTCAACGAAAATGAGACCAGCAATTTTATCAACAAACACCCTCCTTCATCGCCCTTTTTCCTCCTTGGTCCTTGCTTGCCAAACAGAAGGTCAAGATGATGATTGTGGATATCTCAACCACATGATCACTTAGAACCTTATTGTCTGTTGTTGTTGAATTGTCATTGTCAACTGATCACATGATAAGTATCTGCTCCATGTACTTAATCATTTTTACATTGAACATCCTTTTATTTTCTGTAAAATCAAGTTTTCACTTAAGATGATATCAATTTCTTTTTACAACTTAAGATAACAAATTGAATGAGGGCTACTATGAGAGTTTCCTTTGACCATAACTTAATTTCTTGGAAATAAACTTTGTTATTATTCCATCTTACATTTCAGCTTTACTAGAAAGTTATAGAATTGATGGAAATAACCAGCTAGTAACTAAGGTAACTGCTCCTTTTTTTTATTATTATATAACATGTAATAGGTTTATATAGCTGAAACATGATAGAATACAAAATAATAAATGAACTTACATTGTTGAAACTTAAGGAACATGATGAACTACAAATACAAGAAAATTGACCAGGTAGCAGTTCAGAGAACTGACCTCCTTAGAGCATGTGTTTCTCTTGCACACTTGACTTCTGGATGGATTGGCCTGTTGCAGGTCCTACTCCTTTTGCCGTTCTGCTGTGTCAGGCATGAACTTGCAAACTAGTCTTGAAAATGATACATCCCTCTGATAGCTTAAGCTTTTGAAATAAATGATTACTTAAATTGTTTCAGTTTGAAAATAGATGATTTTGCCAAATGAAAACTTCTAATAATTCATTTCATTTCTTGTCATTTTATATCTTGCTGATTATTTGTTTTAAATAATTTCAGAAAGTACTTTCCTTGCTGTGGTTACATTCAATTGTTCAACTTGCAAGTGCTTGGATCAGTAAGGTATGCCATATGTGTTTATCCCTTTATTGTTAAACTAAGTACTTACATATTATTAACACTAGACCAAAAGGCTTTTCAATAGGCAGCAACACATAGGCTGTTGTTTCTGTTTCTATTATACCTGAGTTTCTGTTTCTTTCTAATTTTTTGATTATAGACTTCAGTTTCAGTTTTCTAAATTTTTTTCCTACTTAATAGACTATTTTCCTAGTTAAAGTCTGTTTTCTTATTTTACAAAATGTTTTGTATAGGCATTAGCACATAGACTATTTTCCTAGTTAAAGTTTGTTTTCCTACTTTACAAAATGTTTTTGACAGGCACTAGCAAAGTTTGACAGGCACATAGACTATTTTCCTATTTTACAAGATGTTGACGTTGACCCCAACCCAGGCCTAATCCGACCTCGACCTCGACCCCCGACTCCTAACCTCGACCCTCGGCTCCCAACCTCGACCTCGACCCCGACCATGACCTTGATTTTAACGTTTTTCTATTGTTCTTTATTAATTCCATTACATTGACTTCCACTATAGTGAATTAGACCAACGATCAAAAAGTGTTCCGAACTTTCTTTGGATTAGCTATCGCAAGGAAGAGACACAGTGGATATGTAATTAATGGTTATAGATTCTACACCAAGAAAAGAGATGGTAATTGTACCACTCAAAATAGTGTTGTGTTTTTTACAGCATTAACAACCAGTTTTGCCAGTTCAAAAGACCAAAATCCAATCGAGGGGAATGTTGGGTACTATGGATCAATAGAAGAAATTATTGAAGTTGATTATTGGGGAGAGTTTAATGTGATTTTGTTCAAGTGGTGTTGGTACCAACAAGAAAAGGATGAGTATGACCTTCCTAAAGTGAATTTTAATAAGTTGATATCAAAAAACGATCCGTTTGTGATGGCCACACAAGTGAACCAAGTTTTTTACATTGCTGATCCGGTTGATAAAGGTTCACATTATGTTGTTAAAAAGATACCAAATGAGTGTTTTGATATAGGGGAATGGAAAGAAGGGCAAGAGAATGAAGATCATATAAATGGGGTTGACATAACTACTGAAGATAACATTTATTTTGGTACATCAATTGTTGAGGATTTCGATAATTGGTGTAGGGATGATCTTCCTGCCATAGATGTACCAATTCCTTCAACCTCAATGCCGAATCAATTTGATGATATTATAGATGATGTTCATTTTGAGATTGATAACTTGGTGTGTTTATTCACTTTTCTAACTTGTATTGTCTTGTTGTTTATAGTACTCATGTTTTAATTGCAAGCTTTTGTTAATTAACTTATATGTGTTTATTTTGCAGAATGGACAGTAAGAGATTCCTATTGAAATTTCATCACAATGGAGTCTTCACTATCAAGAAGTATTTGGGTGGGGATGTGTTCCAAACAAGTTCGTTTGTGGATTCCGACATGATGTCATTCACAGAAATAATGTCTATTATTTCCGATGATCTCGGCTATGAAAAAATAGGGGGTGTTTATGTGAAAAAGGGGAAAAGTGGTGTCTTGACACCATTAGTAGATGACCATGATGTTCTTAACTACATGGCTGGCTTTGAAGATGGAGCCACTCTAGCCTTTTTTATTGACTATGCAGTGGATGAAAATGAATCAACCACCCAAAAGCAACCGTTTGTTTCTGTACAACCTCGAGGCATAACAAACACAGGTATCATATTAACCGGCTTTTATTGTTAGGTTTTTTTTTATATTATGTTCAGTTATGGATGTTTTTTATGTTACATTCTAATATTCTGATTTCATTTTGCAGCAACTTTTAAGGTTCGTCAAAGTCCAAGGCATTCAGTTAAGGAAAAACGGAAGTATGTGACATTGCAAGGTTTATAGAAACATCAGCAGACACAGAAAAAGTGTGTGAATAGGAAGATTGTCTTAAATAGCCAAGAAAATTTAGAGGAAGAGGTTAGAGAGTCAGTCGGGACAAATGTTGAACAAATTCGAGCTGCCACTATTGAAAAAAACAGAGAAAAGTTTGCTGCCCTTGGATTATCCCATTTGGCTAGTGCGCTGACTTCTGACAGTATGAAGAAAAAAAAAGAATTAATGCAAGTGAATAATGATGACCCAGAGTATAGTCCAACAGATGATAATATAAATGAAGCTGAGGATAGAGAGACACTAGACGTCACAACAAAGGTAACCAATCCTAAAATTTAATTTAGATTTCAGTCTTGATGTGAATATTGAATTTGTATCTTGTTTAAACTAATGATGTTTTTATTTTTATGTTCTTATTAGAAAAAAAAAGGGGAAAGGGGAAGAATGATGTGAAGAGCACATTGCCGATACGGATAACTCGTTCGCGTGCAAACCCAAGTTTGACAACTTCAAATGATGCAAATGAGTTGTCCCAGGAAGTCAACATGGTATTTGGTTTGTCTATGCCATCTAGTGCAAGTGTATGCTACTAGTTTTATTTATACTACTGATTTTGTCTATTCTACTAACTGTAACTTGTGTTGTATTAAGGAAAAAGAGGATTTGAGGCTTAAAGTTAATACACCGAAGGTTACCATGAAGCTCCTGCAAAAGAATAATGAAGGGATTGGTTCAATGGAAAAGTTTGTAGAGATGAGGAAGTGTCAAAGTGGACTACAAGAACAAAGTAAAGAATTGATGGTTGATATGGTGACACCGCCTGAAGTTCAACTATCACAAACTGATGTTGGAGGTTTCGATCAAAGTGAAGAACCAATGGCTGCCGACGAATCAGATTTGCAAGTACCACTTGTAGAAGGTGATGTGCTGTTGTTAGGAATACTAAGTCAGTTTGATAGTTTCTATTTAAATTTGTTAAATTAATTGTTAAAATTTTTAAATTTGTTATTCAAATCTGTTAGGTCATCAGTTATATATGTTTGTTAACAGATTTTGTTGTTTTCAACAAATTTGATAGAAATTGGTCAATCTAAGAAGAGGAAATATCGTGGACAGACAAAGCTTGATGAAATTCATACAAGAAAGTTGGAAGATAGGAAGATACTCAATCTGAATGAAGATAAACAGCCAATTTCTGATCATGAAAAGACGTTGACTGAATTCAGTAATTTTTTGGGAACTTTAGCAAGACAGTATGTGCGTCTGGACCACATTGATTGGCTCAAAGTACCTTTGGAAGAAAAAGACCAATTGTGGGATTTTGTCAAGGTATATAACCCTGAATATGTTTGTTTATATGTTAAATTATCACATATTATATAGAGTAATTTTATTTCATTAGTTATGTTAATGATTATTGATTGCATGATGTGTGTAGCAAAAGTATATTATAAGTGAAGAAGGAAGGCCATGGGTGATGCGTACTATGAGTGATGCTTGGAGAGTGAACAAATGCAGGATTAAGAAAAGATTTTACAAGGCTTATGATAATGATAATGATAGAAGGAAAAATCGCCCAGACTTTATATCGGATAAACAATTTGAGACCTTTCTTCAATTTTGGAATGATGCTAAAGTCCAGGTAAAATTTGAGACCTCCTCCAATTATTAAAATTCCTTTTATATACTATTAATGTGTTTTATTCAAATTTACAGAAAGTAGCAGAAATAAATGCTAAAAATAGGAAGCAAATCAAGGATCAACACACTTGTGGTCCAATTGGATTTTCACGAATCCGTAACAAGTTGGTATGTCAGATTGAAATACTAGCTGATTCAGTTTTTTTGGTTTTGCCCATACCTATTAGTTATGTAATGATTTCTAATGACATTCAATTTTAATATATGATCTATTTAAGAAAAATGAGAAATCCGATAAGGCGGTACCATCAAAGGCAGATCTTTTTATAGCAACTCGAAAAAGAAAGGAGGGTCATCAATACAAAGATGCAATTGGATTGGACTCATTTACATTACCATGATAGCTACAAGTGTTATGAACTTGCATTTCTTATCTCAATCTTGTTTGAAATAATGGACAACAGCTTCCTTTTGATTTGTTAGATGTGTTTTATATATAGATCTGCTCCTTTTAATCAAGGTTTTCTCACTGATTTATACACTCGCCATAAACGAATTTTTTTAATTTACTTATTCTCTCTTTGTGTCATTCCTTTTCGATTGACTCTTGTCTCACTTGTGGTGTTTTTGAATCAGGTATGGGGTTTGATTTACTAGAATTTTTTTGTTACGTTTGGGATTCAATTGTTTGATTTTGTGTGAGTATATCAATGATCTTTGCTGATTTAGGTGGATGATTGGATCAGTGATGAATTAACCCTGAAAAAACATGTTTTTTATGAACATACTGACTCTGTGTAAGGTGTTTAACAACATGCAACATATCGGTGCACTTTATATGCAGCATGCAACATATAAGGTCAATTTGGTGCTAATTTTGCTTCTTGTTTTAATCAGATTACAAAAACTCAAGACAATAAGAAAACCTTGTTCAGTTTAGTGATTATACAAAATGACTTCTGATTGTTCAGTTTAGTGATTATAAGGTCAATTTCAGCACATTTGACCATTGTACATTATTGGTACAAAATGACTTCTGATTTTTTTCATGTTTGATATTACTGTTTGACATGACTTTATTTTATATCTTGTTTGATACTACTGTTTGTTTTCTTGTGCCTATAATATTTGTTGGTTGTCTTATGTTTGTTTTCTTATTTTAATTCTACAGTCAAAGATTGAAGAGTTGTCATCTGCCGGGGAAAACATTGAGCAGATTAATGAAATACTCGGAGGCTCATCATCCCATGGTCGTGAATATCTAGTTGGTAGGATGGGCCCAATGAAGAAAACAAAAGGTTATAAGAGTGTCGAATCTTCAGCTACTACGAGTAATAACCCTATGTCTGAAGATGCAAAAGAGAAAATCAAAATGGAAATTAGAGAGGAACTCAAAGAGGAAATCAGAGACGAAGTGAAGAATGAGCTTAGAGAGGAAGTGAAGAATGAATTATCAGCTCATCTTGAAGTTCTTGTAAAAAAGTTAAGCCTTATGAACCCATCACTCAATCTAAATCTGGATGGTGTTCTTTCTACTGTTCCTTCAAATGGACACGATGGCTGATTTACTTATGCTTGTGATGATACTTTCAGATTCAGGATTTTATTATTTAGGTATTATTGTTGGATGTTGATATTTAGGAACTTTTGGATTTTGTTGTTTGTGGATGTTTATTTAAATAGGCATTGCCTTTTGGATTATAAATATCATCATTGCCTTTATGTTACAAGCATTGTTGCCTTTATGTTACAAAACATCGTTGCACTTGTAAATTAAAGCACTGTTGCCTTCTGTTCTAAACGTCGTTGCATTTGAAAATAAAAACTGTTGCTTTTATGTTAAAAATCGTTGCATTTGTACGAGAAAAACCGTTGCTATAAAATAAAACCATTGCCTTTGCTACAAAACAATGTTGCTTTAACCAGCCAAATATCGTTGCATTAGAAAAATAATTGTTGCCTTTGCGAAATAAAGTCGTTGTATTTGTATAATCAAAGGGTGTTGCTAAAAGTTAAAAAGTCGTTGCCTCCACTATAAAATACCGTTGCTTTTGGATCCGAAATGGTGTTGCCTTTGGAGTTAAATTGTTGCCTTCAGTTAGAAATAGTGTTGCCTTCTCCCACTTAAGGCAACGATTAATAAATCTAAAATTGTTGCTAACGGTTCAATTTCGTTGCCTTTTAATTGTATTCCTCAACCGTTGCAATCGCTACAAATTAAAAGCAACGATATATTCATTGTTGCATTAGAGAACATTTTCGTTGCCTTTGAGAGAAAAGGCAACCGTGAATTAACCAACGAAAATAAATTGACCAAAATCGTTGCCTTAGCCCATTTTTGGCCATAATGCAACAAATTTGGGTACCAAACGTAACGAATCAACATCATTGCAATAAGCATTCTATGGTGTAGTGATGTCTCTCTCCGGCTACCTCTCTCTCTCCCCGTCCGCCTCTCTCTCTTATTCATGAGCAAGTTCATGAGCTCGATAAATGAGCTCGGCTCATGAGCAGCTCGTAAACAATCGAGCTGCTAAACGAGCTAAGCTCGAATAGTAAATTGAGCTTAAACCAAGCTCGAAGCTCGGCTCGAGCTTAATAAGAAACTACCTAGTCGAGCTCGAGCATGCCAAAGCTCGGCTCATTTACAACCCTACTCTTAGGAATCCACGGTCCTTAGCAAAACTTAACCCGTTTAAAATCGCCAAAAGCTCATCGTGTGTGGCTGACCAGTAGAGCCCAAATGGACATGCTCCATTCAAAAGAACTCTACCTGTTGCGTCTCTTGCCACGAACCCAGCAGCGCTGCTATTGCCCTAATCGAGGAAGGTCGCATCACAATTGAGCTTGATAAAGCCATTGTTAGGGGCTTCTAGTGGTTCAACTGGATGTTGTCTTTGATCTCACACTTTACATTCGTAAAGGGAAGCTTCATAGCAGTTAGAGCTTCAACTGTTGCCTCACCATGAGTAATTTTATTATGATTAAACCATAATAGCCATAGTGTAGTGTTGAAGAGTTGAAATTCATTATTATCCAAAACTTTTTGGACCTCCATGAACCACGATAGACAATCCGACCCACTAATTTTGTGCACTTTTCATGAAAAATCCATCCTTTTCATATAACAATAGCATGATTACATTCCTAATCTCAGTTAATTCATGAAAAAACATCTAGAAAAGGAAGCTTCAATTTTCATAATTCTTAGCTCAAGGAACAAAACAAAGGTATAAAAGAAAACTCGTGAACAGAAAATAATATCAGGCTTAACAAAATCAAACCCCACACACTATTTATCTTTACCCATAAATTTTAAATGAAATAATTCTAACAAAATTAGTAGGAACACTATCATTGTTTCAGCTCATTCAATCTAATTTCTCGCATATTTCAAGTGTTTGTTTCGTCAGCATCCTGGAGAAACATATATGACAATATTTAGATAATTAACCATGTTCAAATTGCATTACTACTCTGTCTATTTCTTACAGGCTATTATGCTTTTGCTTATGTTTTTGGTACATTTATTGATTAAGAGAACATACCTTTCCCAGAAATAATGCTTGAATATACAAATACAATTGAATTAAAAAAAATCCCTAATAAAATGAATACAAATTCAAATGTAAATTTTTTGAAAATGTACTAGTAAATAATGCACACAACATTTGGGACAAAATCTGGCAGGTGAACTGAAGTGAAGTTTAAACATAGAAAATGAGAAATGAAGGTTAGGAAAGAACAAATAAAATGTAGAGAAAATCCAAGAAATCCAAACAAAGTAATCCAAGAAATTTGAATGGAGTCCCTCAACGACTTACAACATCATATAGATGAAACCAAAAAACACACCCACTACCAACACTGTTACTGGTTCAAAAATGGAGAAACTACATCAGAAAGCAGGTCAGAAAACGAAAGAAGCTCATCACGAACTTCACAACATATGTTGCAGATGGTTTTGTCCTGCGCAGTGAGGTTTCTTCCTTCACTGACTTGCTTGTAGAATTAAAACATGTACATTAACCTTCTCCGCCTCACCAAAACCGCGAATGGAACATCAAAGAGCATGTATGAATCAAACAAAAAGAAAGATGCATAGACAAATGGAGCAGATTCAAGTTCTAATTCGAGTTTCCACTTGAATAATTTACATTTCAGATGAATGGGGTTTTCTTTGTCAAAGGAAGAGAAAATGAAAGGATGAGAGATGAACGGAATTGATGGTTGTGTTCCGACAAAGGAAAACGAACCTATAAGTTAGGTCGCTAAGGATGGAACTTTGAAGGAGAGAGAAAGATAAGGCGAGAGATAAATTTTTACTTTGTTAGTTTCAAAAAAAGATAAGCACGTGATTGTAACTTTTAGGTTTTTTTAATATTAATTAAAATTACATGCGTCTTTATGGTAATGGATGTGGCATACCACATTAGAAATTGACGTGGTATGCCTGACACACCATAAATTTTCTCCAATTGTGAATAAGCTCAAAATGAGAAAATAAAATAAAATAAGAGATGAATTGAAGACTTGTGTGTATATGAGGTTCAAAATCAACGAAAAAGAACTATGTAAAATTTTCATTTATCTAAATGATCTTTCATTTCAAATGTTCATCTATTTAAATGGAATTTAACTGAATTTAAAGCAATCAATATAAGTCATTATGTCAATTTAACATATCCTAAAGTATACAATAATTCCCTTAAAAGAAGAAACTCACAAAAGTAGCCATGTTTAGTTTAGATGAAAGCAAATATTGATATGCATCCACTTACATTTATAATGTCTAAAACTTATTACATTGGAAAATTCAAACTTCTTATCATGTGAACCTTTATTACTTTGAATTTTAGGGACATGGTGGTGTTACAATTAAGAAGACCCCTCAAGCTTTGATCATTGGTATCTATTATAAGCTAGTGATTTTAGTGCAATGCAGTATGATCATTGAATGACTTGATGATTATCTAATTGATCACAAAATGGTAGGGAAAGCAATCAAGGGGGGATTTCAACAAGAAAAATGCAACAAAAACACAAAGCACAATTAATTTAAAAAAGAATGCAAAAAAGTATAGGGAATTGATTGAAAATTTCATTGAAATTAAAATTACTTAGGAAGAAGTTTTATCATTTACACATTTTCCTTATGTTTCCTATGTTTTTTAGAAATATCATTTTCCGTTTCAGTTTCCATTCCATTTCTATGTAACATAGTCTCTAACTATCAAAAGATCAAGGAAAAGAGGCTCAAAATCACGTTATTCCACGCCATTTACATTGACCCGTATTTGACTCAACACATGTTATAACATGAAAAAGGTGAAGCTATATGTCTACACCACTATTTTATTCTTAGCACAAGGGTAATTATTTTCACTGAATTTAAATTTGAGAAAACAAACAAATCAATTTGGAGGCTAGAGAACTAATAAACCAACAACAATAACTGACTGGATGTGCATCAATAAGAACCCCCTAAAAAGGAATGCTACAATAACATACAAAACCCACAAGGAAGACATGTAGTAAAAAGCTAGAGCATGAGTTTGCAGAAAGAATCGACATGAATTGAAAGTAGATTTAAATAAAAATTGCATGCGTAATCGACGAGGACATTGTCTAAGACCTGAAGTTTGAAAGCGGTTTATTGAGCATATTCTAGGAGCATTACAAACAACATTGCTATATAAGAAGAAACAACTAAAATTATATAATAATAATAGAGTCAGAGAAGCATAGAAAAAATCAATTCCGGGAAAAATCATAAATTCCACCAAATTCTTCTAATGAGTAGCAGATAAATAATAGTTTATTTCCTATTTACTATCTTTCTATAAATTAATGATTATAAAGTTACTTATGTTTATATATTTCAATAATGCTATAGACAATTATGATAATTGGTTGTTTATGATTATGAATTATTAGATTACAAAGGGCAAAATAAGAGAGTGGAAAAGGGTTCAATGATGAGAGAAAATGAGAGTGCAAAATTACCAGAAAAGAAGTGTAATCCCCACAGTGGAGAGCGACGATCGACGGTGGAGATAAATTAATTGTATTTTTAATTAATGATGTGGAATTAGTGGTACATATGTCTATTAGTGTATGAGTCTTTTAAGTGAGTTGGAAGTCCTGATCCATGTATAAAATCCCATATTAAAGACCTTTCATACAAATGGCACATGTCTTCCACTTATTTCACATAATCAATTAAAAAAAGCCTTTATTATTTTACAAAATGTTTTGATTAAGGATCAGGTTTTCCAGTAGTCATATACATACATTTTGAACTGAACTTTATCAACATGAACGAAACGGAAACTCAATTGAAATGGCTAAAACGTCAAGGAGAAATACTAAGAAACTGAGAGAGAGAAAATTAAGGCGAAAAAAATTAATTCAAGTTAAGGAAATCTAGAAAGCAAGAGAAATTGAATGGATACAAAGTAAAAACTAGCAAAGCCATAAGAAATTAGAACCTGCAGATGAGGATTCAGAAAGGATAAAAATAACAACAATAGAGTTACAAAGAATAGAGTATATTTTTATATATTTATAAAACCTATCAAAACCTAGTTAAAATTAGATGAAATATTAATTTGGACGAGCAGAAGCAAACAATGGAGAACGAGGGCAGTTTGGATGAGCGATAGATCATCAATGACAATGGAACGACAGTGGAGATCAATTGATGACACTGGATTTTTGTGTCAAACGAACTGAAAGAACAAGAACTGTGTTATTCAATCAAAACGTTTTTGTAAAATAATAAAATGTTTTCTTTAATTGATTATGTAAACTAAGTGGAAGACACGTGTCAAAACCTATATATGAAGTTTTTAATTGAGTTGAAAAACTTAGTCCTATATAAAGTCCCCTTTAATATTTAAGTTGAAAACCCCAATCCTTAATATAAAATCTCTAGCTGAGTTCTTATGAGAATCGTCCATGTCATCATTTCGTCGCCACATCGATGTTAAAATAGTCATTGTTGTTTTATTGTAGCCGTCGATAAACTTTTGAAGGTGTATTGAATTTAAATTTTAAAAGAAAGTGAATGACGTTTAGAGGTTGTGATGGATTTTTAATCACTTTTATGGATTTTATAAATTTGTGAACAATTTTTATAGACTCTTTGTAAATATTTTCTTTATAGTTTTATAGACATTGATAGATTTTTATAAATATTGATCATTGATTGATCAAGTTGTTTTCCAATAATAAAAAAAGCTACCTTCAACTAAAATGAATAACGCACTAATAAGTTGGATGTGTACAGTCTTTCAAAAAAAAAGTTCGATCTCCATAGACATTAATACTATAAAAATAACCATTAATGATCAAATTGAATTTTTAAAAAAATTAAAGTTATTTAGTACCACGTTACTATAGAACCAAATTTTTTATTTTCAAAAATCATCATTTCGAAGTTTTCTCTCTCTGAACACTAATTTTTTTTATCCCTCCTCACCAAACAACACATAAATGACATCAAAATTAAAAAGTTGAAGAATTAAAATTGCTTAAAATATCATCAAGTTTTTTATTTTTTTGATTTTAAAGTCATCAATAGTCATTTTAATTTTGAAATTCTTGTTTTTACAAAAGTGAAAAACCTCACGACCCAAAAAAAACATTAATATCTGTTTAACAAACTATGAACGCACAAAGATTTTTTTTTTTTGGACTTTACCTTTATTTTTTCTCTCTTCTCTCTCCTTCTTCTTTCATCTTCTATGTTAGAATATCTTATATTATATATATAGTCATATTTAGTATTTTCACAGTTATAAAATTTAGGGTTAATTTTAAAAAAATCATGTTGTTACAATAATTTATAGTTGAAAGACTATCGTTTTTGTTGTTGTCAAAACGAGGACTTTGTTTGTCGAAATTTGCAATCGATAACTTTTTGATTGATATTGCCAAATTCAGTTATAAATGACCTTAAAATGAAAATTTTCATGAATTAATAAAAAATGTGGTTTCATAATAAATGTGATACTAAACAAATTTAATTTTTAAATTTTTTTACTTTTAGATAGTTAAAAACCAAATTTAACAATGCCACCCCAAAAGTCATCCATTTGTGAATATAGACAAGCAAAGTCTCTATTTTGACAAAAAAACGCAATAATTCATGTGCAAATTATCATAACCACTTTTTTTTTGTTTAATACATCATTTGCCACCTGAACTTTTCTAAAAAGCTTGATATAACCCTCCTAAACTTGCATAAAATATTCAGTTAGCCCATAAACTTGCATAAAATGTAATTAATTGATCACTCGGCCACAAAAAAGTAAGTTAAATACGGAAAATGTATTTCATACATCTTAGACTGTTATTACATAATTAAAAAATAAATTAAAAATGAAGTTATTACTTGCTCAACTATACAATTTGCTTCTCTAATATTAGAACTGCATAGCCCGATTTTGGTCGTTTTACTTTATTTTAAGACTCGTACAATACATCTTCCGCATTTAACTTACTTTTTTGAGACCGAGTGATCAATTGATTATATTTTACGCAAGTTCAGGGGGCTAACTGAACATTTTATACAAGTTTAGTGAGCTATCGAGACACTTTGAAAATTTCGGGACCAATCAAACTTTTTGGACAAGTTCAGGGGGCAAATGATGTATTAAGCCTTTTTTTTTAAATTAACCAAGTTTATAATTTGTCATCATCCATACATATGGTGTAACTTGTGATTTATGGAAACTTTCAAGGTTATTTTAAAATAGCGACTTAATTTCAATTTGTACTAATAAAATTATTCAACTTTAAATTTTGTCTCAAAAAATTCACTCCATCAATTTCAAAAGCAAAAAGATACCGAAAAAATAATATGGCTTCTATATCAGCAATAATCAACTTTTACCGGTGATCGAAATGACTAGTAGTTGCGACCTAGCTGACACGTGTCGTTTCAGTCAATTTGGTGGCAGCCGGATGTCATTTAGTTGTTAGTCACATGTAGGGGTGTATGGTTGCTCCTTTTAATGCTTATGTTTATCTTTTCACTTTAAAATGGAGAATTTTAGTTGTTTGGTTAGTGATCTCTTGTTTGCCATTTACACCTGAAAAGTAGTATTTTACCAAAGTAGGGAATCCCTGCTTTTTAGAAAATCAGTTTTTTTTTTCAACAGCAAATAGCAAACCGTAATAGCAAAAAGTAACAACAAACAGTAAGTAAAACAAAATGGACCCGTATTATCGAGTTAGTGGTGAAAGTTAACTACTACTATGACAAACACGTCACTTTTACTTTGTCTTTTTATTCTTAAAGTCGTCGGAGTGATTTCATTGGGATAAAATTGAAAATTGAATGGATTTACGAAGAAAAATTAAAATTGAGTGAACATTTTGCTATGTAACCAATGCATTTAACCATGTGATATGGGCTTAAGGTGTTATTGG
Organism: Euphorbia lathyris; assembly: GCF_963576675.1. Classification (NCBI taxonomy): domain Eukaryota; kingdom Viridiplantae; phylum Streptophyta; class Magnoliopsida; order Malpighiales; family Euphorbiaceae; genus Euphorbia; species Euphorbia lathyris. The sequence goes on from NC_088919.1 coordinate 14,689,022, forward strand.
GTCCATGACCGATTTAAAAAAAATTCATTTGGCCCCTGATTTATTATTCGGTTACATTTGGCATCTGAACTATTTCAATTGGTGAATTTCACCCAATTTAGATGGAAACTTGACAAAATCGTTATCCCCTCTTATATTTTGACATATGAACTTGACATGTCACATGTCTTGAAGTTTATTTGACACATAAACTCTTTCATGTGAAAATAATTAATTAGATTAAAAAAGAAAAACAAATAAAAACAAATCCCATAACTAAGGTGTTGTTTGATAAAACTGAAAATTAAATGCTGAAAAAATAAATACTGGATTTTAAGTGCTGAAAATATTGAATAATTTAATTTATATAAAAATATTAGTCGATAATGTTTAACTTAAAATGTTAAGTTAAATATTTTGACTTATCAAAATAAGTGGTTTTTAACTTAATTAACTAATTTAAGTGGTAGAGAAACAACTGTTATCAAACGCACTTCATTTAAATAAGTGCTTGATAACTGGTGATGAACTCTCGATCGGATTCCTTCCTTGCGGGGGGCGCCGTTGGGATCGGCGGGGGGAAGCTCCGATGCCAAAGTTAGTATATTGTAGTAGAATAAACTATAATGACAAAGTAGGGTTTAAGGAGAGCTTAAAAAGTGTACCTCAATAGCTTGGGATACAAGCTATTTATAGTCGTGTAGTTGTAACTCCTGGTAACTAGAAAGTCTCCATTAATGCCTCATTAATGGCGGTTACTGATCTTATTCAAGTATGACCGTTAGCTCATTAATGGGTTATTAGTGCCTTTGTCGGGAATCAGCTCAGTCGTTCAGGGGGCGGATCGAGGCGTGATGGCGGGTCTCCCAAAGGTTTGACTATGGATAGCGTATGGAGGAATTTATGTGATCCGCCACTTTGGTAGCTTGCTTGATACGCCATAGCTTTCCCGATCACCTGGATACGCGGTCGTTTTGGTTAATATCCCTTTCAGTCCCGTAAATAATATCTCAATGTTATCAGAAGCCCCCCCAAAGTATTTTTAAAGTCCTTTAGGGCTTTTGCACTTCCTGGCGTGCTGTCAAGAGGCGTCGCATTAATTGTTGCTCTGTCCCAGACCATCCATCGCGCGACAGGTGTCTTAGACACACCGCTCGAGGTAAGTGGCGGCCTCCTTTCAAACTCTTTCCTTCTCTCACTTCCATTATCTCTCTCATTTGCTAATTCTCTTCTGATTTTTGTCTCTGTTTTCCCAGTGCCTCCCTTGTGTCGAGAACTCTTGGAGTATCTGATTTTCCATGTAAGTCGACCTTTTTGTTCTATTTTGTTGTCATCTGGTTTTTATGAGTTATTCCTCCGGCTCTACCACTGAACTTTTTGATTTAACTACTTCCTCCGAGCTTTCGTTTAGTTAGACTTCTTCTGAGAGCTCAGGTTCCTCTGAGAGTACCCCTAGTTGCGACTTGTTGGAGTTGCGTAATACGGTGAGGGCACGTAGAAATCAGCGTCCTAGTTTAATTGAAATCCAGGACCCTTCCGCCGCTGTAGCTCTCATTGCTCCAACGATAGACACTAGGACCTTTTTTGGAATGGAGGCTTCCCCTTCAACCCCAATTAGAAAAAAGAAACCTCGTGCAGAGATTACTTCGTCTCGTATGAGCCCCGCGGATCAAAAATTATGAGACTGCATTGGTGGCTTCTCATCAGCAACCCGCTTGTCCCCCTAGGGCATATCTTTCTGTATATAAAAGCCATGTTGAGAGGGGATTCCGCCTTCCTCTTCCCCAGGTGATGGGAGATATTCTGGAATTCTTTGGGATTACCGTCAGCCAACTGCATCCGAATGGCTGGTTGGATATAGCATTAGATTGCTTTTTAGCTTCGATCTGGGGGTAACCTGTACTCCCCGGGTCTTCCGATCTCTTCACAAGCCTTGAAAATGCCAAACCGAGTCTTTCATTACTTTTGCCAAATTTAGAGATTATTCGCCCTTTAGTGATAAGATGTCTAACATCCATCTCTGGGATGAAAAGTTTTTCTTTGTCAAAGTGGCAGAGGGCGAATCTCTTGGATTCCCATTGAATTGGAATTTTAAGCCTCAACACATGGCTGGAGATTTGCGTATACTGACTGATGCGGAGGAAAAAATGGCGAATCTCATGATGAGTATTAAAACAGACTTCTGGACATATGCCGATGCTCTGGAATTCATGATGAATGACATTCCTCTAGTCCATCGAGTGGGAGCTGAGATTACTTACGTGAAGTTTACTCAACTTGATGAAGGTACCTTTGTTCTTTCCTTGAACCTTGATTATTTTGTTGTTCCCTTGTCAGGGATTTGTCTGAAGCCAGTCGTACCCTTGTAGAGAGGCGTAAGAAGCAGAATGAACTGGAGGCTCAGAAGAACATGCATGTGGCGAATCCCAGCAAGAGGGACGAGAAACGCCCTTTGGAGGGTGCTGCGATCCCCCCAAGTAAGAAAATAAGACTAGCTGCTGCTGGTGGGGAAAAATTGCTGGCGAATACTTCAAGAGCCGGGAAACTTAGGATGGACTGGTTGTGCTCCAATTAAGAGCAGGTATGGCCGCCTTATCTTCCCTTGTTCTTTGGCTATAGATTCCGATCTTTTGCTTTTTACGTGTAGGTGATCAAACCTGATTTGGGGAAGTACTGGTTCTCCAAATATGTTACCAAGGGGTCTTTGAGGAATGAGGCGGTCGTGAATGGCTTGGATGAAGCTATTGGCCAGCTTGGAGAAGTCCAAGAGAGTTAGACCAAATTCTCGGGATCCGATCATGTCAAGATGGGAAAAAGAGATCTTCTTTCGGTAAGCTTTTCCCTTCTTGTTTTACATTTTTGGATGAAAGAGTGATCTCCATGCGGGAGATTTTGTTTCTAAATGGTCCTTTTACCTTGTCAGGCTTATGCTCACATGCGCGCAATGGAGGGGGATCTTCTCCAGGGTGTCGCGGATAAGGCTACTATTAAGAGGCTGGAGAATGATGTAGTCGTTGCTAATGCAAATGCGGCTGCTGCCATTGCCCTTAATCAAAGCAAGGATGACGAGATCCGCGAACTGAAAGAGAAGATGGCGAAAGATGATGAGGACCACAAGGCTGCTTTGGTGAACACGGAGATAATGGCGGGTAGTCGAACGTATAATTATGGCGAGCGGATCATGGCTTATGTCAGACTCGCCTACCCAGAGATTGACTTTATGGATCCGGAGTACGTGGTCCCCGAAGCTAAAGACGCCATCAGATATGACAGAGTGCCAAATCCTCGTGACTTCATCCGTGACCAAATCCGGAAAGAGCTGAGAGGATCAGATGAAGAAGTCAAGCCAGTTGTCAACCTTGACGCAGATGACCTTGGTGAGACGTTCAAGGAGGCAGGGGATAAGGCGAATGTAGCGGAGATCAATGACGCGGCTCCTCAAGCGGGGATTATTGATAAGGAGAATGAGGTTCCCTCGAAGGACGCGTCTCTTGAGAAGGGATCCAAAGAGGATAATGTTGTGGACATTTAATTTTATTGTAACTAAGTACAATTTTTGTTGAAACCTTTTGGTCCTTAATTTTAACTTCTACGCTTTATATCTTTCAGCAAGTATTTTTTTTTTGTATTTAGGACTTATTTTGCTAGTTTAAGGTAGGTGGTCAGCCATACCTCGGAATGTGAGCCTTTTTGAAGGCTTTGAAGCTTCTTTATTCCTTTTGAGGAAGTTAAGCTGCCTTAGGCGATCGATTGCTTCCTGTCTTTGAGGTGAATCGATCCACCACCAGGTCTTGAAACTCTTCTTTGGGAAGAATGTTTGAGGATGTAAAGATCTCACGTCTGAGAAATTTTTAATCCTTCTCCGATGACGGTTAATCATTTCCTATCTTTGAGGTAGATTGATCCACCATCCGAGTTTGTTGCCCTCCTATATTTGAGGAGAAGGTAGATATGCTATGATATCGTTGTTCTACCGTGGGAATGCTTTTGTTGCCTCCCCATTTTTGGACCTGGAATATTTATATTTCTGCAAAAAGATACTTAAGAAGGAAATCGTAAATGAAAATTTCTCTTTATTGAATGGCGATTCGCCTTATTACAGCAAATTGGTCTTATGTGCGAGTCTCATTAAAACCTTTAATAAGAAAAACCACATGGGATAAAACCTTACTAAAGGAAAAGGAGTACTCAAGACCTTGGTTACATTTTACTCTCTGGTGAAATACTTGCGGAGGTTCTGAATATTCCACATCCGTGGCAGTGTGTTCCCCTCCATATCTTGAATCTTGAACGTGGCGGGTCCAATTTTAGTGACTATCTTGTATGGTCCCATCCAAGTGATTCCCAACTTTCCTTTGCCCTCCGTGGATTGAATTTTGTCCGCCTTTCGGAGCACTAAGTCTCCCGGATTCAGATCCACGAGCTTGACATATCTGTCATGGTAGGCTGTAACCCTCTGCTTGTAGGCGGCAATTCGTGCATACGCTTTTTCTCTTTTCGCCTCCAATTGATCGAGACTTTCCCTCTGTTGGTCCCGTGTAACGTGATAGGATTAGTTCCAAGGGGGGGTTAGGAACTAATATAACTTTTTCACTTAATAATGCTGACTAATTGAATGTTTGTCAATTTAATTTAATCTTTGGTCAGCACGGCTGAGTGTGGTGTAAGACAGCTTTAATCAGATACTGACTAGAGCTGTTTTAGTTGCGAGTTGGGAAGTAACGCTTAGGTCAGTTTCCAACTCAGCACTCAGATTACTCATCTTCAGCTAGTACAATTTATTTACTGAGTAATATTAAGCAAGCAACACATACATATATATATATATATATATATATATATATATCAAGAGAAAGGGTTAGAAAATACTCAGCAGACTTATCCTGGTTCGGCCTCTCAGCCTACGTCCAGTCCCCGGAATCCCTCCGAGCTTTTTCAATCCTCTACCGAGCTCTTTAAAGGTAGAGCACAAACCTTTTACAATAGCAACTGAGTATGCAAGAGTACCGTCCTCTATTCGTCTACTCAATCCTATCTACCACTGAACACTATAACCGAGTATTCAGATTTTCTCTACCACTGAGTACTATAACCGAGTACTCAGCTTCACTCTTCTAACCTTTTACAAATGATATAGGAATTGTTCTCACTTAAACGAAGAACACTTTAGATGAATAAAATTCACTCTAGACTTTTACACAATGATTGGAGTTTGGTGTAAGAGCTTGCTTTTTCTTTTCAGACAGCTTCTATTTTGGATTATCACTTAGTGAAGATTTTGCTTTCTGTCTGTATTTTGTTGTATGCATCTATATCTGATCCAAGTGATGATTTGGCCTATTTATAGCAATCTTGTGGCTTCAATGATTTGAAAATCCGACATAACCATTGTGGGAGAAACGGCCTTCTTCGTCATCACGTCGTCAGCTTCCAGAACCACAGGCCAATCCTGTCTTCTATTTTGCGTAGGAGCCAGGCTTGCCAGATTCGTCTTCTTGCACCGGGTTTGTCTTCTTGCCAAAAGTAAGATGGTCCATGCGTCTTGAAAATGTCCTTAAAACGGATTTCCAAGACTTCTGATTTGTGTCAGACCTTGTTTGCCAAGTTGACGGATCATTGACGCTGACTTGATTATTACTCAGCGGCGACTTGATTATTACTCAGTTTTGACTTAGCGGCTTCGCCTTCAAACTTTCCTAAAGAAGACATTTCTTTCGTAACGCTGAGTTGTATTCCACTCAGCTTCTGCTGTGTGATTTGCTTATGCTGACTTTGTTCTGTCTTTCTTTTAAAGACTCTCGGTTCCTGTTCTCGTTAGTTAACTTACTCAACATTGAACAAACACATTAGTACAATTAAATCAAAGCACTTAAATTTAATTGTTTAATCATGGGATTAACTTAAATAATTTTGTCAAATCAAAATCATGTGGAAAGGTGTTTCAACACCATCAACCTTTTATCGTTCTTGTCCTCGCAATAGAATAGAACTCTGTCGCTAGGGACTTGAATCTCTATGGGGACCACAACTTCTATGACATAGGAGAGGGTGAACGGATTCACCCGTTGCTGTCCGAGGAGTGGTTCTGTATGCCCATAGGACATTCATCAGATGATCCGCCCACTTTTTGTTATGCTCCCCCAATCTCTTTTTTATGCCTTTGACAATTGTTCGATTTGTAACTTCAGTCATTCCATTGGATTGAGGGTAGTATACTGAGGCCAACCTGTTCTGAATGCCTTAAAATGCTCTGAATTCCCCACAATTGAACTGCGTCCCATTGTCAGTGATAATGGTGTGGGGGACTCCGAATCTTCCGACCATATTATCCCTTACGAACTCAACCATTCGCTCTGCACTTATGGAGGAGACAGCTTCAGCTTTTACCCACTTCGTAAAGTGATCAACAGCTACCACCACGTATTTCCTTTGTCTCTTGGTAGGAGGAAAAGGACCGACAATATCGATACCCCAAATGGCGAAAGGTACTCCCTCAATGATGGGATTTTATAGGTGCTTAGCCGTGTGAGATTCATTTGCATGAACTTGGCAATTATGACAGGACTCTACCAGCTTCTGAGCATCAAGTTCCGCCGTAGGCCAATAAAATCCAGATAACCTGGACTTTTTCAGAATGGAGGCGGATGCTTCGTGGGCTCCGCAAGCACCTTCATGTAACTCTTTGAGGATCTCCTATCCCCCTTCTGTCGCAACACACTTCAACCAGGGGTGTCCAAAAGATTTCATGTACAGGTTATCATTTATTATGGAGAAGTATGCTGCTTTTCTCACCGTCCGCCTGGCTTCTTCTTTGTCTTGAGGCAAAGTTCCGTCTGCTAGATACTGCTAGATCGGCGATCTCCAATCTCCCCCAGCGGATGTAAGGAGAGCTACGACTTCTGGGGTGAATGCCAGTCTAGTTTTCACCTCGAATGGGCATTGCAGGTCCGCCCACTGATCTTTGCTTGAAGCTAGTTTAGCCAGGTGGTCCGCTTCTGTGTTTGATCCTCGAAGCACATGGACTAACTCCCATTTAGTTTCTTTGATTTACAGGTGGTTTAATAGCTTTTTGGCCTCCTCTACATGTTTGACTAGAGTTTCGTCTTTCACATCAAAGTTTTTGATCACCTGGTTGACCATCAGCTTGGAGTCGCCATAGATCACAACCCGCTCCGGTGTAATCTCCTTCAACAGGCGTAACCCCAATATCAAGGCCTCATATTCTGCAACATTATTTGTCGCGGGAAACTCTAGCTTCGCAGCATAATGTAACTTGATGTAATGAGGTCCTTTGATCACTATGTCTATCCCTGCACCTTCTGCTGAAGAAGCGCCATCAGTGTACATCGTCCATTCCTCTACTTTCGGTTTAGGAAGATTCACACCTTCTTCAGTGAATTCGTTTACAAAGTCTGCCAAGACTTGGCTTTTCAAGGTGGATCTGCCTTCGTAACGAACGTCAAATTCGCCTAGGCGGATTGCCCACTCCATCAACCTCCCTGAAGTTTCTGGCTTTTGTAGTACCTTCCTCATGGGTATGTTGGTGCAGACGATGACTGTATGAGCCTGGAAGTAGGGTCTAAGGCGAATCGAGGTGGTGACCACAACTAACGCCATCTTATCCAATCTTGAATACCGAGTTTCGGCATCTTTTAAGACTTTGCTTACATAATAGATTGGATATTGTTGGCCATCTTCCTCCCTTATCATGACAGTACAAACTGCTTTATCAATGACAGAAACATACATGTATAAATTCTCACCTTCCAAGGGCCTGCTCATCAAAGGTGGTTCTGAGAGGAAGCGCTTGATCCCTTCAAAAGCTTGCTTACAGTCTTCGTTCCACTCGAACGCTTTCTGTTTTTTGATCACTTCATAGAAAGGTTGACATCTACGAGCAGAGCACGAAATGAACCTGCCAAGTGCTATGATCCGCCCGTTAAGACGTTGCACTTCTCTGACATTCTATGGCGCCTTCATGTCCAGTACATCTTTGATTTTATCTGGATTGGGACCTACTCCTTTTTGGCTGATCATATATCCCAAGAATTTTCCATAAGTTGCCCCGAAAGTACACTTCTCAGGATTCAGCTTAATGTTATGATGGCGAAGGACTCCTAAGACCTCTCTTATGTCCTCTGCATACCTCTCCATGATGGTGCTCTTAATGATCATGTCATCCACGTAAACTGAGAAGTTGTCACCTTTTCTTCCTTCGAATATCTTGTGCATCATCCGCTGGTAAGTAGCTCCAGCATTTTTGAGCCCAAAAGGCATGACCTTAAAGCAATAGGTCACCTGGTGAGTTACAAAGGAAGTTTTGATCCTGTCTGATGGCTCCATGGGGATCTGGTGATAGCTCGACTTCACATCTATGAAGGAATATATTGCATGTCCTGTGGTTCCATCAACTAGGATATCAATGCAAGGCAGAGGGTAGTTGTCTTTGGGACAAGCCTTATTAAGGTCCGTGAAATCAATACACATGCAGTATGATCCGCCTGCCTTCCTAACTAGGACCACATTCGCCAGCCATTGCGTATAAATAACTTCCTCAATGGCGTATGCCTTCTTCAGTTTAGATATCTCCTCATCGATCACTTTCTGTCTCTCTGGACCATGATTCATTCTCTTCTGAGCTACAGGGACCGCGTCTTCGGCGATATTGAGTTTGTGAGTGATCATATCTAGACTGACCCCTATGAGGATCTCATCTTTCCATGCGAACACGTCTTCTGATTCGAGGAGAACTTTCGTAACATTCTCCTTAATCTCTTCTCTCACCCCTTTGGTGACCCGCACCTGCTTACCATCCGCAATAAGGAACATTTCTGTATCTCCAAGGGCCATCGTAACAAGCTCATCTTCTTCATCATCCTTAGACTATGGGCGAATCGATAAGGATGCCGAGTATGTCTCTTGAGCAACTTTCTGATTCCCTTTGATCATCACTCCTCCCTTGGCCGTAGGGATGTACATCGTCAAATGGCGTATTGATATGAGAGCCGCCACTTCTGAGATAAAAGGCCGCCCCAAGATGATGTTGTATGCCAATTGACCGTCCATGATGGAGAACTCCAGATCTCCCATCCACACCTGATCTTCATCCGCTAACTCACATTCCAGCGTCACTTGCCCCTTTGTCTGGATTGTGTGACCTGTAACTCCCAGGATGTCTACGATGGTGGTCTCTATCTGAATAGGATCAACCTTGAGTTTGGCGAACGCTCCTCTAGTGATGACATTGCATGAACTGCCAGTGTCTATCATCACCCTCTTCATTTCCGATCCTTCCACCATCATGGTGATGATGAAAGCATCTGCATGTGGAGGGATCACTGGACCAATATTTGCAAAGGGGCGATTGAGTGATGCTCTATCTAGAGCGGTAGTTCTCGCCTTCTTTACTGTAGGCTGATACCCTAGACCGCCAGCGATTACGTTGATGACCCCCTTAGCCTTCTTCTTTGGATCATCTCTTGCTTTGTCTCCCTCTCCTTTCTTGTCATTCTGGACGAACCTGTCCAGCTTTCCTCTCTCAATAAGCCTTTTAATCTCCCTGACCAGCTCCCAACATGCATCCGTTTCATGACCATTCCTCCTGTGATATTTGCAATAATTTTTGGGGTTTCTCCCCGTATTAGTGTACTCCCCTCCCTTTGGTTCGGGGTATGAAATGCTCCGTTTGTGTTGGCTGTTTTCTATCCACATCAGTACTTCGCTTTTGGAGGCGTTTAACGGTGTAAACGATGGCGTATATGCTGATTTGTTCCTGGAGCCTCTCCGCCTACTTCGGGAGGATGAGTCAGGGAGCCTTTCTTTTTCCTTAGCCCATCTTTGGGATTCTCCTTTCCCTCTCTTGGGAGGAGAAGCAGACTCTCTTCGGATATCATCAACTTCCATGAAATCCTTACACCTTTCCATCAGCTCTGTTATGGATTTTGGCTTATTTCTGATTAGATCCACCTGCAAGATCTTACAAGTCGTATTTTTTACCACTGCTTCTACGGCCATGGGGACATCCACATCTACCACGCGAATGCATAACTTGTTGAAGTTATTGACATAATCTCTTAGAGACTCATTTTCTTAGTGCTTCAGCTCAAAGAGTTTTCGCGATTTAACCACTGGTGGGATGCTTCCTGCAAACTTTGCGCAAAATTCTCTACTCAATTGATCCCAGCTATCTATCGATCCTGGGGGGAGAGATTGAAACCAATCATACACCGGGCCTTTTAGCGTGGTGATAAACATCCGACACAACACTGCTTCACTAGCACGGTTAAGTCCAAGCAACATACGATACTTCCTTGCATGAGCTTTAGGATTATCTTCACCAGAGTAGCCTGGTATATTTGGGATCTTAAAATGCCTATCAGTTTCCTCAGCTTCAATCCACTATGTGAAGGGCGATTCTCGGTTGGTGAAAGGATTGTGCCTGACATTCTCCTCATTCTGCCTACGTATTTCTTCCATGATTTGATCCGCCAGAGAACCTTGATTCCTTCTTGGGCGGCTCCTACTATGAGATCTGCTTCACTGTGAGGAGGAGGAGCTGGATTCTGATGAAGGATCTGATGGCGACCGTCTTCCACCTCCGCCACGTCCTCTTGGTGGGGACCGTCCACCTCCTCCTTGATTCGGTGGTGGCTGTGGTATGACTTGGTGAGGTGACCGGCTCGGCGTTCGTCCTCTTTTCCTCCTAGAGGTGTAAGCGATCTTCCCCACCGGGGGGATCCAGCTCGACGCCTATGATGAGAACGGGATTTGGATCGTCTTCTCCCACATGATCTGGTTCGCCTTCTATGTCTTCGATCATCACGTTCCCCTTCTGGGTGATCCGTCTGCGTTCCAATTTGCACCGGAAGAGCTCGAGGCCCGCCAATAGTAATTCCCGGGTTAGTCATGTTCCTCGAGGGAGCTTGATCATTCCTTCGACTTCCCTCTGGTATATTGGGAAATAACCTCCGGTTTATTGGTATATTACTGGCGAGCTCTGGATTAACGACCATTGAATCTGTGGGTTGAGAGAGTAAGAATGACGAATCGCGAAGAGAGCCCGGTCTATAATAGGCGGCTTGCCATTGTGATATGGTTGGCCTTGGTGGACGACGGCGATTCAGCGAGGGAATTGTCCCTGTTGTGGGTCCACCTACATCATGGTTCTCCAAATAGGCCCTCAATCGACCTGCCATAATGGGCCCATGCATACTCCCCACGACATCTGCACAAATCTCTAAAAAGGAATCTGGCGACATTTCTCTTTCATCATGGATGATTGGCTGATCAGGATCAATTCGACCAGCGTTTGTCGGGGGATTAACTGAAGGTGGTATTGATGGTGTTGTGGTTCCAGTTGAGGGGTTAGACCCTCCACTTGCCATGTTTGGATTGTGAACTAAGTCCTTTTTGGATTAGAACATCCACCTTCACCGCACCAATTGATGACTGGTGATGAACTCTCGATCGGATTCCTTCCCTGCGGGGGGCGCCATTGGGATCGGCAGGGGAAGCTCCGATGCCAAAGTTAGTATATTATAGTAGAATAAACTATAATGACAAAGTAGGGTTTAAGGAGAGCGTAAAAAGTGTACCTCAATAGCTTGGGATACAAGCTATTTATAGTCGTGTAGTTGTAACTCCTGGTAACTAGAAAGTCTCCATTAATGCCTCATTAATGGCGGTTACTGATCTTACTCAAGTATGACTGTTAGCTCATTAATGGGTTATTAGTGCCTTTGTCGGGAATCGGCTCAACCGTTCAGGGGGCGGATCGAGGCGTGATGGCGGGTCTCCCAAAGGTTTGACTACGGATAGCGTATGGAGGAATTTATGTGATCCGCCACTTTGGTAGCTTGCTTGATACGCCATAGCTTTCCCGATCACCTGGATACGCGGTCGTTTTGGTTAATATCCCTTTCAGTCCCGTAAATAATATCTCAATGTTATCAGTGCTTAACATTTTAATTTAAGCAATTAAGTAGTTTATCAAACAAAGCCTAAAATTGATTAAATTTAAGTGTAAAAATATTGTCACGTGTTAATAAAATAATAATTATGTTAACTCTCAATTCAAATTGGGTGAAATTGCACAAATTAAGATAGATCACGGGTCAAATAACAAAACTTTGGATTGGTGGATGGCTAAAGCGGTGAAGGCTGACATATGAAAACTAGCTTCTCGATGGGTGGTAGACGTAGCCAAAGAAAAGAAATTGGGTAATTAATTTATTAGTCTTCATATTTTGACAAAACATACTGTTTAGTCTCCGTATTTTTAAAAACATATGGTAAGATCCCTAACTTTTTTCTCGATGAACTGTTTAGTCCCTAACGTTTTTCTTGGTGAACTGTTTAGTCCCTACCGTTAGACTCTCATGAAGATTCTGTTAGTCAATTTGGATTGGGGATTGCTATTACCGCAGCCAAATTCCTTACCACCGCACCCATTGGACAATTTTGCCCTTGGCATAAAAAAATTTTCAAAATTGGAAATTTTTTTTTTGAGAGAAAATTCAAAATTTAGCCTAAACGGATGTGGCATACCGTTCGACCCATGGCGGGAACGGATGCCGCATCCGTTCCCACCATGGGTCGAGCGGTATGCCGCATCCATTCCCGCCATGGGTCGAACGGTATGCCGCATCCGTTCCCACCATGGGTCGAGTGGTACGCCGTATCCGTTCCTGCCATAGGTCGAACGATATGCCGCATCTGTTCCCACCATGGGTCGAACGGTATGCCGCATCCGTTTAGAACAAATTTTGAAATATGCAAAATCGTAAAATTTCTAGTGACGAAAAATACTAAACCATTCAATTTTTTATGACGAAAAATGAAAAATTCTCTTATTTTTTGTGACGAAAAATGTAAAATCGTCATGAAAAATATGTATTATTTTCATGAGTTCTTTGATAAAAAGATGTAAATCTTAATGTTTCCGACTCGTAATCATCCATTTTCAGGGTTCGGATTGTCACACATCAATTATTTTCATAATTTCAATTATTGTTGTTCGGGTTTATGATTTTGGAGAGAGAATTTTCAGTTTTTGATCAAAATTATGAGAAGGGCAAAAAAGTCCAAAAGAGACGGTGATAAGGAATTTGGTTGCGGTATTTAGCAGTTAACATTTGGATTTGAGTCAAAATCTATTTAAAATAAAAATGTATTGCCTTAACCACCCTTTACCACAAAATCAAATATATAAGATCATTATTTTCATTGTTTCTCATTTCTGCGTTCTTCTTTTCCTTTTTATTTTTCTTTCCTTTACACTCTACTGCATCTGAAATCAACTTTGAGTGTTTTTTCTGGTAAATTACACCAATGGTACCTGAACTTTACCTTATTCATATTTTGGTACCTATATTACATTTTGTCTCAAAAATATACCTGAAGTAACGATGACCGGACAATTTAGTATATTTTACCAGTTAATAACCGGTCAACGTAAGTTTTGTGAGTTAATTACATCAATGGTACCTAAACATTATCATAATTCACACTTTGGTACCTGAATTTTATTTTATCCTGAAAGCACAACTCAAGTAAAGGTGACTGAAAATTTAGTTCATTTGATCGGTTAGTGACCGGATAACGTGAGTTTGACCAGTTTAAACTAAACATTAGGACTCACCATACACTTCATTAACAATTAGTTAATCTACTTAAACACCGCTCCATGGATGTTCCTTGGAGTATTCGACAAGAGTGGTTGTATTATCTCAGCATTTGCTCTAGAATGAATATTATCTTTTCTCACATCTTTAGGGAAGGAAATAGAGTTGCTGATGCATTGGCAAAGTTTGGAGTCTCTTCCTTCGTGATCAATCGGTGGCCTTCAGTTCCTGCTTTTTGCCACAGGTTTATCAATGATGACATTTGTAGTATTTCATAATTGCGTTTTTCTTAACTTTTCCTATCTTTTCTTCCCCATTCTTTTGTTTGTTCTCCTTCCTCTTCTCTTATTCAAACACTCACTTTTTTCTTTTATTTATATATTGCGGGTTTGTCAGTTCTTGGGCCATGGGTGCTCACCCCGCCCAAGTTCTGTCTCGTCCCAATTTCTATAAAAAAACAACAAATTATAATACTGCCATTATATATATATATATATATATATATATATATATATATATATATAAAGCTAAATAGTAGTATTGTATTTTATGTTAATTGAGTGTGTGATGAGTCTCAATTTTTAATTTAAAATGGTCCATGTCGCGTTGACCGATCATTGATCGGTCAAATGTACTAAAATATTGAGTCATCTTTACTTGATATGTATTTTTTGGACAATATGAAATCTAGGTACCAAAGTGTGAATTAAGACAAAGTTCAGGTACGATCAGTGTAATTTACTTGTCAAACTCGCATTGACCGGCCACTGACCGGTAAAATATACTAAATTGTCCGATTATCGTTACTTCAGGTATATTTTTGGGACAAAATGTAATCTAGGTATCAAAGTGTGAACTAGGGTAAAGTTTAGGTATCATTGGTGTAATTTACTCGTTCTTTTTCTTGATTTTCTTCTTAATCATTCAAATTCGTAAACATTAAGGTCTTGTTTGATAAATCACTTAATTGCTTAAATTAAAATGCTAAGCACTTATTTAATTTAAGTGCGTTTGATAACGATTGTTTCTCCACCACTTAAATTGGTCAATTAAGTTAAAAATCACTTATTTTGATAAGTCAAAATATTTAACTTAACGTTTTAAGTTAAACATTATCTACTAATATTTTTATAAAAGTTATATCATTCAATATTTTCAGCACTTATAATATTCAGCACTTAAAATTCATTACTTATTTTTTCAGCACTTAATTTTCAGTTTTATCAAACAGCACCTAAGTCTACGTTCTTTTTCTTGTTCTCTATACAAATAGCTTATTCTTCTAAATTAGATTTCGTTTTCTGAAATTTGAAGGTAAATAGTAAAGAATAATTTAGTCGTTTATGAAATAAATGGTAAAAAATCTAACAAACAAACGGAATAATTAAACAGTTCACGAAAAAAAGTTAGAGAGCTTACAGTGTGTTTTTGAAAATATAAAGACTAAACAGTATGTTTTGTCGAAAATATAGGTACTAATTATTAGCCAAAGAAATTGGGGGGCGGCCTCGGGTTTAAGCCTGTGATCTATAGACAACTCAAGGTTCAACTTCTTGTTCTATTCTAAATCCCCAATTGAAGCGCCACTCTGCTCTCTCCCCTTCCTGTCTTCGTTCATGGTTGGTTCAGCCATTCAACGTGATTTCTGATCAATGGAATAACGACTCAACGAGCAAGTAAGACATCGCCCCTTTTAAAGTTGTAATTCCTTCTCTACTCTTTGCGGCTCTGCCAACTGCAATTTCCATTGATTCGCTTCCAGAAATCACTTCATTTTCGGTCCGTTTTCCGAACTGCTCCATGTTCAACCAGCGTTTTCTTCATTTCTTCATTATAGCTCCTAGTTTCTTTAATTGCTTAAATGATCTTCTTACACCCTAGGTGGTGATCGTCCTCATTATGTGCAGGCAAGAGCAGTATCGGAGTTCTTGAACTCGGTAATATGAAATTTGTGTAGTGACCAAATTGAATTTCGGCATGTATTATTAATGTTTAGAGTGTCTTTATTCAATTTCTTTTTGAATGTTCAAAATTATGTATTCTTTTGGAAATTGGCTCTTTCCCTGATTACGGTATGATGCCAACCTGATTTGATATTGTTTAGACATCTGAAGTGGTTTATTTTTCTTTGGGATAAATGCAAAAGTACCCTTACCATTGACAAGTATCAAAAAAAAAAAAAAAGAGCAATAATATTCATGGTACAATTAGAGGCTAACATTGACAATTAGGTTCAATTTTAGACATTACTGACAATTTTTTTTTACAGGGTTAAAATAATTATTTTGGATCTTCCAACTTATCAATTTCACCAGACCAAATATCATTTATACCCTTTATTCTTCATCTCTGCAAAACTTATTAACATTTTGAATCCCCAAATCTAAAAACCCTCACCAAAATCTCTTAAATAAAAAAACCCCAAGAACCCAAAATCGTTGATTCACTTCATTTTTGTTTGATTTCACTTTGAGACCGTTCTTTCTCATACAGTTCACTTCGACCTCCACCTATATAATTGCAGGTTGACGCACCTGATAAATTTTAATTTGTATCAACTGCATGTAAAATTCTAATGTGGAGCATTTATTGGGAATTTGTTGTATTGATAATGGAGGCACCACAATCGAGTTCTATATTCCTTGCTTTTTTCTCTCTTTGAATAAGCTTTTCCAGTAAGGATGGTAGGTCGTATACAAAAATCAGTTTCATAAGATTGAAGAAATTCAATATGGGTCTGCCATGGCAAGATGATAGAGTTCGTTAATATCACGGTACCATCGAGGATAGTCGCTAATTATTCCGTCGACGTGGCGCCACTGAAAATCGCATTTGATGTTGGTTTCAAAGGTTTTACGGTTTGCACAGGTGAGGGGGATGAGGGCACAAAAGACATTTTGTTAATTTAGGTGACCGGAATTTTTTGAACTAAGTTGTCAACCTTGGGTCTTTAATTGTACCATTTTTAACATTAAAGGTATTATTGCTCTTCGTTCTCAACGTTAGGGGCATTTTTGTAGCTTATCCCTTTTTCTTTGTTGCAGTGAAAGAAGCAGATTTTGTCAGTTAGACCTCCATAAAACGAGGGAAACAGCGGAGAAAGATAATGTTCGAAGGATTGGTTCATCGCGTGTTGGTAGGTTATCTTGGTCGATATGTTAAAAACATCCAGAAAGACCAACTGAAGCTCAGCCTCTGGAATGGTAATCTGCCTTTTGTTTTTCTCTCTTCTATTAAAATTGGGTGAATTGGTGCATTCTAATCAGGAAGTGATTATCAAATTAGTTAATAAGTTTTAACGTGTAAAACCTAATTTTTCCTTCAATTTTCAGATTATATTGTGTAATTTAACAATCCACTTGTAAGCGGTAACTCTTTATGATATCAAATCTAATTTTCACAGAAGAAGTATTGTTGGAGAATGTGGAACTCATTCCTGAAGCCTTTGATTATCTCCAATTGCCATTTGCTATAAAGCTGGGTATGCTTATTACTCTGTTTTTTTCATGGGTTGACTATCCATGGGATTTTTGCTTCCTGTCTTACTAAAATCTTTTGAATTTGTTATCTTTTAATAGGTAGAATCGGGAGGCTAAGCATCAAACTTTCATGGAAAAAGCTTGGCTGGGACCACCCCATCATCATTGTTTTAGAAGATGTATTTATCTGTGCATCTCAGCGGGATGAGCACGAGGTATTGAAATTTCACATTTTTCTTCTACAACTAACTTCACTTCTGCCGTTCTGCAAGAAAAACAATGAAGGGCAAATGCAGTGCACAAGGCTCACACATTTTAGAGTCCTAGGAGGGGGGTCTGGTCTATTTGGGCTTATTGTACTCGGCCTTCCTTTCTCCGCTTCCACAACATGCTGTGACTCATGGTCATGTAGGGACGGATCTAGGCGGGGCGAGGGGGGCTCGAGCGGAAACTCCATTAGACCTTTGTATCGACTTTTAATTTTTTAGGGTAAAAGCACCCAAAGAATTTCAATTGAGCACCCATAGGCATTGAAGCACCCTCTATCTTACCAATGATCTGAGGCTCACTCTTGTGGGAGAAAAGTAGTAGAGTAAAAAATAAGCATCCTTTTTTGTATACATGCATTTGATCAAATTCATTGTATTTTTCCTGTGGTAGTGGAGTATGGAGGTGGTTGAAAGAAGAGAATTTGCTGGAAAAAAGGCTCAGCTTGCTGCAGCAGAGCTTGCAAAAATATCCAGACGCGTATGCGGTAAGCTACTTGATTTCCATGTTCAAGTGATTTTACATGGCATAAATCCATTGTTTCCTTGACCTGCTGTGCCAGTTTTCTTCTTTAGTTTGTCAACTATATACAATGGTACATGCAGCTATGACTGGAAAATATAACCCATGTAGAGATTTTTTGTTCTCATTTAATGTCACCCGATTGTGGACAACAAGCTATTTACTTCTCTTTGTAGGACATGTTACATCACATTTTCTTAGTACATAGGGTTTTGAATGAGATTATGATATTATTGACGGCACATTGAGTTTTTGTGAAAATAAAGGTAAAGCTATTTGATTCATGGTGTCATTCATGCTTGATTTGAAAACCCATTGCCTACACTGTTATTTTACTCTTTTTTTTATGTCTCCAGATAATCAAGCTGGGAAGTCATTTATCTCATATATAACTGCTAAGGTGACATTACATTCTTTTAATTATCGCAAATAGTGTTGTATTTTGTTAGGTTTAATTTTCATTTGAGGTATTTGCCCATCTCTTTGGAGATGCACTTATGATTTTGATCATTCTTATTGTTTCCAATATTTTTGATTTACTTATAGGTTCTTGAGAGCATACAATTATCAGTTAGAAATTTCCACGTCCAGTATAGAGATACGCAACTTGACTCGGTAAGCCTACCATTTTTGTGCTTCAACTTGTAGGATTGAATATTGTATAGCCATTACATATGGTCATAGGTTATATTTGTTGCTTCTGAGCTGCTTCCATTTTTATTGCAATAGGTCGTGCAATAACTTATTTGAAGCTTGTGTTCTTCATATTTTTGGTATCATGATGACTCATTTGTGAGTTGCGTATTCATTTGCTACTGCAGATTTGATAGATTTTGACTTCAGTATATTACTTTTGAAAGAACTTTCTCCATCAATCTGCTACTTAGGGGTCATATTCTAGATTAATAGAGATCGGACCTGAAATTAATGGATTATTCTGTGTTCTAGTTCTATTACTAATATATGAAACTTTGGGATTTCAGTAGATTGATAATTGATTCTAAGGGATTCACAGATCAGACAATTTGCGCTTACTTGAACAAAATAAGGGTGGGCCTCTTTAATGGAAGAACTTAATTTGTCCTTGTCCCAATTCAACACAACAAATACAAAAAAATTGAATACTTGCGTCAGAAATTCCCTGAATTGGTTTACTATTTCCATAAGAATGCGCTGGACAACTCAAAGTTTAAATAATCCTTTTCCTGCAATAGATTTTGGGAGAAAACTGTTTCTAGATTGATACTGTTTGCTATCTTATATATAGTTATAACTGCCATGTATAATGTTAATTTTGTCCTGTTGCAGTTGCAGTCGCAGGTTCTGTTAGGTTTGACGTTTTCCAGCTTGACGATAAAGCAAAATCTGGTTGGGTAATTTTTCTTAAGATGTTACTCTTGGATGCAATTGTGTTTCATGTTTTTTTTTATTTTCCACATCGGCCATTTTGTTTCTTCAATAATACCTAGCTGAGATATGCAGTGATGCTACATATATAGATCTGTAATCCATCCAAATTGTATGATTTTAGATTAGTAACTTATTCTATTAGTTGTTAGTTGTGAATAGTTCAGATTATCAATTGAATTGTGAAATTAGAAAATTAATAAAAGGAAATGAAAACTAGAAAAAGGAAGTGGAAAACATTTTCCCAAAACAAACAAGGGCTTGTGGTTTGCACTGAAGAATTCCTAGAAATAATGTCAAATAACTACGAATTTTCCTTTAATGCATGGATGGGGCAATTTGTTTCTATAGACAAGAATGCTAGGAATCCAATATTTTCTACCCGAGCTGTTTTTTTTTCTTTCTCTTTTTCTCTTTTTATTATTGTTCTTTTTATCATGGGCTTTTGTGGTTGGGGTTTTGGGGAAAAATGGTAGTTCACTTGGCTTAGTTGTGGGTTAATCAAGGAGTATGATTGTCACTAGTATGATTGGAGACCATTAAGATGGGATGGTTCCTTAATCCTTCATAAATGAAATTTCCATCCATTATTCCTGAAAATTGCTTCAAGGTAGAACTTTCCATTTCTCATACATGTTATATTTGTACTCTTATTAAGATTTGGAGAATTTTGTTTTATCTATTTTTCTCTTATTAAACTTAGTTATAGTTTTAATGAATAGTAATTGCTGAATGCATTAACTCTACAGAAAGTCTAATTTGATGTTTAATGAAAGCACTCTTAACATAGCTAATATTTATTTTTAATTGTTTGCATCTGTTTGGTTGTTCAATTAAAGTTTCTTTTCTGCTGGGTTGCCAGGTTGTTATATTCATGCCTTTTATATCTGTGGCCAAGAAATCGGAATTATGCCTGTAAAACCGGATTAAGAATTTGATGGTAAACTAGTAAAGACATGTAGTTGCGTTTCAAAACTAGATCCATGGAAACCATACAAATCAGTAATAAATTTTTTTGTTTAGAAGTAATATAGATGTCTTGCTAGTTTATGAAAAGGCTGTCCAGCTCTTTCACATTGATTTGGCTTCAATTGTTTTAGTTTGATGATCTTGGCTTCATATTTTAGGTGTTTAGGTCTTAATATTCGTGAGATGTTCTTTTTCAATGTAGTGGAATAATATTGAGAATTTCCAGCTTGAAGGCACCCATGATGTTTTCTCATTTGTTTTGATTTGAACATTGCTTTATGAATAATAGTTGCCTCTTTCCTCTTTTCTATGTAATTACATTTTGCACATAAATCTGCCACAATCTGAATTAGTCTCTATATTAGTAATTCAGTTTTTTTCTTTTAATCTCGATTTCCAAAATCCTGTCTGAGACCATACTTAGATTGCTATTGAGTTTATGTTTTTCTATGATGTTAGATCATCAGGTGAAAAGGTGGCAGGGTCCCAAGTTAATAAAAGTGTTGATATTCAAGGTTTGCAAATCTATTGTACCACATGCGAAGAAGATGCTGACTCGACCAGTTTGGATGATGCTGAAAATTCCAGATTCTGGTCCAATGGAATATTCGAAGGCCACAAATTTGACCATTTATTGAAGCCATTTGATGCAACATTATCACTTGTGGTATGAAAAGTTTATTGCAATATCTTTTTCTTGTCATTATAGTTGCGGAGTGTTTTGATGATATGTGTGACATTTCATGTGTCCTTTTATACTGTGATCATCTACTGAACTTATTGTTGAATATAACAGCATGCAATGTCAAAAAGAACTGACCATTTAATCAAAAGATTCGTGTTTAACTTACATGCTTGAACATTTTGCTACCTTAAGGACAATCATAATATCCATGTGTGCATGACTGCTTGTGCACCTAGCTCCTTCCCTTCTATATTCATCATTGAGTGTGTATCATTTTTTGTTTTGGCAAATAATGCTGTGAGTGATGTATGGAATTCAAATAAGTACAAGTGATCATTTCCAACTTTAGTGTAGCTGAATCTTAGGAGTAACTTTGGTGGTTATGTTATGCATGAGCTTTTGAATAAACTAGCTGTATGCAAGAGTAAAAACTGTGACTTTGTGCATAATAAATTTTATTTGGGTTAACTGCAACCCGTCAATCCCTAAGGTCCCTAATTTTTGAAGCAGAATGACAACATCCTTCAATTTTATCTCTGTTTAGTAATTAAGTGCTGGATAGATGGAGATGTTGCTCTTAAATCTGGTTGGTCGAAGTGGAAGAGTGCTACCAGATTCCTTTGTGACCCCGACATGCCTAATAGATTGAAGGGAAAATTCTACCGCACGGCAATTAGACCTGCATTGTTATATGGTACGCACATTCATAAGATGTCGGTGGCGGAGATGCGTATGTTGAGATGGATGTGTGGTCGTACGAGAAAGGATCGGATGAGTAATGAAATAATTAGGACAAAAGTAGGGGTTACATTTATGTCGCTGACACGACTTGATTTGACGGTTTTGTATGATGGTTTATGTTAGCCGACCCCGAATCATTTCGGGACTAAGGCTTGTTGTTGTTGTTGTAGTATAGGGTTGTAGAAATTCTACCCTCGTAAGAAAATTCACCTTTCTGCTTCAATAATCTATTTTCCCTCTTTTCTTTTCTTTCCTCCTGTCATAGAACCTATTGAACTAAAAGCTTAAGCTGATATTTAGAGGCCCAATTCATTAATATCTTACACACCTCTGCATGCGAATGCAAGCGTGAACAAGACAGGTGTTGAAATCAAATCAACAAATGGGGTTGCCAGGAATCAAACTTTTGATCACCTGGTCAAAGAGGCTCTTATACCATGTAATGGAACCAATTGAACTAAAAGCTTAAGCAGATAGTTAAAGGGCCAATTCATATTATGATATTAATATCTGACACCTCCTATTCCTCCCCTACTTTTCCTTCTCTAGACTGATCCTTGTCTCGCTTCATGAATCTTTGAACTCAAGGTTCCTCTTTGATTGCAAGTTCATCTTTTAGGTTAAAATTCATATTGGCAGAGGAAGGTTGGACACAAGATGCTCACTCTTTGATATTAGACTGCTTTGATATTAATATCTGACACCATAATGATTATTAGACGGTCCCTCTTTGATATTAATATCTGACACCTCCTATTCCCCGATTCCGTTTCCTATGTTTTTTAGAAATTCCGTTTCCCGTTTCCGCTTCCGTTTCCGTTTCCGTGAATCATTGGAACGCCTGGGTCACCTCTCGCCTCAGGCGACCGTCTTTTAAAACTATGATTGGTAAGAAAAATAAATGGGTTGTTATTAGGTATTGCTTACGGAAGGTATTTTATTGTTTTATTAGCCATTCAATCATCTTACATATCATTAGGTGCTTTTTCTTAAATATCTTCTTGCATTGGAAGAAGATATAGAATCATTAGCTTTCTGGATTTTACTGTTATAATTAAAGAAAAAAATTTCTTCATGTTTGGAGTGTTTTGCTTATTCCTTTAAGTTTAAGCATTATTACAGTGTTACCAGAAACTACTGCTTTGAAAAGTTCGCTTGCATAGGGATGGGCCAGATGGCTTACGATATTGTTATATATCAAAATGAGAAGTCTTTCAGTTTTCATTTTTTCTTGGGACTTCTTATTGCTAGATGACTAAAGTTTGTTTCTCATTTAGGTAAACAGAGTAGGCAAACTTGATAGTGAGTTGGCACAATATTCAATCAGAGCAGAGATATCTGGCTTGGTACGTACAATTATTTTGAAGATGTTGTCATTTATATAGAAATCTTAATTTCTTTGTTCTCCGTAGTACATGTAATTGCACTTTTCACTTTGGCTGTTCTATCACTTAATTTTCAGGAAATTTCAGTAAATGAAGTTCAATTGTGTGAATTGTTGATTCTATCTGATTACGTAAGCATTAGCCATTTAAGGGAGAAGTAAGTTTTGTGTACCTTGTTGTTTCTATTGTTATAGATTGGTGCATTAACATACCATTAAAATTTTGACTTTTTTTTTTATGTTCTAAAATTTCTTATGATATCATGTCAATCTAATTCTTCGCTGAGTTTAGGTGCTTCAATACTCCCTTTTTTCTTTTCTTTTGGCATTAGTGCCATTTCAACTAAGAATAATCCATGTTGATTTATAATCTACACACTGAAAACATATACAGTCCTACTATTTATAGCTTTATAGGAGATTAGAGCACAAAGAGGAATATCAACATCATTACAAATTTGTAGCCCAAGTAAGAAACTTTCCTACAGTCATTGAAAATTTCAGCTAGATCACTTCACTTAAACTATATATAACTCTAAGTAAAGATGTCAAAAGAAACCTAAACAAAACTAAACAGGGAAAATCGAAAACGAAACCAAATTATAATGTTATTTTTGGGTCAGGTGCTCTAGTCTACATAAACAAGAGTAATTTTTCTCAATTCACGAGAAGTTTCTTTATTTCTTCCATCTTATTGAACGTTGTGGTCAAATGAATTGATGAATTCTCAAAAATTAAGTTTGAAGTCAAAGTATGTGAGTTAGTATCATGAGAATTAACATATATTCGTTTTATATTGCAAAAGCTTTTATTTCACATAGAAATGCACAAATATATGCGGCTGAATACGTCACGCCCCCCCGAACTTGGTCAGAAAACCGATTTGGCCCCTGAACTTTAAGAGTCTTGTTAGCCCTTGAACTTGCTTGCAATATTGGCCTCATAAACTTTCTTAAATTAATATATCGGCTCCCTGAAGTGGTTACAATGATCTATTAGCCCCCCTGAACTTGCTCAAAGTGGTGATACGTGGTTTAACGTATCCATATCTCTCCTTGTGCCACCATGTGGACTTAGGGGGCTAACGAGACATTTTAACCAAGTTCTGGCTAACTAAGATTTTTTTTATAATTATTTACTATATGTAAAGCTAAAGTAGTTTTTAATATATTTCTAAGTGGATGATGCAGATATGGTCGTTACCGTCCTTGGGGTCATTCCTTATCAAGAAAGCATAATGGTTGGCAATTATTATGGTGGCACTATGCACAAGAATCTGTTCTATCAGATGTCCGTAAGAAGTTGAGAAAAACCTCATGGAGATACTTAGGACAGAGACTGTAAGTTTATTTTTCATTATTGTATGCTTATAGCTTTGATACATGATGCTGTTTTTTGGCTGTTGTATAGCTTACAACATCTATACCTCATCTTGCTTTGGCATGACTTGACATTAGTCATATAATGATCAGAAACTAAAGGGGTGATATTATCAAAATGATGATTGCTAATAATTACTTGTCGCTTTATTTTTATTTATTTGTTCAAATTGCAGTTTAGAGTTATGATTAACTTGGTATTGTAATGCAATCAGGTAGAGATTTCATTTCATTATCTGAAGAATTTGTCAATTTTGGTTTACAATCTTAATGCTTTCTAGTATAATTTAATTACGTTAGGAACATAATATCAAAATTATAGAAAACTCAATTTTTAACTTTATGGTCCTTTATCAGTTGCATAATTCTAAATTCTATCATTCTTTTCAAGCACTTTGAAATTTGTACATTTTCTTTCTTCCTTTGGTTTCAATCCTTTCCACCTGGCTATACTAATAGAGTCTAACTTCGGCTCTTATTGATACATGTATGTAACATGTTACACCTTACTTTTGGTATCCCCAACTTGCATGAAGTAACTTGGAAAATTGGATGGCCTAATTATGACAAAAACTTCAAATAAATTTTGAGGTGGCACAATATATGTTTCTTTTGTACAGGCAAGTATTATCATTTCTCTTTCAAACAAGCACATGGTTTGAACTCTGGCAAATTAAACGAACAATGCTCCCAATGATTTACAGTACTCATTAATGCCCTAACTCTGTCATGCATCTGACCTAGACTATAATTCTGAATCTATGAAGCACGGACACTTCCCCGGGGTCGCCGTGGCCATGTCGGACTTGCCGGACTCGGGGACTCTCCGGGGACTCGCCGGGACTCGGCGGTGACACGGCGGTGACACGGCCGGGATATGGGACTCGGATGGGACTCGGTTGGGACTCGGCGGGACACAGATGGGACTCGGCTGAGGTGAAAATAGGTAAAAATTTAGGGTTTTTTTTTTGAATCTCCTGCGATTCACAATTTCTTCAACTCCTGCGATTTCTTTGCACTTCTTCATCTCTGCAATTTCTCCAACTCCAGCAATTTCTTTAGCTTCTTCATCTCTTTCTATTTCATTTGCGATTCGCGATGTTCTTCATCTCCTTTGATTTGCGATTCGCGATTCGTTCTTCATCTCCTGTGATTTGCGATTCGCGATTCGTTCTTCATCTCCTGTGATTTGCGATTCGCGATTCGTTCTTCATCTCCTGCGATTCGCTATTCATTCTTCATCTTCTGCCGTTCACGATTCTTCCTTGTCCAGTCTTGATTTAGAATCGCAAGAATTTCAACTCCCTTGTTCAGTCATCTCCCTTGCTCTAATTTCATGAGTAAATAGTCTTCATCTCCCTTCCCAATTTCAGACTTGTTTTCATCCAGCAGTATAAATTTATTTTTATATGTAATATATATAATTAGCAAGTTTTTTAAAAAATTTATATCTAATATATATATAATTAATTATATAAAATTTGCCGTGTCCCGCCGCACCCGTGTCTCATATTTTCTAAAAATGCCGTTTGCCGTGTCCGCACCCGAGTCCGTGCTTCATAGTTCTGAATACTTCTAGCCTTAGGTTTCCTTTTTTACTGCATCACCTTAAGAGCATATTTGCTAGTCCTTTGTCTTTCTATTTTGAATTTGAACTCTCAAGTTCCGCAAGAGATATATTTGTATAAACATGTAGGTTTATGTATGTGTGTTTATCCGGGTATACCTTCTGGACCAAGCACCTGTTTTATCTAGTATGCATTTTGATAGAGATGGAGATGGGCAGGAACATTCTCACAGATTCTAATGTGAGGCCCTATGTGTGGAATGTTCAGGAAGGGGGAAAAGGGTATGTGGCATAGGGGTTCAATATGGGACAGAGGAGCTGTCACATAAGACAAGAGGAGAGCCTATTTTCAGTACAATACCATTAGAACAATTTATTGGTGTGTGTGGATTTATAAGGAGGGACTTAGGGAGTGAGGAGGGCATGAAAATATGATCTTTTCTTTCTTTGCTATTGTAGGCTCTTGATGTTAATGTGAGGAGAGGGGGTGTAGATCTTTAGAGGTCTCATTCTTACTTAATCTATTATATTTTGTTCCTTGCTTCCAGTTATCTCATTAGAAATACTGATTAATATAAATCCATGGTTCTTCCTAGCTGGCTTGTTTGAGTTCCTTATTGATATTTCTATAGAATTTTCCTGTTTCTTAATTCTAAAGTACTAAACTAATTACAGGAATTCTCGTCGAAGATATATCAATTTGTACAAGATTAAACTAGACCTCCTTCAGCAAGAAGAGGTAATTTTTGTTGTTTCCTTCTTATAATTTTTTTTTTAAAGTTCTTACTTTTGATCTTTCAGTGCCTGAATTTTCTCCACGAATATTGATTTAATAAAACCTGGGTTTCATTTACAAATTAGAGACTGAAGCATGTCCCATGGGCAATTTCATTTTCTTTTCTATTATCTCATAACTTATGTGAATTATTAATTTTCCAATCATGAAAATTTTCTATTTTCTGACATGTAATTGCTTTGGATTTATCTTTTAAAATTTGTAATTACAGTCAATTACTGAGTATATCCTTCGGGAATTGGAGCAAATGGAGAAGGAATTTGACATTGATGATATCTTAAGTTATAGGTCCGCTGCTGAATGTGAGCTGCAGGTAATATTTGCTTAAATATGAGGCATAACTAAGACATTTTGATTCTGATTTGGTTTCTAGTTATATTGGATGTAGCATATATACAGTTTTAACTTCATTACATCTGCTCATTAGTAACATAATGATGCCATGTTTCTTGTATGTTTTCGTTTGGCTTCAGGAAGTTTTGTCAAACCCTTCATCTTTGAATATGAGAACAAATGGTGCCAATGCAACTGCTGAGAAGTCACGTAACGATGAGCAGTCACTAGGCAAGTCCCAAGGTTGGCTAAATTGGCTGTCTCGCGGCATGCTTGGTGCTGGGGGAACGGATGATTCTACACAATTCTCTGGTGTCATCTCCGATGAAGTTATAAAGGTATCTAGATTCATAAGAGTTAAAAGTTTCTCGTCTCAAATTATCTAAACACCATCTTTTTGTGCAGGATATTTATGAAGCTACAGAGTTCCACCCGTCTGTATTATCTAGTGGGAATGTTGATGCTAATGATAAGATGTTTACATGTGCAATCAAATTAAGCATACGTCAATTTACTGCGTGCCTGCAAAACAAGTATGGTTGCTGATCCTTTATGGCTGTGGGCTATGTCGCACCGACACTCCTCTTTAGTGTTTTTGCACTGTGTCCGTTTCTGTTTCCTTTGAAGGATATTTTATGAAGGTTATGTTTTAGAACTAATGTTTCCCGGTTCCGTGTCTGTTTCCGTGTAACGTAGGTTGAGGGTTGAAACTTTTTGTGGTTTTTTTGAAGTCTCCTGCTATTATACCCATTGTTCAATTGCTCTCCTTTGAAATTATGGGAATCTGTCATTGTGGCTATTATTTGATTATCTGTTACTTATGCAATTGACTTCTATAGTAAATGGCTGTAAAAACATGCTGTTGTTGCCCATAAACCTGAAAATATAAGTAGAAATCCTTAAGGGGTTCATACACCAAGAATTTTACAGTTTGGATGTCATCATGGGTTTACATCGGGGTTTGAAAGGCTAAGGTCCAATTAATTAGTTTATCTCTTTTCATTATTTTAGGGTTCTCAAAGTATTAAGAGTTTGTGTATTGAATTTAGCAAATGACACCAAGAAACATCAAGCTATACTCCAATGGATTTGAAGTGTGTGCCTATATGCTATTACGTTACTATAATGATACTCTAGAAGTTGGATGTGTATCTAGATAATGCATGCGTTTTAGGTAATTAAACGAAAATGTATTCTAGAAGACAAGGAATTTGAAATTATTCAAGTGTCTGGTGTGATGTCTATAATCATACATCATAAATAATACTAATTTAATTTGTT
The DNA here is from genome assembly GCF_963576675.1 of Euphorbia lathyris. Taxonomy (NCBI): domain Eukaryota; kingdom Viridiplantae; phylum Streptophyta; class Magnoliopsida; order Malpighiales; family Euphorbiaceae; genus Euphorbia; species Euphorbia lathyris. The sequence continues at coordinate 14,717,433 of NC_088919.1, forward strand.
AATGCATGCTTTGGGTGGTTGTTTTTTGTTATGTTATTGGCCATTGAGAATGTTGCTCAATGATGTTTACTAAAAGGAATAGGTATAAATTTAACGCTATGGTTATTGGGGAAAAGCGGATATAGTCTTCACGTACAAAACATTGCAATCTTAATCTTAAAGTTGACCAGACAGTGCAATTTCAAGCCTTGTTAACAGAAGACAGGTTTTTTTCATTAACAGAAGATTTGCAATTTTAAATCTTATTGGGTGGTTAGAACGCTGGAGGTTGGCCATGTTATGAAATTGCAAATGAAAAAAAAAACTCATTTGTTTGCTAATGAGGCTTGAAATTGTACCGGTAAAACGTTGTGTTTAAGATTACGTTATCCTTTACTATAAAGCATTTTTTTTTGCTTACTGTTTGCAAATATTCTTTTTATCAATTGTCAATACTATTTTATAGGTACTCTGGTCAAGGGATTGCAGACTTGATTTTTGAAGATACAGTTATTGAGTGCAAGCTTTGGGAAGAGTTAGCAGCAATTGCTTGCTTCATTAAGTCAGGGAAGATGGTTTATCCATCAAATGGGAGAGCCATACTACAAATAGGAAGGGTTTGTTTCAACTTTGTATTCCAATTCTTGTAAATTTACTTAATACGATATTTACTTCTAAATTTTTTATATCAAAATTCTTTGAGAAGAAAGCTTTAGGGTGGGTTTGATAAGAAGGATGGGTGGGAGGGAGGCACACATTTTGAGGCATGAATCAAAACAAAGTAGATCACTGTGAAGAAATATAGTTATAATATACATATGATGGATCTGCAATTATACATGGAAGCTAAAGCTATAAGATCTAATATTGTACCAATTCTTTTTACATCAGAATTGTATCAAAGCAATCAAATTGTTCCCTTGGTGAACCCATTGGTAAATCTCTGAAGACCTAACTAAGTCTTATTAATGAACAAATTTTCCAATTCATTATGTATGACTGACTTCTTTCCAACAAGCATCATTACAAGTCATAGGATCATCTTCAATAAGACAAACAGAAAGTGATGTTATGTATTCAAGTGTCAAACTATATATTTTGTCGGTTCTTACTTTTTGTTTGAGCAATGTAGAGATAATATTTAACGTTCTTTCTTTCCAGAACCTTGCAGAACATTATCTGCATGAAGATGAGCTAAGCTCGTGTAGAATACTAGTGAACATATCATCAAAGCAAGAAGTTGAATTGTCAGTGAAGGTCTTATCGTAATCATGCTTTTTTCTCCCTTTCCTTTTAAGTTGGACTATTATTTCTAAATAAATACAATTTCTGTATGTAGGGAATGCTTCAACCACTCGAAGTTACTTACGATGTGGAATTCTTCTTAAATTTCATCGAGTTCTTCACAATATTAAATACCTTCGACTTTCAAAGCAAAAGGGTGAGTTATGTTTGCTTAATAACAACTTCTTGCTATATTTTTTTATTTTTGAGATTTGTCTGTTTTTTTAGCATTAGTTTGATCGATACGTGGTGTGCTGCTGCTGACATGTTTAACTTCATGTTCGTCATGCAATTTTATATATTAATTTTACTACCATAAGAGCTTTTAGCACTCTGTACTTCCCCAAATAGCAGTTAGCTATTTTTTTTCAAGGGGATTATAGATCTGAAAATATTTTTTAGCATTTCCTATTGTACTTTCTAGGATTTTCGGCATCAAATGGTGGTGATTGGGTTCACCTTCACAAAACTCTCATTTCTCAAATTGCCATTATTTCAAACTTGTTCATCTTTGACCTTAGGGGGTAGGAAATTACCTCTTTCAGAGTGTGAATCTGTGATTGGCATGAGTGATGACCTGATATTCTGATTGAGATCAATGTTGCTATAATACCATTGGAGTCTTCGGTTCTTCAGGCTCTAATATCATTCTACTATATTTTCAGTTCAATGCTTAGACCTATAACTTGCAAACGTGAATTGAAAGCTTATGAAGTTGAAAGTTCAATGAGATCTCTTTTATTTTTTTATTGTTGTATACATGAACAACAATCCTGCCTTTACAGTGTAATTATACTGCAAAGTTTTGAATTAAGAAATAACTGAACTCATTTTCATTGTGGTTACACCTTTATGTGCTATAGATTCTCTCCTCTGTAACCACCTTGCCAAGTAGGGTATCCTGCCTGATCTATCTTCTGCCTTTTGTATTGGATATCTTCTTCGAAGTTCTGTGATGTCAGCTTGCCGATTCACTGAATACCTCCTCTGCAAGCACCTTGTCTCTTGTAATGTCACCTTAGCATGGTTGAATGTGGAAATATCTTCTTTGTAGTTTGTTTATCCTTTAGACCTTGTGAACTTCAGTAAGGTGGACTTTATAAAGCACGGATACCTCTAAGAGGCTAGCGTACAAGTGTCAGACACTTTGGGGACACGGGCACGCATGGACACGTAGTGGACACGCCAAATTTGTGTCCCTTTTTTTTTAATATGGGGACACAGGGGCAGTTGTGGGATAAGGATCCTTAAGTCAATTATGTAAAATATAGGGTTCTTTTAAATAACTTCAAACCCTATGTATGTATAAAATTAAACTAAACGTCTAAACCATAGATAGCAGCCAGCCAAGCTATTTATCTCTAACTCTCAACATTTCTTAAATCTCTTGTTTCGGTTTCCTTCTTTCGTTTTCCTATTTACAACTCAATTCTTTTTCCCCTTTTCTCAAGGATTGATGGTGCAGGGATCCTTGAGGTTGCCAATCTATCTCCTGATGAACCGGAATTTGAGTCATTGGTGTTTGTAGATGACGAAGAAATAGATCAAGTGCTTGAAATTGTTTTAGATTAGTCTTCAGAATTGGTAGTTTAAATAGTTTGAATTATTAAATATTTATTTTTTATGAATTAATGAATAATTTTTTATGAATTAATTTTTTATGAATGTTATTTATAGTTTATATATTTATATATCTTCTAAATGTTTCATTATAAATTTAATAATAGAAATATAGGCATTTTCCTCTATATCCTTTTCTCATATTTTGTAAAAATGCCATTTTCCGTACAGTAAGTCGATGCTTCATAGGATTGACCATTATTAAATTTTGAGCAGAGTTCTTTTTTTCTTCTACTTTTTGATGTGCAATTACACTATGCTGCTCAATAATGTCAATAATTTCAGTACTGATGCGACAACAGGTTCTTTGGTCATTTAATGGGTTTAAAGATACCAAGACTCGCTTATCATCAAAAGCTGAGTAAGTGCTCTTGACACTTCAGATGCCTACTTATTTTACTAAGTAGTTGTTTTTCATTGGTAATGCTGTGAAGTCTTATAACAATATGTCATGCATGCTCATGGTTTTATATTTATGTTTATATATGAATTTTGCAGATATACTATGTCAAGTCAAGGAAAATTGAGATGGGATGTCAGAATCTTGGATATTACTATTAATGTTCCTGGCCATGCCATTTCAGAACCATGTACCTTGGTAAACTCGAGTGACATCATCTTGAACTAGCTTCAGTATTGTGTTATATTTGTTTGTTTTGTTCCTATGGCTCTTTCTCTTTCTCTTTTGTTATATTATCATTGATTTTTTTATAAACTCATCCTTCCATTTGTAACGTATATTCCATCTATTGTGTTATCCTTGGTGAAATATGTGTTCCCTTCAATAATATTGTTCTGTCTACTTTGTGTTTATGTTTTTACTGATTCACATATTACGGTTCAGCTTAAACTCCACACGTCTTGTAGGACTTGGGGTTAAAAACTGAGTGTGGCTGTCACTATTTGGGTGCTGCTATGTTAAAAACGAGATGGGACCACCATAATACATGAAACTGAAGATCAGTTGGGTGCTGCTATGTAATCTATCTTGTCAGATATTAATATGAAGTGGACCTTTAACTATAAGCTTGAGCTTTTAGTTCAATTGGTTCCATGATATGGTATCAGAGCCAGTTTGACCAAGTGGTCCAGGGTTCGCTGGCAGCCCCATTTGTTGATTTAATTGCAGGACATAGTAATATGGGCCTGTGTTGTGCACGCTTCAAGCCCAGTGGGCATTCACGTGTGGGGGTGTGTCAGATATTAATATGAAGTGGACCTTTAACTATAAGCTTGAGCTTTTAGTTCAATTGGTTCCATGACATATCTAAATGATTGGACGTTTCTGCTAACTTCATAATGCAGATGAAATGACTACCATAAAAAAATTGAATAGAGCTTGCAGGTGCATCATAGTTGTTAGAATCGTGAGTCGACGCAACTCGTACGATTCGATGCGATTCAGGCAGATTTCGAGTCTATCGTACGACTCGAAACCTTCCTGAATCGGCCGAGTCACCTGATTCAGTCGATTCATGGCACTATTTGAATTTTTTTTTTTTTTTAATTTTTAAAAACTGGATAAATCGTACACAGAATTGGGGAGGGAGATGACTCTTGAACTTTTATAAAACAAAAAAAACTGCAGAAGTTATGAAATTAGACAGTTATGAAATTGAAAAGGTTTATGACTCTTTACTGCAGAATTATTAAATTATGATGAGTTATGAAATTATGAGTTATAAACATACAGATGTTTCAAATAATTTATGACTCTTGACTTCAGTGAAGTTATGAAATTGAAAAGGTTTCCAGATGACTCTTCAACTTTTGATGATGATTCTTTTCATGTTGATGCATTGTTTGGCAATTAGTTTTATTAGGATTGCATTAAATTTGAATTTTAACTTAAGTATTTAGATGATAACTTGATATAATTTCTATTTGGATAGTAAAATTGCATTTTTAGACTCATATTTAAAGTTAAATATGGTTAATATTTTATCTTTTATAATATTTTGAATTTGATCTGAATCTTACGATTCGGTTCGATTCACGAGTCTCGATTCACAAAATGAGATTTCGAGTCACGAGTCGAATCTCGATTTAACAACTATGAGGTGCATTATTATTATCTACACGGAATTATGAATGAAGAATATCTCCTGTAATTGTTGAGAAAAATGCTGTCTTACATAACGATTCTTGAAATAATGTAAGAATCCATGTAGTTGGCACATATATTAGTTCATACCTCCCATTACTTGATAGTGTAAAAAATATTTGTTTCATTAGGCCTTAACTTTTGGTTTCTGCGACAGAAAAAAGTCAGCAATTTTCATTAAGTTTTAGGTTCAGTATGCTTGTAGTTCATTGTCATTTTAGACTGCCACTGGTTTAGAGAATCATTATATTGATTTCTATTTGTTGAATTATCTGTGTCCTAATATGACCTGCTTTGTTTGCTAGGCTTTGCAACTGGGTTCTCTTCTTTATACATCCAAATATGATCCAGAGTCGATTGTTTCTACTACTCAAGAAGAAAAACCATTATCAAATTCAGCATTTCTTGCTGAGTTTTTTAATAAGTTCCAAGTTCAAGACCTCTATAATTGCTTTTCTGTCAAACTTGAGAATTTTGAGGTGAGCTCCACTTTTTGGTGTGGTTTGTGTGAGTTGTTTCAGTTATAGTGCTCCTAAAGCAAGTTCTTAACTTATGCTGCAGCTAAAGCTAGTCTTCCCTCAAGTTGCTCGGACGATCAGCATCTTGGAGAAATTTTGTGCTTCTATTACTCTTGTGTCTTGCATCATTTCTGATGAATCAATTTTAAAACAGGCAGAGGTAACCAAAGCTAACCTAGATAATTTTAAAACATTGTTCATTATCATCGTATACTCAATAGCAAATAATATAATCTTCTACCGTATATTAATTATTGTCTCGTGCTGCTGTAATTTATAAGCTTTTACATCATCTGATTAGAATAGATTAGACTCTGCTACATACACAGTAGAGATGATTGTTGTTATAATATGCTATACGAGAGAAAAGTGAGGCTAGTATTTTAAACAATTTTCTAGATGCTGTTATGGTTCTGTCACCACTTCTTGAGTTGTTTTGATTTTCTTTCTTCAAGTTGGAAGAGAGAACTCGGTGGAGGCAGATGCAAGCCCTAGTTGCTTGGTGTAATCGGAAGAGATACAGATGGGGTTGTAAATTATGACATGCCATGAGATTGTATCAGTGTTTATTAATTTGTGTTCCAGTGATATTAAGGATGAGTTGCTCATTCTGTACGTGAAGTTTTATGTTCTGCATATATGTCTGTCTTCAGTAAAATTTTAGAATTTGTAATGCAGTGATGAAATCTTATTCTAAATTGCCATGTTTTGTCCATGTTGTTTTCCTTGATATTTCTTTTCCAGCATTTCACTCACTAAATTTTTTCCCGAATGTCAGGTGTACATCAATCTACCTTCAGTGGTTGCTAATTTTTCTCCATCAATATATGAATCGATACAGGCATTGGTAGCACACCTAGATAACCTTAGTTCAACAACTAGTTCTCAGATGCTAAAAAATCCCTATTCACTTAATGTTCTGTCAAATCAACCTACGGTTTCTACCTTTGGGTTTTCTGTTTCAGCAAAATTGAAGTCTTTGAGTTTCCGTGTTGACCTTGCAGATGATGAGGAAAGTAGTTCTGTCCTCATGCTTTTACTTCAAGAATTAGATATTTGGTAAGCTGTATGCTCCTCATGACTGCGTATTTTGTTGCTCAGACTCAGAATTTCACACAATTTTAGTGACTTCTGTATTAATTGCAGGTATTCTCATACAGAATCTGAGGAGTGTTTTGTCTGTACCAAAGCATTGAAGATGACATGCTGTCTGAAAGGTGAAACTGATAGCTGTGTTCTGTTTTCATCCGGAAACCAATTTGCTTCTGATGTTGCACATCATCAATATTTGGGTATTGAAGTAATAAATGAAGATGAAAATTGTTGCAATAAGGGTGCATCAATGAAGGCACCCTTCCATTTGCATTATGAAGGTCACAGAAGTGTGGATTCTGTTTTTCATGAGTGCAGAGTATGCTTAAATGATGCTGATGTCCATTGCTATCCCCATATAATTGGGTTATTGGTTGGCTTCTGTGAAAAATTATCTTCATGTGATGTATCTTTTAGATGCGACTTACCCGTCAGTGCTCAGAACAGCAGAGTTGCAAGTAAAAAGCCTTGTTTTTGGTTTGAAAGGTTTGGTTACTCAAATTTCTCTGACACTGGATGCTTTGACCATGATAGCATTCCTTTGGACTACTTTCCATTCATTACAATCTCCAATTCCAGTTCTCTTGTTAGCCTTGAGAGTTCACTTTGTCATTCAATTCCTAACTTGAGGAAATCCTTTAGATTAAGGGACACAAAATTCACAGGTCCGAAGTTCAGTTTAAGGAAGGAATCTACAATCTCTTATATCTCACCAGTTATGCATAAATCTGGTAGGGATGAATTTCCTGCACCAGAAGGTTCCTGTGATGCAAATATTTCTAAGATTGATGCCAGTCTTTGTGGAGTGAAAATACATTTCCATGATTCCTCTTCTATTATTGCTACTATAACGATACCAACCTCTAGATCTTCACTTTTACTTCAACAAGACTTCATGGATTTGTTGTGTTCCACGGAAGGGTTACTCCTCACATCATCTTGGTGGACTAAAAATCTCAAAGGTTTTCTTTGGGGTCCCTCATTATCAAATCTATCCTCTGTTTTAAATCTGCGTGTGAGAAAAGGGGCTGGATCATTGTCTTCCCAACTTGAAGTTAGCATTGGTGTTCAACATGTCCACTGCTTTTTGCCACCTGAGTATTTGGCTATTATAATAGGTTACTTTTCATTATCCGATTGGAGTTCAAGTTTGAGTGAACAGCCTGTTACTGCAAATTGTGATTTTACTGAAACAGAAAAAGGTAGCCCAGCTATTTATAAGTTTGAGATACTGGATTCCACTTTGATTTTTCCTGTGGAACAAGATGATCATCAGTTTCTGAGTATAGAACTTCCACAGATTTATTGTAATTTCATCCTTGAATGTTCTTCAGATGATGTATTAAGGGGTATTCCCTGTGAGTGTATGGTTCCTGCTCATAAACTTGCCAAAGAAAATAACTCTTTGAATTTATTTGGAAGAGACGTTTTGATGTCACTTATTTCTTACCAGAGTGATGAATATGGTAACATAATGCTCAACAATGATACTGCATGTCAGAATATCCCATTAATTGCACCACTTACTGCTGATATTTGGGCTAGACTTCCCTGTGAAAGTGAATCCTGCCTGAATAGTTCTGGCTCCACATGTATCATGTTTAGGATTGCCAATTGCCAAGTTCATATAGATGGTAGGTTATGTTTGAATTCAAACTTCCATTGAAATTCATAGTAATTGTTTTTTCTTTCAGTTATCTTTTCCAACTAATGCTTCTGTTTTAATGGTAGATTGCAGTTCGTTGGATGGAGTTGGGGCAGTTTTGGATGTCATAAATCAGTTCTCTTTGGTTGAGTATCAATCCAAATGTTTCTCCTCTGATATTTTAGGATTTTATCAGCTGATGAGAAGTCCGAAAGAAAATGGTGCAGCTCTACCAATTGCCTCAGGCACAGTGTTTACAGATGCTCGATGCTACATTGATTCTCTGTCAATAACTCTCTATCAATCGAAAAGGGATTCAATTTTGGGAAAACCAATAACGAAGGTTGATATGCAATTTAAATGCTCTGTATCTTTGATAAATGAGACACCCACAGACTTAGACTTGAGGTTTTCTTATTTGACGGTCCATTCATTACTTAATTCTGTCATGATAGCACAATGCCGTGATCCGCTGTCAGCTTCATCGGCTTTTCATATATGTTTCTCAAAGTCAAGTGAAGGTGATAACGAGTTTCATATTTCTCTTCCTTCTCTCAATATCTGGCTACATTTTGCGGATTGGTCTACAGTCATCGATTTCTACAATTCTTATTTGGAAAAAAGTGATGAAGCTGAAGCAATGAAATCATCTTCTAACAGTCCATCTAAAGATATGGCTCATCCAGTTTCTCAAAATTCTCTTCTAAATAAAAGTTCGGAGTCTTGTCAGGCAAAAGAGCATAAAAAGCTTGATTCACTTGTCGTCACTTTGAGGTCGGAAAATATTGGCCTTATGATTCACGTTCCTGTTGGGGCCATTGAAACATCATTGCCCTCTGATGCTTCTGAAGGGAAAAACAGCAAATATATAGTAGTTACTGCACATAGTAGGAACAGTGAACTATTAGTGATTGGCAGAACAGTGAAATTGAAATCTATATTGGAGAAAACAAATGCCAGTCTGAAGACACATGAGGACAGAAGCATTATTACTCGTCCTTTCTTCCAAACATCCCAAGTTACTGTAACGACTGAGATTCATAATGATCAAATGGACGATGCCGTTGTTGGACTGGAGATTCAGGTTGATCGCTTAGATGTGTGGCTGTCCTATCACGTATTCTGCTTCTGGTATGGTGCACAGTTTGACATTCCTGAGGCTAGATCTTCTCATTCTTCATTTGGAAGTGTAGACTGCAAAATCCAATCAAGGAAAATTTCACTTCTGATATCAGATGAGAGGGTATATTTCTCTGAGTAACTTATGATCTTTTCCTTTTCCTGTCACTATCAGCAATCATGAATGCATCTATTATTATTAGCTCAGGAATGAGTTTTCCTGTGGCACTTCATGTTTTTTCTTTGTAACTCTAAGATTTTTGCTTCAAAAGGTTCCGCAAATAGTATCAAATTTCTAGCTTGATTACATATTAAAAAATATGGTCGGTGTCCAAAGATACCAGGATTGTACTAGCACATCGGCTGAAGATCCATACGTACCATACTTCCTAGGGTTTACATTTTGTCTGTAAATATTTCAGATTCATTGTTCAAAGACCTGCTTTAGGGGTGGGGATTCCCCGAAAACCGCTGGGATCCAAACCCACGGGGGCAGGGAATCACCGAATTATTTGGGGCACGGGTGGGGGCAGGGGAAATTTTATCCCTGAAGACTAAATTTGGGTGGGGGTACCACCCCCGAACCGTGGGGATCCCCTCCCCGCCCCTGAACAAAACCCCATGGGGATCCCCGAAAAATCTCCGAAATTATATTTTATATAAATAATATTAATAAGATATTTTTTTATAAGTTAACATTTGCTTGTTATTTTAAATTGTGTTAATTTGGAATTACTTATAGTTTTTGAAATAAGAAAACTATAGTTTTGAAAATACTTATAGTTTTTTAAATTGCTTATAGTTTCTCTATTATATGTCCTGAACATTTTCGCTCACCCTCTTTCTTTGAGAAATAAAAGGCATTAGGTATATCATATCATTAAAAGGCAAAGCCTGCAAGGTTTTGATAATATAATAGTTTATTCTCTCTTATGTTTCTTTTACAACTTAGTTTCCATCAGTTGATACATTCAGTGTTCAAAGACCTGCTTTCTTAGCAACTTGAGATGTGTACAAGATTTTTTTCAATCTATACTAATAAGAAGGCCTTCTATTGTTTTCTCATTTGCTTTATTATTGATCAAGAAAGAAGAGTGGCATTGAGGAAGAATGTCATTTAGCTTCCTCAGTAAAGGAAAGGGTTAATTCAAAGATATTTGAATTGGTATCATTTCAAGAATTGCATTGTTTTGTAGATGCATACATGAGAAAATTTCATTACTTGGTGACTAACTCTCCATTTAACGCGGTGGTGGTCCATTTTTGCAACTACTTTTTATTTTTTATTTTTGTCAATTAAATTTTGGAAGCATGATTGGCAACTGTTTCCTTCTGATAAATTATTTCATTTCTTAAAATTAGTTGAGACATACTAAAAGTTTGAAATCTAGCAAAGTCACCCAAATAACGTTGATCTTCCAAATTCTGTCCCTCCCTGAAACCACCTCTATTCGCTGGTATATATCTGAAAGATATGCTGAAGACTGATAAAATAGTCCAGCCATTATGTGGCTGTGACTCCACCTCCTTAAAAATTATTCTACATTTATTTATTGCTAACTTTTCTCTATTATCATGTAGTGGAGCTGCGGTATACCTCTCCTGGAAATTCTCATGAGAAACTTCTTTTTACATGTTGTCAATGCTGGAAGTAGTTTGGAGAGCAGAATGGCGAGTGACCTTGAAGTGAATTATAATAACTTTCAGAAGGTATATTACTAAAGGTAGCATTAGTGCAATTCTTCTATTTTTGACAATAAATTATTATTCTTTGCTTTACATGTATACTTGTAGGTCGTTTGGGAGCCATTCCTCGAGCCTTGGAAGTTTCAAATAAGTTTATTTAGAAGACATAAAATGAGTACTCTCCTAAACAGTTCCATCATCACAGATATCAATCTCTCGTCGACTGCACCACTTAACTTGAATGTTACAGAATCTCTTATTGAGGTAAAATTTTATTACATGCTTACCACTTTACCTTTTGAATTACGCAAGGATGCCTCTTGAGATAGATTGCATTTCGAATGTACATCTAGTTTGAAGTTCATCAAATTGATTAGAGAGATACTGATAGGCTTAATGAGAGGCATTTAGCAAAAGATCTTTCAGCTTGGCATCTTACTGTAAGAAATGGTTGTGTTTATGTTGACAGTTCTCTCATTTGCTCCAAAAGATCGTGGTGTATGTATGCCAAAGCTTGTCTTAGTGGATTTTTATTGATGTCTTATTTTTCACAGACATGAATCTATGGTTTGATCAAAACAATCTTTTCCTGACTTATATGTAAAGCAGGACGAGTTCAAAGTTAAGTGTATCATAATTGGCTCTAAAAATGCATGTTTACATCTTTTTTCTTAATGAAACAATGAAAAACTCACTAACTCCTGTTTTCCACTCAAAGTGTGTTTCCAGGACAGTTGAAATGGTTCAAGATGCTCAACATCCTATGGAACCAGCTGATTGCTGTGAAAATGAGAAATCATTGAATTCTCAGATTATAGAAACTACAGGTGGAGGAAGATATGCTCCCTATATTCTTCAAAATCTGACTTCTTTGCCCCTTGTATACCATGTTTTCCAAGAGCTGGTCAATGCTGACGAGTTAGGTGCCTCAGAAATGGAGGATGGAGTAACAGTTCAACCAGGTGCTTCCGTTCCTATATATCTGAATGAAACTCCTGAGAAGCAACTGTTCCGGTTCAGACCTGCTGATTCTTCTGACAGGCTCAACGAGAGACAGTCAAGTGGAGTTGTTCATCATTTTATGTGCATTCAACTTGAAGGAATGTCTTTGCCTTCTGCTTCTGTTTCAATGGATTTTGTAGGACTTACTTGTTTTGAGGTTGATTTTTCAAAGGCTTCAAACAAAGTTGAAGTTGAGAAAAGAGGGGATCTTTCTAAATTGGCTAGAAATGGCGAAGGAAATGTTAGATCTAATGCAAACAGTGGATTTTCTGTTCCTGTTGTGTTTGATGTTTCAATGCAGCGTTACAGCAAATTATTGCGATTGTACTCAACTGTATGTATGGTTTTTTTGAGGAGCTTTTGTTCTCATCATCTATATGATTTATATGCTAAGTTCTCATTTATTATGGCATAACCTATATTACTTATATGCTACTTTTCATGATTTAGGTCATAGTTTCAAATTTAACATCAGTGCCACTGGAATTAAGGTTTGATATTCCTTTTGGACTAGCCCCAAAGGTATGAACTAAAAGAAAATTTTCCTAAAAATTTCAACTTTGGATTTGTGGTTTTATATTTCCTCAATATCCAAGATATTTCGTTATTTCAGATCCTAGATCCAATATATCCTGGACAAGAGGTTCCACTTCCTTTGCATTTGGCTGAAGCAGGTCGTTTAAGGTGGCATCCACTTGGGAGTTCTTATTTGTGGAGTGAAGTGCATGACCTCTCAAATATTCTTTCTCAGGAAATGAATACTGGTATTCTTAGATCTTTTGTTTGTTATCCGTCGCATCCCAGCAGCGATCCATTTCGGTGTTGCATTTCAGTGCAAAATGTTAGTGTCCCTTTAAGTTGCAAGACAGAGAAAGGTCCATCTCCTTATCCTAGTAGTACTTCAAAGCAATCCACTGAGAGTTGCAATAATGATAGGAAGCAGTCCAAGCAACGGCTAATTCATCAAGTGACCTTAAGTAGTCCACTGGTACTAACCAGCTACCTTCCAGATGCAGTATCAGTAACCGTTGAAAGTGGTGGGGTTATGTGTACGGAAGTTCTTTCAAAGGTTTGTAATCAAAATTCATAGAGATGAATTAGATGCTTGATATTTGAAGTACATTACCTCTTTCATTTTGACTGATTCAATCATTTCAACACCAAACATGTGGAAAATGTAATTTTCAGGTTGAAACTTCGTTTCATCATGTTGATCCTTCACATGATCTAGATCTGAAGTTCTGTATGCAAGGTTGCAAAGCTTCTTCTGTGAAATTTCCACGTGCAGAAACATTCAGTGCAATGGCCAAGTATAGTGGAACAAAGTTCTCTTTGATTGAGACTATGACCTTCAACCCCATATCTGATTGTGGTATATAATCTGTCTTACTGGTTTCTTTGGTTAATTGTATGTTGACATATTTTTTATGACATTATTTACATTGTATGCTTCTAGGTCCACTCTATGTTACTATGGAAAAGACAATGGATGCATTCTCTGGTGTGCGAAAGATCTTCATTTACGTGCCATTTTTATTATACAACTGTACGGGTCTTCCTCTCAATATTTCAGAATCTGATGGAGAAATAAAAGGATTCCACTATAGCATTCCATCCTGTTACTTAGTTGAACAGGAGCTTTTGCAAGACAGAAAAGATGGTCTCAGCCTTTTATCTGCTAACTGGGATTCGTGTGTTCTAGATACTCAAAATGCTGATCCAAGAAGTTCATTTGTGGACAATCACATTGTCTTCTCCAGGAAAAATGCTGATCCCCATGTGGATAGATTTATGTACAAGCCTGTGGTTTTATCTGGTTTCTGCAAATCTTTCCATGAGAAATCACAAAATCATGATTTAGTTGGTCACAAAGCTTCAAGGAGTATGTCTTCAACTGTTGAATCAACTTCAAGAAGTTCTGGCATTGTTGATACTGGATATGGAAAGCTTAGAGCTTACATGTATTCTCCTGCCATATCTTCTCTGAGTGAAGTTATGGTCAGAGTAAGGTGCTTGCCTGAACGTGGCAGAGAAGGACAAGCAAATTCTTCATGGTCCGAACCATTTCTTCTTGTTCCAACTACAGGGTCAAGCACTGTACTTATTCCCCAGTCATTGCCATATTCTGCATTTATCATATCTGTGACCTCTAGTGCTCTTGCGGGGCCATTTGCAGGGAGGACACAAGCCATTACGTTCCAGCCCAGGTAACAATTTTCGGTTATTGGAACAAGCCTTTATACTTAATATCAGACTTGTGGCATATTTGAATGAGGTTGCTTTACTGATTTTATTATTCTTTTCTTTCCACAGATATGTAATTAGCAATGCATGCAGAAGAGATTTATGTTTTAAGCAGAAAGGAACTGACGTTTTTGTGCAATTGGGCATTGGAGAGCATTCTCATCTTCACTGGACAGACAGAACAAGGTGCTCTACCTGTTTGTAATTTCTACATACACTACTGTGTACTGTTGCAATCTTTGATGTGGAAATGGCCTAATGAACATTATAATTAATTGCTCTAACAAACTGCCATGGCCCTTTACGACCTTATGGAAGCAAGTTTCTAGAAGAGGCTAATTGTAAAATATATGGATGTCATGGAATGACTATTCTAAACTGTTAAGATGAGGAAAACAAAAAGAACATTTTTTTTTTGAGAAACTATGGCATTCACTTAATGTTTGTCCTTTGTTTTGTCTTTCATCATAGTATGGGCAATAATACTTCCAATATTATTTTGTTAAGTCTCTTTTGTGCTGGTGGCAGTTGATTGTAATACCCATCTTCTTTCTTATATTTTTCTCCATATTGTAGGGACTTGTTGGTTTCTGTTCGATTTAATGAACCTGGTTGGCAATGGTCAGGCAGCTTCTTGCCAGATCGTCTTGGTGATACACAAGTTAAAATGAGGAACTATATCTCTGGTTCGGTAAATATGATAAGGGTGGAGATACAGAATGCTGATGTTTCCATTGGGGATGAAAAAGTCATTGGAAGCCTCCATGGAAATTCAGGGACAAATCTGATTCTCTTATCAGATGACGACACAGGCTTTATGCCATACAGGATTGATAACTTCTCCAAGGAGGTTGGTAATTCTTTAATCATTTCATCATACAGCGATTTACAAAATTATTGGTACAGAATTTATTGTGTTAATTTGAGCTCCTCTAAGATTCTGGTGATTAATTTGTTTTCTGCAGTAGAACCGAATCTATAACCGATGATTAATTTGTTTTCTATTAGTAGAACCAAATCAAAAACCATTTGGATGGAACCTATCGACAAAATATGAGTTTTTCATTATTATGACTTTGCACAGTTCGTATGGTTTGTGATTTTGGGGTTTTATGATGGTAATAATAAGATGAAAATGGGCGAGTGCTCAAATAAGATTCTAATATGATAAGAAAGACAAAAAGAAAGTCATAGCAAAGCTGGAAAACATGAAATATCCCTTGTTGTGGAAGACTTACAAGCAGCAAATGATGAAAAATTATGACCACTTAAGCCAAAAATCTAGCCTTCCATCACCCTCTGTGCATGGAAATTGGCAGAAAAAGTATACCATGTTGTTTGTTATAGACCCAAAGCCTAAGCCTCTTCAAGTATACAGCCGTTGCATTCATGGCAGCAAGAAATTGAACATTTCCTAGACCAAAGGTTGTTATTTATTTAATTCTAATTTAACTGCGTGTGGTTTATTTAAGTGTGTTTTGGTTTTAAGTCCTCCAACTTTAGTTGGTTATTTGGCAGTTCAGGCCGGCAGTTTATTTAATTCCTTTTATCTAATGAAGTTTTAAAGGGGCAGTGTTTAAGTTCCTTTTCATAAAAAATACAGAGATTTGAGGTTTTCTCTAATTATCCTCAAGTAGTAGCAATCATAGGTACCAAAAGCAGAAACTCGAAGAAGAATAGTTCTGATTTTGATTGGAGTCTTCTCACCAATCGACCCATAATTCGATCAGACTTTGGGCCAAAACATTGTTCCTCCTTTGCCAACAAATATAGAGGCATGATCTCCTCAGTTTGCTTGAATTTGTGGGGAATTATAAAGTCGTTTGAGACTTATCTTTTAGCTGTATTCTCTTTAACATATACTCTTGGCAGAAAATCCACCGCTCTTAAGTTCCATCATGATCATTTTGAATAATGCTTCGTTAGGCCTGCAAGAAAATAAAATAAAATAACGATGAGTTATCCAGATATGGTTTCTATTATTGAAGTGCCTTTCCACCTTGTTAAAGATAATGAAAACCATAGTTGTTAAAGGCCCACCTCGTGCGCGCCTGAGGCAAGACTCAGCATTCAGCGCCTCTGTGTGTGTGTGTGAGGCGGGCGATATCAGCCAGACACGTGCCTTGAGTGGGCCCCACCTAGGCTGTAGGGTTTTTTAGGGTTTTTAAGCTTCTAATCACAGCCATAGAAAGTCTGTATGATGGGCTCGGATTAAGTTAGAAAAAGGAAAAAAAAAGGAAAGGAAAGAGATGAGCTGCGATTCTAAAGGACATAAAACCCAAAACACTTAGCAGCTTCTCCTCCATTGATGTTGGATAGGGACTATAAAGACTAAAGAGTTTAGTCTTGCTTTGCTTAGGAAAAGTAGTTATTATTAGACTATTAGTTGTTAACTTAGTGTTTAGTTGAAGTTGAACTTTGGTCTTTAGATTTAAATTTTATTATGAATTATAATCATGTTTTTGTAGGTAATTAGAATTTATCTCATGCATTTTAGGATTAAGATTGTTATTATTTGTGTCATTTTAGAAATGTTATTTGTTATTTATAGTTTTATATGTTATTTTATTTTGGTGCGCCTTGTGTCGCTCAGGCGCGCACCTGATCCTTGCCCTTACTGCGCCTTTCACAACTATGATGAAAACCATTCTTATAAGCTTACCTATCACCTTTTGGTTGAATGGTTTCTTGACATGGTATCAATTTAGTGCCAGAGGTCGAGAGTTTGAATCTTGGCTTGCATTTTTATTAACTAAGTTTCAGCAAAGTATAGAGTAGGTTTGTGCTTGTCAAGTTTGAAAACCAAGAGGTTTCACATACATGCGGATGTTAGAGATAATGAAAATTATTATTGAAACTTTACCTATCAAGTTAAGCCTTTTTGGATTTTAACCTTTTTTTCAGTGGCTTATTAGTTTCCATCTCTTCGTGTAGCTTGTAAAGCGTATAGCATGCAAACTGATTTGACCTTGAGCATTTATATGCTAATTGCACTTGACGTCACATATTTTATTTGCCTATTAAAATAGATTTGTAAAAACATTGTTGATTTTGTACTACAGTGTAATTCTAGTATACTAATTGGGAATTTCTTGTTCTAGGCTTTATGTTTCCATTTGAATTTACCTTCAGCGTATACCTGAAAATTGGTTACAAATGCCAAATTCTCTAGAACCACAATAGTAAAAAAACGTTTTTGTTTTTTTGGGGTCATAGATTCCAAAGAGATCATACTAATTAATTATTCCTTACTTTACTATACAGAGGTTACGGATTTACCAGCAAAGGTGTGAAACATTTGACACTACCATTCAAATGTACTCTTCTTGCCCCTATGCGTGGGATGAACCCTACTATCCTCATCGTCTGACTGTTGAGGTATACACACCTTTTTCAATTCGCAGATGTTGTATACCTTTTGTTGCTTGTTACAGTCTCTTCTTTTCTTTTGTGAATAAGGTGCCTGGAGAACGCATTATAGGGTTGTATGCTCTTGATGATCTAAGAGAGTATTCACCAGTACACTTAAAGTCAACTTTTGAGGTACAAAGTTTTGGTCCTTATTTTGCTGCAGTAGTCCTAGTTATTTCAAGAAAGTGGAAGGCAATACATTGATTTGCTTTGAAGTATTTCCATACATCAATTTTTGCGGGTTATAGATGATTCAACAATCTTGGTGGTTAGAAAAACTTTAGAGGTAGAAATTTATGTACTAGTACCACGCAAAGAAAATAAAAATCTGAGGGAATTGTGCTAGGCTGGGTAGGCATTTCTTTTGCATGTCGATCACGTGTTTGAGAAAATTTCTGCATTTTTATTATTTATCTTAGAGCACCATTTGAATGTTGATGCCATGTTTTTCTTTCCTTTCTTTTGGCATGAAGCTTCAATAAAATTTTGACGTGAACATAACAGAAAGGACAATTATATAAAGTTTTGTCGAGATAAATTATTTTATATGGAAGTTGAAATAGAAACTAACTTTCATATCATACAAAAGCAAAAAGTATGCAGCTGTGAAATTTTCACCATTCTCAATCTTTTTGAATATTTTGTTTGACACCCCAGCATGTCTAGTGATTTGAAAAGTAAACCTTATGGGCTGTTACAAATTTCAGAAAGTAAACCAACTTATTTTTCTGGAGGAATATAAGGGGACGTATGGTTTAAACTTTGGAATCGGAATGGAAATGACTATTTATTTATGTTGTTTGGTTATATCTGAAAACGGAATCGAATTCTTTTAATGCTGTTTTGTTCTATAATGGATGGAATCAGAATCAACGCCAAACTATATATATATATGGTAAAGGCTATGGTTACTTTGTTTTTTTACAAAGTAAGTCTTACTTTGTGTGTTTTCACCATTAGATTAATTTTATGCTCCATCATCCAATGGTGAAAACACACCAAGTAATGGTACTTTGTCAAAAACAAAGTAACCATAGAAGGCACCTATATATATATATATATATATATATGATAAATTAGATATATATTTTTAAAACAATAATAATGATTATATTAAAATAATAAGAAACCCAGAACATAGAATAAATGCCAGTAATTTCATCCCCTTCCCTCAAAACCAATATTATATATATAAAATATTTAATGTTGAATTCCTTAACAATTTACGTGGTTTATCAAATAAAAAATAAAGAAAGACAACGTGGAGAGAAGTGGAAGTGAAAAATAACTGCAATTAAATTTGATTCCAACGGAAACATTTGTGATTACCATGGGTGTATGGGGGAATGACTAATTCCATCATTTGAAGGAATTACAATCCAATTCCATACCTAGAATTGGTTAAACAAACATTACGAATGGGAATTTTTCATTTCTATTCCGATTTCTTGATATTTCTTTAACCCAACCAAACACCCCTAATTGTCTTAAGAAAGAAAGCAAGACTGGGAGCACCTCTTTTCATGACGCTATCTACGCAATATATATTACCAAAATAGCATCAAGTTGTGAGAGAATGACAAAAATGTGCATTTATGAGAAAAGATACTTATATAAGGCTGTTAGTAAACCTTGTAACTTTGATATTTGATGACAGTTGGTTCTGATGTGTTCATCAAGGAGAAGTTACTTTTTTATGAGCTAAGTTTGAATGTTTTTCCCATTTCAGAAACCAGAAAGAACATTGATTTTATCTTCTTATGCTGACGGAGTAACTAAGGTTCGCTGCTGATACTTTGGGTGTGAGATACTTTGGTATTTGCATTTTAAATATCTCATAATAATTCCATTTCTCAGGTTCTTAGCATTGTTGATACGGAGTACCATGACTTGAAAGATCTGAAAAACCCATCTCCCTCTCTGTTTCGAGTGAACAGTAAATACGAGCAGAAACAAGACCACTTTGTTGATTACACAGAGAAGTTTTCTCTTGCTATTTCAAGCATTGGTATCTCCGTGGTTAATGCTTATCCACAGGTAAATCGATGAAGTTGTATATATATATATATATATATATATATATATGTTCTGGTTAATTTGCTGATCATGTTACTAACTCAAGCTTGTTCTCACTGTTAGGAACTGCTTTTTGCCTGTGCAAATGATGTTGCTCTTGATCTTCTTCAGAGTCTTGATCAACAAAAGCTTTCATTTCAAATGTCTTCGTTACAAATAGATAACCAGTTGCGTGCAACACCATATCCTGTTGTTCTTTCTTTTAATCCAGAATACAGAAAGAATGCAGCCAGCCAAAGAGTCAAGGATGATGTCGCAAAAGTTAAAAGCGAACCTGTAGTCTATCTGGCCATATCAACATGGAAGAAGAAAGATGCATCCTTGGTTTCATTTGAGTATATAAACTTAAGGTATCTATCATTCATTGAATCATTTGGTTGAATCAATACCTCTGGTGCTAATCATAATGTGTTAAATATTTGCAGTGTGGCAAATTTTCGTCTTGAGCTTGAGCAGGAACTTATATTAGGCTTGCTAGACTTCTTTAAATCTGTTTCTTCAAGCTTCCATAGCAAAACTGTTCCAATTTCAGACCTAGCATTTTATCCTCATATACACAATGTGGGTTTTACGCACATCCAGACTTATGAAAGTGTCAGAAATGGAGAAAGGCAACTGCATGGAGTCGATTTGTTTGAATTCAGTAAAAATCGACTATACAGTTTGTCTCTGCCTTCAGTTGTTCCAATTGGAGCACCTTGGCAAAAAATTTACCTTCTGGCCAGAAGACAAAAAAAAATTTACGTGGAACTGTTTGACTTAGCACCCATTAAATTTACTTTCAGGTGTGTCAATGGCTTTATTTTTTTTGCTATACTTAATGTATTGTTAAGTCAAACATAACCATGCTCTTTATTATTCTCACAGCTTTTCCAGCTCTCCATGGATACTTAGAAATGGCTTTCTAACATCCGGAGATTCAGTTATCCATGTATGTTTCCTTCCCTTCCCTTCCATTTGTTAAGTGTCATTGATAACTATTATATAAGTTCTTTTATTTTTTTTAGATTCTATTGATTTTGAGCATTTTTCTTTGAATATTATTGTCTGAACTTGCTTCATGGGACTCCCTTCTTCAAATTTTATACTTCAATACCTAATTTTGATAAGAAAAATAGAGACGAATTTTAGCTTCTTATCATGTACCTCATTTTGATAAGAAAAAAGGATAAGGTTCAAAAAAATTCCTCTGACGTTTTTGGGAAGTGCAGATAATACCCTAACTTAAAAAATAGTAAAATTTTGGGCTCAACGTTTTGAAATAGGAGCAATGTTAGGTGCAGGTAATGGAACCCATAAACGGGACTGTTACCTGGGTCCAAATTACTCGAGGAAACGTTGAGGGAAAAATAGTGTCATTTCTTATGTGAGCGGTATATATGCACTTTGCCAAAAATGTTTGGGGCAAATTGGAACCTCCCTTGATAAAATATTAAAATTATGCATGCCTTGAAAATGGGAGAAAATGCATAAGATAAATCACATGTTGCATTTCTCACATTCTTGTGCAAATGTCTATCAAAATTATGACGTTCTTACATCTGCAAATTGAGCTCTGATCTGCATTTTTTTATTCACAACTATAAATAATTCCAGAGAGGTCTAATGGCTCTTGCGGATGTTGAGGGAGCACGAATTAATCTCAAACAATTGACAATTGCACATCAGATGGCTAGTTGGGAGTCTATGCAGGATATACTCATCAGGCATTATGCTCGTCAACTTCTTCATGAGATGTACAAGGTGAAGACTATAATTATTTTAGCTGGTTCGGTTAGATCAATTCCTTTTCTATCCTTATAAGATTTGCTATCAACCGACTAGCCATTACAAATATCATTATTTGGCCACATTGTGATTTGTTCATTTGTTAACTTCAATACCTGGTTGGTGAAAGTAAGTTAACAACTTATGTTCAAACCAACGTGCCCATTGTGTTCCTTACATGTGAGAAACCTGCAATTTGCAGATCTTTGGTTCTGCTGGTGTTATAGGTAATCCTATGGGATTTGCAAGGAGTTTGGGACTTGGTATCAGAGATTTTTTATCTGTTCCAGCGAAAAGCATTTTGCAGGTAAGGCTTCATTTTTTATTGTATTTGTATTGCCTCTGTAGGCATTATACTGTAAGCTTTCTATTTTTTTTGCAGAGTCCTACCGGACTAATTACAGGCATGGCACAAGGCACCACTAGTCTTCTGAGCAACACAGTTTATGCTTTAAGTGATGCTACCACCCAATTCAGTAAAGCTGCACACAAGGTATCTCTATATCTGATTATTCTCCAGTGACTAGGGTGTGTGCGCGTGTGTGTATAACGGTGGATCCATGGATACTGATTTGTAATGCCTTTGTAGGGGATTGTTGCATTTACGTTTGATGACCAATCAAGGATGGAAAAACAACGGAAAGGCATACCTTCACAAAGTAAAGGTGTAATAAATGAAGTCTTGGAGGTAAAAAAATTCTTCAAATGTAAAATTCTTCCATGCTGACAGTCCTTGGTTTATCAAGCAAGTTGTTAATGAAACGCGACTTATTTGATTTACTAGCTTTCCTTGGTATAAACTCCTCTTTAGTAGTGTTTCCTTGGAAACTCCTGGAAACCAGTAAGACAGTTTCCGTGCGCGTTTCCGTAAATATTGAAAATAGGAAACTCGTTTCTGGTTCCGCCAGAAAACAAAATCCAACTCTAATTCCGATCCGACTATGTTTCTAGCTTATTGAAACTTCCTCTTTAGCTAGAACTTCTTAAATTGATGATAATTTCTATTCCACAATTTTTATTTTTATTTTCTGCTCACTGTTGTAATCATGGGCAGAATATAAACAGTCTTTTTAATTATTGTACTTTTAATATTTATAAATATGTCCCTATATTTTTAATATTTACACATTTCTCCCAGGTTTACGTTTCTTATGCATTTTAGAAATAACGTTTCCCATGTCTGTTAACATATTTGTGTACAGATATTTTAGCATGAGAGTTACATGTCAATAAAGGAAAACAGAAAATAGATGTGCAATATATAAGTTCAAAGCATCAAATCCCGATAGTACCTAGAACCATTCAACTCTAGCCAAAACTATAGTTTCAGTTAGCACATTATATGAATTATAAAATATTATGGGCTTTTGAATTATCAGGTCATGCAAATACATTTTGGTACCTATCATTTAACTTGATGTTATGCCTGTCGATATATCAGGGACTTACAGGTCTCCTTCAGTCGCCAATTAAGGAAGCAGAGAAACATGGTCTTCCAGGTGTCGTCTCAGGTAATGAATGCACCATAAATGTTTGTACTTTATGCCATGAGTTCGCTTTATTTTCATAACAATCTGGAGTGCCATACATGGTACGAAATTTTGTCAAAGGGTGGGAAACACTGACACTTCTAGGAGGATAACGTATGAGTGTCTGACACTCTGGGGACATGCACCCGACACTCCAGAATAAGTGTCCCCTCTTTTCTTTTTTTCTTTTTTTTTTTTAATATGAGGACACTTCTGGGACAGGGTTCTGAGTTAATTAAGTAGAATATTGGGTTTTTTATACTAATTTTACAAAAACCAGGGGTTGGTATGTAAAAAATAAAATAAAACCCAAATAAATAAAAAGAAATCAAAATCTTTTGGTAGCTTAAACAGTTAGTAGTAAATATTTCTTTTTGATGAATTAATGACTTATTATAGATGTTATTTAGGCTTAATACATATCCAGCCTCCTAAAGTTGTCCGTTTTATTCATTTAACCCCCTCAACTCAAGGGACATCCTTTTAACCCCTTTAACTTACCAAAAACACTACTATTGACCATCATAATCCTACGTGGCATTCACTTGGTCAATGATTGAGCTTCACGGATTGAAGGAGCGTGAAAGCCCTGAATTAATCAATTTCAACAGTAAAAAACAAAAGAAAACCCATATTTAATACTCAATTAATCAAAAAATCCGTAAACTCCATTCTCTTCTTCCTCGACTCTTCTTTTCCTCTGAATTCCATTCTTCAGCAGCTCTTCTTCGCGTGAAAGCAGTTCTTCTCATTTCACTTCAGCAGCTCTTCTTCACATCGCGTTCTGTAATCGAAATCGAGTTTCACGGATTTTCATCTTCGTCTTCAGCGTTTCTTTTCTTCTTCACGGATTCCATTTTTCTGGGTTTTTTTTTGTGTTCTGTAATCGAAATCAAGTTCGATTTTCATCCGGTCAGCTGTTATTGAAAGCGAAATCTGTTCATTCGGTCATTGGGCTTAGTGAAATCAAAATCTTCTTTTCTTATGGAAATCGAAATCTGTTAAAATCTGTTAAGATCTTTGGAAAGGTAAAAACGAAAACTAAAAATAAAATTGAGATATAAAAATGAGAAGAAGTGAAGGAGAAGAGAAATTAAACCTGGAATTTGTGATTGAATCATTTGGAAACAGAAGTTCTTTGAATTCCTGGAAAATGAAAGCATAACACAAAGAGAAAGAGAAGAAAGGAGAAGGTAAGGGAGAGAAGAGGGTTCTTTTGTCTTTTCACTATAATTATTAGAGGGTATTTTAGACTTTTTCTTTACACTGCTGACATGTCAAAATTTGTTGCCACGTGTCGAGCGCGTGTTGTATACGAAAATGAGTGCAGCTCAACATTTGAAAAAAGGGGGCCAATAGTAGTGTTTTTGGTAAGTTAAGGGGGTTAAAAGGATGTCCCTTGAGTTGAGGGGGTTAAATGAATAAAATGGACAACTTTAGGGGGTTGGATATGCATTAAGCCATGTTATTTATGATATATATATATATATATATATATAAAAATAAATATAAAAAATTGGCGTGTGCCACACCCGCACCCATTCGAGTACCCTTGTCGGTGCTTCCTAGGAATGCACCATAAATGTTTGTAGCATGAGTTGGCTTTATTTTCATAACTATCTGCAGTGCCATACTTTTGGTACGGAATTTTGTCAAATGGTGAAACGGATGAATGTACAGGGTCCGTTTTTCTGTTATAGTAGGATCAAATCCTGGATTAGGATCAGTTTATTTATTTATTCATAGTTGTTGCTGTTCATGATGTTGATGCAGGGATAGCTTTAGGAGTGACCGGACTTGTGGCAAGACCAGCAGCTAGTATCCTTGAGGTGACTGGCAAAACTGCCCAAAGTATCAGAAACAGAAGTAAATTATACCAAATCGGATTTCAACGGTATAGGGTCCGACTTCCTCGGCCTCTGAGTCGAGAAGTTCCTCTGAGACCGTACTCTCTAGAAGAAGCAGTTGGAACATCAGTGCTTATGGATGTTGATGACGGGTTGAAGCTAAAGGATGAAGTTTTTGTGATGTGCAAATCACTTAAACAAGCAGGCAAGTTTGTTGTCGTTACAGAGAGGTTGATGTTGATCGTGAGTTGTCCGAGTTTGGTGGAGTTAGGGACGCCTGAATTTCGTGGTGTACCGATCGATCCAGAATGGTTAATAGAGTCTGGAATTGGTTTGGATAGCGTGATCCATGTCGATACATCAGATGGAGTGGTACATATAGTTGGAAGTAGTTCAGATGGATTGGTGAGGCAAAACCAGTCGAAAAAAGGCGGTGGCAGTGGCGGAATGAGGACAAAGCACTGGAGTAATCCTTCGACTCGGCTCCCGCTTTTCCAAACCAACCTCGAATTGGGATCCGAAAAGGATGGCGAGGACTTGTTACAGATGTTATTGTCTATAATTGAACAAGGCAAAGCGCGTGGATGGGGCAGCTGTTATCTTGTGCATAAAAGCAATATCATTTGGAAAGAGGGCCATTCTTTACATATTGCTCGGTAGCTATGTTGCACGGACACTTCTCTTTCCGTTTCCATGTCCATGCAATATAGCTCAGTAGCCTAACTTTTTTCATGCCTCTTTAAATGGAGAGAAGTTACTTTTTTGGTGTATATTGTTGTAAATATACTAAAATATGTAGGTGTTAAATGTTACAAGAAATACAAAAGTAAAAAGGTTGGTTGGTGTACATAATATATATCACATAATTATGGGGAACCAGAAGTTTATCCTCAATGTATTGAGGTTTGACATGCTTGATTTTTATGGCCCATAGTTGCGAAAGGCGAGCCGAGGCGAGGCGAGGCTCGCACATGAGGCGACAAAAGAATTAGAAAAACACAAAATAAAAAGAAAAACACAAAATAAAATCATAACTCAAATTGATTAGTTTAACTTCTAAAGTTGTAAAACACAAAAATTAAATCATTCATGCATATCTGAGATCATTTGAGTTCCCCGCCTTGACTTTTTGCACATACTTCTAATACTTATGAAAAGCCCGCAAAATTTAGGTAGCATAATACTTAAGAACTAATAACTAATAATAAACATAACAAAACTAATAATAAATCTGCACAACCCAGCAACAATTAATGATAAACTTGTAAAAAATTTAAATCATAAAAATTTCGGTAAAATAACACTTAGAACAAAAAGTAAGAGAAGAAGAAAAGAAACTAAGAAGATGGAAGAAATAGAAGTTAGTTTGTGAAAAAAAAGAAATAGAAGTTAAAACAGATAAGAGAAGAGAGAAAAGTAAAATTGTTGAAGTATGTACCTTTTAGATCAACGGTGTTGTTGGAAGAGTTGAAGTGAAGTTGTTCGAAGTGGATGAATTAAGCCTGGAGGAGATGGACTGATTAAAGTTGTTCCAATTTTTGACCTAAATATCACCTTAGGCCCCAAAGGCGGCTGCCTCTCGCTTAGAACCGCCTCTTGCTTGCGGTGGAAAGGCAGTCGCCTTTTGAATTTCGTCCGCCTTCCATTACAGAAGGCGGTGGCTTGATTGCTTGGGCAGCCTCTCGCCTTAGGCGATTGCCTCAATCGACTTTCATAACTAAGTTATGGCCTCTACCAATGTTTTCGAAACCGGACCACACTAGGCGGTTTGACCGGTTCGATTGCGTACCAGCAATGTGTCTGATTTGGTTCATGCTAAACTTTTATGTGCCTATCAAATTGAACGAAACCGTTTGAAGTGGCTGGGTTATCCGCAATCCCACTTGTTCCGGTTAAGCTGCTTGGTTCGATTTGATATATCTTGGCTTAATACATCATTTGCCCTCTGAACTTGTCCAAAAAGCTTGATTGGCTCCCTGAACTTTCAAAGTGTCCCAATAGCTCCCTGAACTTACATAAAATGTTCAGTTAGCCTCCTGAACTTACGTAAAATGTTCAGTTACCTCCTGAACTTACGTAAAATGTAATCATTTGATCACTCGGTCGTAAAAAAGTAAGTTAAATGCGGAAGATGTATTGTACGAGTCTTAAAAAAAATAAAACAACTAAAATCGAGGTATGCAGTTCTAATATTAGTGAAGACAAGTTGTATAGTTGAGCAAGTAATAACTTCATTTTTAATTTAATTTTTAATTATGTAATAACATTTTAAGACTCGTACAATACATATTCCGCATTTAACTTACTTTTTTGCGACCGAGTGATCAAATGATTACATTTTACGCAAGTTCAGGGGGCTAACTAAACATTTTTTGCAAGTTCAGGGGGCTATCGGGACGCTTTGAAAGTTCAGGGGGCCAATCAAGCTTTTTAGACAAGTTCAGGGGGCAAATGATGTATTAAGCCATATATCTTCACTATAAAATTGATGATGATGATAGCATAAAAGAATTAATAATGTTGATGTTGATAATTGGTTTATGGAAGAAATGTGTGATTTGTGTTTATTGTAATGTTGAATTGTTTATTAATTAATTTTAGTTTTGAATATTGTATTAGATTAATTTTTTATTTTTGATATATGATTCTTATGTTTAATTGATGTGAATTTTATTCTATTATATATATAAAGTCATCTAGTTCAATCAATTTGAGTCATCAGATGAATGCATTGACTTTTGATTCCGTAATTTAATAAATATAACATTCCATGCCATTTGGCATTGAATACATTTCGCATCCATTTTCAATACACTTTATGATGCGAACCATTTTTCATTGCTTTAAAACAAGTGAGCGACTATATACCGCCCCCTTATTCTGGTTCACCGCACCCTATTGACCATATTGCCCTTCTCATTATTTCAAACAAGAAATTTGAAAATTCCAAATCCTCTCTACTTTCTTTCAATTTTCAAAAAACCGAGCTAAAACGACATGGCACCAAAAGTAGGCAAGGGCAAAGGATACATGAGTATTACGATAAGTTTTTCCGTTAAAATAACACACGAAATCATGATTTTTGCCTCCGAAATCGGAGGCAAAAATCGCAGAAATCGCACCAGACGGGTGCGATTTACTTGTTCCACCTACGGTGGAACAAGTATGCGCCGTGCGTTCCACCATAAGGTGAAACGCGCGGCGCACGCGTTCCACCTACGGTGGAACAAGTATGCGTCGCGCGCCGCGCCCGTTTGGCCAACGGGCCAAACGTTTGCGGCGCACCAGTCGGCCCTATGGCCGACTGGTGCGCCGCACCTGTTTGACCCGTTGGCCAGGTGGTGTAAGCCACCCGCCCAGGCCAATAAACGGGCCAAATTTTGTTTTTTTTTAAAAAAAATTGTACGGACCGGGCGTAGGCAGACCCGAACACATAAAAAAAACGGTAAATTGAATATAATAAATAAATAATATTATAGGATGAGGCGGGATCTGACCGCAGACACACGTCTTCACCTCCTGTTACTGTATCTGCTCGGCGGGAGCGGACGGAGCAGCAGCGGTTCATGGCGGACGCCCGGAGGGCACATGCAGCACAGGCGGAGCGTGCTGAGGGACAGGATGAGGCGGCTGATATAGAGATGGACGGAGATGACTCTATGCCTCGTCCTAGTTCTGATACTATCCCCATACATCGTGGCGTCATGACGAGGGGTCGAGACGGACGATTTTCTTCTACCACGGGATCGTCTTCTGGTAAGAGAAATTTAAAAATCTGCTTATTTTTATTTGTTTTAATCGTGATTATTGGAAAATATACCAAAAATTTAATGTAAACCGTTTACTGTAATTTCAGGTAGCAGCAAGCGATCGAGGAGTGCTACAGAGGATGACTGGGTTGTGAAGGACCCCGTACCCGGGGGTCCATTTGATGGTGCTGTGATCCCGAGCTTTTTGGGACATGTTGCATGTGCTATCTGGGCCGGTCAGGATAGGGGCGTCCTTAGGTGTCATACCAGATCAGGGTATTGCTCGAAGCTGAGATTATGGTACAGTGGTTCTTCCAGGACGATTCAGTCGCGTATCGAGTCATCTGGCATGTTCCATTTACCTGGTATTATGCACAGTCACATAGATGCTGCTCTGATAACGGCATTTGTAGAGCGGTGGCAGCTAGACATGTCATCATTTCACATGT
Organism: Euphorbia lathyris; assembly: GCF_963576675.1. NCBI lineage: Eukaryota > Viridiplantae > Streptophyta > Magnoliopsida > Malpighiales > Euphorbiaceae > Euphorbia > Euphorbia lathyris. The sequence continues at coordinate 14,746,554 of NC_088919.1, forward strand.
CGTTTGGCGAGATGACCATTTTGATGCATAATGTGTGGGAGATATTGCGCATCCCCGTAGATGGTGCCATGGTCACTGCTGATGCGAGTATTGATGAGCTTATGGAGTGCATGATGGATTTGTTTGGGATGACTCGGGTTGAGTTAGATGCCCGTCACTATGCCTCTAGTGGTATACGAGCCGCTTCCATCATGGAGCAGTGTAGAGGTGATCGGATTCCTGAGACCCAGGCTATCGCTTGGACGTGGCTGATGCTCGGTTCCATCTTGTTCGTAGACAAGAGTGGTGACCGCATCCGACCTTCTTGTCTGCTAGAGGTGCAGGACTCGGCAGCTAGAGCCGCTAGACTTTCTTGGGGATCGGCTGCACTACCATATCTATACCGTCATCTTGGTATTGCTAGCAGAGGAGATTGTGGGCAGATGACGGGTTGTATGACATTGCTCCAGTCCTAGATTTACGAGTATTTTCCTTGCTTCAGGCCACATCGAGAGGCAGTTACAGTTGACCCGGATCTTCCTAGGGCTTCGATGTGGCCATCTATATCGATGGAGAAGAGCGATGAGCGGCTGAGAGCATTTCGTGCCCGGCTTGATGTGTTGACGGCAGATGAGGTATAATTGCTATATAATTTTAAATACTGTTCAATTAAAACAAATTTGTATTACTTGTATGTGTTAATGTAATTTTATACATCTGTAGGTGATGTGGATGCCGTATGGCTCTGATGCCATTACTGAGACCCCCAGGACGCTATACGTTGGATGGATACGGTATCGGGATGTGATCGAGCCGTACATGTCGGGGAGATGCCTTCGACGGCTTGGATATGTGCAGACCATTCCTACAACGATATTGCAGCCTTCTAAGGCTGTGCGTCCGTGGACCAGTTTGAAATATCGTGTAGATGTGCCAGCTGTGATGGTGCAGGGTATTTGGGACTCTTTTCCCCAGTCTACCATCCTTATATTGTCTGTATTCACTCCAGCACGTACTCCATTAGATTGTGAGGATCAGTACATGCATTGGTACACCCGTCACTCACACCCTCGTCTACTTCCAGAGATTGTTGCACCCGGACTGACTGTTTATACTCGCTCGAACAGTGAGATTGTAAGTTATTTTTCGTTTTTCTTTACTGATCTACAAATGTGAAATGATATTTACTGAAGTGTGAAGTGATATTAACTTTGTTTTTTGTTCGTTACTTTTGACAGTGGGTTAGTCGATTAGCTACCTGGGGTGAAACTGTTTTGGATCACATGAGTCATCTGGACGAGGATGTTGCGATTGTACATAGGCAGTCGTTAGAGCAGATTATGGGTGATTGGCATTTGGCCAAGTGAGTTATGACTGTATTTTGAAGTATTTTAGTACTATTATGACTGAATTTGGTATTTTGATATTTTAGTTTTTTTTGTGGTACGCTTTATTATTATTGCAAATTTAAAAATACATTACCACGACATAAACTGAAAAAAATACATTACTATGACATAAACTGAAAAAAATACATTACAACGACATAAACTGAAAAAAATATATTACAACGACATAAACTGAAAACAAATACATTACAACGACATAAACTGAAAAAAAATACATTACCACGACATAAACTGAAAAAAAATACATTACCACGACATAAAATATTACATTAGTCACTATCTTCTTCGTACTCGTCAATGTTTGGTGAAGATGTCGCTTCTACACCTGACTGTATTGCAAGGTATATCTCTTTCTCCTCTGCAATATTCGTCTCATATTCCACAGGAAAAATGTTCCATGGAGCATTTCCTCTATTTCTTGGCCAAGCTCGTCCTGGAAGGTAATCGTTCTTTGAAGCGCTGATACTCTATAGTACTTGAACCTCTAATTTATAGCGATCCCAATTTTTCACGATCGAGTAAGGATAAGTTCGATGAACCTCATGAGAAATTTCAGACTCTGTCCATCTTAAAAAGATGATGGAGTTGAAATTTTTTCTAGGGATAATTCCCCTCTGATTATCACGCAATAGTCTGGCGAACATAGCTTTCCAGTCATCAATAGGCATAAACCATTTCAGAAATGTTTGAATATGACTAGGAATATTTCCTTCATTCAAACTGTTCAACCATTCCTCTAGAGCGAATTCAAATGACATGTAATGCATATAACATAAGAACCATACCATGTGTAGTGAGTATATTGGAAACTCACCAGCAGACGGAAGCTTGAAACAAAACATAAATGGAGTTTCAGGATGGAACATTTCTGGACTAACAAATGTCTCTCCATATACACGGATTGCATAGTATTGGTAATCAAGCATCTTCGCCGTGCAATCAGACTTACTCAAAGTTGACACTATGCTTTTCTCGGGAGGAAAATTAGGGAACACATTGGTAAAATCAGATGAAGCCATTGATAGTTGAGAGTTTTCGTTGAAATGAATTTAAAGAGTGAATGTGGATAACTGAAATAGAAAAATTGTTTAATTTTATAGATGGAAAATATAGCCGTTGGAATATATCCGTTTGAATATGGCCGTTATTCACCTGTAACATTACAAAACCATACAGAACCACACAAAATTCATCAGAATTCACCTGTAACATTACAGAACCATACAGAACCACACAGAATTCATCAGAATTCACCTGTAATATTACAGAACATACAGAACCACACAGAATTCATCAGAATTCACTTGTAACATTACAAAACCACACAGAATTCATCAGAATTCACTTGTAACATTACAGAACCATACAGAACCACACAGAATTCATCAGAATTCACCTGTAATATTACAGAACCACACAGAATTCATCAGAATTCACCTGTAATGTTATAGAACATACAGAACCACACAGAATTCATCAGAATTCACTTGTAACATTACAGAACCATATAGAACCACACAGAATTAACCTGTATTCACCTATAACATTACAAAACCATACAGAACCACACAGAATTCATCAGAATTCACCTGTAACATTATAGAACCATACAGAACCACACATAATTCATCAGAATTCACCTGTAACATTACAGAACCATACAGAACCACACAGAATTAATCTGTATTCACCTGTAACATTACAAAACCATACAGAACCACACAGAATTCATTAGAATTCACCTGTTACATTACAGAACCATACAGAACCACACAGAATTCATCAGAATTCACCTGTAACATTACAGAACCATACAGAACCACACATAATTCATCAGAATTCACCTGTAACATTACAGAACCATACAGAACCACACAGAATTAACCTGTATTCACCTGTAACATTACAAAACCATACAGAACCACACAGAATTCATCAGAATTCACCTGTAACATTACAGAACCATACAAAACCACACAGAATTCATCAGAATTCACCTGTAACATTACAGAACCATATAGAACCACACATAATTCATCAGAATTCACCTGTAACATTACAGAACCATACAGAACCACACAGAATTAACATGTAACATTACAAAACCATACAGAACCACACAGAATTCATCAGAATTCACCTGTAACATTACAGAACCATACAGGACCACACAGAATTCATCAGAATTCATTACAAAACCATACAGAACCAAATACTAATATCCCCTAAGTTTGGTCAATCTAGTCCATTGTACCACCCTATCTTGATAGAAGCGCTCCCATCCTACAACGCTTTGACTTCGGTGCAGAAACCACCAGTGTATTATAGGGGGCACCGGAAAGTTAGGCGATAAATTTAAACGTATGTAGTGAGGACAATGATTCCCTAAATGAGCTATACATATCTCATGTGCTGGTCTGGTAGCAGTGGATGCGGCATATAAGGGTAAGATAGTACCACACGACGCTAATGTGTCCCCACCCGAGAAGCCGAATAACATGATAGCAGTATTGTACATTGTAGCAACCGGCCATAAGTCATCCCAAACGAGCATCCAATAATCCCGCGTACAACCCGCACCGTCCCAACTTACACTATGAATAGCTGCATCAACACTTTCAACAAACACTCTTTGATACAGACAACGGTTAACAATTATTTCATTTCGAATGTGATGCCTAACTGTCTGCCACGCTTCTTCGCTACCAAAAATGTAACTTGCAACCGTACGGAAACCACAATTTCCATCACCTACAACGTCGTAGTATGATTCGACATATGGTTTAATTATGCCAACTATTTTATCGGCACGTACGAAGTCAGAACCATAATACGTTTTTCCATCTGCATTCATGTATATTAGTGTAAATGAACTATATATTGCAAAACATTCACAAAAAGAAGTTAGGTTTATAAAATAAACATTACCTGATGAGGCACCATTATGTACCGAGGATGAAGAGCTAATTCTGCCACTTCTACCACGACTCCTAGATGAACTATTAGAACGAGCCCGTCCACGACGAGTTTCATTGTATTCCTAAGAACTCGGCATACGTTTTGTGTATTGGCTCGTCTTAGGTCGTCCTCTGACGTGAATTTTGACATTGGGTTCAGTGTACTGAGCTTGATCTAGGTGTAGTTGATCATGGATAAGCATTGAAATATTACGCATTAGGGCTGAGTCACCGTTAGAGACCTCGTCCACTAAGGACTTAAAATATCGCTGATCCTCGTTCAGATCATTACACCCTGCATTTTCATCAGTGTGACCAGAATTGATTAAAAGTGTTCTCCAGAACACATGAACACTCTCAACACTGATCATTTCGTCCAGAACACAAGCTCGTTTCAGCTCGCATGCACATGGTATCTGATGCGAGGTTCTCAATACACAACCGCAACGCACGTCCACTTCGTGGCTCAACCCTCTCATGTGCTCTAACTCTTCATTCAGCAACTGCAGGCAGTAGTGAGAGACATTGAATACCAGGTTGTTTAATGGCCGTCCGGTGAAAGTGACTGCTTGACGAAGCCGGGACTGCTCAAGCATGTACTTGAGATGAAGATAAAATTACTATTACTTAGTGAAATGATACAGCCATAAATGCAAATTCCTAAATTGCAGTAGAACAAATTGCAAATACCTTATATTAGTTGCTTGTGATTCAATCTGCTTGTGAACCTTCTACCATACCGTGTCAAGGGAGCCAGTTGCCGTATTGAGCCATTGCTTTAGACTAGCATGTTCGCTCTCCACTCGACAAGAAGTTGTGATGCCAAAATGTAGGAACTCCTTTGTCCAAGCAACAACAAACTTCTCCTTATGCACCAACCACGTCTCCTCAACATACGAGATAAGATTTTTGTACATACTCATTTTATCCTTCATCATGCTAAGATTGGTCTCGTACTCCTTAGTGGTTAATGATTGAAATATTGTTCTCCATCTGCCATTCTTGAATTTAGGGGCAAGTCCTTTATCTCCCATGATTCTATACACCCGATCTTCCACATCCTTATTTATATGCCAAGTGCATAGCAAGTGCGCTGCTTGTGGAAAAACTTCTTTGATCGGCTTCAATAACCCAAGCTCCCTGTCACTAACAATAACGGTCGGGTTAAGATCAAAGCTATAATAGCCAGATCGAATCATGGAGAAGTTGAAGAAATGATAACTATCAACTATTTAATGGAAATGGGTGATGAAACGAATCAACAAATTTTGATAGAAATGCATACGAAATTGATGGATAAGAAATATAAACATAGTTCAGATACATTGGCCCATCTTCAGCCTTTGCAAAATCCAACGATAGCTACCTTCAGTCTCGTCTTTAACTATAGCATACGCTATCTTAAAGTTGTTATTGCAGGGCGTCATCCCCACAATCTCAACAAACGGCATTTTGTACTTGTTTGTTTTGTACGTTGAATCAATGCCGATGTACTAGTGGTAAGTCCTAAACATCTCAACTAACTCTGGATGTGCCATGAACACATGCGTTATCACACCTGAATCAGCCTGTGTGTAATTGACATATTTGTTCTCCACAGCAATATGGTAGAATTGACTAGCCAAGTCTCTACCTTCAAACCCGTCCTTCCTCATTTTGTCCCTGTAATTATATATGTGTTTAATTACAGAGTTGTCTTCTGGGTTTTTTTCTTTAACTGCTGCTAAAATGGCACAGGGCTTTGCTTGAGCTGAAGTCATATCACGCACAATTTGTTTAGATGCGATACTGAGCCCGCTCATCTGCCGACTTCCCTCTGGATACACACGCATTGTATGATTATGCATTCCAATTAACCCAGCCTTAGCTTGTATCCCCCATCCAGAAAGGTCTGTACGTTGATTGGCTTTAATCTGAAATTTACAGCGGCACGCTTTAGTTTTACTTTTTCTTATTGCAGGATCTTCATCAATTCTCACAACACCTCTATAGCGTTCACCCCGTGAACATCGCAACAGCTTCTGTTTACCCCCGTGTTTGTGCGAAGATATTACAATCTCAAACCCATTTTGAATAGCTATCTTTTTTGCCCAATCAATAGCATCTTGACACGTAGGGAAAACGGTATCCGTTATGAAACGCGAACTATAATCAATGCTATCGGGTGTCCAATCTTCTAACGGTACCTAAATATACAAAAAATGCATATTAGGTTATCATAATTTACATTAAAAATAATGCAAAATATAGTTCGGGGCAATTTCTCCCCCGTAAAAAAATAATTCGGGCCAATTTCGGCCGAAATGGCCTGAACGGGGGCCAATTTTGGCCGAAATGGCCTGAACGAGCAGGCTGCCCGTTCCTTAGGTGGAATGGGCAGCGCGTACCACTCGTTCCATCGGTGGAACGGGTGGCGCATACTGCCCGTTCCTTAGGTCGAACGGGTAGTTCATCCGTTCGACCTAAGGAACGGGCAGTATGCGCCACCCGTTCAGGCAAAATTCAACGGAAAAAAAATAAAAACTCAAAATTAACGTTTTTAATAATCGTAATATTACCTCGTGTTCGAAATCATTATCTTCGGGAATGCTTGGATCCATTTTTGTCAAATCCGGGATTTGTGCTCGGGAGAGAAAGGGAGAGAGAGTTTTTAAGGTTTTGGAACAAAAAAAATGAGAAGGGCAATATGGTCAAAAAGGTGCTGTGAACCGGAATTAGGATGCGGTATATAGCAATACCTTAAAACAAACATATAACTCAAAGGGACATGAAGTTTTACATTTGGTGAGTTGAGGGGACCAATAGGATGCATAATGTGAGTTGATGAGGTTAATCAATGTTAGTAGACACATAAATAAGGCACGAAGTATTACATTTGTTTAGCAATCTTGTATTTCACACTCAAAAGCTTGAAGCGTGTACAATTCAGATCAATTTTACCATGAGTTGCTAGGATTCAAATTATGAACCACTTGGTCTAAGAAATTTTATCATATATAATTTTATTATTGAATTTTCTTTTTTCCAAAACAAACCAAATTATAAGAGAAAAAAAATCAAAATAAATTAATCGATTTTAGTAAGTATTCAATTCGGTTGGATTTTATATAGGGATAATTTTAAATTAAACCCTATGATTATAAGTTTTTGCATATCGATACCTACAGGTTTTTATTATTACAAATCAAATCTTGTGGTTTGTCTTAGTAGAATAAAAAAAATATCTTTTTTTTGAAAGGCTTAAAAGACTGGCGTAACATATGTGTATTTTTAGAAAAAAAAAATGTTGACCCAAAACAAGTCGACTCTTTCTTCCTTCCCTCTTTTTTTTTAATTTTGGAATTTCCAGATGTAATTCAACATCCAGAAATTCCAGAATCCCATAATAAAAAAAAAAGAAAAGCAAAAAATAATTTTTCCCTAAAAGATAGAGTTATGACATTTGTCTTGATTTTGTTAACCGTACAAACCATATGGTTTGGTTTGTTACGAAAAAACCATAGGTATCGATCTAAAAAATGATGAAGCTACAGAGTTTAATTTGAAATTATCCATTTTTTTTTATATAATCATAGGTTTAAAAAAAACCTAAACCGAATCAAACCAAACCAATCGAACCGAACCCCTCCCTCTCATTCCCATTAAAACGCTGCGTTTTGGCTCTGGATGAAATTAAATCCTAATTTCTGTATCCACTACCCAGCTTGAACGGAACCCCTCCCTCTCATTCCCGTTAAAACGCTGTGTTTTGGCTCTGGATGAAATTAAATCCCAATTTCTGTATCCACTACCCAGCAAGCTGAGTAGCTCTGCGTCAGTATCTTTTTCCTCTCAAAACTCCCAAAATCCTAATTTCTCTAGTTCTCCTTCTTCACCATTCTGCAGTTTGAAGTTCGAAGTTCCAGTTCAGATTCTGGGCAAAATCCAGTTTATTATCCTCTTAATTAGGTGCCTGCTCAACCCTGCATCTCATATACCGAGTTTCAATCTTCATTCTGAATGAATCTGCTGCTAGGAGTGATTTGGTGCAACCGTCTGTCATTTAAAACCGAAGTTCGGTGAGTGCCTTAGCTGTTTAAGTAAACACCTAGTCTTAGCTTTTTCTACTATTCCCTAAAATTGATTCAGTTTCTGGGAAAAACTTGGGGTTCATTTATAAACTCATACTATAATTGCATAATATTGAATTTTACTAGTTTAATTTTTGGTTTGTAGGAAGAGGACCAATTAAAGTTGTTTGCTTGCCATTACTGATGTTCAGAAGCAGCAATGTTGCTTCCAGGATTTTTGAACGACAAATTTGCACTCCTCGTCCTGGGACCAATGTACTTCAACTTTTACACTCTTTTATGATGTTTCAGTTTTTCTTTTTCAAGCTGATGTGATCCCAGTGCCATTGGACGGTACGGAAACGGACTCCGGGAGCGTTTCCGCGCAACATAGCTAGTAAATAGATATGGAAAAGAAACGGAAATGAATGGAAACGGGAGCGTTTCCGTGCAACATAGTTGTAAATGGTTCTATCAATAATAAGGATGCCAGTGCTGATTTTGTGGAAGATTAAAGTAATTGGACTATATAGAGCACATCAATGTCATCCAGGATTACATCCCAAGCATTTTGTGATATAGCGTTTGGATCTTAAGTTGAAACTCGATAAAACATTATGACAAAGTTCTTCATTAGGCTTGTAGTTATATTTTGTGGTGCTTTAAATATGTTGGTTTTAAGTTTGCTTTTAAGGTGTTGTGTGGTAGAAAAAAACATGCCCATGAAATTATTTAACCTAGAAAAAGTATGAATAACATGAATGTATCAGAAGAACATATCTAATAAGTTGAAGGGCTGTCTAGAAATAGTATGGTCATTTCAAATGTAAACCTATTGATACATTAGCATAATCATTATATGGTAATACATTGGTGCTATCAATTTGCAAAATACCTTTGGAATTTTTCCGTTTCCGGTGACAAAAGTGCAGCTGCTTCAAATTTTACCTAGTTCTGGTTGTTTTTATATTCCAATTTCAGCCTTAAAGACCTGGAAATTGCTGCTATGCTGTGTTGGTTCTTGTGGCTTAATGGAAATTCTAAGGTTTGGAATAATTGTTCTACTCCTGCCCAGATCATGTTTAGTAATGCCACTGCTTTATTATCAAAATAGAAGCAAGTTCAGTCCATTTGGTCGATTTGGATCGCCCCTCCAACTGTCCCCTTAAAGCTTAATTTCAATGCAGCAGTTTTCACCCCCACTGGTTGCCTGGGTTTTCTTTTCGTGCTTAGGGACTGCCATGATCAGTTCATAGCTGGAAAAAATGGCCTCTTGCACGCCCCTTTGATCCTCTTTTGGCGGAAGCTTTAAGTTGGCTAAAAAATGTTGGCGCAAAGGCATCCTTTTGTAGTCTGATTCTCAACTTCTTGTTCATAGTTTTAAGGAGATGGACTCGCCCTTGGGTCTCATTATTGAAACTGTTCCCTTTGTCAAGAGATCAGCGAATCGTGTTGCTCATTTTTTAGCTAGAGCAGCAGATCAAACCACTAATGCTTTAGTTCTTAATTCTTAATGAATTTTCCGTTGGTTGTAAAAAAAGAAGAAGAGACAACTATGTGTCTGATGTGGTAAAAGGAATGCTAGTAGAAAGTATTTAGTTGCCTTTTAGTTAGAAACTATTTTGAACTTTCTGTGTTTTTCCCAATTCTGATTGATTTGGTTTATTTTTTGTTTTCCCTTTATTAATTTACATGCCTTTCTTTGTTAATGAATATAAAAACTACTAAAGCCATGTAACTATGATTTAATTCCAACTCTAAATCTTGAGGTTGTGTGGTTACAGGTTCATTCTGCTAGGCAATTTTACGAGAACTTAGTCCCAAGTTATACCATATATGATGTTGACTGCCCGGATAATTCATTCCGCAAATTCACAGATGATGGTCAATACCTTATCAGTTTTAGTAGAAATCACCAGGATTTGATTGTTTATAGACTGAAGTGGTTTTCATATTCATGCAAAGGAGAAGATTGTGATCTTCCCTCACGAGTAAAGAGGTTTGATAGCTTCTTCACCCAGCTATATAGTGTTACTCTTGCTAACAGCAATGAAGTTATCTGCAAAGATTTCTTCCTTTATGTGGAGAGTACCCAATTTGGTTTATTTGCTACGTCTACGGCACAATTTCATGATATGCCTGCAATTGGAGGAGCTATTCCGGGTGTCCCTTCCATAGAAAGGATAACTTTCCATCTTTTAAGGTGTGTACCAATTGTCATTTCAATAATATTTATAGAAAGTTGTTTATGAAAAGTTTATGTCGTTGTCCCAACTCTTATTTATTATAGTGTATAATTAGATTGGAAGATGGAGCAATTTTGGATGAGAAGGTCTTTCAGAATGATTTCGTTAATCTTGCCCATAATATGGGTGTCTTCTTATATGATGATTTACTTGCAATCGTATCCCTACGTTATCAAACAGTACACATTCTCCAAATTAGAGAATCTGGTAACCTTGTTGATGTACGTGCTATAGGTGCATATTGCAGAGAAGACGATGAGCTTTTTCTCAATTCTAACACCCAGGCGAGTAACATTTCGTTTTTAAGATTTCGAAATTAATTGAACCTTTGGCTCATTTATCTGTTATTACTATGGCACATACTTCACTAAGCATGACAAAGTTGTTTTATATTTGCTAGAAATAATTTGGCAAGACTTTTTCATTCTTATCCTTTTAAGGGTGAAAGTTACGAGTTGCAGTTTGCTACTAAATACTTGTTTTTTGGTATGGGAATCATAGAATTGACAATTGATTATGACCTGCTAATTGTAGTGCATAGCAACTAAAATGCATCAACAATCTTAGAATCGTGTTTTCAGTGTGCAGGATTCCCAGCCTAATTCAGACAACTCTTTTTTGAGCGGCATTAAACAACGGTTACTTTCGTTCATTTTTCGAGGAATATGGAATGAAGAAATAAATAAATCCATGGTTTGTTATCTGACTTTACTATCTTGCTTCACATGTTTGGTCTCAAAAATAACTTTTTTGTCATTGAATTGAAAGAATTTGAATAGGAGATTGTGTTTGTTAATGTGAGCTTTCTTTGATTGATTCATAACCCCAATGAAGTTTATGAAGTGGGATAAATATCATATTTATGTGTGGTATGGTATTAGGCCTTTGTTAATTGGGAAGTTATTTGGTTCCCTATATATGTGAGGCAATCCTCCCCTTTGAGGTGAGTTAGGCGTTTGTTTACATGGGATCAGAGCCTTGTATTTAGTATTGGGTCACCCATGAAAATTTGCTTCGCGCTCCAAATAGTTTTGTGCGTGAGAGGTGTGTTAAATATCCCACATTACTTAATTAGGGAGCTATATGACTCCTTATATATGTAAGTATATGACTCCTTATATATGTAAGGCAACCCTCCTCTTTTGGGGTGAGTTAGGTTTTTCTGTACAGACAAATTCTAGAAGGAAAAAAAAGTCTAGCAAATGTGAAAGCTACCAGTAGAAGCATTGATATAATTTCTGAAAATATGTTGGTGACCGTGGATAGACTACCACAAAAGATTAGCCACGAAGTACTTTAGTATGTATTCCAATAACCTTTCTATTGTCTGTAGAGGAAATTCTTGTGAGACATGAAATACCATACTCAGATGCATACCAGTGCTTTAAGTTTTATTTTTCTGGAAAATAAAAGGCTGCATTTCCAAGTACCTACATATAGGGCTCTAAATGAGTCAAGCCGCTGATAAGCGGCTCAACATTCGGATCGATGAAAGTTCGAACATGTTCAGTTTGATTTATAAGCGAGCCGAGTTTAAGCATAGCAAAACTCGGCTCGAAAGTTCGCGAGCAAGCTCACTTATAGGTTCATGAACAAGCTCGATTATAAGGTTCATGAACAGGCTCGTGAGGGAAATGTAAGGAAATGTAAAATTATGTAGTTTTGTGTGAAACTTTAGTTTTTTAGGTTTTAAAACTATGTAGTTTTATGTTAATAAAGAAACTTCAAATGAACATGATTAATGAGTTGTTCGTGAGGGAAGTTCATGAATAGAATTAACAATCTGCTCACGAGCGGCTCACAAACATGATGTTGAACTCAAGCTTGTCAATTTTGTGACAAGCTGAGCATGAGCAGGCCAAAGCTCGGGTTCGGCCCTACGTGTTACCATAGATGTGGTAGGGCATTTCATTTTTCTCTTTACGTTACATGCTTGTCACTTTAAATTTTGAGTTGAGTTCTGGTATTGCAGTGAGAGATATTTGGTTCTTCTAGTTTGGTTATAGTGTGAAAGGTGTGAGTTTTAGTGAGATACTATAAATTTTATGTACATTGTTTCAAATTTGTTTATGAGTTTTTTTACTTCTAAGGTTTGAGAATAGGTTTTTTAGGTAAATTACAATCATGGTCACGAACTTTTCTCATTTTCACAGTATGGCCACTAAACCTCAAGATGTAAAATAAAAGTCATTCAGTTTTACACTTTCTAACATTATGACCACTAAACTTCAATTAACGCCTCAAAATGATTGATGACGACCTCAAAATTGAACTGTCCAAGAATTAAAGATGTTTAGAACCACATTTACCATGGAACCCGTTTTTTATTTTCCAAAATCAGAATTTCCAAAGCTTTCTGTCTCTAAATATTCACTTTCTCTCTGTCAGCTATTAATATGAAATGGACCTTTAACTATTAGCTCGAGCTTTTAGTTCAATCGGTTCCTTGACATGGTATCAGAGCCAGTGTGACCAAGTGGTCCTGGGTTCGATTCCTGGCAACCCCATTTGTTGAGTTATTTGCAGGACATGGTAATATGGGCCTGTGTTGTCACGCTTCAAGCCCAAGTGTGCTTTCGCGTGTGGGGGTGTGTCAGCTATTAATATGAAGTGGACAAGTGGACCTTTAACTATCAGCTTGAGCTTTGAGCTAAATCGGTTCCATGACATGGTATCAGAGCCAGTGTGACCAAGTGGTCCTGGGTTCGATTCCTGGCAGCCCCATTTGTTGAGTTATTTGCAGGACATGGTAATATGGGTCTGTGTTGTCACGCTTCAAGCCCAAGTGTGCTTTCGCGTGTGGGGTGTGTCAGCTATTAATATGAAGTGGACCTTTAACTATCAGCTCGAGCTTTTAGTTCAGTCGGTTTCATGACACTCTCCTAGTCAAACAACGCTAAAAAAAATTTGAACTAAAGTTGCTTAGAATATCATCAATTCTTGGAATTTTTTGTTTTGAGGTCAGCAACGGTCATTTAAGGCGTTAATTGAAGTTTAGTGCCCATAATGTTAGAAAGTGTAAGATTAAGTGACTTTTATGTTAAGTTTTGAATTTTAGTGGCCGTACTGTGAAAATGAATAAATTTTAATGGCCATGGGTGTAATTTACCCTAAGTTTTTTCCTTTCATTTGGTTACGAGTTTTATTTGGATCGTGTAAGCTTTGAAGAACTCATTGCAGATTTGGATTCTTTTTTTCTTTGTTATTTTTACCATTTTCATCTCCTTTACTCTTAAGTGGTCAATTTCAAACCCAAAAAGAAGTGACTAACAAACATTTTTAAGTTTGGTAAAGACTAGCAGAATGACCATCTCAATGATGGAATTATATATATATATATAGGGTAAATTACAATCATGGCCCTTGAACTTTGCAATTACCTTCATTATGGCTCCTGAACTTCAAAAATGGACATTATGGACCTTGAACTTACACTTTCCTAACATAATGACTAAGTCAAAAAGACGGATGACGATCTCAAAATGGAGAAGTCCAAGAATTAAAGTTATTTAGAACCACATTTCTCATAATTATTTTTTATTTTCCAGATCACCATTTTCGGAACTTTCTTTCTCAAAACAACCATTTTCTAACAATAGTTAAATAACCTCAAAACCAAAAAATTCAAAAATTAAAATTGTTTCTTAGAATATCATTCCCATTAGCTCCACAATGAAGGGTTACCTAATGTTAATAGAGGTCGATATGTTAGGAAAGTGCAAAGTTTAGGAGCCATAATCTTGGATTTTTAATGAAAGTAAAAACAAAGTTCATGGGCCGGAAGTGTAATTTACCCTATATATTTATATATAAACTTCAAATCTGGTATTCAAGTAATGGGACTGATCAATTACTTGAATTAATCTGAAGCTGATATAGTAATCCACTCTTTTATTTATAGGAACTCACTGCTTTTAATACATTGCTTTGCTCCATCAGAGGGTTCAAGGCTTGAAGAAGAAATTCTATTTCCATTTTCAAGATTATGTTGACTTGATTATCTGGAAGGTGAGATGACTATTATTATTATTATTATTATTATTATAAGGCTTAATGCATATTTACACCCTTAAACCTGACAAGTTTTGCCTATTGGCACCCTAAACTTTTAAAATAACTTATCACACACTTATAGTTGGCACATTCGGACCTCTTGCACACAAAATTGTTGATCGGTCATCTTTGACAGATGATGTGGCATGTGTTCTTTTTCTATAGCACACACATGCCACATCATCTGTCAAAGATGACCGATCAACAATTTTGTGTGCAAGAGATCCGAATGTGCCTACTATAGGTGTGTGATAGGTTTTTAAAGCCAACTATAGGGGTTTGATGGGTTTTTAAAGCCAACTATAAGTGTGTGATGAGTTATTTTAAAAGTTCAGGGTGCTATAGGCAAAACTTGTTTAGTTTAAGGGTGTAAATATGCATTAAGCCTTATTATTATTTAATGATGCATTCAGCATGAAGAGAAACTAACTATTTGAGTATAATAACCATTGAATTTGAATAGGTACAATTCTTGGATCGACATCATCTGCTAATCAAGTTTGGTAGCGTAGATGGAGGGGTAAGTCCTTTTTCTTTCTTTTCAACACATGGTAAGATGGGTGTGTTGTTCATGTTTCAAGTCCAGTTGGCATTCGCGTGTGAGGTGTGTCAGATATTAATATGAATTGAGTCTTTAACTACAACTTAAGCTTTTGGTTCAATTGGTTCCATGATATGGTATCAGAGCCTCTTAGACCAAGTGGTGGAGGGTTCGATTCTTAGAGGGCATTCGCATGAGGGGGTTGTGTATTAGAAATTAATATAAAAGCTATTGTTGGGTCTTAACTATCAGCTTAAGCTGGTTTCATCACATGTGTGTGATCTTGCCTAGCTCTTAAATCCCCCAAGGTAGATTATAGGGATAAGGTATCAAAATAGCCTCAAGGTTTTTGCGGAGAGCTAATCTAGTCCTCATGTACAAAACAACGGGTTAATTGCACCAATGGTAATGAACTTTGGACTTAGTTTTGAAAAGGTCATCGAATTTCATTTTGTTTCAATAAAGTCATTGAACTTTCATTTTTATCTCAATGAAGCTATCTCGATTATTTCTAACAGAAAAAAACACCTGAATAGGGAAACGAAAACCATGCTGAAAATGATTGACTTATACGTATAACAAGACAGTCAGATAATAGCAAAAAAAATAAAAATTAAATGTATTATTTACTTAATTCAAATGCTTGAAACTGTCACACAGTATATATATATATATATATATATATTTAGCTGTCACGTGATACATAGCATATTTCTTTCCAACATGGTCACTATTCCAGTGATTTTTTCTGTCTGAATTGGTTGGAACGACTTTATTAAAATAAAAAGGTAAAGTTCAATGACTTTATTGAAACAAAATGAAGTTCATTTACCTTTTTGTAATTCACCCCAAACTTCAATGCAATTTCAATCCCAACTTTTGTGAAATGGCGCAATTGACACATGAAGCATGATTGTGCTAAATTTGCACTTTTCAGAAAACGTTAAGGCTTGAATCTGCATCTTCTGTTGCTGAAAAAAAAGTCATCTTGCATTAATGAGTCTTGAAATTGTTAGCTCGAGTAAACATTAGGCTTAAGATTCAATACGCCAAGGCTAAATCTGCTTCCCCAATAACTATAGGGTTAAATTTGCAACTTATCTCTAAAATTATTTTGTTTTGCCAAAGAAATTCTAGATAATAGTGATTATATACTTGTTGTTCAGGTGTCAAGAAGTGCTGAACACCATCCTTCATTTTTTGCTGTGTATAACATGGATACAACTGAAATTGTTGCTTTTTACCAGGTATTTATTTTGAGAATTATAATGACTGCTGTATGTTACTCCATCGTTATTTTTTATATGTGGTTTTTTTATTAAGATCAATACAAGATTAATGAGACTATCAAAATGACTAATTTACCCTTAATATTTCTCATCTAAATCTCTACTTTCTAAGTAAAAAAAATTATTTCTTAATTTTTATAGCCTAATTAGGATTATTTGCATTAATTGTTAAATCTCTGTTGCTATATAGGATAAGTACCAAAATGGCCTCAAGAAGGAGAGTGTCAATTTAGCCCCAACTTACAAAATAACACCATTTTGGCTCAACGTTTGTGAAATGGTTACCAATTTAGCCCTAGATACGGAACTTAGTACTAAATTAGTACCATTTCACAAATGTTGAGGCATCAAGTTCCGTTAGCAAAAGTTAAATTAGTACCATTTTACAAACGTTGAGACTAAAATGGTATTATTTTTACGTTGGGGCTAAATTGACACTTCCTTAAAAACCTAGAGGTCATTTTGATACCTTATCTCTACTGTAAATAAGGGTAAATTTGAGAAAATACTATCAAAAGTGCATTAATAATACAAAACCACATAAAATTGAACAAATTGAAAACCTTAAAACGACATGTAATAAATAAAAACCAGAGGGAGTATTATGTTAACTTTTTTCTGTTTCCTAACGTGCTCATTTCTACTTCACACAGAACACGTCAGATGAGCTCTATCTGTTGTTTGAACAGTTTTGTGACCATTTCTATGCTTCGTCAAGAAATTCATTGTACATGAATTTCATATCTTCTCATGCAAACAACATTCATGCTTATGAGCAATTGCAATCGATGAAAAATAAAGCTAGTGGTCTTTCGCAGGTTAAGTCTTGCCGTTCAAACTTTCATTTGGGAATTACATAATAGAATATTATTTCTCTAGTTGTATATGTCTCTCGTATCAAATCTAATTTGTCTATGAACTACTGCAGTTTGTGAAAAAGATGTTAACTTCTCTACCTTTTAGTTGTCAATCACTAAGTCCTTCTCCGTATTTTGACCAATCCCTCTTTCGGTTTGATGAAAAGGTTTGATTCTGATACTTTTGTTTTTCAATTAATCCTTATACTTATTATTTATTAAAGGCGATTTCTACGTGCAATTTACTTGTTAGAACAAGTTGACGATGACAGGATTAATATAGAAAAACGATATATTCTTATTAACAATGTGTATTACATTATCTATATGTGAAATACATCACAAAATGCAATTTGTTAATAAATGTATTTTGGAATCCATGGAAATGCTCAAACTAGGCTTCAGGTGACACTCTATTGTATGAACACCATTTGTTTAACAAACTATCTTGTAAGCCTTTCATTGTTGCGGGTAAAAACAATAGACTCGTGACAACTACGCTCCACAAAACGTGACCAGTAATGGGAGAGCAAGCAGGGTTAGTGGTGGGCCTCTATTGTTCCGTCGAATAGCATGACTACTTAAGTTTTCATCATTTATGCACTTCGCAATTTAAGCAACATGTTATACTCTCGATGTGTGCATTTTTGGCCAGACCTTTGCTTTTTAGCATATATTTTGTTTGTCGTGCCATCTAAAATCCACCATATATTTGCACTTTTATTGTAGCTCATATCTGCGACGGACCGACATAGGCCTTCAACGGACCATCCCATCAAGTTCATTTCGAGAAGGCAACCTTTTACTCTGAAATTCAAGATGAAGCCAGGTACTTCATATTTATTTATTTTTATCCATAATCATTTTGAACTGGAACGATCATAATACTTGTATCAGAATTGCTATGCTTAATTAGGTGTAATGTAGCTTTACAATGAACAAATCAAAATCGTATTTCAGTAGTTCCTTAGTAGTGCTTAGTTTTAGCTCATTCTGGTTGAGTATAAAGCTGGTCGAGTCTTATTTTGTTATGGTTTGACAATTAGGTCCTGAAGCTGGAAGTACAGATGGCCGAAACAAAAAAGTATCGTCCTTTCTATTTCATCCATTTTTGCCACTGGCTCTCTCCATTCAACAAACAATGTTCTTGCAGCCGTCGCTTAATATCCACTTCCGAGGATAATAACCAGTCAAACTCATTATTCGTGTTGTGAAATTTGGTTGGAATTGTGAGCAATGTGAAGTAGGGCTAAGTGTCTATCTTGGAGATACTAGTTTTGATTGAATATCCGAGGAAAAAGATTTAAAATTGTACCGAATTGTTGACTTTTTTTGCCAAAATCTGTCCAATATGGTCAAACAAAGATTCCAAATGCATCATACTGATATAGTTGTAGGCAAAGATTCCAATTTTATGTATCAAAATTGAGCAAAGCAGTGTAATAAATGTTAGATAGATATAGAATTTTAAAGGAGTTTGAGTGTGTTTATAAGGAACAATACAACATGTATGTATGTATGATAACTTCTTCTAGCTTCTCCTATTATGGTATCAAACTAGTATGAGTTTTGAGGAGTTGACTTGTGTTTAGGTACAACTCATGAATACTCCTAAAAAATAAAATTACGAATAGTAGTTGAGAATGTGGTAACTTCATTTCATATGTCGTACAAATAATATTAAACAAAAATTGGAATTTGATTAAAGGTAATTGGATTAAAGGCTCATATAATCAATGTAGATTAATTTTAGATATTTTAGATTATAAAATTTTTATGCAGTTTCCATTATGTGACCTCTATCTCCTCTTTGGAGATTTGTGGATCCAGTTCTAGAGGGCGAGGATCAGAGATATGCAGCTTGCACCTTTTGTGGTATGAGATTTCGTACATCTAACATTACTCGTTTAAGTTTCATCTGGATTTGGTTCGAGGGAAATGTATAATTGTGTGTAACAATATATCTCATGAAGCTTGGGTAATGGTATGATCATATGTATGTAAAATATATTTTAGATTATGTTAAGTGTTTTATTTGATAATTAAAGTATAAGATAATCGGATTATCTTAAAACTAATTACAAAATATTTATGGGATAATGGTGAGAGTTTTAAGGGAAAAAACTACTCACTCCCTGATAGGGGTTAAAACCCCTATCTTTAGGTACGGTTTTTAGGACGGTTTAGTTTAGTTTTCCTTCAATAAGTGAGCAATTCTCGTATTTTTATGCATGTGTGTGTTAATCAGATTTCGTATATGTTTTATTTACTTTTGTAGTTTGAGGTCGTTTTCTGATCGTTTTTGGGCAAATATTGCCAAATTAGCACGTATGTTAACTTTCAATTGTTTATTATAGCTAAATAATCCACCAAAAGTCGCACCAAATGGAGTTTTTACTCAAATCAAGCGATTGGTGGATCAATTTAGCCTCTGAACTAATGCCGTTTGGAGTTTATTTGCGTGTGCAGGTCAAAACATGAACAAGTTCAAGCAAAAATCGTGTCTCAGGGGCCCTCGACAGTCACTCGGAGCATCTGGGCACTTGTCGCTCGCCAAAGCTGGCCATTTTAGGCCAACTCAGCGAGCTGGCACTGCCAGTACGGCGAGGTGGCCCTCAGGGGCTAGCTTGCGCCGAACTGGCTGCTAGAGGCCAACTCGGCGAGCTGGCTCACCTAGCTCAGTGAGCTGGCCCTCAGGAATCAGTCTTTTGACTGATTCCCGGCCCTACGACACCACGACTCGACCCCAACTCTCCCACCTGCAACAGGAAACGAATTCGATTAGATTTGGAACTCAAACCGCAACTATAAATAGAACTTTTGTCAATGTAAATTAGATATCTTTCTTTTATTTGTAAAACCCTAGCTTTCCCCCTTAAAGAATCATCTCCATCTCTTCCATCTCTTTCATCCTCCATTGAAGAACACTCAAGCTCCGCTCCTTGAGGATTATTCAAGGTTCCATCCTTAAGTCCTAGGAAGACACCTGCAGTGGTAGACAGGTTCCCTGGAAGGGATTTTCTCACTCTTTTATATCTTGTTACCTCTTGATACAGTCTATGAATCCTAGGATCATTGTAACTTCGTGACAATTTTTCCATCTTTAATATTAATTCAAGTTTCGTGTTTGTTCAATTGTTTGTATGATTTAGTCTTTGTCTCATGCTTTTCTTAATTAGTTTAACTCATTCATAAATCCAAATACATAGTTGGCACATATTAAGACCTGAATCTGACATAGTTAGAGCCTGTAGGATTGACGACCCTGCGGAAGATTAAGCCCAAATTACTGAACCTTAGAGCTAGTTTCGGCCTTACAAGGGAATCACGCACTAGGAACCACAAAAGGATAAGTAGGGTTAATCGCCTTAGGCAAAAGCGACTTAGATTAGGTTATCAATTGATTAGCAAATTAGGTTGAATTCAATACTATCACATCATTCCACATTCCTTCGAGTAATTACATTATTGAAAGATCACCTGGGAGTAGAATAACTTAGCTAGGAGTAGATTAATATAGAAACAAAACCAAGCTTAAACCCCCCAAAGCCTAGATAACACTAGAAACTGAGTAGCTCGATACTTGTAGGAGTAAATCCTGTGGATTCGATACCTGGACTTGTCCAAATTATTACTTGATAACGACAGGGTACACTTATCGCTTAGTGAGTCTCAATTGAGCGACAGCTCGAGGCGCATCACTCCCCTATCCATATCCCTATCCTTAATCAGGTGTAATTTAACTTTACAATCAACAAATCAAAATCATATTTCAGGGACAATAACCAAGGATGATAACCGGTCAAAGTCATTATTCGTGTTGTGAAATTTGGTTGGAATTGTGAGCAAAATGAAGTAGGGCTCAGTGTCTATCTTAGAGATACTGGGTTGGATTGAATATTCGAGGAAAAAGATTCAAAATTGTACCGAATTGTTGACTTTGTTTTGCTAAAATTGGTCCAATTTGGTCAAACAAAATTCAAAATGCATCCTACTGATATAGTTGTAGGCAAATATTCCAATTTTATGTATCAAAATTGAGCAAATCAGTGTAATAAAAGTTCATATAGATATAGAATTTTAAAGGAGTTTGAGTGTGTTTATAAGGAACAATACAACATGTATGTATGTATGTATGGTAACTTCTTCTAGCTTCTGCTATTATGGTATCAAACTAGTATGATTTTTGAGGAGTTGAATTGTGTTTAGGTACAACTCATGAATACTCATAAAAAAATAAAATTACAAATAGTAGTTGGGAATATGGTCGCAACTTTAGTTCATATGTCGTGTCAATAATATTAAACAAAAATTGGATTAAAGAGTCACATAATCAATGTAGATTAATTTAAGATATTTTAGATTATAAGATTTTTATGCAGTTTCCATTATGTGACCTCTATCTCTTCTTTGGAGGTTTGTGGATCCAGTTCCAGAGGGCGACAATCTCCCACCTGGAGACTAAATCCGTCATCTGGTGGTAGTGCCATGCCTTCAACTTAGTGACCAAGGCCAGCTGAAGCCATACAAAGCTTCAGCTTCTCTAAGGTTACAACCTTAGTCAACATGTCTGCAGAATTCTCTGTGCCTGGAATCTTCATCAACTGCAATGTCTTCCTGTCCAAGAGATGCCGTATGTAGTGATACTTCAACTCTATGTGCTTTGTCCTTGAGTGAAATGCGGGATTCTTCGCCAAATGAATGGCACTCTGATTGTCGCTATATAGAATAGGATCTTTCTACTCCTTTCACAACTCACGCAAGAAATTCTACAGCCATACCATCTCCTTACTAGCCTCAGTCACTGCAACGTACTCAGCTTCTGTAGTAGACAAAGCCACCACCTTCTGCAGCTTTGAAGCCCAAGAGACTGTAGTACCACCCAATGTGAAGACATATCCGGTTGTACTTCTTCTCTTGTCAAGGTCACTAGATGCCAAATCTGCATCCACATATCCTGTCAACATAACCTCCTTGCCCTCAAAACACAGAGCTTGTTCAGTGGTTCCCTTCAGGTATCTCAGAATCCACTTTACTTCTTCCCAATGCTTCTTACCAGGGTCTCCCATGAAGCGACTAACAACTCCCATAGCATGTGCAATATTCGGTCTTTTGCATACATCAAGCTACCAATTGCTGAGGCATACAGAGTTCTCTCCATCTAGGCTCGCTCTTTTCTGTTCTTAGGTGAGTCCTATTTAGATAGCTTGAAATGGCTACCCAAAGGAACCTTAGATGGTTTGGCATCTTGCATGCCGAATCTCTTCAAGACCTTCTTGATATACTCAGCTTGTGAGAGATGCAACTTTCCAGCCTTCCTATCTCTTTCAATCCTCATACCCAGAATCTGCTTAGCTTCTCCAAGATCTTTCATAGCAAACCGCTCAGATAACTGCTTCTTTAGTTTTCTCACTTCTCGAGCACTCGACCCTGCAATCAGCATATCATCAACATATAACAGTAAAATAATGTAGCCCTCATCCAGTTTCCTGAAGTAACAACAATGATCAGCTTCACTCCTCATGAACTTAATTTCATGCATGAATCCGTCAAATTTCTTGTACCACTATCTTGGATCTTGTTTTAAACTATACAAGCTCTTGTTCAACTTGCACACGAGCTCAACATTATCAGACTCATGTTGAAACACCTTTCCACAAGATTTTGATTTGACAAAATCATCCATGATTAAGAAACAATTAAATTTAAGTGCTTTGATTTAATTGTACTAATCTGTTTGTTCAATGTTGAGTATAAACTTAAATACAAAAAGAAATAAAGAATAAGAAAGGACGAAGTCAGCATGAGATCAAAGAACAAACTGAGTAGAATTGAACTCAGTATCAAAGAATAGAAGCCTGAAGTTCAACATAGCGAAGTGAAATGAAACTCAGCATGGAAGTTGACAACAAACGAAGACAAGTAGAAGCTGAGTAAATCTTCAGGACAACATGAGAGATCCGTTCACTAAAAGACAAGTCTTGAAAACCTTCTGCACCAATAATTGAATCCTCGGAATTACGCAGAAGACACATTCCGAGATGCATGGGTCAACAGATTATTGCTAAAATACAACTGCCACAAAAAGACAACGACTGCAGGAAGAAGACAAGTCTGACGACTGAAGAAATCAGAGGATAGGATTGGGCTGCAAAATCTGAAGCTGACCAGACGCTGTCTCCTAAAAGAGCCGTTTTTTACTTAACGGCTAAATCATTTGAAATGATCCTCATCCAGGTCTTCATCTATATAAAGACAATCAAACTCCTTGGATCATTACCTATTTACAAAAAGAAAAATACAAGAGAGAAAAATACAAGTTCAAAGCACTCAAAAACAAGAAAGAGATCTTACACCCATTTTCTATTCCTGTGTAAATGCTAGATTGATTGTTTGTAATCATCTAAAGTGTTCTTCATTTGAAAAAGAACAACTTATATCAATCGTGATATTGAGAGTGTTGTGCTGAGTGTTTGGTTGTAAACATTCAGTGGTAGAGAAATCTAAGTACTAGGTGTGGTGCTTAGTAGGAGTTGAGTAGAAGAATAGAGGACGGTACTCTTGCATATTCAACTGCCTTGTAAACGGTTTGTGCTCTACCTTTAAAGAGCTCAGTATTGGATTCCAAAAGCCTGGAGGACTCTGGGGACTGGACGTAGGCAGAGAGGCCGAACCAGGATAAGTCGTACTGAGTAATTTCTAACTCTCTCAATATATATATATATATATATATATATATATATATATATATATGTGTGTGTGTGTGTGTGTGTGTGTGTGTGTGTGTGTGTGTGTGTGTGTGTGTGTGTGTGTGTGTGCATGTGTTGTCTGTTGAATTTACTCAGCATATAAATCATTTAAACTGATACTGAGTGAATCAGAGTGCTGAGTTGGAAGCTGACCACAGAAAGTGTCAATTCCTAACACACGAGTAAAACAGCCTTAGTCAACATCTGACCAAAGCTGTCTTACATTAAGATCGGTCGTGCTGACCAAAAGCTGAGTTAACAAACTCATCAAAATTATCAAGTCAGTATAATTAAATTAGCAAAAAATTATATTAGTTCCTAACCCCCCCCCTTGGAACTAATCACACGGGACCAACAAGTGGTATCAGAGCCTAAGCTCACTACTCTAAGATATAACTATCTTGAGCGGATCCCCATAAATGGCTGAGAACAGCACTCGTTTCCTTCCAGGGAACCAAACAACACAGATACTCCCTGAGGGATTATCTATTAGTCGGCCTCCCCTATTCTTTGGATCTAATTATACTTTCTGGAAGAATAGGATGAAGAACTTTATTCAAGCCACAAACATGAGTGCATGGCTTACAATAGTTCAAGGCCCATACGTGCCATATAAAACTGTTAACAATGAGAAAGTCATTAAGAGTGAAACTGAGTGGTCAGAAGATGACCTTAGAAAACTTCAAAATAATGCTTCAGCTATCAATATGCTTCACTGTGCTTTAGATGCTGCAGAATACAATAAAATATCAGGTTGTGAGTCAGCACAGGAGATATGGAAA
The DNA here is from genome assembly GCF_963576675.1 of Euphorbia lathyris. NCBI lineage: Eukaryota > Viridiplantae > Streptophyta > Magnoliopsida > Malpighiales > Euphorbiaceae > Euphorbia > Euphorbia lathyris. Next base: position 14,771,465 of record NC_088919.1, read on the forward strand.
AAGCTCGAGGTGACCTATGAAGGTACAAGCAAGGTCAAAGAGTCAAAGGTGAATCAACACATGAGATTATATGAGCTGTTCGAGATGAACGACACCGAGGACATCTCCAGCATGAATGCTAGATTCACTAATATCATAAATGAACTAAAAAGACTCGACAAGAACTTCACCGAAGAAGAACAAGTGAAGAAAATCTTGAGAAGCCTACCTAAGAGCTGGCAAGCAAAGAAAACTGCAGTAGAAGAAGCTTAGGACCTGACTACATACAAGTATGACAAGCTAATCGGATCTCTGCTGACTTATGAGATCTCAATGCAAAACTTTGAAGCCAAAGAGAAAGAAAAGTCAGAAGACAAGAAACAAAAATCACTAGTGATGAAAGCTGACTCCACAGAAGCTGAGTCAACTGATGATGAGGAAATGGCTATGTTCACTAGAAAGATGAAGAAGCTGTTCAGAAGAAGTGACAGAAACAGCAAAAGACCATTCAGAAAAAGTGACAGGTACAAAGCTGAGTCCAGTGACAAGTACAAGAAGGACAGTTCCAAGTCTGTCACATGCTTTGAGTGCCACCAAACTGGGCACATCAAGTCAAGCTGTCCCAACCTCAAGAAAGAGAAGAAGGGAAGCAAAAAGGCTATGGTAGCAACATAGAGCGACAGTGATGAGTCAACCTCATCTGAAGCTGATGCAACTGAAACAGCCAACATATGTTTCATGGCTGATGATGCTGACCATTCTCAATCTGAGCAAGCTGACCTCTCCGATGAAACTGACCAGGAGGAACACAACAATGAGGTAACATCCTTACTCTTGCTTAGAAAAGAGATGGTAAATGCCCTGAGTGATTTATACACACTAACCAAAAAATGTAACAAGAAAATAAAATCACTCAGCAGGCGATGTGACGAGATTGAAGAGGTCAAGCTGAGTGACCTCCGATATCTCCTCCAAGACAATTCAGATTTACATAGCAACATGCAAATAATGCATAAGTTTGTCACGGAGGTCCAATCTGAGTCAAAGAAACTAAGAAAGGACGTTACAACCTTACAAAGTCAAGTAAAAGGCTCAAATAGAAATAAACCCCATGCTGAGTATGCAAGTACTAATCAGCATAAACAGTTCACTCAGTGTGACTGTTGCGGGAAAAAAGGACACACGAAAGATGTGTGTTGGTTCAACAAGCGGATTGTCCAATGTGACTTCTGTGGAAGAAAAGGACATACCACTAAGGTATGTTGGCATGCTCAGCATAATAATGCTGACCACACTCAGCATCACCCTCAAAGGGTAACTTATTGTGACTTCTGTGATAAAAATGGCCACACTATAAAAGTATGTCGTCACAAACTAAAATATGACTTTGCACCTGCTTATACTAACAAGAAAGGACCCAAAAGAATTGGGTACCTAAAGATGAATAGTTTAAAATGCAGGTCAGCCTGACATGCGTGGAGAATTCAAAACTTTGGTACATAGACAGCGCATGCTCAAGGCACATGACAGGTGATGAAACACAATTCATCACACTAGAGCTTAAACGAGGTGGTAGTGTAAGCTTTGGGGACAATAAGAAGGGTAAGATAGTTGGCTCAGGTACTATCGGAGGTAACCCAACTATTGAATCGGTCTCCTTAGTTAAAGGTCTCAAATACAATCTGCTGAGTGTAGCTCAGCTTTGCATAAGCGGCAGAAAGGTTGTATTTGATGACACTAAGTGTCAAATACTCGAGGGAAATACAAATGAATTGATTTTAACTGCCCCTCGTGTAGACAATGTATACATGCTGAGTTTAGAAAAATAGTTTTCCAAAAACATATGCTTAGTGTCTAAAGAGGATAACTCCTGGCTATGGCATAGAAGACTTGGTCATGTAAGCATGGACCTTCTTGCCAAATTAGCTAGAAAGCAACTAGTTGAGGGATTGCCCAAACTTAAATTTGAAAAAGATCAATTGTCTAAAGCTTGTCAGCAAGGCAAACAAACTAAGAAGTCATTCAAAGTAAAAACATCGTCTCAACCAAGAGACCATTGGAATTACTACACTTGGATCTTTTCGGACCTATCCAACCACTCAGCTTGGGAGGTAAGAAATTTTCCTTGGTCATTGTAGACGATTTCTCTCGGTACACTTGGATCATCTTGTTGAGTAGCAAGGATGAAACATTTGAGATGTTTACCACACTAATTAAAAAGCTTGAAATTGACAAAGACCTAAAAGTAGCTCATATTAGAAGCGACAATGGTGGAGAATTCAAAAACCAACAGTTTAATGAATTCTGTGAAACCAGTGGTATTGACCACAATTTCTCTGCTCCTAGAACACCTCAACAGAATGGGGTTGTTGAAAGGAAGAACAGAACAATTGTCGAAATTGCTAGAACCATGCTGAGTGAAAATAGGCTTCCAAAGTATTTCTAGGGTGAAGCTGTCCACACAGCATGCTATATTCTCAATAGGGCTTTAGTTAGACCTATTCTTAAGAAAACCCCATATAACTCTGGAAAGGACGAAAGCCCAACATTGGCTACTTTCGTGCCTTTGGGTGTAAATGTTATATACTCAACACGAAAGACAATCTTGCTAAATTTGACGCTAAAGCTGACGAAGCGATTTTTTTGGGATACTCAACAAACAGTAAAGCATATAGAGTATATAATAAACGAACTCAAATAGTAGAAGAGTCTGTCCATATTGAGTTCGATGAAGCTGACCCTGCAGGGAAGTCAACCCAGCTCGAAGAAGATGAACTGAGCTCAGCTTCTGCTGACCAAAATGGTGCTCCTGAGTCATCAATACAGGGGCTGACCAAAGGTAAGCAAGAAGTTGAAATTACCTTCGCTGACCAATCTACTCCTGCAGAAATTGTAGAAACACCTGTTCCAAATAACTCAGCATTGCCCAAAGAAATAAGAATTCCAAGAGGACATTTAGAAAAATCCATTCTTGATGCTGCTGAAAACAAGGTAATGACAAGAGATCAGCTTAGGAAGTATCTAAGCAATGTGGCTTTTGTATCAATACATGAACCGAAGAATTTTGCTGATGCTGAGCACGATGAATATTGGATCAATGCTATGCAAGAAGAGCTCGACCAATTCACAAGAAATGAGGTATGAGATTTAGTACCTAAGCCCAGAAATCAAAAGTCCAGAGGAACTAAGTGGGTCTTTAGAAACAAACTAGATGAGCATGGAAATGTAGTCAGAAACAAGGCTCGACTTGTAGCTCAAAGCTATAGTCAGCAAGAGGGTATTGACTATGGCGAAACTTTTGCACCAGTTGCTAGGCTAGAAGCTATACGTATATTATGTGCATATGCCAGTTTTATGAACTTTAAATTATATCAAATGGATGTTAAAAATGCATTTCTTAATGGCTTTATAAACGAAGAGGTATATGTTAACCAACCTCCTGGGTTTGAAGATCCAAAATTTCCAAACCATGTTTATAAACTCAAGAAGGCCCTGTATGGCCTGAAGCAAGCTCCAAGAGCTTGGTATGAGAGGTTGACCAACTTTCTGCTGACCAGGAACTATGTTAGAGGAAAATCTAACACAACCGTGTTCATTAAGAAAAAGGGTAAACATACCCTACTTGCACAAATCTATGTAGATGATATAATATTTGGTGCTACTGATGAATCTTTGTGTAAAGAATTTAGCAAACAGATGCAAACTGAGTTCGAGATGTCCATGATGGGTGAACTCAACTTCTTCCTTGGACTTCAAATTAAGCAAGGTAAGAATGGCATCTTCATAAGTCAGTCCAAGTACACCAAAGAGATGTTAAAGAAGTTCGATATGGAAGATTGAAAACCCATATCAACCCCTATGGGTACTGATACTGTCCCTATGCAAAGATGAGAAAAGTAAGTCAATAGATAGTAAACTTTATCGAGGTATGATAGGCTCCTTACTTTATCTCACGGCTAGTAGACCTGATATACAGTACTCAGTATGTTATTGTGCAAGATATCAAGCTGGCCCCAGGGAATCTCACTTAATTGCTGTAAAAAGAATTTGTAGATATTTGCAGAGCTCAGTTCATGCAGGTTTATGGTATCCAACCTCAAATGACTTCACACTCATTGGATATACTGATGCTGACTATAGATGAGATAAACTAGAACGTAAAAGTACTTCAAGAGGATGTCATTTCCTTGGAAGCTGTCTAGTATCTTGGTTCAGCAAGAAGCAGTCATCAGTTGCCTTCTCTACAACTGAAGTTGATTACGTAGCTGCTGGAAGCTGTGTTGCCCAAGTTCTATGGATTAAGCAACAGCTTGAGGATTATGGAGTAAAAACAGAAACAATAGAGATCAAATGTGACAATAAGAGTGCCATTGATCTATCCAAGAATCCAATCCAACACAGTAGGATGAAGCATGTCAGTATAAGGCATCACTTCATCAGAGATCACGTACTAAAGGGTGAGATCAAGCTGACCTATGTACCAACAGATGAACAGCTTGCAGATATCTTCACCAAGCCATTGGCTCGTGAACAATTCAACATACTAAGGGAAGCTGTCGGTATGTCTAATCCTCTTCAATAACTCTATGTGAAAAATTGAATGTTGAGTGATTGCCATGCTGAGTGAATTCAAAATTAGTAACTACTACTTACTGGGCTTAAAATGTAGAAGATCACTCTATGCTCAATAGATATACATGCCAAGTGATTATCCTATGCTAAGTTACTAAGAGATAAGAAACTCATCTACGTAGAACTAGGTACTTAGCATCACAAATGTTCCATATTCTAGTAAAACTGAGTAAAACCCACCTGCACCATTTAATGCAAACACGTGTAATAAAAAGGGCACCTGGGATAACGTAAGCAATAAAGGCAAAGCCCATGCGCGGAACGTGTCATAAGTGACAGAATCTCCGTTGATTGAATATCCCAAGGAAAAACGGCTAGTCCAACGAATAGGATCGATTTAAAATCTCTATAAATAGTGGAAGATTTCCCACTTAATCATCTTTACGCTTGAATCCTTTAGCATTCCAATCTCTCTCTCTCTGAATTTCAAAATCCCTCGAAAAAAACTCTGAGAAGAAAATGTCGAACCCTCAGAATGTCTCCAGTGGTGATTCCGGCAAACATCACACCGATGAAAATCCAAAATCTCCTCCACAGCTTAACCAAACTCCGAACAAAAACCCTCAAGCTGACCCAGCAAGCTCTTTAAAGAAGCCCAAGGAAAGGAACATGGTCAAAGTCCACAAGAAAGTCAACAATCTGGAAGTTCTGAAATGTAGATGGTTCTCTCCCAGCTTCATCACCGCTGAAAAACCCTTCTGTGAGTGGATTGAGAAGAATGAATGGGTAGGACTCTTCTCTCTCCTTGGGAAAACCTATCCTAGGTTAGTTAGGGAATTTTACTCCAATCTTTATGTCGATGAAGAAGATGCTGACTACTTGGAAACTTCCGTCAAGGGGCACAAGATAACAATCACCCCATCTTACTTAGCAACCTTACTCAACCTGCAAGAGGAAGGGAAAGAGTTTAGGACAACCAAAGAAACACTTGACCATGTCAAAGGATTCTGCAAACCAAAGAATCACAAAGGAGAGATACCCAGCACCTGTATGGGGCAAAATCAGAAGATGGCTCATTACATATTGACCAACTTCATCTTCCCAAAGCTCAACTCAGTATCGTCGGCCTCCAACTTCGAGCAGTGCTTCATATGGCACATGTTGACCTACAACCCACTCAATATGCCGGTGTTTCTAGTCGGTGCACTTCAACGAGGAGGTAAGAAACTCAGACTGGGATCCCTAATCACTAAAATCCTCGAAGATCAGAAAATAGAAACAATCAATGGAACTCAGAGTTTGGGAAATGAAATAACAGCGGCTCTGCTGTTTGGGTTGATATTCAACCAGCCTTTGAAGGGGACTGAAGATGTTGAGGAAGATGAAGAAGAAAATGATGCTGAACAGGAAGTGGAACCAAAGAAAGGAAAGAAAGTTGTTGCTGAGTCTGCTGAGCCAGCAAAGACAAAGAATAAGAGAAAAGCACTTGAAACGTGCTCAAAAGATGTTGATACTGTCCCAAGGAAGGTACGAGCTGTATCTAAGGGGAAGAAAGTTGATACTGACCAAACACCTAGGTCAGCAAAGAAACGAAAAGGGCAAGTTGAGCCCGAAGAGGAGAGTGAAGAAACTCCAGAACAACCTCTGCAGAAGAAAAGAAGAAGCTCTGCATTGAAAATTGTTGAAGCTGACCCCCTCGACTGGGTTGTCCCTCCAAAGTCACACTTCGTCAAAAGTCTCAGGATTGATCTTGAGCAAACCCCTATTGAGCAAGAAGAGGAAGAACAGATAAATGATGACGCTCAGCCTGATATTAAGGAAGAAGAGCAAGTTGAGCAAACACAGACTGAGGATAATGCTGAGCAAGAGCAGAATCCAAATATGGCACTTCAAACAGTGGATGTTGAGCTCACCGAACATGACATGGCAGAAGATGAGATCCATGCTGAGCTTAAAGACAACTCCTCTTCTGACTCGAGTGAGGATATTCAAGCTGACCCTTCACCTCCTAAAGCTAAGACATTCAAAAGGCTAAAGAAGAAAGCCTACAAAGCACCTGTCATTGATCTGTTAGGAGATTCTCCGCTTCGGGACCCAATTACCGATCTGTCTGACATCCAGTTTCGATACTTTTCAAATAATACTGAGTCTCCTCCTACGGAACCTGCGGAAAATAAAGCCTCTATTACTCATACTGAGGAACAAGCCAAGACTTTGTAAAATCCAAATTCTACCGAGCAAGAGCTCGAAGTCCAAGATGCTCAAGATGGGGAGCAAAATATGGAACAACCTGCTCAACTCCCACATCATGTTGAGCAGGTCAACATCTCCGTAAGTCCTTCACCGCCAACTCAGAATACACAAGATGTTGAGCACTCAGCTCCTCGTACTGAGCTACCACAAGGCACAACCATTGACCAACCAAACCAATCTGATAAGCAGCCAACTCCACCACCATCAAGTTCAACTTCAATTCCTGCCTCTAAGTCCAATCCTGCTGGCACATTGGCCTATCTGAGTGCTACTGAGTCTGGGCGCAGAATCATTGCCTCTGCTCAGTCTCTACTTCAAGATTTGAATCATATTCATATGGATGCTGCTGGGTCTGCAAATCTTGAGTCCTCCCAACTTACATCCATCACTCCACTTCTGAACGAAATTCGGAGCCTCAAAGATCTCATCAGTGTTATGACCACGGTCCAGACACAGCAACCCAAGCAAGACCAAATTGCAAAGATAACTGAACTATTTCTCATGATGGTCAACCACATGAATGCACTTGAAGGCAAAGTCCAGAGTCTCTCTGACGTAAATCCAGGGTATGCTACTTCTACTGAGCTTAAAGACTATTTTGCTAAGCTGACCACAGACCTGGCCAACATTGGATTCCTTGACTTTGCTGGTGCCTTCATAAGTCACTTCCAGCTTCTTCCAGATCTCATGTGCTGACTCACAACCTGAAATCTTATTGTATTCTGCAGCATCTAGAGCACAGTGAAGCATATTGATAGCCGAAGCATTATTTTGTAATTTTCTGAGGTCATCCTCTGTCCACTCAGCTTCACTTTTAACAATTTTCTCATTGTTAACAGTTTTGTATGGCACATGTGGACCTTGAACAATTGCAAGCCATGCACTCATGTTAGTGGCTTGAATAAAGTTCTTCATCCTATTCTTCCAGAATGTATAATTGGATCCAAAGAATAGGGGAGGCCTAGTGATTGATAGTCCCTCAGGGAGTATCTATGTTGTTTGGTTTCCAGGAAGGAACCGAGTGCTATTTTCAGCCATTTATCGGGATCAGCTCAAGATTGTTAGATCTTTGAGTAGTGAGCTTTTAGCTCTGATACCACTTGTTGGTCCCTAGTAATTAGTTCCAAGGGGGGGGATAGGAACTAATGTAACTTTTTCGCTTTTAATTATGCTGACTTAATGTTATTTTAAGAGTTTGATAACTCAGCGTGTTGGTCAGCACGGCCGATTGATTAGTCAGACAGTTTTAGTTCTATGCTGACTAAGACTGCTTGACTTGAGAGTTGGGAATTGACACTTGAAAGGTCAGCTTCCAACTCAACACTCAGATTTACTCAGTTTCAGTTTTAACAATTTATAAGCTGAGTAAATTTCACAAGCAACACATGCACATATATATATATATATTGAGAGAAAGAGTTTAGAAGTTACTCAGCACAACTTATCCTGGTTCGGCCTCTCTGCCTACGTCCAGTCCCCAGTTCCTCCTGGGATTTTCAATCCAATACTGAGCTCTTTCAAGGTAGAGCACAAACCCTTTACAAGGCAGTGAGTATGCAAGAGTACGTCCTCTATTCGTCTACTCAGCTCCTACTAAGTACTACAACCCAGCACTTAGATTTTTCTACCACTGAATACTTACAACCAAGTACTCAACATATGCTCTCAATATTACAATTGATGAACACTTGTTCTCTTTTTAGTAAAGAACACTTTAGAAGATTACACAGAATCACTCTAGCATTTACACAAAGAATAGAAGATTTGGTGTAAGATCTTTTTGTATTTGAGTGCTTTGAAGATTTTCTCTCTTGTATTTTTCTTTTGATACTTCGGCAATGATCCAAGGTTCTTGATTGTCCTTTTTATAGATGGAAATCTGTAGATGGATCATTTTGGAATGATGTAGCCGTTAAGGTTAAAACGGCTCTTTTAGGGGACAGGTTCTGGTCAGCTTTAGACTGTTCCGCCATTCCCTTCCTCTGTTTTCTTCAGGCGTCAGGTTTTGTCTTCTTGCATCAGACTTGTCTTTTTGTGCCAGTTGTCTTTTACCAATAATCCATTGACCCATGTTTCTTGGAAGTAGTCTTCTGTGTATTTTCGAGGCTTCAATTATTGGTGCAGAAGATTGGCAGACTTTGTCCTTTAGTGAACGGATCCTTCATGCTGTCCTGACTGTCACTCAGCTTCATTCGTTGTCTTCGAATGTTCAACTTCCATGCTGAGTTCCTTCTTAGTCAGCTCCGTTCTGTTTATACAATTCTGAAGGAGTCTTCTGATACTGAGTTCAACTCCACTCAGCTTCTATTCTTTCATGCTGAGTTCCGTTCTACTCAGCTTGGCTTGTGCTGACTTTTGTCCTGTCTTAACTTTGTATATATTTTTGCACTCAATATTGAACAAACTCATTAGTACAATTAAATCAAAGCATTTAAATTTAATTGCCTCTTAATCATGGATGATTTTGTCAAATCAAAATCTTGTGGAAAGGTGTTTCAACACATATGAATCACATCCAAATACTCGTAGAAAGGACAGATTTACCTGCTTGCCACTCCAAGCCTCTTCAGGAATGCCATTTTGCAAGGGAGTCGATGGCCCTCTATTGATCAAGAATGTTGCAGTGTTAACTGCTTCTGCCCAGAACATCTTCAGAAGTCCGCACTTTAGCCTCATGCTTCTAGCACGCTCACACAGAGTTATGTTCATTTGTTCTGCAACTTCATTCTCCTGAGTTCCTTTCAGTGTCTTCTCCATGCAAATTTCATTCTCAGCATAGAATTCCTTGAATTCCCTAAGCTCATACTCCCCACTGTTGTCAGACCTTAAGCACTTTACTTTCAGACCTGTCTCATTCTCAACCAGGGCCTTCCATTTTCAAAAGGAATCAAAAGCATCAGATTTATTTTTCAGAAAATAGATCCACAATTTTCTAGTGGAGTTGTCAATAAGGGTCATATAGTACGAAGCTCCACCAAGAGATTTCACAGGTGCAGGACCCCACAGATCGCTGTGAACTAACTCCAACTTCTGCTTCTTCAAAGTTCTGCCACCCTTAGAGAAACTGGCCCTTTTTTGCTTCTCGAAGATGCAATCCTCACACATCCCAAGATCAGGAGATTTCAGACCTGGTAACTGACCCTTTGAACACAACACTTTCATCCCATTTTCACTCATGTGACCAAGACGACAGTGCCACAAATCTGCATTGACATTCTCGCTCGCAACATCAATGTTGTTACAAATGTTGTCGATTAAGTACAATGACCCAACCTTCTCACCACGAGCAACCACCATGTCTCCTTTGGTTATTTTCTAGGCACCACCTTTGAATATCACACAATAACCTTCATCATCCATTGGCCCAATTGACAACAGATTTGTTTTTAGGCTAGGAACAGGTTTTACACCAGACAGTTTTATCATAGATCCAGTCGGGGTCTTGATCAAAACATCTCCCTTCCCTACAATCTCCAAAGGCTCATCATCAGCAAGATAAACCTTTCCGAACTTCCCAGGGGTATAGTTTTCCATCAAATCTGTGCTACTACATGAGTGAAACAAAGCTCCTGAATCTAACACCTAAGACTCCAGAGGACTTCTTACACTCAATACCAAGGCTTCTGCTGTGGTTTCTGCAGTTGAATTACTCAGAATTAGCACATCACTAAAATCATCGCTGGCTGAGTTCACTGACTTGTCCTTCTGCGGTACCTTACATTCATTCTTGTAATGACCATTCTCATTACAATTCTAGCATTTGATGTGGCTCTTGTCCTTGGTAGATTTCCCTCTCCCTTTTGACTTAGACATGCCACGATTCTGCTTTGACTTGTGATCTGACCTGCCTCGATTTTCTGCATTCAAGGCTGATCCAGATGTGGAACTTGACTCTTTCCTGCGAATCTCCTCACTTATAATCAAATCCCTGACATCATCAAACCTAAGTTTTTCTTTCCCTGTTGAAGCACTTAGAGCAGTAACCGTGCCACTCCAACTCTCTGGTAAAGAAGATAACAGAATTAGGGCTAATACCTCATCGTCGAAATCAATTTCTACAGAGCTTAATTGAGTCATCATCATATTAAAATCATTCAGGTGCGTCGCCACTGCTATATTCTCCATCATCTGCAGATTAAACAGCGTCGCATCAGATGAACCTTGTTTGCAGTGGAAGGCTTCTCGTATAACGAACTCAAAATCTCCAACATCTCCTTCGTGGTCTTTGCCTTCGCCATGTGATGCGCCATGTTCCTGGACAACGACAGGCGAATCACGCTCATCGCTTTTCTATCCAACAGCTTCCACTCTTCATCATACATATCATCCGACTGGTCGCCTAGTGGCTGGTACAGATCTTTACCGTACAGGTAATCCTCAATCTGCATCTTCTAGAAACCAAAATCCGAACCATCGAATTTCTCCACAGGTGTTTTTCCATCTCCCATCGTAATCGCCCTAGTAACCTCGCTCTGATACCAATTGTTAGGAACTAATGCAATTATGATAAACGAAACACAAACAAACACACAAGAATTGTTTACCCAGTTCGCCACTCAATTTGAATGACTACATATGGGGGCACTACCAAGCCATGATATTTTACTATAATTTTTGAGATACGGATTACAAAGAAAGGGGCTATATTTATACTCCTCAAGAAACCCTAATCGCCCAAAAAAAATTCGAGTTGGATCGCTGAAGTTGGGCATATCTATTAATCTCCAAAGCCCAATAAATAATTTCGGAGTTAGGGTAATGTTGGTCAATATGTCTATCAACAGGCAGAGAAACAAGGAATATTGGACCAAAAATATCAACTTTGAAAATACTTTGAAAAGAAACACAGACATAGAAAATAGTTTGGTTTTGTGGTAGGACAAATGTGTAAACTTTACTTAAATGTATATCAATTTTCAATTGAAAGCTTACCACTCTAAAGAGCCCATCAATATGCCCAATATGCATTGGGTGCATAACAATAGAGAAGGAGAGATTATTGGATTTATAATAACTGTTTGCTCTGTTAAGTGCATTAGATTTTTCTTCAGTAGTGAATCTTTTTGTTCTCTTCACAACCAAGTCCATGTTGCCTGTCTTTGCTGCAAAATCAAGTCCTCTGGTTTCATTGAAAGAAAAACTAATACAATTTGAACTTTCTTTATTTTGTGAGAATGAAACGTTTACCTTGAGGTAGTCCGGTGTGATTCTCTTGCTTCATCTTCTTCTAAGGTGTACATAATGGTGACATTGATTTTTCTTCTGGTTTTTGAGATGGTGGGACATCAATTTGAATGATTTCTTGATTGACTGGTCAATGGAATTGTTCCTCATGATTAGGCTCCACATTATCTTTGTTAACATGGTATGGATAGTCAATTTCTATTGCGGTCATATCAAATATACAAACATTGAAAGTGCAGATTTTGTGATCTTCATATTCATATCCAAAAAGTAGAAAGGATCCATATGATAAAGAGTAATAATCAACAAATTCTTGCCATCTATTTCCTAAAGAAATGGAAACACCAGTTTTGACAAGCTCTACTTGCCATGTTGCACCAGTTGGGACCTTCAGAGATGCCTTTTCTTAAAGTTGGTTTCCATATCTTCTCACTGTTGAAACACCTTTCCACATGATTTTGATTTGACAAAATTATTTAAGTTAATCCATGATTAAGACAATTAAATTTATGTGCTTTGATTTAATTGTACTAATGTGTTTGTTCAATGTTGAGAATAAAAAAAATATATATATATATATATATAAGAACAGGAATCAAAGTAAGACAGAACGTAGTCAGCATGATAACATAGCACGAGCTGAGTAAAGTATAACTCAGTATGAAAGAAGGAAAGTCTTCTTCAGAACTGAAACTTGCAGATGAAGCTGACCACAGAAACTGAGGAAAACTTAACTCAGAAAAGTCTTCTTTGGAACAATATCTTGCACAACGAAGCTGACCATGGAAGCTGAGTAAAAAGCGACTCAGTATCGTAAATAGCAACGATCAAAGACAACGGCTATCAAAGTAAAGCTGAGTGCTCTTCAGGACAGCACTGATGATCCGTTTGCTAAAAGACAAGATCCGACAGTGATCTGCGCCAATTCAGAAGCTTTGGAATCATGCAAGGATATAGTTTCGAGACGCATGGGTCAACTGTCCTCTAGCTAAAAGACGAAACTAGCGCTAGAAGACGAACCTACGGGAAGAAGACAAGCCTGACGCCTGTCAAATTCAGACGACAAGATTGGCCTACAAATCTGACTAGAACATTGTCGCATGAATAGCTGTTTGAATCCAACGGATAATTCCAGATTCAAATCATTAGAAGCTTCAGACTTCAACTATAAAAGGACAAGTTCATTCTTGGATCCTTTGCCGATTGCTGAAACAAAAAAAAAAGAGAAAAAGAGAAATATACAAAAGCACATTCAAACAAGAGAAATATCTTACACCAAATTTCCAATTCTGTGTAAAAGCTATATTGATTTTGTAATATGTTCTTCATCTAGAAAAGAACAAGTTTGTATCAATTGTAAAATTGAGAGAGTGGTGCTGAGTACTCGGTTTTAAGTACTCAGTGGTAGAGAAATCTAGGTGTTCGGTTATAGCACTTAGTAGAAGTTGAGTAGACGAATAGAGGAGGGTACTCTTGCATATTCAACTGCCTTGTAAACGGTTTGTGCTCTACCTTTAAAGAGCTCAGTATTGGATTGAAAAAGCCCGGAGGAACTCTAGGGACTGGACGTAGGCGGAGAGGCCGAACCAGGATAAGTCGTGCTGAGTAATTTCTAACTCTCTCTCAATATATCTATATATGTGTTGCTTGATTAAATTGCTTAGGATATAAACTGTAAAAGCTGATACTGAGTAATTGTGGTGCTGAGTTGGAAGCTGACCTCAAGTGTCGATTCCCAACTCATAAGTAAAACAGTTCTAGTCAGCATCTGACTAAAGTTGTCTTATGTCTCTCGGTCGTGCTGACCAAATCAAAGTTAAATAACTTAAGGAATTCATTAAGTCAGCATAATTAAGCAAAAAAGTTACATTAGTTCCTAACCCCCCCCCCCCCCTTGGAACTAATCACACGGGACCAACAAGTGGTATCAGAGCAAGTAGCTCACTACTCAAAGATAAAACTATCTTGAGCTGATCCCGATAAATGGCTGAGAACAGCACTCGTTTCCTTCCCAGAAATCAAACAACACAGATACTCCCTGAGGGATTATCAATTAGTCGGCCACCCTTGTTTTTCGGATCAAATTATACATTTTAGAAAAATAGGATGAAGAACTTTATTCAAGCTACAAACATGAGTGTGTGGCTTGCAATAGTTCAAGGCCCATATGTGCCTTACAAAACTGTTGACAACGAAAAGGTTGTCAAGAGTGAAACTGAGTGGTCAAAAGATGACCTTAAAAAATTATAAAATAATGCTTCGGCTATTAATATGCTTCACTGTGTGCTAGATGCTGCAGAGTACAACAAAATTTCAGGTTGTGAGTCAGCACAAGAGATATGGAAAAAGCTCGAGGTGACCTATGAAGGCACAAGCAAGGTCAAGGAGTTCAAAGTGAACCAACATATAAGATTGTACGAGCTGTTCGAGATGAATGAAAACGAAGACATCTCGGAGATGAACTCAAGGTTCACCAATATTATAAATGAGCTTAAGAGACTTGGAAAGATCTTCACAAAAGAGGAGTAGGTGAAGAAAATCTTGAGAAGTCTACCTAAGAGCTGGCAAGCTAAGAAAACAGCTGTGGAAGAAGCTTAGGACTTGACCACATACAAATACGACGAGCTGATCGGATCTCTGCTGACTCATGAGATCTCTATGAAAAATTTTGAAGCTAAAGAAAAGTCAGAGGACAAGAAGCAGAAATCACTTGTCATGAAAGCTGACTCAACCGAAGATGACTCATCAGATGATGAGGAGATGGCCATGTTCACAAGAAAGATGAAGAAGTTGTTCAGAAAGAATGATAAGAACAGCAAGAGGCCATACAAAAGAGGCGATAGGTACAAAGCTGAGTCCAGTGACAAATACAAAAAGGACAGTTCCAAGCCTGTCACGTGCTTTGAGTGCCATCAAACTGGGCACATTAAGTCAAGTTGCCCTAACTTAAAGAAAGAAAAGAAGGGAAGCAAAAAGGCAATGGTGGCCACATGGAGTGACAGTGATGAGTCAACCTCATCAGAAGCTGATGCAAATGAGACAGCAAACATATGCTTCTTGGCCGACGATGCTGCTGACCAAAGTCAATCTGAGCAAGCTGACCTCTCTGACGGTTCTGACCAAGATGAACATTCCAATGAGGTAACATCTCTACTCTTTCTTAGAAATGAAATGGTTAACGCCCTGAGTAATCTATATACACTGACTAAAAAGTGTAACAAGAAAATAAAGGCACTCAGCAGGCGATGTGATGAGATCGAGGAGCTCAAACTAAGTGATCTCCGACATCTTCTCCAAGATAACACCAGGCAAGATGAAAATATGAAAATCATGCATGGTTTTGTCTCGGAAGTCCAAACTGAGTCAAAGAAGCTTAGGAAAGACATCACAACTATACAGAACCAGTTGAGTAAATCGGCAAAGAAAGGGTTCTATCCCAATGCTGAGTTTCAAGGTACTGGTCAACATAAACAGTACACTCAACATAAACGGTCCACTCAGTGTGACTGTTGTGGGAAAAGAGGACACACCATAGATGTGTGTTGGTATACTCAGCGGAATGTCCAATGTGACTTCTGCGGAAAGAAAGGCCATACCACCAAGGTATGTTGGCATGCTCAGCACAATGATGCTGACCAAAGACAAAGTCACCCTAAAAGGGTAACTCATTGTGACTTCTGTGGTAAACAAGGCCACACCATAAATATATGTCGTCACAAATTAAAACATGATGTAGCACATGTCTATGCTAACCAACGAGGACCCAAAAAGAATTGGGTACCTAAAGATGAATGATTCAAAATGCAGGTGAGCTTGAGGTGCGTGGAGAAGTCAAAGCTTTGGTATATTGACAGTGCATGCTCGAGGCATATGAATGGTGATGAAACTCAGTTCATCACACTTGAGCTTAAACGAGGTGGTAACGTAAGCTTTGGAGACAATAAAAAGGGTAAGATAGTTGGATCAGGTAATATCGGAGGTAACCCTACTATTGAGTCAGTCTCCTTAGTTAAAGGTCTCAAATATAACCTATTGAGCGTAGCTCAGCTGTGTGATAGTGGTAGAAAGGTTGTGTTTGATGCCACTCAGTGTCGGATACTCGAGGGAAAAACAAACGATTTAATTTTAACTGCCCCTCGTGTTGACAATGTATACATGTTGAGTTTAGAAAAACAGTTTTCTAAAAATATATGCTTAGTGTCAAAGGAGGATAACTCATGGCTATGACATAGGAGACTTGGTCATGTAAGCATGGACCTCCTTGCCAAATTAGCAAGAAAGCAGTTAGTTGAGGGATTGCCCAAACTTAAATTTGAAAAAGATCAATTATGTAATGCTTGTCAGCAAGGCAAACAAACGAAAAAGTCTTTTCAAAGTAAAAACATTGTCTCAACCAAGCGACCATTGGAATTACTACATTTGGATCTTTTCAGACCTGTCCAGCCACTCAGCTTGGGAGGTAAGAAATTTTCCTTAGTCATTGTAGACGATTTCTCTCGGTATACTTGGATCATCTTGCTGAGTAGCAAGGATGAAACATTTGAGATGTTCACAACATTGATTAAAAAGCTTGAAAATGACAAAGACCTAAGAGTAGCTCATATAAGGAGTGATAATGGCGGAGAATTAAAAAACCGACAGTTTGACGAATTCTGTGAAGTCAGTGGCATTGACCATAATTTTTCTACACCTAGAACGCCTCAACAAAATTGGGTTGTTGAAAGGAAGAACAGAACAATAGTTGAAATTTCTAGGACAATGTTGAACGAAAATAGGCTTCCAAAGTATTTATGGGGTGAAGCTGTCCACACAGCATGCTATATACTTAATAGGGCGTTAGTTAGACCTATTCTTAAGAAAAACCCCTATGAACTTTGGAAAGGAAGAAAGCCCAACATTGGCTACTTTCGTGCCTTTGGGTGCAAATGCTTTATACTCAATACAAAAGAAAATCTTGCTAAATTCGATGCTAAAGCTGACGAATCGATCTTTCTCGGGTACTCAACTAACAGTAAAGCATATAGGGTGTACAATAAGCGAACTCATATTGTAGAAGAGTCTGTACATATTGAGTTCGACGAAACTGACCCTGCAGGAAAGACAACTCAGTCCGTCGAAGATGACCCAAGCTCAGCTTCCGCTGACCAAAATGGAGCCACTGAGTCATCAGTACAAGGACTAACCAAAGGTAAACACGAAACCGAAATTACCTTTGCTGACCAATCTACTCCTGCAGATATTGTAGAAACACCTATTCCAGACAACTCAACATTGCCCAAAGAAATCAAAATTCCAAGAGGACATTCGGAGAAGTCCATTCTTGATGCTGCTGAAAACAAGCTGATGACGAGAGATCGACTTAGAAAATATCTCAGCAATGTTGCATTCGTCTCAGTACATGAACCAAAGAACTTCTTAGAAGCTGAGCACGACGAACATTGGATCAATGCTATGCAAGAGGAGCTTGATCAGTTCAAAAGAAATGAGGTATGGGATTTAGTACCAAAACCTAGAAATCAAAAGACCATAGGAACTAAGTGGGTCTTTAGAAATAAACTAGATGAGCAAGGCAATGTAGTCAGGAACAAAGCCCGACTTGTAGCCCAAGGCTATAGTCAGCAAGAGGGCATTGACTATGGTGAGACCTTTGCACCCGTAGCTAGGTTAGAGGCTATATGTATATTATGTGCATATGCTAGTTTCATGAATTTCAAGCTATATCAAATGGATGTTAAAAGTACATTTCTTAATGGCTTTATAAACGAAGAGGTATATGTTAGTCAGCCTCCTGGGTTTGAAGATCCAAAACTTCCAAACCACGTTTATAAACTCAAGAAGGCCCTATACGGCCTGAAACAAGCACCACATGCTTGGTATGAGAGGTTGACCAATTTCCTGCTGACCAGGAACTATGTCAGAGGTAAAGCTGACACAACCTTGTTCATTAAGAAAAGGGGTAAAAATACCCTGCTGGCACAAATTTACGTAGATGATATAATCTTTGGTGCCACTGATGAATCTATGTGCAAAGAATTTAGTAAACAGATGCAAACTGAGTTCGAGATGTCTATGATGGGCGAACTCAACTTCTTCCTTGGACTTCAAATCAAGCAAGGGAAGAACGACATCTTCATTAGTCAGTCTAAGTACGCCAAAGAAATGTTAAAGAAATTCGATATGGAAGATTGTAAGCCCATATCAACCCTAATGGGTACTGACACTATCCTGTGCATGGATGAGAAAGGTAAGTCAGTAGATAACAAGTTATATCGAGGTATGATTGGCTCTCTACTTTATCTTACTGCTAGTAGACCTGATATTCAGTACTCAGTATGCTATTGCGCTAGATATTAAGCTGACCCCAGAGAATCACACCTTATAGCTGTGAAAAGAATTTTTAGATATTTGCAGAGCTCAGTTAATGCAGGATTGTGGCATCCAACCTCAAATGACTTCACACTCATTGGATACACTGATGCTGACTATGGACGGGATAAGCTAGAATGTAAGAGTACTTCTGGAGGGTGTCACTTCCTTGGAAGCTGTCTAGTATCTTGGTTCAGCAAGAAGCAGTCATCAGTTGCCCTGTCTACAACTAAAGCTGAGTACATTGTTGCTGGAAGCTGTGTGGCCCATGTCCTATGGATTAAGCAACAGCTTGAGGATTACGGAGTCAAAACAGAAACAATTGAAGTCAAATGCGATAACAAAAGCGCTATTGACCTATCCAAAAATCCAATCCAACACAGCAGGATGAAGCATATCAGCATAAGGCATCACTTCATCAGAGATCATGTACTCAAGGGTGAGATCAAGCTGACCTACGTACCAACAGATGAACAGCTTGCGGATATCTTCACTAAGCCTTTGGCTCGTGAGCAATTCAGCATACTAAGGGAAGCTATCGGTATGCGTAATCCTCTTCAATAATGTTTGCTAAATCAATATTGAGTGATTATACTATATGCTGAGTAGTTATTGCATGCTAACTTATTTGAACTAAGCCAACTCGAATAAATATAGAATCACCTTATGCTGACCTGACATACATGCTGTGTGATTACTATAGGTTAAGTTACTGTGTATGAAAATTTCTTCTATGTAAAACTAAGTCCTCGGCATCTCAAACGTTTGGAATTCCAAATGCTGAGTAAAATCCTATTGCACAATAAATGCTAGCTCACACGCATTAAATAGCCACCTAGGATGACGTAAGCGCAATAATTAGAAAACAAATGCGCCGAACATGTCATAAATGCCAGACTATTGTCATTTGATCATCTCGAAGTAAAACGGCTACTCCAACGTTCAGATCAACTTGACACCCCTATAAATAGTGGACGAATTCCCACTCACATCTCTTTACATCTGAAATCTCTGGCAATTAATTTCCATCTCTCTCTCTAAATCCCTAAAGCTTCAAATTCTCTCAAAAATCCCTGGGAAAATCATGTCGGACTCTCAGAACATCTCCGGTGCCGATTACGACCAAAATCGCTCCGACGAAAACCCTCCATCTCCTGCTCAGTAGGAATACGTCGAGACTCCCACCAAGTCTCAAGGTCATGGTCAGGATGACCAGGCTAAGGTCAGCACCTCCGGCCAACATACCCAAGCTGACCAAGCGACACCGTCCAAATAGGCGAAGAAAAAGAAGGAAACGAAACAAAGGGAAAGAACCTATTCTCCAGTCTTTAATAGCGTAAGGGGTTGGAAGATCGATCGTTCTCGCTGGTTTTCTAAGGGGTTTGTAGAAGCTGAACAACCCTTTTGCGAATGGATCTCCAAAAATGGTTGGACCGAGCTATTTTCTATCCGTGAAGCCACCTATCCTGAGTTGGTAAGGGAATTCTACGATAACCTAAAAGCTGCTGATGATGACAGTGACTACATGGTGACCAAGGTCAAGGGAAAGAAAATCTTTGTCAATCTTCCCTATCTCGCTACACTGCTCAAACTGAAGAATAAGGGAACCGAACTCCGAACCACAAACGATTCTGGTAAGATTGACTACCCCGTTGAGTTCTGTAAACCGAAGGATCACAAAGGAGTAGCACCTGTATGGGTCAAAATCAGAAAATGGCCCACTATATCCTGACCAATTTCTTATTCCCTAAGGTCAACTCCTAATCCTCCACATCCAACTTCGAGCAGTGCTTCATATGGCACATGCTGAGCTACCAACCACTCAATATGCCCATCTTTCTTATCGGTGCATTTCAACGGAGCACTGGGACACTCAGGTTGGGATCCCTTATCACAAAAATTCTCCAAGACCACCGAGTAAGCTTGGCAGAGGAAATTCAAGTCCGGGGTACGAAGATTACTGCCGGCATTCTATTCGGACTGGCCTATGACCAACCTATCGTACCAAAGAAAGGAAAAGGGGCTGCGGTTGAAGAAGCACAGGATGTGCCAACCAAGAAGGGAAAGAAAGTTGTGGTGAAACCTCCTGCTGACCGCACAAGACAGGATAAAAAGAGAAAAGCTGACCAAGCCGCTAAGGATATCAACACGGCTCTAAAGAAAGTGAGGATGCTCCGGAGACACCACTGAGGAAGAAGAAGAAAACATCTGATCTGAACCCGATTGATGCTGCATCTCTTGACTTCGTCGTCTCCGACGATTCCCACTTCGTGAGAAGTCAAGAGATTGATCTTGAGAAAACCCCTACCAACCAGGAAGATGAACTGGGAGAATTTGGACGTCAGTTCGATGCTGAGAGAATAGCGAATGTTGATGATGAGCAAGATGATGATGTTGCTGTTGTACAAACAAAGTCGGTTGATGCTGAGCCAACTAAACAGCAAGCTAACCTAACAGTGAAAGCTCAAGGTGTCAAGGATCTTAATGCTGCCCTAGGGTTAAACTCTTCGTATGAGTCTTTTGACTCTATTGCTGCTGACCCCTCACCTCCAACCAACAAGGTCAGTTCTGAGAAGCGTTTCAAACGTAAGGCTCAAAAGTCCAACTCTCTAGACCTGCTGGATGATTCACCACTCAGAGAACCAATAACTAATCTGACTAGACTCCAGTTTGAATTCTTCTCCACCATCACTGAGCCCACTCCAGACAAATTTAAGGAAAAGCAAGCCACTGTTTCTCAAGCTAAGGAACAAGCCAAGACTCCTGAAGATCCAATTCCTGCTGAGCAAGAGCTCGAAGTCCAAGATGCTCAAAACAATGAGCTGGCAAAGGAAAATCCTACCCAAGTTGGCTCTAAAGTGCCTCCTCCTGCACCAACTCAACTTCAGACCAATGTTGAGCAGGACAATATCTCTGCCGATCCACCTTTTCCTAATCCTGTTTCGTAGAATGATGAACAGTCAGTTCTTGATGCTGACCTGAACAAAAGTCCAGCTGCTGACCAAGCTGGCCTATCTGGTTCTGGAAAGCACCATACTCCTCCACCATCTGGTGCTACTCAAATTCCGGCCACTGAGCAAACTCCTGATGCAACTTATGCTTACCGGAATGCAACTGAGTCTGGGCGCAGAATCATTGACTCAGCTCAATCCCTACTCTAGGATCTTAACCAAGCTCATGCTGATGTTGCTGGGTCTACTCATGTTGAGCCTCAACACATATCTTCTGTCACTCAACTTCTATCTGAAATCAAGAGTCTCAAAGACTTGTTGAGTGTCATGACAACCTTTCAATCTCAACAACCCAAGCAAGACTCAATAATGAAGCTGGCTAAACTCCAGCTGATGATGGTGAACCACATGAATTCCCTACAAGGACAAATCAACAACCTTTCAGCTGTAAACTCAACATATGCAACCTCTGTTGAGGTTAATCAACATTTCACCCAGCTACACTCTGAGCTGACCGGAGCTCATGAATTAATTTCCTCCTCCTCCCAGTGTTCCATCGAGCAAATTAGTGAAGCTGTTCGCCTACTCAACTTGAGTAAAGAAGAAATGGACATTGACCTGGTGAAGACTAATGAAATTCTGCAATACTCCCAAGCCACATTGAAACATGTCCGCTATACAAATGCCCAACGTCAGTTCTATGATTCGGCTCTGCTCAAGATGTATCATCAAGCTTATGCCAAGATGACTGACACCATCACATGGATCGGGAAATCACAAGAGTATCTTCTAAGTATGCTCAGTGCCTCTATTCGAATCCCTGCCTCCACTCTGGATGATGGCGTGGCAGTTTTTGACGGTCTTCAGCTGAGTACAAGTCAACTCCAAGCCTACTCAGCAAAACTGACTCGTGCTATTTTTAACGACACCTTCTGTCCTCCTCAACCCGATGCTGGCAAAACGGGGGAGAAAGAACAAGCTGATGGAACTCAACAAATGGGGGAAGCATCCGACAGTCAGCAACAAAGAACCGGCAAAGGGAAAGGCAAAGTTAATTCTGCTCACCAAGCCCAAGTCAACAGGAAGAAATAGACTGGCCAGTTTTAGTACTTGACTTGTAGCTTATCTGGCATGTTCTATCATATTTTGTATGCTGACCATTTATCTACTTTAAGCATCTTTTTATTCAAATTAACTTATCTATATGTGATGCTTACTTGTTGTGCTATATGCTGATCTATCTTAAACGAACAAACAAACAAAACTGAAAAGGGACATACAAGTAAAATATACTCAGTACACATTAGCTTTGATACATCCTTTCATTTGCTTTGATACATGATTCAATAAGCTTTGATATAATCCTTCATAACTCTGATACCTAAAACTAAACTATGTATCGAACTGAGTAAAAATATGTTCCAAATTTTGAACTCTTCTGAAAGCTGACCTAAGTTCATCTGAATTAGATCTTGGAAGGTCTAGAATTGAACTAAGTCAGTACAGGCATATCTTACCTTTTACTCGATTAAATCTTAGAAGGTTTAGAGTTAAGTTAAGTCAATGGATGCAACCCTTACGGGGGAGTAACTTCAGAAGAATGAAAGATAACTCATTCATGGGGAATCTCAAAACTGAGTTCCATAATTAAATATTTTGCCAACATCAAAATGGGGGAGTTTGTTGAAACATCTTTCCACATTATTTTGATTTGACAAAATTATTTAAGTTAATCCATGATTAAGACAATTAAATTTATGTGCTTTGATTTAGTTGTACTAATGCGTTTGTTCAATGTTGAGAATAAAAATATATATATATAAGAACAGGAATCAAAGTAAGACAGAACATAGTCAGCATGATAACATAGCACGAGCTGAGTAAAGTATAACTCAGTATGAAAGAAGGAAAGTCTTCTTCAGAACTGAAACTTGCAGATGAAGCTGACCACAGAAACTGAGGAAAACTTAACTCAGAAAAGTCTTCTTTGGAACAATATCTTGCACAACGAAGCTGACCATAGAAGCTGAGTAAAAAGCGACTCAGTATCGTAAATAGCAACGATCAAAGACAACGGCTATCAAAGTAAAGCTTAGTGCTCTTCAGGACAGCAACGATGATTCGTTTGCTAAAAGACAAGATCCGACAGTGATCTGTGCCAATTCAGAAGCTTTGGAATCATGCAAGGATATAGTTTCGAGACGTATGGGTCAACTGTCCTCTAGCTAAAAGACGAAACTGACGCTAGAAGACGAACCTGCGGGAAGAAGACAAGCCTGACGCCTGTCAAATTCAGACGATAGGATTGGCCTGCAAATCTGAAGCTCACCAGAACATTGTCGCATGAAGAGCTGTTTGAATCCAACGGATAATTCCAGATTCAAATCATTAGAAGCTTCAGACTTCAACTATAAAAGGACAAGTTCATTCTTGGATCCTTTGCCGATTGTTGAAACAAAAAAAAAGAAAAAGAGAAATATACAAAAGCACATTCAAACAAGAGAAAGATCTTACACCAAATTTCCAATTCTGTGTAAAAGCTAGATTGATTTTGTAATCATCTAAAGTGTTCTTCATCTAGAAAAGAACAAGTTTGTATCAATTGTAAAATTGAGAGAGTGGTGTTGAGTACTCGGTTTTAAGTACTCAGTGGTAGAGAAATCTAGGTGTTCGGCTATAGCACTTAGTAGGAGTTGAGTAGACGAATAGAGGAAGGTACTCTTGCATATTCAACTGCCTTGTAAACGGTTTGTGCTCTACCTTTAAAGAGCTCAGTATTGGATTGAAAAAGCCCGGAGGGACTCTGGGGACTGGACATAGGCGGAGAGGCCGAACCAGGATAAGTCGTGCTGAGTAATTTCTAACTCTCTCTCAATATATCTATATATGTGTTGCTTGATTAAATTGCTCAGGATATAAACTGTAAAAGCTGATACTGAGTAATTGTGGTGCTGAGTTGGAAGCTGACCTCAAGTGTCAATTCCCAACTCATAAGTAAAACAGTTCTATTCGGCATCTGACTAAAGCTGTCTTACGTCTCTCGGCCGTGCTGACCAAAACAAAGTTAAATAACTTAAGGAATTCATTAAGTCAACATAATTAAGCGAAAAAGTTACATTAGTTCCTAACCCTCCCCCCCTTGGAACTAATCACACGGGACCAACACTCACAAATTTCTTTGGGAGTTGTTGTTTTAGAAAAATATATAAATAATATGCAAAAGAAATAGAATGTATGCAAATATTGAAAATAATGGCAAAAGAAAGATAGAATATATGTAAAGAGAAGAAGACTGTCAAGCTTTCCTTGTTGAATGGTATCTTCAAGAATAATCTTGTAAAAAGAAAATGTTTGTGCCATATTTTATCTTCACTGGATCAAATATCTCTTTTCTCTTGAACTATAAACTGCATTCTCACATGAAAAAAGCAGTATCTTTGTATTAACATAAAAATATCCTAATCTGTTTTCTTATGTTGTGAAAGTTAAGCATCACTTGTACTATATAGGTGAACATCTAACACAAAACCATAACTATTCGATTTAGGCAAAAAGCATCTTTCAATTTTTGTTTTCTTCAACAAAACCATCTCTGCGAAATCACCATTCAATATAGGATTAGCATTTATTTGGCAGGTGATGCTGATGAGCGTCATTTTTGTACTAATTTGATATCAAATTTCAAGTTAAAGGTAATATCCAACTTCAGCTACCAAATTGATCCTTAATAAAGTAAAACTAAAAAAGCATTAATAAAATAAAACAAAATAAAAAAGTACAAAGTTTGAACAATGAGAGTATCTCAAAGAACAAAAAGTGTTTTATCAGAACATAAAACTTAATGAAACGGAAAAATCATACCAGATAGAGTAAGATTGAACGGAAAGACATTGTTTTCTCTAACACTCTTGATTAATTAGAATGTCAAGCATACAAATGAAACGCTATTGTGCGTTCACTTTACAAAAAAAAAACAAAAAATCTAATTCAATTAGAAGAAATAAGAAACTTACGTGATAAAATGAAGGCTCTCGTTTTGTTATCCACACACAAATGTTGGGAATTTTTCTGGATTGGGATAATTTAGCGGAAGCAATAAATCTCAAGCATAAGAACTTTATTGAATTTATGAGGTTTACAAGAGGGTTTCTCTAGAAACTTTCTAGAGTTACAATGAGATAAAATCAAAATAATAGCACTCAAGTGTTTCCCAAAAATACCCCGAAATAATTATCTTACTATTTTGTCTCTCCTCCAAAACAATTAAACTACTCTCTAAAATAAACTCTCAAAAACTCAAAATGCACAATTTGCCTCCTCTCAAGCTACATATTTTTTTTTACTCCATTACTCACAATATTTGAGAATAGCATCATTGGCTTTTATAAGCCAAGGATGCAGCTCCTCTAATTAATTGTGCCAATTTAGCGGATTTGGACAATTTAGCGGAAACAATAAATCAAGCATAAGAACTTTATTGAATTTGTGAGGTTTATCTTTAGAAACTCTCTAGAGTTACAATGAGATAAAATCAAAATAGTAGAACTCAGGTGTTTTTTGAAAATACCCCGAAATAATTATTTTACTATTTTATCTCTCCCCCAAAACAATTAAACTATCCTCTAAAATAAACTGTCAAAAACTTACAAGGCACAATCTGCCTCTTCTCAAGCTACATCTTTCTTCCACTCTTCTTTTATTCCCTTTCTCACAATATTTGAGAATAGCATCATTGGTTTTTATAAGCCAAAGATGCAGCTCCTCTAATTTATTGTGCCAGCAAAACTGGCACAATTAATTCTTCCATCCATTGACCAGTAAATTTGGTGGTCAACTTTATCTTTTTTTTAACAATTTATAAAAATAGTCCATCATTAATTAGGATATCACAACAATTTCTTTTTTTTAATTGTTTTAAATTAATAGTTAATTTTCTCAACAATCTTCCCCTTAACTATTAATTTAAAACTTTCATTTTTTTCAATATATTTATGATGTACTTTCCAATCATCACCTTGTAAACGGAACACTTCTCTCCGCAAACAACTTCTCGGGGCACTTTTCACAGAATTGATTTATTGATACACTTCTCATCAACCTTAAACCATTGGAGCACTTCTCTCCAAATTAAGCAAATTCTTTTTCATCAACATGATGTGCCAAATTGACACTCTCTTCTCTCTTGTTAATGCAATTCCATTGCACGTGCTCAAACTTCTTACACGAAACATTGAGTATTCCCCTTGCCAACTGTCCTTCTCATCATGACCATGCCTTTTGCAATAACCACATTTAGGATTTTTTTTTAACCTTGGGCAAAGAAAACACACCCAATTACTTACTTATTTTCTCCATTTTCTCACGCCCAATTCATTTAGTGCGGGACGCTAATATCATCTGTAGCCCCAACATTGAACCATAGCTCTATTACCACTGTTGGAATTTTTTTTTTGGATTGAGACAATTTAGTAGAAGCAATAAATCTCAAGCATAAGAATTTTATTGAATTTATTAGGTTTACAAGAGGGTTTTTTCTAGAAACTTTCTAGAGTTACAATGAGATAAAATCAAAATAGTAGCACTCGGGTGTTTCCCGAAAATACCCCAAAATAATTATCTTACTATTTTATCTCTCCCTAAAAACAATAAAACTACCTGCTAAAATAAACTCTAAAAAACTCACAAGGCACAATTTGCCTTCTCTCAAGCAACATCTTTCTTTCACTCTTCTTTTATTCACTTTCTTACAATAGCAAGCCAATGATGCAGCTCCTCTAATTAATTGTGCCAGCAATGTTGGCATAATTAATTCCTCCATCCATTGACCACCAAATTCGATGGTCAACTTTATCTTTTTTTTAACAAATTATAAAAATAGTCCCTCATTAATTAAGACTTCAAAACAATTCCTTTTTTTTAATTGTTTTAAATTAATAGTTAATTTTCTCAAGAACAAATACCCGATAGTAGAAGGGAAGGAAAAGTTGAGTTACAGAAGAAATGGGATAAGAATTGCAGGGTTTCGCAAAGTTAATGCTTTTATTTGAGAAGAAGGATGAGAGGAGAGATGAAAAACAAATATGATATGACATCACATGCCTCACTTGGAAGGAATGCAACAAAATTGAGATTAAATTGACTTTATTCAGACACACAATGGAAGCTAATTTCTGATTTTGAGATTATATTATCAAAATTAACCATAACTTAAAAAGATACTAAAATGTCTTAATACATAAATTTGACCCTGAACTTGTCCAACAAAACTTAATTGGCTCTTGAAACTTTCAAAGTGTCACATGATAAAATGAAAGCTCTTTTTTTGTTATCCACACACAAATGTTGAGAATTTTTCTAGATTGGAACAATTTAGCAGAAACAATAAATCTCAAGCATAATAACTTTATTGAATTTATGAGGTTTACAGGAGAGTTTCTCTAAAAACTTTCTAAAGTTACAATTAGATAAAATCAAAATAGTAGCACTTAGGTGTTTCCTGAAAATACCCTGAAATAATTATCTTACTATTTTGTCTCTCCATCAAAACAATTACACTACCCTCTAAAATAAACTTTCAAAAACTCACAAGGCACAATTTGCCTCCTCTCAAGCTACATCTTTCTTCCACTCTTCTTTTAGTCTCTTTCTCACAATATTTGAGAATAGCATATTTGGCTTTTATAAGCCAAAGATGCAGCTCCTCTAATTAATTGTGCCAGCAATGCTGACACAATTAATTCCTCCATCTATTTACCACCAAATTCGGTGGTCAACTTTATCTTTTTTTTTTAAAAAAATTATAAAAATAGTCTATTATTAATTAGGATTTCACAACAATTCCTTTTTTTTTAATTGTTATCTGATGGCATTTCGTTAAGTCTTGGTATGGCCTTTGGCTATGGTTTGATGGTTAAAATAATCCCAAGAAACCATGGAATGCCTTGTAATTACTTAATCATTGGCATATTCAACATCAATGATGGCCGCACCTCGTTGATTATAAAGGTAAACAAATATCTAATCATGATTCTCAATTGTTAGTAATTTTATTTTGTTGTGGAATTGAGATAAATTCTTTATGATATTATTCAGGTTTATAAACAAATATGTAATCATGCTTCACATAGCAATGTTAGTACATTGAGTTTGTTATAGAACTGATGGTGATATTCCACTGTTCAAAACGAAGGCCGCCTCGACCGCCTAGGCTCTGTCTAGGCGTTCGAAATTGAGAATTCGGTCCAATTTTCTCCGATGAATCCCTGCTGGTATTTTTTTGGTTGCTAAGCATTTTTAGCTGCTTGGGCTCCATCTAGGCCGCCTCGACACCGTCCAGACCGCCTATGCGCTGCCTAATCGATGATGAAGAAAAATATTTTATATTGTGAATTTATTTTTTTCTTTATTATAATTCGCTTTTGAGTTGTTTCAATGGTATTGTTGTTAAAATGTTGATGTTTGCACATTTTTAAAGATATATGTTCCAAATATACGTGTTTTTTATATTAAATAATTTTATACTATTGTTTTTCGATATGATACTACATATTTTAATTGAATTTATATAATAATTTGTTGATTAATAAAAAATAAAAAAAAATACGAATCAGATTAATCCAGATTAATCCCCAACTAATCTCCAATTAATCCTCGAGGATCTTGTCTGCCCGACTAGGGCCTATCATTTTTTACACCCTTGTGATATTCAAGTTTATAAATTCCCGATGATGATATTCAGATTTATAAACGAATAAGTAGTAACGTTTTTGAATGTTTAGTATACTTTGATTTTGTTGTGGAACTGAGATAAACTCTTGATGATCATATTCAGGTTTATGAAGGAGAAAGAAGGTTCGTTAATGACTATCGTGAGCTAGGAGAGTTCAAACAAATTGTGCATGACTGAATTTTTGAATTTCCAATTCATTTTCTGGAATGCTGCTTGTTGAAACACAATTTCCACACTAATTTTGTTTATGACAAAAATATTAGATTAAATTAATATCTCCATAATTAATAACATATTAAAATAAAATGTTTATTTATTTATGCTAATGTGTTTGTTGAAGTGTTTGATAATATAAGTCATAGTTCAAAGAAATTAAATTGGGCCTTAAGGCTTGAATCCAAGCCCATTGTTAAGAAGGTTTGTGAATCAAAGCATTAAACCTAGCTTATAGAAGGATCCAGAAGTCTTCCACATATCTCAAAGACAAGAGCATTTCGGAAGACAAGAATCAAACCACGTTGGACAAGATCAACAACGCTTGATAAAGACAGAGTTGACTTCTGCGCAATTGACATTCCTCATACCAGATAAGGAAAGTTTCAGAACCACAGCCGGTTTATCTCCTGGTCAATCTGAGAACTTTGTCTGATTTGGTTAGACTAAGAAGTATGCCTCCACAGCACAACAGACAAAGACAACGGTAAAGGATATAAGATTATTGACTGTTGGCACTCGCTTTTGAGTACTGAAAACGATAGTCGAATGTTTTCCCTCTCAACGGTTATTTTGAATTTCGAATTCAACCCAGCCTCAAGTGTTAACTATAAAATGCCTCTCATTTGCAACATTAGAACTTGATCTTCAACGCACAAAAGCTCTGAGTGATTATTCCTTGAAGGTCCAAGCAAATTAAAGCAAAGCAAAGCAAGAACTGTTTACACACACCTTTATATCTCTTTGTGTAAATCTTTTCTTTAAGTTCGTTTAAAGTGTTCTTAGATTAGAACAAAATTATCAATTCTTTAGAATAGTTCGGAAGCTCTGTTTGTTCGATATTTAGCAAACAGAGTTAGATAGTTTGGAGTGTATGATTATAGAGGAAGATACTTTGTAATTGCTCAACAACTGTTGTAAGAGTTTGTGCTCTACCAGAAAGAGTTCAGTAGTGGATTAAAGCTCGGAAGATGAATTCTAAGGACTAGATGTAGGTGGGAGGCCGAACCAGGATAAATCTACTGAGTATCATTTTCTAACTCTTACTCCTTATAACTGCTTGCTTTTAATTCGGAACCATTAAACAAATCAGAGTAATACCTTAAACATGCAAAGTTCGGAAGCCTTCTGAGTGTTGTCTTCCGAATAAAAGACAAAAGCAATCTTAGTTGGTAGTTAACTAACGTTGCCTCTGAACCTCAATCTTTTCTCTTTGAGTTGTGTTGTTGTGCTGTGAGAAACATTTTACGCGTGAAAAAGTTTTAAATTTGTAATAGTTCCATTAACCCCCCCCCCCCCTTTTGGAAATAATTCTCACATAACTAAGGGACCAACACTGCTAACGGATCAAAGGTCGGACTGTATTTTACTAACCTTTGTTCTTGGTTGACAAAAATAGGGAAGACGACTTCTGACTTCCTTTCTCTCTTTAGTTAGTTATTGATTGAAGTTGGGAATCTCTTTTTCCACCGGTTATTTCCTAAATTTAGGGGATTTTAATTATAATGTTTTAAAAAATAAAATTGGAAAAGTGTTTTAATTGTGATCACATCAGTTTTTTATGAACCATTGGATTATATAGAAGCAAAATCCAATAGTTAATGACAAAAAACATTATGCTCATTAGGGTGCATGTGATCAAAACTGATAATTACATTATTAAACCATCACATACACAAGTATCCAAACACAATAAATTATTCATACATGTCAGTTACTTCACCTTATTGTGTTACCTTGCATAAGTTTAACCAACCCATGGATTGGGTAAATGGAGCTGTGGCACGTGGTGCTGGAAAGTATCTCAACAAACAATGCGATTTTTTCTCTAATTCCACCGCAATCAGAAACAAAGATGAAGATCAATATAAAAAACTTTTGGCTTTGGTTTCTCATTCTCTTTGTTCCATGTAAATAAGGTTCTATAGTTATTAAGTTTCTTAGATTTGCTTAATAATGATTTTTGTAATGGATACTAATATACTTGCATATTAAGGAACTTGTTTTTTGTTTTGAAGAATTTGTGCTAGGGTTAGATGATTTTGAAACTGTGACATGCATTCAGCTTGGAACTACTTACTCTAATGTGGGCTGTTCTCGGGTAGAGATAATTGATAAGACCTACAAATCAATTCCATCATGGGTCGCATTTACCGATAAAAGGCATGTGATAGGAGATGAGACAAAGGATCGAACAACTCTTGATCCTAAAAATGCCATATTTAGTTGGGAATGCTTCTTAGGAAGAAGGTAAACTTTCTTCTTAGTTTCCGTCTTTTTTTATTGATATTTTATAATACATGGGTTCTGTTGGCTTGTCATTAGGTTTAGTGATACTGAGGTTCAAAGATGTATCAAATATGTGCCTTATATAGTGGTGAATAAGGATGATGAACCTTATATACAAGTGAAATATGGAGATATTTCTGTACTGCTTAAACCTATGACTATAATTGGTCTTCTGATTCGTACTATAAAGGAAATGACTCGAAAAATCTTAAAAATGACGATTGAAGAAGTTGTGATTACTGTTCCAAGTATAATCATCTTTTGAACTAGAAGATAAATGAGTCAATAATCACTAGGTATAATTGGAGTTTGTACCAGTGGATTTGTATTATTACATTATCTAAACAGTTGTTTATGGTTTCTGTTTGTAGCTCATTTCAATAGTGCACAAATGGAAGCAATAATGACGGAAGTTGGCCAAAGAGCTGGAATTAATATTGTTTGGATAATCGATGAACTGGCAGCTGCAGCTATTGTCTATGCTGTAAATAAGAAATGACTAGAAAGGAACATTTTGGTTTATAATCTTGGTGGACGTTCATTTGATGTTACTATCTTTAATATTGACAATGGTGTTATTAAGATCGTTTCTACAATTTGTGATACCCATTTGGGGGTATAAGACTTTGATGGTAGAGTGATGGATTATTTCATCAAGTTGGTCAAGATGAAGTGTGACAAAGTAATCGGAAAAGATAAAAGAGGTCTACATTTACTTAGAAGAGAATGTGAGAATGCAAGGGAAGAATTAACTAGGAAGCATCAAGTTCAAGTATAAATCAAATCTTTGTTGCACGATTTTGATTTTTTAGAGCCGATGACGCATGCAAAATTTGAAGATTTGAACATGGACCTATTTAAGAAAACATTTGAATTAGTGAATGAAGCATTCAGAGTTTCAACACTGCGGAAGCATGACATCAATCACATTTTGCTTGTGGGTTCTGATAGGATTCCCATAAATCATGAATTTTTGAATGATTTTTTTAAAGAGAAAACTAAAGAACCTGTTAGTATACATGAAGAAGCTATTGTTTCCAATCGGGATGAAGCTATTGTCTTTGGGGCTGCAGTTCAAGGTGGGGTAGAAACTGAACATAATTATAATTTACCTATTGTCTTATTATTATGTCTTTACCTATGTCTATGTACATGCACTTGATGAATTATGGGAATCTGAGTATCAGAACCCACAAGCAAAATGTAATTGATGTCATGCTTAAGCAGTGTTGTAACTCTGAATGCTTCCTTCACTAGTTCAAATGTTTTCCTAAATAGGTCCATGTTCAAATCTTCAAATTTTGCCCGTGTCAGCAGCTCTGAAAAATCAAAATCGTGCAACAGAGATTTGATTTCTACTTGAATTTGATGCTTCCTAGTTAATTCTTCCCTTGCATTCTCACATTCTCTTCTAAGTATATGTATAGCTCTTTTATCTTTTCCAATTACTTTGTTATATTTCATTTTGACCAACTTGATGAAATACTTCATCACTCTATCATGAAAGTATGTACCCCAAATGGGTGTCACAAATTGTAGAAACGATTTTAATAACACCCTTGTCAATATTAAAAATGGTAACATCAAATGCAAGTCCACCAAGATTATAAACCAAAATGTTCCTTTTTAGTCCTTTCTTATTCGCAACATAGGAAATAGATGTCGGCTCATCAATTATCCGAACAATATTAATTACAGCTCTTTGGCCAACTTCCATCATTATTGCTTTCCTTTGTGCACCGTTGAAATGAGCTACAAACATAAACAACTGTTTAGACAATGTAATAATGCAAATCTCCTGATACAAACTCCAATTGTATCTAGACATTATTGACTCATTTATCTTCTAGTCCAAGAGATTATACTTGAAACAGTAATTGTAGATACCATTTTGTCCAGTCTAATTTTTATTAGAGAGAGAAGTTTGTAGAAATTGTAGAGAGTGCCAGCTCCTTTTTTTTCTTAAAAAACAAGGAATTAATACAAATACACTTTATTCTTCATTAGATATAGGCTTATTAAATTTAAGTCTCAGATGCTTTGAATTTCCACCTTAATATTCTAATAAGTCTAAAACTAACCGTTAATGATTAAATTCTACATGCTCTTGTTATTATTATGTTTCCTTTTCCCCCTGTATTCAAACAATTCTCCGTTTTCTTTCCATTAATTATCCACTTTGTAAAATCGTTTTTGCTTAAAAAAGAAACATAATAAAGCATGTTTTAGATCACGAACTTAATCAAGAAAGTTACAAGGAAAAATAGTTGTAAACAACCAACAAAAAATATGAAAAATTAGTTTCTTGACAAACATGTTTAGAATGTCTAATGCGACACTTAAATAACAGTAAAACCAAATTTTTCAAAATTTCAATAATAAAACCAGAACCTTTACTTGTTGATATTTGAAGATGTTTTCTTTTATTTGAAAGAGATAGATCGTAGCGCTTATTTATCTGTTTGTCACTTGGATCGTTGACGTGTGTTGTAGAATGAAATTAATCTTGAGCGTTTCTTTTCATCATACATGGCCGATGAGGATTTAATTTCAAAAAGTTCTCAAAGATCGATAACGTGTAAAGTTGTAATTGAAAAAAGCGGGAAACAAATAATTAGAGGGCAACAAAATATTAAGTTGGAAATTGATAATAAATAAAAATATAGGTAAAATGAACTTAAAAATATTTATATGTGTTATTTTAATAATTTATTTTGCTAAATCATAAAATTTTATTATTAATCTATTTTTTACTAATTAATAAATAAAATAATATATTATATACAAAAAAAATCGGACTCTTTTTTATTTACTTCAAAAAGTTCACAAAGATTAATGATGTATAAAGTTGTTTTTAAAAAAAAATCGGAAAATTGAAATATTTAAATGTATCCTATGCATTTCAATTCTCAATGTCATTCAATTCTTTTGTCAGAATAACATTAAACATATAATTTGGTCCTTATAATTTTTAAAGTTTGAAAGATTGTGTATTTAATTATTCAATTTTTCATATTAATCCTTAAAATTTAATTTTCAAAAAAAATATTGATTTTTCAATAACATTACCATTAATGAAAGATTTAATGCGTGTGAAAACTAAAAATCATGAATTTAATCAAGAAAAACTCTAAAGATCACGAAGTTAATCAAGAAAGTTACAAGAAAAAGAAAATTGTAAACAACCAGCAAAAAGTATGAAAAATTAGTTTATTAACAAACTTGTTTAGAATATCTAATGTGACACTTAAATAATAGTCAACCCAATTTTTTCAAATTTTCAACAATAAAACCAGAACCTTTACTTGTTGATATTTGAAGATGTTTTCTTTTATTTGAAAGAGATAGATCGTAGCGCTAGTTTATCTGTTTGTTACTTGGATTGTTGACGTGTATTGTAGAATGAAATTAATCTTGAGCGTTTTTTTAATCATACATGACTGATGAGGATTTAATTTCAAAAAGTTCACAAAGATTAATAACGTGTAAAGTTGTGATTGAAAAAGGCGGGAAACAAAGAATTAGAGGACAACAAAATATTAAGTTGGAAATCGATAATAAATAAAAATATTGGTAAAATAAACTTAAAAATATTTATATGTGTTATCTTAATAATTTATTTTGCTTAATCATAGAATTTGATTGGTAATCTATTTTTTTACTAATTAATAAATAAAATAAAATATTTAATACAAAAAAAATCGAACTTTTTTATTTACTTCAAAAAGTTCATAAAGATTAATGATGTATAATGTTGTTTTTGAAAAAAAATCGGGAAATTAAAATATTTAAATGTATCCTATGATTTAAATTTTCAATGTCATTCAATTTTTTTGTCAGAAAAACATTAAACATATAATTTAGTCGTTATAATTTTAAAGTTTGAAAGATTGTTACTTATAATTTTAAGTTTGAAAGATTTTGTATTTAATTATTTACTTTTTCATATTAATCCTTGAAGTTTAATTTTCATACATATTAATTTTTCAATAACATTACCATTAATGAAAGATTTAATGCGTGTAAAAACTAAAAATCATGAATTTAATAAAAAAAAACTCTAAAGATCACGAACTTAATCAAGAAAGTTACAAGGAAAAAAGTTGTAAACAACCAACAAAAAGTATGAAAAATTAGTTTATTAACAAATTTGTTTAGAATGTCGAATGCGACACTTAAATAACAGTAAAACTAATTTTTTCAAATTTTCAATAATAAAACCACAACCTTTACTTGTTGATATTTGAAGATGTTTTCTTTTATTTGAAAGAGATAGATCGTATCGCTTGTTTATCTGTTTGTCACTTGGATCGTTGACGTGTGTTGTAGAATGAAATTAATCTTGAGTGTTTCTTTTCATTATACATGGTCGATGAGGATTTAATTTCAAAAAGTTCACAAAGATCGATGACGTGTAAAGTTGTGATTGAAAAAAGCGGGAAACAAATAATTAGAGGGCAACAAAATATTAAGTTGGAAATCGATAATAAATAAAAAATATAGGTAAAATAAACTTAAAAATATTTATATGAGTTATTTTAATAATTTATTTTGCTAAATCATAAAATTTTATTATTAATCTATTTTTTACTAATTAATAAATAAAATAATATATTTGATACAAAAAAAAATCGAACTCTTTTTTGTTTACTTTAAAAAGTTCACAAAGATTGATGATGTATAAAGTTGTTTTTAAAAAAAATCGGGAAATTGAAATATTTAAATGTATCTTATGCATTTCAATTCTCAATGTCATTCAATTCTTTTGTCAGAATAGCATTAAACATATAATTTGGTTCTTATAATTTTAAAGTTTGAAAGATTGTTACTTATTGTTAGGAATATTTCCGAAATATGCTAATTTCAACCTTGTCACGCGTGGTTAGTGTGCGGGCGTGCCAGAGAAATTATTTCTCAATTATTAAAGACGGTTGAGTTTGTGGAATTGCGCGCCAAAACTTGAAATCTAAATGAAGCGATTAGAGAGGGACGCAAGGATTGAAAAAGTCCCTCTTGGGTCTCTAACGCTGTTATAAAAACTTTGTTAGATAAATTATTTTATTTAAGCTAAGCGTGTAAATTGAAGACGGGTAAAATAAAGAAATTAAAAGTGCGAAATTGACACGAGATTTGATGAAAAAAATCGTATTTTATTGATTTGATCAAGGTTTGAATACATGTGTTCAAAAAGCATGAAATTGAAAATGAATTACAATTGAACAATCTATAAAATATACTAAATGTGTAGACAGATTTACCACGTGGCATGTTTATAGTCTTTCTTGCTGACATGTCATGAATACAGTCTCCCAATTTATTTTAAGAACTACTTACGGTTAAATGTTATGTTTCCTCACGTTCTATATCAGTTCTCTTTCTCTCCAATTTCTGTAAACTGATTCTCACGTTCTCTTATCTCGCCCTAATCGCATTCACCTCTATCTCCATCTTCGAAATCTTTCCTCCTTTTCCCATGTTCTGGTTCATAACCCAGTAGACATCAAATTATAAAGAAAGACATCAAAAGTGAATCTGGGTTATACCCTTCATTTTTTGAACTCTGCTACAGTTTTGCCGACTCTCTTATTTATTTCCAGTATTCACAAATTGGGTTCATTTTCAAATTTAATAATTTTTTTGTAAATCACCAAGCGAGATCTCGAGAAGTGGTAATTTACAGTTTGAACCCACCCCGATGATCCTATCAACTGCGTCGGTAGCGCACGGTAAAGCAGTTAAAACGCCGAATAATTGCTGATCTTGTGGAGTTTCAGGTATGATTTTTTTTCTTTTTCTATTAACTCTTGATATTTCTTAATTTAAGGTTGAATTTAATCGCTAAATGACGGTCTCTGATTCCCATATTCGTTGATATAGCAGCAGATGAAAGAGTAGACTTTAATAGAGAGGGAGAGGGCGAATCGCGAGATTCAGTAGCTATATTGAGTTTGCAGTTTGTGATATTTAATTTTTTTTTTCTGTTTGTTTATGCTTAGAACTCAATCTCAATGGATTTTGATTTTAATTCAATATCTATCTACACTTGGTTCTTCCTTCAAAAAATTCCAAACAGATGGCATATATACTAACTTTATGTTGAAGATTTATAACAGTGAACTATAATTTAGAGTTTTTTTTTCTTTTTTTGCTGTTGTGATGATTTGGAAGTGTATATAATTTTGGAACTTATTTTTTCCACTACTCTATTTAGATTTCAAGTTTCAATTTGAACTTAAAATCTTAAAAGAGTATCTTTGGCGCTTATAGTAAGTCACCTATTGCTTTAATGTTTCAATAACAAATGTTGATAGTGTGACATGTGGTTTCATGTTAGTGTTTAACATTGTTCTTAAATACCACATGCTGTAGAATCAGTTTCCAATCCATCAAGATCACACCAATAATAGTTATAATAGTTATTTGAATTTGTGAATTGATAAACTTAAATTGATAAACTTAATTATAAACTGTGTCTATTAAGGGAATGCTGACTTGATATTATAGCATTGTTTTTTAATTTCCTTTAGTAGTTTATTATTATTTTTAGTCTGTGGTTAAGGGTTTAAGGTGTATGGGTTTAAGGTGTATATGAGCTATTTTTTGGTATTACTCCAGACTCATCTATGAATGATGATCAT
The DNA here is from genome assembly GCF_963576675.1 of Euphorbia lathyris. Classification (NCBI taxonomy): domain Eukaryota; kingdom Viridiplantae; phylum Streptophyta; class Magnoliopsida; order Malpighiales; family Euphorbiaceae; genus Euphorbia; species Euphorbia lathyris. Next base: position 14,809,639 of record NC_088919.1, read on the forward strand.
CCAGGACATGCTAAGAAATTTCATTTCCTCTTTACTTATATTGAAAGTCATAATTTAGATTAACAATTCATTGTTGCATCTAAAATAAATTTCCTATTGATGTCCATTCTATTGAAGGATGTTTAGATATGTGGTTTTGTTATTTTAATCATATTCTAAATAAATAGCAATTGGAAAAGGCCATCTTAGGAACCTGATCTTTTTTATTTTTTTCACATTGAGTTTTTTTTTTTTTTGTTACATCACATTAGTATTTTAATTTGACACATCAAGACCTTATCTATTATAGTTGCACATAATAGTAAACATGATCATCAATTTTGAACATCAATTGGTGTGATCATGAGGAAATTTGTAAACCCCAATCTTTTAAATTGAAGTTGGCCGTTTATTGTTTGTGAAATAGATTTTTTATTAGGTGAGATGAACTAATATGGTGTTAATAGTTAGTCAGTTCTTATATTTTTTTTACATATAATCACATTTGGTATAAAATTTTAAAAAGATTCATGCATTGTACATATCGTGCATCGCACGGGTGCAAGGCTAGTTTCTATACTAAACATATAGACAATCAATTGAATTGAAAAAACAAATCAATACAAAGAATTGAAATGCAATTAAAATAAAATTGAAATTCAACGACAAACTCGGAGCCACAATAGCTATCTCGGCTGGACGTTGAACTTTGATGTCGGCTTGAAATCCTCGGATGCACCACGGTCGGTTGGACCTGTATGGAATACGATCTTGGCAATATCAAAACGAGTGGTAGGCAAATGGGATAGATTTAACCCTTGACTTTGGTGGGCTCAACTGAGTGTTTAAGAACCCGGAATTGGACGAGTAAACAGGCTAAATTTAACTTCGGGAAGTCAGGAACGAACTTCTATAAGGGATCCAAGGCTAAAACAGACTTTAAATGGACGAAATTGAGTCTTGAAAACAATTGGACGAATCTGGAAAATTCTGAAAACAGACTAGCTAAAAGAATTTGGGCTGTAAAGATTGGCTTGTAACTATAGTTTCTGGATACGGAATTGGGTGAATCAAAAGGCTAAATTTAATTTCAGGAAGTCATGAACAAATTTGTTGAAGGGATTAAAGGCAAAACAGACTTTAAATGGATGAAATTGGGCTTGGCAAATAACTGGAAGAATCTGGAAAAATTAATTTAAAAAGATAATGAATTGAAAACTTGAGGCTTAGTAATGCTAAATTGATTTGAAAAACTTGAAAAGGGGCTATTAGAACTTGAATTAAAGCTAAAGAAAGCTGAAAAAAGGAATTAAAACTAGGAAAAATGAAGAACAAATAAAAACTAAGAACCTAGAATTAAGAACTAAGCATTGAAGCTTTGAGAGGGGGTTTTGTGTGTTGAATGAGTGAATAATTATGAAGAATGGAGGGTCTATTTATAGCATTTTTAGAGGGAAATTTGTGTAATTAATCCCCAACTAACCCTTATTTTTCTCTCTAATTTTGACCACTAACTTGCCACCTCACTAACTTCCTCAACCTCCACAGACCACCACTAACTTCCATGCCACATCACCCCACTATCTTGTGGTTATAGAGACTTTTAAGGCTTGGGCCTAGGTGTGGGGATGAGCTAGGCTTCGTAGGTTAGCTCGTGGTTGTGTCCGGATGTGTTTGGAGAAGTCGGTGACTGAAAACGGGCTCCGGACGAGGACTGACCTCTAGCTCGTCGAGCTGACTTCCAGTTCGCCGAGCTGGAGGTTAGTTTATATATATATTTATTATTTTTATTTTTCATCATTTTTATTTCTTTTATTTAAAAAAATGGAAACTATACCCTAAAATTAAATATAAGATTTCTATATACATGAAAATAAAATTTATTTATTTTGGGCCAACACTTATAATTTTTAAAGTTTGAAAGATTGTGTATTTAATTATTTAATTTTTCATATTAATCCTTAAAGTTTAATTTTCACAAATATTGATTTTTCAATAACATTACCATTAATGAAAGATTTAATGCGTGTGAAAACTAAAAATCATGAACTTAATCAAGAAAAACTCTAAAGATCACGAACTTAATCAAGAAAGTTACAAGGAAAAAAAATTGTGAACAACCAACAAAAAGTATGAAAAATTAGTTTATTGATAAACTTGTTTAGAATATCTAATGTGACACTTAAATAACAGTCAACCCAATTTTTTCAAATTTTCAACAATAAAACCAGAACCTTTACTTGTTGATATTTGAAGATGTTTTCTTTTATTTAGAAGAGATAGATCGTAGCGCTTGTTTATTTGTTTGTTACTTGGATCGTTGACGTGTATTGTAGAATGAAATTAATCTTGAGCGTTTTTTTAATCATACATGACTGATGAGGATTTAATTTCAAAAAGTTCACAACGATCAATGACGTGTAAAGTTGTGATTGAAAAAAGCGGGAAACAAAGAATTAGAGGACAATGATAGGGGTATTTTACCCCTATCTTTTAGCGTGATTTACGGGTTGATTTTGGATAAAATAAATAAGTTTGATTACAAAAAATAAAGTGTTTTGATAAAATAAAGAAATAAAAATAAATCTCATACTTTCAGTTTATTTTCCTCATTTTTGATTAGTTTAGGAAATAAAGATGTCAAGCTAACTCGACTCTTAAGTTTTGTATTTCAGGTACGAGAAAGGAGCAAAAATCCACTCCATACGCGGGGTGTATAATCCCCTACGCGGGGCGTGAAACATGGTGTCGGAAATAATTGCCTTATCCGCAGGCACCATGTGGAAATGACTCAGCATACGCGGGGCGTATGACACCTTACGCGGGGCGTATGACACATGTCGGTAATAATTGGCCTAATCCTGAAAGTCAGACTGCATTGTCTCCCAGAGTCAACTCTCCTTACGTGGGGCGTACCACCAAACACGCGGGGCGTAAAAGGCAGTTCTTCAACATAAAAAGATCAGAGACTCTTTTACGCGGGGCGTACTTCAGCTACACACGGCGTAAAAGCACCAATTCAAGCAATAAAACTCTAGAGACTCAAACACGCGGGGCGTACAATCCTTTACGCAGGGCGTGCTTGAGACAACAAGACAACGAATTGGTCCACATGCAGGAGATTTCTGACGGAATGGGCATTTACGCAGGGCGTAGACCAATTTACGCGGGGCGTATCATGGGATTTCTGCACCAAATAATGTTGCTCCATACTTATGCTTTATGAAATTACAAACTTGCCCTTGCTTGATGTCTATAAATAAGAAGCTCTTGAACTTCATTTGACACCAATTACATACTAGAGAGCTACACTATACTCTTTTCTTTCCTTGTAATCTAGATTCAGATTTTGTAAGTTAAACTCTCACCCTCGAGAGCTTGTTCGATTGTTCCGGCGTTCCATTGAAGTTCCGTTCCACCATTCGTCACCAAGCTCGAGAGTTCCACCTCCACGACCTAGGAGACGGCTTTGAGTCCGGTTAGCTAGTTCCAAGGGCGGATTCTTCCTTTTTACTTGCTAATTAGCTTGTACTCTTCCTATGTACTAGGCTTGGTTGTATTTCATCTAATCACTTTCCATATTTATAATTTATGATTTATAATCTCTATTTCCCTTTATGTGTTAATGTTTATTGCTTGTTTTGATATTGATAATTGATTATTGTGTAGAAGAACGCGATTACCGTCGCCATTCGGGCTATCTCTAGGGAGTTATATAGGTGTTGCCTTACCGGAAGTGACAAACTGGAAACCGTAGGAATTGACAAGCCACGGAACTTACGGGCCCTAGTTTCTAATTCCCCCGCATTAGACACGCCTTGACTAGGAATCACGTAGTCTAAGTGCTTCACGGGTCGGTTCTACTACACTTGGTCGTCTTTGCAAGAGTAAACTATTATCCGTATACATTTAGAGTCATTATTTATCATGGTTATAACTTATCATATTCATCCCACTTCATAGAGTTTTAGCTACATAAATCTGTGTCGCCAATAGTGAGGAATAGTGTGTAGTTGTGTCTTACTTAACCCCAAAGTAATTACCACTTAAATAACATACGAAACCGAGTCATCTAATACTTGTAATTATAAATCCCGTGGATTCGATACCCGGTCTTAACCGGATTATTACTTGATACGACGGGGTACACTTGCCCCTAAGTAGTCGTTACGTCTAGTGAATTTAGAGCAATTAGAGAGACCACATCCATAGTCCCATAGCACACTCATATCACACTACATCCGTAAACACAGTTAGACGAACCACCCATCAGACAACAAAATATTAAGTTGGAAATCGATAATAAATAAAAATATTAGTAAAATAAACTTAAAAATATTTATATATGTTATCTTAATAATTTATTTTGCTTAATCATAGAATTTGATTGGTAATCTATTTTTTACTAATTAATAAATAAAATAAAATATTTAATACACAAAAATCGAACTCTTTTTTATTTACTTCAAAAAGTTCAATGTTGTTTTTGAAAAAAAAATCGGGAAATTGAAATATTTAAATGTATCCTATGCATTTCAATTCTCAATGTCATTCAATTCTTTTGTCAGAATAACATTAAACATATAATTTAGTCGTTATAATTTTAAAGTTTGAAAGATTGTTACTTAAATTTTAAGTTTGAAAGATTGTGTATTTAATTATTTACTTTTTCATATTAATCCTTAAAATTTAATTTTCATATATATTGATTTTTCAATAACATTACCATTAATGAAAGATTTAATGCGTGTAAAAACTAAAAATCATGAATTTAATCAAGAAAAACTCTAAAGATCACGAACTTAATCAAGAAAGTTACTAGGAAAAAAATTGTAAACAACCAACAAAAAGTATGAAAAATTAGTTTATTGACAAACTTGTTTAGAATGTGTAATGCGACACTTAAATAACAGTAAAACCAATTTTTTCAAAATTTCAACAATAAAACCAGAACTTTTACTTGTTGATATTTGAAGATGTTTTCTTTTATTTGAAAGAGATAGATCGTAGCGCTTGTTTATCTGTTTGTCACTTGGATCGTTGACGTGTGTTGTAGAATGAAATTAATCTTGAGCATTTCTTTTCATCATACATGGCCGATGAGGATTTAATTTTAAAAAGTTCACAAAGATCGATGACGTGTAAAGTTGTGATTGAAAAAAGCGGGAAACAAATAATTAGAGGGCAACATAATATTAAGTTGGAAATCGATAATAAATAAAAATATAGGTAAAATAAACTTAAAAATATTTATATGTGATATCTTAATACTTTATTTTGCTTAATCATAGAATTTTATTGGTAATCTATTTTTTTACTAATTAATACATAAAATAAATTATTTAATACAAAAAAATCGAACTCTTTTTTATTTACTTCAAAAAGTTCACAAATATTAATGATGTATAAAGTTGTTTTTAAAAAAAAAATCGGGAAATTGAAATATTTAATTGTATTCTATGCATTTCAATTCTCAATGTCATTCCGTTCTTTTGTTAGAATAACATTAAACATATAATTTGGTCGTTATAATTTTAAAGTTTGAAAGATTGTTACTTATAATTTTAAGTTTGAAAGATTGTGTATTTAATTATTTACTTTTTTATATTAATCCTTAAAGTTTAATTTTCACACCTATTGATTTTTCAATAACATTACCATTAATGAAAGATTTAATGCGTGTGAAAACTAAAAATCATGAATTTAATCAAGAAAAACGCTAAAGATCACGAACTTAATCAAGAAAGTTAAAAGGAAAATTTTTTTGTAAACAACCAACAAAAAGTATAAAAAATAAGTTTATTGACAAACTTGTTTAGAATGTTTAATGTGACACTTAAATAACAGTCAACCCAATTTTTTAAAATTTTCAATAATAAAACCAGAACCTTTACTTGTTGATATTTGAAGATGTTTTCTTTTATTTGAAAGAGATAGATCGTAGCGCTTGTTTATCTGTTTGTTACTTGGATTGTTGACGTCTATTGTAGAATGAAATTAATTTTGAGTGTTTCTTTTCATCATACATGGCCGAAGAGGATTTAATTTCAAAAAGTTCACAAAGATCGATGACGTGTAAAGTTGTGATTGAAAAAAAGTAGGAAACAAAGAATTAGAGGGCAACAAAATATTAAGTTGAAAATCAATAATAAATAAAAATATAAGTAAAATAAACTTAAAAATATTTATATGTGTTATCTTACTAATTTATTTTGCTCAATTTTGCTCGAGGAAAACTTAACTATAAGGTGCTATATAAGAGTCTGAGTTGTAGTGTCTCCCACACATAGGATTGTTCAATGTCCTGCATCCAAGTGGGAATTGTCATATAAAAGGCAAAAATATGAGCAGTAGGAGTAATTACCTTTTCTTGCTGCCTAGACAAGGCATCAACAACCTTGTTGTCCACCCCTTTCTTGTACTGGATAGTGTGATCTAACACCAGATGATTGGATACCCCTTTATGTTGTAGATAGATATGCAGTTTCTGATCCAATAGATGTTTTATACTCTCCTACTTAGTCTCCATGATAAATGTAGCATTTTCGAGGTAGTTTCTCCACGTGGTACATGCTTAAAGGATGGCGTGAAGCTCTCTCTTATAAGTTGAGAGTCTTTGATTTAGAGGGCTTAAAGTCTTGGATAAGTAACAAATCGACCTTCCTTATTGCATAAGGACTGCACCGATGCCTACACCACTAGCATCACACTCCAAAACAAAGGGCTTTTGGAAATCAGGAAGTGCCAAAATAAAAGTCATGGTCATGATTCCTGAAGTGTTCTAAAAGCAGTTGTGGCTAATTCACTCCAGCAGAATTGATCTTTCATGAGAAGGTCAGTTAAGGGCCTGCTAAGCTCCCCATATCCTTTGGTCGACCTGATATGGTAACCTGTCAACCCTAAGAAGCCCCTTCGTCCTTTGAGAGAAGTTGGCCTTGGCCAATTGATCATTATTAAGATCGTGACAGGATCTATAAACACACCTTCTGCTGAGATAACACGGTCGATGTAGGCTACATGTGAAACTCCAAAGTTGCTATTAGATGCTTTAGCAAACAGTTGATGTTGGTTAAGTAATTGAAACCCAAGTTGTAAATGTTGGTAATGAGCTTCTTCATTAGGACTAAAGATCAAAATGTCATCAAAGTATATGAGAACAAACTTCCTTAGATACGGGGCAAAAATGGTGTTCATTAAGGACAGAAACGTGGCAGGTGCATTAGTTAAACCAAAGGGCATAACCAAAAACTCATAATGTCCAAAATTGGTACAAAATGCAGTTTTATGCACATTAGCAGGGTTCATTTTGATTTGGTGGTAACCAACCTAAGATCTATTTTAGAGAACACCTTGGCGCCATATAACTTATCAATTAACTCTTGGATGATTGGGATTGGGAATTTATCCTTTATGGTAGCCTTATTCAATTCCCTATAGTCCACACAAAACCTAGAATCATGTCATAATCTTACAATTCTAGTGTCCTCAATTCCTTAGGTGGTCGACAACACTAATGCCAGGAGACAGTAATTAGCTTGCGGCTATCAGCTGAATCGGTCCACATAAAGTTATGCATGCAACGTCTCATATGAGAGAGAAGATAAGCATGCCACTTATATAGAATGAAAGAATGTATGGATGCACCAGTGATAATAGATTTAACAAGAGCCAACCTCTCTGCCATTGATAGACAACTACCTCTCCACCGTGCAAATATGGCGAGAACTTTGTCCATTAACCCATGCAATACCCGAGCTCTAGGACTTCCCCAAAATAGCGGAATCCCTAAGTACGTGAAAGGAACTATGCTAATAGTGATTCCAAGAATACCCACCAGTAAAGAGGAACGTCTAACAGCAATCTATGAGCTGAAAAAATCTCAGATTTCTACTAGTTTATATTTTGTCCGGAAATAGAGCTTAAGAGCTCAAACGCCCCATAGATGGTGCAAATATTTGTAGTCGACGCCGCACAAAAAAGGAGAACATTATCCGCATATATAATAAGTGAGTTGGAAAGGAAGTGAGCCATGTCTAACGCATAAGACATAACTAACCAGTGTCAACTAGATTTAAGAGCCAGTGACTGAGAAAATCCTCGACAATTCCAAACAGTATAGGTGATAGAGGATCCCATTGCTGAACCCGTCGGGAACACTTAAAGTAACTAGTACTAACATTACCATTCAAAATAGAGACACGAGCCGAGGACCATAAATTCAAAATCCAATTATGGGACTGCAAAGAAAACCCAAAAACATCTGTAACATCCATCAGAAAATTCCAATCAAATGTGTCAAACGCCTTCCGAATGTCCACCTTCATCGTCATTGACCTGCCAAAACAACACTTTTTTAGCATATTAATGCCTTCAGAAGCAATATCAATGTATTGATGAATGTTGCGACCCGGGATGAACCCAAACTGATTATAAAAAACAATCAAAGTCGCAATCCTATAGAGGTGATCCGCTAGAATCTTAGAAATTATCTTGCAGTAAAAATTGCTCATAGCGATAGGTCGGTATTAGCGTATAGTTAACGCACCTTGAACCTTAAGTAGAAGTACTATAATGCTAGAATTCACACCAGGTAAAAGAGCACTAGAATGAAAGAAGGATTCTACCATTTTACAAGCATTAGTTCCAACTATATCCCAGCATTCTTGATAGAAGCAACCAGTAAACCCATCTAGTCCAGGCACACTGCTTTTGTCCATCTCGAAGACCACGAACCGTATCTCCACTCTATTCGAGCAGTGAATAAGAAGGTCGTTATCCTTGGTGGTAACCAGCCTCGAGACAACCTCAAAAATATGGTCAAAGCTCCATGGAGTGGCAATATTCGCCCTGAACAAAGACTCATAAAAATCAGTGATGTACGAAGCAATAGGCCCCAGATCCCTCAACAACTCCCTATTAACTTGTATTGTCGTGATGCCATACATTGCCTTTCTCGCAGAAGCAACCCAATGAAAAAACAAACTATTGCAGTCCCCATCTTTTAACCAACGAATTCTGCTTTTCTCACGAAGGTAAATGTCTTTCTGATGCAAAGCTTAGATGAGAATCCCTGCTTTGATATTTTGGTTTATACATGACCCAGTGAGGCCTCGACATTCACAATAGACACATCAAGAAGGCCAAAAACCTTGCGATTCCATTTTCGAAGAATGGGATGCAAACATCGAAGCTTCAAACACAAAAGCTGTATAGGCGATAAATGAGGATGGGAGTTGTGCCAAAAATCAGAGATAACAATACAAAGATCGGGATGCGACACCCACATAGCCTGAAAATGGAACTTTTGAGATAACATGTGCGGTATTAGAGCAATGAAAAAACAAGGGACAATAATCCAAGTGGTGTTGTGCTAAAACGGTAGTACTATAGGACCCTTAATAATCCGAGAAAAAAGATATTAACACCCTATCAAGACGGCTTTCCACCCTGGCAGAGCCAGTTCTGACATTGCTCCAGGTGTAAAACATGTCAATCATCGAACTATTAATAAAATCCCCATCGTCAATAAATGTACGGAAATCTCGACAATGGTGCCCTACCAAAGCCCTACCCGATTTCACATGTGAACCAAGAACATCATTGAAATCACCTAATTTAACCCAATTACCCAAAAGCCGAGCCTTTTGCTCCAAAATACACTGAAATAAATCACATCTTTGATTAGCCCATACACTCCCATAAACAATACAAACATGTTAAGGTATACCTTGAACCATCAATTGTTCATGGCAACAACTAATAGAGATAGAGGCACCAAAATTATTTAAAACCAGAACCCATAATGTTGGTTGATCCTTCTGATTTGAAGCAACAAGAGACATACCCAGCCATCTCCAAAACGAGGCAGAAACTGACTGAAACGAAACCATAGGCTCCGCCAAACACAAAACATCTAGTTTATGAAGAAAACATAAATTACAAAGGTAACACTGTGTATCCGAGTTAAGGATACCCCCTACGATTCCAATAGAGCAAATTCATTTAAAACGAATAGGAAGCTTACTCACGTCCGTAGTCTGTTTGTCACGATGTTTATATTTCCTAGAAGTAACGGTCTTCCAAGGCTCCTCCTCCATTGGATCGACCCATGATTTCAAAGTAATAGAAGAGCTAGATGCTGCTGTAGTTGGTGAAGTATCATATAACCGAATATTGTCATTGTTAGGGGAAGATGGTCTGTCTAGAGATGAAAAGAGCATACCATCTTCCTAGAACTGTGGGCTACCCAGTAAGAGGACTGCAAAATCTGATGATTGAAATGCAAGTGCCTTGGCAGCACCAGACATGAGCTGCAAAGCTGAAATAATGTGACTGTAACCTTGTACCGGGATGACTGGACCCGTAGGCGCATCCTGGCGGTCGCAACCCTGAGTGATGGGGTGTTTCTCGGCATTACCACTGATAAATGCAAATTATACCCATAATATCATAGGATTTGGGCATGATTTAGTGCTTAAGCGAGCCAATTATTAACCATAAAGCCTTATAATTTGCCTTTTATGTACAGGTTGTTCTTTGATGCTTCTGCTTGCTCTAAAGGAGTTAAGAACGATCAAACCAGAGAGAGAAAAAGAGGTCGCGTGAGGCAGGCTTAGGAAGGAGGAATGCAGAGTTTCGAAGCTGATGTTATGAATTCTGAATAAATAGTTGTTGCATGTGTCTTCTATGGCACATAAAAAATTGAACATTGTCTTTTTTGTATACAGCTTTGTCTGTTTGTGCTACTGTTGTCTATTTATGCAGATTGTTTATTTTATTCTGCAAAATGTTTATCTTACTCTGATTGCTCTTATTCGTAGCAAACTGTTCCTAGCTGTTGACTTTATTTTGTTTGCTAGGTGGAATTAATAATTATATAAAGGGAGAATGACCAAATTTAACCTTAACGTTTCAAGCGAAATGTAGATTTAACACTAACGTATGAAATGATGCAAATTTAATCCTAACATTTTCAAGCAAGATCAATTGTAGCCATGCGTTATCAAAAACTTGAAAAAACCGGTTTGACTATTATCTAACTGTTATATCGGATCTTCTAAACAAGTTTGTTGATAAATTGAAACAGTTTCGTATATTTTTGGGTGATTTTTTTGTAGCTATATTAATAACACAATCAATATTTTAGATATTTTGACAAAAAAAAATCGATTAACTTAAATGTATCATATTTATTTTTAGCATTTTAACATAATTTTCTTAGTAGTACATTAAATATTTTAAATATAATTGACATTTGAAAGGTCTGAAGTGACAATTAAATACCAAATAAACCATTTTTTCTAATTTTTAATAATGTAAGGCTAAAATTAATCTTACCTAAATTTATACAAATTCATATGTTAAAGCTGAATCTGCAATTCACTTAAAATATTAGGACTAAATTTGAGTTTATCCTTATATTCTTATATAAATGAAAACAAAGTACCGATACAACTATACAAAGTGTACAGTACTAGTTTATTTAATGAGTTTTTAGAAAAATGATTTAATTTTGGAAAAGAAAAGTTGTACAAGACGAGACTTTGGACTTGAATTTGACTGTTGTAAACTCCTGCATAGTATCATAGCATTTTCCTCTCTCCGTGCTTTTCTCTCTCTTAGGGTTGTCTTTACTGCACTGCCTAATCGCGCATCACAATCACATTTTGGTTCACTGTTTCAATTTAAGTTGGGTAAGTCCTTTTCTTTCCTCGAATTTCCACTCAGATCTACCAGATATGTCATGCTTACACTACATTCTTGTTTGTCTCTCTCTGTTTTTGTTATTGATGATGCGCTTTTTTTCTCCATTTTTCTAGGCGGTTGCTGGCTGTTGCATACATGGATAATTGCAACAGCAGCAATGGAGGTCAGCGTTTCCGTAGAATATCTCGCCAATCACTTGCTCGTCTCAAATTGGATCCATTGGTGAGTCTTCTTCATGCTTAATTACTTCTATATAGATTTCCCGAGCAAAACATATTAGCATTGTCCTTTTTATTTGATATTTCATAGACCAGATTCATGATTTTAGCTGCTAATACTGTCACCCAGCTTTCACATTATGGCTGCTCATTGAGTTTGTCAAAGAATCTATATGAATTCCTCCCAGGATACAAGCATTGTGAAGAAATGTGAGACTTGCCTATGTTGTGATGCTGTGATTAAGGGCAAACTCTGAAGCCATTTGCTCAATTAGATGATAAACCTTAATTATTGAAAATAGAAGTTGATGTGTGATAGTGATATGACCATTATGTGTCTCTTCATGCTTAATTACTGCTCTACTATATGGATTTCCCGAGCAAAACATATTAGCGTTGTCCAATTTATTTGATTTTTTTTTTTGTTGAGTTATTGATATACCATAGACTAGATTCATGATTTTAGCTACTAATGCTGTCACCCAGCCTTCATATTATGGTTGTTCATTGAGTTTGTCAAAGAATCTATATGAATTCCTCCCAGGATACAAGCATTGTGAAGAAATGTGAGACTTGCGTATGTTGTGATGCTGTCCTTAAGGACAAACACTGAAGCCATTTGCTCAATTAGATGATGAACCTTAATTTTATGAAAATAGAAGTTGACGTGTGATAGTGATATGACCATTATGTGTCTCTTCATGCTTAATTACTGCTCTACTATATGGATTTCCCGAGCAAAACATATTAGCGTTGTCCAATTTATTTGATTTTTTTTTTGTTGAGTTATTGATATATCATAGACTAGATTCATGATTTTAGCTACTAATGCTGTCACCCAGCCTTTACATTATGATTGTTAATTGAGTTTGTCAAAGAATCTCTATGAATTCCTCCCAGGATACAAGCATTGTGAAGAAATGTGAGACTTGCCTATTTGTGATGCTGTGATTAAGGACAAACTCTGAAGCCATTTGCTCATTTAGATGATAAACCTTAAATTTTATGAAAATAGAAGTTGACGTATGATAATGATATGACCATTGTGCGTCTTGTTTCTTTGAATTGAATCTATAACATTAAATTACTTTAGGCTTATTTGAGTGACAAGAATTGAATCCATGAATATTATTCATATGGAACCTCAGCTTTTTGGATGTATAACAGTTTATTTCTATGTAGCAAACTTATTAGGAATACTTGAGTTTATATAAGCTTCCGCTGGGATTGCTAAGGATAGGGAGATTGAGTGTTGGAAGGTTTGGTAACATGGTAACCAGAACAGTGTGTGAAATATTATCTGGATACAATCTGAAATATGTAGCAAACTTATTAGGAATAATTCTACTAATGTCCAGTCAATTCATGCCATTGGATGTTTTATGTAGTATTATCCCATCATGTAATTTGATAACCTTGTCATTTTCAACCTGACATTTTTCTTGACTTATGCTGAAGGCTGTTGAACATACCATGAATTTGAAATGCTTAATTTGGAAAGAGTGAAATTTATTATGTCTCTTTTCCAGCTCGAAGAAAACCTGGACCAGTGGCCTCATCTTAATGAACTTGTTCAATGCTATAAAACTGATTGGGTAAAAGATGACAATAAGTATGGTCACTATGAAAGCATCGCTCCAGTATCTTTTCAAAATCAGATTTTTGAAGGTCCTGATACTGACATTGAGACTGGTAAGGTTGAAATAATTCTTCTCTATTTTTTATTTTTATCAATAATGGAAATTTGGATCCTAAGAATAATTGACCTGTATTTTCTCACTATTGGATTCTGAGTAGTGCATCTCTTGATGGAGTAAAAAAAAAAAAAAGGGCGGCCCGGTCGCATTACGCGTCCCCGCTGAGCGAGGGTCCGGGGAGGGGTCCCACCACAAGGGTGTATTGGGGGCAAGCCTTCCCTTGCCAATTTAATTGGCAAGAGGCCGCTCCTAAGACTCGAACCCGTGACCTCAGGTCACACGGCAACAACGTTTTACCGTTGCGCCAAGGCTCGCCCTCCATCTCTTGATGGAGTATTGCCATAAAAATGTACTTTTGGTGTTTATTGAGTTACTATTGTGTTTAGTTTGATAAGTTCATTTCTGTGTTCTATCTCCATAGATGTTCGACACATATAACATTAGTTTGATATTGTTGCAGAAATGCATCTTGCCAACTCAAGACAATCTAAGGCTGAAGATGCTACTGATGAGGACATCCCGAGTACTTCTGGAAGGCAATTTACAGAGTCTATCCCTGACTTCTCACATTCGCATGTTACAAAGGTTACAACTTGTTATAGTCATAGTTTTATTAAGCTCACAAGTATAACTTCTTGTGTGTTTTTGTACTCCTTTAAAGTTTAGGGTTTATTCTGCATTCTTCCTTTTTCCCCTTAAAACATTTTCATCATTTCCCCCCGCTTTATTTATTATAACGGATGTGGTTGCAGCATTTGGGTCTTTCTCCTCTCCCTGCTTATGAACCAGCTTTTGACTGGGAAAATGAGAGGTCCATGATATGCGGCCAAAGAAATCCAGAAACCGCAATGGCGCCATTTGGCAGGTTTATGAGTTGATATAACTTTTTTTTTTTTTTTTTAAATTCTTAGTTTTTTTGATGATGTCTTACTTCCTATTTCTTCTTGGCATGAAATTATCTCAGGGGGTTGAAGATCTCTGTAAAAGTTCTGTCCCTTTCATTTCAAGCAGGACTTACTGGTGAGTGATTTAACCTTGTTAAGGAAGCTGTGTTGTTGAATTTTTGATTCTGTGTCAATTTTCAACTATGACTGAGTGATATCAGATCTTTATGTAAGCGCCTATTTTATTATATGATTTTTGCTTGTTTAAGGTATTGATATGATATGGGCTTTTCTTCTCAGATTTTTACATTGGTAGAAATTGAGATTCAATTTTTTATATTCTTGAAGTTGCATAGTATTTGATCTTAAGGTTGGAAATCATCTTCCATTTCACCACGTGCAGAAGGAGAACAAAGTTTTAACGTCACATTGCTTGTTTTATTTGTATTTTATTTTTATCTGTAAGTTTTTATTGGTGACCCAGTTTTGTATTTCAGAGCCATTTTATGGTACTATTTGCATATACAATAAGGACAGAAGAGAAAAGTTATCAGAGGAATTTTACTTTTCTGTGCTGCCAACGGACACAAAAGACGTAAGCTGTCAAACTAGTATACACTCTTTTTTATAACGATAATTGCAAAAAAAGCTTATACTATGAGCTTTGCTTCTATTGCTGTACTGGCATTCCAGAAGTTAACAAAACTTAACACTTCAAGTGTACAATTTTCAACCCCTGGTAGATTTTTCAGTTATCTGTTGACAGTATTATCTGATGATACACAACAAACTTTGATTATTGCTTATGACAGTATATTTGATGATTCACAATGAACATGAGTTTTAAGACTAAAGCTTAAAGCTTTAGTTGTGACTGTGATTTACATGTAAAGTTATTATGCTTGATGTGGGATTTTATTTGAAACAGACATTTCACATATAAATTTATGAGAAATTGAGGTAAAACTGTTCTCAGGGTTAGAATTGAGACTCATAATTTCTCAACCCTCAAACTGTAATGCTTAAGACATCAATGCTTAAATTAAGTTGACCTAATGTCATTATTTTCTATGTAGTAACTAAATCTTTATTGTTTTGGCTTTGTTGTTTAATCTTTTAATTATAAATTTTGTTTGTATTTCCAGGCAAAAATTTCATGTGAACCTCATGGAATTTTCTATTTAGATGCTCCATCATCATCAATTTGTTTGTTGATCCAGCTAGAAAAGCCTGCCACAGAAGAAGGCGGGGTTACTCCTTCTGTTTATTCACGTAAAGAACCTGTATGTCCAATTAAATCCTTATATGCGTATACTATTTGACATGCACATCTGCAGACGTGCTCATGCTTCGGTACATCTGATTTCCTGCTGCACAACTTTTCCAGTTTTTACCCTTGATAATTCTTCTATGAGGGTTTCTTTTTCTTTCTTTTCTTTTTGGCAGTTCTCTCCTCTCATATGTTGCATGGAACTCTTCTTCATTAGAGTTTCCGCGTTTCACGTCCGTTTCCGTTTCTTTTCCGTTTCCATTACCGTTTCCTAGCTAAATTTTCTTAAAAATAACGTTTCCCGGTTTCCGTTTCCGTGATACATAGCTCCTTTCTGTTCTTTTGGTGGAAGTTGTTAGCTCTGCCATTATATGATTTCTTGATAGTCTCACCTTAACCAGAATGTGTTTTTATTACTTTTTTAATTTAGCAAGCCATGTTTAACCTCAGTCTCCTTTTTGGCTCTCTAATTGAAGCAAAAAATTCTGCCTTTACAAGAAACTAGCTTTGCTGAATCACTATTTCGAGCAAAAAAATTGTAGGTGTCTCGATTAGGCATTTTGACTTGTTTGCGTAATAGGTATAACTTCGTTGGATTATTTTCTTCTGTTGACAATAGCTTCTCTTGTATAAGACACATGTTTCCTCTATCTGAGCAGGTTCACTTGAGTGAGAGAGAGAAGCAGAAATTGCAGGTCTGGTCTCGTATTATGCCTTATAGACAGTCTTTTGCCTGGGGTATTGTGTCGTTATTTGAGAACAATGTTGGTGCAAGTTCTGGAGGGCCTGCTTCCCCTAGCAGCCCACTTGCTCCTAGTGTATCTGGCTCAAGTTCCCACGAGGCTGTCTTTGAGCCTATAGCAAATATCACATTGGATGGGAAATTGGGTTATTCAAGTGGAAGCTCAATTGTTGTTGAAATATCAAACTTACAAAAAGTTAAAGAAAGCTATACAGAAGACTTCCTTCAGGTGCAGCATATTTGCTTTTGCTTTTAATAGCTTTATGACTTATTAGTTCTATTTATCGCTTTATCAAATTATTTACTGAGTGTTCTATCTGTCATTGAATGATCAAAACTAAGAAAATAGAGAAGTTCTTTTGATGTGCTAGTACTGTCATTTTGTTTTTCTGTCTTTTTCTTTCCGTAATTTCATTCTTAACCCTCAACTCTCATGCTCTCTGTTTTTTTTCCAGATTCCAAATAAGTCAATGTGCATTCTCCATTTGATTTTGGAAATGAACTATATTTGTCTAACTCAGGGGTCATTCTTTCCTCCCTTATTGTGCAGGATCCTAAGCGCAAGGTCCATAAACCTGTTAAAGGTGTTCTCAGACTACAAATTGAGAAACATCCTACAGGTCATTCTGACATGGAAAATCTGTCAGAAAGCGGCAGCATCACCAATGAATCTATTGATCCTGGAGACCGGGTTAATGATTCCGCGTTCACAAAATGCCCTAGCAATGGCTCCGACTGCCCTCAATCTAGCAGTTCTAAATTGAATGTCTTTGATGGGAAAGAAAGTCCTAGCGCACGCCCATACACTGAGATCGGTGCTGATGATGTAAGGGTAACTCTTTTCAATTTTATATCAACTTTGTTTAACATTTCGTCTAGTGCAAGTTTGCTTTACAGTAACTTGGTGATGAATGTTCTTTTCTTTAATCTACAATTCTCAATTTGTTATTTTTCCATTTCTTCTGGGGCATAGAAAAGAAGGGAAAGGAAAAGAAAATGATCAGTGGATAATGTTTTTATAGTTAATGAAAAAACTATTTCATCTTATCAGATTAGGAAGTCATGTTCTGGACTTCCACAAGTTTCCATAAAAAGAAAAGAACGAACAACTCTGATGTAGGAACTAAATAAGTTCTACCCGATATTTTACCAATTTAGCAACCATTGCAATATCTTCAGCTTCAGTAGCCAGAATTTTCCATCACAAGTCCCTGGCAACAATTTTTGGTGTACTCTAATTTATTCTATGATATTATCTCATGTTCAACTGTAACTCTAAAAGAATATATTATTCTTACTGAATTATTTTCAATAGTTGTGATGTGTTATTGAGATTCAGTATATAGCTATACTGTCTCTGTCCTTTGTGTACTTCTTATGGTTGGTTAGTTAAATACAGAGACAGAGATAGATGTGTAAATGTCCATATTTCATTGACATGCAGTTCCAAGCATTTGATTTCCGTACAACAACGCGAAATGAGCCCTTCCTGCAGCTTTTTCATTGCTTATATGTGTATCCTTTAACTGTTACTTTGAGCCGAAAGAGGAATTTGTTTGTACGAGTTGAACTGAGAAAGGATGATGCAGATGTTCGTAGGCAGCCTTTAGAGGTGATGTGTGACTGTTGTTTGATATTGAACCATTCTGAAATTTCATATCACTTGTTTCATGTGTACAACTAATTTTACCAGGCAATGTACCCAAGGGAACCAGGAGCATCACTTCAAAAGTGGGCTCACACACAGGTTGCTGTTGGGACCAGAGTGGCTTGCTATCATGATGAGGTCAAACTTTCCCTTCCTGCCGTTTGGACACCATTGCATCACCTCTTGTTTACTTTCTTCCATGTTGATCTTCAGACAAAGTTGGAAGCTCCAAAGCCAGTAAGTGCCGTTGTAATGGTATTTGTGTTTGGACATCTATAATTCATATTTGCAAATTGTCAATATTATGTTGCTGTTGGTGGAATCCTACTTTTGATGGATGGGCTACAAGGTTATATAATGCTGTATAAATATAAATAATATAAAATTTTCTATATTGTGTAAATTTTTTGCAACATTGATATATACAAGATGTCCTAAAAACAGAGAAAGGATTACTATTATATTATACAAATATCCCTTGATTAGATGGTTTTCGAACCAGAAACAAGAATAATATCTTCTGATTCATATAAGTTTCTCAAACCGAAAATGCATTATGGTGAATAGATATTATCCAATGCAGAGGGTAATAATTATTTTGAAATGTAAGGTTTGCTCAAACACTTCTTAAGCAGAATACTGATGGTTCTTTTCCTTCCATTTTGTCAGTATTTACCGAATACAGATAAGATTTAAGAGTTTTTGATGGTAGTTGAAAACATTTGTAGTAATATATTATATATATTGTGACTTGAATGGCTTGATAACAAGCTTATCACTAGATCTTATTAGGATTTTGGTAACTAGATAGTCCTTGATCATCTATCACTTAGCTGGTTGACTTATATCTTGTTTCTAACTCAAAAGGGAACATGATCCTGTTTCTTCTTTTATATTTTTGAACAATTGTATTCAAGAAGTTATTTTGAGCTCTGAATTCTTAATTGCAATTCATATTAGAGGACGTCTGATGTTACCATTACTATAGAGCTGGTTTCTGCTGGACAGACTGACTTTAGACAGATTTATAATTTTCTTTTCCCTAAGTTCTCTATTACTTTTGAATCATTTCATGTTCTTTAACTCATTTCTTGAGCATTTGCCATAAGCTCATCTTCCGTTTCTTTTTTTTCAGGTGGTAATTGGATATGCAGCACTTCCATTATCCACACATGCTCAGTATGTACATGGCTGTAATTAGTCTTCAGACTTTCTTATTCTTATAAATACTAACAATACAGTGTTCTCTTTTATCTTTCCTTCCTCTCTCTCTAATTTTACATTTTTTCAGTTCTTATAATTCTTATACACAACTTTATTTCTTTGCATAGATTGCATGCTGCAGAACTCTGTGAATTAGTGGATTTTTTTGTCATTTCCTCTCAATAAGTTGATGACCACTACTTCAGCATCATTTTCTCCAGTAATTTATGGGCCTGTTCTTTAGTATATGATTGAACTTTATATATTGGGACATATGTTGCAATATTAGCCTGCAACCAGAAGTAATTATATACATATTTATATAGGTAAAAACAAAAAGTAATTATTGTGCATATTGAAAAACCACTTCAGGCATGATCTTCTTAGATCGGATGTTTGCGGGCACAAGTTTTCTCTTCCTTGAGCCTCTTGTGATTTGCATCTCTTTTTCAAATCAGGCACTCCCCAAGAAAGACTTTGGATTCCTTAGGTGTTTTTCTTGCTCTAGTATTTATTTAGTCTGAATTAAGTGTTAGGGCAAGCTAGAGAGTTACTATCCTAATAGCCTATTTGATGTGATGTTACTGGACTGTTATTTTGATTTTACAATATCCGGTGCTTATATACTTATTATAATCCTGGATGCGTTAATCGATATAAGTTGCAAGTACAATTGTTGGCCAATATATATCTGAGAGAGACAATATGCTATTTTCTTGTTCCAGGTCAAGATCTGATATTTCTTTACCGATCATGAGAGAGCTTGTTCCACATTATCTCCAGGATATTGGCAAGGTGTGTTAAAACATCAATATATGGTACAAAATATCTGTGATCATTCTCTCCAGTTTCATTGTCTTGTTTCATTCTTTGTAATTTTTAGTTCAAATACTTCCGAACTGTGTTTATAATCTTGATTCTTTATTTATATATTCTATTTGACAATAAAAAATTTCCCTCATAATTGACATTGCTGTTAATATTTAGGTCTGCACATGTTGTGGTCTTACTTGATATTTCTGTAAATTACTCGCTTAGTTCCTTATATGTCGCTTTTGAGAAAAATTCAAATTTCATTTTACATGTTTTTGTATTTCCAACGACATTTATTGTTCTTTCTCCAATTTAACCTTATCTCTTAATACTATAACTATTAATGTTATGAATATTTTCAAATCCCAAACAAGGGTAATTTAGTCTTAATTATTTAATCTATCTTAAATATAAGACTAATTAATGCTCCTTAATCCTAGTGAAAACAATGAGGGCGAGCCTTGGCGCAACGGTAAAAACGTTGTTGTCGTGTGACCAGAGGTCACGGGTTCGAGTCTTAGGAGCGGCCTCTTGCCAATTAAATTGGCAAGGGAAGGCTTGCCCCCAATACACCCTTGTGGTGGGACCCCTCCTCGGACCCTCGCTCAGCGGGGACGCGTAATGCGACCGGGCCGCCCTTTTTTTTTTTTTTTTAATCCTAGTGAAAACAACAAAAAATGACAGGTAAAAAGGAGTGGAGGGAGTAGTTTTTAATTTATAACTTAATCCTAACATTATCAGTTAGGGAGTCTGTTATTTAGCTTAATAGTGTTCGTTTTTTGGCAGGAGAGGCTGGACTATTTGGAAGATGGAAAAAATGTTTTTAAATTACGGTTGAGACTTTGTTCCTCTTTGTATCCTATAAATGAGCGGATTAGAGATTTTTTCCTTGAGTATGATAGGCACACTCTTCGAACAAGTCCACCTTGGGGTTCTGAACTTCTGGAGGTATCCTTCTTATTTATATCTTATTTGAGTACTCTCCAGGATTCCTTGTTTATGTTCATGACATGTTGCCCAACATAATATCTTTGATTCTCTAGAATCTGCAAAATGTACAATATATCAATGTCTTGGAATATAGTTTCTTCCTGTACCACTCATAATAACATGAAAAGGCTTAATATAATATTTGACAAAGAGAGACTAGGGCCAGAAGGTAAATTTTTCTAGCTCATGTAAGAAAGGTTCAATTTGGTAAATCATTGGATACTTGGACCTTTCTCCTTGCTTCTTCTAGGCTAAACGTCCATCTTTGGGTTCCTTTTCACTGATTGATAATGGGATTTTACCAAAAAATTCAACTGTAGTTTGATAAATGACTGCCTTTATTCCAATATTTTTCACAGGAGCTTTTCCTCCTTGGGTAATTTTAGATTTTTTTTTTCTACTCACCTTTTCAAGGTAGGAACATTATGTGTTGCATCCAAAATCTTGCTAAAGGTGTTGGGAGTTCTTCGAAAAATGCATTATAAAACAAGTAGTTCATTCTATGTAATAATTACTATGTAAATGGAGGTAGCATATTATGTGTTGCATCTAAATCTTGCTAAAGGAGTTGGGTTTTTTTTCCTCTAAAAATGCATTATAAAACAAGTATTTCATTCTATGTAAATGGAGGTAGCACATTTACAGTGTTTACTGATGACATGCAGGCCATCAACAGTCTAAAGAATGTTGATTCTACTGCTTTGCTACAGTTTCTTCACCCAATTTTGAATATGCTTCTCCATCTTATAGGGAGCGGTGGAGAAACTCTACAGGTATTTCATCTCACTGGATAGGGGCTTTTTGTATGAATTACAGGCTTAAACTTGTAACTTTTTTCCGTTTGGCACCGTGTACTTATACTTGGACCTATCACATACCCGAACTTGTCAATTTGGACCTATTACACACCTAAACTTGTCAATTTTGGACCTCCGACGCCCTTATTTGCTGATTTGCAAACTTCAAATCTGACATGGTATGTAACATGTTCTTTTTTAATTCTTGGTGCCAAATCAGCAAATAAGAGTGTCGGAGGTCCAAAATTGACAAGTTCAAGTGTGTAATAGGTCCAAATTGACAAGTTCAGGTGTGCGATAGGTCAAAATATAAGTACAAGGGGTCAAACGAAAAACTTTACAAGTTCAGGTGTGTAATTATTTATTAAGCCACTCTTTTTCATTAAATTAGTTTATATCATGGAAACAGAAACTGACATGGAACCTAAAACCAGGAAGCTATATTTGTTCAAAATATAGGAAAGCAAAACGTGTAAATAATAAAAATATCAGGTATCTTTATGAAGTTTATAATTTGGTATATACATGTAAATCTTTTGTATATTTAAAATGAAAAAAACTTACATAAGAAAGATCGAGGAAGATGATCCATAAAAAAATTAGGAATCAAATGCAAAGTGCTAAGTGCATGGTGAACTGATTAAGAGATCGGTTAATATGCAGAGCTGCTCCTGGAATCATATTTTATTTTAAGAAATGAGTTCCATTTTTTAAAATTATGGGAGCATGACCTGAAATGTTTCCTACAAGTTCTCTGGAGTTTTCTGTTTTTGAAACGTTGAAAGGCTTCAACATCAAAGTTTCCATGCAATACGTTTCAGCTGAAGCTTTGCTCAGGCATGCAGTTTCTTGCTGTACCTGGGTTTTTAACTGTTCATTGCCATCTCATCCTTACTTTTGTTCCTTTTCATTCAGGTTGCAGCCTTCAGAGCGATGGTCAATATCTTAACTAGGTGTGCTTTTCACCCACATTATGAGTTTTAAGTGGTCAAAATTAGAATATTCTATTGTGTACGTAAAATATTGATCTTTGTTTGGAAAAAGTTTTAGGTGTTTGACTACCATGTGCGAAAAATCTATACTTGTTTAAATCTGTAGCCTGTATTTTACAAAGTGAGCTGCTATATACCGCACCCAAATTCCGGTCCACTGCCCATTTGTGACATATTTGCCCTCCTCACTTTTTGAAACAAGAAAGTGGAATTTTCTCAAATCCTCTCTACCTTCTTTGCATTTTCTCTCCAAAATCATAAACCCGAACAATAATTAAAATTATGAAAATAATTGATATGTGACAATCCGAACCTCGAAAATGGATGATTACGAGTCGGAAACATTAAGATTTATATTTTTTTATCAAAGAACTCATGAAAATAATACATATTTTTCATGACGATTTTGCATTTTTCGTCACAAAAAATAGGAGAATTTTTAATTTTTCGTCACAAAAAATTGAATGATTTAGTATTTTTCGTCACTAAATTTTTTACGATTTTGTATATTTCAAAATTTGGCCTAAACGGATGCGTCATACCACCCGACCCATGGCGGGAACGGATGCGGCGTACCACCCGACCCATGGTGGGAATGGATGCCGCATCCGTTCCCACCATGGCGGGAACGGATGCCGCATACCGTCCGACCCATGGTGGGAACGGATGCGGCATACCGCCTGACCACCATGGGTCGGACGGTATGGCGCATCCGTTTAGGCTAAATTTTAAATTTTCTCTCAAAAAAAAAGTTTCTCTCAAAAAAAATTTTCTCCATTTTGACAAAATAAAATTTTTATGGCAAGGGCAAAATTGTCCAATGGGGGCGGTGATAGGGAATTTGGGTGCGGTATATAGCAATACCCTTTACAAATCATGAAGTGCTTAGAATCAAATTGGGAAGATTAAGGACTTCTTCACAAGTAAAACTAGTTCTTACATATTTTATTTTGTATTTCAATGCCATTTTCTGTTGCTAGTAATAACTTTTCCCATTCATTTTTTTCCTGTCTTGTAATTTCTGTTACTACTTTTTAGATTTTGTTGGTGTTAAAATGTAAGGAAAATCCTTGTAGGAAACGTCTAAAGGTATGTAGGTTTAGGCAGCCATAAATTCTTCTATTGATTCCTTTGGCGGCAACAGATGTTGAGCTGTTCTTTTACTATATTTGAGTAATTTGTCATGGTAATGCAATCAGGTATAAAATCATCTTATTGCTTTTGCATTTGGTTATTGAAAGCAAATGAAAGTTTGTTTTGCAGAGTGCAGCAAGAATCAGTGGATGATGCTGAACGAAATCGTTTTCTTGTTAATTATGTTGATTATGCTTTTGATGACTTTGGTGGTCGTCAACCTCCAGTTTATCCTGGTTTATCTACCGTATGGGGAAGCTTGGCTCGTAGTAAGGTGTGCCATTCCAACACTTTTTAATTTTTGTATGACTAGTGCACTTGATCAGAACTTCAGAAGACATCTTGCGTCCTATCATTTATTAATTCAATGTACCAGATCTAGCTAGTGAAGTACTACAAACAGAATAGAGATTGGTTACCAGAATGAAAATGTGCAATGCCATAACCGCATTTAAATGATTGTCATCTATACCTAAGAATAGAGGTTTTTAACTTTCCCTGATTAGAGATGCAGTTTTCCTCTACTGATAAACTATTTATTAAATCCCAATGTAGTGCTACCATACTACTATAGTACTATTTATCCTCTGAACTCTATTGTTATATTGCATCAATGCATAATATCGTGTCTTGTTTGTGGTGCAGTCATTGTGATATGTTATTTCTTTGTCTTATTGTCTTTGCACTTCTCCCTCCTAATTTTTCTTTCCTTTGACTCTTTTGCAGGCCAAAGGCTACCGTGTCGGGCCAGTTTATGATGATGTTTTGGCAATGGCTTGGTTTTTTCTTGAGCTCATTGTCAAATCCATGGCATTGGAGCAAGCTCGTCTTTTCTACCATAGTCTTCCACTAGGTGCAGAAAACAAGACAGAAATTATAAATAGCATTATCCTGTAAATGCAATTCTGATAATCAATGCAATGAAAGAAAAAATGAAAGCTGTGGATAATTGCATTATAATCATTAATTATATTCACATATTGTGACAGGTGAAGATGTTCCACCAATGCAATTAAAAGAAGCTGTATTCAGATGCATAATGCAACTGTATGATTGCCTTCTAACAGAAGTTCATGAGCGATGTAAGAAAGGTTCAAGCTTGGCAAAGCGCTTGAACAGCAGTTTGGCTTTCTTCTGCTATGATCTCTTGTCGATCATCGAACCTCGCCAAGTTTTTGAATTGGTATGTTGTTAATGACTTCTAAATCTATTGAATAGAAATATGCTATTCATGTGAAGAAATGCTTTGTTCATGAGTTTACATGACTTGTATATTGAAGAAGTAAAAGTAAGGCATTGTAAAGGAGCAAGAGAAATATTATTTCCCACATCAACTCACAAAAGCAGTTCTTCACCAACTATTTGAAATAGCTGTTGAAGTACATGAAGTAGTGGTGCTGTAAAATTGATCATATATCTTGCGATTGTCATAACAATAGCAGTTAAGAACAGGAGATTATTGCATTTCGCAGTAGAAGTGGCAATAAATCTCACAATGCCAGTTCATATGCTACACAGAAGAGAACATATCACATTATGAGGTCTCTGTTATATGGCTTATATGAAGCCTATGAAATGAAACAATTTATAGATGCTTTAATCCTTCAGTGAAACTAAATTTTCTGAATCTGATTGGCTTAGGCTATAGGCAGAGTTTGGTGGATGCTTGTGAAAGCCAAAGAAGTACATGGATGAAAAATTGATTAAAAGGATTGAGCTTCCACGTATCCAAATGCATTTGTCTGATCATCTAGAAATTAACAAATAACAATAATTCCAACAAGAGAAAGATAATGTCAAAGCTATAAATAGGTGGACATGATGTAAAGCTACAAACAAGTGCAAATTGGATCTGGTTGAGAATATGTGCAGACTCATCTCTCAGAATTAGCTATGTCTCTTCCAAAAGCTGTTTGCCCCCCTAGAGATAATAGAATGGTTGAAGACTGCACTTAAATTACATAACTTGATAGTTGGAGGATCTGAATGAGTACCAGTTAACCATCCTTGACACTAACATTAAAACACTGCATTTAATACCTATAATATTTATGTGCAAGAATGGTGTTCTCTGATCTCCAAACCACAAGTGACACATACTGAAACACCCTTTCTTGGCTAGTTAATGAGTTTTATTGCTACTAAAAGTTGAAATTGCTAGGACTTGCACTGCCTCTAAAATAACCTATGGAAATGGCCAGAAATAAAAAAATTTGGGAGGTTTTTGGGGATTTTGTGGTAAAAAAGAAGGAACTTTAAGTGTTGAAAAGATTAATTATTTGCAAGAAGGAAAACCAACACTTCTTATGAATGATTGATAATGGACTTTTGTAGAAGGTGAAAAATTCATTATATAAATTGGAGATCTAAAAGATTCACTTCAGAAAGTTGGGGCTATATTCGAATATCTGCATTGTTGTGCAGGATGATAATGGTAAAATGACAATATATCGCACTACATGACTTTTCTAGAGCTGGTTTGAATCCCATTAGGAGCCCAAGAAACCTTTTCAGGGGAAAAAATGACAAGACTAGAAAGGGTGGCTTAATATAGATATATCATGTCTTCTGGATAGCTTTTGTTCTAAGGATTGAAATCTTAAACTTTGTAATGTTGTAAGAATTGTGGTTCAGGCTCATTGCTATGTTCTTCTCAATGTACTTCGAAAACTTCTATGTGCTTAACTAGAGTGTATGTGGAAGGCAAACTTGATGATTGATGGATTAAAGTTTAGTTCGAAGGTTGAAGATAATCCGAGTCTGATAAAGTTGTTTTGCAGAGAGACACGTAACTGGAAATCCAACAGGGAACCTGAACGGTTAAGAATTAAGATAGAAATAATTGGAACTTTAACCCTATAACAGGAGTTGCTTGGGGTTGGGATATGTCCTCGAACTAGAAGATCAGTGGCTTTATTATCTGCTGTGAATTTGAGAATGTCTGAAGGCAAAACTAAGATAACCCAAAATGAGGGGGAAAAGAAGAAAAGAGACAGGGGGAGAGAGATGATGTTTGGAAATTCTACAATCAAAAGTCTTAGAAAAAGGAGTTAAACAAAGTTTTTTTGAATTTTAGCATGGTAGTTGAACTTCAGCATGTATTAACAGGACCATTACCTCTGATTGTGTTTTGAGATCATTAGTAATTGTCATTGAACCGTTTTAGCTAAAAGCTCAAGCTGATAATTAAAGGTCCACTTCATATTAATATCTGACACACCCCCACACGCGAAAGCACACTTGGGCTTGAAGCGTGACAACACAGGCCCATATTACCATGTCCTGCAAATAACTCAACAAATGGGGCTGCCAGGAATCGAACCCAGGACCACTTGGTCACACTGGCTCTGATACCATGTCATTGAACCGTTTTAGTTAAAAGCTCAAGCTGATAGTTAAAGGTCCACTTCATATTAATATCTGACAGTAATAAATCCATATGGCAGTTCATAATAAAATTTCATTCACTGCCTTGACCAGTCCCATGGAATATTTTTTAATTAGAGTTAGATTAGAAGAAATATTTGGCTGGCATAAATATATAGGGTTAAAGTTCCACCAGAATCTAGTTCTAGCGACTTTATTGCAATAAAATTGCGGTTTACTTTTGGTTGCTAATCTAAATTAAGGTTAAGCAATTTGTGCTGAAATTGTTGCAAGTCAAAAGAAACTGGGTGAAAGCCTGCAATTTGCGCATTTGCACCAACAATTTTTATATTAAATATTTTTTATTAATAGAAGTTATTAAATTATTTTTAAAGCTACATTTTAAAATGAGCAGTTTATATATAAAATAAAATATATTTGTAAGTTATATATTATACAACTTATATAAAATTTAGCAGAAAGATTATATATATAGAGAATGAGATTTAGTACCGGTTGTATACATAGGACTAACATGTCAAAGTCATGATCCTTGATTGGTGTATCAAATATAAACAGCAAATGTCTATGTAGAAATTAAATGTATGTATTTTTTTTCCCCTCTCTCTCTCTTGTCTCTCTTCTAGGGTTTATGGTGAAAAGGATTAGGGAAAGATCTAGGGAGAGGGGGGAGCTGGGTGGAGGATTAGGGGTGGTGCCGGCTTTGTCTTGGGCGGATCAGGTGGAGGAGGGCGCCGGGGATAGGGTGGGAAGGCTGGATGGTTGGGGCGTTGCGCTGGATGGGGGCAAGGAGGTGCGGGGCCGAGAGGAGGCAAGGGGATCGGGGGATGGTATTGGCGGCGCGGCAGGATCGTTGGGATCCGACGGACAGGGGACCGTGCGCGGGCGTGCGGCTGGGGCAGGGGCAATCTCCGACGCGGGGGGGAAGGCGCCTCCTGGGCAGGCCGGTTCGGCTGCGGATGAGGCGGGGCGGGCTTATGAGGGTGCCGGCAATATCACCAACAGCGGGCAGGCGGGATCTGATGCGGAAAGGGTGGGGCGGCTTTGTGTGTGTGCCGGCGTTGTCGCCAACAGTGGGGTTAGGGTTGGCGTGGGGAGCGCTGGCGCTCCTGCTGGGCTGTGTGCAGGGGATGCCGGCGATGCGGCTAGGCACTGCGCTGGGAATGTCGGCGATTCTGCAGGGCCGGGCATAGGGGCTGCCGGCAATCCTGCTGGGCAGTCAAGGGAGGGGGCTGGCGCGAGGTCGAGCAGGATGGGGGTTGGTCAGTTTAGGGCGGCGGCTCTTGTGCAGGCTGCCTTAGGTCATATCAAGGAAATAAATGGATTGTCGGATAGGGTTGGTGAGGAGTGTGGGATTCAGAGTCAGGGTAACTCGATTTCTCCCAAATCAAGGGTGGGGAATAATGGCATAGGGCAACTCTCGTGGAAAGATACTGTTATGGGGGTAGTGGAGGAGCCTTGTATGGAGGAGGTTAGGATGGAAGGGGATTATGAAGAGGTGTTCTCCGATTCAGACGTTGAGGATGGTGAACATGATGACCCGCTTTGTCCGGTGATTAGACTTTCGTCTGCAGAAAAGCGCGATCTCAGAAAAAAGTGGAAGCTATCCCTAATAGGGGCCCTGGCTATTGAGGAAGATCGGGATTCTGGCATGGTTGACGAACAGATTGATCAAAGCATGCCAGGATTAGAATCTATAGAGCCATCAACTAAGGTGACTGAAACTGTTAACCCCCTTTTTGTATCCAAAGGTGTATCCCAGGGGAGTTCCCAGACTTTGGCTTATCAAAGGAAGAAAAAGTTGAATGAGGTTAGTGTTCCTAGTCAGGGTGGGGATCCTGGAATCGGGAAAAGTATGGGAGTTAATAAATCTAGTATGAAAAAGCTTAAAGGCAAATAGAAAGGTAGCCTTAATTCTTTGGTGTTACCTGAAAAGAGAGGGCCTGCGGGTACCTCGGCAAGGCTCTTAGGAGCCCCTAATAAATACCTATCTTAGGGTTGTGGGTACGGTCAGTTGTCCTCCTTTCTATGGATTTGTTGTGTTGGAATGTTAGAGGTGCGACTAGCAAGGCTACCCGTGTCCATGTTAATGATCTCATTAAACAGTTTAATCCTTCTTGTTTTGCTTTAATGGAAACTAAGATTAGTGGCGATAAAGCAGATGAGGTGGTTAAAAAGTTTAGGAGCTGGAACTGTGTTAGATCGGAGGCTACTGGCCGTGCAGGTGGGATTTGGCTTTTCTGGAAGCCATATCAGATTCATTTCGATATTATTGGCATGGATAAGCAGTATATTCATTGCAAAGTGTGTATTTCGGGGAATAAATCATTTTTTGTTACCCTGGTTTATGCCGACCCTATTTTGGCTAACCGTAAACGTCTTTGGGAAGTCCTCTACTCTATGAGTGTTAGCATATCTGAGCCTTGGTTTGTTGCTGGGGACTTCAATGATATTGCTGTTATGGGTGATGAGAGAGGGGGTTCGCATCATTATGTCAATCGCTGCCTTCATCACAAGAATAGTATGAATTTATGTGGGCTTTCGGACCTTGGGGCTTCTGGGCATAAGTTCACTTGGAAGCGTAATAGTACCTTTGTTCGTTTGGATAAGGTTTATGCTAATATTTTAGCACAGACTACCTTCCCTGAGTGTTCTGTGTTAAACCTGCCTTTCCGCCACTCGGACCACTGTCCTATTTTGTTTAGACTGTTGAGAGGCAATCGTCCTAAGGGTGAGAGGCCTTTCCGTTATCAGTTGGCTTGGGAATCTCACCCTAATTTTAAGGAGTTCGTCCAAGATAACTGGAAACCTCATTCGAATGTCCTTCAAGCTGCTGATGTCTTCAGGACTAATGTGCTGGGGTGGAATAAGAATGTCTTTGGGCATATCATTAGGACGAAAAAGAAGTTACTGAATAGAATTGAGGGCATTCAGCGTAGATTGGAGGTTAGGTTTGATCATGGTTTGAATGGCCTTCTTCGTACCCTTCAGCAGGAGCTTGAAGCGGTGCTCAGGCAGGAGGAGCTTCTTTGGTTTCAGAAGTCTAGGAAATCCTGGATCAAAGATGGGGATCATAATACCAGGTATTTTCATCTCTCTACCATCATTAGAAGGCAGAGGAATAGAATTGATGCTATTAAGAACTCCAATGGTGATTGGGTCTATGAGGATGTTGCTATTCGGAAATTGGCCCTGGATTTCTATAAGGATATGTTTAAAGAGGAACCTGTTCAGCTGGAGAGGGCTCATTCTGTGGCTACCTTTCCTATGGTGGGGGAGGAGGCTATTCGGGATGCTTTCCAACCTATTTCCTTGAAGGAAATTGATCAAGCTATTTTTAGTATTGGGGCTACTAAAGCTCATGGGATTGATGGCCTGCCTGCCAGCTATTTTTAATGGCTCTCAAGA
Organism: Euphorbia lathyris; assembly: GCF_963576675.1. NCBI lineage: Eukaryota > Viridiplantae > Streptophyta > Magnoliopsida > Malpighiales > Euphorbiaceae > Euphorbia > Euphorbia lathyris. Next base: position 14,840,507 of record NC_088919.1, read on the forward strand.
TATTGGGCTGGTGAATAGAACCCTTCTGGTTCTGATTTCTAAAATTGAGAAGCCTTCCTCCTTTTTGCATATGAGGCCTATTAGTCTTTGTAATGTTCTTTATAAGACTGTTACAAAGATTGTGGCTAACAGAATTCGTTGCATTCTCCCGGATATCATTTGTCAGAACCAGGGTAGTTTTGTGCCTGGTAGACAAATGATGGATAATGTGGTTATTGCCCAAGAGATGGTCCACACTATGAAGATTAGGAAGGGGAAGAAGGGCATTGTGGCTCTTAAGTTGGACCTGGAGAAAGCCTATGATCGCATCAACTGGAGTTTCCTGATGGAGAGTCTGGAGAGAGCTAGGATCCCTGAAAGTTGGAGGAGTCTTATTAAGGTTTGCATCTCTTCTCCTGTTTTTCAAGTTATGATTAATGGGGATATGTCAGAGGAATTCTCTCCGGGCAGAGGTATCCGTCAAGGTGATCCTATGAGTCCCTTCCTTTTTGTTATCGCAATGGAAAGGTTGTCTCATCTGATCCAAGATGCTGTTGATAGTGGGAATTTCCACCCGGTGGCTATCAATCGTTTCTGCCCCCAGGTTACTCACCTTTTCTTTACAGATGATGTTCTAATTTTTCTGGAAGGCAATGAAGAGCAGTTGAGTTTGATTATGGACATCCTTGAGTGTTTCTATTCGGCCTCGGGTCAGAAGCTCAATATCCAAAAATCTAGGATGATGTGCTCTAACAATATGGATAAAAGAGTCTGTAAGAGGTTGAGTGATATCTCGGGTATTCCTCTGACCAACTCTCTCGGGAAGTATCTGGGTGTTCCCCTTCATAGTGCTAGAGTATCTAAAATGTCTTTTAAAGATACTTTGGATAAGGCTAATATGAGATGTGCCACGTGGAAAGCTAAGACTCTCTCTCTCGCTGGCCGCCTTACGCTAATCCAATCAGTTAATTGTGCGGCTCCCAACCACATTATGCAGGCTTATCATCTTCCTGGCCCTGTGCTTAAAGATCTTGATAAAATTAATCGTAGATTCCTGTGGGGCGAAGCTGAGGAGGGAAGGAAAATCCACCTTGTTCCTTGGAGGGAGGTTTGTCAGCCTAAAGCTATGGGAGGTCTGGGCATTAGGAGAGCCGAAGACAATAATAAAGCCTTATTAATGAAACTCCTGTGGCGAATGTGGCAGTCCCCTTCGGCTCTGTGGGTCCAGCTTCTCTGTGGGAAGTATCGAAAGGATAAAGTTTTTGGGGGTCCTAAGGATAGAGTGCTTAATTGCTCCTTTCTTTGGAAAGGCATCAATGCTATTTTTGCTGAATTTTGTCATGGTATTGGGTGGAACGTGGGTAATGGCAGGTCAATCAGCTTCTGGACGGATACTTGGATAGGGAAAAAACCTTTGTTGGAAGTTTGTACTTCCTTGCCTCCTTTGGACACCCAAGACTGGAGGATTGCTGACGTTGTGAACTCCGAGGGTGAGTGGATGTGGGATAAATTTGAGTCTTTCCTCAATCTGGAAACGCTCCTAACTATTAGAGGGATTCAGATCAGTAATCATTTGGAGGACAAGGATAGTTACTGTTGGGCCCCGACAAACAATGGGACTTATTCGTGTAAATCTGCTTTTCAGGCGTTTTATCTGGGTTTGGAGTCTTCTTTCCCGGGTGTGTGGAAGACGATTTGGGCCTTAAAAGTGCCGTACCGCATGAGAAGCTTCCTGTGGCTGGGGGCTAGGAATAGGTTGCTTACTAATGCGGACAGAAAAAGAAGACATCTGGTGGATTCTGGAGCCTGTGGGAGATGTAGAGGTTTTGAGGAAACCCAGGGATTGTGAGGAAAGTAAAGAGGTGTGGAGGAAAATTCTCCCGAGGGATGTGCTTTCTTCCTTTCTTACCCATTCTGAGAATGATTGGTTTGTTGATGGAATCAAAGGGGTTCTTCTGCCTGGGGAGAAGGGGGTTCTTCTGTTTGTGGTGGTTTGCCATCAGCTTTGGAAATGGAGGAATGAGGAGATCTTTGGAGGTGGAGTGTCTTTTCAGCCTAATGTCCTTGATTTCTTTTCTAAGAAACTTAATACCATGGTTGATAGTTTTGCTGATGACCCCTTGGCTAGAGCTGTTCAGAGGAAGGAGGTTAGTCTTTTAGGCTGGCGTAGGCCAAGGGAAGGGGTGGTTAAGCTCAACACGGATGGGTCTTGTCTTAGTGATGGGAGAATTGCCGCAGGAGGTATCCTTAGAGATGATGGTGGTAGATGGGTTTCTGGCTTCCCCCAGAACTTGGGCATTGGTTCTTCCTTTTCGGCAGAACTTTGGGGTATTTTTCAGGTCTAAAGCTTGCTAAGAATCTAGGTGTGAATAAGATTCTTGTCGAATCGGACAACCAAGAAGCGGTTAGAATGATTTCGGAAGGCAATGCTTTTTGCCGAAATAATCTGAACATCATTAAAAGTATTATAAGGATCGGGTCTTCTTTTGAGTTTATTGAGTTTGCTCATATCTTTAGAGAGCAAAACCGCATTGCGGATCGTCTGGCGTTGGAAGGGCGCTCTGTGTTGTTGGGTCTTTCTACTTTTTCTTCACCTCCGGGCTTTATCTCTTCTTTGATTTTGGAGGATATGGTGGGAGTCAGTTTCCCTAGGCTGATCCCGGGTTGAGCGTTTGTTGTGTTTTTTGTTTTTTCTTTTCCTTTCCTACCAAAAAAAAAAAAAAGAAATTAAATGTATGAATTTCAGAAACTCTTAGAATATATATGCTCTAAATAGCAAAAAAGATCTTCATAAATGTACTATATTTAATTTAGGCTTGATCACCAAAAATTCTAAAAATTTATCACATTTTTCTTTTATTATGTAAATTGTTGTATTTTAGATTTTTTATTAATGATTTATCTAGAATAGGCATTCTTGAATTTCTTTTAAACCTCTTCCAAGATGCTGAATGTGTTTTGAACTTCAAGGAAATATTATTCTATATACTTTTATTAATATATCATTTTCGGATTTCCAATTCATCATTAACCTAGTACCCATGTCAGTATTAAATTTGTAAGGAAAAAATACTACTTCATTTTGTATCATTGTAAGTTTACCATTGTAATTGAAGGTAGCAATTATTTCATGATGAAGATGGGAGATTTGGATACCCTATAGGCGAGGAACAAACTCACTAACTTGACAATTGATGTTCCAATAAGACATTCTAGTCATAGACAGGATGCAGGTATTCATCGAGCTTAAGAAATTTGTAAGGCTTGAGGGATGCAATAGCAGGGGACATAAATATGAAAACTGATCTGATTGATTATGCATCCCACATTTGTTATGGGTTTATTTGCAGAGTTCTTCAAGGATGAAGCTTTTTTGTTGTATTATATGAATTGAATTAATGCATTCATTTGAAGGGTGATATTTTTTTTTCCGCATGAGTTGGGGTATTGGAAGTTGCTAAAATTGATTTGTATGTTGAAGTATTTTTGTACATTAGTTATGCATGGATATCCTCTTGGCTCATGGGAATATGGAAGTTTGGAAAGTTGTTTTATTGGGAAAAAAATTCATAAGAGTGTGGAAAGTGTTCATATTAAATGGGGACTGCATTGGTGTAATGAAATGAAAAGGGGGTTAGGTGTGTGGGCGAATATGAAGGAGTTCAATGGTTGTAACTTGTAATAGACTGAAGAGAGGCAACTGTTGGTGAATCGCGTGTTAAATTGTTAATTATTGGTGGAATTGGTTGCAGATTTGGGATGGCTGCATGGAGGAGCAAGGACAATTCCTTGGCAATTAGAGAGTTATAGATGGGTGCATTTAGAAAACTTAGTTTTGAACTTCAAAAATTGCTTGTGTTAGGAAATAGATATATATATATATATATATATATATATATATATATATATATATATATGAATATGAAGCCTTTGGAACCCCGAATTTCCTAAAGAATAAAATGCTGCTTGAAGTTTCCTCAAACTCCTAAATTTAAGATTGTAAAAGACAAACCAGAATTTTTCAACTCATAATGCTCCCTAAAGGGTCCTCAGTTAACCTTTCACCCCAACCCATGATTGTTCACATATTATCTACTATCTTGCTTCTTCGCAGCTCCACTTCTGATTTAGTTGTTTCAATCTGTTGCAGGTATCCTTGTATTTGGACAAATTTTCTGGGGTGTGTCAATCAATTCTACACGACTGCAAATTGACCTTTCTGCAAATTGTCTGTGATCATGATCTTTTTGTGGAAATGCCTGGGAGAGACCCTTCAGATAGGTTAGTATCATTTAAAATCTTTCATATGGTTTCATGCTATGAAATTTGCTATGATGGCCATTTATCTAATAAGGTCAATCTTTCATGTATTTTTTAATAGTTTTTTTACTCGTAATTTTCAATTTGTTGTTCTACTCAGAAAAATAGGCACCTTTTTTTTAATGTCAAGCAACACAGTTAGCTTTTTGTCAGGCCAAATAGCATAAAAAATGTGGCTTTTATTGACTTCTGATGGTTCTACACTTCGCTTGATGCTGATGCTATAAAGTGTCTCTTCTAGAGTTGTCATGAGCCATATTTATATAATTTCCTGGCATTCCATATTCAATGGTGAGCCCTGGCTTTTAGTAGCATTTGTTTATATAGAAATCAAATCAATGATCCTTTCTGAAGTGTCATTGCAATACCACGTTTTTTTTCATTTCCCTTTGCTAAGTCATTATTGTCCTTGTAAATTGTAACTTGTACCATATTATTCTTTCCTTTTTTACCAGTTTGGGTTAGCCATTTGAAGGAATGTTTACTTGCCTAAAGAAGCTATATTTTCTTGTAGAAACTACCTTTCATCTGTTTTGATACAAGAACTTTTCCTTACCTGGGATCATGATGATTTGTCTCAACGATCAAAGGTGAGATCGGTGAAAATACAGTGCAGCACCATTTATTTTAATTTTTGGCTCAGCATCCTTCTACTTTCTTTTTTGTCTCAGTTTTCTCTGTTGCTTCTTATTTGAGCAGTATACTCCCTAGTATAATTTTTGTTTTTGGTCTTTGCAGGCAGCTAGAATGCTAGTTGTTCTTCTATGCAAGCATGAGTTTGATGCCCGTTACCAAAAGCCTGAAGATAAATTATATATTGCCCAACTATATTTTCCTCTTATTGGCCAGGTTTAACCTTTTCTCTTTTCAGCTTTTCTGATAGAGTATCTCTTAATCCCATATTTAGTTATGCAACAACCCCCAGCTTTAATCGAAATTAGTTGGCTATGTTTCAATTAAGGATTATTTACAATAGGGCTAATACTTGGGATTATCATGTAAGAAGCAGTAATTTGATTTTGAAATTGTATATGATAGGCCTAACACTCGGGATTCAACCAGCTTAATCTTCAATATGGTTTTTGTAGCTGCGCATTCCATATGCCCAAAGAAAAGCAAAAATATGTCTAATTCTTTTTCTTTTTCTAGATCAAAATTACCATAATATTGAAGTGCTGAATAACTATTGATGCCATATAATTAAACACTTATAATTTTTCATAGTTGTGTAAGTATTATGTTTGGAGAAATTGTAATGATTGTACTGGTTAGCTAACTTTTCATCTCTGTAGAAGTATTCTATTTGAAAATATTAGAACAATTGTATAATACTATTGATTGAAAAGAGGATCCATATAGCAGATTCCAATCAGTTGATATTAAGGCTTGATTGTTATTGTTGTACTGAAGTGTAAACTGAAGATACACATGCATGGGGTGCATTACTATATGCACTAACATTGGTTGCTGAGTCTTTTTATTGGCGTCTGAACACATGAATTTGTTTTCCTTTGCAGATCTTAGATGAGATGCCTGTGTTTTATAATCTGAATGCAGTGGAAAAGCGTGAAGTTATAATTGTTATTTTGCAAATTGTGCGCAATCTGGATGATACATCACTTGTCAAGGCCTGGCAGCAAAGCATTGCTCGAACTAGATTGTTTTTCAAACTTATGGAGGAATGCCTGGTTCTCTTTGAGGTTGATGCATATTCAAATTTAGTATTCTTTTGGCTTGTATGTTGTAGACTGGTAGACCAGAGTATCTTGTTAATTGTTTAACTGTTGCATGCCTATTGTGATTCTCTTTTTGTTTTCATATATTTGCAAATTGCAATTCTTTCATTTTACGCATTTTTTTGCTGAAGTATTGAGAGTGTTTGCACTAAAGCAATTTGCACTGCTGGATAGAAGTGTTAAAAGATGCAAAAAGGGGAAATTAAGCTAGTATTCACTTAGTTGTATTTGAAAGTGAATGTCTTTTGGTTATTAGCTTCAATAAGGAAAGAAGAGTTCTCATCTGATTACAGAAGTATGTGAATTCGATGTAGTGTATAGCCATCTCAACTTGCCAAAAAAGCTTTTGAATCACTCTAATGTGACATGCTGCTTTTACACTAGTGTATGTCAGGATTTATCGCTTTGCTTGAGGAAGTAGGCTTGGCATAGCAGACTTTAGGGATCTCCACTCTAAGTAAAGAAGGGCTATTGGATCCAATTAGAGTAGAGAAGTTTGAGAACTTCATGTAGTGTATAGCCATCTCAACATGTCAACAAATGCTTTTAAACGAGTCATTCTAATGTGGTACCAAAGCTGCTATTACACTAATGTATGTCATCACTTGTGTTGTTAACATATTAGACTTTAGGGTGTCCACTCTTTAAGTTGGGAATTGTTGCTCTGATTAGGTGCCTATCTTCAGCAAAAGGAGCATAAATAAATTTATTGCACTTGTATGTAAGATATTCCATATATATTTTTCTTAACCTGATATGCTAATGAGCTAAGACATGTTTTCCAGCATCGAAAACCTACTGATGGCATGCTCATGGGGTCTAGCTCTCGTAGCCCCCTCACAGATGGACCTTCTTCCCCTAAGTACTCCGATAGGCTTTCTCCGGCAATTAATAACTATCTATCTGAGGCGTCAAGACAAGAAGTCAGGGTATGATGAGTTGTTTTTTCTTTTGTTGTCGTTACTGAAAATTGCTCCTTTATGCATTGTGGTTCAGTCTTTCTATTGACTGCCGAACATTGAGCTCTTTCTTACGTGCTTTTCTGTCAAAAGTTTCACCATCAGTTTTGTTTCTGCTGCTTCAAATTTTTCTTCAGAGTTTTATAGATAAATTATGAATTTTTCTTATGCAGACTCAGGGAACCCCTGATAATGGTTACTTGTGGCAGAGAGTGAATTCCCAGTTAAGCTCCCCAAGCCAGCCATATTCCTTGAGAGAAGCTCTCGCTCAGGCACAATCCTCAAGAATTGGAGCTTCGGCACAAGCACTTAGAGAATCTTTGCATCCAATACTAAGACAAAAACTGGTCATTTTCTTATGGAACTGTTACATGTTTCTGTTTATATACTGTCTCAACCCTCACGTGTATATATTTTTTTAGAAGCTGATAACTTTTACATTCACTCCTCCAGGAGCTTTGGGAAGAAAACTTGAGTGCTGCAGTTAGTCTTCAGGTGCTGGAAATATCTGAAAAATTTTCCTTGATGGCTGCATCCCATAGTATTGCTACGGATTATGGAAAACTGGACTGCATTAGTGCCATATTTATGAGCTTCTTCTCTCGAAATCAACCATTGGCTTTCTGGAAAGATTTGTTTCCAGTCTTCTACAGTGTTTTTGACCTCCATGGGGCAACACTAATGGCAAGGGAGAATGATCGGTTTTTAAAGCAGGTGGCTTTCCATCTTCTCCGGCTTGGTGTTTTCAGAAATGAAAGCATAAGGAAAAGAGCTGTCATTGGGCTCCAGATACTTGTGAGGGTAAGGTTCTTTGGCATTTTGGTTTTTGATCATATATTCTTACTTCTCAACTTAAATTTTCTTCGATTTCGCAGAGCTCTTTCTGCTATTTTATGCAGACATCAAGGTTGCGGGTGATGCTGACTATCACATTGTCAGAGCTGATGTCTGATGTGCAAGTGACTCAGATGAGGTCTGATGGGACATTGGAGGAGAGTGGTGAAGCTCGACGCCTTCGCAAGTCACTGGAGGAAATGGCTGATGAATATAAGAGCGCCAGCGTATTACAGGAATGTGGGCTAACTGAAAATTTCCTAACAGTAATATTGGAAAGTTCCCCTGAGAATCGATGGTCGTGGTTGGAGGTGAAACGTCTATCGGAAAGTCTAATTTTGGCCCTTGATGCTAGCCTGGAACATGCACTTGTGGTAAGTAATGCTAACAGAACAGTCTTCTCTGATTTTACCATACCGCAACTACTATTGGGTACATAAATTAAGCATGGATGTTAATGGTCGCTCTTCATTTACTCCATTGAGAAACAACTTACTCATTCATATGACATTGGAGCTTTTAATTTTTTATTCCTACGTTTGTCAGGGGATTTAGTCGTTCCAGAATGGGCCAGTCTCACACTGCTCTCATTTTGTTCATTATAGTGTTTATGATCTAGATATACAAGTTCTTCAGCTGTGATCTGGATGAATAATTTGTGCTGCATGCTTTTTAACAGGCTTCTCTCATGACTATAGATAGATATGCTGCGGCAGAGAGCTATTATAAACTTGCACTTGCATTTGCTCCTGTTCCTGATCTTCACATTATGTGGTTATTGCATCTTTGTGATGCTCGTCAAGAAATGCAGTCATGGGCAGAATCTGCACAGTGCGCTGTAGCTGTAGCTGGCGTCGTAATGCAGGTGATTACTTTCATTCAATGAGCAAATATAGAATCTTAAATGAAGTTGCTTGTAATTCATTGGTGGTTTTCTAGACTTGTTAAATCTAAGCTTTTAGGATGATTTTAATCTCCACCTTAGAATTCTAATAAGCCTAGATCTAACTGTAACCGTGTAATTCATATGTTGTCTAAATTATTTTTAACTCTGCCATCACCCAAAAGCATGGCTCATGAGTCTGTGATAGTAGAATAATCTCTTTCACAAAGGTTTATACAGATATAAGCCCTATTTGAGTTAGGACAGCTATATGTTCCTGAAAAATAGTCAAAATTTGCCAAGTTTAAGGATGTAAATATGCATTAAGCGAAAAATAATACCGTCTATACATTTAAACCAAAAGTGTGAAATAAATATGGATTAAAGCACTATTTGGCTCCTGATCTATCCAAAATGTTGGGTTTTGACCCTGACTTATTGTTTGGTAACATTTGCCCCCTCACCTATCTAAAATGCTAGTTTTTGCTCCCTGACCTATTATTTGGCAGTATTTGCCCTCCGACCTATCCAAAATTGGTGAAATCTCAAACCATCCACACTGGTTGAAATTTCACCAATTTTGGGCAGGTTAGGGGGCAAATGTTACCAAATAATAGGCCAGGGGGCAAAAATGAGAATTTGGGATAGGTTAATGTTTTCAAATAATAGACCGGGGGCCAATTGGATAGGTCAGGGGCCAAATAGTGCTTTAACCCAATAAATATAGGTCAGGGGCCAAATAGTGCTTTAACCCAATAAATATGTACCAATTGCATGTAAATCAGCGATTCGATTGGTTGATCTCTTTCGAGTTTGAGGGTATTTATTCCTGAATAGCAGTTGAAAAACTGAAAGCTGTGTAAACTCTTATCCACAAGTCCTTTCAAAGATAGCAGCTAGCCTACCAGTTGATTTTGCCCGAAAGCTCAGCTGATTCGAGGACGCAATGTTTCCTGGATGGTCTGTATTTGAGGAGCTAGTTCAGGCACAGAGGAATTTTAGTTAAAAACCATATTTTTTGTAAAATAATTATGTTGGTGATCACTTATTCCCCAATTTCAACGATTATGGAATGAACTTCTTTGCAGGCTCTGGTGGCTAGAAATGATGGTGTTTGGAGCAGAGATCATGTAACTGCACTGCGTAAAATTTGTCCAATGGTCAGCAGTGAGATCTCTTCTGAGGCAGCTGCAGCAGAAGTGGAGGGATATGGTGCTTCGAAGCTCACCGTTGATTCTGCTGTTAAATACCTGCAACTTGCGAATAAGCTTTTTTCACAAGCTGAGCTCTATCACTTCTGTGCAAGCATTCTGGAACTTGTAATTCCAGTTTATAAAAGCAGAAGGGCATATGGACAGCTTGCTAAATGTCATACGTTGCTCACTAATATCTATGAATCGATTCTTGAGCAAGAATCAAGTCCGATTCCGTTTACTGATGCCACATACTATAGGGTTGGATTCTATGGTGAAAGATTTGGGAAGCTGGACAGAAAGGAATATGTATACCGGGAACCACGTGATGTACGACTAGGTGACATAATGGAGAAGTTAAGTCATATTTATGAGTCTAGGATGGATGGAAATCACACTTTGCACATCATCCCGGATTCTAGACAAGTAAAGGCGGATGAATTGCAGCCTGGTGTCTGTTACCTGCAGATAACTGCTGTTGATCCAGTAATGGAAGATGAAGATTTAGGAAGTAGACGGGAAAGAATATTCTCCCTTTCTACCGGAAGTGTCCGAGCACGAGTCTTTGACCGTTTCTTATTTGACACCCCATTTACCAAAAATGGCAAAACCCAAGGAGGTTTGGAAGACCAATGGAAAAGGCGAACCGTTGTTCAAACTGAAGGCTCTTTTCCTGCCCTTGTAAATAGGCTTTCGGTAATCAAATCTGAATCTCTCGAGTTCTCACCTGTAGAGAATGCAATTGGTATGATTGAAACACGGACAGCTGCCTTACGAAATGAACTTGAGGAGCCCCGTAGCTCTGAAGGAGATCAACTCCCACGCCTCCAAAGTCTACAGAGAATTCTTCAGGGCAGTGTTGCTGTTCAAGTAAGTTATCTTATTTTATTGATTCGGATGCCATGTCGATCGATGCCATTTATCTCATAGTAACTACTGTTATTTGCAGGTAAATAGTGGAGTCTTGGCTGTTTGCACAGCCTTCTTGTCCGGTGAACCTGCTACTAGATTACGTTCCCAAGAATTGCAGCAACTGATAGCTGCACTCCTAGAATTCATGGCTGTTTGTAAGCGTGCTATTCGTGTACACTTTAGACTGATTGGAGAAGAGGATCAAGATTTCCACACGCAACTTGTGAACGGCTTTCAGTCGCTTACAGCAGAATTATCTCATTATATCCCTGCAATTCTTTCTGAGCTCTGATGATTATGTGTTTGTAGTTTGTTATGTATCATGTTTGTCATTTCTGATATTTCTTCTTCAAGCATGTGCAAATATTTCTTGGTTTATATATGCAATCAAATCTGAAAATTCAAATTACAAAATTTCTGAATTCAACTGCATAAATAATCACGTAACGGAAATATAATGATTTCTTGTGCACTACATGATTTTAATTGTTTTTGAAGGTGAACAAAAATTGCGGTAAATTAATTTTGTTATATATATTCTCGGGCCAGGCAAGGTTGGGTTTGGGTTTTTATATAATCTCAAACCTAACTCATTCTTGGGTTTAGTCGAATTTAAACCGGGTTGGCTTACATGTATTATGTGACCATGGTAATACATCTAAGCCTGTTGGCTCACGCAGCGTGTCCAAGTCCATCTCTCATGGTTTGGGTTTGAATTTGTATATTTGAGAATTGGTCTTGCTGGTTTAGTTATAATCCTCTCAAGTCTGCTAGGGATTAATTTTAAAGTTTTGAACTCAACTTGATTTGATTCATCCTTGTATTATATACATTTTATATGTATTCTTATTATTTTGTTACATAAAATTATCTTTGTTCAGTTTTATTGAATAAATTAACTAATTTTTTTTTGTTCATATTTAGATACCACGTGGATGACAATTCATCAAAATTTTGCACGAGGAAAATAAAAAAATGAAAAAAAATCTGTATTATTATTATTAGGATAAAAGCATCCTGAGATCCTTGATCTTTTATTTTTGGTGCATAAGGTCCTTGATCTTTTATTTAGATACATTAGGCCTATGGTCTTTTATAAATAGGTGTATCAACCCCTTCCGTAACAGATAAAAAGGCAGTGATATTCACCTTCTGTCTGACGCATGTGTCAAATATTTTTGACACCTCAACCACACATAGATGAGAGAGAAATCCCATAAATACAAAAAAAATCACGTAATAGCAGAACATGTCTTCTTTCGAAAAACTCTTCTTCTTAAACGTGAGCTAAAAGAATTCTTTTAGTGAAGACTTACATTTTTTTAAGGAGAAAAAACATTTGGAGAAAGCACAGACTCAAGCAAAAAATTAAGTTTGGTGAAAGAATCGTCTAAGTCGAATGGTGGAGAAGAAAAATCAAGTTTCTCTATTGATATAAACCAAGCCATCCAATCTCTATTGAATTTGTATTGTGCCTCATGATAAAGTAAGTTCCAGACTTTTTTTTTATAATATAGGTAGTCCAATGATTTATTTGTTTGCTTCTGTGAAGTTTTGTTCAAGAATTTTGTCTGTATTATCTATTTTATTTAATTAATAATGTGGTCCCTTGTGTAGTAGTTAATTTATGTATATGTACCTACATATGTACTGTTGCTTCAAGGATAAGAGTCTATATGTACACTTACAGTTAATTTCATTGTTCATTTTTCAGAATGGTGAATACTTACATTTGTTTAAGGGTTGTTCATGGTTGGTATTAATCAAAACACTGAGTATGTGGGTGGGAAAACTGATGTTCTTAACTCACATTTGGATGTTGATTTACTGTCATTGCCAAATATACAGACATATTTGAAGGATATAGGATAAGGAAGGGTAAATTCGGTTTACTATCAACCAAAAATATATAATCAGTATGTATTGATACATGATGATGCCGGGATGATGATGATGTATGTTAAGGATTTGAAAGATGGAGATATATTTGATGTGTATTTAGATCATTCAAATACACTATTACATGGAAATGCTTATGATATGGAAGAAGCTATAAATCAATTGTGGGTTGGGGATTTCAATGAATATTATGGTCAAGTAAATCATGGCCAGGGTGAAGATACTAGTAAAGGTATAATTGATATAGGAATTGACCAAGCCATGGCTGAAGCTACAGCGGATAAACTAAAATAGTTTCGAACATTTTTTTTGTTCGTTATTTATAATTGTATTAGTACTAATACAGTAAATATTAGTAATACATAACTTTCTAAACTGAAATTATAAAATGGACTTCTTGGTATACAACGGACGAGCCCTATTGATTTCAATTCGAGTATAATATCCTGTTCGTGCTTGATTCATGAAGAAATTATCTAATTGTGGGTTGCTTGCGAGCAGCTTGTTAATTCTGTTCATAAATTTTGAACACAAATAACTATGTAGTTTTGAAACTTAGAAAATTAAGGTTTCATTAGAATGTTAGGGATAACTACATTTCATATATTAAAAAATAAAATGTGCATTTCTCAACAATAGGTAAAATTCGCGACAACGGTAAATTTGGTGATTTTTTTTTTTTTATCTTTTTGGTATTATTATTAAGTGAATTTGGATACTCTAAAAGTGACCTTATTACATGTTTTCAACCGCTAATTAGGTCAAAAATTAAAACTAATGGTTGAAATTCATTATTTAGATCAAAAAGTAAAAAATAATTCATAAAAAATTACATTAAAAAAGCTTGAAAATCACCAAATCGCATTTTCGATGCTCAAGACGATGGAATTCCGCAAACTATAAGTTCCCCTGATTGTGAAATGTGAATCTGGTATTTTTGCATTGTAATTTGGTAACCAACAGAAAACAAAAATTGCTACACAAAAATAACAAATCAGCTTCCAACATAAATATTGACATTTCTTGGCGTGTCTTTTGCAACTGTGATGATGGTTGGATATCACCAATACAAAGGACCAACTTTTTGGCTTTTTGGACCCTTTCATGCCCTGCTGTTGCGAGTAGGGGCTTTGTGCCGCGTCCAACCAGGTGTACTCGTCCTGAAGAACAGTGTAACAAGACCAAGCAATATAGAAGCTACCTTTAAGCGTATCGTGTCTACCGAATCATTAGGATGCCATAGAATAAATATTTTGGATATAATTTATGTTTAAAAGATATGATGTAACAATTAAATAACAAATCAAATAATAGTAAATCAGTATGTTAGATGAGGTAAAATTAATCTTGTTTAGAAACATTAGGAATAAAATTACATAATGTCGTGTGTTTTAGTTAAATATGCCCTTCTCCAAAACGATAAGGGTAAATTTAGACATAATCTCTATTTCAAAATCTAAAATTTACACTAATTCATTCGGAATGGCTATCTTATGGTCCTGTCCTGGAGTTACTTCTATACAAAACAAAACTTACTTGTTCATTCCCCTGAATTTGCCATCATATTAACCTTCTTCCACCACTCCTGCCACAGCTCTCCAGCATTCTCCGCTGCTCCACACTGATCAAAACCAAAATACCAAAATATAATATCAACACTAGTAAATACAACAATCAAATCAATCCATTTTCAACCACTCTAAGACTTCTTCACCTTTAGCAGGCTGCTCGATCCAAGGTCCATTCATTATATTCAGAATGCTACATGCTTCACTGTATTCCAGATCCGGTAGCAACTTTGGAGTCAATAAAAAACACCTATATATGCAACAATTAGTATTTCAACATAAGAACCTCTTCCATATTGCATCTTACTTTTACAATTTGTATATCGCACTTAACAGTGAAAAACTAACAAAACATTATCTAAAGATGCGGATGGATGTTTGCTCTTACTGCGGAGTATTGGGTTGACTGGCAGCTCTCACTAATTGCTGAAACATATTCCTTTCATTTATAGGGTCCATTCCTGGAAATAAAGAAAGAAAGAAAGCAAAAAGATTTCTCTACTGACTGCAGAATGTAGAGCACTATTACATGGTATGGTAAAGAGAACAAATCTAACCTTGATTGATCTCATCAACTACCCTAAACGGGCAGTTTGTAAGGTCTTGAAGAGAAACAAGATAAAGAATAGTTGAAACTGAACGCTCCTACAGATGGAATTTTCAGAGTAAAAATCGGTACTGCTAGAGTTTCAATTACAAGGACAAGAATATAGTTTTGTATAATACCCCCCCAGATTGATGATGAGCACTGAGAACTTGAAGCTGTCCTGCTTGCCTGAGGTCATGCACATGACATGAAACCAATAAGATTATGAACCAGAGTACTATCTCAGTACTTGAAGCATTTGAAAATAAACATTTGTGTCTCGCAATTCTAGAAAGTTATAGAATGACTCTGGCCACCCATATGTCACGTATGCTCGTAAAGTTAACGGACCAATTTAGGGTAATCAATACAAATTGGATATGCTAAAATAAATGCAGTTCACCTGAACTTCACTTTTATAAGTATTCCAAATTGATCAAAGTCCTTTTCATGTTCATCTAGAAAACAACAAATAGAGTATATCAGAAAGTCAAATAAAAGTTGTCCAATTCAATGAGACTTCATAAACAGCCAAAGAACAAATACAAGCAAAGGAAGTTGCTTCCATTGTTCGAAAACATACATTAACCCAGTCACCAGGGAGGGAGCAAAACACAATTGCACCAAGAATCACTTTCTTAATTTATAATAACTCTCACTCAAATGAGGAAATATTAACTCATCTACTGCAAATTGCAATAAAAGCTACAAAAGTTACCTAATAATACTTCTCCTGCAATAGCCATCTCCTGGAAGTTACGACTGAAAGTTTCATTTATACGAACAACAAGGTTTCTTAAAGTTGGAAGCCAACTTTCCTGCATAAGACAAGAAAGAATTAAGAAGAAATACCATATGCCTTCAAGACCAACAAACCTCATATATCACTACATATGTAAGCATACCAAGTCCAGTTCATTACCAGACAAGACTAGAGACAAGTAAAATAACTCACAAATGCCAATAAGAAGTGTATAATCCCACGAGCTTCATCAAAGTCACAGAGGCTAAACTTACATTCAATAAACAATAGAAATGATCAAGACAAACTGGAATTTGAATGATAGGTTTGAATTTATCATGATCATTAGCTCTTCTCTAGCTTTTATGTTTGCATTTTCTTCCTCTCACAATTGCAAAAAATTATTTAACAAGTCTAAAAGCAACTAGACTCACCTTCAGGGCATCTATTTCAGCTAAAGATTTTTTTAGTTCCTCTTTGTCTGCTTCCAGCTTTTTGGCAATTGTTATTATCTGCAGTAAATATAAAAATGTCACGTGGCTGAGACGGTTACTAAAACTAAGACTGAGAGGGATAAAAAGGGTAGATAGCATATGATACCTTCTCTTGACGGTGTTCATATTCTTTCAGCACATTATGGTTAAGAAAAAGAATTGAATTTGCTTGAGACATGTTATCTTGAATAGCAGCTTCCAACTCCTCAATTGTTGTAGGCATCTATTTGTAAAAATTAAAGATCACTAACATAATTAAATTTCCAAATCTAAAAACTGGTAGAGAGAGGCAGCAAGGATTACAAAAAAATAAAAAAAAATCAAATTGATAAATAGTGATTTCAGAAAAGCAGCGCATGATTATTGCCGGATATAATAATAAAAGTTATTCCTGGGCCTAAACTATCAGCTTGAAGAGTGGTTTCATGACATGGGATCAGAGCCTCAGACCAAGTGGTTGAGGGTTCATTATAAACTCTAGGAAGTTGATGCTTTCAATTTTCATTTAATGCATCTACCTTAAGACATCCTAGGTCCATAATTAATCCAAACATTAAAAACGGTTTGAAATTTTAAACTTCGGGATACTTCTACTAGCATGTGAGAGATTCCGTGAGACACCGTTAATCAATTTCTAGGCTTTCTCACTTCAAATCCATTATGATAAGGATCAATCGCTTGATAAATCCTGCTTGTTCAGGATGAGTATGCTGTGAACTCATGTCCATAGCTAATGAGATTTACTTGACTAGCGTGATCATGAAATTGCGACGTTTCATATGTTCATGGTAGCCTTTTATATTTTCACACCTGAAATCAAGATAATTAGAATTGAAAGTTGGAAACATTCTCTAATGATAATAAGGAACGATAGGTATTAAAACACATTGGTAACTATGGAAAGAGAACTCCATAGAGATACAATCTTCATTTAACCACTCCTCAACTGGGCTATGGATAACATTTCAAAATCAGGCAATGAATATGATTAGAGTCCACTATTTCATAGTTGTAACCAACTTCAAAGTCAGCTATACTCTGTCAAATTTGAACACCGAGTCCAAGGAAAAAGGGAAATAAACTCAAGCCAATAAAGGTTCAATATATGAAGCTCTTAGTAGATAACTACTCCAATGAAATTAAGCAACAATAATTCTACGACAGTAATATCTTTATTAGTACAAGTTACATGCTTATCAAGTGTCCTTCTCTGCTTTCCTACAAATATGGCATGCATCCATATAAAAAACAATAGTAGATTTGTCAAATATTCAACACTCAAAATTGAGTCAAATAGAAGACAGTCATTATTGCTGGACCAACTCAAAGTCATAGAAATTTTCAGGTGAAGTTCTAACTTAAAAAACCATAGAATAAACGAACCTCAAGAAAAGCCTTTTCAAGCTCCGGAGTAATGGCAGAAATTGATTCTGCATGATTCTTGGCAGCCAACAGTTGTTCTCTCTGTTCCTCTAGCCCCTTCTTGCCTTGTGATGTTCAAGGTAAAAAGTCAAAAATACTTAAAAAAAATTGAAAGAAATAAATGTCTAAACAAAATCCCCTTTATTTTTTGCAGGTTTCAGATGTTTATGCTGAGAGAATTTTTCTACCATTTTGTTGTTTGCTTCCATTTCATTAGTCCTCACAAATTTGCTGAATGGATATATATATATATATATATATATATATAATATGTGGGAAGCAGTGACGTTAATTTTCGAGAGTGTTAGTTGCAAAATATGTATTTTAAAACCCATAAGGAATTTATATTGGAATTAGTTTCCTAATTTATGTTGTATTCTCTGTATACATTACCCATTTGTTAATACAAGAAAATCCATATCAATCCCAAAATCTGGCATGGTAGCAGAGCTGTAGGCTCAAATTCTTCTGAGAAAATTAAGCCCTTGTTTGGGAGGAGATTAATAAAGTTTAATGGAAGTAATGGAATGTAAAATTATAAACTAACCTTGTTTGGGAGTTTTGTTGAAAGTAAACGAAGGTTGATGGGAGTTAACATTTTATTCCCATTAACTCTATAACTTAACCTCCAAAATGAGGGTTAATGGGAGTAATGGAAACTTTTTAATGAAAACTAACCTTTTAACTTCGATTTACATTTCATCAACTCCCAAACAAGGTTAAATTTTAACCTTCATTTCCATCACTTCCCCTCCCATTCCATTAACTCCTCTGACTCTCACCCATTAACCTCCCAACTCCCAAACAAAAGCTAAGGGGTTGGGCCTTTATTGCCAATCTCTGTTGTTGTTGTGAACAATGTTTCCCCTATTTTCCTCTGTTTTTTGTCAATTAAACAGAGCACTTTCAGCCCTTTTTTTTACCAGCCCTCAATGCTGGAAATTCTGGTTATCAACCTCCATCAGCATCGCCTTTTTTTTTTTTTCTTGCTTCTAGGCCTACCACCTTTACTGTCGAGGCTGGTTCTGTTGATTAATTTCGTTTAAATAGTCCACTGCTCTACAGAGTGAAAAACGATGACAGAAGTCAAGAAGACTGAATCTGTTATGATGGAGAAACCTACAGGTACTTTAGTTTATTCAGGTACGCATTCTTTTTCATTTTGGATTAAATGCCTTGGGAAAACCATTTCAACAATCTTGGATCACGAATTCAGGAGGAGCCGTAGACCACATGACTCATCCATCCAAACACTTCACCCTGTACTCTCCATGCCCACGCAATAAGAAAATAGCCACAACAGATGGATCCTTAGGAAGCATAGCCCCGCATAGGAGATGTCAAAATAAACACGTGCATAACTTCGTTAATGTTCTTCATATCCCTAAGGTATCCACTAGTATAATATCTATTCAGAAACTCATATGCGATTTACTTTGTCATTATATTTCACACTAGTCAGTGTGTATTTCAAGAGAAGGATATGGAGAGGAGGATTGGAAGTGCTAGAGAGTGGAATGGTCTTTACCAGCTTGAGGAAACCAATGCCCAACAAATCCAAGAGCAGATCTCCCTACTCATTCTTGTTTGAGTCTTTGTTATCAAATAAAGAAAAGGCCTTTCTATGTCATCGTGTGCTATTAAATCGTTGTTTCCTTCATTCTTTACAAAACTAGATGTTGAGGATCTTCACCATGAGGTGTAAGAACTTGCTAAGCAGAAACGTGTGCCTTTTCCAATTAGTAACAAAAGAAGCACTTGTCCTTTTTACCATGTTCACACTGATATTTGGGGTCTCTCAACTGTTTCAAATGTGCTAGGAGCACGATGGTTTGTGAGCTTTATTGATGACTACACCGAGTTACCTGGATTTTCTTGCTCAAACACAAGTGTGTCTCCAAATTTCATCTCTATGGTAAAAAAGAAAGACCAATTTCGTGTATCTATCGAAAAGCTTAGGCCAGACAATGCCAAAAACTATTTCAACCAAACTCTCACTCCCTATTGCAAAAAGTGTGGATAATTCATGAGTCATCCTATATCAAAACACCACAACAAAATCTTGTATGGCCAAACGAAAAAATGGATACCTTTCAGACCAAACTCTAGCTTTCTTGTTTCGCCAAAATGTACCAAAATATTTTGGGGGGAAGTGGTTGTACTCAGTAACAGACTCACTCTCTAGTCTCTTAGGGTTCAAAAGTCCAATGGAGGTGCTCTCTTCATTCTACCCCGAACTTGTTCACTACAAACAATCTTTCACCTCGCATTTTTTTGGGCATGCCATTTGTTCATATCCATTGCCAAGACTGCGGAAAATTCGATCCTAGAGTGTTGAAGTGCATCTTTGTGGGGTATTCATCAACTCTATAACGGCGCAAGTGCTATCATCCTCCTTCGAAGAAGTTTCATGTATCATGGGATGCAACCGTCAGTAAGCAAGAAGCCTATTTCATCCGACCTTATAGAGTCTCAAGGAATATAAAAAACCATTCTTGGGTTGTCTGAATTTGACCATTTACTTCCATCTAAACCCAATCAGATGCCTTCAACAAACCATGAGTCCAATTTGTCCAAACTTGAATCCTAAATCCGAACATATCCCTTCATGAGTCCAATCATTCAGAACCTGAACTTTCTGAATCTGAATCTATTCTTAAAGATGTGAGATTCGAATAGAAATTGGTAAACTCAAGATGGAAAGAGGTCATTCCGGAATCTGTGCACATGCAAGAATTTGATTCAGGACCTCAAATGAGGTAACAGTTTCTAATTTTCCTGAATACAGGTTAGTAAGGAAGATTAGGACCAACCAATTGCCATTAGTAAAGGAACCAGAACATGCACAACCCACTCTCACACTACATATCCTTTCGAAACCTTTCATCAACATTCAAAGCCCTCCTCGTAAACCTCAATACCACAACCACCCCTAAAACCTCATTTGAGCCATTGCCTAATGAAAAATGGAAACAAGACATGCATGTGGAGATAGAGGCATTGAGGAAGAATAAAACTTGGGGTTTGGTGGAGTTACCAGGAAAAAAATGGTAGGTTGCAAATGGGTCTATACAGTGAAATATAGGGCTGATGGATCAGTAGCACGGTACAAGGCAAGACTAGTAAAAAAAGGATACACCAAAACATACATATTGACTATTTAAATCCGTTTGCTCTTATGGCTAAGATGAATGCAGTTAGAATAATTTTATCTCTAGTTGCTAACTGTAGTGCACCGGGCCGCCCTTTTTTTGCTAACTGTGGTTGGGACCTACAGAATTTGATGAGAAGAATGCTTTTTTGCACAAGAATCATGCAGAGGAGATTTACATGGAGGTTCCACCAGGCTATGGAATAAAGGGTGACAACCAATACAGTACGCAAGCTGAATAAAATTTTGTATCGATTGAAACGTTGAGCCTAGTTTGAGAGATTGTCAAGGGTCGTGTTAGCCATGGGGTTAAGGAAAAGTCAAGGGACCACACATCGTTCATTAGGCATTCAACCATACGAGTGACATTATTACTAGTATATGTTGATGACATTATACTAACCTGTGATGATAAGATTGAGCAGCAAGTATTTTCTGGTAATTGAGGTGACACATTCTAGAAAAGGAAATGTTATATCCCAACAAAAGTATGTTACTGATTTGCTCAAGGAGACTGGCAAAGCTGCATGCAAACCCGAAAGTACACCCATAGAGTCAGGTCTTAAACTAGGAAAAGTAGAGGAAGATGTTCCAGTCAAGAGAAATGTATTAACGCCTTGTAGGACGACTTATTTATTTGGCACATACCAGACTTGATATAGCGTATGCTATGAGCTTGCTTAGTCAACTTATGCATCATCATAGAGAAGTCCACTTGCAAGCAGCACACAGAATTTTGCAATACCTTAAGGGAACACCTGGAAGAGGGATCTTGTCGAGAAATGGAAGATGACAACTGCCAGCTTATATTGATGTTGACAATGCAGGATCACTTGTTGATAAGAGATCTACATCAGGGTAGTGTACCTTCCTTGGAGGGAATCTTTTGACACAGAGAAGTAAGAAACAAGAAGTAGTATCACGTTCCAATGTTGAAGCAGAACTGCGTGTAATGGCACCACGTATATGTGAATTGCTTTGGCTGAAAATTGTTTTGCATGTCCTAAAGATTAAGTGGATGGTCCTATGAAACTCTATTGCGATAATAAATCAGCAATAAGCATAGCCCATAACCAAGTTCATCTGATACGACGAAAGACGTTGAGGTGGATAGACGTTTCATCAAGGAGAAATTGGACAATGGTTTGATATGCACTCTATATGTGCCAATGCAGGACAACTTGTTGACATTCTCATTAAGGGGCTGAGTAGCTTAATATTTGAGAATATAATATCCAAGCTAAGAATGGAATATTTCTATTCACCAAAGTGTGGGGATTAGTGACGTTAATTTAGGAGTTAATTTTGGAGAATATTAGCGGTAAATTTTGTTTTAGAATCCCATAGTGTAAGGGATTTCTATTAGAATTACTTTCCTAATTTATGTTGTATTCTCTGTGTATATTAACCATTTGTTAACCAATTTCAAACCCAAAACCTGGTAATATATATAACAAATAGTTGTGTCCAGAGTCCAACATAGATTAGTAAGGTGTATGCATGTCATAATAAATGTTCCATTGACTTAAAAATACCCCGAGAACACAAACTGAGACCAGAGAAAGAAAATAAGTAACTCACAATACTCCAGCTGTATTGATGCTTGTTGAGCGAACTTTTCATGATGCTTCAGATTGATTTCAAGTTCTTTAATCTAAAGGAAAAATGCACCAAGTAAAACATCAGAACAAAGAAATTCTAAGTCTTTCAATGCCATCATGAACCCAACATTTTTCCAATTGTTAGACATTACTTGTTTATGTATAAACATCATGTCAACAATTTTGAAGCCACTAACACCCAACAATTATCATATGTTTAGATTTTTTTTTTAAAAAAAAAGACCAAGCAAAATGTGAAAGGGTTGGCGTAAGAACTTTGTGGTGATTTCTATCTTCCCTCCAGTATGTTATACGATATTTTATGCTAAGCAAGCTGCATATCAGGTAAAAAGTGATAACTTAGGTTTGTGATTGTAAAGTTTGTGACTATCCTTACAGTTTGTAGATGAATCAAGGAGGTTTAAATGGTTCACTTAGGATAGGATTGTTTTAAAGGTAGGTTCACTTGGAGGGGTGAATACACTGATTCGGCATATTGCCTAGAAAAACCCATACCTCTTCATAATATATATTGAAAACTTAAGTAACCATTTTCTTTTCAATAATATAAGAAGTTATTAGAATTGGAAAAAAAAGTTCCCCTTAGTTTTTGTTATTTAAAAGTTATAGATAAAAAAAGGGTTAATTTCAAATATAACCCATGTGGTTTTAAGTTTTGGCAAATAAATACCCGTGGTTTGATTTCGAGCAAATAAATACCTGTGGTACACTCCGTTTTTCAAATAAATTATTGTGGTTTGCGTGTTTTTACAAATAGGTACCTGTGGTTTGAATATTTTACAAATAGATACCCGTGGTTTGGATGTTTTTGTAATAACAAACCATAAACAAACGCTTAATTTAGGCAAATACATGTGTCTTCACTGTCTTCATTGGGGGCAAGCCTTCCCTTGTCAATTTAATTGGCAAGAGGCCGCCCCTAAGACTCGAACCCGTGACCTCTGGTCACACGACAACAACGTTTTACCGTTGCGCCAAGGCTCGCCCTCTCCTCATTAGAAGTACTATAAAGGGCGGCCCGGTCGCATTACGCGTCCCCGCTGAGCGAGGGTCCGGGGAGGGGTCCCACCACAAGGGTGTATTGGGGGCAAGCCTTCCCTTGCCAATTTAATTGGCAAGAGGCCGCTCCTAAGACTCGAACCCGTGACCTCTGGTCACACGGCAACAACATTAGAAGTACTATATGAATAAAAAATTATTACTTTGCCAAATTTTACCCTTTGGCTAAAATTATAACAAATTGGCCAGTTTAGGCTAGTGAAGGAACCTTTTGCCCTAGGAACTTGCCAAATAGCAAAAAGAAAAAAAAATTGTGAAAAATCATGAAAAAGAGGATTCTAGTCTTTAGGGCCTCCTTTTTTTTTCCTTTTCCAATTTGTCAATTTTCTAAAATTGGAACTAATTGGAAAATCAGGCTTTAGTCATCAAATTTAAATCTTTTTGTCTGGATTATTTTATTAGGCCTTCAAAAATTGAAAGATTTGACTAGTATATTATCATATGGGTATGGATAGCATATAAACAAGAGATAAAGTTTATTAAAGTGAGATGAAAAGAATCAGAGTTGTGATTACTGTTCCGTCGACATAGAATATTGTAGCAAATGATCACAAGAAAAAGTAGATATAGAGTAAGAAAAAAGTCACATAAGGTGTGGAATCCTTCAAAACTCAAGCCAAACTTAGATATGAAGTAGCACAGACCAAAATGATTTCTGGTTTGCAAGTGGATATATACCCAGGGTTGACTGCTTTTCTAGGGGGCAGAATAAAAAGGAAGCATTTTCTTCTGTGCAGATTCCCAAGTTTTGTATAGATGCTTTCTATGTTGCACGGACACTCCTCTTTAGTAGCATTTATGCGTTTCATGTCCGTGTTCATTTCGTGTCTGTTTCATGTCCATGTCCGTTTTTGTGCAACATAGGACGATTTGCATTTAATCAGACAGTAGCATGCCCCTTGACAGTGTGTGTGTATATATATAATCACTGTGACTAAGAATCATTCGGATAGACTTGAAGTAAAAATACCTTGGAATCAATTTCAATGGAGGCCATATGTTTCGCCGCAAGACTCCATTCATAAGAAACAGCATTAACAAGTAAATTCTGCCAAAGAGAAAAAACAAGATCGAAGTTAGGCAACTCTGTGTTATAACTTCCACTGGCATAAAAACGTGGCCACTGTTAACACAGTAAAAGATAACAGTCCAAAAGGAACTTCACCTTAATTTCAATTGCACATCGGAGCCTCTCATTGTTAATTTTTGCAGATTCATCAATAAGCTTTGCCATGCTAGTGTCTAAGTCATCCTCCTTCTGCATTAATTCAAGTTTCCTTTTCCTTTGATCTAAAACCAAGCAACCATTATTTATTCAAATTGTGCCAGAAGAACCAAAAAGAATATCATTTTCAAAGCAATAAGTTTGTGTTACATACTGACAAGGTTCTCCTTTTCCTGCCTTTGTTTTCTTTCATGCTGTACAACGCTGATAGCCTCCTCCTGCATATTACACATGAAATGAAAAAATTCTTAGGGAATTTAATGTCTTGCAGAGAACAAGTATTTAATGTCTTGCAGAGAACAAGTATTAATGTGAAATTATCTTGAGTTCAGATGCATGCATAAGCAAATCTAAAAAGACAGGTGAAGTATATGAAGACTTATTGCACAGCATAATGCTGCACTTCTTGCATTCTTTTAAGCATACCCGTTGTTTTTGGAGTTCAGCTTCTTCATTCTCCAACTGTCTTTGCTCTGCAAGCAGCAACTTAAAAGTTCCCTCCAAAGCAGTAACAGATTCTTCCAGCTCCTGTATCCTGCCCTTCAGTCTTTCAATTTCTCCGGCATCAGAACCTAACATCAAAACAAAAACTTGGATATCTAAATTTTTTATAAAAAAGAATTGGACAATATATTGATTTATTGGAACAAAATACATACTACACAGCAGAAGACGTGAATTATTGACTGGTTCAACACTTGCAGATACATGACCACCATATCTAGAAGTGGACCAGCGATAATGATTGTCCGGAGTCCAAAAGTCCAAAATTTTCAACTTTGCAACCTCATCAGCCCTATGATCAGTTTCTTTTGACCCAATACACTGAAGAAACAAACAAATGTAAGAATTATATATTCACATGCACATAAGAATGAAAAAAGCTTCATAATCTAGAATATCTAGTAACTTCCAAAACTTGTATCATTTGACCTATTAATAAATACTAGCAAAATAGGTATGGGAAGCATACAGATCTATCCAGACCAAACTGACTGATCAAAACCTCCTTGACAGCACGAGGAGCATCAAAGACTTGGTCAAGTCGAGAATTGATCCCAAGCTCATGCATCTACCCAAGAAGACAAGGAAATCACAGTAAGATAATCTCACTAGTGCAAATGCATCATATTTTCCAGGCAAAAGGTGCCCATACCTTCTCAGAAACTTGAAAGGGTTCCTTCGCACGGTATTCATCATTCGCATAATTTAAAATTGGAACATCATAATTCTTTAGACATTTGACCAAAAAATCCCGATCATGAGGATCCTGGGTTATGAAAGACTGCAAAACAAGCAAAATGAGAGCACCAACGTAAATAATGAAACCAAATGGTAGATGTATGTTGGATTACGTGCTGCTAAATAGAATGGTAGAATGATAAATATTGTGAAATGAAAAATTGCAAATCACAATTAAAAAGGTTACTAGACTTGGAAGAAAATTGACAAATGAGAGTCAGCAGAATCTAGCATGATCGCAGCCTGATTGATATCACATTCTCGGTTTAAGTGCCAAGGATAGTAAAATAAGATACAGAGAAAGAAAAAAAAGAGTTTGTGAGATCGAGGAAAAAGCTTAGTCGAGTATGATCCAACTTCACCAAAGGCACTAATCTTTCCACTTTTTTTACTTGTTCATTATTGCATTAGAACAGACGTTTCATTCTCCAATGAGTAGAACTTTTACTCTCTTTTTTTCATAAATCCTCTTTTTCCTATGATATTTCATGAAGCAATAAAAGAAACTATTCAGGAGAACAGTGTTTCAACTACCTCAGAGTATATGTATGCACGCTAATGTTGATCAACTAATCTTTAGTTAAATTAGGTGTGGTGTCCCTTTCAAAGACCATCTGCCTAAAGGCCAAAATAAAAAACAGACTAACATATTCGCATGCAAAACACCAAACTCCTCAATTATTTAGTTAGTTTGCTTCATCCTAATCCTTGTGCAGTTAATTTATTCATAGAATAATTCATGGCTACTTGCAAGGTGCCACAATGAGAGCTTTGGACATAACATATGTTATTGATAAAGGCAAGACATACAAAGGGAAATTTTGGGAAATACCTAGTCATCACAATTATACAAGCTTAGAATTTTCATAAAATCTCCGTTGTTTATCCCAATGTTCGGATCTTTCAAATCAGTCAATCACTCTTTGCCAACATATTTCACATTAAGCCTTTTGCTACTTCTATTTATATTCATCTTGTGCAGCTGAAATTTTGAAATGAGTAAGAATGCTAACCCAATTTTGGACAAAGAAATTATAAAATAACATGCAAATAAAACAGATGCAGAAAACTTCCTGAACTTAACCATCCGATGTTAAGCACAGCATTTTACAGGTAAGCAAAAAATTCAGAGAAAAGTATATTAGAACATACCTTCCAAATATAATATGGGACCTGGCCTTCTAAGTAGTTTGCATGTGCTCGATCCGATACATTGACCTTAGTTTCCAATTCAACTAAAAATATGACAAAGTGAAAAGAAAGATCATATGTAAACAGCCAAAACACTAAAAGGTACCTCAAGCAACACAGGACCATAAACTTCCTTTCTCAGTTCACCCCGATGTTGTTCCAACCACTTATAAGCATCAAAAATACTTTCAGCTCCAGAGTTTCTTAATGCCTGTAAAAGTTTAATCTTTGTATCTTCCATATCCTTCAACCTGCAAAGTGATACAATAGAGTTTGTTACAGCATGTACATAGCTATCATTCCTTGATTATAGGAATCAGTTTCCTTGATCATAGTAATTAGAGTAAATATAATTTATTCCTTACCTAGTATAGCATATTCTCTGATGTATATACATATATGTATCAATTCATAATACAAAACATACAAGTATTCTCCCATTCTCTTTGTGTTTCAGAGTTCAATCTACAGAGAGTTTTACTTTTCTTTAAAAGCTTATGGAGAAAGAAAATGATCTCCAAATTCAAATCACCTGTCCAGGTTCTGCCTCAATGATAATTTATGTTGACTCAGAAGCTTCTCCTTCTCTGACTTCTGTGACCTCTTTTCCTTTGCAGAAACTTGTAGCTCCAGAATCTGAGCACCTAATCTTTCCTGAAAAAGATAAGAAAATGTCAAGTACTCAATTCTCCCCTTCTTTCAAAAATTACATGTCCTTGTGAACATGTATATTGTATATTCTATCAATTATAGATTTTTTCATTGCAGATCCATGCTTTCAACTGGGATTCAGAGAACTGTCTAAAACCAACCAAATTAGTCATTCCCAAGTGATCTATCACAACAGGTGCAAAATATTTAGTACAAAACTTCATTGCACCAAGCAAGCCGAACAGCATCAGTAAGACAGAATACGAATAACAGCTATGTCATTTAACCACATCTGGCAATAAAAATCTAAGAACTTCTGGAGGCACATTATCAGAAATGGCTGAAAAGTCTAGGATGACCACCACTAGAAGAAAGTTTAACTTACAAGTAAATCTTTTGGGGCCTCATAAATGGGCAGGTTTTGAAGTTCTATTTCAGCAGCAGTAAGGTCCTCCTTAGCTTTTAGCATTCTTTTTTGACGGGATTCCTCTTGCCTCTTCAAATCTCCCATTTCACTGTATTTTCCTTGTGCTTGAACACCCTATAAACACACAAGAAATATTGAAAGTGATGGTCTATCCAATTAATTCTGCTACCAGATATTAGAGTTTACAAAAGCATCAAGCTATAATAAAACCAACGCACCAGATGGCTTTCCTTCTCCAGAAGTTCCATACGTTGCTTAGCGTTGTCTTTCACAAGACTTTGGACTTTCTTGCAATTAGAATCCACAAGGGATTTCTCCTTCTTCTTTTTGCTGCAATATTTTTTTTTTCACTAATTGCTCATAGCATAATATTTCCTCTTTAAGTACTGAAGCTCTTAGCCTGTTGGTTGAGAGCTTACCTATGACTCTAGAGGTCATGGGTTCGAATCACACTCGGGTGGGGTGGGTTAAGTGTTTTTCTTCATCTTTGATGTAATTTTCCTTTGTTTAATGTAAGTGCATTGCGCACAACTTTAAAAAAAAAAAAGTACTGAGTAGCTCAACAAATGATTCAGTTAATGATATATAGCCCTCTTATCATTTCAAAATCAGAAATTATGATAAAATATTCCAGTTTCAAGAAGTTCACTGCACAAATGCTTAACCTGATTCAATGAAGGAATTAAGTTTTCTTCATAACGGCAGCCAAGGAAAGAATGAGTGAAATTAAGACAATAATATATTTCTCAAGCACCACCGGATCTCAAGCCTCAAAAAGGATGAAGGTTTGCTAGACTTAAAAGAAGACCAAAGACCAATCATATAGAGGAAGCTTAAGGAGGAAAGAAAAGTGGTGAAAACCAAAAACAGCTCTAAGATCAGATGACAGCTGGAGAATCTTGGCTATATTGTGTTAAATGAAGAGAATAAAAAATCTATTTATTTCATGGAAAAGATCAGCCATTGACCATGTAAATCGAGAGCCTAAACAAGGCAGTTTCAATTGTTAGCATTTTAGATTATCATAATCTTGGAAGAGGTTTGAGTTTCATCCCACAAGTCTTGAGTAGCGAGGATGTAACTTGAATACTTCTACAGAATGGAGCATGAAGTTAAGATACAATTACGCCTGTTCTCCGGGAGATATTATACTGCTTTCATGATATCTTAATATACAACAGGTTTAAAAGATAAATAAAGATAATATGAATGAATAAAACCCATTTTCTATCATAATGCACATGAAATTGCCAAAAATAAACAAACATGTCGTAAGCTTTTATCACAGAATATTTCTGAATAGGAGTTGAAGACCATACTCAACAGGTTCTGCAAGATTTTTCAAAGCTTTAGCTGCCTCATCCAATTTCTTTTTGGCATCCTTTTCCTGCTCTTTAGCTTCCATATATTCAGCTTTTTTCATATCATACTTCAGCCATGGCAACTTTTTTTTCATTGACTCAACCTTTAGGCAATGGAATAGAAGTGTCAGATAGGCATTACAAGAAACCATAATAATGGAGAAATTTATACATACCTTCGCTAGAAGTTCATCTCTTTGGCGGACACGTTCTACGTCCTTTTCAAGTTCAGCATTAAGGGCCTTCAGCTGATTCAAAGTTTCACCATTTCTTTCAATAGCCTACAAGAAACACATGGGATGTTTCAGAAAACTTGCATGAAACATCATTAGATGATTGAAGTGCTTCCAAAAGCGATGAACATTAGAAATTCACCACTTCGTTGATCTTCACTTCATGGCTTTTCTCAACTAGAGCATGGTGTTGAATTGGAAGTTGAGGATCACCGACAGCCTTTTCAGTCTCTTCTAAAAGTTGCACAGGAGTTAACTTAGCAAACTCACATACTCTGTCTTGTGGTAAGAACTGAAAGTACCATGACATGAGAAAAACAAATAAAAAACTTGACACAACACGATAGAGAAGCATAAATAATTAAAGCACGTATGCTAGCTGTGTAATGCAAACATTGAGATCCTGAATTTAGTGAATTAGGCCATCAGGCAGTGAAAATCATGTAACTTCAAATATATCTAAAAAAGAATTCATCAGTGGATGCCTATGATTCTAAATTTCTAATTGGTTTTTCTGGTGAACATTTGTAGAGAAGCTGGTTTCTTATTTCCACAGTGTTCTTTATATTAACTAAGATAAAAAAGAAGAGTGACAACTGTGCACCCTTGTTCCAACGCATTACAAAAAGGTTAACAGTTATCAGTGGAAAAGATCAGCCATTGACCATGTAAATCGAGAGCCTAAACAAGGCAGTTTCAATTGTTAGCATTTTAGATTATCATAATCTTGGAAGAGGTTTGAGTTTCATCCCACAAGTCTTGAGTAGCGAGGATGTAACTTGAATACTTCTACAGAATGGAGCATGAAGTTAAGATACAATTACGCCTGTTCTCCGGGAGATATTATACTGCTTTCATGATATCTTAATATACAACAGGTTTAAAAGATAAATAAAGATAATATGAATGAATAAAACCCATTTTCTATCATAATGCACATGAAATTGCCAAAAATAAACAAACATGTCGTAAGCTTTTATCACAGAATATTTCTGAATAGGAGTTGAAGACCATACTCAACAGGTTCTGCAAGATTTTTCAAAGCTTTAGCTGCCTCATCCAATTTCTTTTTGGCATCCTTTTCCTGCTCTTTAGCTTCCATATATTCAGCTTTTTTCATATCATACTTCAGCCATGGCAACTTTTTTTTCATTGACTCAACCTTTAGGCAATGGAATAGAAGTGTCAGATAGGCATTACAAGAAACCATAATAATGGAGAAATTTATACATACCTTCGCTAGAAGTTCATCTCTTTGGCGGACACGTTCTACGTCCTTTTCAAGTTCAGCATTAAGGGCCTTCAGCTGATTCAAAGTTTCACCATTTCTTTCAATAGCCTACAAGAAACACATGGGATGTTTCAGAAAACTTGCATGAAACATCATTAGATGATTGAAGTGCTTCCAAAAGCGATGAACATTAGAAATTCACCACTTCGTTGATCTTCACTTCATGGCTTTTCTCAACTAGAGCATGGTGTTGAATTGGAAGTTGAGGATCACCGACAGCCTTTTCAGTCTCTTCTAAAAGTTGCACAGGAGTTAACTTAGCAAACTCACATACTCTGTCTTGTGGTAAGAACTGAAAGTACCATGACATGAGAAAAACAAATAAAAAACTTGACACAACACGATAGAGAAGCATAAATAATTAAAGCACGTATGCTAGCTGTGTAATGCAAACATTGAGATCCTGAATTTAGTGAATTAGGCCATCAGGCAGTGAAAATCATGTAACTTCAAATATATCTAAAAAAGAATTCATCAGTGGATGCCTATGATTCTAAATTTCTAATTGGTTTTTCTGGTGAACATTTGTAGAGAAGCTGGTTTCTTATTTCCACAGTGTTCTTTATATTAACTAAGATAAAAAAGAAGAGTGACAACTGTGCACCCTTGTTCCAACGCAATACAAAAAGGTTAACAGTTATCAGGCTACAAAATTTAACTCAAAATCCAAAAGCCCCCTTTCATACATATCCAATAGGACAAATGCTTCAATAATAATTGTTACATAATAAATCAATGTAATAAATGTAAGCATGTCTATGTCAACTAAAGCATGCTCAGGCTGCTATAAGACTGCCGTAGGCCTGCAATGTCTCCTTGATTGAAGGAGAACCCTGTATGTATATATGTGTATTGCTCTTAGGGTAAATATATTCATGTACACTCTTAATCTACATGGTATCCCTTAATGGTCTATAACAATAATAATGTCATCTGAAAATCATAAGTTACAGGCAATGTGCATCTATTCACCAAGAACCACTGTATAAATCTGTAGAACAATGCTATAAGATGCCATGCAAAGAATCCAACAGCGATTCCCACTACTTACTTGGGTCAAATTGTTGACTTGGATGTTGAACCTTTGAATTAATTCAGCTACTTCTTTTTTAGGTACCACTTTTCCTGAAATCAACATAGCATGGATGAACAGAAAGAGAGCATCACTTCAATATTAGCAATACAAAAATAAAGAAAATAATTTCTCCTATTCTGTTAACAATAACATCATCACTTTAATTTGCTAATAAGGTAAACACATAGTAGAAAAAAACAATCTTATGATTTACTCCCTATTAAATCCCAATCAAGTAAACATTGGTACCAAAATTATCAAACTACCAAATGAAATGCTATGACAAGTAATGAATTTCTAACCATTGTACAACCATTCTGACTTGTTATGCATGTTAATTTTGCGCATGATGGTGATTCGCTCATCTTTTGTGTCTCCTCTTAGGGATATTTTAATATAAGCACATTCTTCCCCACGTTTGACATATGCTCCAATACTTGTCGCCCTACCAAGGAGCTGCATAGACAAAGTCCCCATGTCATGAAGTCTACATGGACAACTAATTCATATGATAAACAAGTATGCTAATCTTCAGCTAACCTGGGGCTCGCCACCTAGTCCAAGCGCAATTGCACACACAATAGAGCTCTTGCCCGACCCATTTGGTCCAATAACAAGATTTAAGCGAGATCCTGGTTTGCAAAACAAATGATCATAGGTCATGAAGTTGTGAAGTTCCATTTCAATTATGTTTCCTGGCATATAATCATCTTCTCCCCTGAAAAATAAAATAAAATGTTAATCTTCTCTTTGATTGGCAACTTTATATAATATTCAACAGTGTCTTGTCAATCCCAACTAGTTGGGATCCTTATAAATCTTTCTTCTATTTCACCAAGTATAGGGGTTACAATAAAAGTTCATTAGCAAGTGGAATTTGGAAGTCTGAGGGATTCTATTTTGTGATTTCTGACCTAGTGTCGGTGCTGCAAAGGGATTTGGAAGTCAAAGGATCTTTTTTCTTATTAAGGAATATGGAAGTCTAGGGCTTTTAATTGGTGATTCCTGAGTTAGTATTCAGGGGGTGTTTGGATGGATATTTTGAGATTTTAACTATAAGCTGTAGCTTTTTTGGTGCAACAAATAATGATTCAAATAAATTTTAGACAGGTGGGTATTCTGAGTTAAGCCTCAAATAAATTGTCATCAAAACTCCTGAATGGCAACTGGAAATCTAAGAAACGCACTTCTATCTTCATTCAAACGATCTGTTCCAATGTATACTTTAAGTCCAATTCCTCTATTCAACTTATAAAGCCAACTCTCAACTCAATATCTCTCTCAAGTCTCTTCCTTTTCCCTAAAATACTTCCTCTAAATCAATTTTGCTTCTAGTGTAAATGATTTGTTTCCTCTTATCCTCTCTAATGAGAAATATTAACAATCAATGAAGCAATTAACTATTCAATTAGAAACATTACCTATAGGGACGCTTCTTCTGGACTCTCCTACGCTTGACTCTGTGGCGCTCGGAGCCTCCTTGTGAGGCATCAGTTCCTCTTTGCACACTTTCTTCCATCGATCGGATCCCTATTTCGACTTTAAGCAAACCAACAACGCCCATACAAACACTATTAGACTGTTCTGAGAATCAGCTTAGGATTATCTCACCATTTATTCTCCTTATATACACCCAGTGGCAGAACCAGAGTCTTAGATGATCCAGGGCTTAAATATTGAACAAAATTTTTTTTTGATGAAGTAAAGAAAAACACCAAAATATTCAATTAAGCTTTTAAGCAAATGTTACCAACAACAAAAAAAACAACAACAGTAGCTTCCTTCAATTAAGCTTTTATGCTTAAACAAAACAACAAAACAAACCAAACCAACAGTACAACACACACACACATATATATATATATATAATTTCAAAGTCAGATGGTGTTGCTATCAATTTTATATCTATGTAATAATTTACCAGCTCATTAAATTCCATCTCAGTAAGGATTGAAGATAATTGCTCTATTTGATATGATAATTCTGCATCTTTTGCTAGGAAACAGAAAAATGAGAACTACCGATTTAGTTTGCATTGTGGATGGTACCTGTTATCTGCCGAAGTTGATTCCGTTTCAGTTGAAGAAGAGAGAAGGTTGCGGTCGGTGGCGGAAGGAGCAGCGCCGGCGGTGGAGACTGACCGGCCGGCAGAGTGGCTGGCCGACTCTCTTTCTCTTGTGCGATTTCCCCAATTTTACTAGGAGAACAGGGCTGCAGGTGTGCGTGTAGAAGGGTGTTCATTTAATGAAACGACGCCGTTTTGATCATTAAGTAAAACCACGTCGTTTGGATTTAAAGAATCAGAATCAAAATTACCGCTAAAAAAAAATGAACTGAACTGAATTGAACCGAACTGAACTGAATGCTACTGAATACTGAACTGAACTGAACTGAATTTAACTGAATGCTACTGAACTTAACTAAATGCTACCGAACTTAACAATAATGATGATATTAGATTTTAAAATAATTTTGATGATAATATTGAACATTAATAAACTTATAATAATAATAATAATAATAGTTCTAATAAATTTAATAATATCAATAATAAATAAATATATTATTAAAGATAAAACTAAATTGAATATCAAATAAAAGTCCGGGTTGATAAAAACTTGGCTCGATAAAAGCCTATGAAATTAAATAAAAATGAGTCTAATTTAAATTAAAAATACAAATACATACAAACACAAATTTACATATAATTTAAAGCCTATAAAATTAAACACAAATCTTCATATGAATACAAACTCTTAACTTTTTATTTTAATTAAGGGTTAAAGTGCAAAAATAACGTTTTGGATCAGGAGTAATTTTACCTCTAACGTCTAAAATGATGCAATTTTATCCCTAACATTGATAAATTCGGTAAATTTGAGAAATAATTCATAATATGGATGCAATTCCTAATTTTTAAATATAGATGCATACTTTAGTTTTAATTTTTTATTAAACGATATATACTTTAATAAACTATTATTTCTTAACTTTTATCTAATTTATAGATAATGATAAACTATAAATAATAATAATAATAATAAATAATGATAAATTATAGATAGATAATAATAATTATTATAATAAATTATATATAAATAATTATAATATAATAAATAATGATAAATTACTGAAACTGAATGTTGAACTGAACTGAACTGAACTGATAGCTACTGAACTGAACTGAACTGATTGTTACAAAAATTAAGTGATAAAGAACAGGGCCTCCTTCCCCTTCGTCTTCTCCAAACAGCAGCTCAAATGGGGGGTTAGGTGTTCTGGTTTTCAGAACACAGGTTAAAAAAATATATATTACTTAAACTTTTCGGTGATTTTTTTTAGTTGAACTATTGTATTATATATATATAAATACTATTAATTAAATTCATGAAGAAAATAACGGTAAAAAGGAAAAGAAAGAGATTACTTGGAGAATTAATGAATCAATAAACTAATAATTGATGTTTTAGAGAGAAAATAATTTATATATATATAAAAATGCATTTTTTTTAAACTGAAGAAGATATTTATTAATTAGAAGAAAGAGCAGAAACAATACATGGAGGGGGTACAGACACCCAAATCTCCTTGCTTGAAGCAGATGCAACTGCTCTGACTGCACAATGAGCAGCAGTGTTTGCTGACCTATAAATGAAAGAAATAGATACGTTACCAATTTCCTGTAATAGGGATTTGCAATCTCCAATAATTAAATCGAGAGCCGAACTGCAGCCAGTTTCTCGCTGTATAGCATACACTAGCAATTGAGAGTCCGTTTCTACTAATACGTTTTGCCTCCCTGAGTCCTTGAGCCAGCTTAGAGCTTCTCGGCATGAGATTACCTCTACTAAGAATGGATCCAATCGACACTGGATTGCTCCATTTCCCGCTGCCAGAAATACTCCCTCCTCATCACGTACTACAAAACCGAAGCCAGCAAAGCCGTCAGCCTGAAACATTGCCCCGTCGACATTTAATTTGATGAAGCCTGGCGGGGGGTGCTGCCATCTCGGTCGAACAGGCGGACCAGCAGTGGCCGGAGAACTGACCTAAACCTGAGCTTCATTCCATCTCGAGAGATAGGCCGCCGTTGTACTGTAGGTAATGGCCGGAGGGGTCTGTTTTGAGGACCAAACTTGGTTGTTTCTGTTAATCCATATGAACCAACGGCACATTGCAGCTAACTCCTCATGCATTTTAAAGTCACGGAAAATTACCTCCCAGAAATTACGGAACGAGGAGCTGCAGTTGCTTAACAATGGAAGAGGGGAGAAACTCCACACTACACCCGCTGTCCGGCACGAGACTAGCGCATGAAGGATGCTTTCCTCATCCTGATCGCACATTGGACAAGCTGTATTTACCGGAACCTTGCGCCTAGCTAGCTCGATCAGAGTCGGTAAACAGTCTGTCAATGCCCGCCACACCATATTTTTAACCTTCGACGGAACTTTCATATTCCAGATGTTCTTCCAAAAAATATCAGCCCCGGCGGTGGTACTATTAGCAATTGCCTGTCCCTTTCTCAGCTCTGTGTAAACACTTCGGATAGAGAATTTCCTTTTGGGGTCACCTATCCATTCCCAGGTATCCGGAACTGCTCTCAAGCTAAGCGGCGTATTTAAAATTAGCGCAGCGTCCCTTTCCACAAAAATACCATTGATCAAATCAGTATTCCACTCCCCAGAATCCATGCGAAGGCTATCAACCATTGAGCTACCCAAGCCTGCGAAGTGGTCACTTTCGACATATGGGTTAGTCGGGTCGGCTAGCCAAGGATCTTCCCATATATTTATCGAAGCGCCCGAACCAACCACCTTTCTGCAGCCCGCCGACAATACAGGATGAGCAGCAACCAGACTCTGCCAAATGTAGCTCGGTCTATTACCTAAATCAGCGGCAAGAAAGGACAAAGAAGGATAGTACCGGGCCTTGTATACCCGCGCAACCAGCGATTCTGGCTGTGTGATAAGTCGCCACCCCTGTTTTGACAATAGTGCAAGATTGAAGAGGTTTAGTTTTCTAAAACCGAGACCCCCCTCACTCTTCGGAATACACAACTTATCCCATGACTTCTAGTGGATGCCTTTGTTAACCGAGCCTGCAGAGCCCCACCAGAACGAGTTCATCTGCCGTTCTAAATCCGCACATAGCATTTTTGGAAGAAGAAACAGACTCATAGCATAAGATGGAAGAGCTTGTATTATGGATTTTAGTAATACCTCTTTGCCTGCGTGGGACAATAGTTTTGATTTCCAACTTGTAATTCTGGCACGAACTTTATCAGAAATAAATTGAAAGACCCTGGATTTGCATCTCCCAACCAGAGACGGAAGGCCAAGGTAGTTGCCAGCAGTAGATTCCAGTGAAATCCCAAAAAGTGAGCTTAGTTGTAACCGCTAGGAGACACCACAGTTCTTACTGAAAGAAATTGAAGACTTTGAGAAGTTAACCTGCTGGCCAGATGCAGACTCATAGAGTTTAAGGCATTGTTGAACCGTTTGACATTCCTCCCTTGAGGCTTTAAAGAAGAGGTAGTTGTCATCAGCAAAAAATAAGTGGGAAATTGGCGGAGCTGACCTCGCTATGTGGCACCCATGGATTAGATTCTGATTTTCCAGGGCTGATAAAGATGCCGACAGACCCTCAGCACATATGAGGAACAGGTATGGAGAGATTGGGTCTCCTTGGCGGAGACCTCTCTGAGGACGAATCGGTCCCATTGTGTGATTATCGTGGATGATTTTATATTCAACTTTGGTGACACACTGCATAACCAGAGATACCCACTTAGTATCAAATCCCAGCTTTAACATCATTTGTCTCAAGAAATCCCACTCAACCCGGTCGTAAGCTTTAGCCATATCAAGTTTAAGTGACACATAACCTTGTTTCCCTCTAGTCTTTCCCCAAAGATAGTGATTGACTTCAAAGGCCAGCATGATGTTGTCTGTAATCAGTCTCCCTGTGATAAAGGCACTTTGAGCAGGAGAGATAATGAGATTGAGGACCCTCTTTAGCCTATTAGCTATAGCCTTGGCTAGAACTTTGTAGATCACATTACATAATGCAATTGGTGTGAGATCAGAGACTTTTTCTGGCATATTTTTTTTGGGATCAAAACGATGTTTGTTTCATGGATACGGTCAGGGAATTCTCCATCATTCAGCCATTGGATACAGGACTTAACCACCTCAGGCCCAGCAAGACTCCAGTAGTGCTGATAGAAATATGGATTAAACCCATCAGGACCTGG
Source organism: Euphorbia lathyris (assembly GCF_963576675.1). NCBI lineage: Eukaryota > Viridiplantae > Streptophyta > Magnoliopsida > Malpighiales > Euphorbiaceae > Euphorbia > Euphorbia lathyris. The sequence goes on from NC_088919.1 coordinate 14,878,818, forward strand.
GCTTTTATCCGGGTGCATAGAGAACATGGCCTGCTTAATTTTGACCTCTGTAACCGGTTTGAGCAATTCCTCATTTGTCTCAGGAGAAATTTTGCATTGTACATTAGCCAGAATAGGGTCAGGATCACATCCTGAAGAAGCAAAGATGTCTGTAAAATAGCTAGTGATTAAAGGAGAAAAACCTGAATCCCAGTCGACCCAGCTATCAGTACTATCTTTCAGTCTGTTTATTTGGTTTTTCCTTCTTCTACTATTTGTAGCAGCATGAAAAAATTTAGAGTTTGTGTCCCCAGCCTGTAACCACATTATTTTGCTTCTTTGCTTCTAGTATAACTCCTGTTGGAGCAAAATTTCGTCAAGCCTAGTTCGGGCATTTTGCAATGCACTTAAACATCAAATATTCGTCTTATATATAACCAGGACCGGTTCGGGACTACTTGAGGCCCTAGGCGAAATATAAAATATGGGCCCTTATATACAAGCAAAACTACAAAAATAACAAACAAAATATGAAAACTATAAAAAAATATAGCAAAGTCACCTAAAGAAACATCAAATGAAGTATTAAATGGGGAACAATAATTTTATACATGATAAGATGAATCAGTGAACAAAAATCAATCCAGATTAGAATAGTTGAGCAAAATTGTAAGTGAGTATGAAGAAGAACTTGTAGAGAACCAGATTAGAATAATTATAGTTGAGCACAATTGTAAGTGAATATAAAGAACTTGTAGTAGAGAAATTTAATTGTAAAGAACTCAATTTATAAGGACTGATCTTGTCTTTTCAAGTTTTTAAACGTTAGAAAACTGATACAATTGAATCTGTTTTCTTTTCCAAGTCTCTATCAAACACAAAAAGAGGAGATAATGATCTACTTACTAGAATTTAGTCAATTGAGTTCCAATCTCCACATTAAATGAAACTGACAATTTTTTTTTACTTAAAATCTTATATATGTAGCAAATTTATCCTACTCTTTTTTTTACCAATTAACCAAACTAACATATATATTACTATAATAATATATATGGGGCCCTAATTTTTAGGGGGCCCTAGGCAATTGCCTAGGTTGCTTAGAAGCTCAGCCGGCCCTGTATGTAACTGAACACCAACCTAAGTTCATTATGGACTCTAAAACTGTAAAATGGTTAGAAGTAGTGAAAGATCCCAAAGCCAGCCAGCAACACATCAATGTCTTCTCTGCTTGGCCCATTGTCTAGACTTTCGGACTCTTTATCTTCCACTTATCATTTTCTCTTGGTCGATTGTGTTCTTCTATCTCTCAAACTTTGAACTTCTTGTAAACACAATATATTATAAACCTTATATATTAGAGGTAGCGTAGAGATAGAAATTTAGATTATAATAGAAAGTTTAGATAGTAAATTACTAAATTTATTTAAGCTACTAAATTAGTCATTTGCTTTGGATGACGCAAATGGAACAATTTTCAAATACTTTGATAAAAAAATAGTTCAATTGAATGTTCTAATTACCCGAGTTCCTTTTTCCTAATGGACTCGGAAATAGCAAGAGAATGATCCACAAAAAAATACAATCGTGTAGTTTAAAAAATAAAAGTCGAACAAAGGACAAAGATAATCTTCAAAGATATATATATCTAAACAGTAAATCATGTTCAAGAAAACGTGTAAATTGGATGTGTATATTTCAAGGACAATTTCATTTTTCTTAAACTTATTGTGGAACCAATTGCAAAAATCAAACCTTCGTAGTTGAAGGTTTCTCCAGATGTTTATGGTTTGCTTTAACCATTTTTGTGGTAAGGATCAACTCAGTTACTACAAGTTTAAGCATAAAGGTGGAATATTATCTTAGTATTTCTCCTCTTGAAACCATACAAATAATATTTAGTCTATAGCAACAACATTATAAAAGAGGCATAATTTACCACCAGGAAAAATAATATTTAGTCTATAAAGCTGTCATTCTCACCATCTCCGTATCAAGCCCGTCTCTATAGGGCACCATCGCCTTCTATTGAAAAGTAATCATTTAAGGGAACTGTATGAAAGTGGTTGATAGCTCCCATTTATATAGGGTTTTTAGGATTGTTTTAGTTCGTTTTTGCTTTATTTCCATTCAATTTCAGTATCATTTTGCTATCTTTCAGTCAAAATCAGTAATTTCCATTATTTATGGCATTTTCTGTATTTTCAGGTGTTTTGGGACTGTTTAAGCATTTTTGAACCAGACCCGTGCCTTGTGCAGCACCTCCGGACAATTCAGGGACCGTCGGAGCATATTTCGGAAGTCCAGGGACTAAAACAAAGGAAAAAACCCGGACTCAGCCCCAATTTAGTGCCTGTCTCACCGAGACAGTGCATGTCTCGTCGAGACACTGCCCGTCTCGACGAGACGAGGCGGGCCGATGGTTCCCAAAAAGGAACTATCGCGTGGTGTCTCGACGAGACGCCTAGTGTCTCGTCGAGATACTTCTTGTCTCGACGAGACGAAATGCTGGAAGCAATTTCCCAGCGTTTCCTCACTCCTTAGGCACGAATTTCAACCTGCAAATTGCCCAAACTACCCCTAACTAAGCCTGCACTATAAATAGAAAAGGATGTCATCTTTGTTAGGGTTCTTCCTTTTTCTTTTTTGTTCTTCTCTCTCTCTCTCTTTCCTTGTATTCAATTTTATTGTTTTACTTCCATTGTAACAGCTCTTAGCTTGGGGGGAAGATTGATATAGGATAGTGGCTCTCCCGGTTTGTAATCAGAATCAGACGAAATCAGGTTTTATATTCCTAATTCCTTACTCTGTCTCTTGCTTTTTGCTTATTTGAATTAATGATGATTCGGGCTTATAATGCGTGGTATAGTTGCTTGTTTAATTTAACTATGAACTAATCCCCATCCAATCTGGGATGGGGATGAATTGATTGCGTAACCATGTATGATTAGGGATTTAGTTTACTAGATTGTTTCCAATTGATTCGATTATGTGAGCTTAATGTCTAGATTTGTCAGAGATAGGATGATTGCTAGAAGGAGATTCGATGATGATCAACTAGCCTGACATAGCAGAACCTAATGCCTTGAGTCTGACAAATTTAGGATTGTAGATAGGTAAATACCTGACCAAGGAATTACCTAATCCGAATTAGCATAATCTGACCTCGCTAGAGACCACTAGGAGTGCGGGTTAGTGGCTGGGCTACGGCTTTAGCCTTAATCACCACAGACCCTAATGCTTTGCATGCCCTAGGTTATATGCCTAATCAAGCCGTCAACCAAATGCATGTGAATAGACTACAGGAGACTGACAATCTCACGTGGTTAATTAGGTGGTTACCGTCAATTATCATTATGATATGAAACTAAATCCCAGTAAATCATACATGGGATCCAATTAAGGGAATCCCCATCTTAGATTATGTCATCAATTAATTCAAATTCTTCCCTGTCAAACGTTTTTATCTTTTATTTTAGAAATTAGCCTCTTTAATCACTCTACCACATATTTACCCTTCCGAACAATTGTGTTCCGACCTTGGGCCGACTAGTTGTGATAAATAGTCCTTGTTGCGATAGGATACACTTGTCCTGTTATCCGCTATATATTTTACGAGCATCAAGTTTTTGGCGCCGTTGCCGGGGACTATTTTTGTTTATAACTAGTTTACTTTTGGTGATAGGTTTATATAATTGTTTGGAATTCCAAGAACCGAGGTTCTGGGAATTACTCATCATTGCATTTTGATTCTTAAGCTGATATTGTTCTTGCAGGACGTAAAAGGGTGACACAATGGCCGAAGATCCGTCGGTCATGGAGTTGTTGAGGGCAAAGCGGCCTATAAGCACCCCTGGCATCCTCGATCCGACAATAACAGCAATGTCATTTGAAATCAGACCAACAATGATTCAGATGATCCAGAACTCGGGACAGTTCGGTGGGGATTACTACGAAGATCCTAACTCACATCTTGACAAATACATGGAATACTGCAGCACTTTCAAGTGTGAAGACGTCGCATTTGAACAGATCTTCCAGAAGCTGTTTAGATTTTCTTTGAAAGAAGAAGCTGCATAATGGCTACAATCCATTGAGCTAGGGTCTCTCACTGACTGGGACACTACAGTATCAACATTTCTAGCAAAGTACTTCCCTTCGTCAAAGACTGCACAATTCAGAAGCGACATCACCTCGTTTAGGCAGTTCGACAGTGAGAACTTGCATCTAGCCTGGGAGAGGTTCCAGAAGTTGTTAAGACGGTGCCCCCACCATGGTTACCAGCGGTACCAGCTTGTTGACATGTTCTACTCAGGAATATCTCTTGTCAGCCGTGCCTTTCTGGATACAGCAGCGGGAGGAAATCTATTCAATAAGACTGCAGTTCAAGCATACAATCTGATGAAAGAATTAGCTGAACGAAGCGCATGTTGGCAAGTTGAGAAGCCGGCTCCAAGAAGAGGCATACCAGCCAAAGAGTTCCTTGGAATATTTTCAGAATCAAATCATCAGATAGCAGCGCTTACAGAAAAAGTAGATCTACTGGAAACTCACCTGAAATCATCGGAACCAGTAGCAAGCTATGAGGTGTGCAGCGGAGGGCACAAGAACATGGAGTGCCCGATTGTACTTGAACAGATCCATTATCTAAAACAGTATGGGTCAAATGGTACGCATTGGCAGTAGGACAAACATCGAGGATCAGGTTCTGAGACTGAATGGGAGAGAAGTATAGATGTCCTGAGAGAGAGCCTGAGTGCCATAGAAGGAAGATTGGCACACAATGAAGCTTTCTGCCAAAGGCTTCAAACACAGGTCAGTAAGTTGGTAGAAGAGGAAGCACGAGCAATCACGTTTAAGAGCGGAACACAGGTAAGCGCACCAGCCTTTGTGCCTCAGCAAGACAAGGCAGACCCCATTCCTGGTAATATCTCTACCCCGTCTGCTCCACAGGTAAGTGTTTCTGATCCAACTCCGATTACTGAAACTGATGTACCACCAACACAGGTTACCTTGCCTTATCCTACTTCTAGGAGAGCTAAGTTAGACAAGGATTATTCCAAAATGTTAAATGTGTTTAAGAAAATCGAGATTAACCTCCCGTTTCTTGAACTTCTTGAGAATATGCCTGTGTATGGAAATTTTTTAAAAGAGCTGATCTCTAAAAAGAGAAAACTAGGAGATCATGAGACTGTAATGCTAAGCCAGGAATGTTCTGCCATGCTAACAAATCCGTTACCTAAAAAATCTAAAGATCCTGGTAGTTTTAGCATTCCCTGTACAATAGGCAAGGTTCATTTTAAACGTGCTTTATGTGATCTTGGTGCAAGCATAAATCTTATGTCGTTGTCTATTTATAGGAAATTAGGAATGGGAGACCCAAAGCCTACGTCAGTCACAATTCAGTTGGCTAACAGGTCTATAAGGCGTCCGATTGGAGTGGTGGAAGACCTTTTGGTCAAGGTAGATCAGTTCATCTTCCCAGCTGACTTCGTGATCATGGACATTGAAGAAGATGATCAAGTCCCGATCTTGTTAGGGAGGCCTTTTCTCGCCACTGGACGAACACTGATTGATGTTGAGGGAGGCAAACTGATTCTTAGGCTTCAAAACGTGGAAGTTGAATTCAACATTCTAAAATCTATGAAATTTCCTGTTGATGATGAATGTTGTAATTTTCTGAGCGTAACTGACTCTTTGGTTGAGAATGTTTTCCAGGAAACTGAAGAACGGAACCTGAGTATTGAACTAGATGAGGAGCCATTAGATTTGGAGACCGAGGTAGAAGGTAAAGCGGGTTGTCATTGGGCCCAGCACGACGAACTCCTGGACAGAGAAACAAAGACAAGGCCTAAGACCTCGATTGAAGAACCGCCAACCCTCGACCTCAAACCCTTACCTGCCCATTTAAAATACGTGTTCTTGGCACCTCCTTTACACTTACCTGTGATTATTTTGGCTGAACTTACAGGTCCCAAGGAAGATCGCTTGGTGGAGGTGCTGAGGAAGCACAAGGGAGCGTTTGGATGGCAAATGTCTGACATCAAGGGAATCAGCCCGTCTCTCTGTGAACACCAGCTCTATATAGAGGATAAGGTGAAGCCGAATGCTCAACCACAGAGAAGACTCAACCCAAAAATGAAGGAAGTAGTGAAGGCTGAGGTAATTAAGTTGCTTGATGCAGGGATGATCTATCCAATCTCTGACAGCCAGTGGGTGAGTCCCGTGCATATGGTGCCGAAGAAAGGGGGCACAACAATGACATTGAATGAGAAGAATGAACTAATCCCGGTGCGGAAAACCACCGGGTGGTGAATGTGCATGGACTACAGGAAATTGAACGACGCCACCAGGAAGGATCATTTCCCTCTTCCGTTCATTGATCAAATGCTTGAACGCATGGCAGGTAAGTTTTTCTTCTGTTGTGTGGATGGATATTCGGGCTACATGCAAATATCAGTGGATCCTGACGATCAGGAAAAGACCACTTTCACTTGCCCTTTTGGGACATTTGCATATAGACGGATGCCCTTCGGGTTATGCAATGCACCTGCTACGTTTTAGAGGTGTACGACAGCTATATTTTCTGATATGATAGAAAAATTCATGGAGGTCTTTATGGATGATTTTTCTGTTTTTGGTACCACTTTTGATAGCTGTTTGCATAACTTGGGATTAATGCTGCAAAGATGTGAGGAAACTGACCTAGTCCTAAACTGGAAAAAGTGTCAGTTTATGGTCACTGAGTGTATAGTTTTAGGGCATAAGGTATCACGAAAAGGGATTGAGGTAGACCCTGCTAAAGTTGAGGTCATTGAAAAACTACCTCCCCCTTCCAATGTCAAAGCAGTTAGGAGTTTTTTAGGCCACGCTGGTTTTTATAGGCGCTTTATTAAGGATTTTTCTAAAATTGCCAGGCCTATGACCCAATTGTTGCTGAAGGATGCCAATTTTGTTTTCACACCTGAATGTCTTGAATCTTTTAACACTTTAAAAAGACAAATTGATTAAAGCTCCCATAATGGTTAGTCCCAACTGGGATTTACCATTCGAGCTAATGTGTGATGCCAGTGACACAGCTGTAGGTGCATGCTTAGGTCAGAAAGTGGATAAAATTTGCCGACCAATTTCATATGCTAGTAGAACTCTGAATGACGCTCAATTAAATTATACCACCACAGAAAAAGAGTTATTAGTTGTGATTTTTGCACTTGACAAGTTTCGTTCATATTTGGTGCTTTCAAAAGTTATTGTTTACACTGACCATGCTGCATTGAGGTATTTGTTTTCAAAACAGGATGCCAAACCTAGACTCCTTAGGTGGATTCTATTACTGCGGGAGTTTGATCTGGAGATACGAGATAAGAAGGGAGTTGAAAATGTGGTTGCTGATCATCTTTCTAGATTGGAACAAGAGGAGGTGGATACAGACACCGATGCAGACATCCAGGAGACATTTTCCGACGAGCACTTACTGTCAATTAGACATGTCCCTTGGTTTGCCGATTTTGCTAATTTCCTTGTAGGAAAGCTGATCCCTCCAGACCTCTCTTACCAGCAGAGGAGGAAGTTCCTGCACGACGCAAAGCAGTACCTCTGGGATGATCCCTACCTATTCAAGGTTTGTGGCGATAACATCATCCGTCGGTGCATTCCCGAGGAGGAGGTAGCTTCCGTCCTTGCATTCTGTCATTCTAAAGAGGTAGGTGGCCATCATGGCATGGACATAACTGCAGCTAAGGTACTCCAGAGTGGGTTCTATTGGCCCACAATCTTCCATGACGCTTTTAATTTTGTTAAAAACTGTGATAAGTGTCAACGAACTGGTAACGTTTCACAGAGACATGCCATGCCTATGAAACCAATTTTAGTCTGTGAAATCTTTGATGTTTGGGGGATAGACTTTATGGGACCTTTCCCGAAGTCGTTCAATAACGAGTACATCCTTGTAGCCGTGGACTACGTTTCTAAATGGGTGGAGGCTGTAGCCCTACCTAGTAATGATGCGCGGGCTGTCATCCGATTCTTGCAAAAGAATATCTTCACATGGTTTGGCACCCCCCGCACCATTATTAGCAACGGCGGGTCTCATTTTTGTAACCAAGCTTTTAAACATGTCCTGCATAAATACGGGATCACTCATAAAGTGGCTACCCCGTATCATCCCCATACCAGTGGTCAAGTTGAAGTGTCAAATAGAGAGATCAAAACCATTCTTGAAAAAACAGTAAATTCCTCTAGGCATAATTGGTCACTCAAATTAGATGATGCCTTGTGGGCATATAGGACAGCATTCAAAACACCAATTGGCATGTCCCCATTCAGGCTAGTTCATGGTAAGGCATGTCATCTCCCTGTAGAACTCGAACATAAAGCCTACTGGGCTACCCGTTTTCTAAACTTTGATACATGAGTTGCAGGTGAGAAACGGTTATTGCAGCTTGATGCCCTGGAAGAGTTTAGGCTCAGTGCTTATGAGAATTCATGGATCTACAAGGAGAGGACGAAAAGATGGCATGACAAGAGAATAATCAAACGCCACTTTGAGGTAGGGGATAAGGTTTTACTGTACAACTCTAGGCAGCGATTATTCCCTGGTAAGCTGAAGTCGATGTGGTATGGACCGTTTGAGGTCACCCAGTTATTCTCCTCCGGAGCAGTCGAGATCACAGACGGCCATAGTGCCCCTTTCAAGGTCAACGGGCAGCGTCTGAAAATTTATGAAGATAACTTAGGCGTAGTGGAAACACTGCGTTACATAGAGGCCCCCCTGAGGGAGTTTTTCCTATCCTATCTCTTTTCTTTCACTTACTGTTCAATTTCATAAATATGCATCTTTTGGAATTAAATGCATGATTTAGTGTGGGGGAGGAGGCAATAGGATAGGACATTTTGTACATGTACCAATTGCATGTTTTATGCCACTATTTGTATTTGTGTTTTGTGGCATGTTTAGCTTTTGCTTTCAATATTTCGCTTTCAGTAGTTAGAAATAAAAAGAATCTTGGGCAGTTGAGTTGATTTTTGATGCATCTAGCAATCCTGACATTACAGTTGAAATTGTGCTTTGAAAGTCTGAAAGCTCAGTTGAAATCGATGCATGTAAAAACTTGTGAACAACATTTGAGTCTCCAAAGAGTGTTATTTAACTAAGATTGACATGGAACGTTTCGTTAGGTGAGGCTAGAATTGTTGCAAATAACCCCTAAATTGTGAGCTAGAGCCTAAAGGTCAATATTTTAGACTCATTTTTAGGAACAATTGATCTCTTAGGTGTGGGATTACAGTTATTGTCATTATGCTCATAGGAATTGCATCCAATACTGGTTGAATATTGTGTTATAATCGAACTTGAAATGATTAGGCAACCTAGGTTTAGCCCTTTGTGAACTTAGCCTATTCTTTGATAAGCCAAAATCCCTTACCAATTCCACTAGATAAGCCCCTTTGAGCCTTATTTACCCATTTTCTTTGATCAACCTTGTTACAAGCCCTTAGCCTTCCTAAATACCCCTTCTCACCCAAGTTAATTGACTCAATTTAGGTTAGAAAATCCTTAGGCACACATCCTTCAAATTTCCATTAGCTACCATTGAAAGGTTGTAATTCTAAATAGAAGAAGTAACCAATTCAAATTGACCCTTTGTCCCCTCTATCTCCAAAGAAAAGAAAAGAAATATATATGGTTCAAAAATTGAACCGAATAAATTACAGAGAAAATTATAAAAGGCATTCTTTAATTACTTCCCAAACTGAAATAAATCAACCTTGAGCTTCTATCTCGCATATAGTGGGAAAAGTGCCAATTTTTGCAAAAATATTCCAGCTAGTTGAGTCGTTAACTTTTTGCCTAAATTCCCTTTTTCCTACCCCCAAACCTTAGCCTATGTTACAACCCTTTGAAGACCTATAATCTTGTTTGATTGTGATGCGTAATTTCAACTGGATGGATGATGCAATTCTAACGTGACCATTTTGTGCAGTAGACTGTAGAGCGTTTGCCAAATTCATATTTCACCCAAACACTTGAGTGCAAGAGCGACCACCTGTGAGCTAGCAATCATAGTCCTCGTCTTTTCGTTTTCGCAAAGTGTTGGTTGATAAAACTAAATAATCAGTTTTGGAGATTTATCCGAGGTTCACTTTGTTTTTAATTGTAACTTGAGTAGTCTGAGACAGTATAGATGATAATAGTGCAGTGGATCTTTGTCTGTGTACGGGAGCTATTTGTTGAGTTTTCATTGCCTTTGATTCTTTCTTGCTTGCGGACAAGCAAGATTCAAGTGTGGGGAGGTTGATAGCTCCCATTTATATAGGGTTTTTAGGATTGTTTTAGTTCGTTTTTGCTTTATTTCCATTCAATTTCAGTATCATTTTGCTATCTTTCAGTCAAAATTAGTAATTTCCATTATTTATGGCATTTTCTGTATTTTCAGGTGTTTTGGGACTGTTTAAGCATTTTCAAACCAGACTCGTGCCTTGTGGAGCACCTCCGGACAATTCAGGGACCGTCGGAGCATATTTCGGAAGTCCAGGGACCAAAACAAAGGAAAAAACCCGGACTCAGCCCCAATTTAGTGCCTGTCTCGCCGAGACAGTGCATGTCTCGTCGAGACAGGCCCTCATCTTGTCGAGACACTGTCCGTCTCGACGAGACGAGGCGGGCCAATGGTTCCCAAAAAGGAACTATCGCGTGGTGTCTCGACGAGACGCCTAGTGTCTCGTCGAGACACCCTCTTGTCTCGTCGAGATACTTCTTGTCTCGACGAGACAAAACGCTGGAAGCAATTTCCCAGCGTTTCCTCACTCCTTAGGCGTGAATTTCAACCTGCAAATTGCCCAAACTACCCCTAACTAAGCCTGCACTATAAATAGAAAAGGATGTCATCTTTGTTAGGGTTCTTCCTTTTTCTTTTTTGTTCTTCTCTCTCTCTCTTTCCTTGTATTCAATTTTATTGTTTTACTTCCATTGTAACAGCTCTTAGCTTGGGGGGAAGATTGATATAGGATAGTGGCTCTCCCGGTTTGTAATCAGAATCAGACGAAATCGGACTCTGTCTCTTGCTTTTTGCTTATTTGAATTAATGATGATTCAGGCTTATAATGCGTGTTATAGTTGCTTGTTTAATTTAACTATGAACTAATCCCCATCCAATCTGGGATGGGGATGAATTGATTGCGTAACCATGTATGATTAGGGATTTAGTTTACTGGATTGTTTCCAATTGATTAGATTATGTGAGCTTAATGTCTAGATTTGTCAGAGATAGGATGATTGATAGAATGAGATTCGATGATGATCAACTAGCCTGACATAGCAGAACCTAATGCCTTGAGTCTGACAAATTTAGGATTGCAGATAGGTAGATACCTGACCAAGGAATTACCTAATCCGAATTAGCATAATCTGACCTCGCTAGAGACCACTAGGAGTGCGGGCTAGTGGCTGGGCTACGACTTTAGCCTTAATCACCACTAGGGCTGTAAACGAGCCGAGCCGAGCCGAGCTTTGGCCTGCTCGAGCTCGGCTCGGAAGTTTCTTATCGAGCTCGAGCCGAGCTTCGAGCTCGGTTCGAGCTCAAATTTCTGTTCGAGCTCGGCTCGTTTAGTAGCTCACGAGCTCACGAGCTGCTCACGAGCCGAGCTTGTTTATCGAGCTCACGAGCTTGCTCACGAGCCGAGCTCAAGGAGATGATGAAATTAGAGGGAGGCCGCGACGGTGACGGCGTGGAGGAGATGATGAAATTAGAGGGAGGCGACGACGGCGACGACGTGGAGGAGATGATGAAACAAGAGGGAGGTGGAGGCGGCGAAGGCGTGGATAGGGAGGCAGGATTAAATCCTATGTTATGTGATGAATGAAACTGATTCGTGAGGTCGTTCATCTCGTGGCTGCAGAATTCGTAATGGAAGCTTTGGCTGCAGTCTACAGAATTCGTAACGGAGAGAAAGGTTAGGGGCGGTGAGAAGAAGGGTGAAAAAACCCTAGATAGTTAGCAAAGAAGTCTTAATAAAATAAAACGTGTCATGTGATGTGATTATCATTTTTTATGGGATGATGGGCATGGACCTTAAAATATTATTTTTGATGGAATGATGGGCTGCTGTGTTATATTTAATTGTTTATCATTTTTATTAAATTTAAATTATCATTTTTATTGTATATATAAATCATATTTTATGTAAATATAATTTGTATTATTTATTTACGAGCTTTTATTGAGCTTCTTCACGAGCTTATTCACGAACCTCTAAACGAGTTTGCTCACGAGCTTTCGAGCCGAGCTTTGGTCTGCTCAAGCTCTGCTCATTTACAAACCGAGCTTGAAAATCGTACTCACGAACGACTCGTTTACAAATCGAGCCGAGCCGAGCCGAGCTTTTATCGAGCCGAACGCCGAGCTGCTCATGAGCGGCTCTGTTCGCTTACAGCCCTAATCACCACAGACCCTAATGCTTTGCATGCCCTATGTTATATGCCTAATCAAGCCGTCAACCAAATGCATGTGAATAGACTACAAGAGACTGACAATCTCACGTGGTTAATTAGGTGGTTACCGTCAATTATCATTATGATATGAAACTAAATCCCAGTAAATCATACATGGGATCCAATTAAGGGAATCCCCATCTTAGATTGTGTCATCAATTAATTCGAATTCTTCCCTGTCAAACGTTTTTATCTTTTATTTTAAAAATTAGCCTCTTTAATCACTCTACCACATATTTACCCTTCCGAACAATTGTGTTCCGACCTTGGGCCGACTAGTTGTGATAAATAGTCCTTGTGGTTCGATCCTGTGCTTAGCACTGTATTACTTGCTGCGATAGGATACACTTGTCCTGTTATCCGCTATATATTTTACGAGCATCAGTTGTTACTAAGTTATCTTCTCAAGAATATACACCGCCAATTCTTAAAAGACCTTAAAATATGGGCGTTGTTAAACCCAGCCCCATTTTTCCACCCCTAGCCTCGTGAAAGGACGAAAATGCCCTTTCATGGGTTTTGGGAGGGGAATTGCTATTTTTTTTTTGCCAATCCGACGTGCGGGCGTGTGGCCATCACGCCTCACCTCGCGGTCGGACGTGACAGCCGCACGCCTCACCATGTGGTAGGACGTGATAGCCTCACGCCTGACCGCAAGGTCGGGCATGTGGCTGTCACGTCCGACCACGCGGTGAGGCATGCGGCTATCACGTCCGACCGCGAGGTGAAGCGTGATGGCCACACGCCCGCGTGTCGGATTGCCAAAAAAAAGCTTTTTTATCCCGTAAATAGTTCGTTAAACCCGTAAATAGGCCGTTAAACCCGTAAATAGTCCGTTAAACCCGTAACTACAGAATTGTACTTAAAACCAAAAAATAATATAAGTTAATTAATAAATATTATTAATCACAACATATAAAACTAATATAATCTAGTCTAAGCCTCTCTCCTTTCAGCGTATAGATTCTCCAAGTGACGAACACTCTGATGACAAAATAATCGTCATTGGGTGGCAATGAGAGGCACTGGAAACGCAGGATGTAAATAAAGACGTATGTAGTGATGATAACTCCCCAAATGACAAATCACAATCTCTCGCTCTGGTGGTCTTCCATCGTCCGAACGCATCGGCAGTATAGTGCAACATCCTAATTGTTCTGTACTAAAGAGGAAAATTACTGCGTTCAATACAGATGCAGCAGCAAATAAGTCATCCGGACTCACCATCCAGTGGGACTCACCACAACCCGCTCCTGCCCATTTAATACGTGTGAGGGCAGCATCAAATCCGTTCCCGTACACTGGCGCATACAGATCACGGTTTGCCCGCATCTCATTCTCTATGAGCACTCTCATCAGCTTCTACTCCTCTTGGTTATAAATGATGGCATCGGCTAAAATACGAAATCCACAGTTACCATCTGCTACAACATCATGGAATCCAGTAATAAATGGTACGATGAGACGTTGAACCCGATGTAAATGGTGGTAACTGGCGATATCCGCATCAAATCCGACTGAAAATATTAATATATGAAATTTATCAATAAAAATATATTTACTTTAACTTCAACATATATATAAATGAAATAAAATATACCCGGCATCTGGCTGTTATACACAGATGAGGATGAAGAACGGCCTCGACTACGACTACTCCTCGAACCTGAGGACCGTGCTCGACCTCGTTGTGATTGACTGTACTCCCATGCACTCGAATTTCGTTTTGTTGATGAATTTCCCTTTGGTCTACCCCTAATAGTGTCTTTGACCTCAGGTTCTTTAAAGCCACTTTGTTCTGGGTTTATCTGATCATGAATCATCATCGATATGCTATGCACCATTGAAGGATCTAATTTTTCAACATTTTCCACAAGAGATTGAAAAAATCGGTGATCCTCAGACCTGTCAGCATATACTGGAGCAGTAACTGGTATGTCACTCAACCCTTCAAACGCAAGAGATCTCCAAAAAGGATGGATGCGGTCAACACGGACCGATTCATTTGTGTCAATATATGTTTTAAGCTCACATGAACACGGAATGCCATGAGTCATGGGCAACACGCATCCACATTCACTTACCACATCCATACTCAATCCCTGCATACGCTTGAGCTCATCATTTAGTACAGCCAAGCAGTAATGTGAAACGTGTAAGTCGAGATACGCGAAAGGTTCTCCACAGTGATTCACCGCAGATCTTCTTCTCGAGTCCTCGAGTGAGTATCTGATTATATACAATGAAGGATTACAAAACTAATGTATTAAATTTTAAAAGATTAAAGCAAATAACAGAATAAATGTCTTACTTGATCGCCTCGATCTGAGCCTCAATGTCATTGTGCACCTTCGCCCACACTGTATCAAGTGCACCAGTAGATGAATTCAACCACTGTTTCAACTGTGCATGTGAACTCTCCACTCGACAAGTTGTGGTGTTTCCTAAGTGCAACACCTTGTTCGTTCATGCTCGACAAAACTTCTCTTTATGCACTAGCCACGTGGTCTCCACGTACTGAATCACACCAGGCCAGTTGCCAGTAGTATTCTTCATGGCTACCACTGCCGCCTCATATTCAGCTTCTGTCGGGGCTTCAATTATACGTTTCCATTTAGAATTCTTAAAAATTTCACCAAACTTCTTCATTCCACTCAACTTGCCAACTCTATCCTCTACATCTTTATTAATATGCCATGTGCACAATAAATGATGAGAATGAGGAAATACCTCACGAACCGACCGCATCAGTCCTAACTCCCGGTCTGTAGCAATGGCTGTCGGATGCACATCAGGTTGGAGCAAAAGCTTCAATTTTTGTAACACCCACATGTAACTACCCTCGGTTTCATCCTTCATGATTGCATAGGCGATCAAGAAGTTTTTGTTTGAAGGCGTCATTCCAATGATTTCAAAGAATGGCATCTTATACTTGTTTGTTTTATATGTTGAATCCATACCAACAAACAAGTAATAAGATTGGAACAGTGTGATCGATGTTGGATGTGCCATAAATAAGTGAGTCACGACATTGTTGCCCGGCACCGCTTGCGTCTAATGTATATAGTCCTTATCTATAGCAAGCCGATAAAACTGACCGATTACATCTCGACCCTCAAAGCTCTCAGTCCTGATTTTCTCCCAGTAGTTATAGATATGTCTTTGTGTCGGGCAATCCTCCAGATGTTTTTCTTTGATTGCAGCAAAAATAGCACAAGGCTTAGCTTGAGCTGAACTCATTTCACGAACAAGTTTTTTGGAAGCCGGACTTAGTCCGCTCATTTGTCTGTAGCCCTGACGATATACAGCCAACTGAGGACAGTGCTGTCCTCTATCTCCAGGAATCCCATTCACCACCCAACCGCCCAATTCACCGATTTCCATAACCTTTATCTGGAATTTGCAACCACAGTACTTTGTTTTTGTATTCTTCCGTAGTATAACATCCATATCCACATCCTTTTTCCTTTTATAATTCTTAACACCACGAGCACATTTAACCAATATCCGCTTTGACTTGCGCCCCGTCTTGTGCGACGTTGTGGTTAACTCAAACCCGATCCCAATTGCCGTCTGTTCTGCCCAGTTAACAGCTTCATGATATGTTTGAAATGTTTGTTTGGAAAAAAACTGCGAGCTGTAATCTATGCCGTTTCCGTCAAATTCTTCCCACGAAACCTCCTGTAAATGATTAATAACGAACATTACATTCCAAAACGTGACATTTCTACAGCGTTTCGGTGTCTAAACCCGAAAAACAGCCACAAATATGCTCGGGCGTGTGAGCATCACGCCCCACCACATGGTGGGGCGTATGAGTATCGCGTCCCACCTCATGGTGAGGCGTGTGGCTATCACGCCCCACCACATGGTGGGATGTGATACTCATATGCCCCACCATGAGGTGGGGTGTGATACTCACACGCCCGAGTGCCGAACCAGATTTTTTTTTTCCAATTCAAATTACAGAAATGCAAGGAAGTTAAATCGGAAAAATACCTCGAATTCGGACGTAGCATCACTCCCGTCTACTCTCGGTGATAACGGATTGTCTTCCATCAAACGTGTTGTCTTTGATTCGGATGAAAATGACTTTGAGAGAGTTTGGGAGGGATTTAAATTTTCAGTTTTCGTTCAAAGGGCGGTTAGGTCTTTTTTCGGGGCTAGAAGTGTGAATATGGGGCTGGGTTTAGTAACCCACTAAAATATTTAAACGGCAAAAGGTTATTTTGGTAAATATCATTGTATATGAAGGTGGAATGTCATCTTTTGTAGATGTAGATAAAATTGTGTAAATTTAACCTTGGCGTCTTCAAACAAGATCAATTTTATCCATATGTTATCGAAAATTAGAAAAGTTGTTTGACTGATATTTAACAGACAATTCAGACTTTCCAAATATTAATTATGTCTAAAATATTTACTATGTTATTAATATAGTTACAAAAAAAACCAGCAAAAAATTATACAAAACTGTTTCAATTTATCAACAAACTTGTTTAGAAGGTCATATTGAACAGTTAAATAACAATTTTTTCAAAAAAAGTATAGCGCATGACTAAAATTGATCTTGTTTGAAAATATTAGAATTAAATTTATGTTGTTTTATATGTTAAGACTAAATTTACAGTTTGCTTGAAATGTTATGATTAAATTAGACCCTTATCCCTTTAAATTTGAAGCCCAAGCCCACCTACATCAACAAAGGGTTGAGCTAAGTTTGTGTTAGCATTTTTAAATAAAAACCACAGTGGAGTTGGATTCTCAGGTTGTCTTAAACTTTATACTTAGTGCAGTCCCTATTCACCATCCATGTTATTGGCTTATTGGAAAGTGTCAAAAATTACGTGATAGAGATTGAGTCTTGTCTTTTGTCCACACCTACAGAGAGATGAATCGTGCTGCTTACTGGCTGGTGAACTTCGCAGGAACTGTATCTTTGGGTAATTATGAGTTTGATGCACCTTTTGCATGTCTTACGAACACCCTGTTTGATGTTTGATGATCGAATAGGAGTTGCTCTGAGCCGGATTGTGTATACAAATCGCAACCTTTTGAAATAAATAATCACAATAACAATTTTTGAACGAATGAGTGAGTTTGTAAACTGAAAAAATACAGATCCTGTTTATAAACTTTTAAACCACAAAAATTGTATTTACAAATTAATCATACTATAAAATTTATTTTTATATTTTTTCCTATAAAAATGAAGCTTATTGTAATTCAATTTCAAGAGGAATGTAAAAATCCAATTAAATAATCATCTTAACTTTAATGGGCTGATCCAATTAAGATTAAAAACAAACAAAAAAAAAATATATCCAAAAAAACTGACGTGCTTTCACTTTTTTTTTTATCAAAGTGATACTTTGAATTTTTTTTTTCAGGTTTTCGTTTATGACTATGAAATGATAGAGATTTTTCATATTACTAAAAACAAAAACCTTAAAAATAAAATAAGCACAATCTCAAAATTTAATTGTATTCTAAACTTTAAATCTTTAACTTTTTAATTTTAATATCATTTAGACGTTGTTTAGAAAGAAGAGAGAAAGTGAATATTTGAAAAACATAATGTCCAAAAATGATGATTTTGAAAAATAAAAAATCCGATTCTATAGTAAATATGGTACTAAACATCTTTAATTCTTGGAATTTTTTGTCGTTAACAGTCATTTTTATAGTGTCAAACAACAAGAATTTTTACATGCACCTTAATGAGCAAACCGTTAAATATAGGCTTATTAAATCTAAGCATCAGGATGCTTTGAATCTCCACCTTAGGATTCTAATAAACCTAGATCTAACAATGAATGAGCAAATTCTACTTGCTTATTAAGGTGCATGTGATCAAAACTGAACAAACAAACTAAACTATCCTCATTCTCGGTCCCTGTTCAGGAAAAAAAATTGATACCAGTTTGACAAAAAAAAAGTGTCCAACCATATGGATTTCTTTGGGACTTTACTCAAAAAAAAAAAAGAAAAAGCTTTGGACTTGAATAATCAAAATAAAAGAAACAAAATACCAGTTTGACAAAAAAAAAAAGTGTCCAACCATATGGATTTCTTTGGGACTTTACTCAAAAAAAAAAAAAAAAGCTTTGGACTTGAATAATCAAAATAAAAGAAACAAAATAATCCGTAAGAAAACAAGTCGAAGATTTGTAGACCCCCAAAATATGGGTAAATAATTTATTAGTCTCTTAGTTTTTACCCAACACACTGTTTAGTCCCCCTATTTTAAAAAACACATTATAAGATCTCTAGCTTTTACCAATATTAACCCTTTGATCCTTTTGTCTAGTTTTTTTAAACTTGCAATCATTATATTTTAGCATAAACAAATATATATATAAAATAACAGAGTAATATAGTCAACTTGTATTGTACCGTGGTTATCCTAAAAGCTAAGGTATGTTCGGTTAAAAATCTAAAAAAATAGATAAAAGGCCACAAGGTTAATATTGGTAAAAGCTAAGGACCTTATAATGTGTTTTTCAAAATAGGAGGACTAAACAGTGTGTTAGGTAAAAACTAGGTGACTAATAAATTATTTACCCCCAAAATAATTATGATACAACAAGGCAGAATGCTCTGTTAAATACAAGGAGAACCACAAACAAGCAAAAGAGAACATAAACTTGAAGCAGATCATAATATTATAGACAGCCATATAATTGAAAATTTTGATTTCAAAACATCAATTTACCAGACATTCCTGCTAAAACCCCGTCAGATGGTCTCTTTACGGAGGAGCTGTTACCATCGAAGCCAAGTCCAATTCTTCATCCAAATCAATCACATCTTCATAGTCGTAACAAACCGTCAGATGGTCTCTTTACGGAGCTGTTACCATCGATGCCAAGTCCAGTTCTTCATCCGAATCAATCACATCTACATAGTCGTAATACGCATTCACCTACACATTGAGCCCGTTGATCATTTATAAACTCATGTGTCATTAATCTTTTATGTTTACATATTGTTGAGACCTTTAATGTGCATAATCTACAAACTAAATCCTCCAGAAACCCTAAATTTTCTAATCCGTATGCAAATTATAATTTATCAAAGGTTTAACGTGTAAAATAAAATATCCAGGGCTCAATATATAAGTTCATGAATGATCGAAGACTCAATGTATCAAAAAATCTAATGTGTAAAAATTGCATAGAGAAGCTTTAATATGTATATGTATATATACACACACACAACAATGCATAAACCATATACATGCACACAATAACGGATGTAGGATTCACTGGCAGGGGTGCTTGTGGTGGTTTCTTGTGATTTGTGGGTGCTAAATTGATATTTTTTGGGTGTTTTTACCTAAAAAATTAAAACCCCGTACGCAGTTTCCATAAAATTCTTGGCATTTTCGGCGACCAGTGGGTGCTCAATATACAAAACAAAAGTTGAAAGTTAGTGTTATTTTTTAAATTAAGTTGAACGTCACGGCTATTTTTGTCTTGAAAAAAATCAATATTAGCTTTTGTGATAAGCTATGAAAGCTGTTTTCCCGAAAGCTGCAAATTGTAGCTTTTCCTAAAACAACTTTCCTGGTTTTCGCAGCTTTTAAGGAAAGCATTATTACATTTACGAAACGTTGCTTTTATGCCAAAAGCGCGCTTAGTAAAGAACATATCTGTTACTTGGTGAACTGATAGTAGACAGATGGAACCTATACCTCTGGTCTTGGAAAAATTGCCTCGAAACTATGGAATTGTGGCTCCTCGAAATTGGGATGTTTTAAGATTATGTATGCTCCTTTATTTTTGTATCTCTCCTCTGTTGCCTGTGTAGCAAATACAATAATTTGTTTGAACAACACAATTCATCATAAGATGGAAAATAAAGTACAAATGCAAATATGTAATTAACTTGATTTAAACCGTCTCCAAATATATTATCTGAGTTCGTCCACTTCTACAGACAACTGATATTCATCGCCCAAAAATAGACTACTTACATTAATCTAGCACTTCTTATTCTTTAAAAGGAAACCAACGTCACTGAAGTCTAAGAAAGAAAATATCTGCGCTAGACTATGTTGCACGGACACTTCTAGTTAGAAGCGTTTCTGCGTTTCGTGTTTATGTCCATTTTCATTTGTAGGCTATTTTATGAAGGTTATGTTTTAGAAATAACGTTTCCCGTGTCCATTTATGTGTCTGTGTCCGTGCACGTGTAACAAGGCGCTAGATGGTCATTTATGTACTTTCTTAAAAGCTATTTACATTTTGACTCAAATATAACAGAATTAGCACGGGGAGAGATTGTATGTAACTCTAAACTCAACTTATTAAGTGATCATGAAACTGTAATTAGGGTTGTAAATGAGCCGAGCCGCTCATGAGCAGCTCGGTGTTCGGCAAGATAAAAACTTGATCGTGTTCGGCTCGGTTTATAAAATGAGCCGAGCTTGAGCACGGCAAAGCTCGGCTTGAAAGCTCGCAGCAGGCTCGATTATAGGTTCATGAACAAACTCATGAGCAAAATCGATTATAATGTGTAAACTTTGTAGTTTTGTGGATTTCAAAACTATGTAGTTTTGTGTTAAAGAAATTTCAAATCGATATAATTAATGAACATAATTAATGAGTCGTTCATGAGCAGCTCACGAATAAAATATCGAGCTCGAGCTCGTCAATTTTCTGACGATCTGAGCATGAGCAGGCCAAAGCTCGGCTCGGCTCGATTACAGCCCTAACTGTAATCATTAGAATCAAGAATAAGATGAGAATAACTTCAAGTTCCTTTTTCCTAAGCGAATAAAGCAACTCAAAAGACGGTCAGAATCATCAATGTTCTCCAAATTAATCAGAAATCTATAAGAACATATAGATTAAACAGAAAAACATGCATCTAAAATGAAGCTTGGATTATCATAAAAGAATATTGCAAAGAAACCTGAAATTGTGGGTAGTCTGGCGCACTGAACACCGTAATTAGCTTTCCTGATTCTACAACATGATCTATGGTATACCCTTGATTCATTCCTGCAAGTCCTGGCCGCTTTTCTCTTGCATCAGGACCTTCATGGGATCTGATTATTAGCTAACGCAAAAGAAGAAACCATGATTCTTATATCAGTAATATAATTGCAGACACCTATAAATATATATCCATTATAGCAACGAAGAACTATTTTCTTGTATTTGTTGATTAAAAATTGGGTTAATACACATATATGCCCTTATATTTGTCTATTTTATCACATATGTCTATATATCAAATAAACATCCAAATATGCCCCAGGAATTGTTACAACAACAACAACAACAAAGCCTTAGTCCCGAAATGATTCGGGGTCGGCTAACATGAACCATCATATAAAACCGTGAAAATCAAGTCGTGTCAGCGACACAGATTCGCTCCCTCCACTCCGTCCTATCCACTACCATATTTTCCTCAATTCCCAATAAACTCATATCACTCTCGATCACCCTCCTCCAAGTTTGCTTAGGTCTTCCCCTACCCCTCACCACTACATCCCTTTGCCACTCTTCGGTTCTCCTAACCGGCGCATCAAGCGCTCTACGTCTCACATGGCCAAACCACCTTAGTCGGTTTTCTCTCATTTTATTCTCAATAGATGTAACCCCTACTTTTGTCCTAATTATTTCATTACGCACCCGGTCCTTTCTCGTGTGACCACACATCCATCTCAACATACGCATCTCCGCCACCGACATCTTATGGATGTGGCAGTGTTTCACTGCCCAACACTCCGTACCATATAACAATGCTGGTCTAATTGCCTTCCGGTAGAATTTTCCCTTCAATCTATTAGGCATGCCGAGATCACAAAGGAAACCCGTAGCACTCTTCCACTTCGACCAACCAGCTTTAATCCTATGGGCAACATCTCCATCTACTTCTCCATCCGTTTGGATAATAGATCCTAAATACCGGAAGCAATCCGAGGCCTGAACAACTCTCCCATCTAGGGTGATTGTCCCTGCCTCCCTACTCCTACGGCCGCTAAACTTACACTCCAAATATTCTGTCTTACTTCGACTCAACTTAAAGCCTCTAGATTCTAGAGTTTGCCTCCATAGTTCCAACTTCATCTCCACTCCTTCTTTCGTCTCATCAACCAACACAATATCATCTGCAAACAGCATGCACCATGGTATACCATCTTGAAGTGAACTTGTTAGTTCATCCATAACGATGGCAAAAAGAAATGGGCTTAGTGCGGAACCTTGATGCACTCCAATCGTAATAGGAAACTCTTCAGTTTTCCCAACACTAGTACGTACACTCGTGCATACTCCCTCATACATGTCCTTTATGATGTCAATATATTTCCGCGAAATGCCTTTCCTTATCAAGGCCCACCAAAGTACTTCCCTTGGTACCTTATCATATGCTTTCTCCAAGTCAATGAAAACCATATGCAAGTCTTTCTTCTTATTTCGATAGTGCTCCATTAATTGTCTCATTAGATGGATGGCTTCCATAGTTGATCTTCCCGGCATAAAGCCAAACTGGTTTTCCGAGATCTTCACCGTCCTCCTTAGCCTTTGTTCAATCACTCGCTATTGTTAATGATAGAAAAATATACGGTAAGCTTATTTGACGTAATTTTGATATAAGTGGAGTGGCAGGTGAGGTGGAGGTGATGTGGAGGTATTTTGACATGTGTGACAAACGGACAAATACAAGGACATATATGTGTTAAAATTTACTAAGGGCTCCTCTAAGCAGCTATAACAATAATCAATATAACATTCATGGTTCACCAAGACAGCTAAAATGAATTACATGCACAAAAAGAATCATTCATCTGCAAAATATTATTGTGTCCTTATCCACAACAAATGCAACATTACGCTAGTTCAAATTTGAAATCAACAACTATCTACGTTCTCAAAATTTTGAAATAGATGCAAACTCAGGTTAACAATTTATAAAGAAATAGCCAAACTTATCGAGTTAAATGCATCGTTGGTCACTCAACTTACATGGTTGTTTCAAAATGGTCTCTCAACTTCAATCAGTCAACTTTGAGTTTTGTCTCAATTAGGTCACTTCGGCGATTTCAATAGTTAAAAAATGCATCAGAATGATGCCATGACTCAGAAGTGAGCATGAGTTAACTCAGATTTCTACATGTTGTTTGGGTCAGAGATCTGAATTGACTCATGCTGATCATCATACTGATCCCTTTTAAATTGCATAACGAAGCAAGAGAGATTAAGAGACAACTGTGTTGGCTTAAAAAAATGTTTAAATTTCACACAACCTTTAGCTGGAACTTCTTCAAAAATTCTTCTGTACAATCAGGTCCCCACAATAGGCCGATGCCTCTCTCTTTGTTTGGTGAAAGTCCAGTTCTCATAGTTGGATCAGACCACAAAACATCACCAGGAATCAGGTTCAAACCTTCCCATGGAGGGTCAAGAACTGATCGCCGGGCTTTAGACAATTCTTCGAGAGAACCAAGTGATAAAGGCATGGTCTCAGAATTACAACTTAATTTCCGATTCTTCTTTCCTTTAGATCTCTTCGACGGCGTAATGGATACACTGCGGAAAAGTCCTCCATGAGCAGTATATACACGGCCAGCTATAATAGAGACCAAGGGAAGCCCTTCGAAGCACCCCAAACATTTTCGATACACATGCTTACCTTTATCGCCGTATTTTGCCATAACTTCCTTCTCAAAGCCGTAAACAGATGTACAATACTTGGATTCATGATTGCCACGGAGGAGGTACACCCTCTGTGGTAGATATACCTACGAAAAACATCATCCAATTGGTGTTATTTGATAAACAACAAAAGCCGAAGGTCAAGTTTAAGCATAAACATGATCTGAGTTCATGTAGTATTCATTAAAAGCCTAAAACGACACACAAAATGCACAAAAAGCCAGACGTACCCTATCAATATGATGCATATAGTAGACATTGATTAGAAGGCTCAGAACTATTAGTTTACAGAAGTAAAATGATGCGAAGTATCCATAATTAAAACAAAAAATCAAACCTTTTCATTTATTCTATGAACTAAAATGGAAAAAAATAATATATATTTCTTATCCCAGATCAATTATTGATTAGGACCTACATTGCACGGAAACTCCTCGTCAGTAGCCTTTCTATGTTTTATGTCCATTTTCTTTTCAGTTTAGTTTCCCCCTTACCGTTTATGTTTCCTAGCTATGTTTTAGAACTAACCTTTTCCATTTCCCTATCAGGTTTTCCATATGTTTTGAAGACTATGTTTTAGAAATAAAGTTTCCTAGTGTTCGTCTCCATGCAACATAGATTATGACAGATTGCAATCAATATACAAACACAAACATAGAAAAATTAGTTTATTGAACGCATTGCATTTCAGAAGTCATCATCATGGTGAAATTACTACT
The DNA here is from genome assembly GCF_963576675.1 of Euphorbia lathyris. Taxonomy (NCBI): domain Eukaryota; kingdom Viridiplantae; phylum Streptophyta; class Magnoliopsida; order Malpighiales; family Euphorbiaceae; genus Euphorbia; species Euphorbia lathyris. The sequence goes on from NC_088919.1 coordinate 14,903,675, forward strand.
TGAGCTAAGAGATACTTGTCTAGCATTCCATATTTTTCTTGCATTAGATATCATGCAGGAACATAAAGACGGCAGAAAATGAAGAGAGCAATTTGGGAATAAATTTAATATTGTAGGTATAAATTTATCAGCTGAATTCATACCTTCCAAGCTAGTAAGAGCAAAAAGGTCTCAAGACCCCAAGCGCCTCGATCAACATAATCACCATTGAAGACAAAGAAGCGATTATCGGAAGGAAATCCAGCAAGGCGAAAGAGGAAAAGCAGGTCATGAAATTGACCATGAACATCACCAACAACAACAACGGAAGAATCAGGAAGAGAGAGACAATCGTCAATTCTGAGACAATTAGGTTCTTTGTGAAGGATCTTAGAAGCAGTGAGTACAAGAGAATCAAAGACAGAAACAGGCAAAACAGAGGGGAAATCAGACGGAGAAAGATTTCTGGAAGACCATTCTAAGGCAGAGGTAAAATATTCAATCCAATCGAGAGTGAGATTTCCATCAGTTGGCCAGCAGATCGGAACCTCAACTTGCGGCGTAGAAGCGCCGTCTGCGGTGGCGGTAGTGGTGGTGGTGAGATCATGAGGTGAACATTCGGAGATGATTGGTATAGGATCTGACGGAGAACCATACGATGGAGGATCTGATGACATGAAAAATCAAAACTTTATTTTTTTTTTATAGAAATGCAAAACCCTAGATCGAAGAACTAGAAAGTCATACAAATCCAGTACAGAAGAACTGAGAATTTCTGTGTAAGATCTAAATTTTAGGTGTTTATATTGTGGTTGCTTAATACATCCGTGAACCCTTGAACTTTATTAAAAATGCCGTTTGATCCCTTAAACTATGAGATAATGTGCAAAAATACATCTAGAAGAAATTTTAACTCCTAATGTCTAAAATAACACAATTTTAGCAAATTAAGTTCATTTGAGAAATAATTCATCAAACTGTATTTTTAGTCACAAATTTTGTCATCTACACTTTACATGTGCGTCATTTTATACTCATTAGTAACATATCATAAACACGTGAATAGACGTGAAAAAAATAAAATAACAAATTAAAAACTATACTGTATTTTATACAAGTTGAATAGAAAAATTCAAATATTTCGTTGAATTTAAAAATATTGATCTCCAATTCTATTTCTAAATAATAAAAAATGTAAAAACTTTAAAAAAAAAATTAATCGTTATGTAATTGGTGCAGAATAAGTAACAAAACATCTGTATTTTATAATGATATTTGAAATTGATCTAATTTGCCAACGTTAAGCGCAAGATGCTCTTAGCTGCCAATATTAAGGTAAAATTATACTATTTTAAACGTTAGAGGTAAAATTGCTTCTAGCTATCAATGTTGGAAGTATTTTTGCACCTTACTAGTCTTGCACCCGTGCGATATGTCACAGGGCCAGTAGTCGCGGCCCGTATGGCGCTTACTTGTCTTCTCCGAAGTAACCCAGCTAAGGGGATTAGATCACTCTAACTGTAATAACCACACATAGGGGTTAGATAGGAACCATATATATAGGGAATATAGTAGCATACATAAAATACCAACATATAGGCAACCATCACATTCATACACACGCACGGGTAACATATAAGACACACAAGAAGGAACAATATACGGATGATGTTATTCATATATAAGCAGTAGTGTTACTTCCAAGAGGCCCCATCCCGTAGTAGTAGGGGGAGCAACTACTAGAGATGGTAGAATGTCGTCATGCCTAGTGACAAGTCTAATGTGACATGTCACTCCCCTCTATCGTGTTTCTTATACCGAGTCGAGGTTTTTAGACAACGACTATTACAATGTTTCATTACTACACAATACTCACTGTCTCCCCCATTACATATTACGTTTACAAGAATAGTCCCCCCCTTACACTCTCCCCCACTCAGAGGTTCGACGTCCCTGTTGAACGGGTCTTGAAGAAGTCTTCAATCTTGTGCTGAAAAGGTTGGATGTCGGTGGCTTTCTCCCAACTAGTCTATTCTTCTCCTTAAGCTCTCCATTTGACAAGGTACTCTTTGTAAGATCGTCGCGATGCTGTTGTTGTGCGTTTTGCAAGGATTTTCTCACTTTCCCTGCTAGCTGGTGATTTCTTTGTGATTGGTGGTCTTTTTGATTTGTTGTGCTGATCATCTATTGGATCTGGATGATACTGTTTCAAATTGCTGACATGGAAAATCGGATGGATTGACATCCACTGTGGTAGCGCTAGTTGTTGAAACACATTTCCACAATGATTTTGATTTGACAAAATTATTTAAAGTAGAATTAAATCCCTAAGATAAAATATCTCAACACATTAAATTTAAATGCTTTGGTTTATTTGTTACTAATGTGTTTGTTCAAGTGTTGAAAGACATTAAGACCAAGGCCCAAAGCCTATTAAGCAAGGTCAAGGCCCAAGCAAACAAGATCCAAGCTCATGAATCAACTCAGTCCAGCAAGAAGAAGGATCCAGAAGACTTGCTAGACTGCTTTACAATGAAGCCACTGAGTTCAACAGATAACAGACAAAACAGAAGTTGACTTAGCTAACTTGGAGACAAAGCCTACCCAAATATGGAAAGCTTCAGTTGAGCCAGAACAGTTGTCGTTCCGCTGTCCAGGAATCTTTACCATAAATAGAGAGACAACCTGACGCGTACTGACCAAAAGCTTCAAGAACGGATCAAGACAGAAAAGACTACGTTTTCATTGGTCGAAGAGACTAAGCACTGAGGAGTGAAAGGGACAGTAGAGTCATTTCCCTCCAACGGTTATTTTGAATTTCGAAATGACCAAAGGCTCAAGGTGTCACTATAAATAGGTCTTTCGTTTGCTTCATTCGATGCAGATCTTCACCAAGTTGAAATGCTGACCAAATTCCTACTTGAAGTTCTGTGCCAAAAGCAAAGCAAAGCAATCTTACACACATTCTTATTCTTGTGTAAAAGATTAGATTTTTGATCATTCAAAGTGTTCTGTGTATTTAAAACAAAAACCTTTATCAATGCTAAAATTGTTAGAAGACTCTGAGTTGCTCGGTTTTAGCACTCAGAGGTAGAATAGTGTTGAGTATAGGATATAGAGGAAGGTACTCTGTATACTCGCTGACTATTGTAAGAGGTCTGTGCTCTATCCAAAAGAGCTCAGTAGTGGATTAAAGCTCGAAAGGATTCCAGGGACTGGATGTAGGCAGAAGGCCGAACCAGGATAAAACTGCTGAGTAACATTCTCTAACCCTTAACTCCTTATCTGCTTGCTTTTTATTGTGCCTAGTAAAACACTTAACTGAATATATCTTGAGTTGTGTGATTTGGTGCTGAGCTCATGATAGACTTTTAAGTGCTATCTTCTGACTCAACGTTAGAAGCAACCTTAGTCTTTGATTAACTAAAGCTGCCTCTGACCTCACTCAATATCACTGTGCTAACAATTAAGTGAAAACCCTTAAGTGAGAAAAGAAACAAGTCAGCATTTAAAAAGAAATTTTTTTAAATAGTTTCTTAACCCCCAAGGAACTAATTCTCACATTACAAAGACCAACACTAGTTTGTTAAAATTATGCTCTTGTTATTTTACAGTGGATTTAACATCCAAAATCCAATGTAAATATAACAATAACATGAATTTAACAATGCTCAATAGCAAAATGACTGACCTTTAAAAGACCGAAGTCTGTTTTTCAGTTTCTACAACATGTTCTGATCTTCGGGTTCAGCATCAGCATCATCAATATCATATTCAAGTGGTTTTTTTGAATTTAAAAAAAAAACAAATGAACAAATGTCAGCATAGCAAAGACCTCCATTGATTCTTGAAGTGTTACATGACTTTCAAATTACAATTACAAAAGCCGAGTAAATACCTACCAATCTCTAAATCCATTATCCCATCAGCATCTTCATCTCTAGCAAAGACCATAGGAAGTTCTGTTTCCACTTCACCAAATTTACTTCCCTTGATATACTTCAACAGGGAGCTAAGTATACCCTAGAAAAAAAGAAATCATAAATTCAGTCACAGCTAATTAAAATTCCATAATGATAATAAGAAATAAATGATCCACACAATCTAATCCCATGTAAAAAGAGGAGGAATTACAGTACCTTCTTGAACATGATGAAAGCTTACTCTAGCTGAATGATAAAATTTGATTAGAGAAGGAGCGGAGAATAATTCAATTAATGAAGGAGCGGGGTTTTATATTTATATAGAAAAATTCAATCGTCGAAACCTTTCTTTAATTAAGCCTTCTTTGGAGATTACCTAAATAGTGGATTGATTTAGTTTATAGAAATAATTCGATTAATGAAGGAGCGAGGTTTTTTTTATTTATATAGAAAAAATCAATCGTCGCAACCTTTCACTATCGCAACCTTCCTTAGAGAGAACCTTCCTTTAGCAGTATGTGTATGACCCATATATACGAAACAAATAAATGAATGTAAAGAAGGTGAATATAATGAATGTCAACTTGATAGTGAAATATACTGTTATCTATCAATATCTTTGCTGATGTTGCAAGTAGTCTCAAGTCGTTTCGTGCAAAAAATGGTTCTTTGACATATGGGTAAGTTGGTGTTAGTGTTTTCTTCAATATAATATCCCAATTGCTTCTTTTTTTTGAATTGCACCCTTATGTTTGCATTTTTACTTTTACAGCATTAGCCAGTTAGTGGGATATAGTTCTAGTCAAGAAAGACTTGTGGATTTCTACAGAGGCATCTATTACACGTGCATGGCTAATGGACTGGAAACAGAAAGGACACATGTTTAAGTTGCCTAACGTGATACTTGTTGCCACCAATATTACAACTATTAATTTGATAAGGCTAAGGCAATAGGTTTTGCAAATACAGTTATCATAAAACCTTTGAGGGCTAGTTTGGTGGATGCATGTCTTCAATTAGTTGAATGAGCAAACTCAAGCCCCTAATTACCAAATTACATATCATCCAATCAATATCAATGCATCTTAGTATCCAAGGTTGTAAAAGACGCTAGGCGCTAGTCGGACGGAGAGGACCCTTACTGATTAATCGGGATTAATCGGATTTGTATTTTTTATATTTATTTATTTTTTATTAAATAAAGTATTATATCAATACCATTAATATATGAATTATACTATGTAAAAATAATAATATAAAATATTTAGAATAGAAAAAGATACATATTTTAATATTATTTATATTAATGTCCTTAATAAAATAACAAATAGATCAATAAAATAATATTTATAACAGAATATGTCAAAATAAAATAAAATTAATATTCTTAAAAATAAATTTAATAGTTTAAGTTTTTATTTTATTTTTTTGTTATTTAATATTTTTTAAAATTAAAAAGGTTGACATAAAATTTAAGGACCAATTTTTTCAAAAAGGTCGCCTGGAAGCCGCCTAAGACCGTCTAGGCGGCCAAAAATCGGTCAACCGATTTATACCGCCCGATTAGTGAAAATCGGGACGGTATTCTAAAAATCCCCGCCTAGACGCCGCCTTGGCCGATTTTTAGAACACTGTTCGTATCAATTTTCAACTAAAAGAAATTGGAATGGATATAAGAAATCAAGTTATAGTATTATACATATCATCCAATCAATATCAATGCATCTTCATATTAATTTTTGGTTTGTTTGTTATGATCAGAGTTTCAGGCAACTATATGGGTATGATCCTTGCTTGTACTGAAAAATATGCAGAGATAAAACAACGATGCAGAAAACTGCTTCAAAATTCATCAGAAAAAAAACCACAATATTATCTTAGTTTAGATTTAGACTCGGTTGAAACCGAGTTTAGCTCCAGATTTTGTGAAGGGATGATTTGATGAAAATTAAATAATTAAAGGATCTGATTATTGATTTGTGTAGAATAGGAGGCTAATTGATATTCAACCTATAGTTCAGAGGTCAAATGGGCTTTATGCCTATTATAAACTATATATTAATTTTGTTTTTAAGTCTAAATTTGGTGTTTGTTTCATTAGAAAGCTGAAATTAAAAATTAAGTAACAAAATGTTTATTAAGAATTGAGCTTAATCAAGAATAGGATAATATATGATATGTAGGTTAAAACTAATAAATATAAAACAACTTGAACTCTTAAAAAAAAAGGCTAGATTCCATTCTAGTTGAACAAAATCAACTCAAAAAAGACCAAATCGATTCCCATCAATCGATGGAGGACATGGTACATAGATCCATCACCTCTCTAGCCAAACTCATCCAAACCAAGCCAGATTCTCAACCCATTTTCACTCAAAACCTTGTGTCTGCCTTTAACATTGATAGGGGAATTTTGGGAAGTGCTCCTATCATTCCCCAATAAGGAGAGACTCAGAACCATAAGGGTTCTTACTTTAATAAGTTGTTGCCCAAATACGAACATCCATCCTTCAATGGAAGTGAAGTAGAGAACTGGATCAGTAAGTGCTCCAAATACTATAAACTATTTGAAGTAATGGAAGATAAGAAGGTTGAGTTTGCAGGTATGTACATGCAAGGAAGAGCAGAACGTTGGTTCAAGAACTGGATTTCTACTCATCCAGGAATCTCTTGGGAGAAATTTGTTGTAAAAGTTGAAAAGAGATTTCAGGAGACTAAAATCATAGAAGTGGTAAAACAATTGATTTAGCTGAGACATAGCTCTTCAGTTGCAGCTTACCAGGATTAGTTTGAAGAGCTTAAACTTAAGATGGAGAAGGAACACACGGAGTTGATAGAGTCTTTTTTCTCAAAAAGCTTTGTAGCATGACTCAAACCTGAGTTGAAATCTGCAGTAAGAACTAAGGAGCATAAAGAGATATTCACAACTATCAAACAGGCCAAACTTCAAGAGAGTCACTTGAAAAATATTCTGGAAGCTGTAAAACCTAAACCTAATTTTAGATCCCCTCCCATCCCACTAAAATAAACCATACATGAAACTGAATCATAGGGGCTTGATGGAAGTGCGGAGATAGGTATCATCCCGGACACCAATGCAAGAAGCTTCTTGTTATCACTGCTGAAGAGGAGTTGGAGGAAGTGGAGAATGACCAGCACCACTTAGAAACACAAGTAGCTGATACAGATGAGAATCAAAATTGAGGAAGCAAATCCTGATGTCTATAAATGCTCTAGATGGAGGATTAATTGAAACTACCATGAAACTCAAAGGTACTCTTAACAGGAAACCTATAATGATACTTAGCACTCATAATTTTATGGATGCTAGGCTAGCCAATGAAGTAAAACTGCCTTTAATTAAAGTCAAACATGTAGCAGTAATAGTAGTTGATGGAAGGCAACTCACAGTTACCTCAAAGTGTAATAATTACAATTGGGCTATGCAAAATACTAGGTTATGTTTCACTTTAAGAGTCCTAGATTTAAGGGATTATGATATGATCCTAGGAGTTGATTGGATGAGGAGTCACACCCATGTTACTTTTGACTTTGATGGTAATAGATTATTGGTGCATAAGGAAGGAAAACAAATTGAATTGAAATGGACGAAGGAAGAGATGGCTCTGAAAAGGATGACTATGAAGTCATTCAATAAGTTAATGTCTAGGGGATTGAAGGGAATAACATCCAAACTATTCCTTATGTTGTCTCAAAAGGAACTTGAACAAGAAATTTTCCTTAGTCCAACTTACCCAAACACTCACCTTCCCCAACACATATTCAAATCCTCCTATCACAATATGACCATCTTTTTTAACCACCAACTTCCTTGCCCCCTAAAAGATCCCATGATCATAATATACCACTAAAAAATGCCACTGAACCCATTAACATAAGACCATATAGGTGTTCTCATCATCAAAAGAATGAGATAGAAAGGCTAGTGGAAGAAATGCTTGAAAATGGAGTGATAAGGCCAAGCAATAGCCTTTATGCCTCACCAGCCTTGTTTGTGAAGAAGAAGGATGTAACTTGGAGGTTCTGCGTGGACTTCAGAGAATTAAATAACTGTGAAAGACAAATTTCCTATCCATGTTATTTAGGAGCTCATAAATGAGTTGCAAGGAGCAGCTATCTTTTCTAAGATAGATTTGAGGGCAGGGTACCACCAAATTAGAATGAGAGCGGAAGACATCCACAAAACTGCTTTTAGGACCCATTCTGGCCACTATGAATTCGTGGTAATGCCTTTTGGGCTCACAAATACCCCGTCTTCTTTTCAATCTCTAATGAATTCAATTTTTTAGTCGTATCTTAGGAAGTTTGTGCTCATATTTTTTGATGATATATCCTAATCTATAGTCCTACCTTGGAGTCTCACCAGGAACATCTTCAGTTGGTATTTCAACTCTTACAAATCACCAAGTATTTGCTATAAGGCCTTCAAATGCGAGTTTGGGATAGATAGAATATCTTACTTGAGCCACATCATCTCTAAGGAAGGGGTAGCTACTGATCTTGAGAAAATAATTTCCATGACAAATTGGCCTAGACCTACCACTTTGAAAGGGTTGAGAGGATTTTTGGGCTTAATAGGGTACTAAAGAAGGTTTGTGAAGGGCTATGGCACTGTGAGTAGGTCACTATTTGATCTTTTGAAGAAAGACCAGTTCTATTGGACTCAAGAAGCAACCAATGCATTTGAGCAACTCAAGCAACTTTTGTCTTCTTCTGAAAGGGAGTACCTAGCCATCTTGCAAGCTGTCACTACTTGGAGGTCCTACTTAGAGGGTGCACCTTTCATTATCAAAACAGATCACCAGAGTATAAAGCATTTATTGGAACATCGACTTCATACTACCATACAATAAAAGGTAATTTCTAAATTAATGGGGTTGAAATACTCTATACAGTATAAGAAAGGGTGTGAAAATCGTGTGGTTGATGCTCTCTCAGGACAGTTTAAGGACACAGAAGCAAGCTTACAGCTCAAGGCTCTAACTGTGGTGATTCCTTCTTGGCTCGAAGAAGTTCAGTCTTCATACACTAGTGACCCTAGCTATCACTACAAAGTTGATCCAACAGTTTACAATCCAACTTGACCCTCATCGGAAATGGAGAGGGAGTGATTGGGGCTTATTAGTAAGATGTGAATCCAATACATGCAGACGCGTTTTAAAGTCGTGAGGCCCAATGTGTTGGAATTGGGCCAAAAGCGGACAATATCTACATGGTATTGGACTAGGGTGTTACAATTGGTATCAGAGCCGATCTCCACGTATGATGTGTGGTTCAGGGACGAACCAAGCGGAAGCTGGTGGGCCTGTAACGACCCGGTCCGGAGTGGGTGGCATCGGGGAAGAAGGCCTGGGCAAGGAGCGGCCTTAAGGGATGGCGATGGGGGCAGGAATGAACTGAATCCCACATCGGAAATGGAGAGGGAGTGATTGGGGCTTATTAGTAAGATGTGAATCTAATACATGCAGACGCGTTTTAAAGCCGTGAGGCCCAATGTGTTGGAATTGGGCCAAAGCGGACATATCTACATTGTATTGGACCAGGGTGTTACAGTATACATGGGGGCCACTATAGGACTTAGGGCCAAACCCATCCAAGTTTGCCATAACTCACCCCTTGAAAGTCATTCTGGCATTAGAGGAACCTTATCCAGGCTTCAACATGAAGGAAAATAGATAAGCTTAGGCGCATCAGAAATATAAATTTTTATCTATTTCACTTTTCCCAATATCCATTAATCATTATTTCATATAAAGTGGGATTAAACAAGTGTACCGTTTCTGATGATCTATCTACCGTTGTAAACGAAGAGCCCATAAACTTCTTAACCATGTTTCACGAACAATGAAAACAATAGAAAAGAAAACAGTTAGTAATCAACTAATGAATATCAATCTAAATTGATTGCCTCTAAAGGAATCGACACGAGATCAAAGAGAAAGTAAACGAAAGAGTAATTAGACAAGTGGAGTTCGGAAGAATTTCTTCCCTTCTAATTGGTGTTGGCCGAATTTCTCATAGCCCTAGGGGTTTATTTATAGTCTCTCAAATATTAACCTTAATCACATTAGGTTAAAACTCCTAATTAGAATCCTATTCCAAATAGGTTTACTAATTAGATAAATAAAGAAATACAATTATTATCTTTATCTATATCTAATATAAATAAATAATAATAATAATCCTAATTAGATATTTATTTATGTTAGGGGTTTAATTTAATTAAGAGATATAATCACATTAAACATTCTAATTAATATTATCATATAATAAGTTAATTTAACTGTAACTATAATCTAATTATAATTATCAATTAAATTCATTCAATCCCTATGTATATAAATATCGGTCCCTATTAATCTCCACCCTCTCAATTACTATTTCGTTCTCCGATTCCAAGTCCCATGTGCGATCCAATAGGTTCTTACCGCTGTTAGCCGTATATATTTATTGGAATTAATTCAACCTAATTAATTTCAACCAAATAACAAAATGAGTTTGAGGACTGTTACTAGCAGAACAATAAACATTCCTCCAGAGCGATAAGAAGTCAGGTTGATACTGACATTTACCTTTCCGTATTAGGTCCAGTGTAATTCGATCCTTCTATGACACAAAATTGACACATAATTTTAGTGTTTAAGTTTAGCTTAGTAGGTAATGTGTCATTTTTGGTTGACATGAAACTGACACGCAAATTTTTGGATTGAGTAAGAGTTGATGTGTTAACTCGAAAATGACACGAAATAACATTAATATTTAAAATTATTATTATATTCTCTCGTATTTATATGTCACTTTATTACTAAAGATAATAAAATTATAATTATTACTTGTAAATAGTATTCGAACCTCCTAAATTTTTATAAACACGTTACATTGCTCCCTAATGTGACATTAGCGGATTTTTTCGATAGTTTTTTGTTAACATACTAATCTAAAAATATGACATAAAGGTATTTAAAAATAGTAACATATCTTTTTATATTTTTAAAAGTTATCATTAATATATATGCATAATAAAATTACATATAACTCAAATACACGACATGAAATCGACACTAACCCAAACAGATTGACACGACTATGACACGAAAGCTTTTGAGTTGGGTTTGGATTTACTCTTTTTAACACGAATCAGAAAATGACACCACGTGAATATGATTATAGGTCTATAGTCCAGAATAATTTTATCTCCCAACGTCATAAATAGTATAATTGGTCTCACCCGTCAACATATATATTGCGTGTTGTTATGCTCTCTATTCATGTCTTTGTTGGTATTTGATATATTTCTTAGGTTTAATACATCTTTTGTCTATGTACTTAGTCCAAAACTTCAATTGCTCATTGAATTTTTAATACTTTCAAATGATCTAATATTCTTGTCCAATGATGTTCCATAACAATCTATATTATTGTCCTATTATATTCAATAACTACATATTCTTATCTAATTGCATTCAGTGACCACTCTATTTTTGTCCAATTATATCCAATAGCTTTAAAACTTCAACTGTCTCGTGAACTTTTAAAAGTTCTTATTTTTTTTTGTCTATTTGACTTTTTTTAACATGTGATGAGAACTTTAACCCATGAAGAAGTGTCTCTCATGGTAGGTCCTTTACTTATATTGCTTATTAAAGTCTCTCTTTATGCATTTTTTTATACTAATAAATGTATTCTCCACAAAATGGTACTCTCCGTTCCACAATGGATTTTCTTAAGATTAATGTAGAATAATTAAAAGAAATGTAATTAAATTTAACTAAAAGACTTTGTTGTCCTTGTATTAAATGTATTAACTAATAATTTTTTTTATCTATTCTCAAAATAAAAAACAACTTAAATAAGGAAATATTTGGTAAAAAGATAATCAAGATGTATGGATTGAATTAAAATGTGATATTTTATGTAATAAAAAAATTTCTCTAGAAGGACATCTATTGTGAAATAGAGGCAGTAACAAGTGAAGGATATGAAGTTATGAATACAAATAGAGTATTATTGCATACGATTATCGAATCCTCTCCTTTTTGTCTCAAAATTTCATTTATTTTATTACGTAGCATGTTGATATCTTCTCTTTTCTATGATTAGCTTAATGTATAACTGCACTCTTGTATTTATAATGATTTGACATTTTACACTTGTATTTATATTTTGAACTATCGCGTACCTAAATTTGTTAATTTGACCCTATACTACATATCTTTGTAAATTTTGGATATTTTATATCTGTATTTGCTGATTTTGCATCAAAAATAAAATAAAACATGTTACATGTCATCGTGTAAGATTTGAAGTTTATCAAATCACTAAATATCATAAGGTTAATTGCATTAATGGTTACTTGAATTTGGAGTTAGTTTAAAAAAAGTCAAAGAATTTTCATTTTGTTTCAATTAAAGTCGTTAAATTTTTATTTTTATTCAATAAAGTCATTACAGTCATTTCAGCCTTTTTTTTTTTTCTAAATAGTGACATGACAATCACGTTAAAAATTATTGGTTTTTTTTATGTATGAAATGACTATCAAATGCCATATATTTTGATGTTTAGCCATAATTAATCATTGCTATATATTTAAATTTAAACGTTGCTAAACAAGATTATCATTGAAAAATAAACTTAGCTACCACCTTTTTGTCCATTGCTTTTAGTGCAAAAACAAACCATAATTTTGCATCAAAAAATAATGGGTAATTAATTTATTAGTTCCTATATTTTGACAAAACACACTGTTTAGTTCCTGTATTTTCAAAAACACATGGTAAGGTCTCTAACCTTTTTCTCAGTGAACTGTTTAGTCATTCCGTCTGTTTGTTACATTTTTTTACCGTTTATGACTTCGGAAATGACTAAATTACCCTTTACTATTTACCTTCAAACTTCAGAAGAGTAATCCAATTTAGAAGAAGAAGTTATTTGCATGGAGAACAATAAAAAGAACAGACTCAACGCTTACGAATTTGAACGATTAAGAAGAAAATTAAGAACAAGAACACTCAAAGTTGATTTCAGATGCATTAGAGTTTAAAGGAAAGCAAAATAAAGGAAAAGAAGAACACAAATCCAAATTGACTAACAGAATCTTCATGAGAGTCTAACGGCAGGGACTAAATAGTTCACCAAGAAAAACATTAGGGACTAAACAGTTAACCGAGAAAAACGTTAGGGATTTTAGTGTGTGTTTTTGAAAATACAAAGACTAAACAGTGTGTTTTGTCAGTAACTAATAAATTAATTACCCAAAAATAATCCATTTATTGAATACTTAATGTATTTAAATATGCCCAACTTGTGGCCACCTCTTTTCCTCTCCCTGCTAGACGTCTAGTTGTGTGTCAGGATACTTTACCTTTGTGGTTTTTTCCACTACCTTCTCTTCCATCTTTCCTCAAACCACCTCCACCACCGCCTTCTTTTTCCTTTTTTCTATACTTCTTCTCTTCTCCTAGCCAGACTCATTTCTTTTAAACCTTCGCACCTATGGAGACTAACTTAGCAACTCTAATGGGGAAAGTAAAACTCACAGATAATGAAGAAAGTGTTCTTGACCTTGAAAGTGAGTCAAACCTGTCTGAGGTGAAGGACACAAAACCGAGTCTGATCGACCGAGTACTCTCCAGTAAGCCTCTCAACATCAGAGGCATGGGACAAGCTTTTTTGGGAGCATGGAGAATTAAAGCTTTCCAGTTGAAAGAGATGGGAAATGGGCTGTTTCTTTGCGAGTTTGATTCTCGAAGAAACAAAGATAAGGTCCTTAACGATGGGCCATGGCATTTCGAACGGCAACTCGTTGTCTTTCGGGATATGAACGGAATTGATCAACTATCTGAAGCCAACCTAGATTGCTGTGATTTCTGGGTACGCATTTTGGACCTCCCATTGAACAGGCGAGATGTTGAGTCTATCACCCTTGTTGCTTCAAGACTGGGGGAGCTGATAGAAATTGACAGGGACTGCATTAGCTCTTGGAGTAAGTTCGTCAGAGTAAAGGTAAGAATAGAAATCTCAAATTCATCAAATTTATAAATATTAATCTCAAATTCTATTATTAAATTAAAAAAAACATGAAATCCTTTTTTTAGAATGAATTATTATTCAATTGGTGCAGAATAATGAACAATAAAATCTGTGTTTTATAATATTGTCTGAAATTGATCCAATTTATCAACGTTAGGGGAAAAATTGTTCTTGACTTCCAACGTTAGGGGTAAAATTACACCATTTTAGACGTTAAGGGTAAAATTGCTCCTGTATAACGTTACGGGTATTTTTGCACCTTAACCCTAAAAAAATTAAAGGCTGGTTATCAAGGAGGAGCCGAAGACGGACATCCCATCAAAGCTACCCCCGATCTCAACCCCATGAAACCCGAACCAATATTATTAAAAGAGAAAATAAAAAAAAAATAGGATTTTAATTTGATAAATCAATTACATGTATGCTATATACATGGTTCAAAATCAAAATAAATCAAATTCGAGATGAAAATTAACCAAATTAATTTGAATTAATATGAAAAGGTCATTTGAATTTATAATATACTAAAAAAATATTCCTTACTGAAATCCATATTTTATTTATTGTATATGTGATATATGTAAAATTGGATTTTAATTCGATAACTACGATGACGTACACGTAATCCCAATATTAAAATAAACTTAAACCAAAAATCTTAAAATGCACGAGTATCCGACTTATATCGATAATTTAAAGCATAACGAACAGTAAAAACATGATATTATGATAATACCGATTTATCGGGCGAGCTATGGTAAGACCAGGTCTCTTTCCTATACGTAACCGGAAAAATGAGTCTAAATCTCTCCACGGACTATCTTTATCAGAATTAAATCATATAGAGTCAATCTGAATAAAAAGGCGATGAGTCCGTACAAAAACTTTCAAAAAATGATTGGTGGCGAGTCAAAATCCAAAACAAAAGCGAAAGGCACAAGACATGGTATAAAATCAATCTAAATGAATCATTAGAACTTAAATTCTCTCTGGATTTACCTATTAAGTATTTAATTTAATCAAAATAATTAATTAATTATCTTCATTTAATCATTGACCAAACTATAATTATGGAAAATTATTAGGGTAATTTTTAAAATAGAATGATACTAATCTTCGCGTTTCAAAGTAAAAAGCGTGAAAAATCCACTAAAACGAAACCAAACCATGGAATAGAAGCGTTAATTTACTAGGTTTTGAAAAACAAAAATGGCTATATATTCGCTCTTTCATCCTCTACATATTTCCCTTTTCCATCTATCCCTTTCTCTCCCTCTCTATTTCCAAACCCCAACACTCAGGAAAAGGTCTCATTTCCATGGCTGACCAGGAGAATTGCGGTCGTCTAACACCCCTCTCTAAGGAGAAGAAGAGGGTTGTTTTAGGAGACCTGCCTAACCTCTCAAACGCCCTTGTTCTGGCGAATGTTAATCCTTCTGCTGCTCCCCTCAAGCAGATAACCAAACCAAAGCCAAAGGCTATAAGTCCTATTCTACCCAACAAGGATGACGTTTCAAAATTAAATGCTTCCAAGAATGATACTCATGATCCTCAAATTTGTCGAGTTTATGAGTCTGACATTTATCAATATCTTCATAAGTTGGAGGTAATTTGTCAATGTTTTCAATGTTTTCAAGGTTATCAAACTTAGTTTCTCAAGTGAATTGAGAAGGCATTTCTGGAAATGGTTATAACCATTAGGAGATAGAAATGGCTATAGGAACTGGCATTCTGAGAAAACAATTTCACTATTTTTTAATAAAGTATTAAGAACTATTAGGAATTAAAGAGGATTTATGTCAATTTGATGAATTTAATCCTCAGGCAGATCCGAAGAAGAGGCCATTGCCTGATTATATTGAAACAGTTCAAAAGGATGTTACAGTCTATATGAGAGGGATTTTGGTGGATTGGTTGGTGGAAGTTGTAGAGGAATACAAGCTTCAGTCAGATACTCTGTATATGACTATTTCCTATATTGATAGATTCTTGTGATTGAATGTTGTTAATAGGAAGAAGCTTCAGCTGCTGGGTGTTTCCTCAATGCTCATTGCAACCTAAGAGCATATTAATAACTAGTTTAAAGCCCTGAGTTGCTTAAGATAGATGTTGAAGTCATTTTCATTTTCACTATTAGTGTAGCAGCACATTTTAATTGGAAAAAATGCCTCAAACCAATAATAATGAGGTCAGTGTCTCTGAACTAAATTACAGCTAATTACCATTAGATTGCACCTCTATTCGTAAGCAGCAGATAAGGCTTACGCCTTAATCCGATACAGAGCATTTCTTTAGATTTATTTTTGCTCTAGAGTTTGACAGTAAAGCATAGAACTATCTGTGCTATTTAACACCTGATATTTCCAAGATGCTAAAAGTGCAGCTCTTAAAATTATTTGTTTGTTTATGCATTTTGTATCAATGCATGTAATGAAAGTTAACCAAATAAAAGTCTAAATATAAATTGCTATTTGCCTAAAGACACTTTCTAGCTTCTAAGATATTTCAAGTGAACACTCAGCTTTTGAGTGAATTAAGACGTCCAATTAACCATAACAGGTCCTGGTCATGTGAAAAAAATAAAAAGTAAATAATTGATAGCTAGAAATGCAAAAGCTCTAACATATTTCTCTGTTTCAATGGTACTACCAATACACACAAAAACAACCATTTCAGTTCAGAGTGTTTTCTTACACGTCTTAGTTTGCTCCTCCCTTTACCTCCAAGCCCACCATAACACACACATACATGCTTTTAATTATTACAATATCTCAAAAGCAGCTGACCTGACCACTTAAACAGTGTATATGTATGAGTATGTTACCTGGTAATATATTTTGTACTGTAGAGGCTGATAGTTGATGCATGCGCCAACAACATATGATGAGCAACTAAATATCGTTAGTACGAAGAATGTCCTTTGATGTAGTTTGAAACAAAATGGCTAAGAGCATCGTCCAAGGGGTGGCATGAGTCATAACCTCTTGGTGGTGCAAAGTTGAGCTCATTTATAGTAGTCTAACATGTAACTCTGTACCCAAATTCTCTGAAGCACACTTGTGCATATGCTGTGAAATCTTCCCTGCAATTAATTAATACACATTTGGTCATTTTTTATTTTCTTGTTATTGATTGATGCACAATTAAAGAGAACAAAAATCAACTAGTATATATACACAATCTTTCTGCTAATTCATCCTGCATATTCATCTTCAAGTGCATGTTGGATAGTCATAATTGTACAAGGAAACATATGCTTCAATTCCTAATTATAGAACAAAGGAAAACAACATCAATCATAAAAAAATATAGCTAATTCTTGTTTTTTGTGCATATTTTATAAAATCAGTATGGCTTACTCTCTTTGAATAAAAACTAAATAGATATTGGCTATTACAGACGGATATAAAAAAAAAAACTAAATGTGCCACAACAATTACTTTTTATGGGGAAAATTTGGCCACAAAAACTTAGCTTTTGTGGCGCTATTTATTTGCCACAACCAAGTTAAATTTTGTGGCATCATTTTTCACCACATTAGCTCTGTCGATTGAGGGTAATTTTTTGCCACAAAAAATATATCTTTTGTGGCGTACTTTTTGCCATAGTAGATGCACCTTTTGTGGCGAACATGTGTTTTATGACCAAACTGATTTTCCCACTAAATATTAGCTATTTATGGTGAATTTCTTTTTTGCCATTATAGGTTTTAGTGGCACACTTATTGTGGCAACTTCAATTTTTGCCACTAAATGATATAATGGCAAAATTTTGATATTTTGTGGGGAAAATTTCCCCACAGAAAAACTGTTTTCTTGTAGTGACTATATTATCAATATTTTTGATGTAAAAATGAGATGTTTTATGAAATGAAATTTTTCATAGGTTGCCGCTTTTAATGTGTCCTCTTTCGCTGCTGGAACTATTGTCATATGTGTTTGGTATGCATTGGTCGACTGTCCATATCTTTTTATCAAAATTTTCTTAGTAAGTTGATTTCCTTTTTATACATTTAATCTCGGTTATTGAATTCTTTCATGTTTTGAGTAGATAATTAACCCATTAAATTTAGTTCAGTTATCACCACATTAAATTTAATCGGTTCAGTTATCTGAGTTATTTGGAAATTAAATAAGTAATCTGAAGGAACTGGACTATAACTTGATTAATGTATTTGCTTTGTTATCTTTTGTCATGTTTGATTAGTTAATATATTGGCATCACTATTTCTTTTTATGCTAAAAGTTGTTTTTTTTTGTTGTCACTTTTGTTTGCAAAGTCTAAAAGTTTATTGAGGGAAGAAAATTTAAACTTGGAATGACTTAGAATTCCATTCGTAAAAAAGGATTACTTTTTAGTGGACCTCAAATTAATGGAATACGAGGTTACATTTAACGTTGACAATGATGCTTTTACTCACTTTTGATGCTATTATTTCTATGTGTGTTTATTTAGATAATCTATTTTTGAGTTCTATTATGAGTTTTGCAATCTAAAGAATCATTATTTGTTGAAAACCCAATAAAATTTTTTTATTACAAACTAACAGAATTTCATGTATTTGTTGTTCAAAAATCGATACTATGTGAAATATGTCAAGATACAAAGATTACAGACTGTATCCCTTATTGTTATTGTTGAAAAAAACAAGTCTAGATATCTTCACTTTTTAGTCTTACTGATGCACGTTAATTCTAAAACCGTGCATTGCACTTGCATGTCATGATCCATTCAATGTACATTTTTTATTGGCGTGTTCACGAGAAACATGCTGATGAACAATGAATATTCAATAGAATGAGATTACTTCTGACTTCCAATCGTCTGTCTTATAAATGACAACTTTTCTTTCTCTGTCGTAAGCTTATTGATTTGTTTCTTGCTGCAGATTAGCGACATATGGTTTAGCAGAACTGCAATTTGAGGGTGATGTGAATTGCCAGGTGAATGAAAGCTCCATTTTCTGCTATTATATAACTTTTTAATTTTTCATAATCTTATGGATTTCATTCTCAAGCATCATTATCTATTTTTTGGCACTATTTATTCTGTAAAATAATCTAAATAAATTAGATTATTATATTAAAATTAGAGCGTACTTTGTATTCTCTGAGGTTGTTATAATAAAATTAGAGTCCATTTTGTTATAATAATCAGTATTTAATAATATTGATTGAATTATTCATCATTCATTATTCAGTAGACTAAATTATAATAATTATATAGATATATTATATTTTAATATATGTAATTCTGAATAGCTACGTAATGTCAATAAAAATAAATAAAACTTCCGTGCAAAGCACGGGTCTAAAACTAGTTAAAAAATAAAGACATAGAAAAAGAAAAAGATATGGTTTAATGTCCAATTTAGCCCCTATTCTGTATCTCATAAATCTATTAAGCCCCTAATCTATTCAAATGATCAATTAGGTCCTAATCTTTTGGGGAAATCAACAACTAGAACCCCACTGCCGCAGATGGTGGTGGAAGAAAGTAACTCCGTAATGGTCAAATTTTATATGTTTTTTCAATCAGTTTCTGTGTCCAAAAAACTTGTCCAAACAGATAACCGTTCCCGTCCCTGCCCTGACGATGGAGCAGGCAACAGTGTGCCTTGCTTCTCAATAGAAACCTTCTTATTATATAAGAAACAAATGACCCAATCTTCCAGCTATAATCATATAAAAACTGTTGATTTTGGGAATTACAAGAGATAATGGTGAAATTGAAAGACCCAATTTGACTTATAGAGATTATTGACTCTTTGATACAGATGAAATCAGGAACCAAAAACTGGTGTGGAAGAGCTCCTTAGCAGCATTATCATTCTTGAAGTAATATTCTGTCAAGATTTGATGCAAGAAACAAAAAGATCCAAATTTTAAAAAAGAGCAGAAAGAATTGCAATTAGAAGAAAATGAAGAAGTCAAAACCATGTTTTGATTTTGGGTTTCCAGTTCCACGGTAAAGTGAGAGAGGCATAATTTCTAGTTGGAGAATCAAAAATATTTTGAGCCCATTAAAGACCCATATAAAATATAACCGTTACGGGGTTATCTTATTTGGACCACCATTACCACAAAAAGTTCTAATTGCTGAGTTTAAGACAGGGTTGGGGGCTTACTTGAGGATTTGAAGAGGTTGAGTACTTAATTGATTTGTAAGGTAGAGTTTAGGGGCTAAATTGGGACTTCTGCCAAAAGAAATAGAAGAACAAAAGGAAGGCTTTTTATATTAAAAAAAAGAATTAGGAGGCTAGAGCCGGTCATGCATGTAGATTTGTTTAAATCGATCTATTAATCCTTAAAATACATGAAAGAATAAAGACGGGTGTAGTTTCTTTTAGTACAACATTATTACTTTTAGATTTGATACTTGTAAGTCATTAGACTATTCATAAAACGACCGCCAGGCCAGGGAGAACGGCATGTTTATTTTTTAACATGAAAAACCCCTTCCTGTGTTTATATTATAATTTTACTGAAATCCTTTTTATCTACTTTATATCATAGAGCTTATTTCAATATTCTTTTACTTCCTAATCACTATGGCTAGAAAATAAATATAGAAATCCTAATTTGAATTAAAAATAGAATAGAACCGAGCTGAAAATAAAATTTTTTATTCATTCATTCATTTATTTATTAATCTTATCTTATCATTTATTCTTATTTGCAATTTATTAATCTTATCAGTTCAGTTGATTCAGATTTGGTGGTTCTTCTAGTTTGGCAACTGCAATTCCTTGGATTACTTGTTGCTCCATATGCTTTAATAAAGTCATCGTAACATGCATGAGGTTTATCTTGACATCTTCCAGCAAACAGTCTTCTCACCCTGCACAATTTCTCATCTTTTTCAGCACAAAATCAACACCCATGCAATCTAAATCTATAGATATATAAATATGTATATAATCAATTTCATAAAAGAAAAAAGAAGTATCTTGAGCAAGGGCAGATGCAGATAATACCATCATGCAAAAAATGAAAATGGTTGATTTCACTATAATTGGCTTCATCTTGTTAATCTTTTACTTAACTTCTACAAGTTGTGTGAGATTACTTTAATAAATGGATAGATCTGATATTCATTTACAGACTTTTGACAGGGATAATTTTACTTCACTTTCCATGACTAAATTATTAACTAGGAATAATGGTTTCCCAGTAACCTATTTTATTATTATATTTAGCTCTATTGATTTCCTTTCCTATATACATATATATATATATAGCTCTATATATTATCTCGTTCAATGCTTTCACCTTCTAATATAATGATCTGTTTTCTTTTGAAGTCCTGAACTTTTTGTTTCTTCATCGGTATGACTAATATATTTTTTGGACTAGACTTAGACTTAAAGCTTCTTGCTATAGTCCAAAGACCTGAAAGATAGAAAACAGTCAGATAGGGGGATGGAGACCGGCAAACCCTCTTCGATGCCTGAAAGATTTCTCAATGGTGAGTCTCCATCCATGGAGACCATTATATTCTAAATAAATTACCTGCTATAGCAGGTTACCAATAAGTTATCAGGTTACCTAAATGTATATTTCTCTCTCTCACTACAAGAAATCAGGTTGTTTGTGACAATATATATTGTCACATATTCATTAAAAGTTGTCACATAAAATTTTATGTAACAATAATTAGTTGTTACGGGAATTGTCACGTAAAACTCCGTTGCTAAAAGTTTTTGAAAAATGTGACAATAAAATATTGTCACAAAAATTATTATTGTTTGCGATAATAAATATATTGTCACACTACTTTTAATTGTTACAACTTTTATTGTAATTGAAAAATAAAAAAATTGTCACAAATATAATATACTGTCACGTATTATCTTTTACATTAAACTAAAATCATGTGACAATTTTTGTTTATTAGCACTTAAATAATTCTTTGTGACAATTAGTATCATCACGTATTTAAATTTATAACAATATTTTTATTGTAACAATTGTATATCAGTTACAATTTATTTTGTGTTATCACACTATATATTTCACTATTACAAATTAGGGAATTATTCATTTGTGATTAGTGGAAATATAGATTGAATTCGTCCATAACCAGTTCATCAAGATATTCACAAAGAATTTCGATGAAGATTTTTCGAGGTAATTTCCTTTCACATGCTGACAAAACCATTCTGAGATGCTTTGAGATGGGATTTGCAATAAAATATTGACAAAAGTTAAATTTTAAAAATTAAATGAATAAATACTGCATTACATTTCAATGTTTGGCTAGAAGGCAACTACTAAAGAAATTTGGTTGATACAGATACAATGGACAAAGAAAAATACAAATCTTAAAGAGAAATTTATTCCTAGAAATTAAAAGGAAGCTACAGTTATGATGTTGTTGATAAAGGGTTTGTACATCTTCTAGTTTCATTCCTCCAATTGTGACTCGTAAACCTTCCAAAGTTCTCACCTGCAGAAAACTCAAGCTCATTACATCTTCAACTAAACTAATTACATGAAACCAAAATCATAAACACATTAAACATCCTATCTCTTAGAGACTTGGACTACAAAAACAAAACATTACAAAGTCTGGTATGAAGAGTATATCCAAGGAATGTCAATAATATCATAAAATCTAGCAGACAAACTGAAAATTAAGATTATTGAAAAAAACATCTTCACCATTCTGATGATTAAGATTGCTTAGCTGCTTTATTGATTAAAGGTAACTCTTCAATCTAGTTCTCTTAATTCAACAATGCCACAAAATTCAAAATTTTACAAACTAAGTGTTGCTTTAAAAAGTGATCAAAGAACTTGAATTGCATCTTCCACAACCTCAGGATGATTAACATATCTGAAAATTGTTTTCAGTTGCAAATAGATCAACGTGAACTGTTATTTACGAGCAACTATCTTCTTCATTATTTCTGGACCTTGATTGATTACTCTTTGCTTTTGGCTGCGACTATACCGGCAGATGCTCATCCTGCTTGCTGTAATTTATGCATTTTCGCCTTGTGCTTCGACTTGAAAGGACGAAAAGAAGACGATGAAAAGAGATGAAAAACTGAAAGAACAAACCAGCAAAAGTAGGCGGCCGCAACATTTGGTGGCTGGAGAGGGAGCAAAAAGCTGAGACGTGGGTCTAAAAGTGTTTAGAGGGTTTCAGGGTTGCAAAGAATAAAGGAGGGAAATGAATTTTATTCCCGCTTTTACTCCATTTATGTCTCTCAACTTTATTTTCTTAATAATCTTTTAATTTTTTCTTAAAAAAAATAATCTTTTAATTTATCTTATTAATTTGTCATGGAAGGAAAACTATTACTTGATTTTTTAAATTTTTTAGTATTTAACAAAATATTACAATAATTTTTGTAACTATCATAAAAATATTTTTGTAAAACTATAAATATTATCACATTTTGACCCAAACGTTTTGTTAGTGAATTGCATATTTGACCCTAATGTATAAAATGGTCCAAATTTATTCCTAACGTTTTCAAGTAAGATCAATTTTAGCCATACATTACCAAAAATTTAAAAAACATGTTTGACTATTATTTAACTGTCAGATATTTCTTTAAAATAACTTGAGGCTCTGAACAGTCCCCTTAGGAGCCCCTTTTATGACATCCTGCTAAGAGAAAATTGAATTTGATAGTGTGACCACAAAGACTCGTTCTGTGGCCTCCCCACCATCCCGAGTTGAAACTTCAACAACTTGGATTCACAAAAGGCTTCCCAACAGCCACGTCCTTATCCGACACACACCTTAACCTTAACTGGAGGAGTATAACCAAGAATAATCTCAGACTAAGAATTGACCCCCACATGTTCAGGAAGAATAAGATCAACCACATCCGCATATCCGATACGTGTGGCATCACGAGGATCAACCACACTCGTAGATCCAATATGTGTGGCATCTTCATGAGGATCAACCACACCAGCAAATCCAATCCGAGTAATGCCCTCACGAGAAACACCATCCTCTGCTGGTTTCGACCCCATCACAATAGAGGTCGGCTCGTTCTCTAGAGCCTCATCCCCCTCGGAAGCCACAACTATCTGTTAGAAAAAATTAATCCAAAAAACAAACACAGAAAGAAAACATGAACAGTAAACAGGAAATTAAAAGGAAAGAGATAGACAAATCTGAGGCCTGTATTAGCAGTTTCCTTAAGACAGATCTTGCCGCTATTGACAATCGTCTCCCAGGATACAACAGATTACGCAAGCGAACTCAAACCGTGTGTAGCCTAGTTATCACCGGAGTAGGAAAACAAGACACTGTGAACAGA
The DNA here is from genome assembly GCF_963576675.1 of Euphorbia lathyris. Taxonomy (NCBI): domain Eukaryota; kingdom Viridiplantae; phylum Streptophyta; class Magnoliopsida; order Malpighiales; family Euphorbiaceae; genus Euphorbia; species Euphorbia lathyris. Next base: position 14,927,912 of record NC_088919.1, read on the forward strand.
CAAAGAGTTTTTTCAACAGCTTTTTCAAAACCTTTCAACTCATTGTGAATTTGACAATCCCATTCTATATAAATAGAACTCAAAAGATATGTCTTTTCAAAAATAAACACGACTGTACACAGACAGACATGACTGTTTACGTACGAACACGACTGTTCACGAAGGACACGACTATTCATGAAAGGAGGTGTTTGTTGGTATTAAAATTAACAAATAATTTTATTCAAAATTTTCCAATAATCCCCCACATGAATAAAATTAAAAACGAGACGATTACGAAATGGTGATAAGTTTCTACAGAAGATATCTGCATAGGATAGGTAGCTAATGTGCCTTGAGACGCGATGCTTTGAACTATTCTGCCGTTTGTGTAAACAGTGATATACCCTACATAGATATCAACATAACACGGTATGGTTCTCATGGTTATGTTCGTTATGGTCATGAACATCACCTTGTTCTGCGAGAGTTTAAGATAACTAGGCCCCACTAGTCTCCATCGAAGCGACCCCACTTCACTCTAACATAGGTGATTTTATTTGCTCAGAATTTCTGACGCATAATGTATCATTAAAAGCATATAGCTTAACCTTTTCCCGTTGGTGTCACTGTTTACATCTAGGAATGGACTTGGGTTTAACCCCTACAGTGAACGCATAAGGTTTATGCGATTAGGTTGTCCCTTTGAACCTATTTCTTGGGATCTCCAGTCAACTAGGTAGGGTTTTCCTTCACATAACGCCTCTTCTCTATGGGCTTTAGTCTCATTCCTTTCGATGATTTATCAATTTGATCTCGGTTTAACCTCTAGGTTAGCGGATCCGCTGTGTTATCCTTTCATTCTACAAAATCAACAAGGATGACATTCGTTGAGATCAATTGACTAACGGTGTTATCACACGGAAGCTTTTCTACCTGTAACTCATCATACAGAAGCTTTTATACCGCATATTCACCGATTTATATGATATTTTTCTTTTCTTCCATCATTGAAACATACTTATTTTAAGGCGATTTGATTTCTACATTTTTAGTTACTTTCACAAATTAAATCTAGCCAACTAATGTTCATCTGCCAGCAACCAACTCGGCTAGATAACATCATTGCTCAGATTTTTCAATTTGTGACATTTCACATTTCTAATGTATATCAACCCTTACGCGCGAGAATATCAAATATGGAATTTTCGCATATCATCATCATCTTTAAAGAAAACGTATTTTCTTTTATCACAAAGTCTTTAAAATTCATACCAATGAATTTTCGTAGACTTTCATTGTGGCTTATACGTTGCCACTGGTACAAGTAGGCCTAACGCCTTTGAAGTAACCGTGTTCTTAAAAACCGGATTCATCTTCAATTAACGTATATGTACCAACAGATGCCAAAAGACAATTAATCTGTTTAAAAACCAGACAATAATTGACAACTTTTTCTTCCTGGAATTCCAAACAAACCAAGTTAGAATCAGAAAATTATAATCTGTTTAAACAAACAGATATATAACAAATAAGTAACAACAAAATATAAACTATATATATTAAGTTGTCCTTCAATCTGTCCCCGTATAATGTTTCAATTATACCCTGTTCATCAAGATAATCCATCAAGTTTTCCTTTACGGTTCTTTGGAAAAACTAATCATCAGATTAAGATCACAGATTGTCCATAATAATAACACAAAAGTTATAGGGACCAAAATGAACTTAAAATCATATCAATAATACAATTACCAAAACTAGGAAAAATGAAAGCTTACTTCAGTCAAGATCACAAGATCTATTTCTTTCATTTTATCGTTCAAAGAAACAAACAAAACATATTATCAAATTGGCAGAAGCCATCTTTGCCAAAACCTTTATTCTTTCTCAACACATTCATATATATTTATATTGTAAAATTGGATATAAACCTACTGCAATACCTTTTTCCATCAAATATATTCAACATGTTGAGGTATCAACAAACAAAGTAATAAATTCAACATATGATTTTACCTTGACATTTGAATGTTATTTGTTGTGCCTGTACTAATTATTTCAACTAATCACATAACAAAACATGATTAAAATTGAGAAAGTTAATAATACTTAACTTTTGCTCATTCCAACTATATATTTCTGTCAGAACTTCGAAAGAACTAAGAATCTGTTCCAAACAATTCTTCTGTATATGTTCTTTGGTAAATCAACAAATAATTTAATCTGTCTTAAGATTGTTAGAAAAAATTAATCCAAAAAACAAACAAACACAGAAAGAAAACATGAACAGTAAACAGGAAATTAAAAGGAAAGAGATAGACAAATCTGAGGCCTGTATTAGCAGTTTCCTTAAGACAAATCTTGCCGCTATTGACAATCGTCTCCCAGGATACAACAAGCGAACTCAAACCGTGTGTAGCCTAGTTATCACCGGAGTAGGAAAACAAGACACTGTGAACAGACAAAGAGTTTTTTCAATAGCTTTTTCAAAACCTTTCAACTCATTGTGAATTTGACAATCCCATTCTATATAAATAGATTTCAAAAGATATGTCTTTTCACGAACAAACACGACTGTACACAGACAGACATGACTGTTTACGTACGAACACGACTGTTTACGAAGGACACGACTATTCATGAAAGGAGGTGTTTGTTGGTATTAAAATTAACAAATAATTTTATTCAAAATTTTCCAACACTATCATCATTACTAACAGTAATGATCAAAGAGCATTAAATGCTTCTGGCATGCTCCCTTAAAGAACACAAAATATGATATATGGCGAGCATAGACAAACCGACATCAACTCGAAAGACGCTTAACATAAATAAACACGTTACAGTCACGCTTAAGATCAAACTTAAAGACATGCAAATCAATCGATGGGAGCCCGCACAATCTCCTTATCAGTCCATTAGTTCTCGAAAATCCCAAAATATCAAGAATGTGATCCTTCATGTGAAATTTAGGCTCCCTTTTGATCTAGCAAGAATAAACAAGTATAGTGCCCCTAAGGTCAGGCTTTCTCATTCTAAAGAACGATAAACTTGACTCGGGGGACATATGATATCAAACGAATATAAAAACACCCACGTGGCACTTATTGAGTCTGAGCCACCATCAGGGGTCAGAGCTCATGCGGAATCATCACAAAGACTTAGCTCCCATACGATATAGTCTCCTAATCTTGGCCTGTCCATTGAGCCCGTTAAAGATCAACCCATTACAGCAATCACGTATGATTTCGTTAGTCACAGACCAAGTGGACTTGAGAGATACCAAACCCCGATCTGCAGGCACATGTTCACTTATTAACGTTTGACACGTAGCTCAACACGCTTCAAGACTTATAACAATATCTCCTTATTTGATCATAATATAAATAAAGTAAGAACCATCTAATGTACATTACTTCATTCATTATTGTGTTTATCCTTAATTAGTCCTTGAAAGCTGACTTAGTCATCAAAACGGGTTAGTCGGACTACGACCTCTCCTTTAACCATGTTTCTATCTTATTTCAAGCTTATAAGAGGACCCGCAGGATTTAGCCACATCACAACTATTAATTATAACAAAATTATTTTGACTACCCATTGAATTTGTTGTCACAAAATTAATAAATATTTTGTGACAATTATTTTATATTGTCGCGCAATTATATTTTAGGACAACTATAAACGTATTGTCACATATTTTAAACTTATAGTTACAACTATTAGTTGTAACAAAAATATTTTAGTTACAAATAAAATTTATTATCACAAATTAGTAATATTTTTTGTCACATTGTTTTTAGATTATCACATAATTAAATTTCGTGACAACTTTAATTATATTGTCATATATTTTAAATTTTTTAGCTACAACTAGTAATTGTAACAAAAGTATTTCGGTTACATGAAATTTTTACTGTCACAACTAAAATAAATGATTTGTGACATTTTTTTAAACTGTCACAAAATTAGTTATTGTGACCATTATCACTACAAGAAAAACACTGATTTGCTACGGAAATCTACTACAAAAAGTAAATTTGTAGGAAATACATGAAAGAGCTACACTTTCTCCTAGAAACGCGTTCTGTAGGAGATCTCCTACGTAGGCTCCTACAGAACATAAAATGTTGTAGGAGATTTTTGGAGGGAAGATTCCCTCCATAACTCACCTACAATCTCCTACAAAATAGTTGTTTCTCCTACATATTTATTTGTAGGAGTTAAATAATAATAATAATAATAATAATATATTTTGTATGTTTAATTTTTTTCTCCCTTAATTTGAAATAAAAATTAGTGGTGATAAAATTACAAATAACTCGATAACGTGACATGAAATCGACACACAATAAAAATCATTTAAAAGAAATTTTAATTTCATTAAATATATTATTTTTTTATAAAACATTTTATGTATAATTTATAATTACGTGATGGTTGCAAAGTCCATTTACTTTTTTTTAATTACTTATATCATTATTTTAAATTTATTATTATTATTATTATTGATTATTAATTATTGATGCTGCTTTTGTTGTTTTTTATTATTAAATTTAATATTAATTTGAATAACTAAACAACTCAAAGAAAATTAAATTTTATTTCAAATTTAATCAAATAGAAAAAATAATTGGTCTTTTTTTAACTAAAAATAATTGGTCTTATTCTAACCTAATACTGGTATCAATAAAATGAAAAAAAATGATTGATCCATTTTGATATTAATATAGAAAACAGAGAAAGAGAAAGGACAAATTCAATAACCTAGGGACAAATTCGATGCTTTCATCACAGCAAACAAAACGATGCTGTTTAGAAAGGGATAAAATTGTCCTTTCATCATACCACACTAGGGCTTTCTCTTCATCGTTTTTGATTTAGAAAGCAGCGCCTCCTTTAATGAAATTCATTTTCTCTGAAGAAGCAGCCGCCTCCCTCAAAGTGCTTCATTTTCTCTCAAGTTTTTCCTTTTCTTTCTTCACTGTTTTCATCTGCGAATCAGTTGAGGCTTGTAAGCTTCCATTTTTATCCTTTTTTTTCATGAATCTCGAATATCCACCGATGTATTCCTTTTAAATCCAAAGAAGCCAGATGTCGACCAGATTTTCTGTTTCTAGATATCGTTTTTGGTTCGTTTGTTAATGGATCCGTGTCTTTAAGTATGGGTATGATTCAGATCTTCGAACTTTTTCCAAGCTTTGTGTTCTTTATTTAATAAACCTATTTTTTTTCTGTTTTTGCAGATTTAAAAACTACTTTCTTCAGTTCAGAAATCAGCCTTTTTCTATTGTTTCTGCCATGCTTTGATTTCTCTTTTCTGTTTATTTTTCCTATTGTGTTTCGATCTCAGAAAGACTGTTGAGGTTTGTTAATTTAGCCTTTTTTATATTGTTTATGCTATGCTTTGATTTCTCATTTCTGTTTTTTTCCTCTTTTCACGGCGGTTGGAGAAGGAGAAGTCTAGTGTTACTCTAAGCTATGGAATTTATTTTCATTGTATTTTTCTTTTATGAATTTCTTAATTATTCGATGTTAACTTAAGATTTCTTGTTTTGCAGTGGTCAAAGCTATGGAAGTCTAGTGTTACGCCAAGGTTCAGCAAATTAGTATAGTATCAGCAGTCCTCTATACTAAATTTTTTGTCTCAAACATAGCAATGTAATTAGTTCCATAAGGTTATGCTATGCTACCACTGTCTTAATGTGTAATATCTTAATGTGTGATATTTCTATTTTTATAAATATTTATGTCTCAGTTTATTGTATGTTTACATGTTGAATAATAAAAATAATCTTTTGTATCTTTTAATTATTTTTCCACAATTTTCTTATATATATATATATATATATTTATTATTATTATGAGAGTTCCCTTCAATTCAAAATTGCTTTTATTAATATATTTAAAAAATTGCTTTTATTAATATATTTACAAAAAGAAAGATAATAATCTCCTACGGACTTTTAGTAGCAATATATATGTAGGAAATATCTCCTACAACAATCTGTAGGTGACTTTTTGTAGGAGAGTTTTCCTACAGAATGTAATATTTGTAGGAAATAATCCCCTACGATACGTTCTGCTACAAATTTGAGTCAGTAGGAGATCCGTAGCTGACTGTTATCTGCTACGGAATTGTGTTATTCTCCTACAAAATTTTCCATAGTAGATCAGCATTTTTCTTGTAATGTATAAATATGTTGTGACATATTTTATATTTATCGTTACAATTTTAATTATCACATAAAAAAGTTACAACAAATAAATCATTGTTACAAAATCATTTAATTATTTGTGATAATTTCAAAAAATGGTCAATGACCAAATTTATTTGGTCATTCAGAGTCGAAATAAGCACTAATGTCGTATGTGTATATATATAAATATAAAGAGAGATTAAGATTAATATGAAAATATACCTTTCTAAATAATACAATTGACTATATTAACTATAATTTACTATATTAAATGCAATTGTCTATCAAAATTCACGCGATAGAGCAATATGAGATTTTAAACAAGTTGATATGCGTACACTTTAAGTAAGTTGAAGGACCGGGGGGATGGACCGTTTAAGAAGGTTGAAAGATTTTTTTTTTTTTTTGAGAAAAGAAAGTTAAAAGATTTAATAGGTCAATTTAATCAAGTTCCGGTAAATAAGATCTTTTCTAACTGTAGGGTAGAAATTGAATTTTTTGAAGAAATAAAGGGGCTAAAGATGTATTAATCCATATTTTTTAATGTTATTGAGCCAAATATATAATTAATTAAGTAAATTATTTAGAGAGAATAATAGCGAGCTAAACATCCACATGTTGTAATCTAATCTCTCCCCTCTCATCATAATCAATTTAAACTGTAAATTCCCTCCTTAATCTCCTTTTTTTAATTTAATTTAAAAATTAAAATGCTCAAACCTCTCTCTCTGGTTTTAATTTATAGAGAGACAACAATTGGGTTCATTTTCAAGTTTTGGATTTGTCTTCACCTTGTTTTCAAATTCCAGTCCTTTCATTCTATGACCTTCAGCTAACCCAGCATTTCCATCCTCATCTTCCCTCTCTCCGATGGCCTCCAACTACCACTTTAGCAACGGCGATTCCGACCCTTTCAAGCCGCATCTTACCTCTTCTGCTTCATTTAAGGCGCGCAAACCCAAGCCTTATTCTAACTCAGCTTCGCCTGCTGTCCTCTCTCGAGCCGCTTCTGATGTCGATGATATCATCACTCTTTTGCACGGCTCTGATCCAGTCCGTGTTGAGCTCAACCGCCTCGAAAATGAAGTCAGAGGTATGTATTTCCTTTTTTTTTTTATATTTATTTGGGAATTTTCACCCTCTGCTTTGTTGGGATTTCTGAAAATTAGAATGAGTTAGTATATGGAATAGACATTGATATTATTGGATCGAGCCCTGGTATCCTGACTGTTGCCATTATGTGGTTAATCTAATCAATTGATGAGGATTACTATAATCAAGTGAGGGAAAGGGATAGAGTGTGGCAAGAGTTGATTTCAATTCCTGATGTTATCAGATTGTAATATATTCTTTACAACATTACCATCTGAAATAAGTGGACAAATGAATTAGTATGTTGTGTTAATTGAGAAACTTGTTGGTGCAACAAGTTTAGCATTCTTGTTTGCATATTGAAGGCGGAAATTTTCATCAAAGCCAGGAAATGATTCTTCTGATTGTGGCATTCTATGCTATGGATTCTGATGTCTACTTTCCAATTTTATTTTAACAAAATCCTAATTGATTTTTTCTTTTTATGAAAAATAATTTTTCCTAAGAGTGCTGTCACGACTCATAGAAGGTTCCATTTTTGTGAAAAAAGGTTTTGTTTGGGCTGATCTTGTTGCCTTCTAATTATATATGGAACGCAATTGTTCCAATTTGTTCTTTTGTTTCAAAGTGTTTTGGTCCTTTTCTTTTCAATAATGAATTTAGCAATGTAAAAGGAGGAAAAACCCGTTGGTCCTGTTTTAGTAGTTTTTATGTCAAGCAAAGGATGGAGTTAATCTTGGGATGTGATTGAGTATACTGTCTACTACATTTGCAGATAGAGATAGGGAACTGGGAGAAGCCCTTGCAGAAATAAAGTCTTTGAAGAATTCAGAACGCTTAAAAGACAAAGCAGTTGAAGAGGTAATATATTAATGTCAACCACAGACTTTATCTATTTCCAACAGCTTCTGAAATTTCCGTTCATTATAGCTTCAGTAAGTGCACAAGGTAAAGATGCATATGGAATATTCAGATACTTTCTAGTCCACATATCTCATCAGTTAACTACTCATGATAATAGATATATGTTTTATAATATGTAGTGATATGCTTTGACAAAAATGATTTCTGCTTGTATAGCATGTCAATTTGCTTTACATTACAAAAACTGGCAAGAAATGTAGAATTGCTTAGTAATTCTAAACTTCAAACTGCTTTTAACTGTGATAGTTTGTATCCCTTAAGAGTTGAGGAAACACATTTAGTAAGAAAAGTGGACTATTTTTTTCTTGGTGTTTGTTGCTAAATATAATAAAGTCTAGAGATGGCAAAAAATTTAAGTTTGCATTTTTTTTAATACTATCTGGAAGATTGATTTTGATTATTATAAAAGTTGAACTTTCACGCTAAAATTATGCTTTTGGGATTAAGTTATTTCAAACAAATATGATATTTGAACATAGTAACTCCTCTACATTTCTTTCTGAGCTTCTTAATCTACTGTGTTCTGGAAATAATGTTGTCAATACTTGCCTTTGATCTACATGCGCAACTGTTGGTTGTTTTTTTTTTCTTGAATTTTTTGTTTTCATCATTCTGAGAAGCAATAGTGGACTAGTGTCTTCTTTTTCTTAAATGAACTAAGAAACATTCCCCCAACTTTGAGTGGAAGACAGGGAAGTAGTCTCTTGCCTTCAGCCAATTGCTTAAAATTTTTTTCTCTAGAAGTGAAAACTAAGAAGTCAGCAAGCAAATAAGCAAATAAATCATCTTCCATGAAATAAGAAAAAGGAATTTTAGTTTTTATCGACCTTGGTAGTCCATGGTTGGCTGTGTTGAGAATTTTAGTTTTGTTGATAGATATTTGTACATACGAACACTCTTTCCTTCAACACTTGACTAATGCTATCAAAGAGCTTGCTGAATAGTGATTTTAATCTCAATGCGTTGGAGTTTCACCTTTTGTAGTTTCACCTATGCAGTGAGGATGCTCACTTTGTCTTTCTGATCGCAGCTTACAGATGAGCTAACTAAAGTGGATGAAAAGCTAAAGGCTGCAGAAGTTCTTCTTGAAAGCAAGGTATGTTTGAAGTTAATGTGATTGTGATTTCATCATTGGTAGTGAGTAAGAAGTTTGCACTTCATGGAGTTTAAAGTGATTATCTGCTCAAAGTATAGTGTATTACGGCTTGCAGAACCTTGAGCTTAAGAGAATAAATGATGAAAGAAAAGCAGCTCTGGCTGCACAATTTGCTGCAGAAGCGACCCTTCGAAGAGTCCATGCTGCTCAGAAAGATGATGAAATGCCTCCTATTGAGGCCATCATCGCCCCTTTGGAAGCAGAACTAAAGTTAGCCAGGCTGGAGGTATATTGAGAAAATTTCCCTGTTATTTTTCCAATTTCCATTATCTACAGGAACAGTATTGTATATGAATGACATGCATGCTGCCCTTTGACATTTTCCTTGAAAGCTGTTCGTGTCATCTGTGGGTGCTGACTTTCTAGATATTGTTTTGCTTGTCAGACCTTGTACTCAAGATAAAGTGCACAATGGTCTTATTAGTTTCCAATTCATGCATGACATTTTTGGCATTCCAGGTAGCAAAGTTACAAGATGACAACAGAGCACTCGATCGGCTTACAAAATCTAAGGAAGCTGCTCTACTTGAGGCTGAGAGAACAATTCAGATGGCTTTGGCAAAAGCATCCTTAGTTGATGATCTGCAAAACAAAAATCAAGAGCTAATGAAGCAAATTGAAATATGCCAGGTTTTGTCTCTTTTTCTTGCTGACTAAATGCAGTAAGCTTTTGATAGGTTTCATCGGTGGTGGATCCAGGAATTTTATGCAGTGGGATCCACACATATACACATATGAAATTTAATTGTTTTTAATTTATATGTTCAAACCTTAAGGTTTGATTGAATAGAAGGGTTTTAGAGGGTTAGTAAAGGAACAGTTTGGAAGGGTTAACATTGACAATGATCTTTATAAAATAAAACTAAATTTGTGTTAAACTTTCCTAACCTTTCCTTTACAAACCCTGCATCCAATCAAACCATAAAATGCGGGAGAGAATGAGGAGAATTCTTTGTATTTTGATTAAACAATGCAGTAAGTAATATATACAGATAAAAGGTTCCAACTAAGGAAATGGGGTAAATACAAAATCCCTATAATTTCTCTATACATTACAGCTAGCTTTATATCATATCTGTACATTCCTTAATACTTAATTAATGGAGAATTGATTCTACAAATAGTAATAGGTAAAATATAATTGTGTTATTTAGCTTTTATTTCTTTTCCATTTGTAATGGGATCTATTAAGTAAAATTAGTGTATTTTATTTTATTTCATATATAACTTAATATACAAATAGAAATTTGTTTAAAGAAAGTCGGATCCAAGAACCCCACAATCTATAAGGTAGATCCGCAAATGGGTTTCATGCACTGCTATATTTGACTTATCTTGTACATATACCAGGAAGAGAATAAAATCCTGGACAAAATGCATAGACAAAAGGTTGCTGAGGTTGAAAAGCTGACCCAAACCGTTCGTGAGCTTGAGGAGGCTGTCTTGGCTGGAGGAGCAGCTGCTAATGCTGTTCGTGATTACCAGAGAAAAGTGCAGGAGATGAATGTAATTACTGCTAGTTTGGGAACTTCTTTCTTCCAATATCAGTGACTACTCTGAGTTTACTGCTGTTGCTTGAAACTTTTTCTGATTTTTATGCTTGGGCAGGACGAAAAAAGAACTCTGGAACGTGAAGTAGCTCGTGCAAAAGTTAGCGCAAATCGAGTTGCAACTGTAGTTGCAAATGAGTGGAAAGATGGCAATGACAAAGTTATGCCTGTAAAGCAATGGCTTGAAGAAAGAAGAATGTTTCAGGTAACATATCACTCAAGTTATAGTTTTACCCAAAGTTTACTCATAAATCTATTCAGCATTATAATATCAATTACCAGTCAGATTTGTTGTCTTCAATTGGATTACCAATAAATTACAGGGAGTTTACCTGTACATATTTTCCAGATTGATTGAATGGCACCTGGGAGGGATCACAAGACAACCATTCACATTATTTATATCTTATGCTATTATAATTTGTATTCCTGAAGATAAAGATGAAGCAATAATCATCTTTGAGAATAGTTCCATTAGTGAGGGGTTCCTATTTTAATGCAGTAAATGGATTAATCCTAATTTCAATTTAAGTTTCAGTAAGGAAATTGTTGTGTGAAAGCATCAAATAAAGCAATATTTTATACAAGTTGAATTTTCTGTTCCCATGTAGGGAGAAATGCAACAGCTTAGGGATAAATTGGTGGTTGCTGAACGCACTGCGAGGGCCGAAGCTCAAATGAAAGTGAGCTATGCACTTCATTGATCTACCTTTTGCATTTGGTACTTCAATATCTGCTTCTGAATGATATGCATTGTTGCTTAGGAAAAATACCAATTGAGGTTCAAGGTTTTGGAGGAAAGACTTAAAGCATCCACTAGCAGTTCTCGTTCTACATCGGAGGTAAGAAGTTCAAACAATGGGTCTTCACGTCGTCAATCTCTTGGTGGGGGTGAATGTTTTTCCAGATCATTTTCCAATGGCAATTTGTCAAGAAAAGCATCAAGTTTACAAGCTGGCTCCTTTAGATCTAATAGTGCTGTCACATTATTAAAAAGTGCCAAAGTGCCTTCAAGATCGTTTGATGGAAGTAGTAGCTCAATGGAATCCGATAAGCTGATTCAAGAAAAGTTGAATAGAGACAATGCACCTGCCAGTGCGAGCAATGAGACCAAAGGGAGTGAATCCATTGTCATTTGCGAGGAGCATGCAAATGGGATGTCAATGGGCAAATTAAAATCAGAGCATGAGGATTATGTTTCAGGAATTTTATATGATATGTTGCAGAAAGAGGTGATAGCTTTAAGAAAAGCTTCCCATGAAAAAGATCAAAGCCTTAAAGACAAGGATGATGCAATTGAGGTTAGAACGCATGCCTCTTCCCATTTACTTAAATTCCTTGCGAGCTGCATCGCATCCCCATATCCTGTTGTTACTGATGGAACCTTTTGAATTGTTATTAACAGATGTTGGCAAAGAAGGTTGAAACATTAAACAAAGCAATGGAAATTGAGGGGAAAAAAATGCGAAGAGAAGTGGCTGCCATGGGAAAGGAAGTTGCTGCTATTCGGATTAGCAAGGAGGATGATCATAGGATGCGTCGTATTAGTGGTTCCAGGGCTGCTCAACTTTCTGCGAGGTATTATCAGTAGATTTGTTTATAATTTTCATTTATACATGGGGAAATAAAATGAAGCAAGAAAAGAAAAGATCCAAAGAAAAATAACTTAATTTTCAACTACATGGGTAGAGAGGCATTTAGACATGAAGGCCTGGTGAGATGATTGTCTCAGCACTGAAGTTGCTCCTGCCATAGAAGTTCCTACCTGATATTTTCAATCTTGATGACAAAGGAATTTAAAATTTATAACCTTGTACCAACAGTAACTGAGAACTACCATAAAGGATTTGCTAATTACTAATAACTAGAAAAGGTATTATAAATGCATCGTATTTGAGTTTAATTTTATTTCTTTTAAAATTTTACCATATTATAAGTGAGAGGAGGAGAAATAGATTCTTATTAAGAAAAAAACATTGAGAATAAAGGTAAACTTTATACTAGAAAAAAACATAGAGATTCTTTTTGCATTCGATTAAAATAGTAATAAAAATTATGTACATTGAAATAATAATAATAAAAAAGATTGAAAAAGTTCAGAATTAAGTGTTAAGTTTATGAGAAGAAGAATTAAGTTGCTATATTAGCTAATAGAATATTGACATTTTGAATGTTCCAAAAGAAATTTACATATTACTAGTTTATAAAATGTTGCTTTTCTGAAGGATTGTAACTGTACCAGGTTATTGTTATTTTCTAGTGAATTTCCTTAGGTCTAGCTAGGGAAAGATATTTGAAGAAAACTTATATTGAATTGACAAAAACTAGCTAAGCAATTTGGTTTCCACTTAGCTAATTAGACTATCTTTATTTAGTTGACTAGAGATTTTGATTAACTGAGTTAGACAAAAAGAGAAAAGTTTTCAAATTGTAAAAATCAGTGACCTAATCAATTTATTTCAGTTCAGAACCTTGGCTCATGGATCGCCCCAACCGACCTGTGAGCAACCTACTCATGTCTTTATTTTTCTGAATTACCCTTGAGACATTAGTTTTGGGGATGGAATCAGGATAAAATATGAAGTTATCATAGGCACTCTCTAAAAGTTTCTAGACTCAGAATAACTTCTTGATTAGTTGATTCAATTATATATGATACTGTGAAATGTATTACTTGAAGACATGTATGTTTTGTTCTATGTTGTAGTGAATTTGATGAGTTTGTTCATTATGCTTAGAAGTTTCCCAGTGAAATGCAACCATCTGTTACATGTATGTTTTACGATTTTCGCAGGAATGGAAGAAATTGATAGGCGAAAAAAGACAGACCAGGCAAGTGTATCTGTGATCATTCGGGTAAATGTTTTTCATATTTCAGCCACTTGTCTTGTCCCGTCTTCAGGCTCTTCATTGTCTCATCATTCATTAACCAGAAGCCTATTTGTAAAAAAAAAAAACAGACTCTAACTTGAAATTAAAAATGATAAAAAAAATGAAGGTTTGTTGTGAATTTTCTCTTTTGAGATACAAAGAAAACTTGAGAACAAACATATGTAATTATGTATAGTTAGTTCCGTCGATCTGTTTATTACTAGCTGTATCATTTTGCAAGAAGTGAAATGGTATTTCTAGTTCATAGGCAGCATTTGCTGAATGAATATAGAGTTTTTGTGAGGGAAATGCACATATTATAGGCGTTGATTTTGAATTTTTGCTGAATGATGTTTAATGCAAAAGTCTTGATATGAAGGCCAATACATCTCTAGCCCGTACTTGTCCATAAAATCAACTACCTCCCGATACTTTAAAAATGTCCTATTTACCATTTGAACTCGCTGAAGGTGACCTATTACCTCCTAAAATCCACCGTTCACGTTGCTGAGCAAGAGGAGGAGGGAAATAGGCAGTTACGAAAGTTGAGAGATTTAATGTCAAGTTAAGCAATTTCAGGGATAAATAAGACGTTTTTGAAATATAGGGGCACAATTGACTTTTTGGACAAGTCTCAAGCGCAAAGTAGTAAAGATGTATTAAACTGAATATGAATTTCCATAATTGTTATTGTTGGACATGATGATAGTATGAAAAGTATTTGTTGTTTGATTGAGATGTTAGCACATGCTTAAAAGTTGGAATTACGTATTTCAGCATTCAAAGGCTCGTAAATGTGCTCGAGTAGCCTTGGACTCAAGTTGGAGGGGAATGGTCATTATGATGGGTAAATTCCACCTATAGTCAGGGGTCGATTTTAAAAAAAAAAATTAATGGACTTTATAAAATAAAGTTACTGAACTTTTATTTTAGGTTTAATGTATATTTATACCTTTAAATTTGGCAAGTTTTGTCTATTGGCATCCTGAATTTTTTAAATAACCTATCACACGCTTATAGTTGACTTTAAAAACCTATTTTTGCACACCTATAGTTGGCATTAAAAACCTATTACACATCTAAAATTGGCTCATTCGGATCTCATGCACGCAAAATCGTTGATCTGTTATCTTGGACATATGAGGTGACATACAGAACGAACTAATACGCTTTTCTTTTTTCTATAGCATATACATACGATCTCGTCTGTCAAAGATGATAGATCAACGAATTTGTGTGCGAAGAGTTCTGAATGAGCCAACTTTAGGTGTGTGATAGGATTTTAAAACCAACTATAGATGTGCGATATGTTTTTAAAGTCAATTATAAATGTGTGATAAGTTATTTAAAAAGTTCAGGGTGCCAATAAACAAAACTTGCCAAGTTTAAGGATTTAAATAAACATTAAGCCTTTATTTTAATAAATCTTCTTCTTTGTCAAATGATAAAAAAAAAAAAAAAAAAAACCATGTCCATGTAGTAAAAAGAGACGTACAAAAACATATTCAAATTAACATAAAACGGATGAAAGTGATCTCTAATTGATGCAAAATAAAAATCACATTTGTAAAACAAGAAAGTTGAATATGTATTTGGTTAATGATGGAAAAAATGAACTAACGGAAACAATAATAATCCCGAATTAAGTTTGGTTATCGATTTTTTTCTGACTTGAATTAATTTTTGAGGAAACTATCAAATAAAGCAATAATGAAAATGGCAGTCGTACACCAAGCATAAAATGCAACAATTTTTACGTGGAAAATCTCCTCAATATGAGGAGTAAAAACCACAGGAACCGTAGAAAAAATCTGCCAACAAACTGGTTTTTTGGACCTCCAAACGACAATCCCTCCAATAAGAATAAGAAACAAGGTGTCTGGAAGCTCCTGTCTAAAAATCTTGGCGATCCAATGGTTTGATCTCCAACTACAGACAATTCTTTAGGTCTAGGCAGATGGAAAGAAGATGCAGATTTTCTCTTTTCTCTTTCATGTTTGTGGCTATAATTAAGTTACCAAAAGCTCTTTTAAACTTACCATTTTATACTACTAGGGTTAACACATGAGCCTAACTCATTTTGGACTCCTCATGGATCAGAAAAGCTAAAAATCTCCACATTTCTAACTATGAGGAGGAGTTCACCATCTCGGTGGAACAACACACCTTCAGCTTCTCCCTTGCTAAAGCCTTTGTTAACATATCAAGACCATTATCATCGGTGTGAACTTTGTCAAGTTCAAACAAACCTTCTTCAAGAGCATTTATAATCCAATGATACCTCATATTAATATGTTTCGTTTTAGAATGATAAATAGAGTTTCTAGCAAGATGAATCACGCTTTGATTATCACAAAGAACCACATAACACTGCTGCTTAAAACCAAGCTCTTGCAAAAATCTTTTCAACCACAAAATCTCCTTACATGCTTCTATTGCTGCTATGTACTCAACCTTTGTTGTAGAAAAGGCAACACAATTATGCAATCTTGATTGCCATGATAGAGCCCCCCTACAAAGGACATCAAATAACCAGAAGTTGATTTCAAACTATTTTTTTATCTTCTACCATATCAGAAACTATGTACCCAACAAGCACTGACTTCTCATTTCCAAATGTAAGGCCCAATTTAGAAGTTACCCTGTAGATATCTGAATATCCACTTAACTGCTTCTTAATGCTAGATTGCAATGATACAGCTCCCCCTACATAGGACATCAAATAACCATAAGTTGACTTCAAACTATTTTTATCTCCTGCCATATCAAAAACTATGTACCCAACAAGCATTGACTTTTCATTTCCAAATGTAAGACCCAATTTAGAAGTTACCTCATAGATATCTGAATATCCACTTAACTGCTTCCTAATGCTTCTTACTCGGATTTGATAGAAACCAGCTAACAACACCTACTACACGAGCTATATCAGGTTGCGTACATACCATAACATACATCAAAGTTCCTACCGTTGAGGCATATGGAACTCTATCAATCTCTTCCTTCAATTTCTCTGTAGGGCAATCCTTTTCAGTTAGTTTAAAGTTGGTAGTAAGAGGAGAACTAACCACTTTATCTTTATCTATGTTGAATCTGCAAAGCATCTTTTCGATATACTTTTCTTATGGTATGTGTAACTTCTTGGCAGCTCTGTCTTTGGTAAGTGTAATGCCAATAATATGTTTTGTTGGTCCCAAGTATTTTATAGCAAAAGACTTACTCAACTGGGCAATTCTTCCAGCACTTATGCCAACAATTAACATGCCATCAACATAAAGCAATAAAAGTATAACATTATTAATTTTATCAGTGTTCTCATGAACCTTATGAACACCGACATCATCATCAAAACATTTTCAAAACCTATATTCATCTTAAAATCAGTTGCTTTGAAATTAGCATCACCTCTCATAATCAAAATATATAAAATAACACAACATTTCCATAAAAATATACTCCCTCCATTCTCTTATATAGGTCATTCTAGCAAATTAGTTTTTTTCCTAAATATATGTCATTCTAGGATTCCAAGAACTTTTAGTTTAGTTTTTTGGTCCAAATATTAAATTTTTTCTATATTGGTATATGTGTTTTTTAATATTTTAATGCTTATTCCCCAATAGTGATATGAGAGAATTTTTTTAGTTAACCAATATATTTCTTAATTTGTGTGAAATACCCTAGAATGATGGGAAAATTACAAAACTAGGTCAAATGGGAGGCACATTTACATATTTAACCCATTTACTCAACCTACTACATATCTAGACTGATTTTGTGTGACTTTCCTATAATACCCCTAACCTTCCCACTTCCCCAAACGCGAATGGTCTCTCCCCTCTTCTCCTTGGTTGCGCGAAACAGTTAACATCTCCTCCATTAATGATTCCAAGACTTTTGATCTTCCTATCTTCCTTTAAATTACACGAAATCTACACAATTTCTCCAAATCACAACGTATTTATCTTCTCCCTCTCTTCATCACTTGATTCTGCAACTTCCTAATCCTAGAAAATGAAGCCATGGTTCTTCATCTTCCATTTCCTGCTCGTTCGAAGAAATGGTGATTCTACGTTATTTTCATCGGTTTTCCCAGTTTATCATATTGGTTTCGTCGAAAAATGTAAGTATATACTATTTTTTCTGCGTTTTTCCCATAAATCCACTTAGCATATGCGATTTTCGCGAGGTCTGTGGGGAGAAATTTATCGATTTCACTTTGCAAAACGATGATTACGTGAAGTTTGCAAGGTAATTCGATAAATTTCTCTTACAGACTCCGCGAAATCATCGTTTCGCGAAGTCAGAGCGTCACATTTCTCCTCGTAGACTCCGCGAAATCATCGTTTCGCGAAGTCAGAGCGTCACATTCCTCCTCGCAGACGTCGCGAAATCATTGTTTCGCTAAGTAAAATCACCCTCTTCCTTGCACATTTATGTTCGCATACTTAACGAATCATCGTTTCGCGAAGCCAAATCTTCTTTTTTTCTAACTAACACGATTAAATTTTTCTGAAGGTGGTTGAATACATAATATTCATTCCTGGAAGCCGGCGTGTTAGAGTGCCATGAGAGACATCCATTCCAAAAGGCATGGACTTCCAACCATCGGTCGTGAATAAGAGCTTACATCGTGGGACACATCCATCCCTGTGGTGAATAAGAGCCTCCCTGTGTTGAATAAGAGCCTATGTATCGCGAGACATCCATCCATCGGTGGTGAATAATAGTCTATGTATAATGAAGTGATTTATTAGGAGTTTATTGTGGCAATCTTGTTCTGTACCGTGAGACACATCCATCCATCCATCCATCGGTAGTGAATAGGAGCCTATGTATTATGAAGTGATTTGTTAGGAGTTTATTGTGGCAATCTTGTTGTAAATTTTGATCATGTTATGATTTTAATGTTAGAATCCGTTGTTGTTTGGCATTTTTTGTTATATACCACTTCGCGAATTAGCTTCAAAACACATCCAGGCTTCGCATATGCTAATTAAGTTCATCAACTAAACCAAACATTAGTTTCGCAGGCTTCGCATATGCTAATTAAATTCATCAAGTAAACCCAAACATTAGCTTCGCAGGCTTCACATAAGATCGAATCTGCGAAGTCAGACGGGAGGGAGACAGACGCGCGTAAATATTGAGGGTATTATGGGAAAGTCACACAAAATCAGTATGTAATAGGTTGAGTAAATGAGTTAAATATGTAAATGGACCTCCCATTTGATCCATTTTTGTAATTTACCCTATAATGATTTATATAAGGGAATGAAATGAGTAATATAACCAAATGACTATTTCTCGCCTTTCGCCGAGGGATGGCTATACTTCTTTGGGTGATTGGCGACTGATTTGGAAAGCAAATATTCCATACAAAGTTCGTTATTTTGCATGGTGAATGGCTAGGGACTATTTGCCGAACAGACACAAATTAATCCAGAGAGGTATATTGGTTCAACAGCAGTGCGTGTTTTGTGGGATTGACATTGAGGACAATTGGCACTTGTACATTGTGTGCTAATTTGCTCGAGCTGTGTGGGAGGAAATGGGTATAGCTGGGATGGTTCGGAGTGCAACGAAATCTGCTGTTAATTTTTGCAGCTGGTTTTTTGATATTCTTGCCAAGCTTTCTAGTCATGTAAGAGATTTATTTTTGATTATTACTTGGAATATTTGGAAACAGAGGAATGATAAGTTGTGGAACCACCTGGCTCCTTCGATTTCTCGTATTGTCATCGGCGCAAAAGAATTGCTTACTGAATGGCAGAGGGCTCGCCGGATGAAGATGGATGTTGCGAGTAGAACGGAAGGGTCGGCCTGTCCATTATGGCATCCTCTTAGGGTGGGAAAATTTAAATGTTTCATGGATGCTGCTACGTTTAGTGAAGCGGGAAAGGCGGGTATCAGTGCTGTAATTAGGAATTCGGAGGGGAGATTTGTGGCTGGTCGGATTCAAAGGATTGAAGGTTTACCTCCGGTGAGGGAATATGAAGCTTTGGCGATGCTAGAAGCATTATCGTGGGCTGTGTCGTGTGGTTATCAGGAAATGATCTTTGAATCTGACGCTAAGGTCGTTGTGGATGCGGTTCATTCATGTAACTCGGATGTGTCCGAATTCGGAGACATTATTGATCGGTGTCGTTCTATTCTTTCTTCTCATGGCTTATTCTCGGTCATTTTTTTACGGCGACAGGCAAATGAGGTTGCTCATGTTCTTGCTAAGGAATCTCATTTTGCCGTTTGTCCCGTAGTGTTTGATTCTTTACCTAGATGTATAGAGGATGTAATTACTATTTTTTGCCCTTTAGTGGCTCATTAATGAAATTTTCTTTCAAAAAAAAAAAAATACATAATATTTATATAATAGACATTTTTATCCAATAACATTGATCGATTTTATTACATCATTGTCTTCACTCTTTTCACTTGCATACTTTTTAGAACAATCCCTTGCATCACCAGAAATTATTAGTTTTAATACCTTCAAAATAAGTACCATTCTCTTTCAAACTCATTACGATCTAAAACTTCTTTAGCCAAATATTATTTATATTCTTTAATCCATTCTTCTCAATTTTATATGGAAAAATATCATTCAACTTCATCTATGAGAAAAAAAAAACACAAAAGAACAAAAATTCCAAAACACAAATTTCTTTTGAATAGAAACATAAAAAATACGATGCATACTTTGAAAAAGACACTTTCAAAATCTCCTATGTTATAACCTTTACAAATAGGCTATCAATTAAGCATCCTATGAGAAGTTCTCATCATCCTCTTACAAAACAATCATTCTGCTATACCATATATCATAAACCCATAATTAAAAAAATAACGAGCATCCATAAAACACGTACATTCCAGGACCAATCAAAATTAAAGAATTCTTCTTCAAGGAGTGAATATTAGAATCAAACACTTATTTTTTTTTTGGGTAGAATAGGAAGGCACACGGGCCCGAACAAAAAGAAAAGGAAAAGAAAAAGAAACTAAAACTAAGCACGAACAATTCTGCTCAAAGCTGAACCTCTACTGTCATCAGCAAGGATTCTCTAGAGGCCTGCAGGAGGCACACCAAACTCATGGTGACCCAAAGAATAAGAACCTGCGTAGTTCGCCAGCCAGTCAGCCGCCCTGTTACCCTCTCTGTAAGTATGGGTAAATCTAATCTCCCAGTCTCTGTCGCGGTAAGATAAACACCTCTCAATTAACCAAGCAAACGGATGATGTAAGTTGACCTCCCCAGTCATGAGTCGGATAACCACTTGTGAATCGAGTTCAAAAATGACCCTCCTGAACCCCCGAGTCCATGCTATGTGCAAACCAAAATAGAGACCCCAGATTTCCGCTGCTACTGAGGTGCAATACCCAATATTAGCTCCAAATCCCCCACGCCAAGCCCCATGGTTGTCCCGGATCAAGCCTCCAGCCGAAGCAAACCCGGGATTTCCTTTGCAGGCACCATCCGTATTTACTTTGACCCAGTCCGCTTCTGGAGGCATCCATGTTACCCAGATCGTTCTCGGCGAGCCATGGTTGCCTAAGTACGGGTCTGAGTTGGCCTCAACGTACTCCTTGCAATAGCGCTTGATAAAAGACAATGCATTTCGGGGAAAAGCCTTACCATTAAACATGAGATCATTGCGGATTCTCCAAAGCCACCAAACACCGCAAGCGAACAGGAGAGGCCATGGGATTTCACCATCTTGGTCCGTCGATTCTAAGTTCACCGTCATCCAGTCCTTGATATCTGCTGCAAAAAAGATGTTATTCAGCCTCTGCGGAACGACCCCTTGCCATAGCTGTCGAACCTGCTGGCAGTCCCGTAATAAGTGTATCGCGGTTTCAGTACCGCCGCACCGGGGGCACTGAGTCGTGGATGAAAGATTCCTCCTAGCTTTCTCAACATTACACAAGATACTGTCATGCCTCAGCAGCCACATAAAAAGCTTTATTTTCTCAGGAACCTTCGTGTTCCAAATAAGATTCCACACCGGGACTGACGGAATGGGCGATTGGTCGATTAGCGCCTCATGGCCAGATCTGATCGTATACTCTTCTTTCGAACATAGCGTCCAGAACCAAGTGTCGGATATCTCACTCGTCGGGCAAACAGCAAAGGATGCAATTTTCAGCAGAGTAGAGGCATTTACAAGGGAGCGAAGAGTATCCCAATCCCATTGATCCGATCCAGACATCCAGTAATCAATTACCATTCGATCAAGGTGGTCCGGTGGTATCGGGGTGTCAGTGACACGGGCTAACTCAATAGATCCGCACCAGACGTCACTCCAAAAGCGTGTTGTTCTACCATTAAAGATCATCTTGCCGGCCCCTTTAGCAATTACACAGCTTCCTGCGACTATATGTCTCCATGTAAGTGAATGAGAAGCATTTGAGGAAAAGACTGACATCCCTTCACGTGAACCCCCATATTTTCCTCGCAGAACCTGTATCCAAAGTGGCTCTCTCTTGGTCAGCACCTGCCAACTTAGCTTAGCAATCATAGCAAGGTTGGTTTGCCTCGCAGTCCGTAGGCCAAAAGGCCGCCCGCCTGTTTCCTCCGGCACATAGCTCCCCATTTCACTAGATGAATTCTGCGAATGGTACCATGTCAACCCCAGATAAATCTTCGACTGCAGCTGTCCAGCCGTTGGCAAACCGCAGCAGGAAGAAGCGAAGTCTGCATGATGTAAGACGGGACAGCACTCAAAATGGATTTAGCAAGTGTGACTCTACCAGCAAAGTTAAGGCAGCAAGACTTCCATCCTGCTAGCTTATTGTGGACTCTATCCAGAACATGCTGAAACGTCTCTTTGGAAACGCGATTATGGTGCAGAGGAACTCCCAAATACATCCCAAGGTTCGATGTTTTTGCAAACCCAAGGATGTCACAAATGCCGTTACCTCTCAAATCTGAAATGTTGGAGGAGAAGAAAGCTCGGGATTTAGCAAAGCTAACCTTCTGACCAGAAGCTTCGCAAAACCTGTGGAGAATATCTCTAATCACAACAGCTTGCTCCGTAGAAGCTTCCGCAAGGAGCACAATGTCATCTGCAAAGAACACATGTGAGAGAAGCGGTCCCTGTCTAGATAGCCGGATGGGCTTCCAAGAGGCATCGGCAACATCATCCATAATCAAATGAGAGAGGCGCTCTAAGCATAGAACAAAAAGGTAAGGGGAGAGGGGGTCCCCCTGTCTAAGCCCCCTGGTAGGGCTAAATTGTTGGAGCTGCTCACCATTCCAGATAGGGCGGAGTTTAGAACCTGAGACACAACACATGATGAGATCGATTAACTTGCTATCAAGGCCAACCATAATCAGTGTATCTCAGAGGAACTGCCAAGAAATCCGGTCATACGCCTTTTCAAGGTCGAGCTTAAGAACCATTGCCCCTTTCCGGCCCTTCTTCCTTTTAAAAGAGTGAATTGTTTCCTGAAGAAGGATTACATTATCGGTAATTTGTCTTCCTGGAACAAAGCTACTCTGCATCGGGCTAACCAGCTTGTTCAGGAAAGGCTTGAGCCTATTCACAATACACTTCGTTACAGTTTTATAGAGAACATTGCATAGACTGATAGGTCTAAATTGGGAAATTAGCTCCGGGTTGCTGATCTTGGGAATAACAGTGAGTAGAGTGTCATTCCACCCTGTAGGGATTACTCCTGTACTAAAACAATTCTTTACCGCCTCACAAACCTGGGTATCCAGCTGATCCCAGACTTTCTGAAAAAAACAGGCTTGAAAGCCATCAGGGCCGGGGGCTTTGAAGGGGCCCATGTCAAACACTTATTGATCCTGGAAATAATTAGAGTCCACAAAACACAATTAATATGATGCATAGGTTCATGATTTCTACCTCTCTTCCAAACAAAAAAAGAAGTTCAAAAAATACACCACAACAACCTTAACAAAGTCTTCATCACAATCTCGTATAATCTTTTCATCTTTCAAACAAACATCTCCCACCTCTTTAATAGTAACTAACAACTTCCTACTAAAATATTTATGAATGAACAATCTTCCTTGCTGCGGCGAATATTGACTATTTTTCAAATAACTCAACCGACTAATAAAAAAACTCATTAATCTCAAACATTACTTTCACATCAACTTTGATATAAATAGACGAACTATCCTCTTGATGAATCTTCCTCGTAAGAAAAAAATGAATAAGCTGATATTGATATGCCAAATCAAATCAACAAATTCACCAAAGCAACTCTTCATAAACAAACTTAATTGCTCTTTACTAAACTTTGCTTTTATATATCCTAAAACACGAATGTTAATATCTATTTGCACATTGGCATCCCAATATTTACTTGACTAAAAATACAGATCCCAAATATAACAAACAAAAACAAATAACTTAATCAATTTTAAATAGTGACCATCACAAATTCACATAATTTTAAACAATTTCACAAAAGTGCAAACAATTTCACACAATTTCTTTTCTCTGTAAAAATGATCAAAATTAAAAAAAAATCCATGTATTACTAACGATACTATTATCAAAATTGTAAAAAATGATAAATAAGAAGAATAATGGCTAAAATGAAAGTGAATGAAATTCAATTAAATGTAGTTAACCAATTTAATCGTAATTTCACAAAAATTTAAAACACAATAAAATGAATTTCATATGATATTATTCAATTTCACCCAATTTCATTGCATTTCATACCATTCCATTGAATTTCTAATAATTTCTACCAATTTAATCAAATTTGACCTCTACTAAAAAATTATACAAATTCAAAAAAAAAAAAAAACTAAAAACAACAAAACAAAGGGATGTAATATCCATAAGTTATGACATGGATTAAAATAAAGTGAAAAAAACCAACACACGTGCAATTTTCGAACATGCAAGATTTACTCCAAATCAGATTGACGGGGAGATTTTTCACTAACTTTTTTGATGATTTATATCGTAACTTCTTTATTATCTTCTTTTGACCGATCTTTCCATTATCGTTTTTCTCCTTCTTATGAGCAGACTCAACATTCTTTTCGATAATATTTTTCATAGAAACTTATTTCTTTTCCTCATTATGTAACTTCTTCCCTAAACATTTCTTCTGTTTTTTCATAGATTTATTAACCTCCACAATATTTTCCCTCATTATATTCACGTCATGATCAATTCAACCAAAGATTTTTCTTCATAACCCTCAAAATTAGAAGAAGTAGAAGATTTCTCTTTGTCAAAAGAAATACTAAAAACCAATTTCTTCCCACCTTTAACCATAAAATAAATGAACAACAAATACAAAAAGAAATAATAGAATGTAAGAGAAATAAAATATTTGGTACAAAAGTCACAATCCAATAAGAAAAATGGAAAAACTAAACAAATCAACACTGAAAACGAAACAAGTCAAAAGAAAAGAATACCAAAACAATACAAGATGAATCAATGGTAAGAAAAAAATTTAGGTTTCAATTTTTTTTTTTACCTAAATTCCTTATAGGGAAATGGAGGTGGGCCTATGTTCTTGTTGGGCTACTCTATCATATGGTGACTCCAAAGCCCTAATATTGATGGAGGGAAAAATATCCAACTGAGATTTTGGAGTTCCGTCTTTTGTTTTTCTGCTTTCGAATTTCAGTATTTGTGCCTTTTGGCTCAGGTGAACGAAAGACACAAAACCCCAATATTTCCTTATGGCTCTTCTGCTAAAACCCCGAACTCTCCCTCCTCTTCTTCGTAGTGCAATCATGGCCTCTCGTTGTTCCTCTCCCACTTCTTCTTTTTCCCTTCATTTCCACTCCTCTTCTCTTTCCTATCTCCCCCGCCCTTCGCTTTCCTTCAACCCCAGGTTTTTCCTCCATTGTCTTCCTCCTTTTATGTTTTCCCCCTTTATTTCTTGCGTAGTTTCTGTCTGTTTCCCTGGAAAACGCGTAGAGGATAGGAAGCTAGTTTCATGTTCTGTTTCGCTTATCCTTCTGCCTTTAGTGCATTTTTAGAGAATTTGAAAAAAAAGTGGAAAATGCTGAGTTTTATTTGTGACATAATCTCATGCTTGGATAGTTATAGGCTTCAATGGAAGGATTTAACTATTTTAGTTGAATCGCTGAACGAGGATTGTTTCTTTAGTTGCTTTACTAGATGACTGCAGGATAATTAGATGCTAGAGCATGAATTAGAATTACTATGTTTGTATCTGCTTAAGTGTTGAGTTCGGAAAACTTTCAATTTCAATGATTTTGGTTTTAATTTTTTTTTAATGCTGGTTTATAAGCCCCTCAGGCCCCTTCTGGAATTGAAAATACGACCTGACATGGGTTAGAAATAACATTGGGTTTTACACACTAAAAGTTAATTCCCTTAGTTCGCTACATGGCCTCTGCAGCCAAGTCTAATCCTCAATTCATTTAAAACAGAAAATGGAAAAGAGGTTTTGTTCTGTCTAGTGCAGTGATATTCATGGTTTTGGGTTTATAACGTAAGTTAATGATTTTGAGTTGTTGGCTATGTATGACAGAGTGAGTTCTACCTCGAGGTTGGTTGCTAGTCGATTTTCTGTAAAATGTACAGGTTCACTGAGGGCCTTCATGTCAACTACCACTGCAACAGAGTCGACTCAAGAAAGTGCAAGTTCAAAGGCTTATGGTTCTGATCAAATTCAGGTGAATTTTTGGAGTATGGATTTAATCTCTATTATGCCTCAGATTTTTCTTTAGGAATGTGTCATCTTGTCTTAGTCATTCTTTAGGGGTGAAAATGAGCTAAGATCCTGTTTGGCTCATTTAGGAAGCTAGCTCCACTTTTTGTATAGGCTTGGTTGGTTTTCAAGGCAATCTGTAATTAAGTTGTTAAATGCGCCTAAGGCAAGCTGGATTTTTTTTTCAAAGAATAAAAGCTATTTAGATATTCATTGAAAGCTTCCAGTGCTCTTCGTTAATATTGTTCACTTTACTATTTTTTTTAAAATTTATGTGTACATTTGTTATTCTAAAACATATAACTTTCTACATTGTATTGAGAAACCAAATACAAATAAGTATTTATATGCATATAATTATTAATGATGCAAGGAAATTAAAGTCAACATCAGATTATCATTGAACTTATACATGAGTTTGTTTGAAGAGTCCAAAGTTGAACCAGCTTATGAGAGCCCAAAACAAGCTGAACTTCATGTGATATGCTCGATCAATGAGTTTAAACTTTAAAGGGGGACCCGATGACTTGTGCTCTTAGTTGCTCATCAAGATAGGCCTGTACCTGTTTATGCCAATGCATTAGCCAGCTGGGATCTCAGAGCATCGTTCAAATTTAGTCTTTTTGAAAAAAAAAAAATTTTATTTTCTGTAGTGTGCTGTTAAAATAAGGTGCTTATCCTTATTGGGAATTTTTACTTGCATTTGAATATAAATCAGACATTTTTGGGTGGTAATGCACTATTTTCTGTTCTTCTATCAATCCCTCTATTATTCAATGCTATGAAGGTGCTGAAAGGACTGGACCCTGTTAGGAAAAGGCCTGGGATGTATATTGGGAGCACTGGACCTCGTGGCTTGCACCATTTGGTAATTCTGTCGCTACTTTATTTCTAGAGGATCGTTTCTAGTTTAAGTGTACCATAAATGAATCAGAAATCTGTTTATTATTATTATAATAATCAAGTTTTCTGCTTTTATAGGTTTATGAGATATTGGATAATGCTATTGACGAGGCCCAAGCAGGATTTGCTTCGACAGTAAATGTTGTTTTGCATTCTGATAATTCTGTCAGCATCACTGACGATGGGCGTGGGGTATGGTGCTCTTTTTCTCTTCTCTTTCAAGACAATGTAGAGGAATTCTTATTTCTTCATATTATCATGTATGTGTGTGTGTATTTGGGATAGAAAATTTATTGTTCTTTGACCAGTACTAATATGTTGTACTATCTTTTTTTGCCCCAACAAAGAAATGCATGTTCTGGAAATATGCATTCAAGGGGTTGTGATCATAGGATAAAGATTTTGATAGAAACATTATCAACTTTGTGAAGTGCATGGGCATTGTTTACATGAGCCTCTTCATTATATTGTTTTACATATAAGAACTCAATGCATATTGTGATGAAATAGGTATTATATTGTACTTCTTGAGGCACAGCCTAAACAAGTGGAGTAGGATGTGCTATCATGATAATTTGCTCTCTATGGACATGAAGTACAGCATAATTTTGTGACAATATGTTATCTTAAGCCTTCTGCTTTATGAATGTTGGATTTATTCGTATGCATCTAATGCTTTCTGTTATGTTCTGCTTATTCATCAATTTCAAGGAAGGAAATATCACTTTTCTGTTCTCATTGCTTTAGAAATGAGTAGTGGGTTATCTTTGATCTATAAATAGTTTATTATTTACTTACATGCTTCTCTGTTTCTCTCTGTGTAGATTCCCACTGACCTGCATCCGGTGACTAAGAAGTCTTCTTTAGAGACCGTCTTGACGGTAATACTACTATCAAACTGTTTCCATTGTAGTTATGCGTATGGCGGTTAAGGTTTTGTCTACTGCCTGCTTTTAAATTTCTGGAGATCACGGATTTGTTTATAGAACACCTTATGATCAACCACTAGGCTTTCTGCACAATTAAGTACATTAAAGGGAATCCTGAAAAATGTGGACCTTTTCTAGTGTGTAATAGTTCAGTTTCTTTCTTTAATGACATAAGAGGGTTGTTGTTTGAATTGTTTTTCTGTTCATATGAAGTCACAAGTCTGAAAAAATATTGTCAGAAACTTGATAAAGAATTGCATTTGATTTTTGGAATCCTTGAAACAGCTGTACTGCACTCCGGAGTCATTATTGAGAATGTAGTATTCAATTTATTTTTATTTTTTTAACTCTCTCTCATGTAAATTTCTTAGAGAATCCTTTTGCAGTTTTCACGATTGTCACAAAGAATATTTTGCAAAATAACTGAGAGGGTTGTAGAATTTCCATTCACTAATAGATATTTGAAATTTTCTTAAAAGCTTTCAAAGTATTAAATAAATTCCATTCGTTGTAGAAATGTCAGGTAATAAACTTGAAAGTTTGATGAAATTTCACTCTTATATGTCTTCATTGATTCAGATAACTACTGTAACATATAAATTGATAATTTCCATCTCTTCTGTTCTCTTATATTATTGCTGTTATTATTATCAAGTTTTTGATTTAAATATCATGCATTCTGTTGGGCAGGTCTTGCATGCTGGTGGAAAATTTGGTGGTAATAACAGTGGTTACAGTGTCTCTGGTGGATTACATGGTGTGGGCTTGTCCGTTGTGAATGCGTTGTCCGAGGTGTGTTTATGTTCCCATCTTAAACTCTATCCAACAACTCCCTCACTATGACCGTGGACATCTTTTTACTTATTTTATTTTCAAGTTGGGAGATTAATGCCTTGGCTTTTTGTATGTTATTTGCTTGATTTTGCTGCTGCATGCTATAACTTTCAACTGATCTTAGGCGTATTAATTGAAAAGAAACAGAATTTGAAGATGCCATGCCTTCCAAGAAGTTGGATATGAGAACTTCATTCTTTACCGTATTTAATCGTTTGACATAACTTGTTCATTTTGAAGTATACCCAACTAAAGGCAATGCTAATGGCTAATCATATTGTAATTGACTGATATAGTAACACACTGGTAATGGATAATAAATAGAAGTTTGATAGTTTTTAACATCACAGAGACACCTTTCTTGTTTTCTTTGTCTTTGTTCACTTTTTATTTTAACTTTTATACTGGTTCACAGGGGCTAGAAGTTACTGTGTGGCGTAATGGAATGGAATACAAACAGAGATATTGTCGTGGAAATCCAGTATCAACTCTTACATGTTCTTCACTCACAGCTGAATCAAAGCATCCTACAGGGACTTGCATTAGATTTTGGCCTGACAAAGAAGGTTCTCCTAATTTCTTAAGCTCCATGCATCAGATGGTTATCAATTTACACTCTCATACCCGATCTTAATTATATTCTGTGGTTGGCATTCTTTGTTTTATTTGTTTCCTTTGGTACTTCTCTGCAGTATTTACTACTGCAATTGAGTTTGATCACAACACCATAGCTGCAAGAGTTAGGGAGCTTGCTTTCTTAAACCCAAAGGTAACATGCTCTGATTTTAATGAAATGATCATGTCTTAAACTTTCATTTATTATTAATTGGAAGCAGGGTAACTATCTATTATCAACCTTTGGCTGGCAAGTTTATAATTAAATTTAGCTATTTTGTCAAACAGCTTACTATCACTCTGAAGAAGGAAGATGATGATCCAGAGAAACTCCAATATAAGGAATATTTTTTTGCCGGGGGGCTGGTTGAATATGCGAAGTGGCTAAATACAGATAAGGTTATCATTTTTGTTTTCTTTTAAGTTGTCCAGTCTATTTTGTTCTTCCAGTTTTATTTAAAGCTATGTTGCCCGGACACGGACACGGATACGGGAAACGTCGTTTCTATAAAACACAGGACACGGATACGTGGGGGACACGTGTAAATATTAAAAATATTGGGGCACATTTATAAATATTAAAAATATATTTATATATATGATTTTTTGTAATATAACTAAATAATTAGGAGCCCTATTTATATAGATGGATGGAGAAGTTTGAGAGTTTTTGTATTAATTAGGAGTTTCTTCTGGCATTAATTCCCCCTGTCCTTTGGAGTTTCTGGCTCTCCAAATCTATCAACTATAACAACGATCGGTGAAGTTGAACGGCTGTAATTTGAATTTGAAGAATCGCAGGTTTTAATTTGACATTTGAAGAAGCGCAGGTTTTTTTTTTCCTGGGACACGCGTATCCTTCACTGATACGCGTGTCCAACTTTCCGATATTACAGACACGGCCCCGACACCGTGTCCCTGGCGTTTCCGGCCGTGTCCGTATCGGATACGTATCCGACACGGGATCATAGTTATTAAAGGCGCACCTGAGGCGCGCCTATGGCGCATGGCGCACCAGGCGCATGGCGCACCAGGCGCATGGCGCACCAGGCGCATGGCGCACCAGGCGCAGGCCTTAGCGCCATGGCAGCCCCATGGCGAGGCGCAATCGCCATGGCGCGCCATTTTGCGCCAAATGCAATTGCCAAAGGCGCAAAGGCGCGCCTTGGCAGTTAGAGGCAGTTATGTGCAGTTTTTTCATATATCTGGGATGGAGAACATGTTCTATTAACAAAAAGTATTAAAGAGGAGAGAAATTATACGTTTTAAACTAATTAGAAGACGAAGAGACGGAGTCATTTGAAGAGTTGAAGATGAACTCGTGTTTGAAAACGATACTCTAACATGGGGTTTAGTTGGTAAGGCTGTTGGAGTTGAAGAGATTGCATATAACACTAGAAGAGTAGGAAAAAAGGCTAAAGTATCATCTTCCAAGGATCGAGGAAAAGCCCATGTAGTTTTTCAAGATGAGGAGGAAGAAGAAACTGAGTTTGTTGATGAGGATGAAGAGGATCAGTTTGATGATGATGCTTTAGATGAGGAGTGTGATAGTGATGATGAGGAGTGATGGATTTGGAGAGTTTTGATTAGGAGTAGAACTTAGGAATTAGTATTCAACTTTAAAGTTTGCTAATATGGGGTTTATTTTGCATTTTAAATTTATTTATGCTTAAGATATTTTCATGACTTAGTATTCATTGCATTTTTATGTTATTTTTATGGTTTTATAATTTTTATTTTTGTAAGTGCGCCTTGTCTCGCTATGGCGCGCGCCATCGCCGTGCGCCATGCGCCAAGGCTCCAGGAGCCCTTGCGCCTTAGTGCGCCATGCGCCTTTAATAACTATGCACGGGATACACTGGGTCTATGGCGTGTCCGTGCATCAGAGATTTAAAGTACTGTTCTTCTAATTCAGTCTAGACTTTGCAAACATGTTTCCCTTTCTCTTTTTGTGGGTTTTTATGTACTGCTAGAAGCCTAGAACTGTAGAACAGATAGTTTTGAGATTTTATGCTGAATGGCGCAAAGCTAGGTTAAATCTCTAGACATGGTGATGGGCCTAGCCATAGTTGTTAAAGGCGCACCTGACCCTAGGCTCAGGGCTTAGCCTCTGTAGCAGACAGGCGGTCAATGTTTACCGGGCGCGCGCCTAGGGTGTGCCTTGTGGAGCCTGTTGCCTTGGCTGAAGCGTTCCTAGTGCAGGTATATGATTCTTTTGGGTTTTGAATTAGAATAAATTGTTCTAATCTCAGCCATATGATATCTTTATGATCAAGGGCTGAGATTAAGTTTGAAAGAGATAAATAAAAAAGAAAAGGAAAGAAGATGAAGATCTGAAGGCAGTGGTTAGAATAAGAGAAATAAATAGAAAAAGGAAAGAACATCAATTAGAATAAGAAAGAAAGAAACTAAAAATGGAAAGAACCTCAATTAGAATAAGAAAGAAATAAATAGAAAAAAGAACGAAAATCAAGATAGCAAGGCAAACATGACGCAAAGGAAAGAAGATTAAGATCTGAACCGATACATATCATACATACAGTATTGAATATTCTACACTTCCAGTGCCTTTTTTTTTTTTTAACTGTGAGGAAGCTCTGCTGCAAGTCAGAGTTCTTAAATTAAGAATTTTATTTGGAATTATAATTATGGAAGAGTTACTAGTTAATTTGAAACTTGTTTCGTGCATTTTATGATTAAAATTGTTTTTATTTGACTATTTGTTGTATTTTAGAATTGTTAATTGTTGCTATATATATATATAGTACGCCTTGTGTCTCTCAGGCGTGCGACTGCGCCTTAAGTAACTATGGGCCTAGGGACTAGACCGGCCAGACAGAGTGCTAAAATATCTATTTGGTTTCGAACCAAATCAAAATATTGGAATTCATTTTGTAGTAAGTCTAGACTTTAAGTTTAAACCAAATCAAATCTCACAGTCCATTTTCTTAAAAAATAAAAAAATGGCTAGTTATATGGGTTTGTCAAAGACTTAATTCTCACATTTCTCTGATTGAATCCAAGACTTCCTGAATATGCCTAATAAAATGGAAATTCCTAAAATGGAAAATGTTTGGCAACAAGGATGTGATAAAATATATCGTAGATCTAGTTTTCTTTGACTGCCTTGTTGTGCTTGTGGCTTCCTCCTATGATTGATTCTTGGAGAATGTATTATTATCTTCAGAGTTAGATCTTCCTTTGTCAATTAGACTTTCTGTTTGGCAATTAGACCATGAGATTAGTTGTTTAAATATTATACAGTTAGGATTTTGTGTACTGATTATATATCTGCATGTGCATCATATGTAAAGGTTTCCCAGCTCCAAAGCTCACGGACTGATAAGTTTTTACAATATATCAAGATGATAAGTTGTAAAATTTGATTTGATTATTTTTTCTTGAGGAAAGTCTACCTGATTATTCATACTGATAACTACATTTGGGTTTATTATAACTCTTGAAAGGTTATGCTATTTCACCCGAGCTTAAAGGGCTTTATCCCCACAAATTTCCGATCAAGTAGGCAATTGTAACTTTTACAAGTTTGAGTTTTAGGCTCAATGATTTAGTGACATGCTGTCAAAGTGTCTTGGACAAAAGGTCTACAGTGCAGATCCTAGGCTGTCATTGTTTTTAATGGAATTTTTTTTAAGTATGAGGAATATCTGTTTTTATGCACGCTTCAATCCAATGGATATTCATGTGAGGCATGTGTTGGAGGGGGATGTCGCAGATTGGTTGTCCTCCCTTTCTCAGGTTCCTAGCCCAATCAAGCGTAGCGATCACTGAACAATTGAATTCCTATTTTTATTAAAATAGAATATTCTTGGATGTATTTAAAACAATTATTAGAGATCTCACCTACGAGCTTGATCTTTGTAGATATGCAGCTCGTATTTAACAGCATCTTTATTTGTCTTGCATATATGTGTGTGTGTGTGTGTATATATTTAATTTTTTGGGTTCTAGTAATAATTGAATGAAAAATAACTTATTTTGTCCAGGACCCGCTTCATGATGTTGTGAGTTTCAGCAAAGAAATTGAGGGGGTCACAGTTGATGTGGCTCTACAATGGTAATTTACTTTGTACTAGTTCATGTTGCAACTTATGTATAAATTTTTGCACCACACATTGTTGTGTCTAAAATATTATATGGAATTGTTCCCGATCTTGATGGCCCTTCCTTCAATTTGTGACCGTTTGTTCATTCATTCTTTACTAGGTCTTCTGATGCATACTCAGATACAGTACTGGGATATGCCAATAGCATACGTACTATTGATGGTGGCACTCATATAGATGGTTTCAAAGCATCATTAACCAGAATTCTCAATAACCTTGGGAAAAAGTCAAAGATCATGAAGGTGTGTTCATTTTAGCAAAATTCTCAGTGTATTTCTGTTCAATTTGAATGCCCATCACTAGAGTCCTTTGGTCCTTTGTGGCCAAGGACTTCTAATTTTAGTTCTTACTAATCATGGGATATTATTTATTTAAAGTTGATATGCATGCCGAATGTGTGCTCTCATTTTATCACTTCAGCACAACAAATAGCTTGTTTACAATAATATGATTTCCTATCTTCTGCCTCACCATGTCCACCGTATCCACTTTTTCTTCTCTTATTCCCTCTTTTGAGAATTTTACATTTGTTTGTTGAATTAATAAATTTTATGCATGCACTATATTATTTGAGAATAAAACAAAAGGCTAATATAATTGTATAAGATCCAAAGTCTTGGGACTAGTTAGAGAGACACCACACTACATATCAGGCAAAACAATTTTCTGGTTGATCAAAAGCAATTTTAAATGTTATTTATCAGTGGATTACTTATTCAAATAGCTTTAGTTATTCTGAATCAATTGCTCTTTCAGGATAAAGATATTAATTTAAGTGGTGAGCATGTAAGGGAGGGTTTAACAGCAATCATATCGGTTAAAGTTCCTAGTCCAGAATTTGAAGGTCAAACTAAGGTAATGTTTGGTTACTTACTCTCAAATTCCCAGAATACTAGTCATGCTCGAGCCAACTCTCATTTTGCAATTTTTTCCTTTTCTTCATTTCCAATAATATACGTCTTGGCTTTCTCATTGCTCATCGAAAGACAAGGTTAGGGAATCCAGAAGTGCGGAAAGTGGTGGATCAATCTTTGCAAGAGTCTCTTACTGAATATTTAGAATTGCATCCTGAGGTTCTTGATTTAATCCTTTCAAAGTCTCTAAATGCTCTCAAGGTACCCTTCTAATTATTTTGTTTTCCTTTCTTTCCACTTCCCATTGTATGACTAATTCTGTCACATAGGCTGCCTGACAGTTAGATAAAAAAAATTGACCCGATTGTATGTGTCTTATCTAGGCAGCTTTGGCAGCAAAGAGGGCAAGAGAGTTGGTGAGACAAAAGAGTGTCTTGCGGACATCAACTCTACCAGGAAAACTAGCTGATTGCTCATCTTCAAATCCTGAAGAATCTGGTTGGTGTTATATGTTAAATTTTTGTTATGAACCAATGTCTGTGATATATATGGGACAATGAACTAAGCTTAAGCTGATAGTTAAAGGCCCAATTCATATTAATATCTGACACTTGTTAATTAGTTGAGGTTTATTAGACAGAACCTCAGTTCTGTGAAACTATTTTGATGTAAAGGGACTTAATTCCCTAATCCAGAAATTCTATTAGATAAATATTCAATACAGAAACTGCCAACTAGTTCACAAATGGAAAATGATACTTAGAGATAGTGTAGCATGTAAATTAGATGTTGTTACAAAGAAATGTACAAAGTTCCTTTCGGGATTGTGTTAGACCTCTTATTATGGTTTGTTTGTTATTTTGCTTATGAAATTTTTCTTGGTGGTTGGTTATCATGAAGCTCCAATCTCTCTCTTGGACAAATTCAAGTGATGCAAAGTTGGTATTCATTCTATATGGTGAATTCTCCAATGGTTACTTTGACTAAATGTTGACATTTGTTGGTTGTTTATTTCATTACAATGTGAAATTTCCTGTGCAGGCAATGATATATTTTTCCCCTAATTGAATTTTGGTTTTTTTAGAGAAGTCCGGAATTACAGTTAGCTCACTTGACTGGCATTATTAATTGAAATCTAGATATTTGATCTTTATCATTTGATCCTTGCAGAAATTTTTATAGTTGAAGGAGATTCCGCTGGTGGAAGTGCAAAACAGGGTCGTGATAGGCGGTTCCAGGTATTGGGCCAAATTGATATGTTTTGATCTGCAAGCAACTGCAGATGCTAGCTTATCCAATAAACAATAATAGAGATAGCTCGTTCATTGTGTTCAAGAGATGCTAAAATAGTTTTGTGCTCAAAGCAGTTTTGCTTTACAAATGCTAAGATTTCTAGTTGTCCCAAGAAATAGATAGAAGAGTACCAGATATTACTTTGTCATCTAGGAAAAAAAAACCTGTTTTCTTGAAACATCAAGCTCCTTCTATTTTTTTTAAAGAAAAGTTAAGTATGTGGGTAAATCGGGTTTCTGAAGCCTTTTTTTTTTAATCCAGAAAAATGTTGAAACCCCTTGTTTTCAGAAAAGTAGAAGAAAATGGACATCTTTCAAATGTCAATTTTAGGCCTTTTGTGTGCTTATGAGGTGAACATGTCTTTTGCTCTTCTTATGGACAATAAAGTTGAAATTATGGAGGGAATATAGAATCTACTTTTGTTGAAGACTTGAAGTAAATGCAGCTCTTAAAGTTCTAAGACATGTTTAATGTATGAGTTCTGTGTGACTGCATTTTGTACCCCTTTTTTAAGCCCATAGTCTTAGTTTTAGTATTTTCATCATGCAATATCTTCTGTATTAGTGGTGTAACTTCTGGATTGCACAGTTAACTTTAAAATATATTATATGTCCTAGTGGACTTCTTTTTATAATAGTACCATTCGCTGGATTTTTTTTTTTAAAATGTTCTTGGCTTTTCCGATCACTATCTGCCATTTTCATAAAAGTCTTGCTGCCCACAGAATCTTGATTTCCAAGATGTTGTTGCAGGCTATTCTCCCCCTGAGGGGTAAAATTTTGAACATAGAAAGGAAAGATGAGGCTGCAATGTACAAGAATGAAGAAATTCAAAATCTTATACTTGCCCTTGGACTTGGAGTGAAGGTTTTCTTTTCTTTTCTCTCATTGCTTTTGCCCTTTGATCCTAGCTTCCCAAAATAATAATGGCAATAAGCCTTCTAGCTGCTAATTGTTTTTAAGGCATAGAATATTCTTCTTTACAGGGAGAAATTTTCAAAAAAGAGGCTCTACGGTATCATAAGATCATCATATTAACAGATGCTGATGTTGATGGTGCACACATCCGAACTCTTTTGCTGACCTTTTTCTTTAGATATCAGGTAGATAACTGAGAAAATTGTGAAATTCAATATTGCTTGAATAAAAATTGAATGTGGATTATAATTATGGATAATTCTATCTTGTAGAAAGGCTTATTCGATGAAGGTTGCATATATGTTGGTGTTCCCCCTCTTTACAAGGTTGGATTTGGCACTATGAAAAGCTTGGCACTGTCTATTCCAAATAACAATTCTCGTAGTTCACTTTTTTTTTTTTCTTTTCTTTTTTGTTCTGCTTTATTTTCATCATTGCCCCTCAAATGATCAGGTTGAGAGGGGAAAACAAGCATACTATTGTTATGGTGAGGCAGAACTCAAAAAGATTCAGCGCTCATTCCCTTCAAATGCATCATATAACATCCAAAGGTTCAAAGGTATGACAAAATCTAGTTCAGTGATGCATAAAACTATTTATACGAGGCAATCCTTCTCCTTAGACGTACCCTTTGGGTTGAGTTTTCGCTCAAGTTCTCAAGAAGAGAGAACTCCATGATCTCAGAGAATTAGAATTGTATGAGATAGCTTGCTTTGTTCCATTCAAGTTCCTCCTTTTATGGAAAGTACAACCCTAAGGAGATAAAAGCAAATAGTTAAGCAATCAGTAAGTCTGATCTGATATAATCTACTGCAGCAGACCTAATCTATCCAGTTTCCTTCTATTTTCATGCTGATGTATCTGAATGTCTGACATTATCCTAAGATGAATGTATATTATGGATCTGCATGCAGTGCTCATCTTCAAAATCTGTGAATTCTATTTAATAATAAATAGAATTTCATTAGCAGCCTTTTGCCATATTTTTTCTTAAAAAAAAAAAGCAAAATTCCTCTCACCACATTATTGGTTGTTTCTTTTAGGTAAATATATTTATCTGAACTATTATTTTTCTTTTTATATTATTCTTTGAAATGTTTACCTTTGGCTTGAGGCATTGCAGTGTAATGTTTGTATGCTATACTTTGTATTGGGTTATATGTATAGAAAATGGAAGGGTAAATATGTGAAGAAAATATTATTGTTCTCTGTTTGGACACGGATAGAATAAAAATAAATGGAGGTTTTCTTTAGAGTTGTCAATTTGTAACACGTGGACACGATTTACAGAGACAATCCACCTGACATGAATATTAGTTTTGTTGCATTTATATCATATATAATCAAATGGAATATATAGATCATATGACATGACACCTATTTGTGTTTTCTCTCTCTCTCTCTATGGGTAGATAGATGGATAGGGACATGAACACCCTTGAAGGTGAAGAGCATTTGACAATTATGAATATTTTGAATATTTTTAGGGTTGGGAGAAATGATGCCTGTACAACTATGGGAAACAACAATGGACCCTGAAAGAAGGGTGCTCAAGCAATTAGTAGTTGAGGATGCATCAGAGGCTCATAATGTTTTTTCTTCCCTAATGGGTGCTAAGGTATGCGGATCAAGCCTGTTTCGTATTATCTAGTTTCAAGGTGTCATATAGCTGGTGAATTTATAAAGTTCTCATAATATTAATCACTAGTGGCGACAATTCTCGATAACTTGACATGTTCACATCATGTTAACTTTTGGATCAGTGTTAAATTTCAATTCGAATAAGACAATTTATACACGGATAACACGACTGAATCCGTAATGAATTATGTTGGATTCATATGTCCTCGCAACCAATTCAGTATATGATCCAACCTGTTGACATGATTTAAAATCATAACAAGTTGCTTTTATAAGTTTGTAAGAACTTGATGAATTGAGAAGTGCATAATAATTTTACAGTAAGGTGTCATTTTCATATTTGTGTTGCATTCGTCTCATGTAGCTGATTTTGTCCAATTTTTCCACAACTAATATTGGCAAAGCGGGTTTAGCAAAATTTCCTTTTGCAGTTTCAATTTGGCTTATGTTGTACTCTTGTTGTTTTAGGTGGATGGCCGGAAGAAACTTATCGAGAATTCTGCACGAATGATTGACATTGATCAACTCGACATTTGATAGCAGCTTAGTTATGAGAGGGAAAGTTTTGTTGCCTACTGTAAAACTGCACCAGATTGACATTTCAATACTGTTGATGTTGCTGCTGCTGCTGCATTGGAAAAGCAAGTAAGAAGGATTTTTGAATGGCATTCGCATTCGTCAGTCGCAGCAACACCTGTACATGTGTATTGCTTAGGGTGTAAAGGGGGGAATTTTTTTTTTTTTTATGGTTACAAATCCTGAGAACTCATCTATCTTCCCTCTTGATCGGTAAATTATTATGAATTAATTCACATTATGTCTATTTTTGACTTTAAAACCAGCAATTTTAGTCTACCATACCATTTTGGAAAGGAAAAGAAAATAGTTTGAGAATTTAGCATTAATTACTTGTATTCACTCATATTAAACTTATTATTGGGTTAAAACTCAAGTTAAGCTAGATTTTTTTTAATTAAGATGACATCTAAAAAAAATTCTAATCTGGGTTCAGTCCAACCCAGACCATTCTGTTTAATCCTATTCAAACTCTTACCCAAATCTTAAAATTAAATCTCCACGGAAATACTATTTATATATATATATATATATATATATATAATTAGCTGAATTATTTGCAAAATATGTTATCAGACTCGGAACATTTATAGTTAAATTACACAATGGATTCCAAAGTGACAGAAAAAAAAAATTCTAAGAATCTTTAAACAAAATGTTACAAAGAAAAGGAGGTGAACATAATCCCAAACTTTACAATTAGAGTGCCACATGATTTGTGGTATACTAATAAAACTGATACGACAGTTAATGATATCTGTATAAAGGGATTTACAAACAGAGATAATAAAAGCAAACATAAAATATATCTCATCTATACTATGAAAAGTATTAACAAATGTTTGTGAATCAAATTTTAGGATAATATCTTTGTAATTGTACTATTTCAACCAACTCAACGTTTTTTGCATATTAAGACACTCAATAATAAAGAACAAGATAAAGCTCAGCTGACCAAAACTAGCAGTGTCTTGAATAGGGAAAATCGTAGCATCAATATTACATTTCAACATACTAGGCGAAAGCAGACATTACTTAGCAGCTGGACAGGCAGTCATAGAAGACGAGCTAGCGGCCGTCGAACATGCGGGACTGAAATTAGACCAACTGGAATGTTCTTATTGTTTCAAACTATATTGTTTCAATAAGACCAGATGCTCCATGAAATCATAGCTGCTAAGCAAATTAAATTAGAGTTTTTAGAACTAACAATATAAAGACAAAAATTGTGAAAGGTGTTGAATGAGCCACTGACATCTCTAATCTCCAAAAACCTCCAAACTTGACGAACTTTAATACAACCAACGAGAGCATGGAATGAGTCTTCTTCAACAACAAGAACAAAACGGACAATTTGTGAAAACAGGAACATGACGCCGATGAAGAGCATAGAGGATAGGAAGCGAATTGGACAGACTATGCTATATAAAATTACGCACTTTAGATTTTCAAATTCCTCATTTTGTGGGAGAAAATAATAATTTAGGTAAAATTAAGGGATAAGGTGTGAAAATACTGTTGGTCCCTTGTTTAGTTGCAAGTATAGTTCCAAGGGGGGGTTAGGAACTATTTAAACTTTTCTCGATTTAGGCAGACTTCTTTTTCTAAAAAAAAGATTTGAACAGCAGCGCTGAGTAAACAATAAGATACTGGCTTAGTCAACAGGTGACTAGGTCAGTTTCTTAGCTTGAGTCAGGAAATAGCACTTAGAGTCTACTCCTGAGCTCAGACGTTCAACGCGCACAACTCAACTTGACCTCTTTACTTGGTCAGTTTTGATTATTTAAAGCAAGCAATATAAATAAGGAGTTAAGGTAAGAAATACTTCACTCAGCAGATTTATCCAGGTTCGGCTTCTTCTAAGCCTACGTCCTGTCCTCGGAACACGTTCCGAGATTTCAAATACTCTACTGAGCTCTTTAAAGGTAGAGCCTCAAACCTTTTATAATATCAGCAATTGAGTATGACAAGAGTACCTTCCTCTATACTTCTACTCAATCCTAATCTCTTCGCTGAGTACTTAAAACCGAGTACTCAGCCTCTCCTTTCTATCTCTAGAAATGATAAGTGTTTTTGTCCTAATACAAAGATGTGCTAAGACACTTTAGACGATTTACAATCACTCTAGACTTTTACACAGATATGAAAATGTAGTGTAAGAATTTTGCTTTGCTTCTTGCTTGCAGAACTTGTAGAGATTTGGTCAGCGTAATGGCTTGATAAAGTTCTGTCTATTGTGAAGCTTGTGATGACACTATTTATAGAGACGTCTGGTCATTCGGTCATTTCGAATTTCGAAATAACCGTTGGAGGGAAACGACTATGTATCGTTGTCATCCTGACTTGCACAGAGCTCTCGGCCAATCACAATCGTGTATCTTCTGTCCTCGGTCAGCTCAGCAGATGGTCTCTCCTTTTATGGTAAAGTCAACTGGACAGCATACTGTGTCGTCTGAACTTTGCCAAAAGAGGAAACACTTTGTCTGGAAGTTTTCCTTTGACAGCTGCTGTCTTGTACGCTTTGTCGAGACTACTCAGCAGCTTCATTGTGAAGTTGTTCCTGAAGGTCTTCTAGATCCTTCCGTTTGCTGAGTTGCGTTTTGTTCAAAACGGCAACGTCTTGACATACGCGGGCCGAGTGTACTGAGTTGTTTGACTTGGGCCTTGGCTTCCGTATTGGGCTTGGGCCTTCCAATCCTTATGACTTATAACATTTATACTCAATATTGAACAAACACATTAGTAGAATAAATCAAAGCATTTAAACTTAGTGTGTTTAGAATATGTATTTTAATTTATACTTAAACAATTTTGTCAAATCAAAATTATGTGGAAAGGTGTTTCAACAAACTCCCCCATTTTGATGTTGGAAAAACTATTCAGCAAGGATCTCAGTATGAGCTCCCCCATGATAGTTGACCTAGTATAATTTAGCAAACTCCCCCGTAAGGGTTGAGCTACTGACTTAGTTTTACTTAAGACATTTAAGGATTTAAATGAGTAAGTCTAAGGTCAGTTTTCAGATATAGGTCAGCTATTTCAACATATTCTATTTACTCAGTATAAAACGGAAGGTTTAGTCATATAGAGTGCGCTGAGTAATTTATTGTTCAATGAGTTCTTATCAAAATATTTCATAAGTGTATAGGATCATGTCAAACATGTTGTCAGCATATCATTTAGTCAATAAATATTATAAGTGTTAAACAAAGCTGATGAAGATACATAATAACTCAGTACATAAAAGCATATATCATAACTCAAGATTTGAATAAGAGAAGTAAGTATGATATATTGATAGAAGTTAGCAGTTACACAGCAAAAGAAATAAACATAGCACATATTACAAAAGTTAAGACCTAGCCTATCTATTTCTTTTTCTTGCCCTGTGACTGACTTTTCTCGTATTGACGTTGCTCATGCTGAGCTTTAGCAGCTTGCGCTTTCTCCCCCGTTTTG
The DNA here is from genome assembly GCF_963576675.1 of Euphorbia lathyris. Taxonomy (NCBI): domain Eukaryota; kingdom Viridiplantae; phylum Streptophyta; class Magnoliopsida; order Malpighiales; family Euphorbiaceae; genus Euphorbia; species Euphorbia lathyris. Next base: position 14,970,519 of record NC_088919.1, read on the forward strand.
TCAACTTCAGGGAGCTTAAACGCATCGGTTAAGACAGCTCGAGTCAGTTCTTGTGAAAGCTCTTTTAGTTTGTCAGCACTTTCATTGACCCCATCAAAAATGGCAACTCCATCAGCTGATACTTCGACTGGTATATGAAGATCAGCAGCACTGAGCATATTTACACTGAAAGCTTGTGCTTTGGCTTGCCAAATGAGAGCTTCAGTGAGACCAGCAAAGACTTGGTGGAAGGTTTTCAAGAGTGCTGAGTCATAATGATGACGCTGGATATTGTTATGACGGATGTGATTGAAGGATTGCTGTGCAAGAGATAACAACTCATTTTGCTTCATCGCGTCAGTATCCATCTCTTGCTTGTTGAGATTAAGTAGTCGTATGGCCTCACCAATTTGCTCGACTGAGCACTGACTATAGGATATCATTTGCTCATTTGTCTTAAGTTGCTCGGTATGAAGCTGAGCAAAGAGCATCTTGAGTTCTAAGGAAGTAGCGTAGTCAGTGTTCACAGCAGACAACTTCTGAACTTGCTGATGGAGTGAGTTCAGATGTTGAATTGTTGACAGCTGTATCTCTGCCAACTTGGCAATTGAATCCTGCTTAGCTTGCTGGGCTTGTAATGACAGGACGACATTCAGCAGATCCTTGAGTCCCTTGACTTCATTGAGAAGTAGAGTGACTTGGGAGAGTTGAGTTGCGTTAGGAATTGAAGATCCAGCAGCAGGCGAAGCAGAATGTTGAAGATCATGGATGAGTGCTTGCACTGAGTCAAGGAGCTTTTTGCCGGACTCAGTGGCATCCCGATGTACATCAGTATGACCAGAAGAAAGTGGAGTGAAAGGAGTACCCTGGTCAGTGACTGGATGACTTGGCTCAATCTGCACTTGAGTTGGAGGTAAGGTTGATGATCAGCAGAGAGGTTGGTGATGGAAGTCATAACCCGAACACTGTCTGTGCTGACAGCAGAAAGATGGGGAGTCAGCACCATGCTTGAGGAAACAGCATGAGCAGTGCTTGGTTCAACCTGACTTGTTGAAGTGGTGGAAGTGGTATGCTCGGCATGTTCCTGTTGAGAAGAAACAGAGGCTTGTTTTTCCAACGGCGTTGTAGTAGAGGAAGTTGAGGGCCGTTTGAAAATTTTTAATTTGACGGTAGAAGGATCCTTTGTTGTCTTGGAGAGGACAAGTTCAGGAATAGTCGGTGATTGCTCATGACGTTCACTGACCGACACCTCACTGGCCTTAACCAGCTTCCTCCTTCTACGTGGTGGAGTGGAAGTAGGAGCAGCTTCTTCTGAGTGAGTGGAAGTAGTTTCCTTTTCCTCAGTATTGGTCTGGTCAGCTTGATCAACTTGCTCAACTTGCTCAACTCTAGCAGCTAACTCGGTGTCAGTTAGCACAGCTCCACACTCTAACCCAGTGTTAGCATTTTCAACCTCGATTTCGCTGTCATACTCTTCAGACTCCTCAGTGTCATCCTGACCGCTGGCTTCAGCTTCTTCTTCAGCAGTGCTGTCTCCATCAAGTTCTTCCTCAACTTGGGAGATGAAGTGGTCATCTAACTGGACCTCAGTTTCCTCAGCATCAGTACCCTGGCATTGAGTGAAATGAGAATCACTCGGTACAATAAAGTCGGTTGGTATAACGTCCAGAGGTGCCAGTGTTGAAGTCTTTTGCTTCTTCTGAGGTAGCTCAGCAGCTTTCTCAGTTACAGGCTTATCTTGCCTGTGTCTCTTTTCAGCTGACTTACCAGCTGACCTTTGCCTCTTCGCTGGAGACTCAACGTTTTTAGAAGGAGTCTCAGCAGATTTCCTCTTGCGAGAAACTGGGGTCTTAGTTCTTCGTCCTTTCTTTGGCTCAGAAGTTTCCTCAGCTTGGCCAGCATCAGTAGCAGCTTTACCTTTCTTCAAAGGCTGTCCAAACTTCAGTGCCCTTAGCGAAGCAGCTGTGATCTCGGTTCCTCTGAAAGATTCCTCACCTTCAAGGTCAATCTTGTGATCAAGAAGAATTCGAGTTATGAGTGACCCAAGTCTCATCGTACCCGTGCTGCGTAAGAACCCAGCAACTAAGAAGACCGGCATGTTGATGGGGGTGTACGTCAGCATGTGCCATATGAAGCACTGTTCAAAGTTGGTTGCTGATGTAGTGCAGTTGATCTTTGGGTAAATGAAATAGCTCAGCAGGTAGTGAGCCATCTTCTGGTGCTGTCCCATTGAAGATGCTGAGATCTCTCCTGAGTGACCCTCAGGTTTGCAGAAGGTATGGACGTAGTTGGTTTTGTCCTGATCTCCTGACTTCCTCAGCCTTACTCCCTCAGTTTTGAGCTGGAGGAGATTTCCTATGTACAGAGGGTTGATGAAGATGGTTTTCCCTTTTACTTCAGTGCTTAGGTAGTCGGCGGAGTCACTGGCAACCTTGAGGTTGTGGTAAAATTCTCTTACTAGGTCAGGATAGGTCTCATCCCTGACCGAGAACAGCCCAGTCCATTCGTTCTTTGCTATCCATTCGGCAAATGGCTGTTCGTTCTGTACAAAGTGCTCCGAAACCCATCTGGAGGGTTCTACCTTCCATTCAGATATATTGTCGAAGACCTTGGAGTAGGTCCTGATCTTAACAGCTTTCTCTTTGCCAGAAGTTTGGCCAGTTTTACCCTTGCTTGGTGTAGAAGGGTTTTGTGAAGGTTCATCGGAGCTGGACTTTTGGTGGCCGGCACCGGAGACTTTGAAAGATAACTTAGTCATTCTTCGGAGATGGAGGAATTAGAGGAATTTGAAAGAAAAGAAGTTCTAAGTGATTTCTTTGCCTTAAGAATTGATTAAGCGTAAAGAGTAAAAGATGGGGAAATACCCATAATTTATAGACGATTTGAACGGTGTGGATCTTAATCGAATCCATGTGTCAGTTTTGCCTTGGGATCATGTACCGACAACGATCCTGGCATTTATGACACATTACGGCGAATACGTCATCCTAGGCTATACGCGTGCTTTGCATTTATGCTAACGGATTAATCACTCAGTATTTAGAATGTCAAGCGTTTGATATTCTGAGTGGTCAGTGCAGTATTTAAGGATGATTTTAACTTCAAGTTCTAAACTAATTTACTCAGTGTGCAAGTTTACTCAGTATTGTATATTCAGTCAGTTTCAATGAGATACTCAGCAAACAAAAAAAATCATTCAGCATGTAATTCACTCAGTATTCATATTCATTTAGCACAGGAATTTACTGAAGAGGATTAAACATACCAATTGCTTCTCTCAGCATGCTGAACTGCTCATGGGCCAGTGGCTTCGTGAAGATATCAGCAAGTTGTTCGTCCGTTGGGACAAAGGTCAGCTTGATCTCACCCTTGAGTACATGGTCTCTAATGAAGTGATGTCTGATGCTGACATGCTTCATTCTGCTGTGTTGAATTGGGTTCTTGGAAAGATCAATTGCGCTTTTGTTGTCACATTTGACTTCAATTGTTTTCGTTTGAACACCATAGTCTTCAACCTGTTGCTTGATCCATAGGACTTGAGCAACACAATGACCAGCAGCAATGTACTCAGCTTCAGTGGTGGACAAGGCTACTGACGCCTGCTTTTTGCTGAACCAGGATACAAGACAGCTTCCTAAGAAGTGGCATCCTCCAGAGGTGCTTTTTCGTTCCAGCTTATCTCGTCCATAGTCAGCGTCAGTGTATCCGATGAGTGTAAAATCATGAGTGTTTGGATACCACAAACCTGCGTTCACTGAGCTTTGCAAATATCTAAGGATCCTTTTTACAGCAATGTAATGAGATTCCTTAGGGTTAGATTGATATCTAGCACAGTAGCATACTGAAAACTGAATGTCCGGTCTACTGGCTGTTAAGTAAAGTAGAGAGCCTATCATACCTTGATATAACTTGCTGTCTACTGACTTACCATTCTCATCAGCGCAGAGGACAGTGTCAGTGCCCATATGAGTGGATATTGGCTTGCAATTTTCCAAGTCATATTTCTTTAAGATCTCCTTGGCATATTTGGCTTGACTGATGAAGATGCCATTCTTTCCTTGTTTAATTTGAAGACCGAGGAAGAAGTTGAGTTCTCCCATCATGGACATTTCAAACTCAGTCTGCATTTGTTTGCTAAACTCCTTGCACATTGATTCGTTAGTTGCACCAAATATTATATCATCAACATAAATTTGGGCCAGCAGGGTATCTTTACCCTTTTTCTTAATGAATAAGGTTGTATCAGCTTTACCCCTGACGTAATTTCTAGTCAGCAGGAAACTGGTCAGCCTCTCATACCAAGCACGTGGTGCTTGCTTGAGGCCATACAGAGCCTTTTTGAGTTTGTAAACATGGTTTGGGAACTTAGGGTCCTCAAAACCTAGAGGTTGATTTACATAAACCTCCTCGTTTATAACTCCATTAAGAAATGCACTTTTGATATCCATTTGGAATAATTTAAAATTCATGTAAGATGCATATGCACATAATATTCTAATTGCCTCTAGCCTTGCCACTGGGGCAAAGGTCTCATCGTAGTCTATACCTTCTTGCTGACTGTAGCCCTGAGCTACAAGCCTTGCTTTGTTCCTGACTACGTTTCCTTGTTCGTCCATCTTGTTCCTGAAGACCCATCTTGTTCCGATGGTCTTTTGACTCTTTGGATGAGGCACTAACTCCCATACATCATTTCTTTGAAATTGATCGAGCTCCTCTTGCATTGCGTTCATCCAGAATTCATCGTACTCAGCTTCAGCGAAATTCTTCGGTTCTTGTACTGAGACGAAAGCAACATTGCTGAGGTACTTCCTGAGTTGATTCCTCGTCATCAGGGTATTCCCAGCAGAATCAAGGATTGCACTTTCAGAGTGCCCTCTTGGAATCCTTATTTCTTTGGGTAGATTTATGTCTTGTGCTGTTCCTATTTCAACAATCTCTGCAGAAGTAGATGGGTCAGTAAAAGTAATCTTAGGTTCACTCTTACTCTTGGTCAGCCTTTTCGTGAATGACTCAGTAGCTGGTTCTGGGTCAGCGATGGTTACTGAGTTTGGATCATCTTCGGTCAACGGCTGGTATCTACCTACAGGGTCAGTTTCATCGAACTCTACATGTATTGACTCTTCTAACACTTGAGTTCGCTTATTAAAAACTCTATATGCTTTGCTGTTTGTTGAGTAGCCCAAAAAGATAGCCTCATCAGCTTTTGAATCAAACTTTGCTAAGCTATCTTTGGTATTTAAAATAAAACATCTACAGCCAAAGGCATGATTGTATCCAATATTGGGCTTTCGTCCTTTCCAAAGTTCATAGGGGTTTTCTTTAATATAGGTCTAACTAGAGCCCTATTAAGAATATAGCATGCTGTGTTAACAGCCTCTCCCCAAAAATACTTTGGAAGCCTATGCTCATCCAGCATTGTCCTGGCTATTTCAACTAGAGTTCTGTTCTTCCTTTCCACAACCCCATTTTGCTGAGGTGTTCTAGGAGCAGAAAAATTGTGGTCAATGCCGCTGGCTTCACAGAATTCAACAAACTTTTGGTTTTTGAATTCTCCACCGTTATCACTACGGATATGAGCTAATTTTAGGTCTTTTTCATTTTCAATTTTTCTAACCAAATTTGAAAATGTCTCAAAGGTCTCATCCTTGCTGGTCAGCAAGATAACCCACGTATACCGAGAGAAGTCATCTACAATGACCAAGGAAAATCTTCTTCCACCCAGACTCAGCGGCTGGACTAGACCAAAGAGATCCAAGTGTAGCAACTCTAACAGACGTTTAGTTGAGACAATGTTTTTACTGTGAAAAGATTGTTTGGTTTGTTTTCCAGCTTGGCAAGCGTGGCATAATTGATCTTTTTAAAATTTAAGTTCGGGCAGTCCCTCAACCAATTGCTTTCTTGCTAGTTTGGCCAGGAGGTCCATGCTTACATGACCAAGTCTCCTGTGCCATAGCCAGGAATTTTCTTCCTTTGTTACTAAGCACACAGTTTTTGAAAACTTTTTCTCTAAGTCTAGCATAAAGACATTATCTATCCGAGGGGCAGTTAAAATTAACTCATTTGTTTTACCCTCGTATATTTTACATCCAGTAGCATCAAATATAACTTTTCTCCCATTGTCACATAGCTGAGCTACGCTGAGTAAGTTATATTTGAGTCCGCTGACTAGGGAGACAGAATCAATAATAGGATTACCTCCGATGGTTCCTGAGCCTACTATCTTACCCTTCTTGTTGTCTCCAAAACTTACGTTCCCTCCTCGTTTACGTTCAAACGTGATGAACTGAGTTTCATCACCCGTCATATGCCTTGAGCATGCGCTGTCAATATACCACATCTTTGACTTCTCGGCACATCTCAGGCTTACCTGCATTGTAACTAGTTACTTTTAGGTACCCAATTCTTTTTGGGTCCTGACTTGTTAGGTGCAACAGGTATAACATCATATTTTATTTTATGGCGACATACATGGACAGTATGGCCATTCTTTCCACAGAAGTCACAATTGACCTTCTGTTTAGGATTTTTTACTGACTTGTCAGAACCCCAGTGCTGAGCGTGCCAGCACACTTTAGTAGTGTGTCCTAACTTCCCACAAAAGTCACACTGGACTTTTCGCTGGGGATTCCATCTCTGTTGAGTACCGTGGTACTGAGTTCTCAGAGGAATGTTATTTTTCTTAGGAACCTTTAGTTGGTTCTGGATGGTTGTGATGTCCTTCCTCAGTTTCTTTGAAACTGACTGGACTTCAGACACATACTCATGCATGATCTTCATGTTATCATGCAGAGTCGAATTGTCCTGAAGAAGGTATCTGAGGTCACTCAGTTTGACCTCTTCCACTTCGTCACAGCGCCTGCTGAGTGCTCTAACCTTTTTATTACACTTCTTAACAAGTGTATAGAGATCACTCAGGGCATTAACCATATCGTTTCTGAGCTGGGGAAGAGAAATTACCTCATTTGATTGCTCTTCATCATCTGATGCGATGGATGGGTCAGCATGCTCAGAGACGCATGGCTCAGCAAGTTCGTCAGCCATAAAGCATATCTTCGCTGACTCGGTGGCCTCAGTTTCTGTTGATGAAGATTCATCACTGTCACTCCAAGTAGCCACCATTGCCTTCTTCCCACTCTTCTTGTCTTTCCTCAGCGTGGGGCAGTTTGACTTAATATGGCCAGCTTGATGGCACTCAAAGCATGTAATGGGCTTTGAGCTGTCCTTTCTGTATTTGCTGTCGCTTGAGTCAGCCTTATACTTATCAAACTTTTTGTAAGGCTTTTTAGAATATTTGTCGTTTTTCCTGAACAGCCTCTTCATCTTTCTTGTGAACATGGCCATCTCCTCATCATCAGTTGAACTCCCGTCAGTGGAGTCAGCCTTCATGACAAGTGACTTCTGCTTCTTGTCATCAGATTTTTCCTTCACCTCAAAGTTTTTCATGGATATCTCATGGGTCAGCGATGAACCGATGAGTTCGTCATATTTGTAGGTGGTTAAATCATGAGCTTCCTCAACTGCTGTCTTCTTTGCTTGCCAGTCTTTTGGAAGACTCCTGAGTATCTTTTTGACTTGTTCTTCCTCAGTGAAGATTTTTCCAAGTCTCTTGAGCTCATTAATGATGTTGGTGAACCTTGCGTTCATGTCTGAAATGCCCTCATCATTGTTCATCTCGAACAGCTCGTACAGTCTCATCTGCTGATTCACCTTGGATTCTTTTACTTTGTTTGTTCCCTCGTAGGTGACTTCCAGCTTCTTCCAGATCTCTTGTGCCGACTCACAACCTGAGATTTTGTTATATTCTGCAGCATCGAGCGCACAATGAAGCATATTGATAGCCGAAGCATGGTTTTGAAGCTTCTTAAGATCATCCTCTGTCCATTTGGCCTCAGCTTTTATAACTGTTTGGCCAGCCACAACCTCAACAGGTACAAACGGCCCTTGGACTATAGATAGCCAGGCACTCATGTTTGTAGCCTGAATGAAGTTTTTCATCCTATTCTTCCAAAAGGTATAGTTTGACCCGAAGAATAGGGGAGACCTAGTAATGGACAGCCCCTCAGGCAGTATTTGAGTTGTTTGGTTTCCAGGGAGAAACCGAGTGCTGTTTTCGCCCATGGTAGGGATCAGCTCAAGGTTGTTAGACCTTTTACAGTGCGCTTTTGTGGCTCTGATACCACTTGTTGGTCCCTTGTTTAGTTGCAAGTATAGTTCCAAGGGGGGGGGGTTAGGAACTATTTAAACTTTTCTCGATTTAGGCAGACTTCTTTTTCTAAAAAAAAGATTTGAACAGCGGCGCTGAGTAAACAATAAGATACTGGCTTAGTCAACAGGTGACTAGGTCAGTTTCTTAGCTTGAGTCAGGAAATAGCACTTAGAGTCTACTCCTGAGCTCAGACGTTCAACGCGCACAACTCAACTTGACCTCTTTACTTGGTCAATTTTGATTATTTAAAGCAAGCAATATAAATAAGGAGTTAAGGTAAGAAATACTTCACTCAGCAGATTTATCCAGGTTCGGCTTCTTCTAAGCCTACGTCCTGTCCCCGGAACACGTTCCGAGATTTCAAATACTCTACTGAGCTCTTTAAAGGTAGAGCCTCAAACCTTTTACAATATCAGCAATTGAGTATGACAAGAGTACCTTCCTCTATACTTCTACTCAATCCTAATCTCTCCGCTGAGTACTTAAAACCGAGTACTCAGCCTCTCCTTTCTATCTCTAGAAATGATAAGTGTTTTTGTCCTAATACAAAGATGTGCTAAGACACTTTAGACGATTTACAATCACTCTAGACTTTTACACAGATATGAAAATGTAGTGTAAGAATTTTGCTTTGCTTCTTGCTTGCAGAACTTGTAGAGATTTGGTCAGCGTAATGGCTTGATAAAGTTCTGTCTATTGTGAAGCTTGTGATGGCACTATTTATAGAGACGTCTGGTCATTCGGTCATTTTGAATTTCGAAATAACCGTTGGAGGGAAACGGCTATGTGTCGTTGTCATCCTGACTTGCACAGAGCTCTCGGCCAATCACAATCGTGTATCTTCTGTCCTCGGTCAGCTCAGCAGATGGTCTCTCCTTTTATAGTAAAGTCAACTGGACAGCATACTGTGTCGTCTGAACTTTGCCAAAAGAGGAAACACTTTGTCTGGAAGTTTTCCTTTGACAGCTGCTGTCTTGTACGCTTTGTCGAGACTACTCAGCAGCTTCATTGTGAAGTTGTTCCTGAAGGTCTTCTAGATCCTTCCGTTTGCTGAGTTGCGTTTTGTTCAAAACGGCAACGTCTTGACATACGCGGGCCGAGTGTACTGAGTTGTTTGACTTGGGCCTTGGCTTCCGTATTGGGCTTGGGCCTTCCAATCCTTATGACTTATAACATTTATACTCAATATTGAACAAACACATTAGTAGAATAAATCAAAGCATTTAAACTTAGTGTGTTTAGAATATGTATTTTAATTTATACTTAAACAATTTTGTCAAATCAAAATTATGTGGAAAGGTGTTTCAACAAATACATTTAACATTAACGGTTAGGAGCAGCTTTACTCATAACATCTAAAGCGATACGATTTTACCCTTAACACGTTGGCAGCCAAAGACAACTTTACCACTAATGTTGGCAAGATGGATCTATTTCACACATTATTAAAAACACATGTATTCTATTTTTGTATTTTGCATCGGCCGGATATGAATTGGTTCAAAAAAAATTACGCTTTTTATAATTTCATAATAGAATTAGAGATTAATATATTTTTAAATTTAATGAAATATTTGAATTCTTACTTTTATTTTATTCAACTCGTTCTTAACAATATAATTTTTTTACATATGTATACACATAGTTAGTTTGATGAATTATTTCTCAAATTGACAAAATCTGTCAATGTTAGGAATAAAATTGCTATTAATCGCTAATGTTAAGGGTAAAATTGCACGATTTTAGAATTTAGGAGTAAGATTGCACGTTGTCCCAAAATTAGTGTTAGAATGTAAATGTAATCATATGAAGGGGGGATTTTGTTAAAGAAAGTTGGAGGTTAAAAAAGCCAATGGAAATCAGAAGGCATTATGCGCGCGCAAGATAGAATATCCATTCCAAATGCTTATATTTATTTATTTATGCAAGCATCTCTCTCGTCTTTCATTTCTTTAAACTCAACTCATCCCAATCTCATCTCTCCTTGTAAGGTCAGTTTTAGATTTTCGTTGTATATCACTTGTTTGATTGAGTGCCTCAAAGAGGATTTTCATTTTTCACGCATGTTTTATATTGTTCTTTGTTACTGAGGACTGAAATTTAATGATGTTTCTTCTCTTAGTGTTTCAATTTGGGATTTGCTAACTTTAATATTTGGTGTATAGTTTATGCGGTAGCACATAGATTTGTTGTTTCATTCAACCATTGATTATATTTGGTGTTGATTGAGTCGAATTTTCAAGGAATTGTATGATCAATGCAAGTCTTAGAGGCAAGTTGACTCTGAAAATGCCTACTAATTACTAAAGAAGCTTCACAAACTACAGATCCCAAAATTAGAATTAGACCTATACAAAATGAATGTTGATCATTAGTTAGTATGTTTTCAGTTCCCATTAATCATAAAACACCTAAATTTCTCAAGTTTTTTAGAAATGTTTCTCCAACAAGAGAGCCAGCCTTAATGAATATTGCAGGATAGCCAACTGGTGCTTCTACCCATACTTCAGAACCTTCTTCTGTAAATAGCTTTCCTGACCAGACATGTTTCCAGGAACAGGTTTCACCTTCTGGAAAATACGCTTTGACATTTTGCTTCCCCTTGTCCAATACTGGTACCACTAGTATCTCAGTACCAATTAAGAACTGCTGGTAACTCAACCTGTGGACATGTCTATCATTTGGGTAGTGGAGAAATAGGTGGCGGCAAACAGGGAGGCCTTTCTGGGATGCTTCCTGTTTAAAAAGAACATATATAGATAGAGAATTGTTAGACCCTCCAAGAAATTTAACTATATTTGAGTAGAATTTATATGCATAGAGTTTCTGGTATCACCTTCACTAGTTGGATTCTGTAGAAATACCAAGCTTTATACATTTTTGCACAGTGTGCAAAATGGGACAAAGTCTTGTGGTTTGAATAGAATTGACTGTTGCAAGATGGTTTGTTTCCCTGTTTGGAGAAATAATTGGAATCAAAATGAAACACATATTTATCAGATGTGAATTAACAAATTCATGTCATTACTGTTGCGGAACTCGGCTTTGATAACATTATTAAGTAGGAAAAAAATCAGAAGGCAGGAGGATGTTAATGATATTTTGTAACGACCCGGTCCGGAGTGGGTGGCGCCGGGGTAAGAAGGCCTGAGCAAGGAGCGGCCCTAAGGGATGGCGATGGGGGCAGGAATGAACTGAATCCCACATCGGAAATGGAGAGGGAGTGATTGGGACTTATTAGTAAGATGTGAATCCAATACATGCAGACGCGTTTTAAAGCCGTGAGGCCCAATGTGTTGGAATTGGGCCAGAGCGGACAATATCTACATGGTATTGGATGGGGGTGTTACATATTTGGCACAAATTAGTGATTAAAACAGTATACATTTCTCTTATTTTCAACTTGATGATTATGATCAATTTTAATAAATGGAGGGTCTTTAAACTTACTTCATGGGTGCGGAAAACAGTTGTGAAAGCATTTAATTCCATCCATCGCATAAGCAACTCTTCACTTCTATGGTACTTGATAAAAGGCATGCTTACTGCACAATATCCTCCAATATCACTGTGGTTGAGAGCATATCCAGAAAGTCCACTGCTCAGTAGGCCAACAACAGCACTTTTTATTCCATCATTAGCCTGCCAACTGACCATTTGATCTCCTTCCCAAAATAGCATCCCCCATTTTGGACTATCCCTGAAACCGGCTCTCATGAAGAAAACTAAAGCCTCTTCTGGGTCTTCTTTCTCCTTTCCTACACGGTTTTTTTTCCAATGTTCCACAAACTCTCTGTTTAGTTGGGCCCATAGCTCTGGGTATCTGTTATGGGCAGAGATAGGATCTTCACCTAAAATAATGGATCCATTGTTTCTATGTAAGATTTCCATGTGGTCCTCTAGCTATGTAGATAAACATGAATGCACAAAGAAAAGAGCGTGATGACAAAAGAAAAGTTGCTGCTTTGATTTTCTTTTCTTTTTCATTTTTTGTTGTTATATGTCAAAGTATGTATTATGAATTAAAAAAAAAGCAAGTGTCTTGGTCCCTTAGGATTCAAATGGTGAAACACTTTGTCTACCTTTTGAGATACTTTCACTTGACATCTAGAAGAACAATTTGAGAAAAGAATATGGAGGCAGAAATGGAGAACCCAATTGTCCACTACACTTGCCAAAAGCTATAACAGATGCATATGAACGGTCATGCCATAGGGAGACTAAGAATGCAACATTTTTTTTTTTATATATTGAATCCTAATGCCATAGAGGGCGAGCCTTGGCGCAACGGTAAAACGTTGTTGTCGTGTGACCAGAGGTCACGGGTTCGAGTCTTAGGAGCGGCCTCTTGCCAATTAAATTGGCAAGGGAAGGCTTGCCCCCAATACACCCTTGTGGTGGGACCCCTCCCCGGACCCTCGCTCAGCGGGGACGCGTAATGCGACCGGGCCGCCCTTTATTGAATCCTAATTAATGAGACTTACATAACTAATCCTCTAACTTAAGTTGTTGTTTTATGCTTGGGTATTGATTACAGCGCATATTTCATTTTGTATTCTGAATATCTCTGCATCAAAAATAAAGACCTCAGTATGATTTCATGGCAGACACATTAAGCCCTGTGATTATATAAACTCGGACTCCTAGTTCTTTTAATTTGTCAAGTTATTTGTTATAGGAGCTCTAACAAAGCAAAGACCTTATACCTGAGTAAAGGACTGCATCCACTGGAAGACCTTCTCCAAAATCAGCCATCCAACCTCTGACACCATCATCAACCATTTCCTGTAAAATTTGCTTGAACCAACATGCAGTATTTGGATGTGTCAGATCCAACATACCCACATCAAAAGCTGTATTTGGAACCATATATGGGTCTCCATTCTTGTCTTTCACTAAGATATCCAACTCTTTTGCCTCCTGAAAATGATTTCTCCTTCTGTTTGGTTTCTCATCTGTCTGTGTACGGAAATGAGAGCTTCAAAACATAGTTTCAACCTCCAACTACAACAATTCTAATGAGATCATGCTCAGCAAACATAAATTCTTTCTACTGAAACGATATTTATGCTTGATGATAATATATGAATTCACTAAAGGGATTTTACCGGAGCAAGACAAGGGTTGCAATATGCCATCACTTTTATATGTTGGGCACCAAGATCATTAATCAGTTGCTTCCATCCGTTGTACCTTGTTGTATCCACTTCCCAATTCCACCACAGTTGTGATCCAATGAATGTCTCCCTTTGTCCTACCCAATCCTACATGGTCCAGAAATACAACTTTAAGCAAAGTATTCATTGTTTGTGCAGATAGCAATGAGCTTCAATTTACTATTGATAATTTGGATAGGTACAGACAGGACTACCTGCAACCAAAATGCTGAAATTGGAACCTTGTAAGACTTTAGTTCATTCCAGATATGATGTACAGCTTCTGTACCGCCTTGCATTCCTACAACAGCTCCTGATATGATCCACTTAGGAAGCTCAGGTGGCCTTCCAATAGTTTCTGTGAAGCATTCAATAAGCTCAGAGGGTGAGTCCCCATACAATATTCTTCCTTGAGCTGAATTGCTGTGTATCTGCCAGCTCCATTATAAAGAAAATGGAAACTATATGGTTAAACTTTGAATGAGCTTCTATTTTATTCTTTCAGACAAACTGTATTTCTTACCTGTATCTGAACTTTATCATGTTTAGTTAAATCGAAGACGGAGTAGTTATATCCATCTAAATAGAGAGACTTCATCTTTGATGTCATGTAGAACGGTGAAGGAGCATAAGTTGTGCTCCAATCACCCCCAGCTCTGCAATATAATACAAAAAAGCTTTTAGATTCCTGTTGCTAAATTCACCATTGTTCATAAAATAGTAGCAAATTTACCTGTAGCTAACCAAATTGGCAGCAAAAGTGATAGGTTGATCTCCTCTGCCAATTCCCTGCTCTTGAACCAAAATAGGCACTCTTTTGCCTTTGAAATCCATATGAGAGAACTGCTCTCCAAAACCAAAGAAGCTTTCATTGGCATCACTTGCATAGGTAAGGCAAATTCTGTTGAATTCTGTCAATCTCTCAACCTTCTTTTCTGTTTCCTCTGATGAAGAAACAGCAACGAACCCTCTTGGCCTAGTAAAGAAGCTGCACAATCTGAGCTTCCGTTTTCCAATCCTTTGCAGCTTCTTCCTTAATCTCTGGTATTTTCCTGGTGAAATTTTCGGTTGAAGCTGGATCTGGGGTTGTCCAAGTCTCACTTGAAATCCAATTTGGTGAAGGTTCTTTTGATCAAACAGAATCCAATACCTTGCATAAGTAGATGGTCCTGGTCCCGGTCCCTTTATTTTTTGAAAGTTTTTGTCTTTATCAATAACCCTCTTCTTCCTTACATTATTGCTGAATAACTTCCCTGTTATGATCAAAGCAGGAAACTGGGTATCTTTGAAATCAAAAGGGGAATCAAAATCCTGATCCAGTTTAGGAATGAGTTTTATATCTTCAATTGTTTGATGATCACAAAGAAGAAGAAGATTAGTATCATTTATAACAAATGATCCTCTGCTTTCTTCAACCTCTGTTTCAGCCACTGCTGCAGAGACAAAGGCTTGGCCAGGTAAGGTGGACCAGAGGGACTTGGTTGGGTGAGAGTGGTGAGAAATTGAGATATAGCCACCATTTTTTGTGCTCCAAAGAAACTGGAAATCAGTACCTAACCTGAATATTTGTGTTTCAGGATTGAACAAGAGAGATCCTTCGAGGTAAGGAAGAGATTTAGGTGGGGAAGGGAATGGGTTATTTAAATGCTTATGGTGCTTTTTGGTGATTTTGAGGGTTGTCATATTTGGAATATTGGAATTCTCTGATTTTGAAACCATATTTTACCTATTTATAGATTCAAGGACAAAAACGTGAATTTTGTGAATTTTTTTATTTTCTTTTTCCATTGAAAATTCTTTTATGTGTAAACGGAGGAAAAGTCGTGAGTAATAAATAAATAAAAACAAAAATGCAGGAAAAATAGTAATGAAGTAGTTCTGATGGGAAGAAATATGGTTGTCAGTTGTCACTTTTTGTTAATTAATTAAATTTATTGTTCTTATCTTCTTCACTTTTATTAAGCTTCGTCTTTGTTTATATGTTTCTTTTGGGGATAGTGTTGTAGTAGTACTAAATAAGAAAAAGACATCCCTTTTATTAGGGTTAAGTTGCAAAAATACCCCTAACGTTTTGAGCCAGGAGCAATTTTATCCCTAACGTCTAAAATGGTTCAATTTTACCCCTAACGTTGGAAGCCAAGCGCAATTTTACCCCTAACGTTAATAAATTGGGTCAATTTGAAAAATAATTCATCAAACTGTCTTCTCGGTCATAAATCTTGTTATCTACACTTCATACGTGTGTCATTTTATCAGTAACAAATCACAAACATTCGTTGGGATGTGAAAAAAAAAAATATACTGTCTTTTTGTACGGATTAGATAAAAAATTCAAAAAATCCACCGAATTTATAAATATTAATCTCAAATTCTATTATTAAATTATAAAAAATATGAAATTCTTTTTTTAGAACGAATTATTATGCAATTGGTGCAGAATAATGAACAAAAATATATGTGTTTTATAATAGTGTCTGAAATTGACCAAATTTATCAGCGTTAGGGGTAAAATTGCTCTTGGCTTCCAACGTTAGGGATAAAATTGCACCATTTTAGACGTTAAGGGTAAAATTGTTCCTGGCCCAAAACGTTAGGGGCATTTTTGTACCTTAACCCCTTTTATTACAAAAGTTAAGGCTTAGGATAAATAATTTATTAGTTTTTTTATTGTATTTGTTTAATTTTTTATTTTAAAAAAATATTATAAAGTTTTTATTTTTATCATCATTAATTTTTAATTATTTTATCTAGATTTTTAACTAAACATATTTTAGTTTGTAAGACAGATACAGTGCTATATAAAATAATCATGTTACCGCGTTATTCATGTCAAATATAACGGTTAAAAATTTAAAAAAAATAATCAAAAAGTTAATAGTAACAAAAAATGATGCGGGGCATCTTTCCCTAGGATCGAGTCCGAACAAGGGAAGTCGGGGAAAGAATCAAGTACAAGCAATAAGCAAGCAAGAAGGCCAAACTGTGCCACACAACAAGTGGGAACGCTCCGCGTGGTCTAGTACACGCCCCGCGTACTTGAGGAATTGAGCCAAAGAAAAGCCCAGGAGGTCATCCACGCGAGGCGTAGATCAAACACGCTCCGCGTATAGAGCAAGCACACCCCTCATATGGGAAGAAATGATCCGGAGGGAGTCCCAACAACTCAGACACGCTCCGCGTGTCTAACGGTACGCCCCGCGTGAAGGAAAGTAATCCCGGAGAAGAGTTCAACAGCCAAAGTACGCCCCGTGTAAAATGGCTCCTGATCCAGAGAATGGCTCATCAGCCAAAGTACGCCCCGCGTACTTTTGGATACACCACGTGTACTTTTACTTTTCAGGAACTTGCTCCTTACTCTAGCTTCCTGGTTATTTACACCTTTGGTCCCTCAGCTCCTCTCCCTCCTTCAAATCAACCTCCTCCACTCACCTTTACCCCCATTTACCCCTTATCTTTATGTTCTAATTAGCTAAGCTCTTTACCCTTTATGTAATTAGGCAAGTAGGGTTTTGAGATGATATAAATTCATCTCTTTCTTGTAATGTTTCTTTAACTTTTTATCAATCAAATATTAAACTTCTTTGTGAAGCTTGTTAAGGTTTATCCTTCAACAATGGGGAATCTTGATTTCCTATGGATTTAGTCCATGAATTGGGATTCACTCCTTCTAGTTTAGCTAGAGAATTGGAATATCTTTGTTAGTTTACGATTAAAACTAACACGTCACTTTCAGATAAATCCGATCTGTATCAGTTGGTATCAGAGCCGATCGTTTTCCTTGAACGGAGACTTCTTTCGACAATGATTCAACCGAGTTTTCTACAAGCCATTAGAGATTATGCCGCCAAGAGCCTTGAAGTACTCCAAACCGAAGCAAGGGAGATGGATGTTGAGCTTGCCGAGATGAGGAGGAAGACTATAGAGAACTTGGAGCAAGAAAGGCTAGAAAGGCTACAAAGAGGCAACCGAAACAAACGTAGGCGACAACGTCGGGCCCAACGGGAAAAGGATGAAGAAACCTCCATGTTGTCTCCTCAAGGTTCATCCCAAATCTTTCCTCCATTATACAAGAAAGAGGTAAACCCAACATTTTCAAATTCTCATTTGGAAGTTATGGATGAATTTATTTCTAGTGAGGGATTGGATGTTGGTGATGTTATTTGTGAACTAGATTCTCATTTTGGGTTATTTGATAATGATGTTGTGAATGAGAATGTGGATTTATGTGTGGATGAGGAGGAAGGAGTGTTGATAGGGGAGGATGTTGGGGAAAACAATGTAGCAAGTGATGCTCCCCAAGTGTTTGATGAAATGCCCCTTAGGCATAGCCACATATGTATGCTTAAGGGCATTGAGGATATTTGTCTTCAAGAGGGGGAGACGGAGCTTGGGCTTATTAATCTCTTTAAGGAGAAGGATGAAATTAATTTATGTGTGGAGATTGATGACTATGGAGATGGGAGAGATGTTGGTGGTTCTACCATGTTGGGTTGTAGCATGCCTTTTGAGTCGGGCGACTTGGCACGTGAATTAGTCGGTTCGAATTATGAAGAGGAGTGGGAGGAAACGAAAGGTCATGGGAAAAAACGGATCGTGGATGAAGAGGGAAATGAATTTGAGCATGATCATGGAGAAGAGGAGTTAGTAGAGGAGATTGATGAAGAGGAGAACCAATCCAAGAATGAGCTAGAAAGAAATGTTGAACATGACTATTGTGAAGGCGAATTCGAGGATGAGGTTGAAGAGAGAGAGCACGCTTCCGAAGATGAAATATGTGAAGATGGTGAACTTTGTCATAGTGCATATGAATTTGATTATGATGAAGATGGTAGAGTTTACCATGAGGAGGATGAATGTCAACGGATTGAGTGGAACCAATATGGGACTGCTTATGAAGAAGACGAAGATGAGATCTACTATGATGAGAATGGGCGTCGGTGTGTTGAGTGGAATCGACATGGGGCTCCCTATGAAGATAATGAAGGTAGATTCCATTGTGATGATGAGTTGGAGGATGTTGAACGGTCCTATAATGAAGATATCTATGAGTATGGTGGAGGTAGGTTCCATCATGATGATGAGTTGGGGAATGTAGAGTGGAGCCGAAGAGAAGAAGCCTATGATGAGGAAGGTCGGTTCCGAGATGACTATGAGACAGGAAATGTAGAGTGGAGCCGAAATGAAAATGCTTACAATGAAGAAGAAGGTCGGTTCCAAGATGAGGATGAGTCGGGAAGTGTTGAGTATGAAGACACATATGAAGTTGATGATGATGGCAATGAGCACAATGTGTATTTGGTGACTAGGGTGCCAATGCCTAGTGAAGAAGAGCCTAGCCAACGTCATCGATTATTTAGAACTCGATGCTTAGTCCGTGGGAAGAAGTGTGAGATGGTGATCGACGGAGGAAGCCAAGTGAATATCATTAGTCGGTCCGCCATGAGCAAGTTTGGGTTGGTTCCCGAGCCACATCCTAGACCTTACCGCCTTGGTTGGGTCAACGAGGTGGAAAAGCTTCAAGTTACTCATTGGTGTAAGGTTCCTTTCACTATTGGAGCTTATGGGGATGAAGCTATGTGTGATGTTGTGGAGATGGGTGCTTGTGATGTGCTACTTGGTAGGCCATGGCAATTTGATTGTGATTCCTCACATGCGGGAAGAAGCAACACCTACACCATACGCAAAGGCGGAATCCGATATGTCCTTATACCTTTGAAGAGTTCTCCTAGTAAGAAAATGGAGACCACTTTAGGAGATTGTCCAACTCGGGAGTTGAATGTGAATGGGTGCATTGGTGGAACGGGTGAGACATTGAGTCATCTTGATTTGGGTTCCATGGCTGAAATAGCTAGCCACTCTCCTAATGAAGTCAAATCCCAAGAGGGGAATGAAGTTGAGACGGGGAGTAGCAAAGTTGGAAGTGGGGAAGTAGAGCCGATGCTCAAGGGTGACAAGCACGTGTCTTTCAACGAGCCACCTATAGGGCTTCCTAAAGGGCTGCCACCTTTGAGAAAGCTACCACGAGACATAGCATGGGATCCGGAAGATCGTGCACCTAGCTCTACAAATGGTGAGTTGAGATCTAGAGAGGAAGAGGAAGGTTGTTCTATGAAGCCTAGTGATAGCACCGAGATGCCTAGCATATGCTACATGTAAAAGAATCGAGTCACTCATTGGGTAAAATCTGAACTTATTCTTTTGTGCTTTGTTGAAATGTATGTGTTGGAATCTTGGTTGTGTATGTTGAGGGAGAAGCTTTCCTATGAGGAGCCCATGAGGGGTGATCTTATCATGAGGCATGGGAGTTTATTGTTGAGGGAGGACATTTCCTATGATGAGCCCATGAGGGGTGGTCTTGTCATGAGAAGTGAGAGTTTTATATTGAGGGAGGATCTTTCCTATGATGAGCCTATGAGAGGTGATCTTGTTGTGAGGAGTGTGAACTTCATGTTGAGGGAGAACATTCCCTATGATGAGCCCATAAGAGATGATCTTGTTGTGAGGAATGTGGACTCTATGTTGACTGAGAACCTTCCCTATGATAAGCCTATGAGAGGCAAGCTTGTTGTGAGGGATGTGAGCTTTGTGTTGAGGGAGAACACTTCCTATGATGGGACCATGGGGGTTGATCTTGTTATGGGCTTGGGTGATTGTTTGTTGAAGGGGAATGGCTTCCCGTGGAACATAGAAAGGATGGAAGGAGGTCAAGACTTGGTAAACTCGGAGCTCATTACTTTGCGCTTTATTGCTATGTATGTGTGGGGGTATATGTGGTGCTTGTTGAAGAAGCATCAACCCTATGAGGAGTCAATGAGAAGTGACCTTATGATGAAGAGAGTGGGGTTTATGAAGTCTTTGATGAATGGGAATAGCCGCTCGAGAGATGTTGAGGAGATGGACGGGATTCAAGACTTGAAGAACCATGGCCAAGTTAGTAAAGTGGCAAGTCTTGAAGTTCCGGGATGGTTGACCCAAGGTGAGGGAGGAGCTACTTTGTGTGAGCTTGGGTTCACTATAATGTGGGCTGACAAATGTCACCGGGATATTCCGTTTGATGTGGGCCATGGGCAAGGAGATAATGAGCATGATAGCCAAGTTAGTGGAATGAGTGATAGCAAAGTCCGGGCATATTCAATTCAAAGTCATGTTTGGGTTGTGAAGAGTACTCAAGGGATCGCTCCAATTTGGGTTGATATATGGCGTCGGGACATGTCATGTGAGGTTGGCTATGTGCGAGTGGAGGTTGAGCCTAGCATCTGGGTTGATGGCGTGAGGTACATTGGGGTCCGGGCATATTCGACTCAAGATCATGTTGGGGTTTTGAAGAATACTTGTGAGATTGATTCTAGTTGGGTCGATATGTGTCGTCGGGATATTCCATTCGAGGTAGGCCATGAGTGGAAGAAGGTTGCGTTGATTCCTCAAGTTCGTGATGGGAAGATCAAGAGGGTCTATGGGTGGTCCATGCAACCAAATGAGGGGCGTTGGAAGACCATCCAAGCATTCAATGGGAAGTGGTTTGACAAGCTTCGCCAAGACATACCATTTGATGTTGGTAGAACATCCGATATTGGTGGAGATTGGGAGGTGAGCACCACGGAAGATGAAGTCCGGGGTGGAGCACTTGTTGAGGTATGGGGAAAGGCTCGTGAGGAGAAGGTGAGTCCGGTAATATTTGGAGTGGACTCCTTGAATTCATCTCGAACAACACCTTGGTTCGATTTGAGGGCTTGGGTTCATTCACATCGAACACGTCTCACCAATATATAGCAAGCAACTTGGGGTCAAGTTCTTTTTAAGAGAGAGTGAATGATGCGGGGCATCTTTCCCTAGGATCGAGTCCGAACGAGGGAAGTCGGGGAAAGAATCAAGTACAAGCAATAAGCAAGCAAGAAGGCCAAACTGTGCCACACAACAAGTGGGAACGCTCCGCGTGGTCTAGTACACGCCCCGCGTACTTGAGGAATTGAGCCAAAGAAA
The DNA here is from genome assembly GCF_963576675.1 of Euphorbia lathyris. NCBI lineage: Eukaryota > Viridiplantae > Streptophyta > Magnoliopsida > Malpighiales > Euphorbiaceae > Euphorbia > Euphorbia lathyris. The sequence goes on from NC_088919.1 coordinate 14,991,840, forward strand.
AGCCCAGGAGGTCATCCACGCGAGGCGTAGATCAAACACGCTCCGCGTATAGAGCAAGCACACCCCTCATATGGGAAGAAATGATCCGGAGGGAGTCCCAACAACTCAGACACGCTCCGCGTGTCTAACGGTACGCCCCGCGTGAAGGAAAGTAATCCCGGAGAAGAGTTCAACAGCCAAAGTACGCCCCGCGTACTTCTGAGTACGCTCCGTGTAAAATGGCTCCTGATCCAGAGAATGGCTCATCAGCCAAAGTACGCCCCGCATACTTTTGGATACGCCCCGTGTACTTTTACTTTTCAGGAACTTGCTCCTTACTCTAGGTTCCTGGTTATTTACACCTTTGGTCCCTCAGCTCCTCTCCCTCCTTCAAATCAACCCCCTCCACTCACCTTTACCCCATTTACCCCTTATCTTTATGTTCTAATTAGCTAAGCTCTTTACCCTTTATGTAATTAGGCAAGTAGGGTTTTGAGATGATATAAATTCATCTCTTTCTTGTAATGTTTCTTTAACTTTTTATCAATCAAATATTAAACTTCTTTGTGAAGCTTGTTAAGGTTTATCCTTCAACAATGGGGAATCTTGATTTCCTATGGATTTAGTCCATGAATTGGGATTCACTCCTTCTAGTTTAGCTAGAGAATTGGAATATCTTTGTTAGTTTACGATTAAAACTAACACGTCACTTTCAGATAAATCCGATCTGTATCAAAAAAAACCTTATAATACATTTTTTTAAATAGAAATTAACAGTATTTTAAGTAAAAAGAAAAGAATTAATAAATTATTTACCTAAAATTTATTTATTTATGCTAGTAAATGTTTTCTCTGCTTAGAAAAGTTTTTTATTGTTTCAAGCGCAACTTATATTTGAGTAAAAAAACAAAAATCGATTAGAATGAATTAATTTTACGGTAAATAATTCATTAGTCCCTACCTTTTTATGTAACACGCTGTTTAGTTTTTCTATTTTGAAAAACATATTATAAAGTCCATAATTTTTGTTAATATTAACCATTTGGTCATTTTGTTTATTTTTTTAGATTTTTAATCGAACATATCTTAGATTCCAAGATAGTCATAGTATAATACAAAATGTCTATGTTACTATGTTATTTTCTGTCTGTCTGTTTCTACCAAATATAACGGTTAAAAATCTAAAAATAGACAAAAGGACCAAAAGGGTTAATAATGACAAAAGATAAGAACCTTATAATGTGTTTTCCAAAACAGAAGGACTAAACAGTGTGTTAGGTAAAAATTGAGAGACTAATAAATTATTTACCCTTAATTTTAAGGGATACACTGTAAATATATGTTTAGCAGTAGTGTTCACATTAATAATTAAGAGAAATTTTATTCTTAATGTGATACAATTTTATTCTTAATATGATATAATTTTAAATTAGGGTGGAGATTCAAAGCATCCCTAACATTGATAATTAAGAGAAATTTTATGCTTAATGTGATACAATTTTATCTTTAACATTGAAAGTAAGAGTAAATTTATTCTTAACATGAACAAATTTAGTCAATTTTAGACAACGTTAAAAAAACATATATATTATGTTTTTATGTTATGCACTAGTTACATGTCAATTTGTTCTAAAAAAAATATTTTTCTTCTTTTTAATTTCATAATAAAATTAAAGATTAATATATTTTTAAATTTAACAAAATATTTGAAATTTTTTTTCAACTTGTACATAAGGCTATAATTTTGTAAGTCTTTTTTTCCATGTGTATGAATAAGTTTCTGATTTATTAATTATTAGTGATAAAATAACACACATATGTACAGTAAGATGACAAAATTTACGAATGAGAAAACAGTTTGATAAATTGTTTCTCAAATTAATCTAACTTGTCAATATTAGGAGGTAAACTGATAGTTAAGATCAATTTTACCAATAATATTTGACTGTTTGAGTCAAATTGATAAATAATTTATCAAATTGTCTTCTCAACTATTAATTTTGTCATATTCACTGTACATGTGCGTTTTTTTATCACTTATCAGTAACAGATCACAAATATATGCATATACATGAAAAAAAATGAAGAAAATTAAAAAATTATACTGTGTTATGTACTAATTGGACAAAAAAAATTAAAAATTTAAATATTTTGTCAAATTTATAATATACTAATCTCAAATTCTATCATGAAATAAAATCTTTTTTTTTAGAACTAACTGATACAGAATATGAAAATAAAAATAACTGTGATTTTTTTTAATGATTTCTAAAATTCACCGACTACTAACATTTAAAATAAAATTGCACCACTTTAAATATCGGGTATAATTCTCAAAAAAAAAAATATCGGGATAAAATTACTTTTTTGTCCTTTTAATTATGTTGAGTCGCTGTCGCAAGGTCTACTAAAACTCTTGACCTCGAATGGATCTGAATCTGACTGGCCATCCTACTTTGAAATTTTCTTAATAAATACTCTCAAGAAAAAGGAAAAAATAAATACTCTCACAGTCTAAATTATATTACTATTTTCAGCCTTTAGGTTTAATTATAAAATATTGTTTCAAAAAAAAAAGGTTTAATTATAAAATATAATTTAGATAATTCAATATTTTTTCATATAAATTTTCTAACTCATTCTTATTTAACTTACTAATATAAGTGTGAATAGACCTAGCAATTATCGTGTTCGAGTCATGTTCGTGTCGTGTCATTTCGGGTTCGTGTCACAAAAGAGTAAACCCAAACCCAACCCAAAAACCTTCGTGTCAAAGTCGTGTTAACCTGTTCGGGTTAGTGTCGATTTCGTGTCGTGTTTTCGGGTTACATGTAATTTTGTTATGCATATATATTAATAATAACTCTTAAAAATATAAAAAGATATGGTACTGGTTTTAAGCGTTTTATATCATTTTTAGATTAGTATGTTAACAATAATTATCGAAAAGTTCGATAATATCATGTTAGAGGGTCATGTAATGTGTTTATAACAATTTAGGAAATTCAAATCAATATTTGCAATTAATAATTATAATTTTATTATCTTTATTAATAAAGTGAGATAAAAACACGAGAGAATATAACAATAATTTTCAATATCCGTGTCAGTTTCGTGTTTTCGGGTTGACACGGAAATGACACGAAAATTAACATATCATTTCGTGTCGTGTCAACTTTCGTGTCGTGTCATAAAACTCTAAACACTAACACTAAAAAAGCATGTCGTGTTCGTGTCGTGTCATCGGGTCGTGTGTCGCTTTGCCGGGTCTAAGTGTGAATGAGTATAAAACTATTATAATTTTCAATAATATTTATATTGAAACCCTTAAAGGGAGGGGAAGGGATGGGAAGTTAATTAAAGGGAAGGGAGGTTAGAGAACCTCCATCCCACCAACTTGGTGGGACTGAAATTGAAGGTTTTTGAACCTCCATTTAACCATCATTTAACCTTCATTTAAACTTAAACTCCTTCCCAAACAAGGTTAAGCAATGTTAGAAAAATAACCTCCATTTAAACTCCTTTCCAAGCAAGGTTACAAAAATAATCTCCCTTTAATTAACCTCCACTAACCTCAATCCAAGCAGACCCTTAGGTGATTGAGAATTTACCTATAACTAAAGATGTCATGGGTTCGAATCATATGAGGTGGGTTAATTTCACAATTCTGCATCCACTAATATCTACTAAAAGATAATTAATGTATATGAATTGAATCAAAACGTTATGTATTATGAAACGAAGTAAGTAGTTTTTATAAATTTAGAATGAACAAAATTGACAAAGTGACACATTAATTTAAAACATACTTATCAGCGGATAGTTATTATTGTTTGATATTAGCTGTTTTATACTATTAGTTTTTTTTACTTTATAAAAAAGAAACTGATTATTAAAAAAGAAATATCAAGATACATCTAATTAAGGTAACAATTATTATTATAAAAAAAAAAAAAAAGGTAACAATTATTAAACCTTACCATCTCAGGTAAAATTTTAAACTTATAAATGTGTTAATTAAAAGTCAAATGGAGAGATATACAAGAGAAAAATTAATTTAGTTGACATGCATGTCTAGATACATTTGCATAAATGTATATTTATAGATATGTATGTCTAAGTTTATTTTGCATAAATGAATATGTATAGACATGTATGTCTATATTCATTTTGCATAAATGAATATCTATGAATATGTATGTCTAAATTCATTTTGCTCTTTCATCCTTATAGGTTCAGATAACAAGTATAGGATGTCAGATATAGGGATGGCAACGGGAGGGTACCCGCGGGTAGTGTCAATCCCATACCCTTACCCGTTTATTTTTTAACTACCCGTACCCTTCTCATTACCATAACGGGTATATGTTTTGCATCCCATACCCGTCCCATTTAATTCACGGGTACCCGCGGGTACCCTTACCCGTTAAGAATCAATAAATAAAACAAAAAATATTACAAATTTAACAAAGTATAAATTTAATAAATCATCAATCTAAAAATTGAACAAATTGAATCTTAATCAATAAAAATAAATTTAACAAAGTATCACTTAATGGTCGAAGAACAAAAGGTTGGTGTTGAAATCTCACATCTTACATCTAAAACACAATAACACTTTTTAATATATAAAAAAGTTATGACGGGTAACGGGTACCGGGTACCCTAGGGGGTCTTCCCATACCCGTCCCATTATCCTAACGGGTAATGGTTTTGATCCTATACCCGTCTCATACCCTTTTATACAGGGTACGGGTAGTCCCATTAGGGTCGGGTAGTGCCGGGTACCTGCAGGTAGAGTACCCGTTGCCATCCCTAGTCAGATATTAATATGAAGTCTCTAGGATCAAACAGTCGATGGTTCGAATCCTAAAAACCTCATTAATTTGTGGAATTAAAAACACATGGTGGACTTGTGTTGTACACGCCCCAAGCCCAATAGACATTTGCGTGTGGGGGTATATTAGAGATCAATATAAGATCTATAACTATAAGTTTGAGCTTTTAGTTCAAACGGTTCAAAATATTAATAATAGAATTGGAGATTAATATTTTTAAATTCGGTAAAAAAATTGAATTTTTTTCCAACTCGTACAAAACATAGTATAATTTTTTTATATATAATTTTTTTTTAAATCTATTCATATATTTGTGATCTATTACTATATATATATATATATATATAGGAGAGGGCTCTTGTGAGAACCCTTTCCTAGGTGAGAACTCACCTTAGGTGAGAACCACCCAAAACTACGTAGTTTTGGTGGTTTTTCATTAACCAAAACGTTGTGTTTTGGTAATATGATTGCGCGCGTTTCTGAAGTTGAAGAGTTGAGTCTCTTCGTTCCTCGACTTCTTCCTCTTCTTCTTCCTCATTTCTATGTTCTGTCATTTCTTTTCTAATCTAGCGTCGATCAACTTTTGTTTTTATAGAAGATTTCTGCTTTGTATTTCATCGATTCTACCTTGGATTTGTTCCTCTTAAATCTGGTTAGTTGCTCATATCTTTTTCGTTTTTTCTGTTCATTGTTTTTGTTTGCATTTTTTCGTTTTTTGTTTTTTTTTTGTGAATTTGTTCGTCTGAAGGAGGTTTGTTGCTTTATGTGTTTCGTTTATTTTGTTGTTTTATACTCTTTGTTGATTTTGAGTTCGATTTTGTATATTTTTTGATTTTCTAGGGTTTCGTTTGTATGATCTTTATAAAGAAGTTCCTGTATGTTTTTTTTTTATTTTTGTATTCAAATGTAGTTAGTTTGAGAATGTTTTTATGTTGTTCTAAAATTATGTTCGTATGTTCTATATTTGAATTGTGTTTTGTTCTAAAATATTGAACTATTGTTCTGTTAAAACTATTTTTGTTTGTTTGGTGTTTTCGCTTGTTTGAACTTTCAAAGTTTGTTGTGGTATGATTTTGTATGTTTTTTGTATTCAAATGTAGTTAGTTTTAGAACGTTTTTGAGTTTGTTCTGTTATTGTTTTCTGTTTTTGCATTTTTTGTTCTAAAATATTGATCAAACATGCTGTTGTTGAGTTATTGCTTTGTTAAATTACTTTATGTTTGGTTGATGAGTTATTCCATTTCTTTTATGTTTTGTTGTATATTTGTTTTATATTTGCATTTGTTTGTTCTAAAATGTTGAGTATATGTTCTGTTTTTTAGAAAATGGGCAGGAATGATGGAGAAGAGATTTTTCCCAAGAATGTGGTTGATCAGAAATTGTTGGCTGATATTATTGAAGAATATTGTTCTGATGAAGATAAAAAAAAATAAGAAGAAAGGTGAACCTGTTGTTCCTGTTGAAGATAGAAGTGAAAAAAGACATACTTCTAAAAGATTTAAGAGGACTTCGAAAAGACCTTTAATGTCTAAAAGACCTTCAATGCCAGCCATTCCTGGTGACAATGATTTGCTGTCTAGTTATGTCGTTCCGTCCAATAGTTTGTTGAGGCGGCAAACCAGGAGTCAATCTATGAAAGGTGAGTTTATTCAGCAAACTAGTAGTGAATCTAGGAAAGGTATATTTAAGCGTCAAACAAGGAGTATATCTAGTAAAGGTGTTGATTCTTCTCAAGTTTCTGAAGCTTCGGTTGATGCGTTAAAGGAAGATGTTAATGCTAAGAAGGTAAATGAAGATGTTGATGTTAAGAAGGTAAAGAAAGTGAAGTTTGCCAGGAACTTGTCTGTTGCTTCTAGTTTTTTAAAGAAGAGGAAGAATGTTTTGAGTGTAGGTGATGATGAAAATATTTCCAAACGGAATAAGGTTGCTCTTGGTCAAAGAATACCTCCTAAACAATTTATGGGTATTCTTCATGATATTCCGGAGACTCATAAGGATGCAATTAAGCGTATTGGTTTTGGTGGTTTTTTGCATCTAAGTTTAGATGTTCATAATGCTACTTTTTGTGAAAAACTTGTGAATAGTTTTAATGTTGATAGGTGTAGCCTTATGCTAGATAATAGTGAAGAATTGAAGTTTGTTAAGGATGATTTTAAGGCTGTTTATAGCTTGCCTTGTGGAGGTGTAGAGATTGAGGAGGCACAAGATGTTGGTGAAGACGAGTCTTCAGATTTTTTTGCTCAATGGAGGTCGTATTTTGGTCTTGAGATTGGGAGTCCAATTAATAGTACTGTGATTGCTAAGTTGAATGATCTGAAGACGAAACCGTTGTGTGATGAATTTTTGTTGCATTTTGTATTTTGTGTTGTGAATTGTTGTATTCGTTCTACCAAGAACCAGTCTATGAACTATAAGTTTCTTTATAGTTGTAGGAATGTTAAGGAGATTGCAAATTTGGATTGGTGTTCTTTTGCATATAAGCATTTGTTGGATTCTGTCAGTGAATGGAAAAGGAGTCCTACTTTTTTTACAGGTCCCCTTCCTTTCTTGTTGGTAAGTTTAATTTTCTTTTTTTTTATTATGTGTTTTATAACATTTGTTTGTTGTTTATTTATTAATCTGTGTATAACTTGTTCATTTTTGTTATTTTTTTTGTAGATAAGTTATTTTGATAGGCTTCAACGAGCTAATGTTGTTAATCCAAGAGATTTTCCACTGATAGTTGTTTGGAATAAAGAACGAATACAAAAGAGGATGGTTTTGGAAAAGATGAGGGGCTTTGGAAGTGGGATTGTGTTAGAGAGAATAGTGGTGGGAGAAAATTTGGTAAGAGAAAGTGTGGATATGGATGAAGGAAATGTGCCAAGAGAAGATAATGAAGATGTTGAAGGAGCGAATAGGAAGGAATGTGGATAAGCTTCTTCTAGTGGACCTGGTCAAATTTTTGTATGTTATTACATCTTTATCTATGTTTGTAAATTTTAGAACGTGCTTATTACATTTTAGAACATGTTTATGAAAATTTAGAACATGCTTAATATTGTTTATAACATGCCCTGATTTTTATTATGGATTTGTATATGCAGGAATTTCTTGCGAAGTTCCAATCATTAGCTAAAGAATTGGGTTCTAAAGTTAATGAAATGTACTCTATGTTGAAAGAAGCTAATGTTGTTTTTGGTGAAGATGGTACAAGTGTTGAGATGTCTAATCTGATCAACAACTTGTGGAGTAAATATTCTCGAGGCAATGAATATCCAGTTTCTCAAAGTGAAGGAGAGAAAGAAGAAGTAGTTAATGAGAACAAACCGGAAAGTAAAAAAGATTCAGGAATAACTGGAGATGTTGATTGTGATTTGTCTAGTCAAGATAGTTATTTTTATTTTAATTCTGATTTTTTTGATGAGATAGATGCGTTGGTTGAAAGAATTAAAAGAGAGAAGAAAGATCAGAGAGAGAGTAAAACTCCAATGAAGAATTCTGAAGGAAAAAATTCTTCTCCGAATTTTAATTTGTTGAGTCAAGAGTTGTCTGATTTGGTTGGAAATGAATGTGGATCTACACAAGCAAAAAATTTTGTCGAGAAATCAGATGATGCAGATATGAAGAATAAGTCTGATCCTGAAGTAATGTATGTGAAAATAATTATTTTATATTTTGTTTATGTTTTTTAATGTTTGTTATATTTTAGAACATATGCTTTATTGTTCAGAACATACGTATTATGTTTCTGATTATGTTATTCCTATTTGATTTTTTAAGTTTGTTTGTTTTGTCAATAGGTTTGTTGTTGATGATGAAGTTGATAACGTGGTGATAGAAGATGTGTTGGATGTAGATTTGCAAGCTTTGCCTAGAAATATTCCAGATAAGTTACGGATGTTGTGCAAATGGGCAAATGCAGAGTTGGTGAAAGAGAATTTTGTTAGCTATGTTGTTTGTGAAGAGTTGTTTGGACATTCTGCTAAAGCATTATTGTTGAGGCAGGATATATATTCTATGGTTTATATGGAAGAGATAACTTGCAACGTTATAATTTTCTATATGAGGTATTTTGTTTTTGAAATGTTATAGTTTTATTTATATTAGTTGTAGTTGATTCTTACTATGTTCTTTTTTGTTTTTATGTAGCTACTTGTTTAATTTGTTGAAGAAAAGAGAAATGGAGAAATTGTTTTATTTCGTTGATCCTCATTACACTTATTCCATTGGAAGTTCTAAAACAGTAAGCCAGCGCTCTAATGAGTTGATGAATCGATTGAAGATGTCCAGAATGGATAAGTCTATCTTTTTGTGTCCATATAATACAGGGTATGATTGTTTTAGTTATTTTATTTAATATTTTTTTAAGTAATTTTATGTATTTTGAAATAATAATAGTATTATTTTCAGTGGACATTGGACGTTGTCAATTATTGATTTGAAGAATTTTAGAGCTTATTGGTTGGATCCGTTGAGAAGACGTTTGCCAAAGGGAGATGTATGGATTGATGTTGTGAATGAGTATGTTTTTTGTTTGTATTTTGTTTATAGTTTATTTTGATATATAACTATGTTTGAATATTAAGATGATGTTACTGATTTTAATGATTTTTATTTTAACAGGGCTGTTCAATTATACTATGAGAATGATGAAGTTAAAGTCAAATGGACTGCACTTTTGGTAATTCTTAACTTGTATATTTGTTTTGTACATGTGTGAAATTTTTTAGAACATAAAGGTTAGATTGATGTACATTATTTTAATGTTGTGGTTGTTGTGTTGTAGGGTGTGCCAGAGCAAAAAGATCACAAAACATGTGGTTTTTTTTGTAATGCGGTTCATGAGAGATATTGTGATGGACAAGGATTTGAAGTTTGCTGAAAAGGTATAGTCCATTTATAATAAATGTGTTTTGTTGCATTATTTTGAAATTATAATTTGTTTTATGGTTTTAATTTTTTTATATTTTATAGTGGAAAAGTAGGTGTGGTATGAAATATAGTCAATTTGATTTGGATGAAGTTCGGGAAGAGTTTGTTGAAGAAGTGTTTAGAGTAGGGGTTGCTGGGCTTGATGAATGTTTTGCTGATGATGTTTCTGATAGTAATGCAAGGTAAGTGATATTTAAGAAGTTTTTTAATTTAGATCATGTGTATGTGTGTTTGGAACATATGGTTTATATTTTAGAACATGAGAATAGAATTTAAGATTATGTGGTTTCTGTTTTTGGATTTGGTTAATTTTGTTCCCTTTTGTTATTTTCTTTGTGTTGTTAATAGGAGAGTAGGCAAAGATGTAGTTGAGGAAGTGCAAGAAGTTGGTGTTGGAAATCGTTCAAAAAGGATTTCAAAGTTGCCTGGATATTTACAGTCTCCATTTTTGCTTGAGTCTGAGCATTTACTAAACAATATGCTTAGTTCGCGGAGAATGTTGGTTGAATATGCTTTTTCTAATGAAGACCCACAGTAAGATCTTAATTGAATGTTGTTTGTGTTAATTTAAATTTTCTTTAAGTTATACTGATTGTTTTTATTTTATTTTATTTTTCTTTTTGAAGTGAATTGTTGTATAGTGATTGTTTGTCCATAATCAATAGAGAGGAGATTATGAGCTTGTCAGGAAGCAATCATTTGGTTAGTAATGTGGTTGATGCGTGGTCTCGAATATTGAATTCTGAAGAAAAGTGCAAGGGTCCAACTTCTGTGCATAGATTCTTCTTCTCTACTCTACCATTTGTATGTGTTTTTACATTTTGATATATTTTTTTGTTAAAAAGAAATTGGATTATATTAATATGAATGTTGTATTTTTGTATAGATTTTACTGTGTACTAATAAAGGAGTTCCTGGAAGTACCAAGTACAGCGACAGACATAATGCTTTTTTTGAGAGAATTAGTTATGAACTTCATGAGGCTAAAATAAACAGTTTAGAGAGTTATCACTTGGTAATTATATTAAAAGTAAATCGTGTTTTACTTTAATTGTTGTTTGTAATTATTATGATTGCTAATGGTTTTTTTTGTAGGTATTCTTTCCAGTTGTTTATGCTGCCCATTTCTATGTTTTCGTTATTAACCATTTTACTGGAAAGATAGACGTCATTGATAACAAGGCTCTTAATAAAGGCGTAACAGTCCATAGTAAATATAAGGGTTTTGCAAAGGCTTTGGTAATATTACTTATCTGTTTTTTAGTTTTGTTATTGTGTTCTACATATTTACTGTCATGTTCAGAAAATCTAAGTGTATGTTCTGAGTAGTTGATGATTTGTTTTAATATTGATAAGATGTTGTTCTATGTTTTTCAGGTGAAAGCATATTATCTTTATATAAAAAAAGAGAGCCCTAATTGCTTGAATGATATCAGTTCATATGGTTCAAAACATTTGAAGTTGAAGTGGAAAGAGTCAAGCAATAATGATGATTGTGGTGTTTTCCTTTTGAAACATATGGAATCCTATTTTGGACAAGAGGAGTCTGAATGGGATATTGGAGTTCGAAATAACAATGTGAGTTTTTTTTTAATCTTATTTATTATAGGCTGTTGTTATTATTTTGATAATGTTAGTAATAATGAATGGGATATTGTAGGTTGATCAGTTGAAGAATTTCAGAATTGAATATTGTTGGAAGATTCTGTCAAATTCTGGAAACAAAGAAGTTGCTGTTGTAAATGAGAAGGCCTTAAAATGGAAGAATGAACAATTAAAATAATTGTATATTCTGCAATTGTTGTAATTATATATGTTAGAACGTAAGATATATTATTTTGGAACATGAAATATATTATTTGTAACATGCACGATTTTGTTAACAGTAATGAAGTATTTGAAACACATATTTTGAATTAGATTGGATGAATTAGTGGTTTCTTTTCTTGGATGTGATATCTCAGTTTTGAGAATGAATGATATAATGAGAACCAAATGACAGCAGTAAAATTGATTAGGGTGATAATTATGAAGATTGGAAATGGGTACAGGTGATGAATATTGTAATTTACAGAGAATGTTGAAATGGAAGTTAGCTATTTAATGGTGGAATCAGGTCTATTGAGCCAAACCTTGAATTGTGATTTTGTTCAACTGAATGTGTAGGATTTGTGAATTTCTTGAGTAGATTGTATATATCTGTTTAAAGTGGAAAGTTGTGTAGGTTAGTGGCTTGTTTAACAAAATATGTGTAATCATATGTAAATTAATCAGAATAGTATTAGAAGGTTGAAGTTAAATTTTAGTGCTATACATGTTTAGATGCAATATAAACATGTTAGATCCAGTTTGTCATCAAAATATTGTACCATATAAGAAAAAATTTATGTTTCAGCTTCTTACATTGGAAAAAAATTATTGTATGTTCCAAAAAAAGATCGTATGTTCTAAAACATGTATCATATGTTCTAAACCTTATATCATATGTTCTAAATATTATATGATATGTTCTAATCAATATATGAGATCAGTTCTCTTTTTCTGGACAGTTTCTGCTATCATGGTTAGCAAGCTGTTTACAGACTCTGCATAACCTCTTTTTTTTCTGGTTTTCCTCAACAGCTTTCTCTCTTTCACCCTTCAATCTTTTATCACTGTTTCCTTTTGGAATATGTACACATGTACCTTTGTTCTTTGATATTTTTGGTGCTTTGACATTAATTTCTGTTGGTACACTAGTTCCAATCAATATCTCAATGTCTTGATTTTTTGAAAGAGTTTTGTTTTTCTCTTTGTCTTTTTGAGTGTTTTTAGCTTCTAAATCCATTCTGATTGCTTGAAACTTCTTCACAAGATCCTTTATATTTTCCTCACTACCTTGAGCTAAATAGACACAAACATTAATCTCTGACCATAGTTGATTCAGCCATGTTTTCTTATCAATTGTAGCAGTACATTCTTCCATAAGATTTCCTTGCAGATTTATATTTTTTTGACTTGTTGCTGATGTAGTCCATCTGTTAAGCACATACCTTTTTGGAATTGATTCAAGCATTTTTGCCTTCCAAACCCACACCATGTGTCTGCATGGTAAGCCCTGTCTCTCAAACTTCTTGCACGAACATTTTGTTTCGTCTTGAATGTTGCTGTACGTAACCTGAAAGGTTTTTGATGTCCTTTGCTCTTTGATAGTGTAAATTTCAAAAGGAGGTTGTTTATAGAATCCTTCTATTCCACAAAAAAAAAGATCCATTATAAACCTCTTCCTGAAACTCATAAAAGACAGTGGTTGTATAAACATCAGCTCCATGTGTTTCAATACCCATTGGTGTTTTGCATACAAGTCTTTTATGTTTGGCTTCATTGTCATTGTGAGCTTGGTTATGCCTTTGTGCATCCATTGCACTATCAAATCTCATATAAAATTCTACAAGACTTAGATGAGAATTTGTAAAAGCAGTGAAAAAGTTGTTCTCACTCTCTGACCTTGATGTAGTTCTCATAATTCCTCCTAGGAATAAGTCCCTGAAATACGCTGGAATCCACATTTTTCTGATTTCAAATATTTGACATAGCCATTCATGTTTCTCCAAATTAAACTCTGAAAGGATTGCTTTCCATTTTTCATCAAATTCTTCAGGTTCTATCTCAACACTCCAAACAATTGGTTGAATCCTTTTTAAGAAATTGGTTTCTTGCATAATTGTACGACCTATTAAAAGAATGAGTTAGTATTTTCATAATATACAAATATTTTGAACATGCGAATAATATATTGGAACATACAATTTAATGTCTGATCAAAACATATAGTAGAACAGTCAATCAGTAAAAAATTTAATTGTAAACAAAGTTTTTGAATGCTTACCTAATTTATCATTCATCTTTTTCATAATGTGCCACATGCAGAATCTATGTTCTGTTTTTTTGAAAACATTTTTTATTGCAATCTTCATTGCTGGGTCTTGATCTGTTATTAAGCATGTAGGTTCATTGCTTCCCATTGCATTAAGAAACGTTTTGAAAACCCACTCAAATGATGCAATATCTTCTTTAGCAATGAAACAAGCAGCGAACGTAACACATTTTTTGTGGTGGTCTACTCCAGTAAAGGGGCCAAAGATCATGTTATATCTGTGGAAATAGTATAAAAAAATTTGTAAATAAGAAAACTTATTAAGAATATAAGAATAAGATTTTAGAACATGCCAATAATATATTGAAATTCATTAATAAATATTTAGAACATTGCAATAAGAAATCAGTACATATAATATAATACCTGTTTGTTTGGTATGTTGTGTCAAAAGATACCATATCACCAAATAGAGCATAATTCTTTCTACAAATTGGGTCTGCCCATAAAGCTCTACAGAGATGATCGTCTTCATCCATATCAAAGTCAAAAAAGAATGCAGACCATAGAAGTTTTTTCTTGTTGAAAATGTCAATAAACATTTGAGCATCTGATTCATAAATGTAAGCCTTTAAATCTCTGTGGAAGTTTTTAAAATCCTGCTTAGATGCACCTACATTGTTGTATCCTCCAACATTTTCTTTTATTTGTCTGTATGTTCTTACGGGTCCAACATTCATCTAAAGAAAAGACATTAAGAGATTTTATAAGGAAAGTAAATACAATTTGAAATATTGTAGATGTTATGTTCTATGTTTCATTATGAACTGTTAGAAATGTACAAGTAAAGATGTTTGTAAACATTTTAAATTTAGAATATGACTCACCTTAGAATTATCAACAATCATCTTCTTGTGTAGTATTGTCAGATTTCTTCCCTGTTTTTGAAATTTCATACATCGTGGACTGTAAAGTGGGTGTGTATGTTCCTCTTTTAAACGAAAGACAATATATTTTCCATCATTGCTGTACTTTAAAACAATTTGCGCTTGACATCCAACACGTGTTATTAATCTTCTTCTTGGTATGTGTCCTTCAATTTCTTCAATAATTTTTTTCTGCTTATGGCCTGCTTTATTGCACAAACAGTATTGAAAAATGACAAGATTTGAGTTTTTTCTTTTTTTAACTGTAGATTTTCTAATATTAAATCTTGCTTCAGTGGCATATGCTTTGTAAAATTCAATACCCTCATCAATAGTATTAAATTTTGTTCCTACAGTAGGTATTTTTTCTGGAGAGCAACATGGCTTCCATTCTTTTGTTCCTTCAGGAGTCTGCCCAAATTCTACTTATTGAGTGTAGGATATAATTGCAGTAGTAGAATCATTAGGCTGCTCTTGATTTGACACTGCATTTAAGTTGAATTTTTGAACATATGTGATAATATATAGAACATATGAACAAATTCTTAGAACATTAGGTACAGTTTGAAGAATGTATTGAACTATATATTTCAATATACTCAATTTTATTTTTTCAACAATTTTTAGAAGTAATTATAAATAAGAAACGAATAATATGTACTATTATCTATAGAACATATGACCAATTATTTGGAACTAGCTTTTTTAGATTATGAAGAATGTTAATTGGGAATGTACCTCTTTCTATAGTTGAAGACAGAGAAATTTGCTGATGATCATCATTCTGCTGTAGATCATTGTCTATTATTTCATGCAAATACATTGTTTCCATCTAGATAGAATCTGAATTATTTCCAATTTGTTTCAGATTTAACGAATTTCTGAATAATTATAAACATAAGAAACAGAACAGAGAATAATATTCATTTATAGTTGTTGGATATTTCATTACCTGATTGATGCTATTGAGATCAATTGCTTTCAATCTTTTTGTTTGAATGTAGATCGTCTTTTTAATCTGATTTGCGATTTTTGAATGACAGAGCCATGAGGAAGGAGGAACGATGATGAGGAAGGAGGCTGATCTAATTAACGAAGGAGGATGGATGATGAGGAAGATCTGAGGTTGAATTACAGAAAAATGATCTGAGGTTGAATGACAGAGCGATGAGGAATGAGGAACGATGATGAGGAAGGAGGCTGATCTAATTAACGAAGGAGGATGGATGATGAGGAAGATCTGAGGTTGAATTACAGAAAAATGATGAAGATCGAAGTGATGGAGGAGGTGCGATTGTTGATTGTGATTTTGCGATGATAGAAGAATGATCTGCGATTGTTGGTCCTCAATTTGCAAGAGTGAAACGCTGTAGTTTTGTAATTGGGACAGGTTGTTGTTTTTTTAATGTATAAAACTACGTAGTTTTGGGGTGGTTCTCACCTAAGGTGAGTTCTCACCTAGGGGAGGGTTCTCACTTGATCCCTCCCCTATATATATATATATATATATATAACGATGCACATATAAAGTGTAGATCATAATATTCATTATTCATGATTAAGATGACAACTTGATAAATTATTTTTCAAATTTACCAACGTTAGAGGTAAAATTGCTCTTGGACGCTAACATTATGGGTAAATTTTATACAATTTTAGATGTTGGAGGGTAAAATTGCTATTGAATGTCAACATTAGGAATATTTTTACACGCCTTAATTAAAAAAATATAGCATTTTAAGCAAGTTAAGGGGATAATAGATTACTATAAGCAAATTTATGAGCTAATATGTCATTTTAAACAGATTCAGATGTCTAATATACCGCATTCATCAAGTTCGGGAACTAACAAAACACCTGACAAGAAGGAGCGAAATGACCTGTTAACAATAGTACATCGGTTCGGTTTAAACCGCATACCGAACTAAATCGACCGAATTCAGTTTTTCTGTTCTATTTTTTTGACACTTCAGTTTGACATCGATTTTAAATTTATTTGTATTCTGATACAGATTGAAAGCGATAATGAAGGTTTTAATCGTAAACCCACAAAGATGTTCTTCTCTAGCTAAACTAGAAGGAGTGAATCCCAAGATAAAAGGTATTAAACCTTGAATTCTCAAAGAGAAAGAGTTGATTGATAAAAGTTAGTTTATCCTTACAAAAATGGGGGTTTAAATACTTCCCCTAAAGATAAGAACAAGGACAGGGACTACCCCTACTAGGGTTACAATAAAGCTAACATCAAAAGGGTAAAATAGGTAATACGCTCCGACAATCAGTACAATGGTACAGGTACGGATTGTCAGGGTTGTTATGGGAATTACTTCGGAAGGAAGTAAACAGAGATCCGCCCAGGGGAAGATGTTGATTCGCCTCCTTGTGTACTCCTAGATCCGCCCCGCGCGTATGTCCTGGGGATCCGCCCTCCTAGATACAACCTCCGTGGGTCTGATGTCTGGGGATCCGCCAGAGCGCGTGTGATCAGCGATCCCAGTTAGGATGTCCGCATCATTCTCTCCTTCTTTAAAAGAGTTCGGCACTGGTTTGTCTGTGTTGAACTCCAACGGACCATCCGACTTCCACGGGCTAAGGTCACGGATGTTGAACGCTGCTGAGATTTTACCCAGCCAATTCGGCAATGCTATGTGATAGGAATTGGCATTGATCTTCTTGGTGACCTTATATGGCCCGTATTTCCTAGGTCGAAGCTTGCTGCTTGTGGCGTTGGCGAGTCTCTCTTTGCCCAAATATACCATAACCTCATCCCCAACTTCAAACTGCAGGTCCCTACGGTGCTCATCCGCCTTAGCCTTTAATTTCTGATTTCTCTCCTCAAGAGTCTCTCTCACCTCTTGGTGCATCTGCACATAATCCTTAGCTAACTGGTTGGCAGTCACGTTTCCTTTAGGAAGATGGGCTATATCAAGGACGTGATTTGGGGTCTTTGTGTATACTACTTCAAATGGGGATCTCCCGGTCCCCGAATGTACAGAGCCGTTGTAGGCGAACTCAGCTTGGGCTAAAACCACATCCCACATCCTGGGCTTATCTTTACATTTGCTGCGCAGTAAGTTTCCCAAAGTTCTATTGACCACCTCGGTCTGTCCGTCTGTTTGAGGGTGGGCGGTGGTACTAAAATTCAGAGACGTATCGAACAGAGCCCACAACGTTCGCCAGAAGTGACTGAGGAACTTCGTATCACGATCCGAGACAATGCTCTTAGGTACGCCATGTAGCCTGACAATCTCTTTGAAGAATAGCTTAGCCGCCGCTGAGGCATCATTAGTTTTACGACAAGGTATGAAGTGGGCCATCTTTGAAAACCGATCAACCACGACAAAGATGGAATCCATGCCTCTCTGAGTTCTGGGCAACCCTAGGACAAAGTCTATGGACAGATCCTCCCATATGGTCTCTGGCACAGGCAAAGGTAACTGCAATCCAGTATTTGTAGTGCGTCCCTTGGCGGTCTGGCAAATATAGCATCGTTCTACCAAGTAGGCAACATCTCTCCTCATCTTAGGCCAGAAATAACGGGAACTCACTGCTTCATATGTCTTGTCTCGCCTAAAGTGTCCTCCAAGGGATCCGCCATGTAGATCACGAATAACCTTCTCACGGATAGAAGTGCAAGGTAGGCAAAGTTGGTTGCCCCTTATGAGATACTCATCCATCAGGTGATACGCCCCATCCCCATGCTGGTGTTGACACTTCTCCCAGATACTGCCAAAGTCAGGATCCGCCAAGTATTCTCCTCTGATGTGTCCAAAACAATCGGTCTCCAGGTTGACTGTTTTTATTAATGACACCCTTCGACTCAAGGCGTCCGCCACCTTATTCTGTTTTCCAGCCTTATGAATAAGCTTATAGGGGAACTTATCTATAAAGGCGGACCACCGGGCATGCATGGAGCTCCGAAGTTGCTTCTGACTTCCCAGGTACTTGAGAGCTTGGTGGTCAGTGTAGAGGATGAATTCTTTCCCCACCAAGTAATGTTCCCAAACTTTCAACGCCCTCACTACAGCATAAAACTCTTGATCATACGTGGCCCACTTTTGCCGTGCCTCACAAAGTTTCTCCCTGAAATATGCAATGGGCCTCTTTTCTTGCATCAAGACTCCACCAATCCCAACTCCACTGGCATCACACTCAACTTCGAACAGTTTATCAAAATTGGGATACGCCAGCACTGGCGCTGTACTCAACCTTTCCTTGATTTGGGCGAAGCTCTTCTCTTGGGCATCCGCCCACTCGAACCCCCTTCCCTTCTTCAAACATTCCGTCAACAGGGCCACTATGGAACTGAAGTTCTTGATGAATCGGCGATAAAACGTTGCTAACCCATAAAAACTCCTGATATCCCCCACATTCCTCGGAGTAGGCCATTCTCAGATGGCTCTTACCTTCTCCCCATCAACTTGGACCCCCTCGCCACTAACTACGAACCCAAAGAAAACCAGACTTTCCATGACGAAGTCATACTTCTTAGTGTTGGCGTATAACTGGTGTTTCCTTAATAGGTCAAACACTATCCGTAAGTGCTCCACATGCTCCACCAAGGTCTCGTTATGAATCAGGATGTCATCAAAATACACAACTACAAATTTTCCAATCACCGGGCGAAGTACCTGATTCATCAGCCTCATGAAAGTACTAGGGGAGTTAGTCATCCCAAATGGCAGAACTAACCACTCATACAATCCATCTCTGGTTTTGAAGGCGGTTTTCCACTCATCCCCAGATCGAATTCGTATCTGATGATAACCGCTCCTGAGGTCAATCTTGGAGAAAACTCGGGATCCGCCAAGCTGGTCTAGCATATCATCCAGCCTTGGAATAGGGAACTTATACTTGATAGTGATCTTGTTGATAGCCCTGCTGTCCACACACATCCGCCAAGATCCATCCTTCTTGGGCGTAAGTAGGGCTGGGACGGCGCATGGGCTCATACTTTCTCTAACGTATCCCATCTCAATGAGCTCTTCCACTTTCTGCCTCATGATGTCATTTTCCTTTGGACTCATTCGATAGTGGGGAAGGCTTGGCAAACTAGCCCCGGGCACAAGAACAATATGATGCTGGATGTCCCTCAAAGGTGGTAACCCACTCGGCAGTTCGTTAGGGAACAAATCTTGATATTCGCCAAGTAGGCGGGTCACTTCATTCGGCATCTCCCTTTCGACCCCTTGGGCGGATTCGTGATTCGCTTTAACCATTACCACATACACCATTTGGCTCTCTTCACACTCGCTGACAAACGATTTGTGTGTAGGACAGACTACCAAGGTAGACTTCTCGTCGGCCTTTGGCTCTCTCATCATTGGCGTAAGGACGAACTTCACCCCATTCTTCACAAATCTGTAAGTGTTCTCTCTTCCTGCATGGATGGCATCGTTATCAAACTGCCAGGGTCGGCCCAACAATAGGTGGCAGGCATCCATATCGACCACATCACAACAAACTTCATCACTGTAATCACCAACCACAATAGGTACCCTGCATCTCTGGGTTACCCTAAGCTCACCCACGTTTTTTATCCATCCCACTCTATAGGGGTCGGGATGCGCCTCCGCCAACAATCCGAACTTCTGAACTGCGCTGCTGCTCACAATGTTCTCTTGGCTCCCACTATCTATTATCACATTGCATCGCCCACCTTTCACAAGACAGCGGGTCCTGAATAGGAGGTGCCTCTGATCTCCCTCTACCCGGCTGGAGACTAACAAACGTCGAACCAAATGAATGGCGTATCTCTCTTCATCCGCCTCATCATCATCTTCTCCTAATGGTTCGCAAAATACTTCATCCCCTTCGTCATAGTCATCCTCATACCTCTCCACCATGTTGGCGCTCTTCCTCCTAGGACATTCGTTGGATCTATGGCCTGGCTCATTGCACCGAAAACATTTGAAAGGTGCTGGCCTCGCATACGGATTGTTGCTCTTAGGTGGTATAGGTGCTTCCTTGTATGGCCTAGTATCTCCAACAAATCCCCTTCCCACACTGTTAACCTTGGCCCCACTGGCACTCGCCACCTGCTTGCCTTTGTCATAAGACCTCACGTTATCTCTTCCTCCAGGCGTATACTCAGTAGTGGCGGATCTCCTGGATCTTCCGATTAGTTGAGATTCAGCCTTGAGGGCTA